>NW_026712313.1:3228029-4715529 GCF_030504385.1 Musca domestica | reverse complement strand
CAAAGGAGCTAAAGAGTTGCTTCGTTTGGCCGAAAGTGGTGAACTGCCGAATTTGGTTTTCTCCGATGAGAAAACATTCGTTGTGCAGCAGTTTGTAAACCAACCAAATTATCGTTTTTACTTGCCAAAGAGGTCAGCTGAAAATGCACCTGCAAATTGCACCTTCGGTTGGCCAACAGAACTCAAGCGCTGGCCATGGTAATGGTGTGGGCCGCCATAACAGCCGATGATCGCTCTCCGCTCGTATTAAACGACCGTGGTATCAGAATAAATGCGGAATATTATCTCGAACTTATTCTGGAGGGTGTATTAAAGCCTTGGGCACGCAAACATTTTGGCCGCCAACCTTGGATATTCCAACAGGACACCATCGCACTCAGCACGCGCCACCCAAGAATGTTTACAAAATGAGGATCCTCGCTCCATTTCCAGCGCACAATGGCCACCAAAATCTCCGGATACCAATCCCTTGGACTATTGTGCCTGGAGTATTTTGGAAAGCAAGGTTGGCACTAAAAAATACCAAAGTGTCGATCAACTCAATTTATATCAGTCTTAGGCCAGCGCTTCGCCGGGAATGGGAATTGATCGAAATACCGCACAGCAACATTCGGGCAGCGTGTGACAGTTGCATTGGCCTTTTGAAGGCCATAATTCGTACCAAAGGTGACCAATTCGAACAAATCTATACTTATTATTAAATTTGCTTTCATTCAATAAAAATTAAAAATAGAATATTTTTTAGAATATTTTTTTAAGGTGTCATGTACATGGATTTTAAGACAATATTTGTTCAAGAAGCAACAGTGGTCTAAACTTGGACTTGGACTCAAAAGAAAAATTTCCCAAGGACCATTAGAGTTTTGCTGTTGTAATTTTTTAATGAATATTTTTAGAGCACTGTCCGAAAGATAAGCGTTGTTTTTATAAAGAATATTTCCTTATAATATTTTTTCAAGGAGTCATGAACATGAAATTTAAGACAATATTTGTTCAAGGAGCAACAGTGGTCTAAAATTGGTCTTGGACTGAAAAGAAAAATTTCCCAAGGACCATTAGAGTTTTTCTGTTGTAATTTTTTAATGAATATTTTTAGAGCACCGAAAGGTAAGCGTTGTTTTTATAAAGAATATTTCCTTAAAGCTGTCAGAATCATAGATGTGGATTTTTAAATAATATTTTTTCAAGGACGATCCAGTTTATAAATTTATAAAAATTTTAAGAATATTTTTCCAAGAACCTTCAGTGACATAAAAGTGGATTTTTAAAGAAAATTTTGTAAAGGTCCTCTGTGTCAAAAATTTGCATTTTTAAGGAATATTTTCTGAAATACTACCCACGTTATAAACTTGGATTTGTGAAGAATATTTTGCAAGGACAAGGAGATAAACGATGTTCTTTTAAAAAAAAAAGCCATAAATGTAGATTTTTTTAAGAATATTTTTCAAAGATAAAATTCTGAATTTTAGAGAATATTTTTACCAGACCCATCCAAGTTTTACGCTCCAAATAAACCAATTTAAAGCCAATCGATTGGAGAATATAGCATTAATCCCACAATAAATAACATTACGGGATATCTTTTTATAAGGTCTGTATCTTCTGGGACCTAAAGTAGCTCGCTCGAAGGGTAAAATATTCGACTAAAAAATTTTTCGCATTTTTAGCTGCAATATTGCCGAAGATATGATACATTCTAAAGGTTTTTTTTAACATTTTAATATTTTTTTAAATAATTCTCTGATTTTATTAAAAATGGACATAAGTCGTAACAACAAACGGCAGTTCCAGCAGCACATTGCACCCTTGTGTGACACAAATCGAATTTGTTTTAAATTTCCCAAAGAGGTGGTTGGTGGACGCAATAACCCCCTGATACATAATTCACTTAATAACACGTGTTGAGTTTTTGGAGGTCGAAATCTTTAAAACGTGCTAACCTGGTTAACTTTGTATTTTGACAGTTAGAATTGAATTGAATTTCTAAATACGTCATCGAGTCTTTAACTTAATTCATATGTAAATTAATTTTTTTCAATTTTTTGTTGTTGTTTGTGTTGGCTTTGGAGGAGTGAATACCTCATAATTTATTTGATTTTCGGCGCGTATATTTTTGTTGGGTGTTCCCCGATTTTTGTATGTGTTCTCAACTCTGTTTTTATCTGGCCAAAATTTGTTGTTACTGTTTTTTGTTTTAATCATTAATTTTTTTTTATTTTTATTTTTGGTCGTGTCTTGAAATGTTATGAGGTTTGTTGTTGCCTTTTTAGCTAATGATTATGCAAAATAATAAAAAATATAACATCGTTGATATTTTGGCAATAAATGTCAAAAATAAATTTAATTATCTCAAATATCGGATATAAATAGCTACTTTGGATTTCGTTGATTATATCATTTGTATATTTTGAGGCAATGAACCTATTGAGATACGAGGATGGCAATGAATTGATATTGACAGGTCAGAACTGTTTCTCATTTTAGACGATATTGAAAATAAATATAAATATGTATGTAAATGAATTGAATGGTCCTTAAAAACCTTTACTTAAAAATCATTTATATAATATTCTTTATGGTCCTTAAAAAATTTTAAAAATCCACGTTTATTGGATCTAATGGTCCTTGATAATCTTTAAAAAAAACCACAATTATTATTTTGAATATTAGGATTTGCAAAATTGGAGCAAAATCGGATTATCCTTTCTCTTTCTATGCAGTAAATTATTTTCTTTGAAAATATTGACATTTTGTGGATAAACGCGGATTTTTAAAAAATATTTTTTTAGAGGACTTTCAGGACTATAAATGTGGATTTTTAAAGAATATTTTTAAAGGACCTTCAGGGCTATAAACTTGGATTTTTAAAGAATATTTTTTAAAGGACCTTCAGGACTATAAACGTGGATTATTAAAGAATATTTTTTAAAGGACCTTCAGGACTATAAACGTGGATTTTTAAAGAATATATTTTTTCAAGGACCCACCGACCAATAAAAGTGGATTTTTAAAGAATATATTTTTTCAAGGACCCACCGACAAATAAACGTGGATTTTTAAAGAATATATTTTTCCAAGGATCTACGTGGATTTTTAAATAATATATTTTTCCAAGGATCTACGTGGATTTTTAAAGAATATTTCTTCAAGGACCCACTGAACAATAAACGTTGATTTTAAAAGAATATATATTTTTCAAGGATCCACTGACCAATAAACGTGAATTTTTAAAGAATATATTTTTTCAAGGACCCACCGACCAATAAACGTGGATTTTTAAAGAATATATTTTTCCAAGGATCTACGTGGATTTTTAAAGAATATTTTTTCAAGGACCCACCGACTAATAAACGAGGATTTTTAAAGAATATTTTTTCAAGGACATACCGACCAATAAACGTGGATTTTTAAAGAATATTTTTTTAAGGACCCACTGACCAATAAACGTGGATTTTTAAAGAATATTTTTTTAAGGACCCACTGACCAATAAACGTGGATTTTTAAAGAATATTTTTTCAAGGATCTACAGAAAGGATTTTTAAAGAATATTTATCAAGGACCGACAGACAGGATTTTTAAAGAATATTTTTTCAAGGACCCACCGACCAATAAACGTGGATTTTTAAAGAATATTTTTTCAAGGATCCACCGACCAATGAACGTGGATTTTTAAAGAATATTTTTTCAAGGACCTACAGACCATTAAACGTGGATTTTTAAAGAATTTTTTTGAAGGACCTATAGACCAATAAACCCGAATTTTTTAAAAATAAAGTTTCTTATTAAGAACTTTTATCAGGAGTCCTTATATTGTACTCTTTGTCCCTGCATAATTTATCTCCGAATGATATATTGCAAATTGTATCCATAGTCTACAACATAAGCCTGAAGGCAGGATAATACATTACTAAGCGTTCCTTCTGCTTTTTCTCTTTCAACTGCTTAACAATTCAATCGAACAAATATTGCCGTTTGTGATACATGTAAACAGGTTGTAAAATATGTATATATGATTGTCTGCACCAATACATATGCAAACAGGGACACACACAAACACCACTGCATTGTAACAGTTTGAGAAAAGTAAGCATTCAATGATTTACATATGTCCATGGTCACGGTCTTTACTGTGAATTCCCTTTTCCTTTGGAGGAAGAAGAGGGGATATTGGGTTTGTTAACAAAACGAAGGTTATATTTCTTTTACCGCTTCGCCTACTCTGGGTGACAAACAATCGATTCCTTTTTTTCCCTTCCCGAAATGACAAGAAAAATATGTTCATACAAAGAGAATATTTTATTTATATTCTAATGTGGAATATCTGGGGTATTACTGTATGCATATGTGTGGGTGAATGGGTGTATGTGTTCGTGACACTGTGGTTGTGTGGCGGTCACACGTAGCTCCTGCCTTGTCGCCCAGCTTTGTGGTATGCCGTCGCATTATAACAGTTTTAAATAAAGTGGTACGTTTTTCTTCCCTCTCCCCATTTTTTCCTTCCTTTTTTGCTTTCATCCTTTCACTACCTTGTTATCCTTTAAGTGTATCCTTTCATGGCATATCGACAGCAGGGGTAACAGCAGCACTAACACACACATACAAATAATATTTGTTTTTGTTATTTGTGTGCCTTTTTTGCGGTGATTGTAAATAAAATGTAAACATTTTTGTAAGCGTGTTCCCTCCCCCATCAAGGGGCTGGTTCTGCCTGAGGGGATTTATTAAGAGTTTTCTAACTTTTCCCAAACAAATATTTATTAAACTTTTAAATAATAAAGAGGGAAATTCTGGCAAAACGGTTGGCAAATGACTTTGAGGAATTTAAAAATTACAGTAATTTCATAAAGCGATTGTAGATCTCAAAATTTGGGATATTTTTAAAGGACTATCGTAGATTTTTAGAGAATGTCTTTTCAGAGACAAATCTAAGCAATTTAAAATATATTTTTTCAAGGACTATCAGAGCCATAACCGTGGATTTTTAGGGAGTATTTCTTCAGGGATATTTTTAAGGTATATCAGATGACCAATCGTGGATTTCTTAAAGGATATTTTTCCAAGGGCCATTGGACCAATAAACGTGGATTTTTAAAGGATATTTTTCCAAAGACCATTAGACCAATAAACGTGGATTTTTTAAAGGACATTTTGTCAAGGACCATTAGACCAATAAACGTGGATTTTTTAAAGGATATTTTGTCAAGGACCTTTAGACCAACAAACGTGGATTTTTTAAAGGATATTTTGTCAAGGACCATAAAACTAATAAACGTGGATTTTTAAAGGATATTTTGTCAAGGACTATTAGACCAATAAACGTGGATTTTTTAAAGGATATTTTGTTAAGGACCGTAAGACCAATAAACGTGGATTTTTAAAGGATATTTTTCAAGGACCCACTGACCAATAAACGTGGATTTTTTAAAGGATATTTTTCAAGGACAATTACACCAATAAACGTGGATTTTTTAAAGGGTATTTTGTCAAGGACCATTTGACCAATAAACGTGGATTTTTTAAAGAATAATTGTCAAGAGCCATTCAACCAATAAACGTGGATTTTTGAAAGGATATTTTGTCAAAGACCATTTGACCAATAAACGTGGATTTTTAAAGAATATTTTGTCAAGGACCAATAAACGTGGATTTTTTAAAGGATATTTTGTCAAGGACCAATAAACGTGGATTTTTTAAAGGATATTTTGTCAAGGACCAATAAACGTGGATTTTTTAAAGGATATTTTGTCAAGGACCAATAAACGTGGATTTTTTAAAGGATATTTTGTCAAGGACCAATAAACGTGGATTTTTTAAAGGATATTTTGTCAAGGACCAATAAACGTGGATTTTTTAAAGGATATTTTGTCAAGGACCAATAAACGTGGATTTTTTAAAGGATATTTTGTCAAGGACCAATAAACGTGGATTTTTTAAAGGATATTTTGTCAAGGACCAATAAACGTGGATTTTTTAAAGGATATTTTGTCAAGGACCAATAAACGTGGATTTGTTGAAGGATATTTTGTTAAGGACCAATAAACGTGGATTTTTTAAAGGATATTTTGTCAAGGACCAATAAACGTGGATTTTTTAAAGGATATTTTGTCAAGGACCAATAAACGTGGATTTTTTAAAGGATATTTTGTCAAGGACCAATAAACGTGGATTTTTTAAAGGATATTTTGTCAAGGACCAATAAACGTGGATTTTTTAAAGGATATTTTTCCAAGGACCATTACACCAATAAACGTGGATTTTTTAAAGGATATTTTGTCAAGGACCATTGAAACAATTAACGTGGATTTTTTAAAGGATATTTTTCCAAGGACCATTAGACCAATAAACGTGGATTTTTTAAAGGATATTTTTCCAAGGACCATTAGACCAATAAACGTGGATTTTTTTAAAGGATATTTTTCCAAGGACCATTAGACCAATAAACGTGGATTTTTTAAAGGATATTTTGTCAAGGACCATTAGACCAATAAACGTGGATTTTTTAAAGGATATTTTTCCAAGGACCATTAGACCAATAAACGTGGATTTTTTAAAGGATATTTTGTCAAGGACCATTGAAACAATTAACGTGGATTTTTTAAAGGATATTTTTCCAAGGACCATTAGACCAATAAACGTGGATTTTTTAAAGGATATTTTGTCAAGGACCATTGAAACAATTAACGTGGATTTTTTAAAGGATATTTTTCCAAGGACCATTAGACCAATAAACGTGGATTTTTTAAAGGATATTTTGTCAAGGACCATTGAAACAATTAACGTGGATTTTTTAAAGGATATTTTGTCAAGGACCATTGAAACAATTAACGTGGATTTTTTAAAGGATATTTTTCCAAGGACCATTAGACCAATAAAGATCGATTTTTTAAAGAATATTTTTCCCATTAGTCCAATAAACATGGATTATTTGTCAAAGACAATCAGAACCATAAACGCGCTATTTTAAGGATTCTTGAGGATTCGGAAATGTTGATTGTTGTTATATATTATGACCTTTAAAATATATTTTTTCAAGGACCTTTTTGAAGGATTTTAAGTGAATATTGATGGAATTTTTAAAAAAATATTTCAAGGACAAAAAGACCCAATTTTTTAAGGAATATTTTATCCAGGACCACCCGACTTTATGAAGAATATTTTTCAAGGACCAAGGAATATTTTTCAATATTTTTCAAGGAACTATGCTATATCCACAATTCAAGTCATAAAAATAAAAATAGGACCCTTGAAGCTTTATCGCGGATTTTTAACAACACTTTTCAAGGAGTATTAGATCATTAAACGTGGATTTTTTAAGAATAATTTTTAAGGATTTTGCAAATGTTTTTAAGAATTTATTTGTCAAGGACTTGATAGTCCTACACACAAGAGTATTTTTTCAAATATTTTTAAGGAATATTTTTCAAAGACTACGAGGATATAAACATGAATTGTTAAAAACTTCTTTGCAAGGATTTTTAAATAATGCTTGTCAAGAACTTTCAAGGCTACAAACATGGAGGCTTAATTAAGTTTTTCAAAAAATGTTTCTCAAGGATTTCTAAAGAATTTTTGTCTAAGACTACCAAAGTCGTGGTATTTACAAAGTTTCTTTCAAGAATTTTTGTCAGGAATATTTGTCATTGATTTTAACTGTTTAAACCAGTGTTGCCTAAAAGATAATAGCTTAAAAATCACCCCATATTATTATTTTCCTTAATGCGATAATCATTTCCAAGCAATTTTAACAAATTTAGGTTTAATTTTCCCTGGAATTTGAAATTAATTATTCCAATAATTACAACGAAAAACGCACACACACACCATCACGACAATTTTACGATTTGAGTGATGTTTTAACTTCAAACTTTTGCTAGACAATGCCTTTGACATGCCATCTAATTTTCGTCCCCATCGCATTTTACGTACTCGCGTGTAGCCTCCATTACCTCCGCCTTTCATCAACGTCATTATCACTACCACCTTCATACCAGAAAATTTAACTGCCAAAAACACCATTGGAAAGTATAGGCTTTGCCACCGAATTTACAAATTTCCGTTTACCAGCCTGTTTAGCGATTGCCCTGTTTGACTGGTTTCTTGTTCCGTTCCTTTTTTTCTTGTTCCGTTTTTCTTCAATATTTCGGTTATTAATTATTAAAAATGTTTCTTAATTTTTTTTTCGAGGCAAAGTTGATTTTTTTTTCTATTAAAAAGGCGAATAAACAAAAGACGTAAAAAGGACGTAAACCATATAATATAAGTGAATGAAAGGATTGTTGGGTGATAAAAGCAGAAGGCGAAAGGATTAGAAGGGTTACTATTTATGCTTTAAGAAATTGTTAAAGCAACAAAATATTTTTAAAGGATTGTCGCTTAGAAACAACAAAATCAAAAAATGACTAAAATATTTAAGCGGAAAGGTATTTAGTTACTTTGGGCAGTTAATGGCTGGATAATAAAAATATTTCGTTTTCAAATTTAATTTCGTGTGAAAGTAAAGAATTTAAGAAAGAAGCAACAATGCTATTAAATTAACCGCATTCAGAATTCGATTTAACTCTCTATGTAACTGCTATGTTTATACACTCCACCACACATAGTATGGAGGGTATATTAAGTTCGTCATTCCGTTTGTAACTCATCGAAATAATAATTTTAGACCTAACATGGTATACATATATTCTTGATCAGCGTAAAATTCTAAGACGATTTAGCCCTGTCCGTCTGCCCATCTGTTGTAATCACGCTAGAGGCAAAATGAATTAAGATGGGAAGCTTAAGTTTTGCACAGATCAGTCTTTTGTCTGCAGGCACATCAAGTTCGAAAATGGACTATATCGATCCACGATAGTGTATATAGTGTATACCGTACGTCCTGATGCTCAGAATTCCATCTGGGTATTCTACCCACTGGAAGAGAATTTTTTATACAGCTCCATGATATCGTATATCCCCTATATAACGGTATCTCCAGACATTCGGTATTTTGATGATTGTAGCCATATTTTTCAATGGAATTGTGCGAAAATCCACACAAAGAGTTCCTTCTAAGTACTTTATTCCCTGGAAGGGAATTGTCTATATACGTCCACGATTGATGATTTTATCGGCATTATTCACAGGAATTGTTTACAATTTCGTATTTATATATTCCGTATATTTCGATATTTTGATTATTTTAGCTATTATTCTCCGGAATTATTTCAAATTTCATATTTGCACTTCGTAATGGATACTACGTCTTCGTATAGCCCCCACCAGAGGGCTTTCCATTTAACAGCATTTTTCGACGGTTTTTTTGTTTGAAAAAATTTAAATTTTCTTCAAAATGGTTGAGGGTATTAATAGTTCGGCCCGGCTGAACTTAGTTTCTTTTCACTTGTTTTTTTTTTTTTTTTTTTTTTGATCTGGCGAGACCGATTATATGTTACCCTACACCACTATGCATTTTTACAACAATTTTTACATAACATTAGACATATTATTATTTGCAAGAAAATTTCTTAAGAACGTCCTTAAGAAATTTTCTTGCATAACCCTCGATTTTTTGGGCATGAAGTCCTTTAGAAAAAAATAATTATAAAAGCAACATTTTTGCCAAGAGGTCCTGGAAAACTCTTCATAAAATAATCCATCATTTGTTATAAGGAAACACTCAAAAAAGTCAGTATTTTGGTACGAAAATCGGTAAGAAATGGTCACAACTTGTCGTAAAATATAACTGGTCAAATCGAAACCTTGTTTACAATACAAAAGAAAATTGTTGCGATTTTCCAAATTTGGGTCCACACGTTGCAAGAAATTCAATTTATTTAAAATTTGAGACATTTTAGGGACATTAGATCAAAAAAAGAGAACAGCAATGTAAAAGTTGTACCCCTTAACAAAATTCGTCCGCTGTTGTAGAAGACATGCTGACATATACCCTCTTTGTCGTGGTTGTTTAAATGACAGAAACGTTTTCGGTGTCTTATGACCTTATATCTAAAAACCCGGCAACCAGACCATATGCAGAGGTTCCTTGGCATCCAGCTCCAGTCTATAGAATATCCCAGGACTTCACTTCGTCTAATAAGACTACTCTAGGTCTTCGTCGTCTATACAGACTCTATGGTCTTTAGCTTTTCTTTCTAAAGATACAGACCCACTGGAAAATACCTCTTATACAGAGACTTCCCGGTACCCAGCTCGTATTCAGTTCATATACAGAAACATTCTGTCATACAACTCGTCTAAGACGACTCCCATGAGTTCAACTCTAAAGTCTATAGACTATCCCTGGCAGGATATTTAACTCATCTAAAAGAAATACACTGAAGTTTACATTGTCTAAACATAGTCTCGGTCATTTCGTCCCAGGACATCTATAGAGGCTCACTAGCCTCCAACTCATCTAAAAGATCTCCCTGATTTAAGGCTCGTCTAAAAAGTTTCTTTGACTTACAGCTCGTCTAAAATTACTCTTTGATCTACAGTTTTTCCTTTGTGTGAAGGAGAAGATTGGATATAATATTGGGACGTGTGAAATTTGAAGAGAATCGAATGCTTAATTCGCTTTTTATGAGTGATATAATTGTTCAAATTTTTAACCCCTTTGGTTTGAGAGGGGGTGTAGCAGAAGGAGTGGACCGATATTCCCCATCTCTACACCAGATCTTGTATTGATAGCAATATTTCTATCAATGTGCCCAGTTTGAAAGGAATCGTATGCTAATTTCGCATTTTATGAATTTCATGGTGTTTTAAGATCGTTTCAGTTGCTCAAAATTTTGACCCCCATGTGAGGGTGGTACTAGAAGTGGACCAATATCTATTATCTTCCCAGATATATAATTAATTCAAATGATAACCCCTTTGTGGGGGATGTGCTAGAAATAGTTGACCGATTTATTCCATGTTTACACCAGATCTTGTGTTGGTAGATATATTGCTTTGTAAGAAATTAGAAGTATTTTGAATTCTTATTTCACAATTTATAAGAATTATAATTATTCAAAATTTCAATTCTTTGTGTGGGAGGTACTGAAAGGTACACCTCACCTAAAACTGGCAATAATATTGAAAAGATTGCATCGAATGATCCTTTCTCTTACTATGAGGTAAATTATTTTCCGTGAAATTTTTGATATTTTGTGGGGATGTACCAGAAACAGTGGACCGATATTGTGCATCTCCGAACTCGATCTAAGTTTGGTAAAAATATTACGATGTACCAAGTTTTTCTCAAATCAAATACTTCCTTCGAAAGTTATTGTGCGCACCCAACAGGCAGACAATCCTAGATTGACTCCAAATGTCCTAAAAACGGATTTGGTCCAAAGAGACCTAGGGTTTACAACCGTTATTTCGATGAGGCACGTTTTGGCCGTATCAAATGATACATACCCTCTGTAGGCATATGGCTGGCGATATAAAAACCATATGCAATGACCAATTGTAACCGGCAAAAATCGTGCTCCCATGGAATCTCTTGGAACCCGCACTTGATGGCATGTCATAAATTTTGTTACAATCAAATTTGTCAGCAAATTAATTAATGTCTGTTATTATTGATGGCAAATTATGTTTCCAGCCGATGTTGAATTTATTATCCCCCAGGGGGAATGTAAGTGGCATTACAAACATTCTCACACATGACCATTTATATCCACACACTCCAACACACAACCACTCAAACACCCACACACACACATATTTACATACACACACTTGCTACGTGCAAAAGTGCTGACTTTACAGGATTTTACAACATTAGTGGTCTATTAACACTTAATTCGAATTTAATGTATTCCATTTTATGAAGATTTCAAAGACATTTGAAGTTTGAAGAGTTGTAGGAGTTTTACATATGTATACACATACCTACACACATCATGACGAACAGAACCCCAAAGTGTGGAATATAAATCGCACACACGAGCACAACACACAGATTTGCCACTGGATAAATGTGGAAAACACCTCTCACTCAACCGGCCGCCTTTTACTGGAGGGGCGTTTTGAGTGTTCCTTTGCCTTGAAGGCTCTACAGCAACCATATCGATGATGATGGCAGAAGATGTGTTCGCAGATTCCTTGCGGCCTCTGTTAATGAGTCCTTAATCGATAAATAAATCAAATGGAAAACTCAAATCCAATTTGCAATTAAAACCCCCAAAAGTATTTCTTCCAAAGTGGAGATTTCGAAAAGTCGTAACATCGTTACGTATGTCGACACGTAAATGTAATAAATCGTTGAAGTGTAGTCGTCGTCATGTGTGTGTGTGGGTGTGCATTTTGGAGAGTTGGTAATGATTGATATTCTTGGCATTTGGAGAGGTTAGTAATTAGTGCAAATGAAAATCAAATTTTTTTCTTGGTAGGGAAAGTTGAATTCTGAAATTTAGGTGATATACTGGGATCAAAAAAAAAAAAAAAAAACAGTAAAGAAAGTCCTAAAGTCGGGCGAGGCCGATTTTATGATACCCTACACCACTTTGCTAATTTAGTTGAACTCCACATAACATTTCAAAAGTTTTTATGGGAGAATTCAATCATACACCCTATGATTATAATGATAATTTAAAATTCAAAGGACTAAATATGCCGAAGCATTTGTATCTTTTAAATTCGGACTTGTATTGCCCATTTGGTGCAAAATCAATTTGAAATCATATAAAATTTGGCAAAGATATTTCTGAGCTGTATTTGATATATTTCCCTGAATAACGTTGTTACGGAGTGCATATTACGGCTGTGGGTAACAAATACAATAAATCGGATGAACAATATATATGGGAGCTATAGCTATATCTGAACCGATCTTCACCAAATTTGGCATACTACTTTCTAGACTCAATTCGGTTGTAAGTGCCAAATTCCATCCGATTTGGGTAAATATTAGACGTTTGGTGCACAATAAAAGGTAAATCGGACGAAGTTATATATGGGAGCTATATCCAAATCTGAACCGATCTCGATAAAATTTAGCAAAGGTATTTCTGAGCTGCATTTCATATATTTTCCCAAATATTGTTGTTACAGAGTGCATATTACGGCTGCGGAGGACGGAAAATAACAAATCGGATGAAAAATATATATGGAAGCTATAGCTATATCTGAACCGATTTCGATAAAATTTGGCATACTTATTTTCAAGCCTAATTTGGTTGTATGTGCAAAATTCCATACAATTCGGGCTGATATTACACGTTTGGTGAACAATAAAAGGCAAATCGGACGAAGATGTATATATGGGAGCTACATCTAAATTTTTACCGATTATCTCCAATTTCAATAGGGTTCGTCCTTGGGCCAAACAAATGTTGTTTGCAAAAATTTCATCTCAATCGGATAATAAATGCGACCTGCATTTTGTTCACAAGAATACATGGACAGACGGACGGACGGACTGACATGCATAAATCAACTCAGAAAGTGTTTCTATGCAGATCATCAAACGGAACTATGGGTCTATCTCGTTTCCTTTGGCATGTTACAAACAAATGCACAAAGACATAATACCCTGACCACCTTGTGGTGTAGGGTATAAAAAAAATAGAATAAACAGGTTAAATAGTATAATTCGGCCTTGAGTTAAGAATATTCTAACTGCTCACCCTTTGCAGGGGAGGTTCTGAGGCACTTGGCCAATATTGTCCAATTCGTATCGGACCCAAGTTTGATATAAATATTACAATGCGCCAGATTTAGACTATATCGACTACTTCCTATACTTTATATGAGATAAATGCAAATTTTTGGAAAATCTGGAAATATGCACGAGGACCGAATTATTCCACATCATCTAATACAGATTAAAATATGGTTATGTCCAAAATTTGAAGGAAATCGAACATTTACATCCAATTTTATACGAAATCATAAATTCCGACAAATAACATATTCATAGCGGATTTCTGGTTAAGATAAATATTTAGATATAACAAGTTGTAAGAATCGCCGATTTGTTTCGCCAGTTATGACAGATATAAGTATTGGTAATTGAGATACTTTGTGGGTGAGGTACCACAAGGGCTTGGCAGATATCTATCGGACCTTGGGTAGACAGAAATATTGGAATGTGTGAAGTTTAGAATGAATCGGATTTTTATTTCGCATTTAATGAACGTTTCGGCTATTCAAAATGTTTAAATGTGTGGGGGAGGTACCATCTTCCCAGCAAATTTTGTGTGAGAAAAAATACTGGGATGTGTGAAATGTAAAGAGAGTCAGGTACATATTTTGAATTATATGAGAGATATAACTATTCAAAATTTTGACCCGTTGTGGGGGAGGGACCAGAAGGAGTGAACCTGTTTACATCAGATCTTGTGTTGATAGAAATATTGAAATGTGTGAAGTTTAGAATGCATCGAATGCTTAGTTCATATTTTATGAGTGTTTCTGTTATTCAAAATGTTAACACTTTGTGGGGGAGATACCAGAAGAAGTGGACCGATATACCCCCATCTTCCCAGCAGGTCTTGTGTGCATAAAAATATTGGGATATGTGAACTGTAGAGAGAATTGGATGCTTATTTTGCATTTTATGTAAAATATAACTATTTGAAATTTTGACCTCTATGTGGGGGAGGTACCAGACGAAATGATCCGATCTCTACCATATTTATAACAGATCGTGTATTGATAGAAATATTCAGATGTGCAAAGTCTGAATGGAATCGGATATTAATTTAGCGTTTTATGAGCTTCATGGATATTCAAAATTTTGAGTCTTTGTGGGGGAGGTACCGGAAGGATTGCGCCGATATATCCCATTTTCACATGTATTGGCATGTATGAAATTTAAAAGGAACCGAATGCTTATTTCGGATTTTATAATCGTTTAGGTTATTCAAAATGTTGACCCCTATGTGGGGGAGGTACCAGAAAAAATGGTCCGATCTCTACCATCTTTATAACAAATCTGGTGTTGATGGAAATATTTAGATGTACCAAGTCTGAATGGAATCGGACATTAATTTGACGTTTTATGAGCTTCATGGATATTCAACATTTTGACTCTTCGTAGGGGAGGTACCGGAAGGATTGCACCGATATACCCCATTTTCACAGAAGATCTTGTGTTGGTAAAAATAGGGGCATGTGTGAAATTTGAAGAGAACCGGATATTTATTTCGGATTTTATGATCGTTTTGGTTGTTCAAAATTTTGACCCCTATGTGGGGGAGGTACCAGAAGAAATGGTCGGATCTCTACCATCTTTATAACAAATCTGGTGTTGATGAAAATATTCAGATGTACCAAATATGAATGGAATCGGATATTAATTTGGCGTTTTATGAGCTTCATTGATATTCAAAATTTTGACCCTTTTGTGGGGGAGGTATCTGAAGGAGTGCGCCGATATATCCCATCTTCCCACCACACTTTGGGTTAATAAAAATATTCTGACATGTGTAATTTAAGGACAATCCGACTCTTACATCATATATTATAAGAGTTATAATTATTCAAAATTTTGACCCTTTGTATGGGAGGTACTTGATGGAGTAGAACGATATTGTCCATTTTCGCACCTGACCTAGCACTGAAGCAAATATTAGGATCTACGAAGCTAGAGCAATATCGGATTCTCGTTTCTCTTTCTGTGCAGTAAAATATTTTAGTTAAGATTTCGACCTTTTGTGATGGAGATACCAGAAGGAGTGGACAGATATATCCCATCTTCCCACCATACTTTGGGTTAATAAAAATATTGTGACATGTGTAATTTAAGGACAATCCGACTCTTGCATCATATTTTATTGGAGTAATAATTATTCAAAATTTTGAAACTTTAAGGGAGAGGTACTTGATGGAGTGGACCGATATTGTCCATTTTCGCACCTCACCTAGCACTGATGCAAATATTAGGATCTACGAAGTTGGAGCAAAATCGGATTATCGTTTCTCTTTCTGTGCAGTAAAATATTTTAGTTAAAATTTCGACCTTTTGTGGGGGAGTTACCAGAAGGAGTGCGCCGATATATCTCATCTTCCCACCACACTTTGGGTTAATAAAAATTTTGTGATCTGTGTAATTTGAAGACAATTGGACTCTTACATCATATTTTATAAGAGTTATAATTATTCAAAATTTTGATCCTTTGTGGGGGAGGTACTTGAGGGAGTGAACAGATATTGTCCATTTTCTCGCCTGACCTAAAACTGGTACAAATATTAAGTTTCGAAAAGTTGGAGCAAAATCCGGTTATCCTTTCGCCTTCTGTTCAGAAAAAATATTTTTTTGAAAATTTCGAACTTTTGTGGGGAAGTTACCAGAAGAAGTGGACCGATATTGCCCATCTCCGAACTCGATCTAAGTTTGACAATAATATTAAGATATACCAAATTTGGACCAAATCGGATACTCTCTTTGAGAGTTATCATGCTCACAAGCCGGCCAGATGGACGGCCGGGCATCGCTGGATTGACTCGAAATGTCCTGAAATGGATTTTGTCCAATACGACCTAGGGTCTATGGCGAACTCAATTCAAACTCTCCATTGTGGTCTTGAAGATATATGAACTTTGGTCTATTCGGTATACTCCTTCCTGTAACTTATCATCTCTCCCTCTCCTCTCTCTCTCTCTCTCTCCTCATAAACTCTCAGCTGTTAGATGCTCTTCAATTAATTTATCCTCTTAATACAAACAAGTAAAAAACATTAAGTTCGGCCTGGCCAAACTTTTAATACCCTCCACCTTAGGGTAAAGGAAACATTAGAAGAAATGTGGCAAAAATCATTAAAATGCCGAATATCGGGAGGTGCCTTTATATGGGGGCTATACCAAATCGTGGACCTACACATGCATGTTTCGCCAAAGGAGCTAGAACCCATGACCTACAAATACCAATTTTCAGACAAATCCGTGAAAAAATGTGTCAAAAATCTTCAAATTACCGATTATCGAGAGGTACCGTTATATGGGGACTATACCAAAACGTGCACCTATAATTACGATGACTCGCCACACGAACTGGGACCCATTATGATCTACAAGTACCAATTTTCAGACAAATTCGTGAAAAAATGTTCCAAAAATCATCAAAATACCGAGTATCGGGAGGTATCGTTATATAGCGGCTATACCAAATCGTGGACCCATACATGCAATGTTTCGCCACCGGAGCTGGAACCCATTATGACCAACAAATACCAATTTTTAAACAAATCCGTGAAAAAATGTGGCAAAAATAATCAAAATACCGAATATCGGGAGGTTGCTTTATATGGGGGCTATACAAAAACGTGGACCTATACATGCAATGTTTTGCCACACACATAGGGACCCGTTATGTATCTCATTTTCAATGCCAACCATCCTAGACACAATACAAATTGCTCTGCTAAATTTTGGCGCTCTACGTCAAAGAATGTGGGCTGTATCGTGATTTCAACAGACAGACGGACATCGTTAAATCGACTTAGATTTTTATGCTGATTATGAATATATGTACTTTATGGGGTCTACGACGAATATTTCCAAGGTGGAGGGTATAAAAATATACATTCCCCCACTTCTCTTTTTTACAAAGATTTTCTTATGTACCTACATTTTTTTATTTAGTATATAAAAAGTGTTCTTATTTTTATATGTTTTATATTTTCGTATTATTGAAATGATGGGTTCGTATTCGAATAATGAATGTGTCACAAACATTCTATAGACATGAATTGTTTATCAAAAGGATTGTTTTTTTTTCTTCTCTTTTTTTTTTTGCTGTTGTGATATTTATTCTTTGAATTATGATTTTGATGAAAAGAAGCTGTTGTTTTTTTTTCATTCAATATCGGCCCACAAACACAGCAGGATAATACAATGAACAGTTGGATATTCACACACACACACATATGTACCCAAACACATACATGTTCATATCATATATTAATGTGATATTTAGAGTGGTTATGAGAATGATTATCTTCAATCCTTTAAATGCAGGCATCGGAAAATTTTTCCTTGGAATTTTTTTATTCTCCGAACATAAAGTGTCTTAGAGTACAAAAATATTTTACAACATAATTTCATTTGCTGTTGTAATTTTATTAACAATTGTAAATGTAATTCAAATACATCTCAGAATTTTAAAAATTTTGAAAAGTCAATAATTACAGCCAATACTAAAATTACATTTCTCAAAATGTTCTTCCCAAAATTGTCTTAATGACATGGCCATTTTGTAATCCAATATCATTGTCAAACTAATTTCATGATCTCTCATTAATTTGTGCCTAAAAGCTTTTCCCAATTACAAACGTTGTAATCTAATTTAATTTGTCTATCCCTAATGGTTAAACTTTTTAACTGTGAAGAAAGAAACAGCTAATTTTTAATTTTTGTTGCCTTTTTTTGGGTGGATTTCAAGAAATTAGGAATCAATTAAATTTGTAGGGATATTCGCTGTCTTTTGTTGTTAATTCGTAATTTAAAGATGACCATTAGATGTGAGACACAAATGGAAGAAGAGGTATAATAATTTACTCAAATCGAAAGTTAGTTAAACCAATTTTTATGCCCCCGACCAGAGGAAATGGAAACATTTGAAAACTAGAAAAATAAAAAAATTTAAAAATTTTGTAACTTCGCCAAACTGACAACAAGTATACTTAGAAGAATAATCGTGGAATTTTTAAGTTAGTATTTTTTAATGGTTATTCGCCGGTTTTTTATGAACGTTTTTGAAGGAAAATCTTGGATTATCAGAGCATGGTTTTTGGAGTAATCCTGATTTTTAAAAAAAAAATGGTTGTAAAGCAATCCTGGATTACAGAAAATATTTAGGAAGAATCATAGGGGCTTTAATTGTTGATTTTTAAGAAAAAAGTGAAGAGAAAATTTGGAATATATATTACGAAATTTTGGGTAGGGTTAGGGTCAGAATAGAATCCTATTGTTTTGAAGATGTGTATTTTGGGGGTTCAATGGGACCAAAAAATTAAAAATTTCCTGGTTTTTAAGTCGCTGTAATTGTTTTTATGGGAAATTGTTTTGAATGCCTATCAGCTCGACAGAGCCGGGTGAACATAAAGCAAATGCCCTGGTCAAAAACCAAAGGTAACATTTGAGCCGAACTGTATTGCATTATTTCAAAAAAATCGACAAAAATTGGTTTGGATCTTAAGAGTTTTTCCCATATATTGTAGTGTTGCAGGGTATCAGTTCTATAATCATGATTTTTAAGAATACTGGCATATAATTTAATCTAAACGATGTGTTGTAGATTTTTTTACACACTCAGCCCTATGCCTAGAGAGGGTATAAACGGTTTTAGACCCTTGGTCCCTTTGGACCAAATCCGTTTCAGGACATTTGGAGTCGATCCAGCGATGTCCGTCTCACAAATTTTCAAAGAAAAATATTTTACTGCACAGAAAGAGAAAGGATAATTCGAGTTTCCTCCATCTTTGCAAATCCTAACATTTGCATCAGTACTAGGTCAGGACAATAAAAATGGATAATATCGGTCCATTCCATCAAATACCTCCCCCCACAAAGGGGGAATATGTATAACTCTTAAAAATGTGATGTAAAATCCGATTGTCTTCAAATTACACACGTCACAATATTTTTATTATCCGAAGGTTTGTTGTGAAAATAAAATATATCAGGCCACTCCTTCTGGTACCTCCCCCACAAAGGCTCTACATTTTGAATAGACATGAACGCGAAATTCGAAATCCGATTCTATTCAGACTTGGTACATAATGGTACCTAATCTGCAGAGATTAGGCAATTCCTTCTGGTACCTCCCTCAAAAAGGATCAACGTTTTGAATAACCAAAACGATTATAAAATCCGAAATTAACATACGATTCCATTCAGACTTGGTACATCTCAATATGTCCATCAACACAAGATCTGTTATAAAGATGGTAGAGATCGAACCATTTCTTCTGGTGCCTCCCCCACATAGGGTTCAAGATTTTGAAAAACCAAACGTTTACAGAAAGCGAAACAAACATCACACTCTTTTCAAATTTCACACATAGAAAAAAAAAATTACGCTTACATATGATCTGTTGTGAATACGATGGCGAACCTCTTCTTGTCCCACACCCACAAAGGGACACAATTTTCAATAGTTTTATCTGTTATAACTTGCGAAACAAGGTAGCGATGCTTTACAACCTGATATATCTAAATATTTCTCTCAACCAGAAACCTGAGATGAATTTGGAATTTATGATTTCGCAAAAAATTGGATGTTAATGTTCGATTTTCTTGTAATTTTGCCCACGACAATATTTTTATCTGTATTAGATGTAGTATGAAAATGGAAAACGTTGGTCGACTATATCTGGCAACTCAAGCACATTTCAACATTCTCTAAAATTTATCATATATTTCATATAAAGTGAAGGAAGTCGAAAACGGGCCATATCGCAATATTTATATCATATGTATTCAGGTCCGACACGAAATGGTCAATATTGACCCATTCCTTCGTAACCTACTCCAAAGAGGGTTGGCAATTTGAATAATCATAACAGAAGTCAAAATATGTTTAAATTATCGACATCTGTCGGCAAACCTGACTGATATTTTCTAATTTATTAATTTTATTTTTTGTAATCACTTCAGAACAATAAACCTTTAAATCTGGCTGAGCTTTAAAAATATTTGAAACTTAATAATATATAATCCATTTAAAAAAAAAATCAAAAATATACCCTTGGTATTTGTTGTTCATTTAAAAAAGACTACGTTTGTATTACTGCTGAAGTTTTACAAAACTTAAAAAAAATCCCTTGAGAATTATTTTTTAAAACACCTTATAAATATTCCTTTGAGAATATTCCATTGATGTATTTAAAATTTATACGGTTTTTACACCTGGACTTCCGAGTCAAATATGCGGACAACCGTCAAGAAAAAATACTTTTCCGGAATTGGTATAAACATATCTAACTCTGGAAAATTAAAAAAGAAGAGTTCTTCTAACCTCAATTTGTTTCCTGCTTCCATAAAATGGATCTCCTGGTTTATGGTATTTTGGATCAAAATTGGAAAATATTTCAGACATTTTTGGGTCCTCTCTTGGTTAATTAATCTCTCGTAAAAATACTCAATGTTGTTCAACTGTACCTCCTGATTTTCTGTATTTTGAATGTTGTGAACCCAACTTTAATTGTAATTAATTGCAATTTTGTGTACTTTAACTTCTCTCAAAAATATTAAATGTATATATGTCCCTTTTAAATTTGCAGAATTTTAAGGGTAACCGATTTGACCAGTATTCAAAATGTCACATGGAGAAGGGTATACAAAAATTTTTCCCATCCGAACTTAGTACTACTTGCAATTGTTTTAATTTTATTTAAGGTTTGTAGTTGTTTTCTATTATTTCGAGAAAGAACAGTTTTGAATATCACACATTTGTACACCACACACTTATTCTAAACACTGCAGCAAACCTTGTTTAAATTTCACTTTTTTATTGATTCTCTTTTTATGTCTTACTTCTTATTAAACAATTTTTTAATGGTTTGGCCCAAAATAATATACAACATATTGAGTTTTTTTTTTAATTGACGGTTGATAAGATTTATTTTTTTACTATATTTTTATTATTATTGTTTTTTTTTTTTTCTTAATTCCCTATAAAAGAGCTCATTTGCGATTGTATTTTTCTTTTGAATTCACTGTCGTATTGTCATACAGAAACATGCCCTTAGTTCTCGAAACATTATTGGAATCCAATTTCACGCAAATATTTTTTAACTCCAATAGTTCGAAAATTATACTCTACAATGGATTCTTGTATTTTCGAATTATATATATATATATATTTTTTTTAATTAAATCATTTTAAAAAAATTAAATTTCTTACTAAATAATGCATTACTTTTAAATTATTTTTATTTCTATTTAAATGTCTTTTATAATTTTGATTTTTTTTTTTTTTGAAAATTTTCAAGTTCCTTCCTAATGGTGGCGGGTATTAACAGTTCGTCCCGGCCAAACTTAGCTGCTTTTTTACTTGTAAACTTTGAGCATGTTTTCAAAGAATATTCTTTAAAAATTAAATTGTGTAAAAATTTAAAATTATTATTATTAGGCTATAGTTGTGCGGAGAGGAGCATATGATATCCCACAAACCCATTTAAGACTAAGGAACTTATTTCTGTTTAAATTTTATTTTTTTTTTTCATATTTAAAAAAAATCAAAATCTTTCAACAAATCACTACAAAAAAATAATTTACTTTTTCGGTGTAGTCGTGATATAGTTTTAAGGACTATTTTAAAATCATCCTCCAATCACTTTTGAGTTATTTGTTCTAATTTGAATTTTTATTCTTTTTTCGAAAGAATTCTTATTCTTTTCAGTAGTCCGCACTTAATTTCTGTTCCAATTAGAATCTTATAATAAAATTCTGTTTTAAAATCTTCCAAAAGAATGTGGTGTCAGTAATTTTCTATTCTGGACTTTATACAAATCTTCCTAAATCCCTAAATGTTTTCTAAATCCCTAGAAAGACATATTGTTTTATTCACACGAAATAGATTAGATTTTTTCCAAATTCTTAGAAATGATTCGCACATAATGTGTCAAACAATCTATTTTGAAAATTCAAATATCTCCATTAATCTCAAAAAAATATGTATCACTATCTGAAAGAGTGAAATCGAAGCCAAATATATTTTCCTTGTCCCAATTAATTATTCTTTATTTTTTTATTTAATATAAAAGAATTTAATACACAATTGTCACATGCGATAAGACAATATTTTTTTATTACTGTAATCTATTTTAGTTACCATTTTTTTTAAATAAAAAAAAATATATATTTTTTTTGTTTATAATTCTGTTTTAATTTTACTTAAAGTTATTGTTTTTAACATAATTTATTTGTAACTTAAAAACAAATGTAAGCCAACCTTTTTATTTGATGTTAAAATCACCTTTAGCTATTCAAAAACTAATTTCTTTTTTTTCAAATAATTGATGATTTTTGTTAACATTGAAATTATTTTTTAATTCCGTATATTATTCTTATTTACTTTTTATTAATATTTTTTTATTTTCATTCATTTATTTTTTTAAATTAAATTTGTTTTCAATTTTTATGTCAAGAATTTCCTTTAAATTTGTTTCCTTTAAATTAAATATTTTTTTTCATTTAATTCATTAATTAAGTTTCTTATTTCAAAATCACTTTCTATTTATCTAAAACACCCGACGAGCGATGGTTTTATTCCCGCACAAGGAGATCCGTAACGTGTGAATGTCGCGCAGCAACTGTTGTGTTGCCACAAATGCAGCATCCTTAAATACCCGAAAAGTTCTTCCGATTGCTGCTGCTACTCTTGCGATGTGCTGAGCTGTGTTGTGTTGCGTTGTTAGTTAGTTAGTTTGGTTTTGGTAGCAACATAATGCTCCTTCAACCATTCTCCCTCCCACACCCTTACACACAGCCAGTCATGTCCTTGCCATCCATCCATTCGATGTGAATTCATTCATTCATTTGTTCGTTCCATCGTTCGCCCAACATAGCCGACAGCCAACCAGGCGGCTGGGCTACTATTCCATTCATACAGGTGCGTGCGTAAACAGAGGCAGAGGCGCCCAACGTCGTTATGAAAAAAAATAAAATTCCCAAAACAATGTCTGTGTGGATAATGTAGATGGGTCCTTAGAGTTATGGCATACGCACAAAATATCCCAAAAAATACTGTTGAAACATACATGTTCTGGCGAGAAAGCTCTTTTGTCACTTTGATGGGGTTTCGAACTTGGCTGTGTTGGATCTAAAAGCTTTAATGCCCAATTTTGGTGTTAAAAAGCTTTTGTTGCATAATTTGTATATAACGAACATTTGACATCCTAAGCTTTTTCGGAACCAACAAAGAGATGGCGCTGGATGCCATAAAGACCTCTGAAAGTGTGATGAGATTCTGTAAATGGTCTTCTAAATACAAGGCGTTCAACGCAAAAACGGCCTACACCCACAAAAAAGGTTTAAAGGAAAACAACCCCCATCTACAATTCCGCCTCTAAAATTTCCTTTTAAAATATTCTTAAATATCCCCGATTTTTGACTACGAGATTCTATTTAAAATATATTTTTAACAATTAAAAAAAATATATCAGTTGGTTTTGTTGACAGATGTATACCTTTAGCCAATGTTTGATTATTTAAATTTACTTTGACTTCTGTTATGATTATTAAAATTGTTGATACTCTATGGTTCCGAAGGAATGGACAAATATTGACAATATGCGGAGGTACCAGATATAGTCGATCAAAGTATTCTATTTTCATGTTGCGTCTTATACAGATAAAAATATTAGTATGGGCAAAATTACAATCCAAATTGGGCTGATGTAACCGTAAAATATTGAAGGTATAAACAAATCTAAATCGATCTCGATAAAATTTGGCAGAGGTATCTTCGAGCAGTATCTGATGTCCGGTATCAAATATCATTGTTATGTTGTTTAAAACCAAATCGGATGAAACATATGTATGTGGGAGGTATAGCAATATCTGAACCGATTGTCACCAAATTTAAAGTACTTGCTTCTTAACTGAATTCGGTTAGTTGTGCCAAAATTCAGGTCATTTGGACTGATATTGGCCATTTGCTGCATAATTAACCCGAAATCGGTTGAAGATGTATGTGGAAGCTAAAACTAAAAATTATAAAGAATTCACCAGACTCTTTAAAAAAATATTCTTAAAAATCTACCATCTAGCTCCGAGATTCCCTTGAGAAAAAATAATTAAAAATCCATGATCCGAAATTGCCATAAAAAATCTCCAAGCTTCCTTTACAAAATATTCTTAGAGATCCAAAAGTATATGGACTTTTAAAAATATCCGATTTTGGGCCATTGGGCAAATTTAAAAAAAATGTTTTATAAATGTTGTTAATTCACAATTCTGGCTACGAGATTCCGTCAAAAATTTATGATATGGTTCCGAAATTCACGATATGGTTCCGACATTTCATAAAGATATTCTCAAAAATCCACGACTATAGCTTCGAGATTCCGTAAAAAATATTCTAAAAATTCCGAGGTTCTCAAGAAATACTCTTAAAAATGCATGATTATGGATTAGAAATTCACGAGATTATATGAAAAAAATATATACATCCTCAAAAATTTACGATCAAGCTCCGTGATTCCCTCGTAAAAATTATTAAAAATCCATGATCCGAAATTTCGATAAAAAAAATATCCGAGCTTCCCTTACAAAATATTCTTAAGGTGGAAATACATTAAGCACTTATTTATCTGGCTTAGGTTATCGGCTAGCTTCTTCGGAATTGAACAAAGAAGCCTAGGGCCAAAATCGAACTAAGTCAACCTAAAACTCCTTTGTTCCCCTACGAAGAATCCAGCCGATGACTTAAGTAAGCCAGCCAAATAAGCGCTTTATGTATTCCCACCATTAAAAATTCACAATTATTTATCCGAGGGCATAGATATTTTTAAAAATCTCCAATTCTGCTTCTGTGATTCCCTTAGCAAATTTTCTTTAAAACCCACCATTATGGCTTCGAGTTTCCTTAAAAACTCCTACCTATAAAGATCTTCCATCTATAAAACGCATTTAAGACTCTTGCACCATTCCAATACTCCCTCCCTCCTGGAGATCCACATTGTTTTGCAGAAAGAGAAAATAACTCCACATGTGTAATTTTTAAAATTCTTTATTGAGTTTTCTCTTTTGTTGTGCAAGTGTTTTTGTCCACATATATATCATCATGGAGGACGGCAACACTTAAACGTGGCTCCATCTATAATGATTGAAGAACGAGCATGTGTTATATATGGCGCGTTTATCATTTTGTTATTCAAATGGTTTTAGTGAGTTTTTTTTTTTTGTAACTCCTTTTCATCTTCTTTTCTCTTCTCTTTTTTTTTGAAATTCACTTAATTATTAAACATTAGTAAATAATTAACAATAATTATAATAATAATCAATAATAATAATAAGAAAAATAATATACAGATTATATACTACCTAAGTGATGAACTTACAAGCTAAATATTAAAAATGAATAGATATTTAATAATAAATTTATGCTATGAATGAGAAAATTTGTTTTTTTTTTTTCAGTAAAAATAAATTAATTGTACATAAATCCATTATTATCATGACACCAAAGAAAAACAGATAAAAAGAGAATTATTATTTAACATTTAGATAATGATTGTTTTTTTTACAAGTATGATTAGAAGTTTTCTTTTAATTTTTTGGGCGAAGGAGGAGATTGATGTATCCCCCAGCACTCAATAACCATAGACAGAAGAAAATAATATAACAGTTTTAAATACAGTTTTTACATGCTTACGGCTGGCTGGCTGATTTGGACGTTGTTGTTCATGTTTGCTGCTGATGTTTGTGGATGGATGATGGCTGTTGTGTCCCATACTGGATATTGCTTGAGGGATAATCTATGGATATTTTAAAGCAGCCTTGGTCCATGGCAAATGATTCTGTTGCCACAAAAACCATTGATGCGCGTTTTTTTCCGCCTTAGTACTTGACATTCCTCTGTCCGCAACATTGTTGATTCTCGATTTATTGTCTCAGAGAAAAAAACAAAATGATTAGTTTCTTGATCTCCACATAGCTGTAAACATTATTGTGTGTGTGTTCTTTTTGTTTAAAAATAATATGTGTGTGTTTTTTTTAACAATATTTTACAAAAATTACAAAAAATTTTGTATTGTTTTTTTTTTTTTTTCTTAACAAAAAAATTTGTTTTTTTTTTTTTTTTTAAAGAAAAAATATTGGACACACATTTGAAATAAATAGAAATAAATTAAAAACAATAAGTTAGAATATATAGCAGAAACCTAAAAAAGGAGGACTGTTGGGTAAGTGTTACATGGAAAGGGAAGGAGGTGGGTGGAGGAAATCTATAAGAAAATTATTTTTCACTGCTTCTATCTAAATTATGATCTCTGATGATGCGTTTTTGGAAATAAATGTTTTAAATGGGGAAATATTGTTTGAACGACGACGTTTATGGGTGGGCTTTTTCATGGGGCGTGGTGGACAATTTGTTGTTCATATAACTTTTTTAGCTTATACTGTCCATGTATTTTTTGTTTATGAATTATTTTTATGGCACACTTTTTTAAACAGTTCATTTTTTTTTCCTTTTTTTTTTTTTTTTTTTTTTGATTTTTGCCTTATTAAGGCGATGATCATATCTTTATTCTTTTTTTTTTGTAATGCACTGCTTTGGTGTCGGAGTGTTATCAAGTCCTTGGTGTTGGAAAAGTATTCATTTTTTCATAACCATTACAAGTTTTAGAAAACTGAGGGAATCCAATACATGCAGTTGGCTTCAATAATCTTGCCGGTATTCCATTGAAATTTACGGTACTTAAGCTTCATTCTCTTTCGAAAAATAAAAGTAGCACCATGTTTACAAGAACTGTTCAACTATATAGGGACTCCTTTTGAACGGAGACAAAACAGCGACATTTGCAAAAGTATCTGCTTCAAGGATCAATGTTTCGAAACTTTATCCATAAATTGTTTTCATTTCAACTTTTTTTTATTTTGCAGGACTTGTGCAGCTCAATATGCTTTTGGAAAATGTAAGAAAACAAAATATCGAAGTGGGTGACAATTTCTGCCTAGATTTAAAACAGTTCCATATTTTACAGCGCCAAATCCATCATTATCGCAGAAAGCAAACATCAGAGATTTTCAACTCTTCTCGATGACAGTGAAGTTTGATCTTGCATTATAAAGAGACTGATCCTTTGACATTTTAATCGAACATCCCGATGGTGAAATTCATCAAAATTGTTCCTTCGCAATAACGTCGCTTGCATTTCAAGTATGCAATTGTAAATCCTTCTCTTTTCATCCTGCATTGTAAAAAGACTGATCCTTTAACCTTTTAATAGATCATGTCGGCGATAAAGTTCATCACACTTGTTCCCTCGCAATAATGTGGCTTTAATTTCAAGTATGCGAATGCAAATCCTTTTCTTTTTATCCTGCATTGTAAGAAGACTGATCTTTTGACATTTTAATAAGAACATGCCGGCGGTATAATTCATCAACCTGTTCTCTCGTAAAAAAGAGGTTTTCATTATTTGTATGCAAATCGAAATGCTTTTCTTTTCCATCCAGGTATATCATGTTCTGAAATCATCTTTTGATTTGAATTTGAACTTGATCCATTATCCTAAGATTCAATTCTCAATTCAATGGATTCGATGCTTTATATTTGCATGTATGCAAATCCAATTTTCTGAACGAAAGGCTAAGATTCAACGCTGAATTTATCTGTTCCGATCCCATGAAGTCTGAAACCGGCAATATGAATAGTCCATTGATTGTAGATGTTAAATTTACACAGGAAATCTGAGAAGTGATCTGTTTTGCATCTTAGATACATTTTTATTTTTATTTCATTCCCTTAATTTTTTCAACTCATTTGTGTTCCGACTATCCTCCTGTTGTTATTTGCCATGCATATATTTTTGAACAGACGTACGTTGTATTTCTGCTTGACAATCGAATCGTTTTCCAAAGCAGCTTTTGTTTCATCTAAACCATATGAGGTTTCCTTTTCCAGTGTACTCGGTATTCTACACTTCTGCACATTGCTTTTGCACTAAATTTTTGGATTCCAGACACAGCTGCAAAAATCTTTCCACGTGCTTGTCAGATCTGACATTATAACTGGAGAAGAGCAATTTATTAAATTTTCAGCTCCGTTTAAGTTTATTTGAACATCTTCCGCGATGCGAGATGGATAAGGAAATGTACGAAAATAAATCCACTGCTGGCTCTGAGAACTTTGTTGAGTGTAGTTCTTTTGTAGATCCGGATGGTTCAAGTTGTTCAACGAACCAGGTAGTTCTATACGAGATAGTGCAATAAATGTATGATTTTAATAAATTGCTTTGAGCACTACTTCTTTTTATCTCCATTTTCAGCGTATCAGTTATTATCGCAATTTCAACATAGTGCTTATTACGGAGAAGGATATTCTGATCTTGATTGATCTCTCCTTAATGATTGAAAATGTTATTTCCGTTGATGTGTTGAAGAAATTTAAATTAGACTTGTGAAATTTTGCTTCAGGTTAACAGATCGACGCATTGGTTCCATCGGGAATTTATCCATACATCCAATTATTTGGTCGGCAACTGCATATTTCCATGAAGAACTCTGGTATATATTTGCATTTGTTTTTGTTAATACGAACGCGTAAATTATTTGAAAACATATTTGCGTATGGCACCGTGACAATTTAAAAAGACGAAATTTTAACTGTCCAACTCTTAATCAAGCATTACTACAAAATTGTAGAAGATTTCACTGCGTATATTGAATATGGATTGGTGTAGAATTCCTTCTCAAATACCAATTTCGAATGTCTTTTAAGAGAATATTTTTTTAGCAAGATACAAGAATGTGTCTTCTTCACACATTTCAGAACAAAAAGTTCCATTGTTCAAATTTTCCCTAATTCAACACAGAGTTATAAGAAACTATTCGGCATTTTTTAATCACTTTAGAAACATAGTGGTGTGTTTCAAATCGTCTTTCTGAGTTGATTGGAAATTTTGGGGGAGGGACAACGAAGAAATTAAACACACATTGTCCATTTCATTTCATTTTTTGTGTCGAGGAAGCCCACCGGGTTCGTAAGAGAAAATATGTTTTTGTTGTGCATCATTTTTACGTGTTAAAGGATTGGTTTGTTTGTTGTCTTGCAAAGAATTCAAATTGTCGGCGGTTTGATTTGATTGGTTTCAGGTTTTGGTAACGAAGAGAGCGCAGCGCATGGTTGTAAATTGTTGTGTCCTGTACAAAAATTGTTGTTGTTTGTCGTTTTTTTTTTTCTGCTGTATACAAAAGAATAAAAGTATGACCGTCCTCAATGTCTACCGAAAACCACCAAACACCTTTTTAAAGAGAGTTCGATTGGTCATTCGTTAGATCACAAAAACAGTCAACTTTTTACTCTGTCTGTGTTTTGTTGTTGAGTTTTGGCTTGTTTTCTTTTTCTAAATAACACGTCCATCTATAACAAATAATGGCACCATTACTGCGCCCTTATTTGTTTGATGTTCTTGGGGGGTTTATCGAATTCATATTGCTATGGCAGAAGCATTTTTACAGTCAATTTGTGCACCATCTGCACCTACAAAAGGCAAATTGAAACCACTAAGCCATTCCTTGCATTTATCACGTGATTCAAATGCCAATAGATCTGTAATGTAGTCAACTGTGATGTTGGGTCGATAACTGTAATTAAAAAAAAATGGATCATTGGTAAATTATTGAATTCAAAATTATTACACAAAACTTACGCCTTGATAATAGTCCTCAGAGCAGCCTTGCGCTCTCTTTCCAAAAACCAATCAATCAAGTGTCCGGCCATAAGTGGTGCCGTTTTATATAAACGGAACAATTTGCAGTAATTTCCCATAGCCCAGGCGGAACGGAATTCCAAGGCATGAGCTATAGCAGGATTCTCTCGTTGTGCTTGTGTGATCGAGCGTAATACAGTTGTGGTATCTGAAATACAAAGAGGAATTAATTTCAATTTATTTTTCCAAAATTAAAGATAAACTTACCTAAGGTATTCTTGGTAAATATAAAGTAGAGTATACGATATGCTGTAAATTCCAAGGTATTGGTACTGGCTCCTACTTCTGTGTACAACATTTTCAATTGTGTCTGGCATTGGTTGAACTCTTCATGATCACCCTTTTCCATGGCAATACGGGCATGTGTTTCATACACTTCAACGGTGAACTTGTCGCGTATACCTTGAACCTACAAAAAGTAAAATAAAAAAATTTATGACAATTTCTTTTCAGGGTAACTGAATGTGTTTACTTACCGTTAGATCCTGTCTAATAGACTTCAGCTGATCACAAGCATAGAAATAATCCTGATTTGCACGCCACTTTTGTTTTACATTTTCCAACGAATGCACCAATACTTCCAATGGTCGCACCTCACAGGGCAACGGAGCCTTAGTTAGACGCAAAAATGATTTTTCCAAATCATGACAAGTACCCACAATATGTAAATCCATCAAATCCAAACCATTTTCACCGCCCTCGCTATCGTCGATGTACGAACGAGAATGATTGAATTTTTTCGAATTTCTGTTGTGGCCCTTGGAGGACGACGATGTTGCATTGCTGCTGCCACCACCAAATGGTGAACTGGCAACTGCAACAACCTGTTTTGAGTTACTGGCTTGCGAGAAACGGGCAGCCCGTTGCTGCAGACGTGCCGAATCATCATCTATGGCGCCACCAATTGACGATGACGAATAGAATGGAATTTTAGATTTACCCGAAGACGAACTGCCGCCACCTCCATTGCTAGCGGAATCGGCGGACTTCTTGTTTCTCTTCTGTTGTTTCTTACTATTCGAATAGGATGAATTGGAAGAGGATAATGGTATAAAATCAGAAGAGGAACTAGACGAAGATGATGAACGGCGTATTTTACGTGGACGAGATGGTGACGTAGAGGACGAACGCGAACGCGATGAACGTTTGTGACGATATTTCGAGGGAGAACTGTGGCAAAAAAAAACATATATGGAGTTAGGGTTAGTTAGTTATCATAAAAATATTGGGATTTTCGAAAACAAAAGTTTAAAAAAATGTGTTGTATTTGTCTTGGGGGTATTGTAATTTTGATTGGCCCAAAATTTATAATGGTTTCCGACAGAGGAAACTGCGTATGGATCTTCCTCCTCCTATCTCGCCGAGCTGAGTGCATCTAGCTATGTATGTCAGTCCGTCTGTCTGTCCATGTTAATTTGTAATCACGCTAAAGGTCGTAATTGTGACCCAATCCTCACGAAATTGAAAATGGAGGTGAGGTTAGGGTAAGAATAATCGCACAATATTTACGGGTTAAAATGGACCAAAAAATTTTTCTGATTTTGCACACAATTATGAACCAATCGACGAGGAAATTTGCACGGAGTTAGAGTTCAGGGCTGGGCAGAAGATAACCAATTTGGATAGTAATAGGATAATATTTAGCGGGTAAAGTAACCCATAGCTTTATGTAAAAAGGTCACTTTTCACGTAAAAATATGACAATAAAAAATGAATATTTTTTTAAAAAGCTGAGGGTAGGGCTCTATGACATCACGGTAAGACGTGGTCGGCTTCGCAAGACCATAGCCTTTGCTTACTTATTTTTCTTGTTTCCTTTGACGTTCTTTGAGGCGGCATCTGTCTTCCAAAATAAGTAGATAGAACTAGATTTGAGATGATTCCGCTCAATTTAAAAAGGGATATTCCTAGAAAAAATGGCCTGCCAAAAACGACTCAAACGTTACTCTAACTGCCAACCTCCTAATACCGAGTTTTTAGAAACAAATACGGCAAAGTTTTGATTCTTCATTTCCCTTCTTAAATATACATAGTTTTTGGTCCTTGCAATAGTTGCAATCTGTCTCCCGGGATAAGTATAGATAGAACCAAATATGAATTCCTTTTCATTTTAAAATAGATTAGTTCTTGAATAAAAACAAGCTCTGAAAAATGTTTCCTCAATCGGAGATATTTCGATTCAACCACTATTCTCTATAACTTGGTCCCCAAAAAATTGAGCTTCCGATATATGATCTCCATATGTGAAATGTCTTTTAAACAAATGTAAAATAATAAAAAAGAAATAAATAAATTCACTTACCGCGACCGACTGCGGGAATTCTTCAATTTGCCATTGCTGCTACCAAATGAGTTGCGTTGGCCCAAACGGGCATTTAGATTACGCGACAGACCAGCAGCTGCATTGACACCACCACCTTGTTTATTCTTCAAATGATCCATGGGTATACCCGTTCCCGGCGACGCTTGATGATTCTTTTGGAAGGGATTACGTTGATTGTGATTTTGCATCTGCTGATGATGTTGTTGCTGCTGCTGCTGTTGTTGTTGTTGCATTGGCTTTTGCAATTTAATATTGATATTGTTACGTTCACTATACACGCTGGGTATGGGTTCATTATCCCAATCACGGGTCCACAGTTCATTACGATTGGCGGCGGCAATAATTTTACCCTTTAGACAGATGTCAATTTGATCCTTATCCAAGTCCGTATTACATTTGGCATAACAACGGGCCACATAATTATTCAAAGATTCGGGCCAAGCATCATTGGGATTGTGGAATGCATTGGGTTTCTTGAATGTGCTGTTGGTGCTGGAGGCAACAGCCATTGCGGCATTTGCCTGCTGAGCTATGGTGGCAGCATTGTCCACTTTTGGCTGATGCATGTTGCCATTGGCAATTGGTGGTGGTGGCTTACTCAAATCGACATTGGAAATAATTGGTGGTGGTGGTGGCACAGACATGTTCATGAAGGAACTATCTGCATCCGTTTGCATGGGCTGTTGGCCACCAATACCATTCATTTCTTCATAAAATGCCTGTTGTTGCTGCATTAATTGTTGCTGTTGCTGCTGCTGTTGTTGTTGCATTTGATTTTGCTTATTCTTATTACGCTTACGTTTCTTCTTACCACCACCATTATTCATGTTGCTGTTATTGGCATTATTTCCTTCATTGAAATTGGCGTTGCCATTTTGTTGCTGTTGTTGCAAGGGATTGGGGGCATTTGCCAAACGATTTTGTTGATTAAGATTAAATTTAATGCCTCCAAAATTCTTTTGCTGCTGATTACCCATTTTACCCGCTCCACCCATTTGTGGCGGTGGTGGTGGTCCCGATGGCAATGGTGGCATATCTTGGCCACCATTTGGCAAAACTGCATTGCTAAAACCTGGAGGTGCATTTGATGGGGGTCCATTTGCCCCTTGATTTTGTTGCTGCTGTTGTTGCTGCATATTATAGCGCATATAATATTGATAATAGCGTTGATAGGCACTGGCATCGCCATAGCTTTGATACCAGGCATTATAATTGGCCCATTGCTGGTGCTGCTGTTGACTGGCAGAATTGCCACTAGCATTTTGTTGTTGCATTTCTTGAAGTTGAGGAATTAAAGGAGCAGCCATGGCATCCGACATTATTCGTAATCAATTGATCAATTATTCAACAATGCGTTGTATGGAAAAATATTTTCTTTTTTTTTTTTTTGGCTAGGAATCTCTCAAACACACCCAAGGGGTTAAACGAAGACAGAGGGGACCACTTTTAGTTCTTTCTGCTGACAATCGCTCCGCCGATAAACACACAACGGCAATACCCAAGATATCCCCTTTTCTCTGCTAAAAACTTACCTTTAATCAGATTTTATTTCAAATATGGTTTATCTGCAACAGAAAATGACAAGAAAAATCACGATTACAAAATCATTTTACAGCATTGTTGTAGCTGGCTTTTCATTCCTCTACTGTCCGCCATTTTGTTTTTCTAGAATGCCCCCTCCACCTTTTTTTCACAAATACTTGCCTTTTTCTCCTTTGATTTCTATCCGTTATAGACTAGATGTCACTTATATTTTTGTTAATTGCTTTGTTTTATTGTTTATGTGTAACTTGATAATAAATTTACTTGGTTTTTTGCATTGTTTAAAAATTTTCTTTGTATTTTATTTTTCATGAAACGCACACGCACGTACTTTTCTGCTTGAAGACAAATGACGAAATGAGTCGACTCTTCAAGGGATACGTAAGTCGACCTTCGTCTCCGCGCTGTGCGCATCGTTTCATTTTCATTTGTACCAAATTAATTTAGTACCTGATCAGTGTTGCGTTTGGATTAAATCGCAGGTAAAGTTCACACGGGAAAACATTAAGTCATTTGTGTCTTTTAAATCCTATGGGAAAAATTGTTTACTTTCTTGATTGTATATATGATTAAGATAAAGCTAGACTACCTGTACAATTTAACATCTGTCGAAATGTGTAAATATGCAATATTAGGTAAAAATAACAACTAGTCAAAATAGGGCAAAGACAAGTTTAATGCCTTTAATGGCCTTCTAATCACACAATAACAATTATTTTATGACCACAGAACTATACAATCACGAATAAGATTTAAAGAGACTCTATTTACTGCATCCAAATCGAAATCATAGAGTCGTTCCGTTAACGTTTCAAATAGCGAATACCACAAAAGGTGTTAACTTAACATGAAACTCCTTTGTCCTTTTATTTATTGTCTCATTATATAGCTGCATATTTACAGCTTATTTTTTGCTCTGTCCCAAAGCCTGCAAGAATCGACTATAATTTATTTTTCATGAAACTCCTTTACAGCTTATTTTTGCCTGCAAGAATCTACTATAATTTTTATTTCATTGTAAGTCAGTATCATAAAGGACAAATCACTCAGCAATTCCTTTGCCAGATATGGTGCTAAGCTTATATATATTTACTTATAAAAACTGCAAGAATCTGCTAGTTTTGAAATTTTTTTCAATATCATAAAGTGAAATTTGGTTATCGTAGACCATGTGGTAGTAGTCTTATCAACGACGCTTTTCATGAAAAAAGCACAACGTGTCCTTTCTGCTTTGACCCTTATGTTAATAATTCATGTCTAAATTATCTTGTCGCGTGTAAACGACCGTTAATACTGAAAAGTTGCAGGAGTCGCTAAACAATAATCGGAAAAGACGATAAATCGATAATACACAAATCGACTTAGGTATCCCTGATTAGATAGTGGAGCACGTTGGTAGCAGATTTTTGCTTGCGTGTGTTTGATTGGACAAAGAGATACGACGACGACGACATTTTGCAAATAATGGCCTCCTGTTTGAGTCAAGAAAAATTCTGGGATAAAACCCGTTTTGCCAACGCTGAACGTCAGTACTACGAACTGTTGAACAAGGGATCATGCACATCCAATGTAAGTCCACAAACCAATATCTTGGTTTCGGAAATCGCCAAAGCCAGGGAACAAATTAAAATATCTTTGGAAAAGATGGGTGGCATTTCCGATGCTGGTTCGTGTCAAATTCAATCGGACATTTTGAATCGTTTGGCTCAAGTCGAAGAAGAGAATGCTAAGTTGAAGAGTTTGGTTGCCAGCTTGAATGACTTGTGCTTGGACTCACAGAAACGCATTAAGGCTTTGGAGGCATCATTATGCAACAAGTCGTCCGGCGCTGCACCAAGCAAGCCGGCTGCCGCCGCTGTCGAGGAATCCAAAAAATCCGACGACGACGATGGTGTTGATCTCTTTGCTTCCGACAGCGAAGAAGAGTCGGAAGAGGCAGCTCGCATCCGTGAAGAACGTCTTGCAGCCTACGCCAAAAAGAAGGAGAAGAAACCTGCCCTTATTGCCAAATCCAGCTTGGTACTTGATGTTAAGCCCTGGGACGATGAAACCGATCTCGGTCAAATGGAAACCGAAATTAGAAAGATCACCACCGACGGTTTGTTGTGGGGAGCTTCTAAATTGGTACCCGTTGCTTTTGGCATCAAGAAATTGAGTATTAGCTGCGTTGTCGAGGACGAGAAAGTGTCCATTGACTGGCTTACCGAGGAAATCGAAAAACTCGAAGACTTTGTTCAGAGCGTCGATATTGCTGCTTTCAACAAAATCTAAGCTCAACAACAATAATTTAATTCAAACAATTTTTTCTATATATTTTTTTCGGTTTTTGATATTTAAGAGTTGAACACGCAATATGCGAAACGAAAGTTAATAAAATTACGATAATTCGAATTTTTACATTTAAAAGTTGGGTTTTTGGTTCTATCTAATCTTATCTGTGTTACGGTATCACTCAGATTGTCTTTGCTTCTGTTAAGAGTATTCTTGGGCTTAAATAATTTTTTTAGAGATCGTCTAATTTTTGGACAAACGACATTTAAAATAATTAACAAAAATAAAGGAAAAGTATGATTTTAGTTGTTTCAAGAGTGAGACGTCTTAGAAACTCAGACCAGTAACAGGCAATGTTGTTTCCATTTATATTAAAGTTATTTACACCGGTTTTAAAAGAATGCAAGATTTGGCATCATGTATCAATTGTCAATTATTACATGATATAAGTTGAATAACTCTTTTGACTCTGAGGAGAGTAAGACAGGGGTCAGAAAGATAACGAATACTTTAGGTGTGTTCATGTATTAAAAATCTTGGAAAAATTTTCAAATTTATAGTTTGTGCGGGCTTTGGAATAGAGCAAGCATGCTCGAATTTTCCCCCATTCCTCTGTTCCAGAATCTTCAAGAATGTAAACATGTTAACATTATTACGGATTTTTCCTTTATTATATCGAAAGAGATAGCAAAACTAGCGGATTCTTGCAGGATTTGGAGCCGAACACCTATTTTTTATTATAGACAATCCACACTCCCATTCCTGTCATTTTGTCTGATAATATCGATGGAAAAACCATCAACGATACTCCCTTCAAACAAAATTATCGATATTTTTATCGATTGTTTGCCAACTCTAAACAGTTGAGACTAGCGTCGTTTTTGAAAGGAGGAACGTTCGTTTGGCGGCATTTGTTGATCTAAAGTTATTTAACATACCTCTACAAAATAGTATTTATTTGAAAATTAATTAATTGTTATATTTAAAAAAAAAATACTTCAATCATAAAAAAACATGCACAAATCAGCAAAAAAGCCACCAAATCGCCATGATTTGCCAAAGCTAATGGAAAAGGTTCCAGACGAACACAAGGACTATGTGAAAGACCTGTGTCTCAGAATGTTGCAGCATCCAGCATATGGCACAGCGTGAGTTTAAAATATTTCAGACACCTTATATTGGTAATGGTTATAATTGTACTTATTTCAGATACGAATGGTCGACGCGTGATTTTGAAATGGGTGCACCTCTGGGTAGAGGCAAATTTGGACGTGTATATCTGGCCCGGGAGCGCCACACACATTTCATGGTGGCCATGAAGGTGCTGTTCAAGGCAGAATTACAAAAAGGTAATGTTCAACGCCAGGTCCTGAGGGAGATAGAAATTCAATCACGTCTCAAACATCCGCATATCCTACGTTTGCTTACCTGGTTTCATGATGATAGCCGTATTTATTTGGCTTTGGAGCTGGCATCACAGGGCGAATTATTTAAAATACTACGACGTTCGCCAAATTGTCGTTTCGACGAACCCCGTGCCGCCAAATATACATATCAAGTAGCAGATGCCTTGCACTATTGTCATTTGAATAATGTTATACATCGTGATTTGAAACCGGAAAATATACTATTGACCGCAGCCGATGATGTGAAGTTGGCTGATTTTGGTTGGTCAGCACATACCATTTCAAATAAGTAAGTTTTCTTTCTTAAAGTGACCGGCAAAAAAATGTTAAAGAATTTTTTTTTTTGTGTTGCAGACGTAAAACCCTTTGCGGTACATTGGATTATTTACCCCCCGAAATGGTTGAGGGCCATACCTATGACGATTCCGTTGATCAGTGGTGTTTGGGAATTCTATGCTATGAATTCTTGACCGGTGGCCCACCATTCGAATCAAATGAAAACGAGGTGACCTATGATAAAATTCGCCGTTTGGCCATACATTATCCACCTTACTTATCGGTCGGAGCTAAAGATGTAATATCAAATTTGTTACGTAAAACTGGTAGCTCCCGTCTAACCTTGGTAGATGTAATGCAACATCCGTGGGTGAAAAAATGCATGGAAAAGCGGAATAAAGAATTGTTGGAGTTGGAAAAGCAACATGCATAATTGAGCAATCTGATTGCTTTTCTGATTTAATAACATATTTGGTCTGTTCCAGAACTTCAAGAATGTACAAGTTTTTACAACGATAACTGATTTTCCATTTATGAAATCGAAAAAAAAATTGCAAAAATAGTACATTCTTTCAGGTTCTGGAACAGAGCAATATTTTTTATAGTTGTTTAATTAGTTTAATTTGATGTTTTCTTGTTCACATTTACTTAATCTTTTTGTAAGCCTCCAAGTCAATTATCTAGTGAAACAAATACCCGTCTCATAACTTTAATAAGTGTGTCTGTTTTTACAATTGAAAAAAAATATATTATTGATAAACTAGTATATTTTCCTTCAGAGGTTATTATAGTGACTTTACGTGGATATTCACGGGTCAGTGTTTACTCATTTATATCAGAGTGAAAGACGAAATGTCTGAATATCCAATTGTACCCTACTAACAATGAAGAACAATGGCATTATATTATTACCCATTATCCATATTTTACGGGTTTACCCACTCCGCCAGGTTATATAAAAACTTCGCAGTTTTTCATACCCCCAGCCTTAAGGCTAGAGAGAGAGGGTATATATCATTTGATACGGCCAAAACGTTCCTCATCGAAATAACGGCTTTAGACGTTTGGTTTTTTTTGGATCAAATCCGTTTCAGGATATTTGGAGTCGATCTAGCGATCGCCCGTCTGTCTGGCTGGTGCGCATGATTACTCTCGAAGTTATCCGATTTGATCCAAACTTGGTACATCGTAATATTATTGTCAAACTTGGATCGAGTTCGGAGATGGGCAATATCGGTTCACTCCTTCTGGTACCTCCCCCACAAAATGTCTACATTTTCAATGCCAAATTTGGTTTTCTCTGATGAGAAAACATTTGTTGTCCAGCAGTTTGTAAACAAACAAAATGATCGTGTTTACTTGCCAAAGAGGTCAGCTGAAAATGTACACATTCGGTTGGCCACCAGAACTCAAGCGCCGGCCATGGTGATGGTGTGCGTCACCATAACAGCCAATGGTCGCTCTCCGCAAGTATTAATCGACCGTGGCATCAGAATAAATGCCGAATATTATCTCGAAAATATTCTAGGGGGGTATTAAAGCCTTGAGCACGCAAAAATTTTGGCCGTAGACTTTGGACATTCCAACAGGACTCACCACCATCGCACTCAGCACGCGTCACCCAAGAATGGTTACAAAATGAGGTTCCTCGCTTCATTTCCGGCGCACAGTGGCCACCAAAATCTTCGGATATCAATTCGTTGGACTATTGTGTCTGGAGTATTTGGAAAGCAAGGTTGTCACTAAAAAATACCAAAGTGTCGATCACCTCAAGCAAGCACTTCGCCGGGAATGGGCCAAAATGCCGCCGAGCAACATTCGGGCAGCGTGTGACGGTTTTATTGGCCGTTTGAAGGGCCTAATTCGTGCCAAAGGTGACCAATTCGAACAAATCTAAACTTATTTTAAAATTTGATGCTTTCGATGCTTTGCGGCATTTTTTGTTTTCATTCAATAAAATTTAAAAAAAAAATGTTAAAATTATGGCGTTTGACTTTGTTGCAGTTTTTTTTTATGTCACCCTGTATATCTGTCATAACTTGCGAAACAATTCGGGCGATTCTTTACAACATGTAATCTCTAAATATTTCTCTTAACCAGAAATATGATATGAATATGTGATTTATCGAAATTTAGGATTAGGTCAGATACCGATTGGTCAATATTGACCAACTGATTCGGAACCCGCCCCCATAAAGGGTCAACTGCTTGAATAATCATACCTCAAGGCTGGGGGTATACACCTGTAGGCAAAACCGACTGATACTATTTTACTTGTTTTATCAATAGTTTAAGAGTATGAAGTAAGAAAACAATCATGCTAATTTTGACCTAATGGGTAACCCAGAAATTAAAATGACGTTATGTTAGGAGATACACCTACACATTAGCTAACATACTCCCCACACTAAAATACAGGAACATTTTGTTAAGCGAATATATTTGACGAGGTTGAAGATCACAGTGGAACCCATTGGAATTGCTACAGATAAACAAGATACGTAAAAGAACACAGCCAAAAACAAAACATCTCTTAACCCAACAAAAACGTCACAGAATTTAAATGCACAGAGACGACTTTACTCTGCAATATAAGTATATTTTTTGCTTGAAATAACTGTTTCGATAATAACAGCTTAAATGATTTAAAAGTAGTAGTAAATAAATATATAATTTATCTGGCTGGGCAGTTTTCAATAGAGTAGAAGATTTTCGTGGCGAGGGTAGCAGGTCAGGAAAATGGAATCGAAAAAAACACACTGTGTTGTTTTTCGTTTTCTTTTCACAGAAAGGAAGGAAGTGGGGGAAATTAATAAGGTTCTACTAAAATCTAAGAAAAAACGTGTTTGTCCTTTTTTTGGATGTTGGTTTTCTTAACTGGCTTAAACCAAATGGTTAACAATGGTTTTTAGCATTTTTTTTTATTTATTTGTTGTTTTCTCTTCTTGTTCTTCTTTTACTAGAATGTATGTTTCAAAATGAACTGAAACTTTTGTTCTCTTCACCCAATCATTTTAATTACGGTTTAAATAATTTTCGGCTTGAAATTTTTAACATTATTATAATTAGAAGTGTAATTTGTTGCTCTTGTTGTTCTGCTGAGATGACGATGTTGTTGTTGTTGTTTTTACATACTTCGGTTGTTTGTGAAAGTTTATTGTTGTTGTTATAATTATTTGGTAGTGTTAGTACAATTAAAAAACTTATGGACAATTGGCTTAGGCTTCCAATTCCAAAGCAACACCGATCTTGTGACCGCCAGCATTGAAGTTCTTGCCATCGATCAAGGTGGAGAGGGTGAGGGTGATGCCGTCACGCAACTTTTGTTGATAGCCCAAACCAACTTGGCAGGCATTGTTGACCTTGGCGCGCAAAGCGGCATCCTTGTCCAATTGGAATTTGCCGCCCAAACCGAATTTGGTGTTGTTGCTGCCAGAGGTCCATGACAATTGTACACCAACGTCCAATTTGTCGGAGCACTTTTGGAAGATGGAACCGCTGAATTCTTGGCCATCATTGCTGTTCAATAAAAAGTTAACAATTAATATAAAGTAATTGACTTTTCTTGCAAACATTTCTACTTACACAGCTGTATGCAAGACAAAGTCCTTTGTGGTGTAGCCCAAGGCAAAGTTGTTGGTGGTCAACTTGGCGTGTTGGGTATCGAAGGCAGTCTGGTAACCAGCCAACCAACCTTCATAGCCCAAAACGGCGGAGGCGTTGATCAAGGGACCGCTCAAATCAACATTGACATCGGAATCGATTTTAACGTTTTCATGGCCGTAGGCAACCTTGAATTTGCCAGTCTTGTTGCCAGTTTGTGGAGCAAAGGTACCTTCGAAGGCCAATTTCAAGCCCTCGAGCAATTTGTCTTGTACGGCAACCTCGGTGAAGAGGGTGTTGTCTGTGTTCCATTTTTCGGTCAAGGTCAAACCGTAATCGTTAACCTTGTATTTGGTCTCCAATGAACCGAAAACCTTGCCAGATTCCTGGTTAGAATGGCCGGCTGTGCTGAATTCAATGCCAGATGGAGTTTTGGTTTTGCAGTCCAATTTCCACAAACCGAAATGATAACCTTTGCCGAAGATGTCACGAGCTTGTTTACCCAAATCGGAGAATGATGGAGGAGCCATCTGTGGAAAATGAAAACAAAAAAACAATTAATTAAAATAAATGAAAAAAAAATCAAAATTGAAATATAAACAATTAACATATTAAATTTGTTGGCATATTTTTTGGAGAATGATAAGAAATTAAACGTTTTTATAAACCAAATTACCCATTAGTGTAGAAATTTCATATCTTGTGGCCTTTTTATCTATTTAGTATTCGCTAAGTAATCGAATGCTGTTTATTATTTATCCCACCTAATCTGATACAACCCCACACACAATTTCATCGTAATTGTGGATTATATTTAATATCTCCAATATTATTTTAGACCATGTTAGATATAAATACACATATTTTGCCATTTTCTATTGATAAGATAATTCTGGCTTTCTGCATTTATTTTAAGTTGTGACAAATTCTCTACCAAACAGAAAAAACACGCAAGTAATGACGCGACGCACATTATTGTTCTAAATGCGTTTGTGTGTCTGTGTGTGAAGATAACAACAAATTAGCGACACACTTTACGACATTAGAATGTAGACAGACCAGACAAATACGAATAGAAAGCAGGAAATTTTATTTTTTAGCCTATTACAGTGAAACAAAATTTCTGGTATTTATTTTCGTTTGCCAAAATAAGCAAAACAACGCACACACAGATACACAGCAAGAGGTATAGGTCAATGATCGATCGGTTAGTCGGCCGTTCATTCGGCTGTAGTGAAATGACCGGTTTTTCGAGATTCTTTTTCTACTCTCGCAAAATAAAAGAAAATAATAAAAAAAAAAAAAACATTTCATTGAGTAAATGCTGAAAGGCCAAAGTGTTATGATGGCGTGAGTGAGTCAGCTAGACGGGTTTCAGCCTTATTTACTATAGAGATGGGCCGATATGATCCATTTTGAGTCGATAGCGTATAGTGTGTTCACTTATAGTCAACCTTATACTGTAATATTTTATCCATGTTTGTTAAAAATTAAAAAAAAAAAAAAAAAACACATTTTTCTATGTTTTAAACCTTTGTCTACTTGTGTGGGAGGTGCCAGAAGGAGTGGATCGACACCAATAGTGTATGAGGCTAATAAATATGGGAAAGAATTATCAGTTTTTATACATTTTGGGTAAGATTGGAGACTTCATATAACTTGTGGATAGGTTCCCAATGTCGACTGGGAACCAAGAGTAGTCGCCTTTCAAACGAAAAACATTTGCCCTATTCATTGAATTTTAAAATCAAAACACTGAAGCGACTATTCGGGCTTTCGAGATAAAATTTCGCAACAAATTTACGTCGAGTGCAGCTGTACCGGCCAGTGTCAATGAAGACCATCAATTGACGATGCAATAGGACCTCTGTTACTTGCGGAAAGATTAGGAGTGAAACCTTCTAAAATAAAGCTTGTACAAAATTGAAGGCGAACCACCTACTGCAAAGGATAATTTTTCGTCAATGGGCTCTTGAAAAGTCAGCCGAAGGTCCCCTTTTATATAAACACAAGAAAAATAGTATCAGTTGGTTTTTCCCACAGATGTATGCCCCCAACCTTGACTTATAATTATTCGAACTCTTGACTCTTTATGAAGGAGGTTCCGAAGCAGTTGGCCAATTCGTATCTGACCTAAGACTCATAGAAATATTACAACTTGACAAATTTGGACTATATCGACTACTTCCTATACTCTATATGAGATATGTTCAATTTTTTGGAAAATGTGGAAATATGAGTGAGGTAACAGATGTAGCAGACGGATGTGTTCCGTTTTAATACTTCATTAGCAAGTTGTAAAGAATCACCGACTTGTTTCGCAAGTTATGACAGATATAAGTATTGGAAATTGTGACCCTTTGTGGGTGAGGTAGATTTGGTAGATTCACAACAGATCTTGTGTTAGCAAAAATCTTTGTATGTGTTAAATTTTAGGTGACGAATGGATGGAGTTCGATGCTTATTTCGCTTTATTTGAGCCTTTTATTTTTCAAAATCTTGAACCCTATGTGGGGGGGATACCAAAAGAAGTAGTGCGATCTCTACCATCTTGTGTTGATGGAAATATTGAGATGGATCAAGTCTGAATCGGACATTATTTTCGCGTTTTATGAGCTCAATCGATACTCAAAATGTTTACCATTTGTAGGTGAGATACCAGATGAAGTGGACCATCTTCTCACCAGACCTTAGCCCAAGGTAAAAATATTGTGATATGTGTAATTTGAAGAGAACCGGAAGCGTATTTCGGATTTTATGATCGTTTTGGTTATTCAAATTTTTAACCCTTTGTGGGGGAGGTACCAGAAGTAATGGTGCGATCTCTACCATCTTTGTAACAAATCTTGTGTTGATAGAAATATTGAGATGTGCCAAGTCTGAATGGAATCGGATGTTAATTAGGTGTTTTATGAGCCTCATGAATATTCAAAAATGTTACCCTTTGTGGGGGAGTTACCGGAAGAAGTGGACCGATATATTCCATTTTCACACCAATCCTTAGTTTAATCAAAATATTGCGATGTGTGTAATTTAAAGACAATCGGACTCTTAATGTTGACCCTTTGTGGGGGAGGTACTTGATGGAGTGAACCGATATTGTCCATTTTCGCACCTAACCTAGCACTGATACATATATTAGGATTCGCAAAGTTGGAACAAATTCAGACCATCCTTTCTATTTCTGTGCAGGCAAGTCTTGGCCGTATCAAATAATGTATACCCTCTGTAGCCAAAACTCAATTCGAGAGCTAATCAACCAACCAAACTTTACTAAAAAGAATTGCAACGATTCTTGGTATTGTTCAATATTAAGAGTGTCACTCTTATATTGGAAAAACAACTGGTTGTATAAAAAATATAAATTGATGAATATAATTTAGGGCCAGAAAAATGGGTAAGTTTTTTTGAGTGGAAAACTTCGTAATTCCTACAAAACCACAAAACATTTGGGTATTGAATGAAACTCAACCAATTTGTGATATAAATCAAACCCTAGTACTTTATAATTCAAATAATATAAATCCATTCCCATAGATTTTCTTTCCATTTTCTTTCCTCTCTAGGCAATTATTGGAAAAATATTCGTCCCCAAAACAAATACCAAATTGTACGATTATGATAAGTACTGGGAAACACCACATCATCATATGAAAATAATAAATGACAACATATAAGATGCACCCGCGAGGACAACAACAATAAGAATTTTAAACGTGTGGCCATTAAAACAAAAGAAAAACAATTGTGAAAAACTAAATACATGGCGTTGTTTTTGTGGGTTTCTGTTGGCTAGAAACAATAAAAAACAAATGCAATGAAGAAGGTTTAAAGTGTGGACACATAAACAAGATATGTTGCAATACACATATATAATAACCTTTAATACGTCTTATTATTTCAATTTGTTGTTGTTTTTATGTTCTACATGAGAGAAATACAATAAAAATGTGAAGAAAAAATAACAACAAAATCATATTCTTTCCTTCGTTGCATGTGGCAAGCAGAATATAAAATAAGAATAAGAAAAAAATTGCAAAAACAGACAACAACAACAACAGCCACAAAATTATTTGTAAAAACCTTTAGCAGCAGATGATGACTGAGGAGGATGATGTAATATTTGAAAAAGGAGAAACAAAGAAGTAGGTATTTTTAATAAATTTAATTTTACACCTAAAACAACTAATTTTTTTTAAGCAAATTCAATTTTTGTTACTGGAAACACTTGCCTCGTCATCGTTATCGCTAAAAATCAATAAATCCCTTTTTAAAGTTTTTCTTCTATTTTCATCGCTTGTTGGAAAAAGCCACGATGGTTGAAAATAAAATGTGGCCAAAACACGCAAAGGACCTGAGTATTTTTCATGTTTTTTGTTGCTATCTTGATTGGTCATAATTATTATAATTTTCTGCCGACTGGTAGCTACGAGTGTGCAATGCTTGGAAATTCAATAAATATTACACAACTCAGGTGGCCATCATACAATTATTAGCACTGAGAACTGGGTCTCTCAAGGATAGAAAGGAATGTTTAAGGTCAATCAACAACACACAACACATTTATTTCTTTCTTTTTTGGCAATATACACAAAAGAAGACAATTTTACAAAAATAGTTTTTTTAGAACACTATATACAAAACAACTGTTCGCTATGACGTACTTTTATCTTCAACTAGGTACTTTCACTTTTCTTATATTGGTAGTAGGTTAGGTGGTTGGTATGTTGGGGCGGATGGATTTTTTTCTTTTTTTAATACACAGCACAGCCTTTCTTGCAGCAGATGACACCCTCTCCCAAGCTCTTTTGCTTAACAACTGTTTGCGCTGTCATATGCGATAACACGGTTTTGTGGCTGTTTTCAATATTGTTTTCACATTGGCTTTTCTTTGCCTTTCCTTTTTTTATACTTTGTGTTTTTACTTTTTCTTTTTGGGGGGTTAGATAGAAATTATCGAATTATTCGCCCCGTACTGAGCCAAAGACAACAGCTGTGCAACAAAAGTAGCAAGAAGAAAATATACAAAAACAAGCCCCCTACATTTGGGGTGTTGAAAATAGAATGTCAGTTGTTGCCTGATATTGATTTTTCTTCTATGACGTCACAACATATAATTACTATTATTTCATTGGAGAGTCAGCCAAATATGGATATTTCATTAAGATGATTGTATATGAAAATTCAGTAAAAAACTCATGGAGTTCACTGTTAGTATTTCAAATGAAGATTTGAACTTTGGTGTATTTGGACTGAAGAATACATGAGTCAGGGACGTAGGCAGTTGGAGCTTGAGCACTTCCAAAACGTTTATTAATTTGATATTTTTTGCATTTTTGAATTGGGAAATAAAATCAAAGCATAATCTTTACAAAAAAAAAAAAAATAAATAAATAAATAAAAAATAATAATAATAATAATAAAAAAAATAATAATAAAATAAAAAAATAAATTAAAAAAATTAATAAAAAATACAACAAAAATTAAAAAAATAAATAAATAGGATGAAACATAAAACTATACATGCCTAGGATTTATAAATATTTAAAATAAGGAAATAGTATGTGATATCAGAAATGAACCGATAAAACTATGAGGAGTACAGGATGGGATGATTGCTGTCATTTCTAGCTCGGGCTAAAGCCATTGAAATTCCAAAAAGTGAAAGAACTTACACCGCAACAGAAAGAACATAGACTCAAAAGAGCTAAAGAGTTGCTTCGCTTGGCCGAAAGTGCTGAACTGCCCAATTTGGTTTTCTCCGATGAGAAAACATTCGTTCTCCAGCAGTTTGTAAACAAACAAAATGATCGTGTTTACTTGCCAAAGAGGTTAGCTGAAAATGTGCACCTTCGGTTGGCCAACAGAACTCAAGCGACGGCTATGGTGTGGGTCGCCATAACAGCCGGTGGTCGCTCTCCACTCATATTTATCGTCCGAATATTAACCCGAAAATATTCTGGAGGTTATATTAAAGCCTTAGACGCGCAAACATTTTGGCCGCAGACCTTGGACTTTCCAACAGGACAGTAAAACTGTAGTTCCTCTTGTCATGTATCAGATTTGAGGAACCCCATGTGTGGATTTTTTTGCTTTTAAAAAACTAATCGCATGGAACTACATTAAGTGGGGATTATTTAAAGTACAAACAGACGATGATTAAGAAATGTTGACACAGTCATTGACCCATTTCGTTTGGAAGTAACGGATGAGAACGGCATAGAAAGGGTTTTCCTAAGTTTTCGTAGTAGTCAAACGTATGTCGTTCAGATGGCGGAGGATGTTTAGCTTAATATGTTCCCTAATTCCATTCTCGAATTAGCCCTGAAAGTCAAATTGAAACTACACACACTTCCTGTTCCAGTTTATATTTTCCATGGCAGCAATCAATGTCAAATCACAGGAAGATCATAAAAGCGACATAAAGACGCTGCACAAAACACCACCCTAGACAATAAATTGAAAAAATTGTGCAACCTTGGAAATTGGCAAATGACACTTCTCTACATGACACAGTCATCAGAAAAAAATTCCATGTTGTCATAGACAGATTAAATATTTTAGTACAAATAATCTTCTATTTATGTTTAGTAAACAATTATTTTTTATAAATAAAAAATGAGCTTATAATTAGAAATAGTAAACAATTTCAATATTATGTAACAATTTTTGTCACAAATATGCATTTATGAAAAGAATATTCTCCATTGCGGCAAATTAGTCATGTAGGTATCTCAAAGATAAAAATGGAATTACATAATGAAAAAGTGTCATATACCACAATGGGTAGCTGTACCTACTAAAAAATAAGAGATTTTAGTTGGACCACAACAAATATTTGACACATCTGGAACTAAACAACAATTAATGGGACTACATCATAGCTATTTCCAAATTGTCTGGTAGCCCAATTTTACATTGTTATGAAAGTGTACTGGAAATGAATAAGAACACATATTCAGCAATGGCCTCCAACAACAATAACAACAATTGAAGTATGTTAATGTTAATAATTGGAACTGATAATGATAACTGGGAAAACAAACAAAATTTAAGTCTATTATTTATACAACACCAAAGATAGGCAGCCCACAGATACGTGTAGAAACAACAAAATGTATTTTTTTCAAATCTATGCAAGGTGTGAAATTTTATCAAATTCACATGATTTGATGCACACCACTCTGGAGAGAGTAGGGCGTCAAGGAATATTCTAGAAACATGATTTAAATCCCTATTCAAATCCTTTGGGTTCTATCACCCGATCACACCAAAAATAGAATAGTTTCGAAAATAATGAAAGGAAATCAAAATTTCCTTTTCACATTATTGAAGAAAAGTGAAAAAGGTATGTTACGTAATTGGCGCAAACACTACTCAGAGACTACGATATATTTTCAATTGCTATGGCAGCGCAGCGCCGGTTGCTGTTACTGCAAGCAAGCAAACGAGCTGGTTGAACAATGTGATTGACCGGCTAACATTAACATTTAACAGTGTTCCCGTCCGCTCACTACCAGATAAAGATATTTGGGGGGCTGGTGGTGGTTATCTGCAATGGCCATTAAAGAAGATAAAACCAACATGTTATGACTTAAATAAATAGACCGGTCTATAATCAACATACACCACCATACCAGCGATTCTTCCTTTTTTGCAAGCCTAAAAAAAGAAAACGAAAAACTTATTTTCGACACCAACAAATACATGAAGGAAAATACCTCCCCTCATGATTATTGCCCAGTTTTCCATTTACGAATTTTCTTCAACCATATACACACACACTCGCTCATATTGGCACCACCACCACTAACACTACCATGTCAAATACATCCACGACGACGTCGCCACATTTTTCTCTTTTCTTGTCAATTGAAATAATTTTTCTAGGTTATGAAATCACTTCTTTTATAATTTCTCTTCTTTAATTTATTCCATTTTACAAATGTTTTTAGCTCAATTATTGTCACTTTATGTTTATTGCTTTATTTAACCCGTTGTTTGTTTGTTGCTATTTTATTGGGAATTTCTTTCAAATTTTCTTCATATTACTTACTTTTGATTAAAATTTGATTTGCGAGCGAGAGGAACAAGTACGACCACGAAACACCACAAAATAATGTAACTTTGCAAAAATTCTATGTCAAAGTAGCAGTTAGGGATCGGTAAATCGATAAAATGCATGTCGTCTAAGTTATCGATATCAATAGTTAAAATAATGGAGATGAGAATTGTAAGCGTAACTAAATAGTAGCGTCAGCGCTTTTACGTTCTCATAACTTTCAGTAAGACTTAAGTTGTGTTCCAGTACTTTTTAGTAGTAAAACTAGCAGAAGAGAGAACAGTTCGAAATGTCATTCTCATTTAGGTTTGCTCAAAAAATAAGGGAACGGAAAATTAGCAGATATGCGATAAAATGTCAAAATTCCAAAAGTAAACAACCTAAATCGGACTGGTGAAAAGAGCGCCAACATTTAAAAAATGAGTATTGAAGACGATAAGTTAAAATTAATAATTTATAATAATAATTAATAATTTGATTCCTCATTCAGCCAGTCCTCTTGACTGCTGGAATCATCCAAAAGTGAATACATCAGTTGCTCCATATTTTCTCTTTTTGTTATTTGCACGACAAATATTAGTTTTTCTTTAGTTTTCAAGTTGATCATTTTCTTTAATGAAATGTATCAATACATTTTTCAACCTTGTTAGCCCTGCCAATTAAATGTCAAATTTACAATATGCACATTTCTGCTCGGCCAAATTCATGTAGCTAAAACAAGCAGAAATGTGCACCACTCAGCGCCATTTTTTTCTCGAGAGAGCTGCAAGTTTTGCTAGTTTTTGGAGTACGGGAACGCGTTGTAGCAGAATTAGTGCTAATTAGTACTAATTTGCAGGTTCTGGAACACAACTTTATTTTGGGTAATTGAAGGAAAATTGGATTGTATCAAGGTGAGAATACATGAAGCGTTTTTTTGACTGGTTTAAATCAATAGCTGTCTTCTTCGTAGAGGAACAAAGGAAATTTAGGTTGACTTAGTTCGATTTTGGCCCTACAATCCTTTGTTCTTTTCCAAAGAAGCCAGCCGAAAAGCGTTTCCACCTTAAGGGTGGGAATACATAAAGCGCATATTTGGCTGGTTTTAGTCATCGACTGACTTCTCCGTAGATGAACAAAGGAGAAAAATTAGGAAAATATAAAAAAAATTAAAACAACTTGTTGCATATAGTTTTGAATAAGTCTGACAGTGTTATTGTACCGTGGATACAAATATGAAACGCACCATGACATGCAATTTAAAAGGGTCTACTTTACAGGAAAAAAGGAAAGGAAGAGCACATGGAGAAGAATACAGATAGATGCATCAATGCTTGAGAACATTTATATGTCAAAAAAATTTAAATGTTTCTTCAAAAATAAAGAGATTTTTATATGTTTTCTTATTCGAAGTCATTTGGAGGTTATTACAATAAGCGTTTTTCAACAATTTTTTTTTCAAATTTAAATAATTTTTCATTCAACATTTTAAATTCCAAAATTGGTTTGACAGTTCATTGTCGCAGCAGCTGAGTCGATGCGCCTACCTATATTCTTCTACCATCACATTTTGGTGTGTATCATGGCAGAAGAATACTAATATTCTTCTACCATGGTATGGAGTTTACGAGCATATTTACACGTACTAAATCCAGCGAATTTCAAGTTACATTTCCATTGCGTTTGACGTATACGCAATCAGATTGGCAGCGTTAAACGTCTGTAAAAAATATTTTTATCAAATAAAAAATAATTTTTGGGGGCAAATTTTTCTCTTTTTGTAATAAAACTGTAAATATGTCAACTGTAAATGTCAAATAAACAAAACGATTTATTTGATGGTATATAAATATTTTCAACACCATTTTAATAAAAAATAGAAACATTTTTACACACAAGTGCGATTTGTGATTTATTTAAATAAAATATCGAAATTTTTGCGCAATAAAGGTATAACAAATTGTAGAAGCAATATATTTATACGCAAAATATGACCATAAACATATATATAAAATAATATGTACATGCACATATTAACGAAACAATGTCATAGAAATTTCATTTTATCATCGAGAATTTTGTAGAAATAAACAAAAACATGCAGTACATAAAATATAAAAATTTAAATTAAAAATGATCGTTACACTGCTCATATTGCTGACATGGCATATATATTTAGCATCTACTTAGGCCAAAATTCAACTGCATGCCTATGTCTTAAAAAAGGGTATCAACTCTCGATCATTCGCTCAATTAAACAAAAGATGCACGTGAGGCGATTTTCCAAAGGGGGAAAACAAAAGTTTACACACAAAAACACACGGTGAAAAGTCTAGACAACAAATTTGTATGGGCAGACAAACAAACAAACAAAAACAGAGAACATAATTGAAATACAATTCTTAAAAATAGACCGAGAATAAAAACAAATAATATACACCAAAGGAGGCAGCGAGAGAACGGCAAATATAAAACACTGAAAGCGGCAAGGCGGTTGGTCCACAGTAAAATCAATTCAATTCTGTCAATTGCAACAGACGCACAAACCTCAATCTAAAACAAAATTAAATTGATTCGAAAAAAAACAAAGAAAATAACATATTCATTAAATTTAGTTTAGTTCGGTACAAACACGTAACGGGACAACGAAACACTTCAGCAGTCGCGTTTAAAGCGAAATAAAATTCTTATTTTTTTAACGGTTTTTTAGAAAAAATTTTCAAAAATTATTGAATTACAAGAATTCACCCACAAAGATCCAGCCGAAGATCATCCACTACGGCGGTATCCATCGACATCAAAACTCCATGTAAACACCATGGCAGCAGCAGCAGCTACTGGAAAAATGTTCAAATCACGCATTGAAATTGATCCTCGCTATGGCCGCAGCCTTGTCACCACCGATGCTGTGACTAAGGGTGAAGTTGTCGTGGATGAGCTACCCTTTGCAATGGGACCCAAATCAGGTGGCATCGTTTGCTTGGGTTGCTATATGCCCTTAGCATTTGGCGAGGACGGCGATTCGTTGGATCGTTGTGACACCTGTGATTGGCCGCTGTGCAGTGCATGTCTCGATACACCGGTCCATGAGGGCGAATGCAAGATTTTTGCCGAGGCAAATGTTCGATTTGCTGGTAATGTTGGAGAAGATGGTATCTGTGCCCAATTGGATTGCATAACACCTTTGAGGTTAGTAGCATTTAATACTGTTTACATTGTTGTTGATTAATTTCCAACAAATTAGGACATTCTTCAAAAAACGCATTTTTAATATTTTCATAAAGATGTGTAAAATGCTGTTCGATCGTCATCATGATGTTTTTAAAATTTCTTTGAGAAATTTCTGAATGAACAAGCTAATATTTATTATTTTGGCTACTCTTTTGTGAAACGTTTAAACATGTGTATGCACATGCATACATATTTGTTTCAATTTGTATTTAGATGAGATTTTGTAAAGGAAATGAGAGTCGCGAGTGAATGAACAGATGATGAAGAGAAAAGAGAGCAACAGTGTTTCGTCTATGCCAAAAATCTCTATGAATTGTGTGTATATGTTTGACTTATGTTTACCTAAACGTATGAGTAATGTAAATATAAACTCCTTTGAAATTAGTAGCATGTTTACATATACGAAATTCAGTGGATTGTAACACGATAGAAGAATAGAGGAAGGCGTATCGACAGAGCTGCTGGGACAATGAACTGTCAAACAAATTTTGGAATTGTGAATGTTGAATGAAAAATTATTTAAATTTATAACAATTGTTGAAAAACGCGAATTATAATAACCTCCGAATGACGTCATATAAGAAAACATTTAAAAATTTACCTTCATTAAAAAAAAACACATTTACAAATTTTTGACATATCAATATTTCCAAGCGTTGATGCGTCTACCTCTATTTTTCTACCATGTTAATTCCATTTCGTTTACGTCAAATTAATTAGTAGTATAAACGTATAGTATTTCGTATACTTATGATATTCGTGGTTTAGTATGCCTAAAAGCAGCGCTGCTCAAAAACAAGACCTCGCTCACCAGTCAAATTTCTCTTTGTTATACCCTCACCATATGGCTACAGAGAGTATATATCATTTGATACGGTCAAAACGTGACTCATCGAAATAACGATTTTAATCCGTCAAATCCGTCTCAGGACATTTGCAGTCGATCTAGTGGTGTCCGTCCGCCCGTCCGTCTATCTGTCTGGCTGGTACACACGATAACTCTCGAAGGGAGTAACCGGTTTGATCCAAACTTGGTACATCGTAATATTATTGTCAAATTTAGATCGAGTTCGGAGATGGACAATAGCGGTCCACTCCTTCTGGTACCTACCCCACAAAATCTCAACATTTTCAAAGAAAATGATTTACTGCACAAAAAGAGAAAGGATAATCCAAATTTGCTTCAACTTTGCAAATTCTAATATTTGCATCAGTGCTAGGTCAGTTGCGAAAATGGACAATATAGGTCCACATCATCAAGGTCAAAATTTTGAATAATTATAACTCTTATTAAATGTGATGTAAGCGTTCGATTGTCTTCAAATGATACACATCACAATATTTTTTTATTAACTCAAGGTCTGGTGTGAAGATGGAATATATCGGTTCACTCCTTCTGGCACGTCCCTCACAAAAGGTCAAATTTGAGGATATTCATGTAGCTTATAAAACACGAAATTAACATCCGATTTCATTCAGACTTGGCACATCTCAATATTTCCATCAACGCAAGATTTGTTATAAAGATGGTAGAGATCGGATCATTCCTTCTGATACCTTCCCCACAAAGGGTGGAAATTTTGAATAACCAAAACGATAATAAAATCCGAAATAAGCATCCAACGCATTCAAGATCTGCTGTGAAGATGATTTATATCTGCCAACCCCTTCTAGTACCTCACCCACAAAGGGTCAATAGGGTGAAATAAGTGAGCGATTCTTTACAACTTGCTGTATCTAAATATTTCTCTTAACCAAAACATCTGATATGAATATGTAATTCATCGAAATTTATAATTTCGCATAAAATTGGATATAAATGTTCGATTCCCTTCAATTTTTGCACATACCAATATTTTTATCTGTATTAGATGAAGTATGAAAATGGAATACTTCCGTCCGCTTTATCTATTACCTTACACATATTTCCACATTAAAAAAAAAATATGCACATATCTCATATAAAGTGTAGGAAGTAGTCAATATAGTCCAAATCAAACACGTTGTAATATTTATATGAGCCTTAGATCAGATACGGGTGGGCGATATTGGCCAACTGCTTAGGAACGTCCCCCTTAAATGATTAACAGATTGAATAATCATAATTCAAGGCTGGGGGCATGGCAGAAGAATTCAGGTAGATGCATCAACGCTTGGGAGCATTGATATGTCAAAAATTTTTAAATGCTTTTTTAAATATAAGTAGATTTTAATATGTTTTCTTATGTGACGTCATTCGGAGATTATTATAATTCGTGGTTTTCAACAATTTCTACAAATTTAAATAATTTTTCATTCAACATTTTAAATTCTAAAATTGGTTTGACAGTTCATTGTCTCAGCAGCTGTGTCGATGCGTCTACCTTTATTCTTCTACCATGGCTGGGGGTATACATATGTCGGCAAAACCGACTGATACTAATTTACTTGTTTTTTTCCTTCTTTATTCCTTCGTTTATCCTGTTCTTTTGTTTTTTCGCCAATATTCAATTGATTTTCATATATTCCAAGCCCGAGAAATTGTTAAGGAGCAAGTACATAAAAAGCTTGAAGTCATGGTTAGGCATATTAATGTCAAATTATAAACGAAAACGACGGCAGGATTTTAGTGCGGCTCTGTAATTCCTTTATGAAATGTCACAAAATATGCCCAGCCATGACTTCAAGCTTCTTATGTACTTGCGCCCTTAGCAAACAAAATTAATTTTTTGACAGCTAATACATGTGCTCAGTTATCTTGCCTTTGTAAACGCATGGTAAACGAAGACGACTAGGCGTATTAGTAACGGAAACCGTAAGCCCGTAAATGCAATGAAATGTTATAAAGGGAAGTTATGCGTTGCGTATGAGCAACACATTTAATCGTACATAGCTAAATAGATGTTTCAACACTTTGGATATTATTGTAGGATACATTAGCTGCAAATAGCTTCACATAAATGTAAATGAATTATAATTTCGCCGGATATGAAAGTAATTCATGCGTAGCATCCATAAATTTATCAATTTGATTGGTAATTTGTTAAAATCAAACGATAAAGACGACGATGATGTGTGGCGGTGCTATTAAATCAAACGCATAATGAACACACACTCACATACACACACCAAAGCATGTCAAAAGGCTGTGCAATTTAAAAAAGAAAACTACATTTATGCAAAACTGAGATCATAGCGAAACCGCAACGATGTATCTTTTGATGCATCAAAACGGCTAATGGAATGAAAAAAAAAAACAAAAAAGTCAAATATTCAAATAAACACAAACGCACGCACACATACTGATAGAACACAAAACGAAAAAACGAATGGGAAATTTGAATACCCAGTATTTTTTCGGCATATGCCGCCAACACTCAACTAGGAACATTACTGGCGATCGCACCAAACAATATTTTCGTTGACCAGCGGTGCTTAGTTTCAAAGATGACACTCGACGGACAACAACCGATCATAATCAATCGTACCGATGTAAATCACAACGCGGTGTTAGGACGATATTTAATAAATGGCCCCGTAGAATGTAAATCGAAAGATATTCTAATCGAAGAATTACCATTTGCATTGGGACCCAAGTGTAATGGTCCAGTTTTGTGTTTGGAATGTTTTTGTCCCATTCAAGAATGTACTGCCACAACGGGGACGGTTGAAAATAATGTAGACAGCAATGAGATTTTGCCAAAGACTACAAATAAAAACCGTTGCCCAGATTGTGGTTGGCCTCTGTGTGGCGAGTGTCAAGAATACAAAGAAAATATCAAATATCACCGTCAGTATGAGTGTCGTGTATTTCGAAATGGAAAAGTGAAATTCTTCAATATGCTAAGTAATAATAGATTATCGTGTCCACAGTTGGATTGTATAACGCCGCTGAGGTAGTTTTTTTATTATTCAAGTGCATAATTTTTATATAGATTATCATTTACATATGTATGTATTTTAGAACATAATAGATCATCCTTATTTGGTTTTTAAGGAAATTGTGGATCAGGATATAAAAAATTATTGCATATTAGGGTGATTCGGGCAGGCAGGAATTTATTTTTTATCAATAACAAGTAAAATATTATCAGTCGGTTTTACAGACAGATGTATACACCCAGCCTTGCGTTATGATTATTCAAACTGTTGACCCTTTAAGGGCGAAGTTCCGAAGCAGTTGGCCAATATTGATCAATTTGCATCTGACCTAAAATTGATATTAATATTACAACGTGCCAGATTTGGAATATATCGACTACTTCCTGTACTTTATATGAGATATGTGCAATTTTTTGGAAAATGTGGAAATATGCGTGAGGTAACATATGTAGCGGGCCGAAGGATTCCATTTTCATACTCCATATAGTACGGACAAAAATATTGGTATTGGCAAAATTTGAAGGAAATCGAACATTTATATCCAATTTTATGCGAAATCATACATTTCGATAAATACGATATTCATATCAGATTTCTGGTTAAGAGAAATATTTAGATATAGAAAGTCTTGTAAAGACTTGTAAAGAGAAGTCGCCGACTTGTTTTGCTAGTTATGACAGATATAAGTATTGGAAATTGTGATCCTTTGTGGGTGAGGTGCCTGAAGGGGTTGGTAGATTTCTATCAAATTCACAACTGACCTTACATTAGCAACAATGTTTGGATGTGTAAAATCTGAAGAGAGTTGGATGTTTTTTAGGCTTTCTTTGAGCGTTTTGTTTTTCAAAAATCTTGAACCCTATGTGGGGGAGGTACCAGAATAAATGGTCCGATCTGCGTCATCTTTGTAACAGATCTTGTGTTGTTGGAAATATTGAAATGTACCAAGTCTGAATGGAATCGAATATGAATTTCGCGTTTTATGAGCTTCAAGGGTACTAAAAATTTTGACCCTTTGTGGGGGAGGTAACAGAAGAAGTAGACCGATATATTCCAACTTCACTCCAGACCTTGTATTAATAAAAATATTGTGATGTGCGTAATTTGAAGAAAACCAGATGCTTATTTCGGTTTTTTTGATCGTTTTGGTTATTTAAAGCTTCGACCCTTTGGGGGAAGGTACCACAAGGAATGGTCCAATCTCTACCATTTTTGTAACATGTCTTGTTCTCATGGAAATATTGAGATGAACCAAGTCTGAATGGAATCGAATGTTAATTTCGTGTTTTATGCGCTTCATGGATACTCAAAAGTTTGACCCCTTGTGGGGGAGGTAACAGAAGGAATGGTCCGATCACTACCATCTTTATAACCAATCTTCTGTTTATGGAAATATTGAGATGTGCCAAGTATTAATAAAATCGAATGTTAATTTTCGTTCTGTTAACTCCCCCTTTGTGGGGGAGGAGTGGACCGATATATTCCATTTTCACCCCAGACCTTGGGTTAATAAAAATATTGGGATGTGTGTAATTTCAAGAGAATTGGACTCTTACATCACATTTTATAAGAGTTATAATTATTCAGAATTTGACCATTTGTGGGGGCGGTACTTGATGAAGTGGGCCGATATTGTCCATTTTCGTACCTGACCTAGGACTGATGAAAATATTAGTATTCGCAAAGTTGGAGCAAAATCGCATAATCGTTTCTCGTTTTGTGCAGTAAATTATTTTTTTTTTTGACTATGTTGAACTTTTGTGTGGGAGGTACCAGAAGGAGTGGACCGATATTGCTCATCTCCAAATTTGATCTAAGTTTGACAATATCATTACGATGTACCAAGTTTGGATCAAATTCGATTCTCCCTTCGAGAGTTATCGTGCGCACCAGCCAGCCAGACGGATGGATGGACACCAAATTTCCTGAAACGGATTTGGTACAAAGAGACCAAAGGTCTAAAACCGGATATATACCCTCTCTCTAGCCATATGACTGAGGGTATAAAAAAGCTTGTAAACATATTATGGCCTGAACTTACATTTCTTATTCTGCCGTGGTTTTTCCTTATTCAATCTGTTTGAATTAATTGGAATGTCCGAAAATATTTCATATCTAGCAGCACACCCACACCCACTTTACACATTTTTTCCATATTTTATCAGGTGAAAATCTGTCATGTTTTCATATTTATGTCTCGCATTTGACGTCATAGCTATAAAACTTAGAAAATCTATAAACAAAAAATAGCAGCAATTCTAATAAATGTTCGATATATCACGAAATTGCTGTTTGCTTTTAGAATATATAAATGTGTATAAGCGAATATTCAGAGGTTGGAAATAATCAAAAAATTCTGAAAATGGACAAAAGGATTTTAGCTGGAATTGATAAATAAATATGAGGTGTGTTCTGGTTACCCTAAAATTTGTAACAATTTTTACAAATTGTTACAAAAGTCTTTATGTGTGTTGTTTCTCTTTCGAGACGTCTGTTAACCCAAAAGTTCTGCAAAAGAGAGCGTTTGGAGAGAGAAATTTTGACAGTTCTTTCAGTGAGAGTTTGCAAATTCTTGCTGGACAAATTTCTTCTTGCAATCACTTGCAACTCTTCTTCTTCTTCTCATTCATCGACATTCAATCAGATGTTTTTAATTGTTTTTTTTTTTTTTTGTTTCTTTCTGTGCTTTCAATTTGAAAATATTGTTTTTGGAATGTAGCAAAATGTAATAAGAAAATAAAAGACTATTTCCAACGTTTAAAGACAAACGCCATTAGCAACGCGTTTAAAGGATTCCGGGGAACACAATAATAATATCTTTCTATTATTGCTCATATTCTTATTTTATTGCTGATTCCGGGGAACACAATAATACTTTATTTTTATTATTGCTCATATTTTTATTTTATTGCTGATTTCCTTATTATTTATAAAACTTGTAAAATTGGTGGTGCTTCCTTTCTTTTAATTCTTTTAACAGGGGACGAATTGGTTTGTTTTGGCAAGCTTCTGCGGGAATACAGTCTGTTTACTTTTCGCATTTTCTTTTCAAAAGAGAATAAAACTACCTTACTCTCTCAGAAAGATGTTTCTAGACAATTTCTGCATGAAAAGTAACCAGACACATCTGTGGTGGGATTCTCTAACGCTTTTTTTGAGTAACCGACAAATATCGGTAGAATTAAAACGCAAAATTATGAATGAAAAGTCCAAATTAAAGTTGACAACATTGTTGCTATCGGTAGGACTCAACGACTACATCGTTTTGGTCGGTAACTTGATGAAAAATATCGTTAATTCCGAAATTATAAGGATTTACATTTAACCGATTTTTGTCGGTAACTCGAAAAATGAGTTAAAGAATCGCACTACTGGTTGGCTTTCTGTGACAGCTGTGTCAATGCGACTACCTGTATTTTTCTACCATGGTGGTGAGGAAGACATTAGGTGTGTCTGGTTAATTTTTCCTGCAGGAATTGTCAAGCAACTTCTTTCTGAGAGAGTAATGGTGAGAATACATAAAACGGTTTTTTACCGCCTTAAGGAAACGACTGGCTTCTTCGTAGAGAAAAAAAGGATTTTTAGGTTGACTTAGTTCGATTTTGGCTCTACGCTCCTTTTTGCTTTCCCGAAGGAAAGTTAGGAATATTTACGGAATATATCAATAAAATCCTCAACTCCTGCGTCAATACCATAAATTGTCTGCAATTCATGCAAATTATTTATTAAAACTTAACAAGATTCAGAGCGATGCAGGCAGGTGGACATTCCATTATACACATAAACGATATTTCTTTAGCTCCCATTGTTTGGGCTTCTATTTCTTTTAAAACATTTTCAAATACCATTTGTTCGTATGTATGTGTGTGTGTGTGTGTGTTTTGGCCAGACACTTGTTTAATAGCCTGTCGTCTCTGTTGTCATCATCATCAGCAGCACAATACCATTTAGTTGCCTAGATCAGACACAGAACTCATACACAAATATAAATACCTACAGACATACTATTTCAGATGCACTTGTATTGGATAATTGATTTTTGTAGCAAAAAAAAAAAAAAAAAATATTTCGCTAAATAATACCTCATACAACCCTAAAACTACGTATGCTGTTTAGTTAAATGTTCGTAAAGGCGTGTGTGGGTATGTGTGTGTGTGCGAAATGTTTTTTGGCAAGGCCCAGCATTAAAAATCAAGGGTTTCTACTAAAAGCTAATATGAATAGATAGAAACAATTTTATTTTTCCTTTTTTTTGAAAGTACAGTCGTGTATGTTTTGGGGTATTAAATTTTGTTATATAGAATTAAGGTTACATTTTTTAAAATTTTATTAAAACAAGTAAAAAAACACTACACCATAGGGTAAAAGAAACATTTGAACCCATTATGACCCACAAATTCCAATTTTTATTTAGACATATTCATGGGAAAATGTGACAAAAATCATCAAAATCCCGATATTCGGCATGATGGCCTAAAAATACAAATTTTCAGACAAATCAGAAAAAAAACCATCAAAATACCGAATATCGAGAGGTACCGTTATGTGGAGGCTATACCAAATCGTGGACCTATACATACAATGTTTCGCCACCGAAGCTAGAACCCATTACGACCAACAAATACCAATATTTACACAAATTCAAATACCGAAAAACCATCAAAATACCGAATATCGGAAGGTACCGTCATATTGGGACTATACCAAAACGTGGACTTACGTGAACGACCGGAAAGTCAGACGGACATAGTTAAATCGACTTAGAATTTTATGGGGTCTACGACGAATCTTTAGGTATGTTACAAACGGAATGACAAAGTTAATATACCCTCCTTTCCAAGGTGAATTGAAAATTGTGACCCTTTGTGGGTGAGGTACCAACAGGGGTTCGCAGACATATATGATCTTCACAACAGATCTTCTGTTAGCAAAAATATTTGTGTGTGTGTGAAATTTGAAGAGAGTTGGATGATTATTTCACTTTCTTTTTTTTGAAAATCTTAAACCCTATTTGGGGGAGGTACCAGAAAAAGTGGTCCGATCTCTATTATCTTTACAACAGATCTTCTGTTGATGAAAATATTGAGATGTGTCAAGTCTGAATGGAATCGGATGTTATTTTCGTGTTTTATGAGCTTCATGGATACTCAAAATTTTGACCCTTTGTGGGGGAGATAACAGAAGGAGTGGTCCGATATATTCCATCTTCACAGCAGATCTTGTTTTAATAGAAATAATAGGATGTGTGAAATATGAAGTGAACAGGATGCTTTTTTCGGATTTTATGATCGTTTTGGTTATTCGAAACTTTGACCCTTTATGGGGGAGGTACCAGAAGAAATGATCCGATCTCTACCATCTTTATAACAGATCTTGCGTAGATATAAATATTTTGATGTGCAAAGTTTGAATGGAATCGGATGTTAATTTCGCGTTTCATGAGTTTCATGGGCATTCAAAATGTTGACCCTTTATGGGGAAGATACCAGAAGGAGTGGACCGATATATTCCATCTTCACACCATACCTTGGATTAATAAAAATATTGTTATGTGTAAAATGTGAAGTGAACCGGATGCTTATTTCGGATTTTATAATCGTCTTGGTTATTCGAAACTTTGACCCTTCGTGGGGGAGGTAGCAGAAGAAATGGTCCGATCTCTTCCGTCTTTATAATAGATCTTCTGTTGATGGAAATATTGAGATGTACCAAGTCTAAATGGAATCGGATGTTATTTTCGTGTTTTATGAGCTTCATGGGTACTCAAAATTTTGACCCTTTGGGGGGGAGGTGCCAGAAGGTGTGGACCAATATATTCTATCTTCACACCAGACCTTAAGTTAATAAAATTATTGTAATGTGTGTAATTTGAAGACAATCGGACTCTTAGATCACATTTTATGAGAGTTATAATTATTCAAAATGTTCACCCTTTGTGGGGGAGGTACTTGACGGAGTAGACCGATATTGTCCATTTTATCACCTGACCTAACACTGATTAGGATTTGCAAAGTTCGAGCAAAATCAGATTATACTTTCTCTTCCTGTGCAGATTTTTTTTTTTTTTTTTTTTAATTTTGACCTTTTGTGGGGGAGGTACTAGAGGGAGTGAACCGATATTGCCCACCTATGAACTCGATCTAAGTTTGATAATAATATTACGATGTACCAAGTTTGGATCAAATCGGATACTCCCTTAGAGAGATGCAGATGCCAATGCAAAGCCTCGACTTACAAGTTATTATTTAAACAGTATTTTTATTTTAAAATCAATTTCAATATTTTTTTTTATATCCACAGAGTCCTCTTGGCCAAGGAAGCCAATCCCGAAAGATGGGAAAAGGAGGTTGCACCCATGGAATATCATGACAAAGAGAGACGTGCTAATGCAGATATATGGCATGCTGATTTGGTGAATATAGCCCAATATCTACGTGGTCCTTGCAAATTGGCTGAACGTTTTTCGGAGGAGCTGATTATGCAAGTTGTTGGAATTCTAGAAGTAAATGCCTTTGAGGGACGAACATTGCAGGGTCATTCATTCCGAGCCCTGTATCCGATAACTGGAATTCTCTCACACAATTGTGTGCCAAATACAATGCGCAGTATTTATCCTAGCGAGGATTATAGGTATGTAGATAGAAAACTGGATTGTTCTGGATATGAATATTAAATTATTTTTATTTGCAGAATACGTTTACGTGCCATGGTTGACTTGGAGCCTGGACAACAATTGCAACATTCTTATAGTTATACCCTTAATGGCACGGCACAACGGCAGGAACATTTGAAGGCTGGCAAATACTTTACCTGTGATTGCAAGCGCTGTAAGGATCCCACTGAATTGGGTACGAATTTTAGTACCTTTAAATGCAGTAAATGTGAAGATGGTTGGCTACTGTGTCGGGATCCGTTAGGTATGAAGAACTGAAAGAAGTAAATTATATGTTATTTAATTTCTTTTCTTTTATATTTTACAGATACTAACACCGAATGGAAATGTACCCTGTGTGAATTTAAAACCTCAAATGCTGCGGTGCAAAAAGCCCTCTCTGTAATCCAAGCCGAAGTAGCCGATGTTCAGGCCATGCCCATGTCCGGCGAACGTCTGCAAGAAACTGAAACACTTTTGAAAAAATATCGTGTCGTTCTACATCCTCTGCATAATATACAAATATCACTGAAACAGAACCTCATAGAGATGTATGGTCGTGTACAGGGTTATGAAATGGTTGAATTGCCTGATGTCCTGCTCGAACGCAAAGAAGAAATTTGTCGTCAAGTTCTGAGAGTATTAAATGTATTTGAACCGGGCTTAAGTAGAACTAAGGCTACAATATTGTATGAGTTACATGTACCAATTGTGTTGTTGGCCAAGAGCGGATTCATAGCTGGTGTTTTGGGCGGAGATAAGTTAAAGGAGAAACTCGAAGAGGCCATTGCTGTGCTGAAGGAATGTGTCGATACGCTACAGCATGAGGATCAGCAATCACATGAAGGTGTTTTAGGGCTGGTGGCTAAGCAAGCTATGGAACAGTTAATGCAAAGTGTTGAAGGTTTAGAAGGTGTTTAGGATCCTCAAAACAAATCCTTAATATCTTAATCTACTATTAGTCATAAAATTTTGTTATATTAGAGTTTATTTAAATTTTTAATTCAAAAAAATAAATATGAACATTAAATAGGAATTTTTGATTTTTTTTGTAATGATTATTTTTTTGCTATTTTGAAAATTGATGCAAGACCATAAACATAAATGCAAGACCAATAAACGTGGATTTTTTAAAGAATATTTTTTCAGGGACCTTTAAACCAATAACCGTGGATTTATCAAATCCTAGTATTTGCATCAGTGCTAGGTCAGATGCGAAAATGGACAATATCGGTCTACACCATCAAGTACCTTCCCAACAAGAGTCAAAATTTTGAATAATTATAACTCTTTTAAAATATGATTTAACTGTCCAAAATTACACAAATCGCAATATTTTTATTAATCCAAGGTGAGGTGTGAAATTGGGATATATCGGTCTTCTCCTTCTGGTACCTCCCCCACAAAGGGTCAAAATTTTGAACATTCATGAAGCTCATAAAACGCGAAATTAACATCAGTTTTCATTCAGACTTGGCACATCTCAATATTTCCATCAACACAAGATCAGTTATAAAAATGGTACAGATCGGAACAGTCCTACTGGTACCTTCCCCACAAAGGGTCAAAGTTGTGAATAAACAAAACGATCATAAAAACCGAGATAAGCATGCGGTTCTCTTCAAATTACACACATCACAATAGTTCTGGTGTGAGGACGGAATATATCAGTCCACTCCTTCTGATACCTCCCCCACGAAGGGTCAAAATTTTGAATATTCATATTCCATTCAGACTTGGTAATATATATGTAATATGTATTTTTATCAGTCTTAGGTCAGATACGAATTGATCATTAAAGAGCATACTTTTAGGCGGGTAAAAACTAACATTATCGATTCCAAAATATATAGAAACAAAAGATATGTAGTCCAAAAATATAACTTAAAGTATTTATTTCAATAATCATATTTACAATCGAAAGGCAGTTAAGTTGCATTATATATTCGGTTTAAATATATAATCCATGGATAGTTGAGAACATGTTTTATTGTTAGTAATTTGTTTTTCCATCAGTTTTGTTTTCTTAACGGTTAAGATTTCATCATCAGTATCGCTATCATTTGCCGATTCTGCATCCGACGCATTATCTTGCTCCGAATCATTATTTTCTTCGGCCTCACTGGCCTCACTTTCTGAATCCCGTATTGTTTGTTTACGTTTTTTCTTCTTTTTGGGAGTTTTACGTTTCGGCGTTTTCTTTCCCGTCGTCGCCGCCACCACTTTGGATTTACGATATTTATTCCAAAATTCAGCCGGCTGGGCATAATCCACTAGATTTGGAAATCTTTTATATAAAGCTTTGCAAAGATCATCAAATGAATGTTGCACCGTTTCATCATACTTGTGGATATTTTGATAGATGGTGGGTATGAAAATCAACGACTTTTCGAGCAGTGTCATCTGAAAAGGTGTGTTAAAATATTTTTTATACTCAATTAAATTAAAGGTGGTCTAAGGTGACTTACAGCTTCTGGCATTGTTAGTTCCTTTTTTCTTCTACCTCGTCCAGGTCCATTGGCTGGAGCATTTTTACTGGGCGTATTGTTTGCATTGGTTTTTGCATCTTGATTTGTTTCATTTAACTCGTTGATTTCAGCCAATACATCATCTTCATCTTTCTTGTCGCCGCCATCAGCCTCCGTTGTTTGTTTTTGTTCCTTCGTCAATTGACATACCTTTTTGAGAATGTACAGGACATCCTTGACAAGAGCTATACCTTCCGGTTCTTTTATTAAGGGATCGGATTTTGATTTCTCTGAAAATTTAAAGGGTGTTAGATATATACAAAAAAATGTTATTCATTCGAACATCGTCATAAATAACACTTGAGGACTTATTTTTTTATTATAGCAGTTAAATCAATAGTTTTGTTTTTCAACATCTTGAAGCCAATGTGGGGGAGTTACCAAAAGAAATGCTCCGATCTCTACCATTTTATAAAAGATCTTGTGTTGATGGGCATATTGAGATGAACCAAGTCTGAATGATCAGATGTTATTTTCGCGTTTTATGAGTTTCATGGATACTCAAAATGTTGACCCTTTGTGGGGGAGGTACCAGAAGGAGTGGACCGATATATCCCAGCTTCATAGCAGATCTGGTGTTAGTAGAAATATTGTGATGTGTTTAATTTGAAGAGAACCTGGTGCTTATTTCGGATTTTATGATCATTTTGGTTATTCAAAACTTTGACACTTTTGTGGAGGAGGTACCAGAAGGAAGAGTCCGATCTCTTCCATTTTATAAAAGATCTTGTGTTTATTAGAATATTGGGATGTGCCAAGTCAGAATGGAATCCTTCTGGTAGGTCGAAATTTGAAAAAAATATAGTTTTTGCACAGAAAGAGAAAGGATAAACCGATTTTGCCCCAACTTTGCAAATCTTAATATTTCCGAATGTGTGAAAATGGACAATATCGGTCCACTCCATCAAGTACCTCCCCCACAAATGGTCAAAATTTTGAACAATTAAAACTCTCATAAAATTTGATGTAAGAGTCCGATTGTCTTCAAATTTCACACATCCCAATAATTTTATGAGCCTCCCAAGGTCTGGTGGTAAGATGGAGTATATCGGTCCAATCCTTCTGGTACTTTCACATATCCTACTATTTTTATGAATAAAAGATCTGGCAGTACGACGGAATATATCGGTCAACTCCTTCTGGTACTTCACTCACAAACGCTCAAAATTTTGAATATCCATGAAGTTCTTAAAAAGCGAAACCAACATCCGATTACATTCCAGACATGGTACATCTCAATATTTCCATCAACACAAGATCTGTTATAAAGATGTTAGAGATCGGACCATTTTTTTTTTTTTTTGGTACCTGCTCCACATAGGTTTCAAGATTTTGAAAAACATAACGCGCAAAGAAAGCGAAATAAGCATTCAACTCTCTTCAAATAGAACTGTTTTGAAGACGCTATATATCTGCGAACCACTTCTGGTACCTCACCCACTATATCTCTATATATGTCTCTAAACCAGAATCCTGAGGTGAATATGGAAGTAATGATTTCCCATAAATGGGATATAAATGTTCGATTCTCTTATATATTCATAACAATATTTATATCATATCCGATACGAAATGGACAATATTGACCCATTCTTTCAAAACCTACTCCATAGATGGTCAAGAGTCAAGAATAATCATAGCAGAAGTCAAAATATTTTAAAATAATCGAACATTGGCTGAGGGTATACATCTGTCGGCAAAACCGATCGATACTTTTTTTACTTGTTTTAATTCAACTTCCTTCTTCAGGGGACATATTCAATATAAGCTTAAAATATTTCGCATTTTTATAAAAGTTGTTTTTTATAACTATGTTCGAATTCGATATTTGTTTTAATTTTTTTACCTGCTATTAATTTCAATTGTCCAAAATATAAGACCATATTTATGTCATCCATATCTTCCATTAGATGTTTGTATAACAGCTGACGACGTTTGCGATGAGATTCACCTTTAAGGGGAGATTTGATAAATGCTTCCGAGAAGCTATCCAAGCCATCGAAATTCTGTAAAAACATGGCAAATAAATGTATTAAACAAATGCTAACTCCCTTAAATTCCACACAATTACCTTATATTCATTAAAAACAAAGGGGCATTCGATGAGGCACTTTTGAAATAATGTTGCATTTTTCTTTGATAGAAATTCGGCGAAAAAGTCTGCTGCTCTTTTGGACAAATCTTCACACTCATCTAGAAGGGCTGCCAGTAATGCCAATAAAATTGACCCTCTTAGCTTTATTTGATCTTGCAGCACAAGTTTCTCAAAACACTTGAATGTTTCCAAACGATTAACATCATAGGGTGATTTCAATTTACGCAGAACTCTATCCACAATACGTTCCACAACTTGGGTGTGTTTCTTACACAAATCCGTCAATGAAACAATAATTGTATTTACAATTGGTGGCTGATCGTTAATGGCCAGAATATTGGCATACAATGCACAAGTAGTTGTGGCAACACAACCATCTCTTAACGACAGGCGTCCTGTGATTTGTATGATACAATTGAAAATTCTTGCATTGTCCAAATCCATTTCGTTTTCCCTCATTTTAATGCATTCACTCATGTATTTGTGTAGAAACATTATTATGGTTGAGTCGGGCCGCAGACGTGTTTGCAAATTCACTTCGGAATAGGCAAATAATTGAGACATAAATGTATCACGATTATCGGGGAAATATTGTATGCCATTTAGAATGTCATTTTCTAAATGTTGATGTAAGTCGAGAATCCATTGGTGGCAGGATGAGGAGGAAGTATCCATCTTGTGATTTTTATTTTTCCCCGTTGTATTGGAACGATTGTCAATTAATACCAGAAAATCAAATGCTTTGCCAATAATGGTCGGCAGTAGCTGTCCATTTTTAATTTGAGTTAGTATATGATTGAATGCATGATTTAGAGCAGTATGAGAGAAATCCTTTATACAACTAGCCAACACTTCCAAAGCTATTAACATATTTTGTTCCTTATTCCACTGTGAAAGAAGAGAGAGAGGAGAGAGGGAGAGAGTTAACCAAAATGTTATTTAAACAAGTAAAATAAAACAGATTTATACCCCCAGCCTTGAGTTATGATTATTCAAACTGTTGACCCTTTATGGGGGAGGTTCGGAATCAGTTGGCCAATATTGGCCAACTCGCATCTGACCTAAAATTGATAAAAATATTACAACGTGCCAGATTTGGACTATATCGACTACTTCCTATACTTTGTATGAGATATGTGCACATTTTTGGAAAATGTGGAAATATGCGTGAGGTAACAGATATAGCGGATTTTCATGCTTAATCTAATACAGATAAAAATTATTGGTATGTGCAATAAATGAAGGAAATCGAACATTTATATCCAATTTTATGCGAAATCATAAATTTTAATAGAATACATATTTATATCAGATTTGAGGCAACAGAAGGAATTGGCAGATAAATATCATCTTGTGTTAGCAAAAATATTTGGATGCGGTAAATATGAAGAGAAAGAGTTGGATGCTTATTTCGCTTTTTTTGAGCGTTTTGTTTTTTAAAAATCTTGAACCCTATGTGGAGGTACCAGGAGGAATGGCCCGATCTTTTCCATCTTTATAGCAGACCTTGGTTTAATAAAAATATTGTGATGTGTGTAATTTGAATAGATCCGGATGCTTATTTCAGATTTTATGATCATTTTGGTTATTCAAAATTTTGAACCTTTGTGGGGGAGGTAACATAAGGAGTAGACCGATATATCCCGATTTCACACCAGACCTTGGGTTTATAAAAATATTGTGATGTGTGTAATTTGAAGAGAACCGTTTGCTTATTTCGGATTTTATGTTCGTTGTAGTTATTCAAAACTTTGATCGTTTGTAGGGGAAGTACCAGAAGGAATGGTCCGATCTGTTCCATTTTTATGACAGATTTTGTGTTGATGGAAATATTGAGATGTGCCAAGTCTGAATGGAATCGGATGTTATTTTCGCATTTTATGAGCTTCATGAATATTCAAAATTTTACCCTTTGTGGGGGAGGTACCAGAAGGAGTGGACGAATATATTCCATCTTCACATCAAACTTAAGGTTAGTAAAAATATTGTGATGTGTGTAATTTGAAGAGAACCGTTTGCTTATTTCGGATTTTATAATCGTTTTGGTTATTCAAAATTTTGACCCTTGTGGGGAGGTACCAGAAGGAGTGGTCCGATCTCCACCATCTTTATAACAGATTTTGTGTTGATGGAAATATTGAGATGTACCAAGCCTGAATGGAATCCGATGTTAATTTTGTGTTTTATGAGCTTCATTGATACTATTTTGACCCTTTGTGGGGGGGGGAGTACCAGAAAGAGTGGACCGATATATTCGAATTTCACACCAGACCTTGGATTAATAAAAATTTTGTGATGTGTGTAATTTGAAGACATCGGTCACTTACATCATATTTTATATGAGGTATTGGATAGAGTGGTTCGATATTGTCCATTTTCGCACCTGACGTAGCACTGATGCAAATATTAGGATTTGCAAAATTGAAGCAAAATTGGGTTATCCTTTCTCATTCTGGGCAGTTAATTATTTTCTTTGAAAAAGTTGACATTTTGTGTGGGAGGTACCAGAAGAAGTGGACCGATATTGCCCATCTCCGAATTCGATCTAAGTTTGACGTTAAAATTACGATGTACCAAGTTTGGATCAAATCGAATACTTCCTTCGAAAGTTATCATCCGCAGACAGACAGACTGACCGAAGGACAACGCTAGATCGACTTCAAATGTCCTGAAACGGGTTTGGTCAAAAGAGACCAAGAGTTTGTGTGGGAGGTACCAGGAAGAGTGAACCGATATTACCCATCTCCGAACTCGATTTAAGTTTGACAATAATATTACGATGTACCAAGTTTTAACCAAATGGGATACTTCCTTCAAGAGTTATTGTGCGCATCAGCCAACCAGACAGACGGACAGACGGACATCGCCAGATCAACTTCAAATGTCCTGAAACGAATTTAGTCCAAAGAGACCTAGGGTCTAAAACCGTTATTTCGATGAGGCACGTTTTGGCCATATCAAATGATATATACCCTCTCTGGCCATATGGCTGAGGGTATAACTAGCCATTAAGTTGAGGGTATAAAAAATTAGATGATCTTACAGATTGTAAAGTTATAAAATGATGTAGTAAAGCATCGGGTTCTCGGCTTTTCATTTTACTTGCGATGAAGTTTAAAACAATCCAGGCTTCGGTGGAATTCGATGTAAGCAAATGTGACTCAACAATGTCGACCATTTGGGAACTGAAAAGAAGAATTTTTTAAATATATTTTTGATGATATCAATATGTTTTTTTCTAAAACAACCCAACATACCAAATTGACTTGAGAATAATATTTTAATAAGCTTTCAAAAATAAGCCTTAAGCTTGAGAAAATCTTGAGAATGTATTGAGAAATGCTTGTTTAACAATTATAGAATAATCGAAAGGGAACCCTTATTCATAAGCTTATTCTTGTAATTGCAGAATAAGCTTACGAAAGTAATATTATATCAAGCTTATTTTTTCAATGGTATAAAATATTTATTTTTTAATTATTTTACACATTTCATTCATTGATCGCCATCCCAGCTGTCGCTGCCTCCTGTTGCATTGATACCTAGATGATTTCTTTCTCCTTATTTGAGCTTCCGCATCTCCTCCACTAATTCTTCACTTCTCTTGAATTCTTGCAACTTTTTGACGCCTCTATTCTGAAATGAGATTGAAATAATATACACTATAGATTCCCAGATTTATTATTCATCATTACCTTAGAGTTTCGTCCAGAAATGGGTCTTAAATTCGCGTGATTTTGATTTTAACCAAAGAAAATATTTTTTTTGTCGACAATTTTCACAAAAAAAAAAAAAAAAATCAAAACAAATTTGTCAACAAAGGACAGATTTGAGAAAAGTTTATGCAAAAAAGTTTTTCTCTAGCATTGTTGAGGAATTCTTACGATAAACTATTTTCATAATATTATTCTCAAGCTGTATTGTATTTTTGGTATGTTGGGTTACTTTCTTAGCCCTTTATAGCCTGACTTTTTTCTTTTCAATGAAAAAATTTTATATGTTGTATTTTAGGACCCTTAACAACGTTTGTTCTACGACTTTTCACAATTTTGCGTTTTGGACATTTTAGGGGAGGTTTTGTGTGTTGGTTCTTTGAAGAACCACCAGGCTCTCCTTTGACAAGTAGAATGCATATGGCTTATATATGATTTTTTTTTTATTTTCATTTAAATTATATATGTATTTCAGTTCATTTATTCAATGTTTTGTATGATATTCTAGAAAGCAGTTTTTTGTTGATTGGTAACATAATTCTACCTCACATTTAATGCAATACACTGTTGTTCTAGATGTGCAATTGGGCATTTTACAACGAGGTTTGCCTGTTGTTAGGTATTTCGGGAAGTGCCCAAGATTATTAAACCGCACGTCACTAGGCGGCATTACTACCCGAACTCGTTTTGGCACATTTTCAGGGGTCTCACATCCTCCAGTGCTTCTTGGACGTCCTTTCCTTATGGATTGTGTGCCAGATTTTACTAAAACTTTGCTGACGTCTACGATAAATTCATGGAAAGTCAGCATTTTATCTGTACGAGGAGATGAAGAGAATTGGCGTTTATATAAAATCCACGCATTTATCATGTACATAAGACGATTTTATTCTTATGCGGCTTCTACCAAAGCACGAATCCTTAAGATCAACACCTCCCATGTACTTGTTGTACTCGTGGATTATCGCAGGGTAATTATCGATTGGGTAATTTTTCTGGCAATTTGCAGCCAGGAATTCGGTTACGTTGAACTGTTCCAAGCCCATAGATTCCCTGGGTGCGTAAATAAGCCAATAAAGGAATAGTTCGAAGAAAATTCTGTAGTTCTTGAAAAGCGGAACTTTACGAGCAAGCCGCACCACAATATTTGCTGCTGCTCCCAAGTCTGGTTCATTGTCCAAAACATGGTATTCGCATCATCATTTGTCACTATATGGAAATCGGGATCGTCTAGACTTTCGTCGTCAAATCTGATATATCGCCAATTTCACTTATTGACCATTCAAAATTATTGACGAATGCTTCAAACTCTTCAGCCGCGGTAAAATCTTTGTATTTACGTGGCATTTTTCTATGAAAAGGCGCTAAAGCACTAACGAATTTCACTTCTCTAATGAGTGCCTACTGGTTCTTTGAAGGACCGAAGGACTTTTACACGAAAAACACCAACAAAAAAAATGATATTGCTAAAAAGATAATTACATGGTTTTAATATAGTGCACAAATAATAAAAATTAATTTTATTTGGTTCTTTTGGAGCAAAAGTTTTGATTTCAATCAATTTGAAAAAGCACGACTTGTTCACTTTGAAGCTTTTGTGTGTTTTTCTGATAAACGTCAAAAATCAGGTGTTCAGCACCGAAAAGCATATGATTTTCTTTTTCGCTATATGGCATACATTATAAAGAGAATATTTGCTGAATAAACATTGCGCAAAAAATGTAACAGTTTTGAAAAACAAGTCTCTAAAGTTGAGGTTCCTGAAGGGACCACCAGGCTATTAAGGGTTAGTTATGATAGGGGAGGAAATTCAAATTTATATGCGTGATATTGTTATAGAATATTTTAAAAAAAATAAAAACATATTTTAATACGAACGACACATACCTTATCATTTTGTGTTGTAATGCCAAATGAAAACAATTCTGCAAATAGAAACGCGATTGTGTGGATAGTAGAGTTCGTATAATGACCCAAGGCATAAAGTGTTCGGCTTTATTTGTTTGTTCTATACTCTTCAAGTTTGACAAGACTCTGGATCGAAAACACTGCAATGAAAATGATTCCAAATATTAATCTACAATACTTTTTGGTATATACTACACTCTTACCTCCATTGCCACTTCAATGTTTTTCGTATCGCCATCTTGCAACATGGGTGTTATGACCTTACACCATACCCACACCACAGGGTAACAATTGGGATAACATTCCAGAATAGAGTCAATCGAAAGTAAGGTTTGTTTACGCACCAATGCTGTGGGCTCACAAACCAGGCGTGAAGTTTCCTGGAAAGTAATGATCATTTTAGTATTCGATAGCATTGTCATCATTAAGTATTGCTTACCATTACGAAATTTGTATTGAAAATAATCAATGGATTTAACTTTACCAATTGTTCCATTAGCATTATTCCAGCTCTCCGTATATACGACAGAGGGCTTTGATAGAGATGTGTGTAGACATATGATGGCAAATTAAGTATGGATAATTGAATAATTGCATGTCCCTGAAAGGAATACTTTGCCTCCTGGGCATTGGGTTTTTCATAACGTATTTCATTCTTTCCCACTCTTGGTTCATCGGGCAACACAACACTCATATCACAAAACTCCGTGTATTTCAGACACTCTGTGAGAATTTTCCTGGCATTCGGAGAACCTTTGGTCAGAGCTGTGTGTAGGGCCTGTACCGATTTTAATTTAATATTATTATTTTGATCTTGTATACTATCAATTAATTCCTTGATGAGATAAATTTCTCGCGGTATATCTGAAACTTCATGGCGAAACATTTGCCAATCTACATGTGATTCCATTTGAAGTATCTTCGACATTAGGTCAATAGTTCGAGATCTAATCATCACTTCATCAGCATATACGGCATCACAAAGAAATTCCACACACGATTCATTGCACTTTGTGAATAGAGCAGCATCATATTTGGCAGCATATTCCAGGGCTTTTTGTATATGTTCACTTTTCCATGTTCGAACGGGATTCGTGATAATACATTCAATGTAGAATTTTAATACTTTCACCAATAGTCGAGAATATTTTGATATGCATTTTATAAACCAATCCGAGATGTGTTCACAATCGCTATTTATGTTACTGGACGTAGTTTGATTGGATTTGGGTTTAGATGAATATGTATGAAGAAATACGGTCAGATTCATGAGCTTTAACAGTGTCTGTTCGGGATCTCCATTGTGAGCATTAATCATCTCTTCGTAGATCTCAAAACATTTCGCATGCAAATTTGCTGCATCTAAAAATATATAATTTAAACATGACAATCGTAGTTGTTTTAAAAATGGACCTTTTTGAGGTTATACAGGGTGAGATAAAAAATAATTTTTACATTTTTTTAATTTTATTGAATGAAAGCAAAACATGTCGGAAATTGCATCAAATTTTAGAATAAGTTTAGATTTTTTCGAATTGGTCACTTTTGGCACAAATTATGGCCTTCAAACGGCCAATGAAACCGTCACACGCTGCCCGAATGGGCGCTTGCTTGATGTGATCGACACTTTGGTATTTTCTAGTACCCACCTAGGTCTGTTTGGACCAAATCCGTTTCAGAACATTTGGAGCCGATCTAGCGATGTCCGTCTGTCTGGTTGGTGCCCACTATAACTCTCGAAGGGAGTATCCGATTTAGTCCCAACTTTGTACGTCGTAATATTATTGTCAAACTTAGATCGACTTCGGAGTTGCGCAATATCAGTCCACTCTTTCTGGTACCTCCCACACAAAATGTCAACATTTTCAAAGAAAATAATTTACTGCACAGAAAGAGAAAGGCTAAACCTAATTTGCTCCAACTTTGCAAATCTTAATATTTGCATCAGTGCTAGGTCAGATGCGAGAATGGACAATATAGGTCCACTCCATCAAGTACCTCCCCCACAAAGGGTCAAAATTTGGAATAATTATAACTCTTATAAAATATGATGCAAGGGTCCGATTGTCTTCACATCACACACATCACAATATTTTTATTAACCTAAGGCCTGGTGTGAAGATGGAATATATCGGTCCACTCCGTCTAGTACCTCCCCCACAAAGGGTCAATATTTTGAATATCCATGAAGCCCATAAAACACGAATTTAACATCAGATTCCATTCAGACATGGCACATCTCAATATTTCCATTAACACAAAATTTGTTGTAAAGATGGTAGAGATCGGACCATTCCTTCTGGTACCTCCCACACAAAGGGTCAAAGTTTTGAATAACCAAAACTATCATAAAATCCGAAATAAGCATCAGGTTCTACTCTAATCACACACATCTCAATATTTTAATTAACACAAGGTCTGGTGTGAAGTTGGAATGTATCGATCCACTCCTTCTGGTACCTCTCCCACAACGGGTCAATATTTTTATTATTCATGAAGCCCATAAAACACGAAATTAACATCCGATTCCATTCAGACTTGACCAATCTCAATATTTCCAACAATACAAAATCTGTTATAAAGATGGTAGAGATCGGACCATTGCTTCTGGTACCCCCTGACAGAGGGTCAACGTTTCGAATAACAAAAACGATCATAAAATCCGGAATAAGATCAGGATTTCTTCAAATTACACACATCACAATATTTTTTTATTAACCCAAGGTCTGATGTGAAAATGGAATATATCGGTCCACTCTTTCTGGTTTTCTGGTACCTCCCCCACAAAGGGTCAAAATTTGTAGTATCCATAAAGCTTATAAAGCGTGATATTAACATCCGATTTCATTCAGATATGGCAAAACTCAATATTTAATTTAAATTACAAAAATATATACATTTGTTCATCCCTCCTTCTCTTAAATCCAGGTATGCATACAATAAATTGTATACAAGAAAACCTACATATCGGCTGTGTCTGATTTGAAATCCATCCTTGCCTAAATAACCCCAAAAAATAATACTAATTTTCGCATCATTTTTTATTCTTTCTCTTTATTTCAAAATAAAATTTAATTTCTAAAATAAGATAATTCATGACGATATAGTTTAGTTTCATTACATACTAAGAATTGGGTGTGTGTGTTAGTTAGCATATAATATAATTCGAAAAATTGATGGCAATTGATCAATTAAGATATAAAAACATATTTTCTCCTACTTCTTTTACATGACGAAAACCTTTTCAATTTTGGGATTAGTAAATTTCGTATTCGTTATGGGGCACAATACTGTTCCATTTTCTTTGGTAATTTCGGGTATTGCTAATTGTCCAAATATCTGTCCATTTGGCAGCATCATGGGCAAATTGTGTTCGTTCAATGGGAGGCCAGTGATGCGACAAATTAAACGACTCTGTACACAATGCGAATAGGGCAAGGTCTTGGCAATGCGATTAAAATCTTCTTGACAAACAGGGCAATTCAGATTTTTACAATTAAATGAATAACAGTGAGGAGTTTTCAGTGATGACAGGCCAGCCTGTACGGCAATACTGAGCAAGGATTGGGCTGAAAGTTGAAATAGTCGATAGTTCTCATTACGAAACTTGAGAACAAGATTGTTCCAGCGGTTAATGTCGAAGAGGCTGCGATAGGGTTCAATTGTGGTGTCTGGTTGGTAGGCCAACAAAGCCATGCATTCACAAATTTCCTTGATTTGTGTCTTCTCAAATGCTGGAAAGTATTTACGAGCATGTACGACAGCTTCTGTTCTCTGATTTTTACGTATTAGCTCAACAAATTCTTGTACACGCAAATCGAATTCAATATTAGAATTGATTTTTCTCAACTTTGACTTGTTATCCAAGCACCATAGAATGCATTTAGTGGTTTTATGAGCAGCCAAGTCCTCCTCCACCTCCCTTGAGGTATGGAAAATGTCTAGATTTGTGAGATGACGAATGTCCGAATAATTAGCCAGTCGCTCAGCAGTTTCATAATAACCCATACGCAATAAATGCTCTATAACCATACGATCCATACGTACGCGTTTCCATTGGTCAATTGATGCCTGCCACACCTCTTCACTGGTGTTGCTATCACGTTGAACTATTTCCTTTAAATGTTCCAATTTTCGTTTGCAAATAAAACTAGCATTCAATTCATCGCCAATGGCCTCGTCTGATTTCCTTTTAAGGACCTGTAAACGTTGTACGACATTGCCCACCAGCTTGCTGACGTCGGAAATTACGGGACGATGCATCAAAGCCTTTTCAACTTCCTTTGAATAATTTTGAATTTGATCCACTTCCCTGTCGACAGATTTCTGGGCGACTCGAAATTTTTTGTTGATAACCTCGTAGGGAACCTTCAAGGTGGCATGTTCCATGGACTTGATCTCCGACATTGTTGAAATTTAATTACCAAATGAACAAAATGGACTGTGTCGTCGTCTAATTACGTTCTTGGATATTTTTGTTTTCCTTTTGTTTCTTTGTTTGTGTTATTTTTTTCTTCTCATACAATTCGATAACAAGTGTTATCGTTTGATGTTAATGGAGATGAGTTGGGCTGGGTGAAATGGTACGAAAGTGAAAAAAGGACGGAATTATGAAAAGGAGTGAAATTTCCTCCTTCGTCACCCAGTTTACGCCTAAACTCAGTTTTTATTTTAATAATTCATCTGTCGCTGACCTCTAATTATTTCCTCAACATAAATTCCATTCTCACAGCATGGCATTGAAAGTCAATTAAATGTAAAGAGTGAACAATGAAGAGAAAGAGAGCAACATTTTTTTCTCATCACTGTGCATCATTTCTCGCCTTGGTGTAAAAGTGCGTATAGAAAACAAATTGTGAAATATGGGAAATGGGGAAACGTCAAACATTCATAACGAGCAACACGAACTCTGGACAGGATGACGATTTTATTAAAAAGTTTAAGAAATCTTAAAACAATTCAAACGCAATCAATAATAACACGAAATATATGTGTAAGCCTACGAGTAGACAACAACCAGACCACCTCAGCGGGTGCCACTGAACATTATGATATAATCATTGGTGGAGGCGGTTTGGTGGGCACTGCTTTGGCTGCAGCCCTATCAAAAAATAAAACTTTGGCCGACAAAAAAGTATTACTATTGGAAGGAGCTCCACCGTTCAAGGGATTTGATGTCAGCAAACCGTATGGTAATCGTGTATCAGCCATAAATAAGAAAACTATTGCCCTATTCGAATCAATTGGTATTTGGGAACGCATGACAAATGCCCGAGTTAAGCCAGTAAAACAAATGCAGGTTTGGGATGCAAATAGTGATGCTTTGATTAATTTTCAACATGACCACTTTGCCGATGATGTAGCCTGCATTGTGGAAAACGATTTAATGTTGGACTCCATTTATAATCAATTGAATGAAAATGCACCTAATGTTATCGTACGTAATCTATCGAGAATAGCTGATGTCAAGTTACCCTCAAAAACTGGAAAGTCATCCTCTGAAGTTACACTACAAAGTGGAGAAAAGTTCTCGTGTGAATTATTGGTTGGGGCCGATGGTGCCAACTCCTTGGTGCGCAAGGAAATGGCTGTGGATGTCTTTTCCATGGATTACAAGCGTATGGGACTTGTTGCTACTTTAGAGCTGTGTGAGGCTGGTGATAATTCAGTTGCTTGGCAACGTTTCATACCGACCGGACCAGTGGCGTTATTACCTCTGACGGATAAATTAAGTTCTCTTGTTTGGAGTACCACCGTTCCTCATGCCAAAGAGTTGTTAAACATGACACCCGAACAATTTGTGGATGCTTTAAATGAAGCCTTTTGCAAAGAATTCCCTAAAAGTGATGTGGCTGTCAAAGCCCTTGACGTTTTGAATTCAATGCTGGGCCAAAACACAAATACCCTGAGACAATATCCGCCACGAGTAGCTGGAGTGATGGAGAAATCCAGGGCCACATTTCCCTTGGGATTTTTACATGCTTCCTCATATGTAAGGCCTGGAGCAGCTTTGATTGGTGATGCCGCCCATCGTGTTCATCCATTGGCAGGACAGGGAGTAAATCTTGGCTTTAGCGATGTCTCTTTTCTGGTCGAAGCTTTGGCCGAGGGCACATATGCCGGTGCCAAATTGGGTGACATGCAATATCTAACAAAATACGAACAACGAGCTTTAACAAAAAATGTGCCCATAATTGTGGGTATTCATGGTCTACATACACTATATACGACCACATTCAGTCCGGTAGTATTGCTTAGAAGTCTGGGACTACAGCTGACTAACAATATACCACAAATTAAAGATATTTTCATGAAACGAGCTATGGGTTAGATGTTAGCGTTTAGAATTTATTCTTATGTTTGTACTATGGCCTACGTGGGCATTAAAAAAAATACTTTATAAACATTTAAAATGTCTTTAAGAAATAAATGATGAAAATCGATGGTAAAAATAACTCTTTACTTTCAAATTAATTGATTTTCTTTGTTGACTTTAGTCCCAAGACTTAATTCAGGATGGTCAAAAAATATTGTTACGGGGATGGGCAATACCATTCCTAATTTATTATTAATAAAAGGGTCAAAATATTAGCTTCTCCATGTTGATAGTACCACAATTGACATGTATATTTCATAGAAGAATATCATACACTCAATACTTACACATATTTGCATATCCACGTTCATGATTCACATATTGAATGTCTATTAACTTCTTTAGAATTCCATTTCGCGCCGTTTGATAATCCTTAAAATGGACATAACGCAGCACCAACTTCAAATCGTCACAAAATGTTGAGAATTGCACCCAGATCTGTATAGGCTCATGGCGTGGCATACGATTTATAACGTCCGGATTTTGTAGACGTTCTATTAAACCGAACACTTGTAAGCAATGGTTGATCAATTCCTCTTCAAAAATATGGAAACCCTTAGCTCCGGGTATGGTAAGTGTTAAAAAGTAGGCATTTACAGCAAGCAAAGACAATTTTATGTACTGAGAGGAATTGGGATCGATTTGTATAAGTCCCGCCAATGTGTATATAAATGCTAAGTAACCATCCCGTGGCGCCACCTTGACCACCTGATCCCAACAATCAAATGTGTTATCATAACTACCCACAGAATCACCGCGTAAAGTACGAATGGCCACACATAGCTCCAGCAAATTGGAAATAATTTCTTCATCCACCACACATCGCTGCACAAGAGGAATATTCAATAACTTCTGCAGATGTTCATTTGATTCTGTTGAGTTTTTATTTCGTTGAAATTGTTCGAAAATATCTTCTATTTCTTCCCACACCAAACCACGCACGAAATATTCACTTAATTTTTGAAAAATTTTAATTAATTCACTCATTTTACAACACAGCTACAACAAGAACAACAAGAAATCAACAAATGAATGAATGTGTGCGTCTGTTTGTTTACAAAACAAGACTTCTTCTTCTTCTTCTTTCTGAGCGTAGTTACATTCTAAGTGAAATGATAGTAAGTAAGGGTAATAGAAATGATATTTCAATATTTTAAATAAGTTTAATTGGGCACATTCTGTCTTTTTACGTCTGTGCCGTCCTGCATCTGTCACGCAAGTAAAACTACCTCTCAACCAGGTGTCGTGAGTTAAAAACCTTTTAATTTAAATATTACAATATCAAATAAGCAAACATAAATTGAACTACAATTCGACATTTGTACTTATGTACTATCGTTTTCTTTTTACACCATTTTTATACTGTATTTGCAGTAATCGGAAAATTTATATTGGCAATCCATTTTGTAACAAACGCTCATTGGTTTGTAATCGTTTTCAAGAGTGGCCAACCATTTTGGAAAATAAAAGCATTGGACTGGACTTTGCAATCCATTTTGGGATAAACGCTGATTGGATTGTAATCGATTTCACTAGTGACCAACCAGTTTGGAAAATAAATTCTTTGGAGTGGAGTAATCTGGCAAATCATTTTGAAAAATAAACTTATTGGACTTGAGGTGATTTTCTACAAATTTACCTTAATTTGGAGTACAACCTGGCTTTTTGTATCCTGAGGATCGCCAATGCTCTCTACAACATAGGAGAGCTCGCTTGACAGTCCAAAAAAAAAAAAAAAAAAAAAAAAAAAAATAAGTTTAATTAAATAAAACAATTTGGAAGATTAGGCAATAACTTTTCTGCATTTATATATAATACTGGATTATATTTTATTTTTATTTCATTGGATCAGCAGGCAAAGAATATATTTCGTCCTTATTGAAAAATAGAATTGCTATGCGACATGGCGACATTTCAATTTAATGTTATATGCGCGTTAAATGAAACACGTAACATCGTAAAATGTGTAATACTTTGGGAGTATCCTATTGTTTACAAACATGGTCATGGAAAAAAGTTTATTTAAGATCTGTGCGAACTACGTTTAAAATTAATTGAAAATAGCCACCATTCAGGATCAAGAGTGGTGCTTTAATGATAGTTGCCTTAAATATAAGAGTTTATTCAATGCAAAACAAAACAAAAGAAAACGTTTTAGGTGATGTTAAGGTGAGAATACATAAAACGCATTTCTGACTGTCTTATGTCATCGGCTGGCTTCATCGGAAAAGAACCAAGGAACGTAGGGCAAAATTCGAACTAAATCTACCTAGAACTCATTTGTTCCTCTACGAAGAAGTCAGCCGATGACTTAAGCCAATCAAAGAAGCGTTTTATGTATTCTTATCTTTAACACAAAACGTTATATTCTCTTCATACTTGTCCTAAGCGAAACCTAATTTAATTATTCCATAATTAATTTTAAACAATTTTAAAAAGAATCATTCTACGCCACTTAAATACAACACTGTGCTAGCGATTTCTCATTGTGCACCGCCGTTTGCAATGTTAGTATCGGTGATCTTAGTTCGTTAAGTCGTGGTCGCGTTCGTTGTGAATGTTTTTAACAAATCATATAAAAGATACTGTGTTTTAAGTTATAAAATCTTTTGCAAAGTATAAATAAACATTGTCGGTTCGGTAGGAAAATGAAATTATTTACGAAGAACTATTGCAAACCTTAAAAAACTGGTGTGAAAAATTGTTTCTTTTCGGCTAACGGTTTCGTTGGATTTCATAGTTGGTGTTGTTTTTTTATTGCCGCCGTTAAGTGATATTTTCAAACCGTTGATGTTGGTCAGTTCGACTTTGTTACATGAAAAAAGTGCGCCAACGGAAATATCAATTCCATTGTTCAAATCTGTGCAACATTAGTGATGTGTTTAAAAAGACACGAAAAAATATAACGAAGCTAAATAACAGTAGACTTAAAAGTTTTTCCAAAATTATTAATTCCATTGGAATATTATTTTAAATAAATACCTAATTGCAAAGCATTGCATTAAAAGAAATAAAAAATATAAAAAAGTGAATAATAAAAAACTACTTAAAGCAACGAATTATGCCTTCTCCAACACCATTGTCATACATCTCGCCGTCATCGTTCTCGATCTCTCAGTTCCGGCCGCGTTATATTGTTTTCCCGTGTATTAACAACTTTTTGTAAAAAAATGTCCCTTAGAAGTTATAAAAATGGTTGAGAAGTGTTAATTAACGTTTATTGAATTGAGGAGAAATGAATTCCAATCCTCTCGTCGAAGACAGAGTCAATAAAAAGCGCGCGCAATATCGCTTTTCAGGAATTTATAATTAAAATAGTGCAAAACGTTAATTGTGTGGCTAATAAATACAATTATTCATAAATATTTACGCCACTTAAATACAACACTGTGCTAGCGGTTTCTTATTGTGCACCGCAGTTTGCAATGTCAGTATCGGTGATCTTAGTTTGTTAAGTTGTGGTCGCGTTCGTTGTGAATGTTTTTAACAAATCATATAAAATATACTGTGTTTTAAGTTATAAATTCTTTTGCAAAGTATAAATAAACATTATCGGTTTGGTGGGAAAATGAAATTATTTACGAAAAACCATTGCAAACCTTTAAAAAACGAATGTGAAAAATTATTCCTTTTTCGGCTAACGGTTTCGTTGGATTTCATAGTTGGTGATGTTTTTTTATTGCCGCCGTTAAGTGATATTCTCATGCCGTTGATGTTCGTTTGTTCGACTTTGTTACATGAAAAGAAAAAAGTGCGCCAACGAAAATATCAATTCCACTGTTTCTCTTGCAAAGCAAATCTGTGCAATATAAGTGATGTGTTTAAAAACAAATATAAAAAAGCATAACATAACTAAATAACCGTAGAATTCAAAGTTTTTCCAAAATTATTAATTCTAATGAAATAATACTGACAAAAAATACATAATTGCAATGCATTCCATTAAAAGAAATAGAAAATATCAAAAAGTGAATAGTAAAAATCTACTTAAAGCAACGAATTATGCTTCTCCAAACACCATTGCCCTACATCTCAGTTATCGATAAATATGTGAACGATATTATTAATACGCTGTTACGTGCAATATCACTTTTTCAGGAATTTATAATTAAAATTATGCAAAACGTTAATTTTGTGGCTAATAAATAAAATTATTCGAAATATTTTGTTAATCTTAAATATTTACGCCACTTTAATACAACACTGTACTAGCGATTTCTCATTGTGCACCGCCGTTTGCAATGTTAGTATCGGTGATCTTAGTTCGTTAAGTCGTGGTCGCGTTCGTTGTGAATGTTTTTAACAAATAATATAAAATATACTGTGTTTTAAGTTATAAATTATTTTGCAAAGTATACATAAACACTATCGGTTCGGAGGGAAAATGAAATTATTTACGAAGAACGATTACAAACCTTAAAAAATCTAGTGTGTATAATTGTTTCTTTTCGGATAACGGTTTCGTTGGATTTCATAGTTGGTGTTGTTTTTTTATTGCCGCCGTTAAGTGATATTCTCATACCATTGATGTTCGTCATTTTGACTTTGTTACATGAGAAAAAAATGCGCCAACGGAAATATCAATCCCATTGTTCCTCTTGCAAAGTAAATCTGTGCAACATAAGTGATGTGTTTAAAAAGACACGAAAAATAGCCGTAGACTTTAAAGTTTTTCCAAAATTATTAATTCCAATGAAATATTATTTTAAATAATTAGCTAATTGCAATACATTGCATTAAAAGAAAAAGAAAATATAAAAAAGTGAATAGTAAAAAACTACTTAAAGCAACGAATTATTCCTCTCCCAACACCATTGCCATACATTTCAGTTATCGATAAATATGTGAAAGCCATTATTAATACTCCGTTATCGTTCTCGTTCTTCCAGTTCCGGCCGCGTTATATTGTTTTCCCGTGTATTAACAACTTTTTGTAAAAAAATGTCCCCTTTAAGTTTTACAAATATTTGATAAGTGTTAATTAACGTTTATTGAATTGTGGAGAAATGAATTTCAATAAAATACTAATGGAAACCAAAGCAAAATGCACATTTAAGATTTGTTCGAATAAATGTTCTGTAACTTCGCTGCCGGTTGTTATTAAATCATTATTAAATTATAAATTTAATCAATTTCCATTTATAACCAAATAATCGAATTTATCGCTTTATGTTGATTGCGGATCGTCGGGTGTTATTGGAGTTTCGTAATTTACTGGAATGATTATGTTTGCTAAGAATAGGTAATATTGTCTGCAGAACGTATCTTTACGTTTGAACACAAAACTTAATGTAAAAAAAAAACTAAGGAAAATGTGAAAAATATACTTGTTGAAACCAGAGGGTGAGGCTTGATTCAAAATTGTATTAAATTTTAAAAATAGTTTAATAATTTAAAAGCGTTTAAGTAATTTTTAAAGATCGGGTGTAAAAATGTCTTTAGAAGTGAATATCGGCTCAAACAACATCATGTCAGTGCAAATTACAAATTGGTGAGAATAAATTTGGCAGTATTTGGTACGGCCTATTTTGTAAAAAAAATGAAGGTGCTTCTAGGTAAGTTGTCTTTTCAATTATATAAATTGTTTTCAAAATATTCAAATTCAATTACAATAAAAATACTATTTTATTATTTAGGTATATAAATGATTTACTCTTTGTATGACAAAAAAAAAGTCAGCAGTATTTTCCCTAAAGTTAAGCAATAAATTTTCAAAAACGTCGAATAATGGCTTAACTCTAGTTTAGTACAAACTCTTACATTGTTTAAACTATTTTTTTTCTTGGGGACGGACACGGAACCTCATATTTTTGATCCCAAAGTTCGGGTTCAAGACCCGGATTAGACCCAAGAATTGGTATCGTTGGAAAGCATATGAAAATCCAATCCAACAAGTGGTTACATGGCAATTTTTAAGCGGTTCGAAAGTTATAGTCAAATTATGATTTTTTTGGATCCGGATTTTTTATAAATCCCCCAAAAAGTCGAAAAAGAGCCCATTATGGTGGTCAACCAAATTGAAGTCAAATTATTGCTGAAACTCTTACCATTCCTAAATGCTTAAATTGCTCTAATGCCTTTTCTGGATCCAGAGATATTATCTTCTGGGTACGTTCAACCGGCTACGCAAACAAAAGTTTTTCCAGACATTATACCGATAGATTGTCAAAAAATCCAGAAATTCATATATCAGGAATTCTTTCAGCCTTTAAATTCGTATTATTCGAAAGGTACTTCCTGAAACCTTTTCTTTGAACCTGTCTCAATCCTGCTTGAGTTTTGGTTTCTGTACAGTGGAACCTTTTACTTGTTATTTCCCTAAGATTGAGCGATCAATTTTCAGGGAATTTGAAAAAGCCCTGTGTCCTAAATTTTTTTTCCCAAAGTTCAAATCATTTCTATTCAACCCCACCTATATTTTAGTTTCAGTGCAGCAGACCCTTTTATCTGTAATTTCTTTAAAGTTGAGCGATAAATTCGAAACATTTCAATGACCGGAATTCATGCTGCCTTTAAGTTCGTCATCGCGTTTGAGCCATATGGCTAGGGAGGGTATATGTCATTTGATACGACCAAAACGTGCCTCATCGAAATAACGGGTTTATTCTTTATTCAATTTTTTTTATTCTATTCAAATCCTTTTCAGAACATTTGGAGTCAATCTAGCGATGTCCGTCTGGCTGGCACGATAACTCTCGAAGGGAGTATCCGATTTTATCCAAACTTGGTACATCGTAATATTATTGTCCAACATAGATCGAGTTCAGATATAGGCAATATCGGCCCCGGTTAGGTCAGGCCAAAATTGGACAATATCGGTCCACTCTATCAAGTTCCTCCCTCAACAACATAATTATAACTCTTATAAAATGTGATGTAAGTGTCCGATTGTCCATGGTCTGGTATGAAGATGGGATATATCATTTCAGTCTTGGTACCTCGCTCAATAAAGATCAAAATTTTGAATATTCATGAAGCTCATAAAACACGAAATAAAAACCGATGCCATTCAGACTTGGCACATATCAATATTTCCATAAACACAAGATCTGGTGTGAAGATAAAATATATCGGACCATTCCTTCTGGTATCTGTCCCACAAAGGGTCAAAGTTTTAATTACCATAACGATCATAAGATCCGAAATAAGCATTCGGTTCTCTTTAAATTACACACTTCACAATATTTTTATTAACCCAAGGTCTGGTGTGAAGATGGGATATATCGGTCCACTCCACAAAGGGTCAAAGTTGTGAATATGCATGAAGCTCATAAAATGCGAAAATAACGTCCGATTCCATTCAGACTTGGTCATCTCAATATTTCGATTAACACAAGGTCTGGAATAAAGATGGTGGAGATGGCACCATTTCTTCTGGTACCTTCCCATATAGGGTTCAAGGTTTTGAAAAAAAAAACAAAACGTTCAAAGAAAGCGAAATAAACATCCAATTCTCTTCAAATTTTTTACAAACAAACATTTTTGCTAACACAAGATCTGCTGTGAAGATGATATACATCTGCCAACGCCTTTTGATATATCACCCACAAAGGGTCACAATTTCCAATACTTATATCTGTCATAACTTGCGAAACAAGTTGGCGATTCTTTACAACTTGCTACATCTAAATATTTATCTTAAAAAGAAATCTGATATGAATATGCAATTTATTGGATTATATGATTTCGCATGAAATTGGATATAAAAGTTCGATTTCGTTCAAATTTTTGCTCATGCCAATATTTTTACCTGTATTAGATGAAGTATGAAAATGGAATACGCACGCATATTTCCACATTTTCCAAAAATTTGCAAATATCTCATATAAAGTATAGGAAGTAGTCGATATAGTCCAAATCTGGCACGTTGTAATATTTATATCAGTCTACGAATTGGTCAATATTGGCCAACTGCTTCGGAACCTCCCCCATAAAGTGTCAACAGCTTGAATAATCATTGGATCGGCAGGCAAACAATATATTTCATTCTTATTGAAAAATATAGCTGCTATGCGACATGCCGACATATCAATTTAATGTTACATGCGTCGAATGAAAAACGTATCATCGTAAAATGTGTAATGCTTTGGGTGTATCCATGGTAGAAAAATATAGGTAGATGCATCAACGCTTGGAAACATTGGTATGTCAAAATTTTTGAAATGTGTTTTCAAAAATAAGTTATTTTTGTTAGTTGTTATGATATGCATTTTTAAACAATTTTTACAATTTTGAATAAATTTTCATTTAAAAATTTCACTTTCAAAATTGGTTTGACAGTTCATTGTCCCAGCAGCTGTGTCGATGCGACTACATGTATTCATCTACCATGCGGTGTCCTAGTGTTTACCAAAATGGTAATTTTTCAAAAGGTTTTCTTAAGATTTTTTGAGTTGAAATTTAGCCACCTTAAATTTACGAGTTTAATCATAAACCTTAAATCGAACATATTTGTTTCCAAGAAAGAATTACTTAGTGATAAACTGTGATTTACTCCACTTTTGAATACGTCATATAAGTGGTATTGGAAAACCCTTTTGAATTTTGATGATTTTTAAACCAAATACTAAGAAAGTCTAATTAGCAGGTATAAATAATACACAAATTTTCCATAATTAAAAACTTAAGCACACTAGCAGATGTTAATATGGTTTGGTACTAGGTAAAGAAATGTTCTAAAACTACCTGTATAAGAACCTTTAGTATCACATAAATAAGGATGTGGTAAAGACAGACTTCATCACTTCCAGTAACCACTTCTTGCAGTCATCATCGTCAAAGATTCATCATCATGTCTTTCTTTATTGCAAAATTTCTACAATTAAAACAACTGACAAAAGATCAACAGGACCCAAAGCTTCATAGTAAACAAAACTATGTAAATTTTAAAGCAAATAATGTTGCGGTTAAATACAATAAAGAAAACACTTCACCACCCATCTCCTTTGGTACTTCGGGTCAAAAGTTTGACACATTAAAAACATATCCAACCATTCTAACACACATCGGTGGTGCTGGTAGAGAATAAAATTGTGATCTATTAACATGTAAGTTATTAACTATAGACAATATATGTTTGCTGTGTCCTTTTAATAATCGTTTTCCTTTTCAGATTTTTTAAAAAATATATTTTTTTAAATACATTTAAGTACAAATTGTGACGATATGAAAGCCTATAATGCCCTTCTTTAAACTATTTTCTTTTACTTTTAATTTTCATTAGTATTATGGATTTTTTAATAAATAAAAATATTTACTAATTTTTTAATATACAAATCTATATCTTTGATTTGAATATTTGATTATATTGAAATTTTCGATAGTAGTAACCATATACTTAATGCCATATTACAAAACTCCCAGTTGTTCCTATCAACATTTTGAATTTCGGAATCTGTTCGTAGAAAAACAGGCTATTATTAAGCACATGCCCAAGCATTATTGCCGAAGAATTTTTCACTCAAAAGCGATTATCTTCAGAATGAAAAGGGTCTACAGGGTGAGATACAAAACTGCAACGAAATCAAACACCATAATTTTTACCTTTTTTAATTTTATTGAAGGAAAGCAAAAACTGTCGAAAATAGCGCCAAATTTTAGAATAAGTTTAGATTTGTTCGAATTGGTCACCTTTGCCACGAATTATGGCCTTCAAACAGCCAATGAAATCGTCACACGCTGCCCGAATGTTGCTCTGCGGTATTTTGGCCCATTCCCGGCGAAGCGCTTGCGTGAGTGCCAACATTGCTTTCCAAAATACTCTAAACACAATAGTCCAACGGATTGGTATCCGGAGATTTTGGTGGCCATTGTGCACTGGAAATGAAGCGAGGAACCTCATTTTGTAAACAGTCTTGGGTGGTGCGTGCTGAGTGCGATGATGCTGAGTCCTGTTGGTTTGTCCAAGGTCTGTGGCCAAAATGTTTGCGTGCCCAAGGCTTTAATACACCCTCCAGAATATTTTCGCGATAATATTTGGCATTTATTCTAATGCCACGGTCAATTAATACGAGCGGAGAGCGACCATCGGCTGCCATAGCGGCCCACACCATCACCATGGCCGGCTTGAGTTCTGGTGGCCAACCGAAGGTGCACTTTTTCAGCTGACCTTTTTGGCAAGTAAACACGATCATTTTGTTTGTTTACAAACTCCTGGACAACGAATGTTTTCTCATCGGAGAAAACCAAATTCGGCAGTTCACCATATTCGGCCAAGCGAAGCAACTCTTTAGCTCTTTTGAGTCTGTTTTTTTATACCCTCCACCATACTATGGAGGGTATATTAATTTTGTCATTCCGTTTGTATATAGCCCCCATATAACTGTACCTCCCGATATTCAGTATTTTGATGATTTAAGCGACATTATTCGCCGGAATTGTTTAAAATTTGGCATTTGAAGTTTGTAATGAATACTACAGCCTAAGATAGAAAATTATCTGTGCAGGTCCACGTCTTCGTGTAGCCCCCATATAACGGTACCCCCCGATATTCTATATTTTGATGATTTTAGCGACATTGTTTACCGGAATCGTTTCAAATTTGGTTTTTGAAATTCGTAATGGGTACTACATCCTATGTCAAAAAATGAGCCATGTAGGTCCACGTGTTCATATAGCCCCAATATAACGGTATCCCTCGATATTCGGTATTTTGATGATTTTAGCGACATTATTTAGCGAAATCGTTCCAAATTTGGTATTTAAAGTTCGTAATAGATACTGCAGCATAAAACAGAAAATGGGCCATATAGGTCCACGTCTTCATATGGCCCCCATATACCGTACATCGCCAGAAAATTGTCTGTGCAGGTCCACGTCTTCGTATAGCCCCCATATAACAGTACCCTCCATATTCGGTATTTTAATGATTTTAGCTACATTATAAACAGATTTTTCTTCAAGTTTCGCATTTAAATATTGTAATAACTTATGACAAAAGTTGCTTACGCAGGCCCACGTCGTCGTATAAGCACTCGGTACTCTTAAGATTTTAACAGAATTTTTAACGGATTTTATTTTTTGGAAATTGCCAAATTTGTATCAAATGGTGGAGGGTATTAAAAGTTCGGCCCGGCCGAACTTACAGCTTTTTACTTGTTCTTTCTGTTGTTGCACTTTTTGGAATTAAAATGGCTTAACCCAGATCTCAATTTTCATTATTTGCCGAATGGAATATTGCGATATGTTAAGGTCACGAGCCATTTTTCGGCCATTGCGACGTGTCGCTTCTTTACTTTTCCAACTATTTCTGCTGGTCCACTTCCATTTTCTTCCGTCCACTTCCTTGACGTCGGGCTACGCTACCATGTATCCCGGTAACGAGCGATGGTACGAGACACAAGAGATTTATTCACATTTCACTGCTTGAGTGCTCTAACGATAACCACTTGTGGTTTTCCAGTCAAACTTAAAGAAATCTCACTATCGCGCTTGAATTCCATCAGGAATAACTTTTTTTGTGGAAAATTCTCACCAAAATGCTTTTGTAGGCTTGTAAACAATGTAATGAACTGTCACTGGAATAATTTTAATAGCTGTCGGACGAGTGGCTTAGAAATGACATCAGTCTGAAGTGGGTTTTGCAGTTTTTTTGCCTATTCCATAGAAAGTCAAACATTTTAATTATCATAACAGAAGTCAAAATATATTTAAATTGTGGAACATTGGCTAAGGGTATATATTTGTCGGCAAAACCGACTGATCCTTTTTATATTGTTTTTTTTTTAAGTATTAAATTTTTAAATTTTTAAGGAAGTTAAATTCATCTAAGTGCCTGCAACGCTTTGCTTGCTTTCTTTCTTTTATTGAGCTGTTTTCATGTTTGAAAATGGTGCTAATCTTTTTGATAGATTAGTTTGAATGAGAATATTGTTTTTAAATGACTTTAGGTATAATTTGTGCGGTTCAGTAGTCTCATATCGAACACACACACACACATTTGTTGTTAACACATTAAAAATATACTTGCATATTAATTAACGGCCATAACATGCAAATGGAATTTACGATAGTTATTGTTGTAAGTGAATGTTGACAATGACTGATAAGAAAACGTAAATACGTGTATATTAATGGGGAAGTAAAAAATTGTTTGATAATATAGCCAAAGAAATATAGTTCAGTCATATGAGATTTGGTTCGGGCCAATAAAGATAATTGCAAAGTTTGCTACAAAATGGAAGGCAAAATATCTCGTCTTTGATCAATATTCATTCTACTGCAAACAGTCTGGGAATTTTATTTTCATTTATTCATCGATTAAATAAAATAGATTTGAAAAATCAATATTCCACTAATATGAATATTAAGAATCTATGCAAATTAACACCAATCAATTTACATTCTATTTTAATAATTAAAACTAAAATCAGAACTAGTTTAACTTTAAGATCTATTTTACTCTGCGTGTGTGTTTAACAAAAACAAATTCTTTTCCTTGTTTAATTCGCAAATTCTTGCACATTAAAACAGAACAAGTTTGTTTTTTTTTACCTTGAAATAAGTAGCACAAATTTGTCATTGAATAGTTTATATTAATAGGTTAATAAACCAGGCGTATATACAGGGTGAGATGAAAAAACAGCTGCCATTTCTAAGCCACTTGTCCGACAGATGTTAAAATTTTTCCAATGACAGCTCATTATTTTCTTTACAAGCGTACAAAAGCATTTTGGTGAGAATTTGCCAGAAAAAAAGTTATTCGTGATGGAATTCAAGCGTGATAGTGTGATTTCTTTATATTTGGCTGCAAAACCACAAGTGGCTATCGTTAGAGCACTCCAGCATTTAAATGAAAATAAATCATTTGTATCTCGTATCATCGCTCGTTACCGTGATACTGGTAGCGTAGCTCGACGTCAAGGAAGTGGACGGAAGAAAACAGCAGTATCAGCAGAAATGGTTCGAAAAGTAAAGAAACGACTTGATCGAAACCCGCGTCGCAGTGGTTGAAAAATGGCTCGTGGGCTGAACATATCGCAATATTCCATTCGGGAAATATTGAAAAATGAGCTCGGGGTAAAACCATTGAAATTCCAAAAAGTGCAAGAACTTACACCGCAAAGAAAGAAGGAATCAAACAGAACGAAAGACTCAAAAAGTGGTGAAATGCCGAATTTGTTTTTTCCGATGAGAAAACATTCGTTGTCCAACAATTTGGCCGAAAAATGGCTCGTGAGCTGAAAATAACGCAATATTCCGATCGGCAAACATTGAAAAAATTAGCTCGGGGTAAAGCCATTGAAATTCCAAAAAGTGTAAGAACTAATACCGCAAAGGAAAGAAAGACTCAAAAGAGCCTAAGGGTTTCTTCGCTTGGCCGAAAGTAGTGAACTGCCGAACTGGTTTTCTCCGATGAGAAAACATTAATTGTCCAACAATTTGGCCGAAAAATGGCTCGTGAGCTGAAAATAACCCAATATTCCATTCGAAAATGTGCACCTTCGGTTGGCCACCAGAACTCAAGCAGCGTTAATGGTGATGGTGTGGGTCACCATAACAACCGATGGTCGCTCTCCGCTCGTATTAATCGACCGTGGCATTAGAATATATGCCGAATATTATTGCGATCATATACTGGAGGGTGTATTAAAGCCTTGGGCACGCTAACATTTTGGCCACAGACCTTGGACATTCCAACAGGACTCAGCACCATCGCACTCAGCCCGCGCCACCCAAAAGTGGTTACAAAATTAGGTTTCTCGCTTCTCCGGATATTAATCCGTTAGACGATTGTAATGCAAGCAATGTTGGCACTAAAAAATACCAAAGTGTCGATCACCTCAAGCAAGCTTTTCGTCGGGAATGGGCCAAAATATCGCAGAGCGACATTCGGGCAGCGTGTGACGGTTTCATTGGCCGTTTGAAGGCCATAATTCGTGGCAAAGGTGACTAATTCGAACAAATCTAAACTTATTCTAAAATTTGATGCTATTTCCGAAAATTTTTGCTTTTATTCAATACAATTTAAAAAAAAAATGTAAAAATTATGGCGTTTGACTTTGTTGCAGGTTTTTTTACCTCACCCTGTATGGGAGCATGAACGCCAAAATGAATATGCAAAAAGTATTAACTATTGGATATTTGCCTTTGCACCAAACAAAAATGAAAACAAATTTGATACAATTTTCTGCATTTAAATACTTGTTTTTATTTTTGTTGTTATTATATGATTTTCATAATGTTGTTGTGTGTGAGAGAGAAATTAAAGAAACAATTTCAAGCGAAAATACGAACAAAAAACACAATAATTTAATTTTTGTGAAAAAAGAATGGAGAATACTTAAGCTATATCTTTTTTTATATCATAAACTATGTTGTCCAGATAATAAAAAAAAAATCATTTTAGTCGAAGAATAAAAACACATAACAAAAAAAAAAAAAAAAAAAACGCCCTACATACTACAGAACAACACAGTTCAGGCCCAATATATATAAGACAACCGATAATTTCATGAGAATAATATTGTATGGATAACGCCAGCTAATCTCTCAGCTTAACAACGGCTCATAACGACATATGACAGAGAAGGTATCGCCACCCAAACGTTGGGCCAACCATTTGTTCTTAACAACAGCCAATTTAAGAGTTTCACAATTAAAACTAGCATAAAGATTAGTGTGAAGGGCCCGGCCCATGCCCTCAATGACAAGGAGATCAGTCTCATTTAAGGCATTACACAATTCCTGGGGCAATGTACGCATATCCAGACACGGTCCCTTTTGACCGTTTCCTTGTATGGTGAGACGTTTACTCGTTCGCGCTTCTTTGATAATGGCACAATGGCAACTGCAGGTGTCCAATATACTGGATAACTCCGAAATGGTAACATCATTGAGGGAGGGCTCATTATTGGCACACAGTATTACCCGTGTGCCTCTCCTCAAAAGTTCACGGGCAAAAGGTAAAATTCCCAGGACCACATCCACACCGCAATTGTCAACAAAAATGGCAGCACATTTATGCACTTCGCCACCATTGCTCAACCTATCCAGCCAATTATCCAAATCATCCATGAGCCAGGGCCTTTTTTGTATACGTTCCAAGGCCGCATGTAAACCAAATGTTTTGTCATTTAAAATAATATTGGTTACAGCCTGGGCACCCCAGTCGAACATATTGCCAGCCAGTACACCCTTTACCAATTCTGTCCAACGCTGGCGGTAATCGGAGATGTCATCGATTTCATGTATGCGTTTTGCAAACAATTCTAAGGCAGCCTCATTTTCCGACTTCTTTTGGTCCAACCAGGGATCCGGAAACCCATATAAACGCAAATGTTTGTCATTCAATTCCAAGAGTTCTCTAATACCCAGGGTTTTGTTATTTTCGGCATTTTCTTTGGTTTGGCAGCGATATTCCTCCAATTTTCTCAAAGAAGTTTCAAGGAATTGTTGAGCTCTCTGCCCAGCTGTGTCGTCGTCGGATTTTTGCGAGTTCTCAGCTTGACGGGAGAATTTTTTGATCATATCCTGGAAACAGGGAAACCAATAACGGGCCGCTTCCTCATCGGTGTTTAAATCCAATGTATCGGGATTATACTTAGAGTTGTCTTTGACCAAGGCATTGCAACGCCATTCACACATAGTGCCCTGAAAGATAATGCGAAAAAAACTAACATATGTTTTAAGGTGATCGGGCGGGCAGCTAGGTATGTCTGTGTGGGACAAACTTGGACTCTCGTTTTTTATTTATTTGTTGTTTTATTTGTGACGAAAGAATTTATCCACACACAGGTCAACTAATTTAATTAATAAAACAAATTCACACGTACTAACCCTTCTTGAGATTTTTTTGACAAACTTTCGACGATTTCCTTCGCAAATCTATAAATTGCGTTTATCGCTGCTTGTTTTCGGATATATTTGCACTTATTCCAAACCCAAAAAAGCTCTGTTGTTTCAGGAAGAGTTGACGCCTTTCTTCCACAACCTGAATTTTTATTTTGTTCGTAGAAATTTGTCTTCCAATTGTTTTTATTGTAGATTTTCAAACCGCCCTGACATTATGCCTGCTTGCAGCGCTTCAATGGACGAATGGACGACGTTGTTGTTGCTGGTTACCTTCACTTTTTTTTATCAGTTGCCAAAAATAATTATTTAAATAATAAACTCTATACGGCTATAACTGCTGCTTTTACTTCTTTGTTACTCTACTCTTTCCGCAACGACGGCAATGGTGGTGAACAATTCTTGTGGTCTGGTCTTCTGTTGTGGTTTGATGAAGACGTCGTTTACGCGATTTGTGCCTAGTTCTCAGATAAAACAAAACAAAAACATTAACAAAAAAAAACCTATTAAAAAGTCAATAACTTTATGCCAGCAAACAAATGATAAAAATTTCTTAGTATGTGTGTGTGCGTGTGTGGTAGATTATGACAACAGCTGTTTTATTCATATATAGGTCACACTAGATAATATGTGGTTCTTAAAGGGGGTTCACACCCTATGGCGACGACTGATAAGTGATTGGAGACGAAAAGTTTACGGAAAGATTATTAAGGGCTAAGTACATAAGAAGCTTGAAGTCATGGCACGGCCTATTTTGTGACATTTCACAAAGGAATTACAGAGCCGCACTAAAATCCTGCCGTCGTTTTTCATTATAATTTGGCATTAATATGCCTAGCCAGGACTTCAAGCTTTTTATGTATTTGCAGCCTTATGGTCGGTTATTATACCCTCCACCATTCTTGGGAGGGTATATTAACTTTGTCATTCTGTTTGTAACTCCTCGAAATATTCATAATAGACCCTATAAAGTATATATATTCTGGTTCAGCGAAAAATTCTAAGATGATCTAGCGATGTCCGTCTATCTGTTGTAATCATGCTATCTTCCGGACGAATTGAGATAGAAGGCTAAAATTTTGCATACATGCCTATTTTACCAGTAGGTAGGTTAAGTTCGTAAATGGGCCATCTCGGTCCACGTTTTCGTATAGCCCCCATATAACGGTTCCTACCAACATTCGGTTTTTTCATGATTTTGGCGACATTATTTACCGGAATTATTTAAATTTTCGTATTTGAAGTTCGTAACGGGTACTACAGCCTTTGAGATAATTTTTTGTATGTAGTTTCAAGACTTCGCATAGCCCCCATATAACGGTACCTCCCGATATTCGGTATTTTGATGATTTCAGCAACATTATTCAACGGCATCGTTTCAAATTTCGTACTTGAAGATACCAATGGGTACTACATCCTATGACAAAAAAATTTGTATGCAGGTCCACGTCTTCCCATATAATGGTTTTCATCTAAGTGGTAGTTTTCGGATTTTTTTTTTTAATTTTTCAATTTTCTTCGAAATGGTGGAGGGTATTGGGTGCTTTTTTACTTGTTACATCAGTTCGATAGATGAAAAAATGATGTTATGGGACACATAAATCGTCATATGACTACAGAGAGTATATATCATTTCATACCGTCAAATCTCTATGGAACAAATCCGTTTCAGGACATTTGGAGTCGATCTAGCGATGTTTGTACGTCTGTCTGTCTGACTGGCTGGTGCGCACAATAACTCTTGAAGGGAGTATTCGATTTGATTCAAACTTCGTACATCCTAATATTATTGTCAAACTTATATTGAGATCGAAAATAGGCAATATCGGTCCACTCCTTCTGGTACCTCCCCCACAAAATGTCAACATTTTCAAGAAAATAATTTACTGCACAAAAAAAGAAAGGAATTAGCGATTTTGCTCCAACGTTGTTCCAGAACCTGCAAGAATCTCCTAGTTTTGCAATTTTTTTCGATATCATAAAGGGAAAATCGGTTATCATAGTAAAAACTTGTACATTCTTGCAGTTCTAGAACAGACCAAATATTTGTATCAGTGCTAGGTCAGGTGCGAAAATGCACAATATCGGTTCACTTCTTGTGGTACCTACCCCACAAATGGTCAACATTTTGAATAATTATATCTCTTATAAAATGTGATGTAAGTGTTCGATTATCTTCAAATAACACCCATCACAATCTTTTTTATTAACCCAAGTTCTGATGTGAAGATGAAATATATGGGTGCACTCCTTCTGGTACCTCCCCTACAAAGGGTAAAAATTTTGAATATTCATCAAGCTCATAAAACGCGAAATTAATCTCCGATTTCATTCCATCAACGCAAGATCTGTATTAAAAAAGGTAGAGATCGGATAATTTCTTCTGGTACCTCCCCCACAAAAGGTCGAAGTTTTGAATAAACAAAACGATCATAAAATTCCAAATAAGCATCCGATTCTATCCATATTATACGCGTTCCATTATTTCTACTAACACAAGATCTGCTATTAAGATGGGATATATCCGTCCACTCCTTCTAGTACCTCTACCACAAAGCGTCAAAATTTTGAATAACCAAAACGATCAAAAATCCGAAATAAGCATCAGGTTCTCTTCAAATTACACACATCACGATATTTTTATTATCCCAAGGTCTGGTGTGAAAATGGGATATATCGGTCCACTGCTTCTAGTACCTTCCCACAAAGGATCACGAAAACACGAAATTAATCTGCGATTTCATTATGACTTGGTGTATCTTAATATTTCCATCAACACCATATCTGTTATAAAGACGGATACTACTTTACTTGTTTTGCATGGATTTGAACGCGTCTTATTAGATGCAGGACTTAAATTATCAAAACGTCATGGCTTCTTAAGGTGCAAGTACATAACAAGCTTGAAGTCATTCAAGGCTAGGCATACTTATGTCAAATTATAATGGAAAAAGACGGCAGGATTTTAGTGTGGCTTTGTAATTCCTTTATGAAATGTCACAAAATATGCCTAGCCATGACTTCAAGCTTCTTATGTACTTACACCTTTATAATTCCTCACCTTAAAACACTTAAATGTTTCTTTTGTACCGATGTAGTCGGTGGAAGAATTAATACCAGAGTTGTATTTCATCGGCTAAATAACTGTCATTACGTGTAGTTTATAAACATAATTTTGTTTAATATTAAATATATTTAACAACTCTTTTCATAGCTATATAATGTTGAGAACGTTCTCAGGGCAAGTGGTTACTTGTTAACCATGTGGTGCGCCATCTGTCGACCAATAGTGTGCATCATAAATGACAATAACAATGCAATGCAACCAACTTCATACGAACAGCCTTTTCTTTCCGGTTGAATTTTTGACAGATCAACAACTAAAAAATGGTACGAAATAAAAAATCTTTAAAAATTATGAAAATCTCGGAATTAAATAAAATAAAAATGTGAGAAAGTGCAAAAGAATGTCTACTATAAACAGCATGCCAAATAATTTTCTTAAAATAACAAACTTTTGAATCAACAAATTGTGAAGAAATAGAACAACAGTGCAAAGACAAATTGTGAAATGATACTGTGTTGTTGAAGATATTAACTTCTCTTATCCTCTGTTGTAGGCCAAACGCACCAAGAAGGTTGGAATCGTAGGTAAATATGGTACCCGTTATGGTGCTTCCCTACGTAAGATGGTCAAGAAAATGGAAATCACCCAGCACAGCAAATATACCTGCTCGTTCTGCGGCAAGGTAAGTACATAGTTGGAAAATGTCATTCTTTGAATGTTGTATGGCTAATGGGATTTATCTTTTTTTCCAGGATTCCATGAAGCGTGCTTGCGTTGGCATCTGGTCCTGCAAGCGCTGCAAGCGTGTTGTTGCCGGTGGTGCCTGGGTTTACTCTACCACAGCCGCTGCTTCCGTACGCTCTGCTGTCCGTCGTCTCCGTGAAACCAAGGAACAATAAGCTGTTGATCTCGGTTTGGTGTTTCTTAGTTTTGTAGGCGTTAAATTTACACTAAATAACAAAATAACAACAAAATTAGTTTTTGTCTAATTTTCTGTGTGCGGTTTTTGCCACGATCTGTGCAGTTTTGGATTTTTTTGTTGTTGTTTACGAATGTTTTCGTAAATGCAACGGGGAAGCCAAAATAAAATGTGTGAATAAAACAAAAATAAGTTTTGTATAAAACAACAATTGAACATATAAATAAATAAATGAAATGAAATGAAATTATTATTGTGGAATGAATGAAATGTGTGCTCCAAATTTCAATGGAAATATTGAATTTCAAACAAGAATACATGAAAGAAATTGTCCAAATGAAATGTTCGAAATAATAGTACCTTTCATGATCGGAGCCATAAGTTTACACTCTTCATGCTAAGACGGGAAGCGCAATGGAACCTATCTGCTGGTATACAGTTTGACATAAAAACCCCAAAAATAAAAATTTGGAAAGAATAGCATTTCATCGCGAAGTTTAAAGCACATTTTCCTCACATAGTAGATACAATTTTTTACCAAGTGTTGAACTTGTTGGTTCCGAAATTTCCTTTAATGGATATTAACATATATGCCGATAATTATTATATGTCGTTATGAATCCATAATACTTTTGTTTAATTGTTGCAAATTGTTACTGGAAGTCATCTGCTAATGCAAAAGTTCTGCAAAAAGAGCGATTCGAGAGAGACAGTTTTAACAGTTCTTTTACTAAGAGTTTGCAAATTCTTGCTGGACAAAATTCGTGCAATCACTTGTAACGCTTCTACTTCTTTATGCTGTGATTTTTAATTTTTGTGTGCTTCAATGCATTTTATTGCGAACAAGTTGTTTTGTTTTGACAAAACAGCTGATTGCTTTGCAATTTTTTGCAGGAATTCTGTCTGCTTTTCAAAAGCTTTCTTGCAAAAAGAGAATAAGCGTTTGAGGATAATTACTGCAGTAAACCAGACACTTCTAATATTTAAAATATTTAAGATATGGAACAAATTGAGTTTAGCTTCAGCTGGCGGAATAGTCCGAGATTTTAAGGAAGGTAGGTCTTGTTATCCTAATCACAGTGACATAATTTTTTTGGGGGGAAATCAATACTTCCCGAGTTCCAAAAATATCCCTTTTTTAATTGGCTATTTCTGAAATAATCGAAATAAAATCTTCAAAATGTCACTACAGGTAGATTTTTACACCCTGAAAACATAACATTTTCAGGAGGTGGATCCGTACTTCCCGAAATATAGGGTTCCAAAGTTTTAAAACAAAGGGCTTGAGATGTTCTTATCTGTTGTATGTCCAACTCCGGCTTCGTGAATCCGGTCTTCTGTCGGGGCCTGAGATTTTCTTTTCCGAGGTATGCCCAACACCGGCTTGGCAATCCAAAGTTTACTTAAATTTAATATTTTTTAAATAAACGACAACATATAAGGAAGCTACTTTTTACAATATGGAACCTATATTTTGGGAATGCTGTAACAATATCTGAAAATCATTTCGAAGAACCGGCTGGACTTCAACCACCTGACTTCGTCGATACAGGTAGCCAACAAAACTTTATAACCCTACTATCATCCAAGGCTTATCTAAGCTTATGTTAAATCTTCTATTTGATTATCTACATCAGGATGACTATTCACATCAGGATGACATTTAGCACAACAATGTGTAATGTGTTCTGCTTAAAGTGTATGTCCGGGTCTGTTGGAAATTGAGGACAAATCGGCAGCAAGTGTCTCCATAAGGCACGCTTCTCCATAGATTAAATTTAACAAGCCTCAAAATGCTTCTGAACCCCCAAAATTGTACTTAAATATCCATGTTTATTTTAAAGTGTTGGGGATATTGGACATCGGAAATGACCGTCCCTTTTTATACCCTACACCACATAGTGTTAAGGATATTATGTCTTTGTGCATTTGTTCGCAACATGGAGAAGGAAGCGAGATAGAACCGTCCTCTGTCCATGTATTTTTGTGAACAAAATACAGGTCGCATTTATTATTCGATTGAGATAAAATTTTCCAGACAATATTTGTTTGGCTCAAAGTCAAACCCTATTGAAATTGGTGAGAATCGGTTCAAATTTAAATATAGCTTCCATATATAACTTCAACCGATTTCTCGTTAATTGTGCCCCCAATGGCCAATATCATATAAAAATGGAATAAATTTTGGCAATTCCAGTGAATTCATCCTGAAAACAAGTACTTCAAATTTGATGAAAATCGGTTCAGATATGGCTATAGCTCCCATATATATGTTTCATCCGATTTGGGGTTTAAAACCCTCACATGCGTAGTATGCACTCCATATTTGGTACCAGATATCAGATACAGCTCATAAATAAGTGCCTAACATTTTGTCAAGATCGGTTCAGATTTGGATATAGCTCCCATATATAATTTTATATGATTTCAGGTTTTTTGTACTGAATTTTTGGCAATTCCAACTGAATCCATCCTAGAAACAAGTATTTCAAATATTTGATGAAAATCGGTTGGGATATACCTTTAGCTCCCATATATATGTTTCATCCGATTTGGTGTTAAAATCCCTCACATTCGAAAAATACGCACCACATCAGATATAACTCAAAAATACATCTGCCAAATTTTATCGAGATCGGTTCAGATTTTTATATACCTTCGATATACATCTTCATCCGATTTTAGTGTTATTGTCCACCATATATCAGTGCAATTTGAATAGATTTTTATACCCTCCACCATAGTATGGAGGGTATATTAAGTTTGTCATGCAGTTACATTTTACATTACGTTTTTTATGTCTGCATGACTGTTAGTATTGAAAATGGGTCATATAGATCCATGTTTTGGTATAGCCACCATATTTTCGGTATTACTGTGATTTAGGCGACATTATTCACCGGAAATGTTTCAAGTTTGGTATTTGAAGTTCGTAATGTATACTACAGCCTATGATAGAAAATTGTCCGTGTATGTCCACACCTTCGTATAGCCCCCATATAACGGCATCTGCCGATATTCGGTATTTTGATGATTTTAGCGACATGGCAGAGAATTGTCTGTGCCGGTCCACATCTTCGTATAGCCCTCATATAAAGGTACCTCCTGACATTCGGTATTTTTATGATTTAACCTATGTTATTCATCGATTTTTTTCAAGTTTCGCATTTGAATATTGTAATGGCTTATGACAAAAGTTGCCTATGCATGTCCACGTCGTCGTATTGACTCTAACAGAAATTTTAACGGATTTTATTTTTTGAAAATGGCCAAATTAGTTTCAAATGGTGGAGGCATTCAAAGTTCGGCCCGGCCGCAGCTTTTTTACTTGTTTCACATACAACCGAAATTTTCCAATTGCCTAAACTTGGTCAGATATATTTATTGCCCCAATAAATAATTTCTAAGTTATATCATGCACTATACAGCAATGTTATTTTGTACTTGAGGTACAAATTTGTTGGAAATCGATTCAGAATTGGATATGGTTCCCAAATTGTGACTACTCTAAAGCCATGATAAGCACAATACTCTAAAGTCATGATAGGCAAATAAGGTTCGTAGTTGTTGGTATGATCTACTTCACATAAATTCCCGCTATAATTTTTTTTGTTACGGTCCGCCCGAATAGTTGGTCCGCCCGACTTTTGAGCTGTCTTTACTGGTAAGAGCATGGTTTATTTGCGCAATTTCGATTTTTAAATTATTTATATTTCTACAGATTTTTTGTGAAACTCTCAACCGGTTTGTACTGCTTCTTTTTTTGCCACCCCATGAACCATTAAAACACAGAAAGGGGAAATTAATGTATTTTTCGCTTCATTCTTATTTTATTATTTATTTTGTCTTTAGGAAAAAAAAAAATATTTATTATTATTATCATTATTATTTTTTCTATGTACTTTATAATAATTATTAATATTACTTGTTAGTAATAATAATAAGATTTATACAAAGGTTTACTTTCATTTAAAAATATCGTATGTATACGTATAGAGACTAAAATGAAAGAAAGATGAGTTTCATAGTTTGAATTGATTTCTTATTTCTCAGTTGTGTTTATTTTTCTTGTTTTTTTTGTTTTAAATTTCATATCGTTTTTCTCTTCACACGTTTTGTTGTAAAAATTAATTAAAATAAAATTAATACAAGGGAAGACACATTTGTTTTATATTTTGTATGTAGTTGTAGTTGTATGTTCTTGTATGCTGTACTGTATTATCTTCTTAACAGTTAGTTGTTGTATGTAGTATGTATATGTTATGCATGTATAGTATATACCTATTATTAATTATTTAATTATTTATTATTATAATAATTTCATTTATAAATGTAAAAAGAGAATGCTTAAAAATCAGAATGTCAATGACTTATTTGTGTTTCATATTTACGTGGTTTTTTTGTTTATTTTTTAATTTTTATTTATTTTCTATAAATACAATACAATACAATATAAGTATAAAAATTGTGATATATTTTTTTGTTTATTTTTAAATTGGGATGGGAATAGTTTTTTTTCGTTTAGTTTTTTTTTCATATAACTAAATTCTTCTACAAATAAAGCTTAAATAATTCCGTTACTTTTACAAATAAAAATGATACAAAAATCTATGATTTTTCTTCTTCTTCGTTTTTTTAGAGATTTAAAAATTAGGATATGTTTATTTCTTGTATGATGGTTGTAGTTGTTTTTTTTTCTTATTTTTTTGTTAAATAAAGAAATTTAAAATATCTTAATTTAATTTACATAAAAAAAAAACAAATGTGTTATGTGTTTTTTTTTCATTACATAAAAAAATAATGGTTAATTTTTAAATAAATAAGCCAAAGAGTCAAAGATTTTTTTTTTAAATTAAATATTTTGATTTTTAAAAAATTAAATAAAATAATAATAAAAAAATTACGAATTACAATTAAAAATAATATTTTTTTTTCATTATATCTCTATATAATTGAATGTACTAACTAAAACACAATTAATAAAAAAAAAACATAAGCCAACAACAACTAAGTTTACAACTAATGAGCTTGCCATTTGAATTTCGACTCCATCAGCCACTGTTGCCCCCGCGAAAAGTTGCACGGACGCAGTAACGGTGTTGTGGGATCCTCTCTCGATGGCCTTTGTAGACAATTGCCGGTGTTTGTGTGTCGTATTGATTTGTCCTATAAAGAAAAAATAAAATATATTTGTTATTATCTTTATTAATAAATTGAAAATTGTAACCCTTTTTGGTTGAGGTGCCAGAACGGATTTTCAAATATCTATTATTATACCCTCCATCATACTATGAAGGGTATATTAATTTTGTCATTCCGTTTGTAACTCCTCGAAATACTCATGTCAGACCCAACAAAGTATATATATTCTTGATCAGCGAAAAATTCTAAGACGATTTAGCCATGTCAGTCTGTCCGTCTGTCTGTTGTAATCGTGCAGGTCCACGTCTTCGTGTAGCCTCCATATAACGGTACACCCCCCCCCCCCCATATTCGGTAATTTGATGATTTTAGCGACATTGTTTACCGGAATCGTTTCAAATTTGGTATTTGAAGTTCGTAATGGATACTACATACTAAGTCAAAAATGAGCCATGTAGGTGCACGTCTTCATATAGCCCCATATAACGGTACCCCCGATATTCGGTATTTTGATGATTTTAGCGACATTATTTAGTGGAATCGTTCCAAATTTTGGTATTTGAAGTTCGTAAAAGATACTGCAGCATAAAATAAAAAATGGGCCATATACGTCCACGTCTTCGTATAGCCCTCATATACCTTACCCCCCGATATTCGGTATTTTGATGACTTTAGCGACATTATTTACCGGGATTGTTTCAAATTTCGCATGTGAAGTTCGTAATAGATACTAGAGCCTATGACAGAAAATTGTCTGTGCAGGTCCACGTCTTCGTATAGCCCCCATATAACGGTACTCCCCATACTCGGTATTTTTATGATTATAGCTACATTATAAACAGATTTCACATTTAAATATTGTAATAACTTATGACAAAAGTTGCCTATGCAGGCCCACGTCGTCGTATAAGCATTCGGTATTTTTAAGATTTTAACAGAATTTTAACGGATTTTTTTTTGGAAATTTGCTTTTTTACTTGTTATCTTTACAACAGACTTTGCGTTAGCAAAAATTTTTGGATGTGGGAAATTTGAAGAGAGTTGAATGCTAATTTTGCTTTCTTAGAGCGTTTCGTTAGAATGGTCCGATCTGTGCCATCTTTATACCAGATCTTGTGGTGATGTAAATATTCAGATGTGCCAAATCTTTATGAGCTTCATTGAAATTCAAAAGGAGTGGACCAATATATTGCATCTTCACAGCAGATTTTGTGTTAGTAAAAATAATGTAATGTGCGAAATTTGAAGTTAACAGGATACTTATTTTGGATTTTATAATCGTTTTTGTTATTCGAAACGTTGGCCCCTTGTAGGGGAGATACCAGAAGGAAAGATTCGATCTCTACCATCTTTATAAAAGATCTTCTGTTGATAGAAATATTGAGATTTGCCAAGTCTAAATGGAATCGGATGTTAATTTCGTTTTTTAAGAGCTTTATGAATATTCAAAATATTGAACCTTTGTGGGGGAGGTACCCCAAGGAGTGGACCGATATATTCCATCTTCACAACAGACCTTGCGTTATCAAAAATAATGTGATCTGTATAATTAGAATACCTTGCGTTATCAAAAATATTGTGATATGTGTAATTCGAAGACAATCGGATACTTATATCACATTTTATAAGAGTTATACAGGGTGAGTTAAAAAACTGCAACAAAGTCAAACGCCATAATTTTTGCATTTTTTTTTAATTTTATTGAACGAAGGCAAAAAATTTCGGAATTAGCACCACATTTTAGAATAAGTTTAGATTTGTTCGAATTGGTCACGTTCTGCACGAATTATGGCCAATGAAACCGTCCAATGAAACCGTCACAAGCTGCCCGAATATTGCTCTGCGGTATTTTGGTCCATTCCCGGCGAAGGTGATCGACAATTTGGTATTTTTTAGTGCCAACCTTGCTTTCCAAAATACTCCAGACACAATATTCCAATGGATTGGTATCCAGAGATTTTGGTGGCCATTGTGGCCATGAAGCGAGGAACCTCGTTAGTAACAATTCATGGGTGGCGCGTGCTGAGTGCGATGGAGCTGAGACCTGTTGGAATGTCCAAGGTCTGCGGCCAAAATATTTGCGTGCCCAAGGCTTTAATACAACCTCCAGAATATTTTCGCGATAATTTTCGGCATTTATTCTGATGCCACTGTAGATTAATACGAGCGGAGAGAGACCATTGGCTGTTATGGCGGCCCACACCATCAAAAAGGCCGGCGATTGAGTTCTGGTGGCCAACCGAAGGTGTAATTTGCAGGTGCACAATTTCAGCTGACCTCTTTGGGAAGTAAACACGATCATTTTGTTTTATGTTTACAAACTGCTGGACAACGAATGTTTTCTCATCGGAAAAAAAACCAAATTCGGCAGTTCACCACTTTCGGCCGGCCAAGCGAAGCAACTCTAGCTCTTTTGAGTCTATTTTCTTTCTGTTGCGGTGTAAGTTCTTGCACTTTTTGGAATTTCAATTCACCCCGAGCCCATTTTTCAATATTTGCCGAATTGAATATTGCGATATGTTTAGCTCACGAGCCATTTTTCGGCCACTGCGACGCGGGTTTCGATCAAGTCGCTTCTTTACTTTTCGAACCATTTCTGCTGATGTTGCTGTTTTCTTCCGTCCACTTCCTTGACGTCGATCTACACTACCAGTATCACGGATTTATTCACATTTAAAGCTGAAGTGCTCTAACAATAGCTACTTGTGGTTTTCCAGCCAAATATAAAAAAATCCAGCTATCACGCTTGAATTCCATCACGAATAATTTTTTTTCTGGAAAATTCTCACCAAAATGCTTTTGTACGCTTGTAAACAATATAATGAGCAATCACTGGAATAATTTTAACAGCTGTCGGATGAGTGGCTTAGAAATGACAGCAGTCTGAAGTTGGTCGCAGTTTTTAATCTCCCTCTGTATTATTTATGGTTGAGGTACCAGAACGGGTAGGCAGATAATCTATTATCTTCACAACAGATTTCGAGTAACCAAAAATGTTTGGATGAGTGAAATTTTAAGAGTGTTGGATAATCATTCAGCGCTTTAAGAGCGTATTGCTTTTCAAAAATTGGAACCCTTTGTGGGGGAAGTTTAAGAAAGAGTGCGCCGATATATCCCATTTTCACAGAATATCTTGTGTTAGTAGAAATAATGGGATGTGTGAAATACGAAGAGAACCGGATGCTTATTTCGGATTTTATAATCGGTTTGGTTATTCAAAACTTTGACCCTTAGTGGGGGAGGTACCAGAAGAGATTGTCCGATCTCCACCATCTTTATAACAGATCTTGTGTTGATAGAAATATTGAGCTGTGCCAAGTCTGAATTTAATCGAATGTTTATTTCGGATTTTATAATCATTAGGTTATTCAAAACTTTGACTCTTTGTGGGGGAGGTACCAGTAGGAATGCTCCGATCTCTACCATCTTTATAACAGATCTTGTGTTGATAGAAATATTGAGATGTGCCAAGTCTGAATGGACTCGGATGTTTATTTCGCGTTTTAGGAGCTTCATGGATATTCAAAATTTTAATCTTTTGTGGGGTAGGTAACAGAAGGGGTGGTCTGATATATCCTATCTTCACACCGGACCATGGGTTAATAATAATGTTGTGATGTGTGTAATTTAAGGACAATCGGATGCTTACTTCGCATTTTATAAGAGTTATAATTATTCAAAATTTTGACATTTGTGGGGAAAGCACTTAACGGAGAGAACCGATATTGTCCATTTTCGCACTTGACCTAGCACTGACGCAAATATTAGGATTTGCAAAGTTGGGGCAAAATTGGACTATCCTTTCTCTTTCTGTGCAGTAAATTATTTTCTTTGAAAAATTTTGTTATTTTGTGGGGGAGGTACCAGAAGGAGAGGACGGATATTTCCCATCTCCGAACTCGATCTAAGTTTGACAATAATATTACGATGTACCAAGTTTGGATCATATCGGATACTTCCTTCGAGAGTTATCCAGCCAAATGAATGGGTGAACATCACTAGATCGACCCCAAATGTGCTGAAACGGATTTGATCCAAAGAGATCTTGGGTCTAAAACCATGAGCTACGTTTTGGCGTTTCAAATGATATTTACCCTCTCTAGCCATAGGGCCGAGGGTATTAAAACCGTCATTGTATTTTATATGTATCTACGGAATTCAACTCGATTACTTGACACATGTTTTATCAAAACGTTTATAAACCCTTCTTAATACTATTAAGAGAAATTTCCCTTATCGACCGATTGTACTACATACCTCTGAATCGTACACCCATTCCTGATTGCCGCCCATATTGTGACAGCGCACCATATTCACGGGACCCAGTGATTGGGCGGCATCCAAACACAAATCATCGGACATAATTTGATGACGTTTGGTATAGGCAAACACCTGATTGCCACCCAGGCCGTGGCAATAGCTCATGCCAATCTTTTCGCCATATTTACGGCCCATGGTATCCAAACAGGTTTCCAGTTCGGCATTGCGGATCTAAAACAAAGAAATAAAAAAATAGATTAACAAAAACATAAAAATATCTCGAATTTTCACACTCACCTCGCCCAAATAGTAATAGTCCAGGGGCATTAAACTCTCGGGATAGATATTTTCCAAATACCAACGGAATGATTTACACTTCAGGCGTTCACGCATAGCCCGACGTTCACTGACATCGCCAGCGGATGCTTTGCGAGCACCTATATAGCAACAATTTTTTTGGGGAAAATTAAGATTGGAAAAAATACGTTATTACAATTTTATAAAAATGTGTGTGTTTTTAAAATTTTGTTAAATGATTTTAATTTGTGTTACTGTGACTTGGTGTTAGTGCAATTTTTTTCTATTTTTTTAATTATTTTTTTTTTAATTTTGAGTGCATTTATTTTTTGTAATTTAAAAACAAAAAAATTGTATTTACATATATATACGCATGGTGTGGTGAGAGAGAGAAACAAAACGAAGGACAATTTCACAATATTTCAATACTAATATGTATCTGAGGTAATGCTCCAAAAATAATGAAACCAGTATTAAAACGTTTTAGATTAATTGCCTTGGGGAAGAGATTTGAAAGGTATATTTTCTATTTTTCTGAATTGGGGTAAAATGCCAAAAGGAAGTCAAAACAAGTAAAATAGTATCAGTCAGGTTTTGTCGGCAGATGTATACCCCCCCCCCAGCCTTGAGTTATGATTATTCAAACTGTTGACCCTTTTTGGGGGGAGGTTCCGAAGCAGTTGGACAATATTGACCAATTCGCATCTGACCTAAGACTGATAAAAATATTAGAACGTGCCCGATTTGGACTATATCGACTACTTCCTATACTTTATAAGAGATATGTGCAAATTTTTGGAAAAATGTGGAAATATGCGTGAAGTAACAGATATAGCGGACCGAATTATTCCATTTTCATACTTCATCTATAACAGATAAAAATATTGGTTTGGACAAAACTTGAAGGAAATCGAACACTAATATCCAATTTTATGCGAAATCATAAATCCCTATAAATTACATATTCAAATCAGATTTCCGGTTAAGAGAAAAAAATTTGAAGGAAATCGAAGATTTATATTCAATTTTATACGAAATCATAAATTCCGATGGATTACATATTTACAAATATTTAGATATAACAAGTTGTAAAGAATCGCCGACTTGTTTCGTAAGTTATGACAGATATAAGTATTGGAAATTGTGACCCTTTGTGGGTGAGGTACCAGAAAGGGCTGTCAGATATTTATCATCCTCACAACAGATCTTGCGTTAGCAAAAATATTTATATGTGAGAAATTTTAAGAGAATTGGATGCTTATTTCGCTTTTTTTTAGCGTGTTTTTTTTTAAATCTTGAATCCTGTGTGGGGGAGGTACCAGAAGAAGTGGCCCGATCTCTACTAACTTTATGACAGATCTTGTGTTGATGGAAATATTGAGATGTATAAAGTATGAATGGAATCGGATGTTAATTTCGCGTTTTATGAGTTTCATGGATGCTCAATATTTTGACCCTTTGTGGGGGAGGTACCAGAAGGAGTGGGCCGATATATCCCATCTTCCCAGCAGATCTTGTGTTAGTAGAAATAATGGCATGTGTGAAATATGAAGAGAACCTGAAGCTTATTTCGGATTTTATAAACGTTTTGGTTATTCAAAACTTTGACCCTTTGTGGGGGAGGTACCAGAAGAAATGGTCCGATCTCTACCAGCTTTATAACAGGTCTTGTGTTGATGGAAATATTGAGATGTTCGAAATTTGAATGGAATGGGATATTAATTTCGTGTTTTATGAGCTTCAGGGTATATTCACAAATTTGAGCCTTTTTGGGGGAGGTACCAGAAGGAGTGGACTCATATATACCATTTTAACGCCAGTCCCATATAGTTAATAAAAATATTGTGATGTGTGTGATTTGAAGACAATCGGACAATTACGTCACATTTTGTGGACTTGATGGAGTGGACTGATATTGTCTATTTCTGCATCTGACCTAGCACTGATGCAAATATTAGGATTCGCAAAGTTGGAGCAAAATCAGATTATCTTTTCTCTTTCTGTACAGTAAATTATTTTCTTTGAAAATGTTGACATTTTGTGTGGGAGTTACCAGAAGTAGTGGATCGATATTGTCCATCTCCGACAATAATATTACGATGTACCAAGTTTGGATGAAATCGGATTTTCCCTTCGAGAGTTATCGTGCGCACCAGCCAGCCATACAGACGGACAACGGCGGACAGACATCGCTAGATGGACTCCAAATGTCCTAAAACGGATTTGGTCCAAAGAGATCTTAAGAAGTTATTTTGATGGAACAGCCACAATTATTAGAAGAAGGCTAGATTAATAGAAATGCTTCTTTTAAAAAAAGGTTTTGTTTTAGAAATTCTGAGTGAAGGTCCTTCACAGAGTACATCGGTACGGTTAAAATAGAGACGTATTGAAAATATAATTTATGTACTGAAATTTTAATTCCAAATAGTTATTTAAAAATAGAAAAAAGTGCTCTTCCTGGCAGACCATAGTTCATCACTCATGCTGCCATATATTTATTTTATTTATCTTCCCACATAGTTGAAATTTTTAATATTGTTTAAATTTAAATATTGTTTATTTTAAATTATGCAATAGCGAATAGCATTCAATTATTCTAAAACATTTAATTAAAACTGGTTCATTATTTTTTGGCGGGGCGGGAAGGCAACATATTGAAAACTAAATTAGACAAACAAAATAAGCGTTTGGTTTTGTGCTCATGGGATTTTTTTTTTTTTTTGTTTTGAGGGGGGAGAAGATTTTTATTTGATGCTGATGATGCGGTTTGGGAACACACTCTATAGAGGGGGTAAGAAAACAAAAAAACAATAACGTTGTGTTGATGTGCAAAAACAAAAAAAAAACATATAATTAATATTCGGTGGTGGACATTGACAAAACAAATAAGACTGAAAAAAATAAAAACAACAAAAAATTATGGGTTACATGTAAAAATAAAAAAAAAATAAAAATAAGGATTGTCATCCTTTCTATAACCGACACCACAGAAATAATAACAATAAGAAAAAAATGATGTTAGCAGCACAACATAAAATAATAAATTTTTAAAAATACCCTTTGCAGACCGGCTTACGTCGCAAAACTGTTTTTCAACAATTCACGTTTATAATCCTGAAGGTACTTTAAAAATGTCACGATAATAGTCTTATGGCCCTTCAATATTATTTTTAAAGGTATTTTTTAAATCAAATTATAGCTGTGCCTTTAAAAAAATTAAAAAAAAAACAGTATTTCTGCGTTCATAGTCCTTAATAAAGATTCACAACGGTAGCCAGAGAGTCGTCATAAGTACTTTTTAAAAAATTAAAATCATAGAACTAATAGTTCTTAAAAAATATTTTTAAAATATATACTATTGTTGGTCATATTTTTTTAAAATCTGTAACTGCAGAAAAATTTTAAGGAGACTTATAAAAAATAATATTATTAAAAATTTTTGGACCTCATTTTTAAACAGCCCAGGCATTAAAAAAATTAAGGCACTAAAATATTTTTAATAAAAACCATAATATTATTTAAATAGTTATATATGAATTAAAAAACTATACGGAATTTTAAAATACAGAGTGAGATGAAAAAAATGCAACCAACTTCAGACTGCTGTCATTTTTAAGCCCCTCGTCCGGGCTTAAAATTATTCCAGCTCATTATATTGTTTACAAGCCTACAAAAGCATTTTGGTGAGAATTTTCCAGAAAAAAAGTTATTCGTGATGAAATTCAAACGTGATAGTGTGATTTCTTTATATTTGGCTGGAAAACCACAAGTGGCTATCGTTTGACCACTTCAGCATTTAAATGTGAATAAATCTTTTGTGTATCGTGCCATCGCTCGTTACCGTGATACTGGTAGCGTAGCCCGACGTCAATGAAGTGGACGGAAGAAAACAGCAACATCAGCGACAGTTCCGATGATATTTCTAAGGTTCTTAGAAAAATGTTATTTAAAAAGTCTACGATTTCGTTTCTGGGGTCTAAGAAAACATCTTTTTTTTAAATCCACTTTTTAATACCGGAAGACCATAAAAAAACACCATTTTCGATGGATTGCCTGAAGGTCTATTTAAATATTTTACCATTATGGCAAGAAAGACCATTGGAAATATTTTTTAAAAATGCAGTTATTTTGGCCCAGGTGACCCATGAAATTTTTCTTTAAAAATCCATGATTATCGCTTTGGTGGACCTTGAAAATCTTTGTTAAAAAATCCACGATTATGTTCCTAAATATTCTTTTAAAAATATTTTTAAAGAAATCCACGATAATGGCTCTCAGGTAGCCCTTAAAAATAGTTTTCTACGTTTTAACCATGAAGAAATATTCGTTAAAAATCTACGATTACAGTCCAGAAACCCTGTTAAAATAGTTTATAGCTCTGCAGACACTTCACAGAATTGTGTTTAAAAATCCACGAAGGTTAATGGTCTTATAAGAACACATTAATAAGGCTCAGAATTTCAGCCTTAAAGGCCCATGAAAAATATTCTTTCGAAAATCTTCGAATACGGCGGTGGAAAATTATTTTTCAAAATCTACATTTATAGCCCGAAAGACTTAAACAATTGTAGACCACAGCCCTGAGTGTAGCTTAAAATTATTGTTTAAAATCAACGATTATAGATGCTAAAATCCTTTGCAAAATTCACGTCTTAAAGGACCTTTAAAAAATTGCTGAACTTCTGAAGGATTCTTAAAAAATCTTTTCCAAAAATTTAAGATTTGACATCGAAATTTGAAAATTCCAGTCCTTAAAACCATTGTACAATAAGGAGGTAGAACAGCTTCGTAAAACAACAAAAATACTATTATTGTTTTCATATTTTTCCTCAATTTTAAAAGGTGTTATATAGCGCAAAAAATGAATAAAATGTCTGGATTTTTCTCTCAAAAGTATAATCCTAACTGCTCAATTTTTCAATTTCATGGCTATACTGTCTAATAGCTTTAATGCGCGAGCCGCAATTTATGTGTCTTCCAATTCCAATTGATTGTGAAAATATTTTTTTTTTTCATTTTTCAAAATAATAAATACATACACAAAATCGGCAGAAGTCGGGCACACTTAGAAAAAATTGCAATCAGCTGTTAGCTCTACCTTAGCTTTTAATTGTACCATGCTTAAAACTGTGTTTTTTTAGTCCTGACCTAGAAAAACTGTTAAAAATTTCACTAAATTTAAAAATAAATTTTTAAATATCTCTATAGCTCTCTATAGCCTCTAAAAATATTCATTACAAAACGTTGTTTCATATTTTTTTTCACCTTAAACATTTAAAATGAAACGTTAAGCATAGACATGCATGGTACATACATGGCGATATAGAATAATTACAAAATATACAATGATTCAGAAATAATAATACAACTAATAATAACATAAAACAATTAAACCAACACCTTATAAAGAAAACAAGCAAATACAAAAACAAAAAAATAAATAGCAGCATGGCAGACCATTTAACAAACTCTTGAGGACGGTGTTAAGGGGGAGGTGGATGGTGGGTGTTTGGAAATGCTCTCTAAAACAAGTTTGCTAAGAGGAAAAAAGGAAAGACGTCACGACATGTTAACAGAAAATGCAATTATTTATTTCATCTCTAAAATATGGATTTAAATATGTCTGAGATTTTATTTTTTTTTTTAAATGGAAAAGATTTTATTTCAATTGCATTGACATAACCAAACGGCCATAAAGTTAAATGAGAAATTCTAATGGTTTTGGATTTTCTAATTTAAAAATGATAGGGTGTGTATGTGTGTGTTTCATCAAGCAGCAAAGAAAGTTAATTAACCTGGATAAAAGCTGTAGTAAAACTCTTTCCAATCGTCCAGCCAAACCTCAACCAGACGAGCATTGTTATGATTAACAATTTCCGTTGTACCGCCGGGAAATGTATACGGAGTCGATTTACGAAATACATGGCCCACACGTGAACATGGAGCTATCTCTAAAATACCGCCACACATCCAAACCTAGTGTTTTTTGTTTTTTTTTTTTTAGTTTCATTTTGTGTTAATTGATGTTAAAGGCAGCATTGATTGGCAAAGAAATGTATGGATGATGATCAAATTAAATGAATCCCAAATGATTTGTGTGTTTTTTTTTTCAATTCGATTTAGCACATTATTTATATAATGGAAAGATGGTTTGTTAGTCGCATAGTTATTATCATTGTGTTATGATATGGTATAATTGTTGTTGGGTTATTTATGAATATGGAAGAAGAAAAAATAAAAGAGAAAAAAGAAAATCAAGAGAGAAAAGAAAAAAATTATTTCATTAATTCCTTTTGGAAAGAATATTGGTTGAAGCAACTGTTTGTTCAAGATCATATAGTGGCTCGTGGATTAGGTACACAGAAGGACAAAGTGAATATAAAGATGATTTTCTTCCTTAGCAAGGGTTGGATAACTGATTTTCAAATTTATGGTTGATACAGGTTCAGGGGAGAACATATTTTAAATATTTAAATACATATCATCAGATTATTGTATATATACATCAGATGGTTCTAAATAATTGCACATAATTGCCTTCCGTTCAAAACAAGTATATATACACGAATGTATTGCATACTTTAAAGAGTCAAAAAGACAAGAAATGGAAAATACCCTATGGCTAAATAATTTATTGTAGATTTCAGGGCGTGTTGTTAGGTTACTGGACATAACTTTCGAATCTTTACACACAACATTTGATTTCGGAAAATGCTAAAATCTTCATATACAGGGTGAGATAAAAAAAACTACAACCAACTTCAGACTGCTGTCATTTCTAAGCCACTCGTCCGATAGCTGTTAAAATTATTTCAGTGAGAGCTCATTATATTGTTTACAAGCGTACAAAAGCATTTTCGTGAGAATTTTCCAGAAAAAAAGTTATTCGTTATGGAATTCAAGGGTGATTTTTTTGTGATTTTTTTATATTTGGCTGGAAAACCACAAGTGGTTATTGTTAGAGCACTCCAGCATATAAATGTGAATAAATCTTTTGTGTTTCGCACTATCGCTCGTTACCGTGATATTGGTAGCATAGCCCGACGTCAAGGAAGTGAACGGAAGAAAACAGCAACATCAGAAGAAATGGTTCGAAAAGTAAAGAAGCGACTTGATCGAAACCCGCGTTTCGCCGAAAAATGGGTCGTGAACTGAACATGAGCTCGCAGTATTCCATTCGGCAAATATTGAAAAATGAGCTCGGGGTAAAGCCATTGAAATTCCATTGCAAGAACTTACACCGCAACAGAAAGAAAATAGACTCAAAAGAGCTAAAGAGTTGCTTCGCTTGGCCGATAATGGTGAACTGCCGAATTTGGTTTTCTCCGATGAGAAAACATTCGTTGTATAGCAGTTTGTAAACAAACAAAATGATCGTGTTTACTTGCCAAAGAGGTCAGCTGAAAATGTGCACCTTCGGTTGGCCACCAGAACTCAAGCGCCGACCATTGTGATGGTGTGGTGTTGGCCGCCAAAACAGCCGATGGTCGCTCTCCGCTCGTATTAATCGACCGTGGCATCAGAATAAATGTCGAATATTATCGCGAAAATATTCTGGAGGGTGTATTAAAGCCGCAGACCTTGGACATTCCAACAGGACACAAGAATGGTAACATAATAAGATTCCTCGCTTCATTTCCAGCGCACAATGGCCACCAAAACCTCCGGATACCAATCCGTTCAACTACTGTGTCGGGAGTATTTTGGAAAGCAAGGTTGGCACTAAAAAATACCAAAGTGTCGATGACCTCAAGCAAGCGCTTCGCGTGGAATGAGTCAAAATACCGCAGAGCAACATCCGGGCAGCGTGTGACGGTTTCATTGGCCGTTTGAAGGCTATAATTCGTGCCAAAGGTGACCAGTCAAATCTAAATTTATTCTATAATTAGATGTTATTTCCGACATTTTTTACTTTCATTCAATAGAATTAAAAAAAATGTAAAAATTATGGCGTATGACTTTGTTGCAGTTTTTTTATCTCACCCTGTATTTAATAATGGAAAGGTAGACAATGATTCACAATGTTGAACTTTTGTGGGGTGGCACGAGGAGTGGGCTATTATTATTTTCAAACTTAAATTGTTGCAAGGGTGCATTGAGTTGAGTAGCTAAAACAAATCGGGAAAAAATGGTAATACCGAAGTACCATTTTTTATCAAATGGAAACGATTATTTTATTTTTTTTTAAGGCAGATACGTCTAGGTTTTGGAATCATTTTTAGGGCCTACTTCCCCCTATGGTGATATGAAAGTGAACAACAGTTCCAGGAATATCTATGTATTGTACTTTTGAGATCATCGATTCCTATCGTATCGTCATACAACAAGTAAAAAAGCTGTAATTTCGGCCGGGCCGAACTTTGAATACCCTCCAACATTTGGAACGATTTTGGCATTTTTCAAAAAAATAAAATCCATTAAAAATTTTATTAAAAACTTAAAAATACCGAATGTAGCCCTTATATTAGGGTCTATACGACGACATGGACATGCATAGGCAACATTTGTCATAATCCATTACAATATTCAAATGCGATACTTGAATAAAAAATTCGGTGAATAATGTAGCTAAAAGCATCAAAACGTCGAATATAGGGGGTATTGTTATATTTGGTATAAACGAAGGCATGAACCTGCACAGACAATTTTCTGTCTTGGGCTGTAGTATCCATTATGAACTTCAAATACCAAATTTGAAACAATTCTGGTGCAAAATGTCGCTAAAATCATCAAAATACCGAATATTGGGAGGTACCGTAATATGCGGACTATACGAAGACGTGGACCTGCACAAACATTTTTCTGTCATAGGCTGTAGTATCCATTTCGAACTTCGAATACCAAATTTGGGCTATACGAAGGCCTGCAACTGCACAAACAATTTTCTGTCATGGGCTGTAGTATCCATTACGAACTTCAAATACCAAATTTGAAAAATTTCCGGTGAATAATGTCGCTAAAAATCATCAAAATATCGAATATCCGGAGCTACCATTATTTGAGGGCTATACGAAGACGTGAACCTGCACAAACAATTTTCTGTCATGGGCTGTAGTATCCAATTAGGAACTTCAAATATCAAATTTGAAACAATTCCGGTGAATAGTGTCGCTAAAAATCATCAAAATACCGAATATAGGGAGGTGCCGTTATATGGGGGCTATACGAAGACGTGGACCTGCACAGACAACTTTCTGTCATGGGCTGTAGTATCCATTACGAACTTCAAATACCAAATTTGAAACATTTCCGGTGAATAATGTCGCTTAAATCACCAAAATTACGAATATAGGGAGGTACCATTATATGGGGGCTATAAAGACCTGCATGAAAAATTTTCTGTCATGGGCTGTAGTATTCATTACGAATCTCATATATCAAATTTGAACCTATTCCGGTGCCATTTACCATTACCATTATATGGGGGCTATACCAAATCGTGGTTCAAAATGGCCCATTTTCAATACCAAAAGTCCTGCAGACATAATATACATTTGAGTAAAATTTTATCAACCTACTTCATTTCGTTCGAAAGCTAGAGTGATTTCCACAGTCGGACTTGGGCCAAAGGTATTGCATACTTTTAGGCGGCACTGAATTTCAGGATATAATCTTAAAAACTAATGCTTTTGCTATAATTGCTAGAACAGAATAAAAACAAATTGCATATCTAATTGGCCACATAAGATCTTGATCCAAACAATTTAACAATTAAATATTTAATTATTATTATTTTTTTTAAATCCTATTTTATGCCTAACAATTATTTGCCTAATTAAAGCCAATACAAAAACAAATATAAAATTAGTCACATACTCTTTGTGGTTTGTAGAAAAAATATGTTAATCAATAACAGCGTTTGAAAACAGTTTTTAACCATATTAATAATAGTAATAAAAAAACTTATGTATAAAAAAATTAAAAATAAATAAATAAAAAACGCAACATAAAACAATGTTAGAAACAATAAAAAAATATATAAATTAATAAATATATTACAAATACCAATTATTTATTGTTATTAGCAATGTGTGTACGTTCTCAAATGTTGTTGGTCCTTGTCTTTTTTATTGAAGGAGGGTGGTGGTGGGCTTAGTAGTAAAAGCTTTTTGTTTTAGAAAATACAATTCAATTAGATGCGATTTTTTTTTGGTTTGTAAATATATTTTTGTTATTAACATTCTCCCAAACGCATAGGCACAACACAGACACACGCACGAACGCACACAGATCATTCCAACTTGCCCAACAAGCTCGAGTCGTCGTCAGTTGTCGGTGATGGTGCTGGGTGTTGTTTTTTTCCGTTGGATTTCAAATTTTTTTCAAACGAAATATGAGCACAAAATTCAACATTTATTTCAATTACAACAGAGTGAAGAAGAGAGTAGTAGTTGAAGAGGAGGAGCAAATCAAATCAAAAAAAGATACATTTAAATGTCATTCATTATTTCCAATTGTTGCAATAAGTTAACACAACAACAAATTGCGAGTGGGTGTTTTATTTGTTTGTTGTTTTTTTGCTTTTTTTTTGGTACATACACTAATTAGGTGAAGGGTGCGCAATTGTTTTCCATATACATTACATCTTGTTGTATGTATGTACGTTTAACAACAAAATAAATAACAAAATTCATAACATTTTAATTTTGGGAATTCAAGAAATAAATGCCAACAAAATTAAAAAAAGAAAACAAAGTAAATATTATTATATTATTTTTGGAATAATTTAATTAAAGCGTTAATATGCAATTTTAATTTGTAAATATGTAGAGAGAAAGAGAGAGAGAGGGAGATATGTAAAATACTTTGAAACGCTAGGGTGTCTACAATTGGAGAGCTTAAAACAAAGCAGTGGACAATGGTCAACATCTGACCAAAAATACAGAATCTTTGATCTAGAGATTTAAAGGAGAATTGCTAAATTAGCTTTGACTTAGGTATTTAAAGGAGAATCGACATTAGCGAAGAGTAGTCATAGCATCTGCTATTTAAGATTTGTGGGAGTTCTTGCTGGTTACGACGATACATTTAAAAAATCTTTAGATATTTAAAGCAATATAAATTACAAAGCATAATTTTAGGCGGACAAGCAGACAGGAATATTAAAACAGCAATTAATACCGGAGTACCCCCTTTTTAACACAAACTAATAGAGCATAGACTAATATAGCACCCACTGCAACTTAAACGGCCTAACTTGAGATAAGAACAAGTAAAATACTATCAGTCGGTTTTGCCGACAGATGTATACCCCCAGCCATGAGTTACGATAACTCAAACTGTTGCAAACAAATTCGGAAATAGCATCAAATTTTTGACTAAGTTTAGATTTGTTCGAATTGGTCACCTTTGGTATTGCCTTGAAGTATTGCCTTCAAATAGCCAATGAAACCGGCACACGCTGCCCGAATGTTGATCTGCGGTATTTTGGCCCATTCCCGGCGAAGCGCTGGCTTGAGGTGATCGACACTTTAGTATTTTTTAATGCCAACCTTGCTTTCCAAAATACTCCAGAAACAATAGTCCAACGGATTGGTATCCGGTGATTTTGGTGGCCATTGTGCGCAGGAAATGAAGCAAGGAACCTCATTTTGTAACCATTCTTGGGTGGCGCGTGCTGAGTACTTTTGGTATGTCCAAGGTCTGCGGCCAACATTTTTGCGTACCCAAGGCTTTAATACACCCTTCAGAATATTTTCGAGATAATATTCGAAATTTATTCTGAAATCACGGTCGATTAATACGAGCGGAGAGCGATCATCGGCTGTTATGACGGCCCACACCATCACCATGGCCGGCGCTTGACTTCTGGTGGCCAACCGAAAGTGCACATTCTCAGCTAACTTCTTTGCCAAGTATACACCGAAGAAATTGTTGTTATGGGTGGTCCTTTTAAACCAGTCTGTGAAAGGATGCAAAAGTGTTTCATATTCCATAAGTAAGCCAAGTAACTCTTTTAATGAAGAAGAAGTTCCATTAATTTTGGCTTTGACATTCCTGCAGGAATCTGGAAAAACTTTATCATAGATGACGAGAAGGACAAGAAAATGTAAACAATTAAAAACAAGGGACTCGCTCTTGCCTTACTATGACCCAAAGCCTTAACAGTGGCCATGCTATGATTGCTGTTGTTTTTGTTTGTTTGTCCTCCCAATCGGATTCTGTCTCTAAGTCCAATCTCGAAAAGGATGCAACCTGTACGGGTTGGGTCAACAATGACACTGGAGTTAGGTGAGTAGGTTTGGCTGGGCAGCGAAATAGGTGCAGCGTGTCATGTGGACCTGTGCCACAAGCTGGGTCGATGTTCAGCACATCGCTGTCAATCCGAGCTCTGTAGGAATTGAGGCGGCAGCTCTCGCTATTCAGCTGCGATGGGAGGGGGATGGATGGCCTCATAGTACAGTATTCACTCTATATCCTTCGATGACTTCTGAGACCGCGTTAGAGTGAATACTATTCAGTCTCATGTATTAGAGTCGCGTAATCATATTGACGGGCAGTATCAAATATCTGACCTAAAAATGGGATAACAGTGGACCTGCCTACTAAAGACTATGTGAGGATGAAGAAGAGGTCCCATGTTACGCAGATGTGTCATGTTATCAAAGAGGAGAATAAGGGTATTTGGTCGTAATCATCTATAGGTATGCTCAAAAGCATCTCCTAACCAGCAAACCATCCTATTAAAACACCTCTTTAAACCTTTCTTTCCCTTTTATCTAATTATATTTTCTAGGGCCATAGTTATCTGAGTGAAGCATATTCGTACTCCTGTGTAGCGCATCCTTAAACCAAGCCAAATCTCATAACCTACGTCATAGGACCAAAGGAATGTAAATCTATTTCTCTCTCTCTCTCTCTCTCTCTCTCTACATATTTTTAATATAAAAATTTATTAGTATTGTTAAGTCATTAAGCAAAAAAATATTTGGTTTCCAAATTTTTTCGTTTAGCAAATAAATTAAGCAATGTTTAGAAAATAAAATTTCAATTAAAATTTGAATTGTTTTTCAGTTTTTGGGATTAGTTACAAAATTTTACGATTAGTTTTGGATAAGTTGTTTTGTCTCTCAATAAAAAAAAAACTGAAAACAGAAAACAATTTTGTAAACATCGAACCTGTGCTCATGGCATAGTAAAAATCGCGCCATTCATCCAGCCATACTTCGGCCACACGCGCCGCATTGTGGAGGACAATTTTCGCAACGCCACCGGGGAATGTGTATGGCGATTTATCACGGAATACATGACCCACATGGGAGCATGGTATAATTTCTAAAATGCCGCCACATTGCCAAATCTATAGATGAAATGTTTTTGTATTGAAGAAGATGTTTTTTTTGGTTGATTGATTTTTTTTTAAAAAATTATAAAAATTGAAATAATTGATAAATATCAAGAGAAAAAGGGGGAAGAATAAAATTATAAATTATGGCAAAAAGAAAATTATGATTTACGCAACAATTTTCTAGCTAAAAAAAATAAATAATTTATTACTAAAGATTTTTTGATAAATTTTTACGTAATGATCTTGTGAAGTTAGTCCGGAAGAAAACTTACCCTAAAGGACATTTCCAGATTTTCACCACCCCAGATATCCATGCCTTCATCATAGGAACCAATTTCATAGAAATAATCTTTGTCTATGGAAAACAGACCACCAGCCATGGTGGGTGTACGCAATGGAGCGGTGCGATCATTGTTGCGCCTCTCCATTTCTCGTTGAGGAACACGATACCTGGGATAAGAAAATGAAATTAAATTATTAAAAATGAATCACTAAATTCTTCCAATAAATATTGAGTGCCTTAGTATCTTAGAAATTATTGGAATATTACCATCTAAAGTTTAGCTTCCAATTGAAACCACCCCATGTCGAGTCGGATGCTGTGATATATTCAAATGTTTCATCGGATATAACATCGATAATGGGGCACACAACCGTGCGACGATTTTGTACAATACGCGCCAGCAATGGCTCCAGCCAACCCTCCGTACATTCACAATGGGCATCGAGGAATGTAATAACTTCACCCTGTTTGTAAACAAAAAACAAAATTAACATTTCCAAGGAGGATGAGGAGGCACCGGCAGGCAGCCAGTAAACATTGAATGAAATGAAAAGAAAGAAAACGGAATATTTTAATTAGATTCTATTGAAATATATATACACAACAACAACAACAACAATAAATACTATAGACATGGATATGAATGAATACCGAACAAACAACAAATGGTGGTTTTGTGTGAATTCTGGTTATTCCAAAGGAAATCTTAAATTTTCCATCAGAAATTTCCATAATTTGTGTAGGGCAATAATGATGGGTAACTTGAGGTGAGTGGAGCCACTTATTTCAATTCGAAATACTTGAGGGCGCGAAGTGAAAACCATTGAAGAATGATGTATTTATTGAGGTGTTCCTGTGGAAATTTGGATAATATGAACCAATAATTCATTTGTAGATTGAAGGAAGATCTGCTTTATTTCATCTGTATATAAAAGACCTTACAAAGATGGAAAGAGTTCCACACGTCTATTAGAGATAGAATTACTCCCATAGGTCGCCTTATATAAATAGAACAATTTCTGCAGGTCTCTCGTTGATAGGCAACTTTCTATAGCCATAGTCAGAAATGAAGACGAAGTTTTCTTCAGTTAATATAATATAGAAGACCTTGTAAAGATGGAAAGAGTTCCACATGTCTATTGGAGATGGAGTAACTGCCATGGGCCGTCTTATATAAATACAACAATTTCTGTAGGTCTCTTGTTGATAGGTAACTTTCTATAGCCATAGTCAGAAATGAAGTCGAATTTTCTTCAGTTGATTGAACGTAGGTCTGCTTTATTTCATCTGAAAGACGGAAAGAGTTCCACATGTCTATTAGATATAGAATAACTTCCATAGGCCGTCTTATATTTAAGTAGAACAATTCCTGAAGATCTCCTGTTGATAGGAGCAACTTTCCATAGTCATAGTCAGAAAAGAAGTCGAATTTTCTTCAGTAGATTGAAGAAAAGTTTGCTTAAACCCTGAGCCATATGGCTAGAGAAGGTATACAGGTTGAGATGAAAAACTGCAACAAAGTCAAAAGCCATAATTTTTACATTTTTTTTAAATTTTACTTAACGAAAGCAAAAAATGTCGGAAATAGCAACAAATTTTAGAATAAGTTTAGATTTGTTCGAATCCGTAACCTGTGTCATGAATTATGGTCTTCAAACGGCCAATGAAACCATCTCACTCTGTCCGAATGTTGCTCTGCGGTATTTTGGTCCGTTCCCGGCGAAGCGCTTGCTTGAGGTGATCGACACTTTGGTATTTTTTAGTGCCACCCTTGCTTTCCAAAATACTCCAGACACAATAGTCCAACGGATTTGTATCCGGAGATTTTGGTGGCCATTGTGCGCTGGAAATGAAGCGAGGAACGTCATTTTGTAACCATTCTTGGGTGGCGCATGCTGAGTGCGATTTTAGAATAAGTTTAGATTTGTTCGAATCGGTCAGTTTTGGCGTGAATTTTGGCCTTCAAACGGTCAACGCACCCCGAATGTTACTCTGCGGTATTTTGGCCCATTACCGGGGAAGCGCTTGCTTGAGGTGATCGACACTTTGGTATTTGTTAGTGCCAACCTTGCTTCCAAAACACTCCAGAAACAATAGTCCAAAGGATTGATATCCGGCGGTGGTGGCTATTGTGCGCTGGAAATGAAGCGAGGAACCTCATTTTGTAACCATTCTTGGGTGTCGCGTGCTGAGTACGATGGTGTTGAGTCCTGTTGGAATGTCCAAGGTCTGCGGCCAAAATTTTTGCGTGACCAAGGCTTTAATACTCCCTCCAGAATATTTTCGCGATAATATTGGGCATTTATTCTGATGCCACGGTCGATAAATACGAGCGCAGAGCGACCATCGGCTGTTATGGCGGCACTCAACATCACCATGGCCGACGCTTGAGTTCTGGTGGCCAACCGAAGGTGCACATTTTCAGCTGACCTCTTTGGAAAGTAAACACGATCATTTTGTTTGTTTACAAACTGCTGGACAACGAATGTTTTCTCAACGGAGAAAACTAAATTCGGCAGGCGGTTCACCACTTTCGGCCAAGCGAAGCAGAAAATATACTCTTTTGAGTCTATTTTCTGCTGCGGTGTAAGTTCTTGCACTTTTTTTGGAATTTCAATGCCGAATGGAATATTGCAATATGTTCAGCTCACGATCCATTTTTCGGCCACTGCGACGCGGGTGTCGAACAAGTCGCTTCTTTACTTTTCGAACCATTTCTGCAGATGTTGCTGTTTTCTTTCGTCCACTTTCTTGACGTCGGGCTACGCTACCAGTATCACGGTAACGAGCGATGGTACGAGACACAAAAGATGTATTCACATTTAAATGCTGGAGTGTTCTAACGATAGCCACTTGTGGTTTTCCAGCCAAATATAAAGAAATCACACTAGCACGCTTAAATTCCATCACGAATAACATTTTTTCTGGAAAATTGTCACCAAAATGCTTTTGTACACTTGTAAAAAATATAATAAGCTTTCACTGGAATAATTTTAAAAGCTGTCGGATGAGTGGCTTCGAAATGACAGCAGTCTGAAGTTGGTTGCAGTTTTTTCATTTCACCCTCAGTATCATTTGATATGGCCGGCGAGGATGCACTTGATGGAGTGGACCGATATTGTTCTTTTTCGCACCTGACATAGCACTGATGCTAATATTAGGATTTGCAAAGTTGGAGCAAAATCGGATTATATTTTCGGATTATCCTAGCAGTAAATAATTTTCTTTGAAAATGTTGACATTTTGTGAAGGAGGTACCAGGCACGTCTTGGCCCTTCCTCATATGACTGAGGGTTTGAAAGCAGGCCATGTATGTTTTGTAAGTTGAAACTGGACGTGCTTACAAGGTTGACTTTAATAAGTCATACAATAAGGTATATAGAGAGAGATATTGAAGCTGTTCCTCTAAGGGCTCAAAATCTAGTGGCTGCAACAATATTGCTCTCAGGGAGAGATAATGAAAACCATTATTCAAAGGAATTTAAATATCTCATTTTTTTATAGTCATTTAAACAGAATATTTTAAGAATAGAGAAGAATAGACGAATTGAGAAGTGCCCAAGGTTCGAAAACGTGACATTTTGTACCCTGTTATTAATGCGTCTCTAGAATGGTGTCCAAATTCCATTTTTGCAATTTCTTTGCCCCTTCAATGATTCTGAGAAATTTCAATAGTCTTAACAGATATTTATATCCTTTTCAATGGTCACAATTTCTATTATCCAGTCCTGCAATTTATTATTTCCCATCAATACCTCTTAACAATTCAAAATTCACTCGAAGAACCCTTCAATATTGCAATATTTCAAATTTCCATGAAAATATATCATTCCTCTCAGAACTTTTCACGTAGCTCCTTCTATTGCCAAGGTGAGGTGATTCCCCAGGGAAATCATCCCTACCACAACAAAAAAAAAAAAAATAAAAAAAACAATGACTAATGCAGGATGACATTATGAAAACATTAACCCCGCTACAGAACAACACAAAAATAATGCAAACATAAATTTAATAAAAAATAAAAAAACAAACAAAACTATTTTAAGAATTACAAAATAAAACAAATGCATTTTTTACATACCGTCACATGTTCAGCACCTAATAGACGAGCACGTATCAGACCGGAACGTTTTTGAGTACGCAAAACAAACGTATGGACGGGTAGTGTCGCAACATATTCTTCCAACTTTTTGCCCAGATAATCTGCATAGAGTTAATGCGCAGCACGAGAGGTGGTAGCAGCAGTGGAGGAGACACAAGAAAAAGTACCCAGAAAATGAAATGGAGAACAAAGGGAGAAATGTATATTAAGAAAATAAATATATTGCATTACAAAGTCGGTGGGATATAAAGAGGATGGGGGGTCATATGATAATTTGGAGACACTTGTTAATAAAAAGAGCTATTTGGAAGCTGAAGGTCTAACATATCTATAGAAGGCCTAACTGTCCGCAGAAGGTCTTAAAAAATTCTACTTGTTTGTGGAAAGCCTAAAGGGCTTCTAAGTTCTATGTTCCATAAAAGGCTTGTAAGGGATTCTGTTTGATCTTAAATACCTCAAGAGCTTCTTCTTGTTCATAGGTACCTAAAAGACTTCCATATGCTATGGAGTCCTGAAAGGCCTATGTTTGTTATGGGAGGCCTGTAAGACCTGTGTTTGCTATAACAAGACGTAGACCTGCCATATAAGACTTGAAAGGCTTCTATTTACCATAGAAGGCCTGAATGACTTATATTTGCCACAGAGGGTCTGAAGGGCTTCTATTTAAAATAGAAGGCTTGAAGGACTTCTATTTGCCATAGAAGGCAATAAGAGCTTCTATTTGCTATAACAAATTAAAGGCTTTCTACTTGATGCAGAAGACCTGAGAGGCTTCTGTTTGCTATAGAAGATCTGAATGGCTTTAATTTGCTATAGAAGACCTAAAAAGGATTTTATTCGCTATAGAAGGCCTGAACGGACTTCTATTTTATATAGAAGGGCTCAAGGGATTCTATTGACTGCAGAGGACTTCTATGTTATTTTGATGACCTGAAGTGGCTGATTTGAAGGACTTATGTTTGCTATTGAAGACAAAAAGGGCTTATATGTGCTATAGAAGACCTGAGGAGCTTCTAATTGCTATAGAAGATCTGAGAGGCTTCTGTGTGCTATAAAGGACCTGAAGAGCTTCTTCTACGTGCTATAGAAGATTTGGAAGGACTGAATGGCTTCTATGTGCCATAGAAGGCCTGAAGGGCTTCTATTTGTTATAGATGGCCTAAAGGGCTTATATTTGCTAGAGAAGGCATAAAGGGATTATATTTGTTCTAGGTGGTCTGGAGATCTGATATTTGCTGTAGAAGAACTAAAAGGGCTTATATCTGTCTCTATTTACCACAAGCGGCCAGAACGACTCTATTTGCTATAGGATATCTTAAGGGCTTCAATTTGCTATAGAAGACCTGAAGGGCGTCTATTTGCTATATACGACCTGAAAGGCTTCTATTTGCTTTAGAAGACCTGAAGGGCTTCTATTTGCTTTAGAATACCTGACGGACTTCTATTTGCCATAGAAGGCCTGAAGAGCTTCTATTTGTTATACTTATATTTGCCTCTGTTTACCATAGGTTGACTGAACGACTCTATTTGGAAGACCTGAAGGGTTTCTATATGGTATAAAAGGCTTAACGCCTTCTATTTGCTGCATAAGACTTGAAGGGCTCCTACATGATATAAAAGACCTGAAGGGGTTCTATTTGCTACAGAAGGCTGGAATGGCTTCTATTGGCTATAGACGACCAAGGCTTCTAATGACTATAGGGACCTGAAGGGCTTTTATTTGCTACAATGGAGTGAAGGACTTCTATTGACTATAGAGACCTGAAAAGATTCAATTGGATACTAAATGTAGAGATGATAAAGGGCTTCTGTCGGCCTATAAAAGGCCGGAACGTATATTATTTGCTATGGGAGGCAGGAAGGGCTCTAATTGTACTATTTCCTATTAGACCTGAAAGGCTTCTTATTTATTATGGAGGACGTGAAGGATTTCTATCCGTTATAGAGGACCAATGGAGACTTTTTTTGATATAGAAGGACGGAGGGGCTTATATTTGTTCGCGGGTGTCTGGCGGACACCAGAAGATCATCTATTTAAAATGGATGGCCTACAGGGTCTTTTATGCGCTATAGGGGGTCTTGGACACAGAAGACCTGAAAGTCTTCTATTGGTTTAAGAGGATCGAAATGTCGTCTATATATTTAAGATGTCCTGAAAGTCTTCTTCTGTACATAGAAGGCCGGGAGGACTTCAATCCGTATATAAATAAAAATTTTAAATTTCCATATGAGTATAGCTGAAGCCCGTTCTACCTTACTTAACATATTACCCACCATAACACACTCTCTTTAATTTAAGAGTAAAAATAGCCTTAAAGAAAAAGAATAAAAAGGACACACAATAATGCAATTTATCACGGCGAGAAATCTAACTAAAGACCGACACTTTAACTTTGTGACAACACAAAACAAAGTGCTTAAGCTGCGGATGCAGTGCGGAGTAGCTACATGAAGTGTTGCCGACTTTTTGTTATTTTTTCTCTCTACATTACGTTTATGTTGTTGGTGCTGTTGTTAACAAACCTCTTTCACTTGCATCATCGACCAAAATGATTTCTTTCAAAAGTGAACGTGGCGAACGATTTATCACACTCCAGACGGTGCGCAGCAATGTTGACCAGGCTTCATTGTGAAAAACTATGACTATGGAGGTGGTTGGCAGTTTCGAAGGATAATGTTTCTTTTTACAGCTAAACGAAGAAGAAGTAGATGAAGAATGAAAAAGAGAAATAAAAATGATTAGAATTGTTCCTTCTTTTTTTCTTCCGAACATCACAAAATGCAATGCAATTGAATTTTACTTACTTCTCATGCCTGACATCTGTTAGCGAGCGATTCAGGGAAATCAAATCGCTGGCAACCAAATTGAATTGATTCTCTTTGAATTTCTCTTTGGCCAATTCTTTCATTTCCGTGGGAATTTTCACCGGTTTTCCCAGTTCACCGGGTTTGCCCTTCTGTTCGCGTACCGTTGGCGCTGAATACCATTTGCGTAGCATGGTAGTGCGATAGGTAGCCGAAATGCCACCACTCACAAAGCCATGACCAATTTGACCCACCAGAGCATTATCGTCTCGATTGGCCATTCCTGCACTGGCGGCGCCCAGAAGAGGTCCCCCACCGCCATCATTGTCTATACTGTTTTCGGTATTTATTTCATTGTCGCCCACCATGTCATCATCGACACGTTTCTCGGCAGCAGGTAACTGGAAAGGGAAGAGAAAAATGGGAATAAAAATTAAACAATTTTTTTTTTTGGAAAAAATTTAATGACTTAGAGGTCCTTAAAGGCTTTTATGAGATAGCGGTTCTATTAGCTATAGAAGCGGTTCTATTAGCTATAGAAGACCTGCAGGGCTTATATTGGCTATAGAAGACCTGGAGGGCTTATATTGGCTATAGAAGACCTGAAGGGCTTCTATCGGCTTCTATTGCCTGTAGAGGACCTGAAGGGTTCTATTGCCTATGGAAGGCCTGAAGGGCTTCTATCGGCTATAGACGGTCTGAAGGGCTTCTATCGGCTATATACGGTCTGAAGGGCTTCTATCGGCTATAGAAGGCCTAAAGGGCTTCTGTCGGCTATAGAAGGCCTGAAGGGCTTCTATCGGCTATAGAATGCCTGAAGGGCTTTTATCGGCTATAGAAGGCCTGAAGGGCTTCTATTGGCTATAGAAGACCTGAAGGGCTTCCATTTCCTGTGGGGGACCTGAAAAGCTTCTATAGGTTATAGAAGGCCTGTAGGGCCTCTATTGACTATAAAAGACCTGAGGGACTTATATAGCCTACAGAAGTCCTCAGGGGCTTCTTTTGCCTATAGAAGACCTGAAGGGCTTCTATCGGCTATAGAAGACCTGAAGGGCTTCTATCGGCTATAGAAGACCTGAAGGGCTTCTATCGGCTATAGAAGACCTGAAGGGCTTCTATCGGCTATAGAAGACCTGAAGGGCTTCTATCGGCTATAGATGACCTGAAGGGCTTCTATCGGCTATAGAAGACCTGAAGGGCTTCTATCGGCTATAGAAGACCTGAAGGGTTTCTATCGGCTATAGAAGACCTGATGGGTTTCTATCGGCTATAGAAGACCTGAAGGGCTTCTATCGGCTATAGAAGACCTGAAGGGCTTCTATCGGCTATAGAAGACCTGAAGGGCTTCTATCGGCTATAGAAGACCTGAAGGGCTTCTATCGGCTATAGAAGACCTGAAGGGCTTCTATCGGCTATAGAAGACATGAAGGGCTTCTATCGGCTATAGAAGACCTGAAGGGCTTCTATCGGCTATAGAAGACCTGAAGGTCTTCTATCGGCTATAGAAGACCTGAAGGGCTTCTATCGGCTATAGAAGACCTGAAGGGCTTCTTTCGGCTATAGAAGACCTGAAGGGCTTCTATCGGCTATAGAAGACCTGAAGGGCTTCTATCGGCTATAGAAGACCTGAAGGGCTTCTATCGGCTATAGAAGACCTGAAGGGCTTCTATCGGCTATAGAAGACCTGAAGGGCTTCTATCGGCTATAGAAGACCTGAAGGGCTTCTATCGGCTATAGAATACCTGAAGGGCTTCTATCGGCTATAGAAGACCTGAAGGGTTTCTATCGGCTATAGAAGACCTGAAGGGCTTCTATCGGCTATAGAAGACCTGAAGGGCTTCTATCGGCTATAGAAGACCTGAAGGGCTTCTATCGGCTATAGAAGACCTGAAGGGCTTCTATGGGATATAGAAGACCTGAAGAGCTTCTTTCGGCTATAGAAGACCTGAAGGGCTTCTATCGGCTATAGAAGACCTGAAGGGCTTCTATCGGCTATAGCAGACCTGGAGGGCTTCTATTGGCTATATGAGACCTGAAGGGCTTCTATTGGCTATAGAAGACCTGGAGGGCTTCTATTGGCTATATGAGACCTGAAGGGCTTCTATTGGCTATAGAAGACCTGAAGGGTTTCATTGGCTATAAATGACATGAAAGGCTTCTATTGGCTATAGGAGACCTGAAGGGCTTCCATCGACCATAGAAGACCTGAAGACTTCTATTGGCTATAGAAGACCTGAAGGGCTTCTATTTGTTATAAAAGACTTGGAGGGCTTCTATTTGCTTTAGAAGACCTGAAGGGCTTCTAATGGCTATAGAAGACCGGAAGGGCTTCTAATGGCTATAGAAGACCTGAAGGGTTTCTGTCGGCTATAGAACACCTGAAGGGCTTCTATCGGCTATAGAAGATCTGAAAGGTTTCTATCGGCTATAGAAGACCTAAAGGGCTTCTATCGGCTATGGAAGACCTGAAGGGCTTCTATCGGCTATAGAAGACCTGAAGGGCTTCTATCGGCTATAGAAGACCTGAAGGGCTTCTATTGGCTATAGATGACCTGAAGGGCTTCTATTGGCTATAGATGACCTGAAGGACTTCTATTGGCTGGATATAGAAGACCTGAATGGCTTCTATTGCCTATAGAGGACCTGAGGGGCTTCTATTGCCTATAGAAGACCTGAGGGGTTTTATTACCTATAGTAGACCTGAGGGGCTTCTATTGCCTTTAGAAGACCTGAGGGACTTCTCTTGCCTGTAGAAGACCTGAGGGGCTTCTATTTTCTATAACAGGCCCTCAGGTCTGTCTTGGCTACAGAAGGCCTGAAGCTCTTCACTTGGCTACAGAAATAAATTCAATCTCCTCAGATAAATATTTCCGATATCGAAACAATTAAAATTACACACCGGACGCATGACCAATAAAATTCTGCTACCCCCTCAACCTCAAACCCTCCACAGTCGAAGAGAATCATAAAATAATTGCCTCGGAAAATGATTGCCATGGAAAAAGTAAAACCAAAAATCACCGGCAATAAAATCAAACACTAAAGATTTAAAAACATAAAAATTGCTTGTTTGTTGCTGTTGTTTATAATTTTCCAGATTCTAGGTTTTTTTGTTGTTTTTCTACATCCATGTTTAATTACAACAACAACACGCACAGAGATTGCCTGTGTTCGGCGTTTGGGTGTTCATTTGTGAACAACTTGAAACATGAACATGAAAAATGCTATTGAGTCTGACAAACCTGTAGACTAGCAGACAAACTGTCAGACAGACAGAAATAGTATAACAACAACAACAGTACGCAAAAATAGTATTCGTTGGTGTGTGTGTGTGTACGGCAAGAGCTATGCGTGCGTATGCCCTTAGCCGAGAATTAATACATTTTGCCAAACATGGAAAGCTTGTTGTTTGTTTGGAAAATGCTTCTTACTACACACATGGGAATTGATGATAGGGAATCCAAATTGGGGAAATATATATTTCGACCAAAATTGCGAGATACATTTTTAAACAATTTTTGTAACATTTCCTATAAGTTTCGATCAAAATTTTTTGAAATCTTTATATTTTAGGTATGTAGGGTATTCGACAATTGTACTGATACGAGAAATATTTTGATCGAAATTTTTAACCCACAGGCAAGTCACTTAAGTGCCGTTTTTGGTTCAGTTTTCAATATATGGTAAAACGGAATGGTAGTAAGTCAAAATATTCGAAAAAAATATGATTTGTCATAAAATTCTACTAAAGGTTCTAGAATACTTCAAAAGTCTAAATTTACCTAAACGCGAGGAGTTCATAAATATTTCAAACATATTTTAGGGTTAAAGATGTTTTTTATGTCAATATACGCAATACTCCTACAAAGCATCGTTTTGGAAGGATGACATCAAAGACAAACATATCCTTCACCAAATTTTACTATGAGTTACCGAAGAAAAGAAATCTCTATATTCATTATTTATCAAGAAAATATACGCAACAATGTTGCCACAAAAAAAAAAGCGAAAATATTTCCTAAATTTTTTAACGAAATTGATGTAAAATTTTATTTTTGGTAAGAAGTGTTAAAAGAATAAATATTCTACACCAAATTTTACTATAAGTCACCCAATAAAAAAATCTCTATATCCATTATATATAAAGAAAATAATATAACAATAACAATGTTGCTAAAAGCGCGAAAAAATTTTAAAATTAAAATTTTTTGATCAATTTTTTCATGGCCCTTTTCGTTTTAATGCATGAAAGTTACATAAAATTTCATTTTACGTAGAAAGTGTTAAAAGAAGAATTATTCTACACAAAATTTCACTATAAATCTCAGAAGAAATCATGTGTCTAGGTATTATTGTTTTTAAGAAAATCACATTCGAAAGTTATATATTAAAAGTGAAAATTATGTGTTGACGTTTTTTACTGCTAAATGAAATGGTTTTCAATCCAAGTTAAAATCTCCCGTAATTCTTAATTTTTTGAAGTAGATGTCAAAGGAAGAAATATTCTAGATCGAATTTCATTGTGAGTCTCTGAACAAAAGAAACTTCTATGCCCAATATGTACCATAAAAATATCAGCAATTTTGGGTAATAAAAAACGTTTTTTTTATTTTTGACAAATGTAGCACTTTTTTTTGGAATTTGCTGCACTTTCTTATACTTTCGACTGTTGAAAACGTCGAAGAAAATATGGTTGAGACTCCCTTGGAATTTTCTGCCAGAAAAAAATTGGAAAAATGCACAATTTGTCAAAAAAAATAAACCTTCAATTTTTTTAACCAAAATTGGTGATATTTTATGATGGTAGAGATTTATTTTTCCAAACTCGTTTCTTCAAAAACTCACATTGAAATTTGATCTAGAATATTTCCACCTTTAACTCTTTCTCCGAATAACATTTTTTTAAGCAAGATTTTTATTTAAATCCGAAACGTGTTAAAGTAGCAATAAAGTATCCCACACCACTATTCGTATTTAGTAGAGCTATAGTGGCAAAAAAAAAATATTGTGGAATTTATGTGAAGTAGGTCATACCAACTATGAACCTTATTCGAATGCTTATCATGGCTTTAGAGTAGTCTTAATTTGGGAACCGTATCTAATTCTGAATCGATTTTCAACGAATTTGACGGAGGCTTTTATACCTCTAATATCAAATAACATTGCTGTATAGTGCATGATATGACTTCGATAAAGATTATATTAACAACTTTTTATTGAAGCAATAGACATACCGGATCGAGTTTGACCAAATGGTAAAATTTGGTCGAACATGAAAAATCAATACAATTTGGGCTGATATTACATATAGGGTGAACAATAAGCGTAAAATCGGATGAAGATGTATATCGAGAGTACATAAAAATGTGAAAAAATATCTACCAAATATCATTCTTGTGGAGTGCATATTACGCATGTGAGGGCCTTTAACACCAAATCGGATGAAACTTATATATGTGAGCTATAGCTGTATTCGAACCGATTTTCACCAAATTTGATGTACTAACTTCTGGGGTGAATTCGGTCGGAAGTGCCAAAATTGAAGTCATTTGGACTTGGTGTAGAATTAACCCCAAATCGATTGAAGATATATATGGGAGCTATACCCAAATCTGAACCGATCTCGATAAAATATGGCAGGTGTATTTCTGGGCTGTATCTTATATCTAGTACCTAATATTATTCTTGTGGAGTGCATATTACGAATGTGAGGTCTTAAACACCAAATCAGATGAAACATGTATATGGGAGCTATAGCTATATCGGAACAGATTTTCACCAAAGTTTTGAAGTACTTGCATCTTGGCTGAATTTCATCGGAAGTGCCAAAATTCTGTCCAATTGGGCTGATATTAGTCATTTGGTGCACAAAAATCCTGAAGTCGGATAAAGATATATATGACAGCAATATCCAAATCTGAACCGATCACGATAAAATTTGGCAGAGGTATTGCTGCAACCTGTATTTTGTTACCAAAATGAAATGTTCATCTCAGGTTTCTGGTTGAGAGAAATATTTAGATATAGCACGTTGTAAGGAAGCGCTGACTTGTTTCACAAGTTATGACAGATAAAAGTATTGGATATTGTGACCCTTTGTGGTTAAGGTACCAAAAATGGTTCGCAGATATATACCATCTTCACAACAGATCTTGTGCCAGCAACAATGTGTGAGATTTGAAGAGAGTTGGATGCTAATTTCGCTTTCATTGAGCGTTTTGTTTTTCAAAACTCTGACCCTTTGTGGGGGAGGTACCAGAAAGAATGGTCCGATCTCTTCCATCTTTATATAAGAGATCTTGTATTGATGGAAATATTGAGATGTACCCAGTCTGAATGGTATCGGATGCTAATTTCGTGTTTTATGAGTTTCTTGGATATTCAAAATGTGGGGAGGTACCCGAAGGAGTGGGTAGATATATCCCATTCCACAGCAGGCCTTTGGTTAATAAAATATTGTGATGTGTGTAATATGAAGAGAACCGGGTGATTATTTTGAATTTTATTACTGTCTTGGTTATTCAAAATTCTAACCCTTTGTAGGGGAGCTACTAGAAGGAATGGCCCGATCTCGTCCATCTTTGTAACTAATCTTGTGTTTATGGAAATATTGAGATGTGCCAAGTCTGAATGGAATCGGATGTTAAACTCGTGTTTTATGAGCTTTTTGAATATTAAAAATTTTGACCCTTTGTGGGGGAGGTATCAGTAGGAGTGGACGGATTTATTCCATCTTCAAAACAGATCTTGGGTTTATACAAATATTGGGGTGTGTGTGAAGACAATTTTATAAGAGTTATAATTATTCCAAATTTTGACCCTTTGTGGGGGACGTACTTCATGGAGTGGACCGATATTGTCTATGTTCGCACCTGACCTAGCACTGATGCAAATATTAGGATTTGCAAAGTTGGAGCAAAATCGGATTATCCTTTCTCTTTCTGTGCAGTAAATTATTTTCTTTGGAAGTGTTGACATTTTGTGGGGGACGTACTAGGAGGAGTGGACCGATATTGCCCATCTCCGAACTCGATTTAATAATAATATTACGATCTACTAAGTTTGGACCAAATCGGATACTCCCTTTCGGGAGTTATTGTGTGCACCAGCCAGACAGACAAAAAGACGGATGGACATCGCTAGGTAGATTCAAGATACATTGAAACGGATTTGGTCAAAGTAGACCTAGGGTTTAAAACCTTGATATCGAAGAGGCAAGTTTTGGTCGGATCAAATGATATATGTATACCCTCTCTAGCCATTAGGCTGAGGGTATAAAAATTGCAATGTGATTTTTTTTAAGAAATATATAATTTTGTTTTTAGCTTTTCAAAATTAATGATATTTTTGTTCGCGGAATATTGGCTCTGTTTATTTCCCAAACATATTTTACCCAAAATTTCATAATAAATTTTTTGGGCAACCTTCAGCATATTTTTTTCACGATGTCAAAAAATAGTCGCTCTCGAATTACCTTGTGACCTGAATTATGAATTCATAACTCTATCACTTCTTTCGGAGAATATATCAAATTATTGGGAAACAAAAAAATAATTATTCATTCATTCATTCATTGCAGCCCAAACACAATCCCCATTAACACTTTTTTCCCATACCGAATTTCACAATGTCGGGTATTTTCTAAATTTTTTCTTGGAAAATTGCATATTGTCTTGTAATTTATTTCATTTTGTGCCATTTTACCATTTTTAGTGGCATGGCTTCAAACTAAAAAGTGAGCGAACATTTTTTTCTTTCTCTCTAAATTGCATTGACATCGATGATGGCGATGATGATGATGTTGATGGTCTGGGTGCTGCCAACAAATGGAACACCACAATGTTGTTGCAACCGAAAAGAGTTGTTCTGAAAACATTGCATGCATTTTGATTACATTTTAAGTTTCAATTTTTTTGTTGTTTCTTGGTTTTGAACGAAAAACTTTTTTTGTTGTTGTGACAAAAATAGATACTGGCTTTTAGCCAAAACACAATTCTTCCAAAGAAGATGTTTGAAGAACAATGGTTGGTTGGTTGGTTGGCTGTTCGTTTGGTATGAAATCATACTTCATACGTTCTGCCTTGCCTGCCTAGGTGTTTGTTGCTTCTTTGAAATAATCTGAAATAATAAAATATAAATATTCATGGAAATAAAAAAAGCCCTCCGACACTAACCCACTCACACACAACCAAGTTGTTTCTCAAAAATCGTACATGAAGACTTCTCATAGTTATTCATGCTAACTTATTTAGTAGAAACCACTCAAACTACAGGTATCTAATATCATACCTATGGCTGCATGACTACAGGGTGAGATAAAAAACAAACTGCAACAAAGTCAAAGGCCATAATTTTTATACCCTCCACCATAGTATGGAGGGTATGTTAAGTTTGTCATTTCGTTTGTAACACCTCGAAATATACATTTTAGACCCCACAAAGTATATATATTCTTGATCAGCATAAAATTCTATGTCGATTTAGCGATGTACGTCCGTCTATGGAAATCACTCTAGCTTCGGAACGAATTGAAGTAGATTGATAAAATTTTACTCTAATGTATATTATGTCTGCAGGACTTTTGGTAATGAAAATGGGCCATGTAGGTCAAGGTTTTGGTATAACTCCCATATAACGGAACCTCCCGATATTCGGTATTTGATGATTTTAGCGACATTATTCACGGGAATTGTTTCAAATTTTGGTATTTGAAGTTCGTAATAGATACCACAGCCTACGACAGAAAATTGTCTGTGCAGGTCCACGTCTTCGTATAGCCCACATATAACGGTACCTCCGGATATTTGGTATTTTGATTATTTAAGCGTCATTATTCACCGGAATTGTTTCATATTTGGTCTACAGTCTATGACAGAAAATTGTCTGTGCAGGTCTACGTCTTCGTATAGGCCCCATATAACGGTACCACCCGATATTCGGCATTAGCGACGTAATTGTAATTGTTGTTTCAACTTTGGTATTTGAAGTTCGTAATGGATACTACAGTCTACGACAGAAAATTGTCTGCGGAGGTCCACGTCTTCGTATAGCCCCCATATAACGGTACCTCCCGATATTCGGTATTTTGATGATTTTACATATATTATTCACCGGAATTTTTATTTTAAGTTTCGCATTTGAATATTGCAATGGCTTATGACAAAAGTTACCTATGCAGGTCCATGTCGAAGTACAGACCCTAATGTAACAGCTACATTCGGTATTTTTAAGATTTTAACAGAATTTTTAACGGATTTTATTGTTTTTTGAGAATTGTCAAATACGTTCCAAATGGTGGACGGTATTCAAAGTTTGGCCCGGCTGAACTTACAGCTTTTTTAATTGTATTTTTTTTTTAAATTTTATTGAATGAAAACAAAAAATGTCGGAAATAGCATTAAATTTTAGAATAAGTTTAGACTTGTTCGAATTGGTCACCTTTGGCACGAATTATGGGCTTCAAACGGCCAATGAAACCGTCACACGCTGCCCGAATGTTGCTCTGTGGTATTTTGGCCCATTCCCGGCAAAGAGCTTGCTTGAGGAGATCGACAGTTTGAAGCGAGAAATTTCATTTTGTAACCATTCTTGGGTGGCGCGTGTTGAGTCCTGTTGGAATATCCAAGGTCTGTGGCCAAAATGTTTGCATGCCCAAGGCTTTAATACACCCTCCAGAATATTTTCGCGATAATATTCTGCATTTATTCTGATGCCGGAAATAGCATCACATTTTGAAATAAGTTTAGATTTGTTCAAATAGGTCACCTTTGGCACGAATTATGGACTTCAAACGGCCAATGAAACCGCCGTCACACGCTGCCCGAATGTTGCTCTGCGGTATTTTGGACCAATCCAGGCGAAGCGCTTGCTTGAGGTGATCGACATTTTGGTATTTTTTAATGTCAACCTTGATTTTTCCAAATACTCCAGACAAAATAGTCCAACGGATTGGTATCCGGAGATTTTGGTGGCCATTGTGCGCTGTAAATGAAGCGAGGCCCTCAGTTTGTAACCATTCTTAGGTGACGCGCCCTGAATGGGATGGTGCTGAGTCCTGTTGGAATGTCTAAGGTTTGCGGCCAAAATGTTTGCCTGTCCAAGGCTTTAATACACCTTCCGGAATATTTTTGCGATAATATTCGGCATTTATTCTGATGCCGCGGTCGTTTAATACGAGCGGAGAGCAACCAGCGGCTATTATGGCGGCCCACACCATCACCATGGCCGGCGCTTGAGTTCTGGTGGCCAACCGAAGGTGCACATTTTCAGCTGACCTCTTTGGCATGAAAACGCGATCATTTTGTTTGTTTATAAATATTTTCTCTTCGGAGCAAACCAAATTCCGTAGTTCACCACTTTTGGCCAAGCGAAGCAACTCTTTAGCTCTATTGAGTCTATTTTCTTTCTGTTGCGGTCTAAGTTCTTGCACTTTTTGGAATGGCTTCACCCCGAGCTCATTTTTCAATATTTGCCGAATGGAATATTGCGATATTTTCAGCTCACGAGCCTTTTTTCGGCATCTGCGACGCGGGTTTCGATCAAGTCGCTTCTTTACTTTTCGAACCATTTCTGCTGATGTTGCTTTTTTCTTCCGTCCACTTCCTAGACGTCGGGCTACGCTACGAGGTTCACGGTAACGAGCGATGGTACGAGACACAAAAGATTTATTCACATTTAAATGCTGGAGTGCTCTAACGATAGCCACTTGTGGTTTTCCAGGCAAATATATTTCATCACGAATAACATTTTTTCTGGAAAAATTCTCACCAAAATGCTTTTGTACACTTACAAACAATATAATGAGCTGTTACTGAAATAATTGTAAAAGCTGTCGGACGAATGGCTTAGAAATGACAGCAATCTGAAGTTGTTTGCAGTTTTGTCATCTCACCCTGTATGTTGGGCTCACAACCTAACAAGCCAATCTCCTCATTGACATCTTACTTGGTTTTTGGCAAACCTACTCCATCACTACCACTACCACCCCCCTCATGTGGCTCACTCTTCGTTTAGAAGACGACTTTGACAACATCAAAATCCAGTCGCACTCTATCAAAGTTCATCTCACAATTCCATTAATTTCTAAACCAGAACAGACTGAACGTCGTCATGTTGTACTCTTCACGTTCCAACTTTGTTGTTTATTGTTTCGAAATTTATGCGAAAATTAATTATTTTTTGCTTTAACGCATTCGCGCCTTTATTTTGTTCTCTTCACAAAAAAAAAGAACGATGGCGAATGATGCGTCACATGTTTTGGAAGAAGTGTGTGTGCGAGGGGAAGTGGGATGCCGACATAGGGCAAATATCAGCCAAGAGATTTCAAAGACCCTCACACACACGGAACCAATCACAAAAGTGTCACTCAACACTCAGCCGCACATAGCTGCTTTGTAATTTTGAACTTAGTTCAGATTCTATAAAAAGAACAAGACGACAATCAGATATTTTATGCAAAATATTTTTAGAAGAACATAGAGCGAACAACTAGCAGGGATTTCCGAATTAGGTTTGAAACTTTTACACCATTTTTTTTTTTTTTTGGTTGAAAAATTTGTTATTTTTTCAAAATTAAATTTTCAAAAAAATAATAATAATTATATTAAAAATTTTGAAAAAATGTGTACTAGAATATAGAAGTAAGCAAAGACTATAGAAGTGGGGGACCGGCCATGTCATACCCTCCAACACTATAATATAGAGGATACAAATTTGGACTTTTTTAAACAAATCTTTGTAATTTTCAATTTAATGAAAAGAAGTTTGTCATTATTACATTCCTCATGCAAAGTTCCTTTTCGATTGTTATTTAATTGCAACCTCTAGAATTTTTAGTCCATTTCAATCCCTAAATATTTTGCAAACATCTTCAAAAACAATAGACTTCTATTCTGACCCTAACTCCACCTCCATGCAAAATTACGTGACCTCATCACATAGTGTTGTAGGGTATAAACAAGTAAAAAATGCAGCAAGTTTGGCCGGGCCGAACTTCAGATATCCTCCACCATTTGAAATGAATTTGGAAATTTCATTTGGCACAAATTTGGCAATTTCCAAAAAAAAAAAAAAATAAAATAAAATCCGTTAAAAATTCTGTTAAAATCTTAAAAATACCGAATGCCTATACGACGGCGTGGACCTGCATAGGCAACTTTTGTCATAAGTTATTACAATATTTAAATGCGAAACTTGAAGAAAAATCTGTTTATAATGTAGCTAAAATCATCAAAATACCGAATATAGGGGGTACTGTTATATGGGGGCTATACAAAGACGTGGACCTGCACAGACAATTATCTGGCATGGGATGAAGTATCTATTACGAACTTCACATGCGAAATTTGAAACAATTCCGGTAGATAATGTCGCTAAAATCATCAAAATACCGAATATCGGGGGGGTACGGTATATGGGGGCTATACAAAAACGTGAACCTGCACAGATAATTTTCTGTCTTAGGCTGTAGTATCCATTACGAACTTCAAATGCAAAATTCGAAACAATTCCGGTGAATAATGTCGCTATAATCATCAAAATACCGAATATCGAGAGGTACCGTTATATGGGGGCTATATGATAACTTGGACCTACATGACCCATTTACGAACTTAACCTGCCTACTGGCAAAATATACATGTGTGCAAAATTTTAGCCTTCTATCTCAATTTGTTCGAAAGATAGCGTGATTACAACAGACAGACAGACGGACAGACAGACAACCGGACAGACGGACAGACAGACACACAGACAGACACACAGACAGACAGACGGGCATGGCTAAATCGTCTTAGAATTTTACGCTGATCAAGAATATATATACTTTGTTGGGTCTGACATGAGTATTTCGAGGAGTTACAAACGGAATGACAAAATTAATATACCCTCCATAGTATGGTGGAGGGTATAAAAAAAATAAATAAATAAAAATAAATAAAAATAAAATCCGTTAAATCTTAAAAATACCGAATATAGCCTTTATTTTGGGGTCTATATGAAGACGTGGACATACTGCATGGGCAACTTTTGTCATAAACCATTATAGGAGGTGCCGTTATATCGGCGCTATACGAAGACTTGGACCTGCATAGACAATTTTCTGTCATAGGCTGTAGTACCTGCAACTACGGTGAATAATGTCCTTCAAATCGTCAAATACCGAATATAGGGATGTATCGTTATATCCTCCATATAACGATACCGTCGACTTATCTAGACAATACTCTTCCAGGGGATAAAGTACTCAGGAGGAACTTTTTTTGTGGATTTTCAGACTATTTCATTGAAAATTTTCGCTACAATAAACAAAATACCCAATATCGAGGGTATGTTGAGAGGCCATTCTGAATGGGTGATTATTGTCAAAATCGGTCAAGCCCTTCTACAGTTATAAACGTTATATGTACATATAACGGGGCTCAAATGAAAGGTCTCGAGGAGTACTTTCTGCGTATATATGCATAATATTCATCTTACTCCAAACATTTTCCCTACCGCCAACCCTACTTTGGTTAGAAAATCGGAAAGAATTCGCTTATCTGAAATCAAAGGTATATATACTCAGAGAGTACTTATCGAGATCGTTCATTTGGGCACCGCCTCTCTAACGCAGCTCTAATAGTTTTTGTGCAATTCAGCATTTTCCATGCAATTTCCCTACCACAAACCCCTCTCTGGTTATTCGTCCACGTCGGGAAATTGTGTAAATTTCCTGAAAAATTTATTTAGAAGAATTGTTTTTATACCCTCAGCCATATGGCTAGAGTTTGATACGGTCAAAACTTGCCTCATCGAAACAATGGTTTTAGACTCGAGACCTCGTGTCTGGACCAAATCCGTTTCAGGACATTTGGAGTTGATCTAGCGATGTTCGTCCGTCTGTCTGTCTGGCTGGTGCGCCTAATAACTCTCAAAGGGAGTAACCGTACCTAGTCGTTATATTATTATCAAACTTAGATAAAGTTCGGAGATGGGCATTATCGCTGCACTCCTCGTGATACCTCCCCACAAAAGGTCGAAATTTTCAAAGAAAATATTTTACAGCACAGAAAGAGAAACGATAATCCGGGTTTGCTCCAACTTTGCAAATCAAAATATTTCCATCAATGGTAGGTAAGGTGAAAATGGGCAATATCGGTTCCTCCCCCACAAAGGGTCAAAATTTTGAGTATTTATAACTCCCATGAAATTTGATGTAAGAGTCGCATTGTCTTCCATCACAATATTTTTATTAACCCAAGCTCTGTTGTGAAGATGGAATATATCGGTCCACTCCTTCTGGTACCCCCCCCCCCCCCCCCCCCACAAAGGGTTAAAATTTTTGAATATTCACGAAGCTCACACAACACGAAATTAACATCCGATTCCATTCCAACTTGGCACATCTCAATATTTCTATCAACACATGATCAGTTATAAAGGTGGTAGAGATCGGACCATTCCTTCTGGTGCCTCCCCCACATTGGGTCAAAGTTTCGAATAACCAAAACGATTATAAAATCGGAAATAAACATCCGGTTCTCTTCATGTTTCACACATCCCATTATTTCTACTAACCCAAGCTCTGGTGTGAAGATGGAATATATCGGTCCACTCCTTCTGGCACCTCCCCCAAAAAGGGTAAAAATTTTTGAATATTCACGAAGCTCATACAACACGAAATTAACATCCGATTCTATTCTAACTTTGCACATCTCAATATTTCTATCAACAAACGATCTGTTATAAAAATGATAGAGATCGGACCATTCCTTCTGGTGCCTCCCCCACAAAGGGTCAAAGTTTTGAATAACCAAAACGGTTATAAAATCGGAAATAAGCATCCGCATATCACATATCCCATTATTTCTACTAACACAAGATCTGCTGAGAAGATGGAATATATCGGTCCACTACTTCTGGTACCTCCCCCACAAAGGGTTAACATTTTTGAATATTCACGAAGCTCATACAACACGAAATTAACATCCGATTCCATTCCGACTTGGCACATCTCAAAATTTCTATCAACACATGATCTGTTATAAAGATGGTAGAGATCGGACCATACCTTCTGGTACCTCCCCCACAAAGGGTCAAAATTTTGAATATCCATGAAGCTCATAAAACGTGAAATTAACATCCGATTCCATTCAGACATGGTACATCTCAATATTTCTATCAATACAAGATCTGTTATAAGGGTGGTAGATATCGGACCATTTCTTCTGGTAACTCAACCACAAAGAGCCAAAATTTTGAGTTAGCAAAACGATCATAAAATCCGAAATAAGCATTCGGTTCCTATCAAATTTCACATATGCCATTATTTTTACTAACACCAGATCTGCTGAGAAGATGGAATATATCGGTCCATTCCTTCCGTTACCTCCTCCACAATGAGTCAAAATTTTGAATATTCATGAAGCTCATAAAACGCGAAATTAACATCCGATTCCATTCAGACTTGGCACATCACAATATTTCTATCAACACAAGATCTGTTATAAAGATGGTAGGGATCGGACTATTACTTCTGCTACCTCCCCCACAAAGGATCAACATTTTTAGTAACCAAAACGATCATAAAATCCGAAATAAGCATTCGGTTCCTATCAAATTTCACACATCCCATTATTTCTACTTACACAAGATCTGCTAAGAAGATGGAATATATCGGCGCACTCCTTCTGGTAACTTCCCCACATAGGGTTTAATATTTTGGAAAACAAAACGTTCATAAATGGCGAAATAAGCATCCAACTCTCTTTAAATTCCACACATCCAAATATTTTTGTTAAAGCAAAATCTGTCGTAAAGACGATAGATATCTGCCAACCCCTTCTGGTAGCTCATCCACAAAGGGTCACAATTTCCAATATGTAATACATCTATACATCTTGCTATATCTAAATATTTCCCCCCTTAGTCAGAAATCTGATATGAATATGCTATTAATTAAACTGGACAATATAGGCCAACTGCTTCGGAACCTTCCCCATAAAAGGATCAACTGATATCCTGGCAAAATATAAGGTATTTCTCCAAAAAATAAAGCAAATCATGTCCTTTGCTCCTAGGCTGATGGTATATTTCAAATTCCTTCTCCGAAAATTCTCCTCAATTTTTTCTGCACATTTTTTTTTTACTCTCAGCATTCAACATTTGTCAGTACTTCCCCCCTGTCCAGAAATCAAAAAGTTGTTCAAAATTTCTAGTTCAAATTCTCACCTCAACATCATATTCACCGCTTCGTTTGCACCGCCAGCCATCTTTGCCGATACAATCCGAATAATGGGCAATTAGCACAAAGTCGACAATGACCCAGACGAGTGAAGTCAGGAGAATAATGCGGCAGGTATTGGAACGCATGCGACCACGCAATAGACGTGTTAGGCCTAATGAAGACATTGTTGCTGCTGTTGTTTCTGTTGTTGTTGGTGTTCAAGAGTTGTTGTTGACAATGTTATCTGATGAGTGGTCGCTGTTGTTGTCGTTGGTGCTAAATAACTTGTAAAGGCGTTGACAAGCCGACAACGACGACGACGACAATAACGATGTTATGTTAAAAGTTCACAAAAGTCTTGGCCCTCTGGGAGAGAGGGAGGGGTGACAGAATTGGCTGGCTGGCTGGCCTGTCTAATTAGAGTGACAATGTTAATGAGGCGTTTGATGGGTTTCTGTGGGATAGGATATTCACAGCTGGTTGGTCGGTTGATTGATTGAAATATTTTCTAGTTTTCCCGGGAGGTTTGGAATTGTAGCGAAGAAATATTTTTTAGGAAGTTTTTTTTTCTAGGATTTTTTTGGATGAATTAAAAAAGGATAATATATCCTTGTTTGTTGTGGTTGATATTTTTTTGGAGTCGAATTGATTGTAGAGTTTTGCTTGATGTGTAGGAGTTTCAGGTTTTTTTTTTTATTTAGCTAGCTAGTGTAGTGTTGCCTTTTTCTTCTCCTCTTCTTCTTTTTGAGATTTTTTTCTGTTGTTGGGATGTCCTTAAAATGCTGCTGCGATGAGGAAGCCTGCTCGATGACTATATCATGTGATTATTTTGAAAGCGTTTTCTAATGTCTGCTGCTGTTCTTGATTCTGATGATGAGAAGGATGACAACGACAACAATAATGATGGTGCTGCTGCTGCTGCTGTTGTTGGTGGTGGTGCTGTTGCTGCTGACGACGATGATGTTTTATTGGCATTATCTTGAACCCAACCATCTATTTACGAGGAGGCTGTTGTTCAGGACGTTTTTTTTTTTTGCAAAAAAAAGGAAGAATTATAAAAAAGAATTATAATAAAATAAGAGTAGGAGTGCAAGAGAGCGGGCGAGAGAGAGAGGTATGTTTGTTGTAAGGTAGGATTTCAAAGTTAATGAAGCGTTTCTGTTCCTTTTGTGGTCTCTTTTTTTTGTTGTAAAGGTGGTACTTCTTCCAGGCTGCTTTTCCTCTATTCCTCTTCCTTTTGAAGTTGGCTGATATTTTTTCTGCTACTGCTATGCCATAAAAACTTGTTGGCCTTTTGCCCCGTTGTTCTGTTGGTCAATGGGCTAAGTAAACGCACACACACACACACACACACAAAAAGAAGTAAAAAATGGAAACTCAAAAAAAGCAGCTGTGGCAAAAGGGAAATTATGAATAACTAAGTGCCACAATGACTGAATGCTTGGCTGGCTGGCTGGCTTGACTTAGATTTCTGTTAACTTCTTTTTTTCCTTTTTTGTGTTTAGTTGTTGTGCTTTTCTTTTCTCCTTCTCTTCTTTGTTGTTACTTTTTTTCTATAGCTCTATGCAAATTTAATGCATATTCTTTTGATGATGATGGCGTTGTGAAAATGGGTGCCGATTTTCATTTTTTTTTCCTGGTTGTCGTGGATTTTTTTCTTTTCTTCTCTATTTACAATGGAAAAAGTTCGGGGTATCTTCTCTTTACAACATAATTCCGAGTGCTGTTCCAAATTTCATAGAAATCATGGAAGTAACTATTACTTGGCAGCAACCAATGGTGAAGTTGCAAGACCTTGAAATGTATTCACTCAAAGCAACGGCGAAAAGGTAACTGGAAAGAGAGAAAAAAAAACTAAACAATTAAAATATATTTTTTATAATTTTTTTTTTACATATTTTATAAATTATATAAATTTTTTGAATTTATTATTTTAAATATTTTTTCTAGGACCTTTAAACGTGTTTTTTTTTTCTAAAATATTTATTCAAGGTTCCACTAAAGCATTTTTTTGCATTAAAACATTTTTTCCAGAGACCACATAAGCCTGAATTTTAGAAAAAAAAAATGCCCAAGGCCTGCAGAGCCTTGATTTTTATTTTTTTTTCAGAGGGGTGAGTTTCACCTTAGTCCGAATTTGAAACTAAATTTTTTTTCTAGAGGCCAGCTTAACCATAATTAAAAAATTCAAGGCCAGCAGAATTTTAATTTTCTTAGAATATTTTCCAAGCGGCCAACAACAAATTTTTAGTGGTCTTGATTAATATAAAATAAGAAAGAACTAAAGTACTTTACAGCGTGCATTTTTGATTTTTTTTTCCAGTCCAACCTTGATTTGTTTAAATATTATTTTCCAGAGCCAAATATAGTATTAACTTAAAAAAATGATTTCAAGGCCAACAGAGCCTAGATTTCAGAGCTTAGAATTTTGTCAAAAATCGTGCATTTTCCATTTTTTTCAGAGGCATGTTTTAAACATTATTTTTTTCAGGACCAAGGAGTTGAGCCTAGATTTGTTACAGAATTATTTCAAGAAAAGTTAAGGGCACGAACATTTTAAAGAATATTTGAAAGGAGACTTCACGGCGTGGATTTTGTAAAAATATTTGTTTTTTCATGTGGGCTTGAAAGTGTGGATTTATTAGGAGTTTTTAAGGGTTAATGGTATTTTTAAGAATATTTTTAAAGATGCCAGCGTAGCCTGAATTTACAAAAAAAAACTATTTTTTTCATAGACCAATATAAGTTGATTTTTCTAAAAAAAAACAGAGCCTTAATTTATTTGAAGAAAATATTTTTTCAATATTTCGATGTCTTCAGAGTGTGGATTTTATTGAAAATACTTTTCCAGAGGCCTTCAGAGCGTAGATTTTAATGAGATCATGCATTTTTTTTAATTTTTTTTAGATTCTATATTTTTTAAAATATTTTTTGCGGAGGCAATTCTGACTTTGACTAAAAAAACGGTTTCGAGGACAGCAGAGAGTATATTGCTTTAAAAATATTTTTCTAGATACCTTCAGAGTGTGGATTTTTTTCCGAGACGAGAAAAGGTTTTTAAAGAACATCAAACAGCTTGCATTAAAAAAAAAATTTAGTGACCAGCAGAAACATTACTTTTTTTATTTTTTCAGACCCTCAGAGCGTGAGTTTTTTAAAGAAGATTTTTGTTCAGAGTCCAGCAGAGGCAAAATTTTTTAAATAATACTTTTTTAGGTGTCTTCAGAGAGTGAATTTTTATCAAATAGGACGATTTTTTAAATATTTTTTTCCAGAGGTCAGCTGAGCCTTCTTTCAGAGCGTGAATTTATATATTATATTTTTATGGACATTTTTTTAAAGGCCAGGTTAGGCTTAATTTATAGAACTTTTTCTTTCAAGTGGCCTTCTGAACGTGGATTCCTCAAGAGTATTTTTAAGGATTATAAGAGAGCAGACAAAAACCAACTTACATGGTTATGCTACTTCGTTCAGGTTGAACAAAAGCATAACAAGTGGAAAAAGATGTAAATATTTATAAGTGCGGTTGTAAGATTTAGAAGATTTTTCAAAAGAATTTTAGTTTTATTTAATTCTTTGGTTCCTCTTCTATTGAACTTACGATCTCGTCACTTGAGTAAAAAAATGTTTTTTGTCATAGAAGTTATTTTTAAAATAACTTCTGGGGAAAATATCTCAGACAAAAAACAAGGGAACTGATGAGAATTGGTGGCTCTTTCCGAAACCTAGGTATTCCCTGCCTTACACCCTGGTAAACATTACCATCGTTCCACTAATAAACAAACGTTGTTTTTATAAAAACAACAATTAATGGATTAAGCCTGACCATTTTGCAACAACAAAATACTATGATATTTCGAACAAACAAGCCAAACACTGTTCTATTAAAAGAGATATTTAATTTTTTTTGTAATCCTCGCATTAGTGATCCCTAGAGAATATATTTAAAAAATCCAAGCATTGATGTTTCCTGAAAAATATTAAAAAAAATCCAAGCTTTGATGTTCCCTGAAAATATTTAATAAAAATCCTAGCATTGATGTTCCCTTAAAAAATATCGTTTAAAAATTCCACACATTGATGTTTTAAAAAATATACATTTTTTAAAAAAATCTGTTTTTTAGAAAAAATCCACGCATTGGTGTTTCCTAAATATTTTAATATCCACACATCGATTTTCCTTAAAAAATACGCATTAATGTTCCTTGTTTTTTTTAAGCAACGCATTTATGTTCCTTAAGAAAAATATTTTATAAAAATTCACTATTTCAATGTTCCTTAAAAAATACATTTTTTAAAAAATCTACGCATTGATGTTCGTTAAAATATATTTTTTTTAAATCCTCGCATTGATGTTTGTCAAAAATTTTTTTTTTTTTTAAATCTACGCATTAATGTTCCTTAAAAAATATGTTTATAAAAAATCCACCCTCTAAATGAAAATGTACTTATTGAGGTCTACGTATCCAATGACCACAATCTTTTTGGGGTCTAATAAACGTGGATTTCGGGAACATGTAAATGCGGATTTTCGAAAAATTTTAAAAATAGCGGCCTATAAATGGGGAATTAAAAAAATATCAATTTAAAAACCGAAAAAACGCGGAAAATACATTCTTTAAAAAAACACACTCTATATATTCATAAATTCATGCAATTCATTCAGAAGTTCAAGTGAAAAAATTAAATTTGTTTTACATTTTTAAAACTTTAAATTTTGAATCGGAAATAATTTCTCAATCATTTATAAACAGTTGGCCCTTTTCTGCCCTTTTACACAAATAAATAAATAAATCAGTCAACAATCGTTGGAAAAGCAAACCCATGATTACATAAATTGCATCCATCGCCATTACGACCAACCATAACAACAACAATAGCAACAATGACAAATAACAAACAAAAAACCAAAATAAAAGACCGAAAAATAATCATTACCATGACCGAATGTCATGTCAGACATGTCATAATGGCCGAGTAGCAATTGCTTGGCAATAAATGCAGTGTGTCAGTCAAACCGGCAGTTAGTTCGTCAGTCAGACAGTCAGTCATTGAGTCGTAGTAACCGGCATTCATGCAAGCCGGCATTCATTTTCACAATATATGTGTCATTAGTTCAGCGGTTTGTAAATTTTCATTAATCATTTTTTTCGTTACTTTTTATGTTTATGTTTCTCGGCATGGCGCACAGTGGGTGGAAATGGGGGAAAAATTTAAAAAATAAATCATATCATTTTTTATAAAAATTTCAAAAAATGTTTTCTTTAAAAAAGGTTTAATAACTGTTTGTGAAAATATTTTTCCAGAAGGACTCAAGTTCTTAGACCAGATTGAGGGTTCATAAATCCTCTTCTGCTTCCGATGAAACCCCAATTATTAATGTCTCAATGTTACAATATTTTTTTTTCATTTTTCTTCCTTTTTTGATTATTTTTAGTTTGTTTTTCATTCTTCCTTTTTTAATTTTCTTCTTTTCCAAATGATCTCGATCTCCATCCACTGTGCAAGCATTGCAAAAACGATAATTTGAATCTTATTGCCATTGAATAGCCATTGTTGTTGTTATTGTCATGGAAGTTGGTCAACAAAAATTGTGTATTTACATGACAGCAACAACAACAACAAACTTACATTGTGACAACAACAATTGGTCGTTAATGATTTGTTTATTGGTGTAAACCATGCGTTAAATTGACGCCGGGTGGCGGGAGGCCAAGCACCCAAATCACAGAAGAGGAGAGAGGTCTTCTATAAACAGCCTCAAGATATAATTTTTGATTATTTAAAGACTGTTTTCAAGGGTCACTTGAGCTATAATCGTGGATTTTTAAAGAATTACTTTTTAAGGCCTCCAGGGCAATAATTTAAAGAATTAGTTTTTAAGGATCTTCAGGGCTCCGTTCGTGGATGTATTCCTCAAACGACACATGAGTTTTATTCGTCGTTTAAAAAAAGTTTAAAGGGCCTTCAGGGCTTTAATAGTGGATTTTTTAAATAATATTTTCAAGGCCTTCAGGGCCCTAATCGTGGATTGTTTAAACAATATTTTTCAAGGCCATATTATTGGATTTTTAAAGAATATTCTTCAGGGCCATAACCATGGTTTTTTTTAAAAAAATATTTTTTAAAGGTCTTCAAGGCCATAATCGTGGACTTTTTAAGGAATATTTTTCAAGGGCCTTCAGGATCATAATCGCAGATTTTTTAAAGAATATTTTTTAAGAGCGACCTGAACAATAATCGTAGATTTTTTAAAGAATATTTTTCAAGGGCCTTTAGGGCCATAATCGTGGATTTTTTAAGAATATTTTTCAAGGCCATAATCGTGGATTTTTTAAGAATATTTTTAAGGGCTTTCAGGGCCATAATCGTGGATTTTTAAGAATATTTTTGAAGGCCATAATCGTGGATTTTTTAAGGATATTTTTAAGGGCTTTCAGGGCCATAATCGTGGATTTTTAAGAATATTTTTCAAGGCCATAATCGTGGATTTTTTTAAGAATATTTTTCAAGCCCATAATCGTGGATTTTTTTAAGAATATTTTTCAAGCCCATAATCGTGGATTTTTTAAAGAATATTTTCAAGGGTCTTCAGCGTGGATTTTTTAAAGAATATTTTTCAAGGGCCTTGGGCCATATACGTGAATTTTTGAAGAACATTTTTCAAGGGCCTTCAGGGCCATAATCGTGGATTTTTTAAAGAATATTTTCAAGGGGCCTTTAGTCGCACAATCGTGGATTTTTTAAAGAATATTTTTAAGGGCGTTCAGGGCTATAATTGTGGATGTTTTAAAGAATATTTTTCAAGGTCCTTAAAGCTAATAATCGTGGATTTTTCAAAGAATATTTTTCAAGGTCCTTAATGGTAATAATTGTGGATTTTTTAAAGAATATTTTTAAGGGCTTTCAGGGCCATAATTGTGGATTTTTCAAAGAATATTTTTTAGGGCCTTCAGAGTAATAATCGTGGATTTTTTTAAAGAATATTTGCCAAGCTCCTTCAGTGCCAAAATCGTGGTTTTTTTAAAGAATATTTGCCAAGCTCCTTCAGTGCCAAAATCGTGGATTTTTTAAAGAATATTTTTCGAGGGCCTTCGGGGCCATAATCGTGGATTTTTTAAAGAATATTTTTCAAGGGCCTTCAGGGCCATAATCGTGGATTTTTCAAATAATATTTTTAAGGGCCTTCAGAGTCATAATCGTGGATTTTTTTAAAGAATATTTGCCAAGCTCCTTCAGTGCCAAAATCGTGGATTTTTTAAAGAATATTTTTAAGGGCTTTCAGGGCCATAATTGTGGATTTTTCAAATAATATTTTTAAGGGCCTTCAGAGTCATAATCGTGGATTTTTTTAAAGAATATTTGCCAAGCTCCTTCAGTGCCAAAATCGTGGATTTTTTAAAGAATATTTTTCGAGGGCCTTCGGGGCCATAATCGTGGATTTTTTAAAGAATATTTTTCAAGGGCCTTCAGGGCCATAATCGTGGATTTTTTAAAGAATATTTGTCAAGGGTCTTCAGTGCCACAATCGTGGATTTGTTAAAGAGTATCTTTTAAAAGGCCCTTAAGGGCCATAATCGTGGATTTCTTAAAGAATATTTTTCAAGGGACTTCAAGATTAAAATCGCAGATTTTTTAAAGAATATTTTTTAAGAGCAACCAGGACAATAATCGTGGATTTCTCAAAGAATATTTTTCAAGGGACTTCAAGATTATAATCGGTCCTTCAGGGCCATAATCGTGGATTTTTACGGAATATTTTTTTAGGTCCACCTGTGCTATTTTCATGGATTTGTTTAAAGATTATTTTGAAGGGCTTTCATTACGGATTTTTAAGGAATATTTTTCAAGGGTCCTTGGAGTCATAATTGTGGATTTTTTTCATGGGCCACCTGAGCCACAATCGTGAATCATTTTAAGGATTATTTCAAGGGCCTTCAGTACTATAATCAATGTTTTTTTGAAGAATATTTTTCAAGAACCTTTCCGCCATATTCGTGGATTTTTTAAAGAATATATTTCAAGGGTGTTCAGGAACATAATTGTGGATTTCATAAGTACTACTTCTAAAAGACTCTAGGGTCATAAAAACCTTGGACTTTTAAAGAATATTATTTAATTTTCAAAACTAAGTCGAGGATTTTTAGGAATATATTTCAACCGTCTTCAGGGCCATCATCACGAATTTTCTCAAGAATATTTTTCAAGGCTCATCTGACCAATAATCATCGTTTTTAAGGACCTTCAGGCTCACAATAGTGAATATTTTTGGTCATAATCGTGGTATTTCAAAAGAATGTTTTTCATGGGCCTTCAGAGCTATAATCGTGGATTTTTTAAAGAATATTTTCAAGGGCCTTCAGGGCCATAATCGTGGATTTTTTAAAGAATATTTTTCAAGGGCCTTTAGGGTCATTTTCGCGGATTTCCTAAACAACAATTTTAAAGGGGCTTCAGAGCCATAATCGTGGAATTTTTAAAGAATATTTTCCAAGGGCCTTCAGAGCCATATACGTGGATTTTTTAAAGGATATTCTTCAAGGGCCTTCAGGGCTATAATCGTGGATTTTTTAAGGAATGTTTTTCAAGGGTCCCCTGGTACATAATCGTGGATTTTTTAATGAATATTTTTCAAGGGCCTTCAGGGCCATAATCGTGAATTTTTTAAAGAATAATTTTCAATGGCCTTCAGAGCCATAATCGTGAATTTTTTAAAGAATATTTTTAAGGGCTTTCAGGGCCATAATCGTGGATTTTTTAAAGAATATTTTCAAGGGTCTTCGTGGATTTTTAAGGAATATTTTTCAAGGGCTATCAGAGTCATAATCGTTTATTTTTTAAAGAATATTTTTCAATGGCCATAATCGTGGATTTTTAAGGAATGTTTTTCAAGGGCCATCAGAGTCATAATCGTGGATTTTTTAAAGAATATTTTTCGAGGGCCTTCTGGACCATTATCGCGGATTTTTATAGAATATTTTTAAGGGCCTTCAGAGCAATAGTCGTGGATTTTTTAAAGACTATTTTTCAAGGGACCTCATGGCCATAATCGTGGATTTTTTCAAGAATATTTTTCAAGGGCCTTCAGGGCCATAATCGTGGATTTTTTAAAGAATATTTTTTAAGTGCCTTCAGAGCCATAAACGTGGATTTTTAAGGAATGTTTTTCAAGGGCCTTAAGGGCCATAATTGCAGATTTTTTGAAGAATATTTTTCAAGGGCCTTCCGGACCATAATCACAGATTTTTTAAATATTTTTCAAGAACCCTTCCCACAATTTTCGTGAATTTTTAAAATAATATATTTCAAGGATCTTCTGATCCATAACGTTGGATTTTTGAAGAATATGATTCAAGGGCCACGAGAGCTACTCTTGTGCGTCTTTCAAAAAATATTATAATTAAATATTATATTAATATATATCCATGTTTGTGGATAATTACATTGTTTATGAAATTATCCATGTTGATGAGTAAAAATGATCCGTTTTAGTCCACTTAAAGTTATTCGCTTTGGTGGATAACAATTATTCTAATTCTAGAATCTATACCATTATTTCTATTCCAAATTTCCTCATGTTTCAATATTATTCTGCTCAGCCATCATGACTATGAAATTCACTTTAACCAACCGGCCGGCTGTCGAAAGTCATTGAAAACATCTGTATGTGTGTGTGTTATGTTTACCTTAAAATATTTCCCCTGCGTGTGTGTGTGTGTATATGTGCTGTTTTGTGTGCACTAACAACTTTTTGGTGTTCCAACTGCGGGTTGCAAGTTGTTTTGCTGTGCCACTACAAGTTGTGGATAGTTGTTGCTGCTGTTGTCTGCACTCCACACTCAACAACACCCTTCCGCCACTTTTGCATTAGAAAAACGTTTTTCCAAACTAAACGAAAAGCATATGTGCGTGTGTGTGTTTTCCTTTCAAATGTGCATTCCGTTCGGTATGCATTCTAATGGCCATTTGTTGAAGTATATGTATGTTGATATATATGTGTGTTTGGGCGTGTGTGTTTGCGAATGTGGTTCTTTGTTTATTTTAGCTAAGCTCATGACCAATTTCAAGTACAAAAGGCTGTATTACAAATGAAATACCAGCAACAGCACCATCGACGACGATGACGACGGCAAATTTTGTTCACGTTCATGGCTATTTTGTCGGATTAAAAAACCAAAGAGCAAAACCGCTTGGTTGGCTAGGTGGCTGCCTGACTGGTTGGCCCGGCTAGCTACTGTTGCCAGTGTTGTCATTCCAACAGCTAGGCAGGCAAGGCAACCCCCGGCACCCCTTTCTAACATTGTTGTCAAAACATATTGGATGTGTAGTAGTTAGGTTTAGCAGGGGTTTGGTTGGTTTGTGGCTGACAACAACCTCTGGCAGTTGTTCTGCTTTGCCCTGCCCTCCACATATGTTCGAGTCTGTCGTTCTGGGTGTTGCTGTTATTGAGCATCGGAATTTTGTGGTTTTAAATCAATGACATTTAACGGTTTACTTTTTTTTCCATGCAGCAGCAGCAGCGGCCCCTCTCACCGCCTTTGTTAACACCACACAGGTTTGATGTCTTGTTCGTTAAGACATGAAAAATGGTTGTGTGGTTGGTTAGACATTACACATGGTGCAAAATGGTTAACTTGATTATGAATCATGGAATAAGGTATTCAAACTCACACAGGCAGAGATGACGGTTTGTGTGTATGTGTGGCTTATATTATTTACAATTACATATCCTACTTAAATTTCTTATTTCCTCGATAGATGATTGCCCATCAGATAACATAATTTGTTCGCCTTCTTTCTCGTGTAGCCGGATGTCACAAATGTCTCAAGAATTTCTTAGACATGTAGGGACTCTTGGCCCGATTATGGAACTGAAGATCCTATATTATCCAGAAAAATGGATAATTTAAATAACCACAAACGCGGATAAAGTTATCCACATCGGTGGATAAAATTATCCACAGGTTGGTGAATAAGACCATCCGCGTTGGTGTATCAAGTTATCCGAGTTGATGGATAAAATTATCCACGTCGATGTTAAAAATTATCCACACTGGTGGATAAATTTATCCAGATTGCTAGATATAATAATAAACTTTGATGGATAAAATTATCCACTTTGGTGGATAAAATTTATCCCCGTTGGTTGATAAAATTATCCACATTGTGGATAATACTAGACACATTAGCGGATAAACTTATCCACATTGGTGGATAAATTTATCCACATTGGTGGATAAATTTATCTACATTGGTGGATAAAATTATCCACGTTGGTGGGTAAAATTATCCACATCGGTGGATGAAATTATCCGCATTGGTGGATAAAATCATCCCCGTTGATTGATAAAATTATCCACATTGATGGATGAAATTATCTACATTGGTGGATAAAATTATCCCCATTAGCGGATAAAATTATCTACAATTGTGGATAAAATTTATCCCCGTTGGTGGATGAAATTATCCAGGTTGTTGGATAAATTATCCACATCTGTGGATATAAAATCCACATTGGCGGATAAATTTCCACATTGATGGATCCTCATTGGCAGATAATATTATCCTCGTTGGTGGATAAAATTATTCATTTTGATGGGTAAACTTATCCTCATTGGTGGATAAAATTATCCATTTTGGTGAATAAAATTATCCTCGTTGGTGGATAAAATTATCCTTGTTGGATAAAATTATCCACATTGGTAGATAAAATTATCCTCGTTGGCGGATAATATTATACTCGTTGGTGAATAAAATTATCCTCGTTTGTGTATAAAAATATCAACATTGGTGTACAAAATTATCCACGTTGGTGGATAATATTATCCGCGGTGCTAGACAAAAGATCCGCATCGGTAAATAAAATTATCCCCTTTGGTGGATAAAATTATCCACATTGGCGTATAAAAGTACCCATATTAGTTGATAAAAATTATCCACTTTGTCGGAAAAATTTTAAATATACCTTCATTGGTGGATAAAATTATCCAAATAGTTTGGTAAAATTATCCACATCAGTGGATAAAGTTATCCACGCCGGAGGATAAAATTATCCACATTGGCGGATAAAATCATCCACAGTGTATAAAATTCTCCATTCCGAGTTCATCGGCAGTTTATTCAGTAAACTCCTCCTCTTTTATTTCGTTTAACAATTCTTTCTTGTTCATCAACAATAACAGCAAATTACAACTAAATTATGCACAACAAATGGAATATAAAGAAACTATTGTTTTTTTTTTTGTTGTTGTTGCCAAAGACGATTAACATTCCCATGAATCTGCCATTGCGTGTTTAACCTCCGGCTAATTAATCATATTTCTATTATTAACGATTATTTTTATTATTAAAATAAAATAAAAAGAAAAAATAAGCGATAGCAAATTAGTTCTTGCAGCTTCATTTTAGTTGTAGTCTGACAAAATTAATGACGATCTGTTGGGTGTTGTCGTAGGTAAAGGTCGTTCTCAGGGACGAAATGAAGTTGCTTAGCTGGTATTTGGCGAATAATCTAACATAGAGAGATAAATACGTTCGTAGATAATCCAAAATTTGGTTAAAGAAGGGATAATATTGTTGGAGAATAGAGAAATGAAAAACAAACAATTTTTAAGGGTAAATAATTTAGAAAAATGATTCGGGTTTCTAGCTTTTTCCCTTTACCCAATATCCAGTTCAGTACCATTTAATATTTTTCGAACAACTATAGTACACACTTCCAAAACCGCCACCACCATATCTTGACCACAGATACCAACAGTGACATCTATATCAAATGTCAGGATTTGAGTTTTAATTCCTCATCCAATAGCAAATTTAGTACTATTTTGTACGTTTCGTACAATTATTGTACACATTTCAAAAGCAACCTCCATATCTTAATTCTAGATATCTACAAGGACCTCAAGTATAAAATTTGAGGATTCAAGCTATATCCATTCATTCAACGGTACATTTAGTCCTATTTTGTGCTTTTCGTACAATTATAGTACATATTTCCCAAACCGCCACCATATCTCATCCTCAGATATTAACAGAGACATCTATATCAAATTTTAGGATTTGAGTTTTAATTCTTCATAAAATAGCATATTTAGTACCATTTTGGACTTTTCGTACAATTATTGTACACATTTCTAAATCCATCTCCATATCTCAATTTCAGATACTAACAAGGACCTCAATACCAAATTTGAAGATTCAAGCTATATCCATTCACTCAACGTTACATTTAGTACCATTAAGTACTTTTCGTACAATTATAGTACAGATTTCCCAAACCACTAACATACCTCAATCTCAGATAATGACAATGACATCTATATCAAATTTCAGGATTTGAGTTTTAATTCTTCATTCAATAGCAAATTTAGTACCATTTTGTACTTTTCGTACAATTATGGTACACATTTCTAAATCCATCTCCATATCTCAATTCCAGATACCAACAAGGACCTCAATATCAAAATTGAGCATTCAAGCTATATCCATTCACTCAACCGTACATTTAGTACCATTTAGTACTTTTCGTACAATTATAGTTCACATTTACCAAACCACCACCATATGTAAACCTCAGATATTAACAGAGACATCTATATCAAATTTTAGGATTTGAGTTTAAATTCGTCATCCAATAGAAAAAGCAAATTTAGTACCATTTTGTACTTTTCGTACAATTATTGTACACATTTCTAAATCCATCTCCATATCATAACAACAAGGACCTCAATATCAAATTTTGAGGATTCAAGTTATATCCATTCACTCAACGGTACATTTAGTACCATTAAGTACTTTTCGTACAATTATTGTCCAAACTTACAAAACCACCACCATACCTCAATCTCAGATATTAACGGAGACATCTATATTAGAATTCAGGATTTGAATTTTAATTCCTCATCCAATAGCAAATTTAGTACCATTTTGTACTTTTCGTACAATTATTGTACACATTTCTAAATCAATCTCCATATCTCAATTCCAGATACCAGCAAGGACCTAAATATTAAATTTGAGGACTCAAGATAAAAAACAAGCTATCCATTCACTCAACGGTACATTTTGTACCATTTAGTACTTTTCGTACAATCATATGACATATTTCCCAAACCACCTCCACATGTCCTGTCTTCAACCTAAGACAAATTATCAGATTTCAAGCACTATCTGTTCACCCAACCCCAAATTGTACCAAATTTAGGACTATTTATCCCTTTTCGTGCCCTTGTAGTACATATTTCCAAAACCACCTCTTTATCACAAGCCTACCATCAACTTCCTCCCCAAATACAAAATTTAAAAATTCCAGTTTCATCCGTTCACCCTAAACCAAATTATTCCAAATTTAGTACCATTTAGTACTTTTGGTACAATTATTGTACACATTTCTAAAATAACCTGCATATCTCAATTCCTGATACCAACAGAGACCTCAACGTCAAATTTGAGAATACCAGTCCTATATTTTCGCCCAACACTCATTAGTACTTTTCGTACAATTACTTACAATTTAGAAAAATGACTCGTCAGGACTGTTTTAAGGCAGCACTATGAATATTTTCCAGATACAAATTCACTTTTGATAGTCTAAAATTATCAGCCAATTATTCTTCAAGAAACTGCGTAAAGTCCCTCCATTATTTCAGTTTTTAAACCAGTAAAGAAAGTCCTAAAGTCGGGCGGGACCGATTTTATGATACCCTACACCACTTTGCTAATTTAGTTGAGCTCCACATAACAATGAAAAGATTTTATGGGAGAATTCAACCATACACCCTATGATTATAATTATAATTTAAAATTCAAAGGACTAAATATGCCGAAGCATTTGTATCATTCAAATTCGGACTTATATTGCCCATTTGGTTCAAAATTAATTTGAATTCAGATAAAGAAAGCTATATCCAAATCTGAACCGATCTCATTAAAATTTAGCAAAGGTATTTCTGAGCTGCATTTGATATATTTCCCCAAATATTGTTGTTACAGAGTGCATTTTACGGCTGCGGAGGACAAAAATAACAAATCGGATGAACAATATATATGGGAGCTATAGCTATATCTGAACCGATCTTCACCAAATTTGGCATTCTACCTTCTAGACTCAATTCGGTCGTATGTGCCAAATTCCATCCCATTTGGGAAAAATATTAGAAGTTTGGTGCACAATAAAGTGTAAATCGGACGAAGTTATATACGGGAGCTATATCCAAATCTGAACCGATCTCGATAAAATTTAGCAAAGGTATTTCTGAGCTGCATTTGATATCTCTCTCCAAATATTGTTGTTATAGAGTGCATTTTACGGCTGCGGAGGACAAAAATAACAAATCGGATGAACAATATATATGGGAGCTATAGCTATATATGAACCGATTTCGATCAAATTTGGCATACTTATTTTCAGGCCTAATTTGGTTGTATGTGCAAAATTCCATACAATTCAGGCTGATATTACACGTTTGGTGCACAATAAAAGGCAAAAGACGGACGGACCCACAGACGGACTGACATGCATAAATCAACTCAGAAAGTGATTCTATGGCAGATTATCAAAAGGACCTATGGGTCTATCTCGTTTCCTTTTGCCTGTTACAAACAAATGCACAAAGACATAATACCCTGACCACCTTGTGGTGTAGGGTATAAAATTTAATCTTACTTTGTTACCCTTTATCCCATCGCAAATATCTTAAAGACCCCCAATATGGCCATCCATTTCGGTTTTGAAAATTTCCAAAATATGCTATGGTGTTGCTGTTATCAACACCACAAGAGTGGAGTTCATGAAAAAGTCCAGAACTGTTCCGAATGGCTGGTGTTAATATTCAAAGTGCAAAGAAACCGAAATCACCCCCTCAAAAATGTAGAGGGGGGGTGATCTTTTAAGAATTATTTCGAGCATGGACTCGTAAAACAGCAACAACCCGAAACTCTAATGGCCATTTGGAATTCTTAAAACAAGCCATGGTATTTATGGACCCCTTTCTCCACCTTTACTGTATAAGAGTGCCGCCCATCTGCAAGCAATGGACACCAGACGCTAGAGTCCCACAGTCATAGCAAATGAATGACCATTAAGCTATGTTGGCTATTTTTTGTTGTTTTTGTGGAAATTCTAGTTTCTGTTGGCAATTACTTGCAACAACTGCTCGACAGAATCGTTCGGTCGCTCGCTCGATGGCTGGCTGGCTGATGCTGCACTTAACATATTGACCGGCATTAAGACAGAAATCCCCAAAAGTCAACAGCAATAACAACAAATTCAACGAATCAACAACCAACAACACCAACGACAACAAAAACTTTGGCTAATACCAAGCGAACAAAAAAATCTACAGATATCTGCTGGTTTTCAGTGCGGCCAAGAGGAGTTGTTGGACAACATTATGAACAGACGACGACACACTGAATGGTGGATGGCAACTGTTGCAGCCAACATCACAGCACTCGACACTCACACTACAACAGGAACTTCCAACCCTACCCCTCTCTCGATCTCCAACAATAATGAAAATCTAGTCTGAAAAAAAGCTGCGGAATGAATGTCTGAACGGATGGCGGCGGGTGGGCAGCGCAACGGAACGGAAGGATAGATGGACAAAAGTATGGCTGAATGCATGGCCGACAGACCGGCTTGGAATTTTAGTACTTCAAAAAACCAACCAAACGAAAACTGATTTGCCGGTCATTTGTGCTATGGCACGAAGATTTCGACATCCATCGGCGGTTGTATGGTCCATGTCATTACAATGGTTGATGTTGTTGCTACTCTGTCGTCTGCCATTGATATTCACAACACGTTACCAAGTTCAATAGCGACAAAAGCTCGACGATGCACAAAATAAGCAGACGATGACAGAAGTATTTTTGGGGGTATTTAAATGTTAAGGAATCAAATGAATTAAGCTGGGCGGAATATTGCTTTATCCAAAAAGGTGAAAACTAGTTTTCCACCAGTGAGGATGGTGCCTTAGTCCTGTAGGAATGTCCAAGGTCTGGGGCCAAAATGTTTTCGTGCCCAAGGCTTTAATATATCCTCCACAATATTTTCGCGATAATATTCGGCATTTATTCTGATCTGATCGATTAATACGAGCAGAGAGCGACCATCGATATGTTATGGCGGCCCACATCATCACCATGGCCGGCGCTTGAGTTCTGGTGGTCAACAAAAGGTGCACAAATTCAGCTGACCTCTTTGGCAAGTAAACACGAGCAGTTTGTTTGTTTACAAACTGCAGGGCAACGAATGTTTTCTCATCGGAGCGGAGAAAACCAAATTCGGCAGTTCACCATATTCGGCCGGCCAAGCGAATCAAGCTCTTTTGAGTCTATTTTTTTCTGTTGCGGTGTAAGTTCTTGCACTTTTTGGAATTAAGAAAATGGCTTTACCCAGAGCTCATTTTTCAATATTTGCCGAATATGTTCAGCTCACGAGAAATTTTTCGGCCACTGCGACGAGGGTTTCGATCAAGTCGCTCCTTTACTTTTCGAACTATTTCTGCTAATGTTTCTGTCTTCCTGCGTCCACTTCCTTGACGTCGGGCTACGCTACCAGTATCGGTAACGGTAACGAGCGATGGTACGAGACACAAAAGATTTATTTACATTTAAATGCTGGAGTGCTCTAACAATAGCCACTTGTGGTTCTCCAGCCTAATATAAAGAAATCACACTATCACTCATGAATTCTATCAGGAATAACTTTTTTTTCTCGAAAATGCTCACCAAAATGCTTTTGTACGTTTGTAAACAATAGAATGAGCTGTCATCGGAATAATTGTAACAGCTGTCGGACGAGTGATTTAGAAATGACAGGAGTCTGAATTTGGTTGCAGTTTTTTCATCTCACACTGGATTTCCCTTAGCCAGATATCTGATATGAATATGTAATTAATCGAATTGGACAATATTGGCCAACTACTTCGGAACCTCTCCCATAAAGGGTCCACAGTGAGAATTATCATAACTTAGGGCTGGGGGTATACATCTGTCGGCCAAACCGACCGATACTATTTAACTAGTTTAAATCTTATTTCGTGTGAGATTTATTTTCTCGCCGTTAGAACTAACAAATTCCCACTTAATTATCCAATTCCAGTTAAAAACGTCCCCTATCTTATCAGCTACTAAATTTAGTCCCACCACTTTTTAACAGACTAAAAAAAAAACAACTTCCCTTTATCTATAAAACACCACCTTTTCTTCAACTTATCAAAACATTGTTCCAAGAACTTATTTCTTTTCTTAGGCGAAACTATCTCAAGTTGATTTCCAAATTCAATTCTCCAAATTATGTGTCGATACTAAATGTCAAATTGATAAATTTTAAACGACCATTCCGACGAACACCATCACGTATCAGTTTTTTTTCTTTCAAGAAGTTTTTACTTCAGTTCGATGATGTTTTTTTTTTTTTGGGTGTTTTGTCACAACTTTTCCGGTTCGGAGTTACGTTGAAGTTCTGTTGTTTTTTTTTCTCTATTTTTTTTTTTTTTTTTTTTTGCGGAAACAGTTTCGAAGCAATGAGTTTTTCATGTTTTGGCCATATCTTTGATGGCAATCAGAAAAAAAGAACAACATGACGGAATAGAATAAAGTGTAACATAGACTACAAATGTAGAAAATAAGGTTATTGATAGATAACTTTCGACACTCCCGTAGACGGAACTACAAATGTTCCGGTTGCGTAAGAACAAGAAAAGTGCATCTTGTTTCCGATAATGGTAATGGTTTTTGAAATCAACGTGGTGATATGAATAGAACACCTTCGGAGGTTCTTATGTGTCGTGGAGACATTTGGAAATCATTTTTAAAGGTTTTGAATAGATGAACCAGCCTCTGGAGGTCCTGTATTAATCGGGGCTACACAAAATTTGTCCTCGAATTGAAATCGGAGTCGGAGAAAACGTCTCATTATTCGATGAAAATATTTTACGACCCATTTGGAAATTAAGTGACTGACTAACTGACTATAGTATTAATCAACGCTCAGACGAAACGGCTAGAGCTAGGATCTTGAAATTTTGGATGCGGGTCACTCTTGGTCCGAAAGGGGTCAGATAAGGCAAAATTTGTCCTCGAATAGAAATTTGAGTCGGAAAAAACGTCTCGTCATTCGATGAAAATATTTGATGCCCTATTTGGAAATTGACTGACTGACTGACTAACTGACTAAATTATTAATCAACGCCCAGACGAAACGGCTGAAGCTAGGATCTTGAAATTTTGGGTGCGGGTCACTTTTGGCCCGAAAGGGGTCAGATAAGGCAAAATTTGTCCTCGAATTGAAATTTGAGTCAGAAAAAACGTCTCGTCATTCGATGAAAATATTTGATGCCCTATTTGGAAATTGACTGACTGACTGACTAAATTATTAATCAACGCCCAGACGAAACGGCTGAAGCTAGGATCTTGAAATTTTGGGTGCGGGTCACTTTTGGCCCGAAAGGGGTCAGATAAGGCAAAATTTGTCCTCAAATTGAAATTTGAGTCGGAAAAAAACGTCTCATCATTCGATCAAAATATTTTATGCCCCATTTGGAAATTGACTGACTGACTGACTAAATTATTAATCAACGCCCAGACGAAACGGCTGAAGCTAGGATCTTGAAATTTTGGGTGCGGGTCACTTTTGGCCCGAAAGGGGTCAGATAAGGCTGGGTTTTTGAGAATTTGTACTAGAACAATACAAAAAGTATTAAAAGTTACTAAATATTGTACCCTTTGAGAAAGCAGTCGAGGTAGAACTCTTACATTTGGAATGAGGGTCACTAATGTAGTACGAGATGCATGTACCAAAGGGTTTTTTGAAATTCGTACTATGAGTGTACGAAAAATACTAAAATGTACTACATAATTCTACTACTTTTTCGTACCATTTGAATTGTTAAAGCTAAAAACTTGAAATTTGGAATGGGAATCAAGGTAGGTAGAGTAGATGGAAATGTGTGATCTCATGTATACGAAAAGTACTAAACGGTACTAAATTTAGTACAATTGAAATTTGGAGGAACGGATGGATCTGGAGGACGATTTCGACATTTATAATTATTATATGAACTAAAATGTACTAAATAAAGTACCATTTTTTATTTGGACGAACCAACAGGGGTGGAATCCTATAATTTGGAATTGGGATTACTGTGGGAGTGTAGGATTAAGGTATGTAGGAAATATTGGAAATTCGTACTTATATGTACTAAATGGTCCTAAATTTGGTACAAATTGAAATTGTGATGAACCGATGGAGCTGGAATTTTGAAATTTGGAATGAGAGTTACTGATGGAGTGCCGGATAGGTGTAACAAAGGGATATTGGAAATTCACACCATAAGTGTACGAAAAATACTAAAATGTACTGCATTTGGTACCATTTCGTATCATGTGAAATGGTAAAAACTTGAAATTTGGAATGGGAATCAAGGTTGAGGAGTAGAGTCGATGTAAGGAGGTAGTTTTGAAAGTGAGTGGGCTCATGTATACGGAAAGTACTAAATGGTAATAAATTTAGTACAATTTGAATTTGGGGGAAATTTGTACTCTTGGGCACGAAAAGTACTAAATGGTACTAAATTTGGTACAATTTGGATTTGGATAAACCAATAGAACTGGAGTTCTAAAATTTAGAAATAAGCTAATTTTGGAAAATCGTAGTTATGTGTACAAGTCCGAATTTAAAAGATACAAATGCTTCGGCATATTTAGTCCTTTGAACTTGATATGACTGCAATATCTATATAGGACTTAGGCATGTTACAAAATGGACAATATTGTCCCCAGTCCTTCGAAGCCTCTCCCTTGAAGGGTCAACATTTTGAATAGTTATAACGCAAGTCTAAATATATTTTTATAAACAAACTCTGAGGCAAAAGGTAAATTATTCCTATAATTATTGAAAAAAAAAAGAATAATTTTGTCGAACAGTGTATTTATTCCTGTAACTAGTGGAAATAATGTGTAATATTCCATTTTCTAGGCTCCATCTCTCCCACAGGAGATCCGTTTAATTTTTCCATCTTTCACTAATTATTCCATTTGTATTAAAGACATATTGTTCTTACCGGATATGGAAAATTTCCTATCCGGCTAATAATAACCCAAAACAAAAAATTGAATTTGTCAAAGAGAATTAATTTAATTACAAAACAAAACATGTCACAACAAAATTCCCTCCCCCACGGCCCTGGGGCTACTTTCTCAAATCTTTCATTGAGCTGACCACCATCTGTCATGCAGGACTGACTGAGGGTGGCCCCTATATCGTTTGCATTATCCTCCATCCCTCTAATGTTCAAATTCTAATTTGTTTATTACACAAAGCAGCGGCAGCAACAGATGTTGTTAAATTACCTTAGCTACTTAGTGTAAGTGCATGTGTGAGTGTGTCTTTATTGTTTTTGGTCTTTACAGTTTTGTTGTTGTTGTTTTTTTTTTTTTTTTTTTTTTTTTGTTTTTGTTTCCTGTTCCTGATTGCCGAGTGTGTGCGAGAGTGTATGATTGAGTGTCAGAGAGGGAATTTGGTCGGCTCTACAAAGAATAGTGTTTGCAAATAGCATGTCGCTGTAATCCAGAGTAAGTGGGTGGGTGTTTCGCTCTCATTGGGTGTGAGAAACTTCAAATGTGAGTGTTTGTGTGTGGGTGTGTGCAATTCATGTTGGTGACGAGGGCAATGCTGCTGATGGTCGTTTGTTTATCTTTATTGTAGAATCGTATTTCCATTCTAACTACAACATGAGATTGTTTTTTTTTCTTTTTGCTGTTGTTGTATTTTTTTCTATTCAAATGCCTGCTTATCAACTGACAAACAGACATTATTGCAACAGAGATTTATTGGCTGGCCTTTGTCATCAGAGTGTGTGTGTGTGTGAACATGTACGTTGTCTCATTGTCTTTTATTTCAAACTTAATTTACTATGGGAATTGATTTTTTATGTGCATTTGTCATTGATGCTGCATATCTTTAAATAACTTCTATTGAAATTAAAATTTAAATCTACTGACATATGTATGCGAATGCGTGTAGCATGGAAGGAAGTAAGATAATTAGACGTTTCAAATTGTATACATCTTTTATTGATTTGGCGATTTGACAGATTGTTGATATCAATCATAGATTAAAGAATATTTTTGTTTGCAGAAAAATAACTATTAAGGGGGAATGAAAAAACTACAGACCCATCCAAGCTACCAACTTGGGCTTTAAAAAAAAAAAACAGTAAAGAAAGTCCTAAAGTCGGGCGGGGCCGATTTTATGATACCCTACACCAATTTGCTAATTTAGTAGAGCTCCGCATAACAATTAAAAGTTTTTATAGGAGAATTCAATCATACACGCTATGATTATAATTATAATTTAAAGTTCAAAGGACTAAATATGCCGAAGCAATTGCATCTTTTAAATTCTAACTTGTATTGCCCATTTGGTGCAAAATTAATTTGAAATCAGATAAAGATATATATGGGAGCTATATCCAAATCTGAACCGATCTCGATAAAATTTGACAAAGACATTTCTGAACTGTATTTAATATATATTTCCCTGAATATCGTTGTTACGGAGTGCATATTACGGCTGTGGGTAACTAATATAACAAATCGGATGAACAATATATATGGAAGCTATAGCTATATCTGAAGCGATCTTCACCAAACTTGGCATACTACCTTCCAGACTCAATTCGGTCGTATGTGCCAAATTCCATCACATTTGTTGTTACAGAGGGCATATTACGGCTGCGCAGGAAAAAAATAACAAATAGGTTGAACAATATATATAGGAGCTATAGCTATATCTAAACCGATTTGATCAAATTTGGCATAATTATATTCAGGCCTAATTTGATTGTATGTGCAAAATTCCATACTATTCGGGCTGATATTACACGTTTGGTGCACAATAAAAGTCAAATCGGACGAAGATATACATGGGAGCTATATCTAAATTTTTACCGATTATCTCCAATTTCAATAGGGTTCGTCCTTGGGCCAAACAAATGTTGTTTGGAAAATTTTATCTCAATCGGATAATAAATGCGACCTGAATTTTGTTCACAAGAATACATGGACAGACGGACTGACATGCATAAATCAACTCAGAAAGTGATGCTATGGAGATCCTCAAAAGTAACTATGGGTCTATCTCGTTTCCTTTTGCCTATGTGTAGGCTATGTGGTGTAGGGTATAAAAAATATGAAGGTCCATTCAACCTATAAACGGAGATTTCTGAAGATTATGTTTTTACAAAGACCCATCCAAGCTACAAACATGCATTTTTAGAGAATATTGCCTAAAGAACTGGTTGAGCTGTATACTTGATTTTTTTGAAAGCTCATCCATGCTATAAACGTGGACTTTTTAACAAAATATTTTAAGGCCTATCCAAGATGTAAACGTGAATTTATTAACGATTATTTTCTCGAGATCCAGCAGAACTAAACTTGGATTTGGACTTTATCGATTATATCGACTACTTCTTATACTTTAGATGAGATATGTGCAAATTTTTGGAAAAAGTGGCAATATGTATATCTTTAAAGGGTTTCGTCTTAATTGTGCACCAAATGGCTAATATCCGTCCAAATGACCTGAATTTTGGCATATTCGACCGAATCCAATCTAGATGCTAGTACTTTTTTTGTGTAAAAGTCCCTCACATGCGTAATACGCACTCCACAACAAGGATGTTTGATACCGGACATCAGATACAGCTTGAAAAAATCCTTTGCCAAATGTTATCTAGATCGGTTCAGATGTATATATACCTTCGACATACATCTTTATCCGATTATGTAATATCAGCCCAAATTGGATAGATTTTTTTTCATATCCAACCGAATTTTTCCATTTGGTGAAACTTGGTATAACTATTGCTCTAGTAAATATTTTTTTATATAATTCTTATCGTATCATGCATTATACAGCAATGCTATTTCGTACTAGAGGTACAAAAACCTCCGTCAAATTTGTGTTTAATGTAGCTACTGCATTTTCTTTTATTTTAGAGACAATCGAGAGCCATCTCCATTTTTTTAGTTAAATATTATTTTCTTTTAAAAAACTTAACCCAATTTTTTCCAAATTTCTTATACAACGTTATTGCACACAACGCTCTGCCACAGAACGCCAAGTTAATGCCCACCATATGCTTGCAAATATTGCTAATGTGTGCTGTGAAAATACTTTCTCCCCCTCCTTCTGCAATCAATCAATTAGTTTTTGATCTCTGTGTCTGCCATTAATGGAAGGGCTTAGGCGTTTATCATAACGCATCGGCTTTATTTCATATTAAGAATTATTTGCAAACATTGTTATCACCGGCGAATAGGAACTTTGGAGTCTTTCGGCGGCGGTTAATTGCACATTTTATGGCGACTAATAAGCAACGTTTAATTGGGTCAAACTTTTAAGATGTGTGGTGGGAACCATATTTTTAATACATTTCTTCATTTTTTTTTAAAAAATCCATCAACGCAATTAAAAAAATTTCATCGTAGAACAATGTTGGCATTTTATTATGTAAAATGTTTAGGCCGAATCTCATAATTGCTGTTTTTATAAAAACAACGTTTAAGGCAAAGAATTAAATAAAATTAAAGCTTGAGCTCGTCACTTAAGTACAACGTGGATTTTTCAAAAAATATTTTTCAAAGATATTATTAGCATGTATTTTTTTTTAAATATTTTTCTCAAAAAATTATTGACGCGGTAAAAAAAATAATAATTTTTTTTAATTTTTTTAACATGGATTTTTTTAAATTTAAATAAATTACTTTACGTATACATTTTAGGATATATTTTTTCGAGAAATAAATTGAAGCAGATTTCTTTTAAAAATATGTTCAAGAAATAATTTAGTGCGGATTTTTGAAAAAAGAAATTTCAAAAAATAATTGAACGTGGATCTAAAAAAAAAAATATTTTTTTTCAAGAAAATATTTAACGTGGATTAAAAAAAAAATAATAAAAATACTTTATAGAAGACTTAAAAGTATTTAAAAAACAAATAAAATAGTATCAGTCGGTTTTGCCGACAAATGTATACCCTTCCCCACCCTTAGCCATGAGTTATGATTATTCAAACGGTTGGACCTTTATGGGGGAGGTTCCAAAGTAGTTGGATAATATTGCCCAATTCGTATCTGACCTAAGACATTTAAAAATATTACATCGTGCCAGATTTGGACTATATCGACTACTTCCTATGCTTTATATGAGATGTGTGCAGGTTTTTGGAAATTATGCAAATATGCGTGAGGTAACAGATATAGCGGGCCAAAGTATTCCATTTTCATACTTCATCTAATACAGATAAAAATATTGGTATGGCCAAAATTACAAGAAAATCGAACATTTGTATCTAATTTTATGTGAAATCATAAAATCCGATAAATTACATATTCATATCAGATTTCTGGTTAAGAGTAATATTATAGCAATTTGTAAAGAATCGCCGAAATTGTAATCTTTCGTGGGTGAGATACCAGAAGGGGTTGGCTGATATATATCATCTTCCCGACAGATCCTGCGTTAGCAAAAGTGTTTGTATGTGCGGAATTTGAAGAGAGTTGGATGCTTATTTCGCTTTTTTCATCGTTTTGTCTTTAAAAATCCTGAACCCTATGTGGAGAAGGTACAAAAAAAAAAATTGTCCAATCTCTACCATCTTTATAATAGATCTTGTGTTGATGCAAATATTGAGATGTACCAAATCTGGAGGAATTGGATGTTAATTTCGCGTTTTATGAGCTTCATGGATATTCAAAATGTTGATCTTTTTTTTGTAAACTATATTTATTAACAAAGTTTTGTACCCCAGTGTAGCCTTTATTTACCTATTATACCCAAAAATTTAATTTAATAATATTTTTGAATTCATCGTATTTTCAGAGGTAGAACTGATGTCCATAAATAATAATCCATAAATCCATAAATCTACGTTTATTTCTTAAAATTAAAATTAATATTTTCTTCAATTCTTCTATTTCTTGGGGCCACTGTAAATAATTTTCGTTCGAACTATATTTTCGAAAAAAAAACCGTTTTGCCAACATTCGATGTCTTTTATACAAGAGTTTTCATTCTTCTATTTTTTTTTTTTTATAAATTAAAGTTGTTGAAAAACTTTCGTTCTACACTGTAGGCCATATTTATATTTCACAACCATAATTTCATTTTTATACCCTCCACCATAGTATGGAGGGTATATTAAGTTTGTCGTTTTGTTTGTAACACCTCGAAATATACATTTTAGACCCCACAAAGTATATATTATATATATATATATATATATATTTTTATATACATTTTTTTTAGCAGCATAAAATTCTATGTCGATTTAGCGATGTCCGTCCGTCTATCCCTCTGTGGAAATCACTCTAGCTTCCGAACGAAATGAAGTAGGTTGATAAAATTTTACTCAAATGTGTATTATGTCTGCAGGACGTTTGGTATTGAAAATGGACCATGTAGGTCCACGTCTTCGTATAGCCCCCATATAACGGTACCTTCCGATATGCGGTATTTGGGTGATTTTAGCGACATTATTTACCGGAATTGTTTCAAATTTGGTGTTTGAAAATCGTAATGGATGCTACATCCTAAGACAGAAAATGAGCCATGTAGGTCCACGTCTTCGTATAGCCCCCATATAACTGTACCTTCCGATATGCGGTATTTTGGTGATTTTAGCGACATTATTTACCGGAATTGTTTCAAATTTGGTGTTTGAAAATCGTAATGGATGCTACATCCTAAGACAGAAAATTACCCACGTAGGTCCACGTCTTCGTATAGCCCCCATATAGCGGTACCCCCAGATATTCGGTATTTTGATGATTTTAACGACATTATTTACCGGAATTGTTTCAATTTTGGTATTTGAAGTTCGTAATGGATGCTACATCCTAAGACAGAAAATTACCCACGTAGGTCCACGTCTTCGTATAGCCCCCATATAACGGTAGCTCCCAATATTGGGCATTTTGATGATTTTAGAGACATTATTTACCGGAATTGTTTCAATTTTGGTATTTGCAGGTTCGTAATGGATACTACATCGTAAGACAGAAAATTACCCACGTAGGTCCACGTCTTCGTATAGCCCCCATATAACGGTAGCTCTCAATATTGGGCATTTTGATGATTTTAGAGACATTATTTATCGAAATTATTTTAAATTTTGTATTCAAAATTCGTAATGGATACTACAGCCTATGACAGAAAACTGTCTGTGCAGGTCCTCGTTTTATAACCCCCATGGTACCTCCCTATATTCGGTATTTTGATGATATTAGCTACATTATAAACATTTTTTTTTTCAAGTTTCGCATATGAATATTGTAATAGCTTGTGACAAAAGTTGCCTATGCAGATCCACGTCGTCGTATAGACCCTAATATATGGCTACATTCGGTATTTATAAGATTTTAACAGCATTTTTAACGGATTTTTTTTTAATTGTTAATTTTGTACCAAATGGTGGAGGGTATTCAAAGCCGAACGTACAGTTTTTTAACTTGTTTCTCATAATTTTTTTTCTTTACCTTTCACAAGTAAAAGAAATTTCCAACTAAAGCTTAATAAGTTGGAAATTTCTTGATTCCATGATATCTCCAAAGCTTAAACCTAGGTTCAATGATATATGTTTGTTTTCCAAAATTCAGAATTATATTTTATTTATTTATTTATTTTTTTTAAATTTTTCTTGGAGCCACTGTAATCAATCTCAATTTGCACTAAATTTTTGCAATAAATCGCATCGCAGACATTCAATTGGCCGGGGTTAATTTTCCGCCTTTCATTGTTTTTCGCTCTTTCTCTCTGTTTCAATTTTAATTTTTCACACTCCAACCACGAAAACCGCACATATTTATTATTTGTAACGAATCACTTAATAAAATGAAAGTGACAGCAATAACTACAACAACAAAAACATAATTACGATGACGTTGGCACCACAGCCAATGCTGGGGCGACGATGATGACGACGACGACGATGATAAGCTAGCACACGCTTAAAGTAAAGTAATAAGTAAATCAGACGTACTTTTTTGCAGAAAAAAAAAAAATAAATAATAAAATCATTCAATCACAAACAAACGTACGACGTTCAAGACCGTCAATTATTAAAAAAAAGATAGTCGACAATTATTATTGTTGTGACGTCGGTTAGTTGCCTAGCTGTGTGTCTGTGTGTGCAGGAGAGTCGTTGGAATCGCGCGGCAGGCAACACACGTCAACATTTAACCAAAGTTCGAAAACAACTGACAAAACAATGAAAACGAAAAACGAAAAAAAAAAAAAACAGAAACAACAGAAAATAACAATCAAGGCGAGCGGAGAAATAATAAAAACCGAATAATTGATATTCGTCTAATCATTCGACAAAAATGTTCAAGCGGGAAGTTCGATGGAGGAGGCATGGGGGAGGGAGAAGGAGTGGGAGGTGGGTGTTTGGCTCAAACATATGTTAGGTTTCAAACCAAAAAGTCCAACCATCGTCGGTATCGGCATTTCATGGTTCCTGCCTCTCATTCATATTTTTGTGTGGAAGTGGAAGAGGGAAAATTAAAGAGTGAAGAGAGAGGGGGGGGGGGGGGGGGGAGCCGGGTACATGACTTCTACATTATTTTGTCCAAAACTTCAATGAGCATTTATTTAATGGCTGTGGGTATTTCTAATTTTTATGCCCTGTTTTTTTTTTTTTTGATATGCCATTTACTTGCTGGTATTTATTTTTGGCAGCGGCAGAGACGGAGGCAGCATCAGCAGCAGCGTAGAAGGCAGAGCCATTCATCAGCAACACTTTCACTGATAAGAAATTTCATTGTCGTACAACACGTCTTTGCCGTTCGGCAATTGGGAGTAATTGCTATTTTATTTTGTATCAGCTTTTTGCTGCCAACATCCAATAACAACAACAATAATCGCGCATCGAACAACAATATCATCAAATGGGATTTATTTGATGATTTTGAAAAGTTTGCTCTTCTTTTGAGAATCGGAATTGCGATTTTTTGTTGACATAAGGCCCAGCAAACAATTCTAATCTCTGGCACGAGTTGAAAAAAAATAATATTTAGAGAGAAAAAAAAGCATTAAGTTCGGCCGGGCCAAACTTTTAATACCCTCCACCTTAGGGTAAAGGAAACATTAGAGCCCATTATAACCCACATTTACCAATTTTTAGACATATTTATGGGAAAATGTGCCAAAAATTATCAAAATACTGAATATCGGGAAATACGGCTATATGGGGCTATACAAAACCGTGGACCTATACATACAGTGTTTCGCCAAAAGAAATCCGCGAAGAAATGTGGCAAAAAGCATAAAAATGCCGAATATCGGGAGGTACCCTTATATGGGGGCTATACCAAAACGTGGACTTATAGATGCAATGTTTCGCCACCGGAGCTAGAACCCACTGTGACCAACAAATACCAATTTTCAGACAAATCCATGAACAAATGCGGCAAAAATCATCAAAATACCGAATATTGGGAGGTACCGTTATATGGGGACTATACCAAAACGTGGACCTATAATTACAATGACTCGCCACACGAACTGGGACCCGTTATGACCTACAAACGCCAATGTTCAGACAAATCCGTGAAAAAATGTGCCAAAAATAATCAAAATACCGAATATCGGGAGGTACCGTTATATGGGGACTATACCGAAACGTGGACCGATATATCTCATTTTCAATACCAACCATCCTAGAAACAATACAAATTACTCTGCTAAGTTTTGGCGCTCTACGTCAAATAATGTGGGCTTTATCGCCATTTCAACAGACAGACGGACATCGTTAAATCGACTTAGAATTTTATGCTGATTATGAATATATATACTTTATAGAGTCTACGACCAATATTTAAAGATTTTACAAACGGAATGACAAAATTAATATACCCCCTTTCCAAGGTGGAGGGTATAAAAAAGATAATTTCACGAGGAAGCGTTAAATTTCTAATATTCGTTGTATTTCAATATTGGATGACTCGAGAACTCACTATGGAAACACGAACCACGAGAAGAGAGGTGACATTAATGGTGGAATTTTGAGGAATAACTTCTTATCTTTCTAAGGATAATTTTTTCAAGGTCTAACGAAGCAATGAATTGTGAATTTTTAAACAATTATTTTTCCATTTTTTTTCTTAAGCGTGAATTTTTTAAGAATATTTAAAAAATCTACGAATATGGCCTTTGAAAAATATTCTTTAAAAAATCCACGATTATGGCTCTGAAAGCCCTTGAAAAATATTCTTTAAAAAATCTACGAATATGGCCTTTGAAAAATATTCTTAAAAAAATCTAGGAATATGGTTCTGAAAGCCCTTGAAAAATATTCTTTAAAAAATCTACGAATATGGCCTTTAAAAAAATCCACGATTATGGTTCTTTTTCTGTAAAAAAAAATCCACGGTCAGGGCCCTGAAGAGCCCTTAAAATATTCTGTAAAAAATCCACGATTATGGCCCTTTTTCCGTAAAACAAAATCCACCGTCATGACAATGAAGACCTTTGAAAAAATATTCTTTAAAAAATCCACGATTATGGCTCTGAAAGCCCTGCTGCTGTCATTTCGAAACCACTCATCCGACAGCGGTTAAAATTACTCCAGTGACAGCTCATTATATTGTTTACAAGCGAACAAAAGCATTTTGGTGGGACTTTTTCAGAATTAAAGTTATTCGTCATGGAATTCCAGCGAGATAGTGTGATTTCTTTGTATTTGGCTGGAAAACCACAAGTGACTATCGTTAGAGGACTCCAGTACTTAAATGTGAATAAATCTTTTGTGTCTCGTACCATCGACGTCCCGACGTCAAGGAAGTGGACGGAAGAAAACAGCAACATCAGCAGAAATGGTTCGAAAAGTAAAGAAGCGACTTGTTCGAAACCCGCGTCGCAGTGGCCGAAAAATGGCTCGTGAGTTGAACATATTGTATTCGGCAAATATTGAAAAATGAGCCGGGGTAAAACCATTGAAATTCTAAAAAGTGCAAGAACTTACACCGCAACAGAAAGAAAATAGACTCAAAAGAGCTCAAGAGTTGCTTCGCTTGGGCGGCCGAAAGTGGTGAAATGCCAAATTTGATTTTCTCCGATGAGAAAACATTCGTTGTCCAGCAGTTTGTAAACAAAAAACAATGATTGTGTTTACTTGCCAAAGACGTCAGCTGAAAATGTGCACCTTCGGTTGGCCACCAGAACTCAAGCGCCGGCCATGGTGATGGTGTGGTGTGGCCGCCATAACAGCCGATGATCGTTCTCTACTCGTATAATTCGACAGTGGCATCAGAATAAATGCCGAATATTTTTTTGCGAAAATATTCTGGAGGGTTTATTAAAGCCTTGGGCACGCAAACATTTTGGCCGCAGACCTTGGACATTGCAACAGGACTCAGCACCATTGCACTCAACACGCGCTACACCCAAGAATGGTTACAAAATGAAGTTCCTCGCTTCATTTCCAGACCACAATGGCCAACAAAATCTCCATTAGAAATTGTGTCTGGAGTATTTTGGAAAGCAAGGTTGGCACTAAAAAATACCAGAGTGTCGATCACCTCAAGCAAGCGCTACGCCGGGAATGGGCCAAAATACCGCAGAGCAACGTTCGGGCAGCGTGTGACGGCGTTTTCATTGGCCGTTTGAAGGCCATAATTCGTGCCAAAGGTGACCAATTCGAACAAATCTAAACTTTTTCTAAAATTTCATGCTATTTTCGGCATCAGAATAAATGCCGAATATTATCGCGAAAATATTCTGGAGGCTGTATTAAAGCCTTGGGCACGCAAACATTTTGGCCGCAGACCTTGGACATGCCAACAGGACTCAGCACAATCGCACTCAACATGCGCCACCCAAGAATAGTTACAAAATGAGGTTCCGCGCTTCATTTTCAGCACAAATTGTCCACCAACATCTCCGAATACCAACCCGTTGGACTATTGTGTCTGGAGTATTTTGGAAAGCAAGGTTGGCACTAAAAAATACCCAAGTGTCGATCACCTCAAGCAAGCGCTTCGCCGGGAATGGGCTAAAATACCGCAGAGCAACATTCGGGCAGCGTGTGGCGGTTTCATTGGCCGTTTGAAGGTCATAAATCGTGACAAATGTGCCCAATCCGAATAAATCTAAACGTATTCTAAAATTTGATGCTATTTCCGGCATCAGAATAAATGCCGAATATTATCGCGAAAATATTCTGGAGGCTGTATTAAAGCCTTGGGCACGCAAACATTTTGGCCGCAGACCTTGGACATTCCAACAGGACTCAGCACCATTGCACTCAGCATGCACCACCCAAGAGTGGTTACAAAATGAGAATCCTTGCTTCATTCATGCCCACCTAAATCTCCGGATACCAATCCGTTGGACTATTTTGTCTGGAGTATCTTGGAAAGCAAGGTTGGCACAAAAAAAATACCAAAGTGTCGATCACCTCAAGCAAGCGATTCGCCGGTAATGGACCAAAATACTGCAGATCAACATTCAGGCGGCGTGTGACGGTTTCATTGGCCGTTTGAAGGCCATAATTCATGCCAAAGGTGACTTATTCGAACAAATCTAAACTTATTCTAAAATTTGATGCTAATTCCGACATTTTTTCCTTCGTTCAATAAAATTTAAAAAAAATGTAGAAATTATGGCGTTTGACTTTGTTGCAACTTTTTTTTTATCTCACCCTGTATAAATTAGGTAAACTAAGCTCTTAATTGTATTTTTTTAAATTTAAAAAATTAATGGTAATTTTTTTATGTAAAACTGTTTTCTCTGGTAAATGACAAAAATCCTTTCAAATAAAGAAGCCCAGTTTTAAGTGTCAATGGAAAAAAAGGCAAATGATTTTTTTTCCTACAATTTTATTGCCAATGTTGCCACTTTCTTGGCTGCTCACATGGCTCTTCTGTTTCTGGTGTTGAATGTAAATAAATTGCCTTTAAAAAATTACAAAGTGTCCTTGTTTGGTGGCATCCAAAGGAAAAAAAACAGACGTTGAAGTAGCTGCCATATAAAACATGCTGCTGGTAGGACATTGCAATATGAGCACAATTTACATTCTATAGTAGTAGAAGAGTTATTCTTCCCTCACATGCCCCGCCTCATATTTGTTGCAAATTCTTTTATTGGAGTGCGTCGTCCGGCCAGGAGGGGGGTATCCCAGTGTCGATCTTACGCATGAGTTCATCACACGTTTAATTGAATTTAAATGTCATCCTTTAATTTCGCATGAACTTTTGTTGCCAAAAGAGCACTTGTCATTCAATTGTTTTGCCTGCCTGTCTGTTTTTCACTCACAACCTTTTGCAGGATAACACCCAGCTGCATTTCGAAATGCAGACAATGTATCTCTGCAAACCCATGGATACATCGACACTCTCTTATCCAGGAGGTGCAACTGCATCACACAATGTTGCAAAATTCCCCCCCCCCCAGAGTGGCAACTGTCAAATGTGCCGGTTGGCCGACCGACTGAAACACAAAAACTTTGCCCAGGAATTCAGGAATTATTAATGAAATATCCGTGTTGGACGTGTTTTTAACTTTAACACATTGTCAACATGGCAAAAGGACATTGTTTAAATGTCAGCCGGGGTCTGTTTTTTATTGCCTGGCCACGTCGTCCGAGAAGAGTGAAAGGGGAGAGGGGCAAAGACACCTTTGTGACCACCAATATTTATTTTGGTGTCTGCTGCTTTTTTTCGGCCAAAGTGAAATAAATATTTAAAGGCATTTTTGTACACCGGTTCTCCTTTTTCAGTCAACATGTCTGTAGAACGTTGTTTTGAGGATAGAGTGTTGAATTTATAAATGGATTAAAGAAATGAGAAAAATAGGATGTGGTCACTTGTTTGGAAGGGGAAATTAGAAAAAGAAGATATTTGGAAGTTTATTTGGAAGAGAGTAGAGCAAGTCCTTTAATTCCTAAAAGAGGTGGGAAAGCTATATCACCACTAAAAGAAACGAGGTGGGTTTCTACCTAACTTATGGCCCTGAGGTCTTCATAGGTAGTCTACTGTCCACAATATGCCTACGAATTCTATACCGTAAGCAGGTCTTATATACAGGGTGATATGAAAAAACTTCAACCAACTTCAGACTGCTGTCATTTCTAAGCCACTCGTCCAGCTGTTAAAATTATTCCAGTGACAGCTCATTATATTGTTTACAAACGTACAAAAGCACTTTGGAGAGAATTTTCCAGAAAAAAAACTATTCGTGATGGAATTCATGTGTGATTTCTTTATATTTGGCTGGAAAACCACAAGTGGCTATTGTAAGAGGACTCCAGAATTTAAATGTGAATAAATCTTTTGTGTCTCGTACCGTCGCTCGTTACCGTGATACTGGTAGCGTAGCCCGACGTCAAGGAAGTGGACGGAAGAAGAAAACAGCAACAACAACATCAGCAGAAATGGTTCAAAAAGTAAAGAAGCGACTTGATCGGAACCGGTGTCGCAGTGGCCGAAAAATGGCTCGTGAGCTGAACATATCGCAATGTTCCATTCGGCAAATATTGAAAAATGAGCTCGGGGTAAAGCCGTAGAAATTCCAAAAAGTACAAGAACTTACACCGCAACAGAAAAAAATAGACTCAAAAGAGCTAAAGAGTTGCTTCGCTTGCCCGAAAGTGGTGAACTGCCGAATTTGGTTTTCTCCAATGAGAAAACATTCGTTGTCCAGCTGTTTGTAAACAAACAGAATGATCGTGTGATCGGCGCTTGCCAAAGAGGTCAGTTGGCCACCAGAACTCAAGCGCCGGTCATGGTGATGGTGTGTGCCGCCATAACAGCCGATGGTCGCATCAAAATCAGAACAAATGTCGAAAATATTCTGGATGGTGTATTAAAGCCTTGGGCACGCAAACATTTTGGCCGCAGACCTTGGACATTCCAACAGCACTCAGCACCATCGCACTCAGCTCGCGCCATCCAAGAATGGTTACAAAATGAGGTTCCTCGCTTCATTTCCAGCGCACAATGGCCACCAAAATCTCTGTTGGATTATTGTTGTTGGCACTAAAAAATACCAAAGTGTCGATCACCTCAAGCAAGCGCTTCGCCGGGAATGGGTCAAAATACCATAGAGCAACATTCGGGCAGCGTACGACGGTTTCAATGCCATAATTCGTGCCAAAAGTGACCAATTCGAACAAATCTAAACTTATTCTAAAATTTGATGCTATTTCCGACATTTTTTCCATTTATACACAGGACTTTCAACAAGAGTTCTGCAGATAAAAAAAATCCGGAGGTTGTTAAATTGAAAGCCTTTATAACGTCTTGTAATAAAATAATATAGATAAGACCCCTGTAGATAGATGACCCAATAAAGACAAACAAAATGTTAACTTACGCTTAGATGTGTGGGATGTCTTACCTGGAAATATAAGAGAAAAGAAAAAAACATTAAAATATATAAATTGAGAAAAATATATTTGTAAAATAAAAAATAAGACAAGGACCTAATTTTCCTTTCAAAAAAATTAACAAAAAAACAACTTCTCATACCCAAAAAGTTAAATTCACGATTATAGCTTAGAAGGGCTCCGGAAACATATTTTTAAAAAATTTAAACCTGAGAAAATATCCTTAAAAAATAAAATTTTGTTGGTCTGTAGGTTCTTGAAAAAAATAGGCTTATATAAAGTAAAAAGTGTCAGTCGGTTTCGGGTTTTCAAAATGTTAACCCCTTTGTGGGGGAGGTACCGGTAGAAGTGGTCCGATATGTACCATCTTCAGGCCGGATATTATGTTGGTAGAAATATTTAGATGTGTGAAAGCGAATCAGAATAATATTTTATTCAAAATGTTAACCCTCTGTCCATTTTCGCACCTTACTTTTTAGTTTTATACGGAAAATATTTTTTTGTGAAAATTTTGACCTTTCAAGGTACCAGAAGAAGTGAGTCGATATTGTCCGTCTCCGAACTTGCTCTTAGTTTGATAATAATATTACGATGTACCAAGTTTGGACCAAATCGGATACTCCTTTCGAGAGTTATCATGCGCAACAGCCAGACAGACGTACGGACACCACAAAATCGACTACAGATGGGCCTAAAACCGTAATTTCGATAAGACACGTTTTGGACGTATCAAAAGAAAACATATTCTTTAAAAATCCAAGTTAATAAATCTATTAATCCTTGGAAAAATAATCTTTAAAAATCTGCGCTTTTTGTCTGTAAATCCTTAGAGAAATATTCTTTAAAAATCCACGCTTCATAATCCATTAGTCCTATAAAATATAAAAAATGCTCTTACTTGTCTGAGAGTCACCAAAAACCTTTGATTGTTGGTCTTTGAAAAAATATTCTAAATCCACGTTTATTATGCAGTGGGTCCGTGGAAAAAAAATCTTTAAAAATCAACGCTTATTGATATGCGAATTCTTGATAAAATATTTGTTTTAGAAATCCACGTATAAAAGTCAGTAGTTCCTGGAAAAAATGTTCCTTAAAAGCTCCCAAATTATAGCTTGAATAGACCTTGAAAAAATATTCTATAAAATTCTACTTTTAATGCGAGGATGATCCTTGAGATTTTTTTCAAATCCCCCGAAATGACTCAAGTTTGTTGTTGCTTGAAAAAATATTCTTTAAAAAAAAATCACGTCAATTGGTCCTTGAAAAAATATTAGTTAAAAATTCTTGTTTAATGGTCACTTGGTTCCTGAAAAAAAATTCTCAAAAAATCCGCATTTATTGCTCTATTGGTCTTTGAAAAACTATTCCATAAAAATGCACGTTTATTGGTCTTTTGGTCCTTGAAAAAATATTCTTTAAAAATCCACGTTTATTGGTCTAGAGGTCCTTGAAAAAATATTTTTTAAAAATCCACGTTTATTGGTCTAGATGTCCTTGAAAAAATATTCTTTAAAAATCCAGGTTTATTGGTCTTTTGGTCCTTGAAAAAATATTCTTTAAGAATCCACGTTTATAGTCTTAAAAAACCTCGTTTATTGGTCTGGTCAAAAATATTCTTCAAAAGTCCTTCAGAAAATATTCCATTTACATTTTCTCCCACCCAAAAATAGTCAAACCCCCCAACTGACCAAGTCAAAATAAAAGCACACCAACTATTGTTGAATTTATTACAACATTTGTAGTTCAGCTTCTGACCACCCTCCTCCCCTTCTACGTCCTCTCCAACCAACAGATGTTTGTTTGCATGTGTGTGTGTGTTATTATTGCAGTTGTTCCAACAACAACTGCAAAAACAAGAGCAACAAATGGAGCAGTAATAAAATATGCAACAATACAAGTTGAAGTGCCGAACAACGGAGAGAAGGACATACAGCCGGCAGGGGCTGAGAAATGAATAAAAAAACCAACAACACCCGAAGAACACCGAGAACAGGCAAATGACAAACAACAAATGTGCCAACCGGCGGCATTGCTGGCGAGTGGAGAAGGAGGAGGTGGAGTTAAGTGCGAAAAATATACACAGGAAAAATACTCGAGGACAGGACATAACACCAAAATGTCCTTTTCGATAAAGTAAATAAAACAACAGAAATACACACAGACACACATACCCACATACACTCAAAGCCGAAATGAGATAAAAACAGAGAGAAAAGAAGGCGAAGAGAAATACAGATTTTTTTTTATTTTTTTAAGGACTACAAGACCAATAAACGTGGATTTTTAAAGAATATTTTTGAAGGACTACAAAAAGAATATTTTTCAAGGACTACAAGACCTGGATTTTTAAAGAATATTTGTTCAAAAGACCTCCAAACGTGGACTTTTAAATAATATTTTGTTTCAAGGACCAAAAGACCAATAAACGTGGATTTTTAAAGAATATTTTTTCAAGGACCAAAAGACCAATAAACGTGGATTTTTAAAGAATATTTTTTCAAGGACCAACAGACCTCCAAACGTGGATTTTTAAAGAATATTTTTTCAAGGACCAAAAGACCAAGAAACTTGGAATTTTAAAGAATATTTTTTCAAAGACCAAAAGCCTAAAAATCGTGGATTTTTTAAAGAATATTTTTTTCAAGGACTAAAAGACCAATAAACGTGGATTTTTAAAGAATATTTTTTCAAGGATCAAAAGCCTAAAAAACGTGGATTTTTTAAAGAATATTTTTTCAAGGACCAAAAGACCAATAAACGTGGATTTTTAAAGAATATTTTTTCAAGGACCAAAAGACCAATAAACGTGGATTTTTAAAGAATATTTTTTCAAGGACCAAAAGACCAATAAACGTGGATTTTTAAATAATATTTTTTCAAGGACCAAAAGCCTAAAAAACGTGGATTTTTTAAAGAATATTTTTTCAAGGACCAAAAGACCAATAAACGTGGATTTTTAAAGAATATTTTTTCAAGGACCAAAAGACCAATAAACGTGGATTTTTAAAGAATTTTTTTTCAAGCACCAAAAGACCAATAAACGTGGATTTTTAAAGAATATTTTTTCAAGGACCAAAAGCCTAAAAAACGTGGATTTTTTAAAGAATATTTTTTCAAGGACCAAAAGCCTAAAAAACGTGGATTTTTTAAAGAATATTTTTTCAAGGACCAAAAGACCAATAAACGTGGATTTTTAAAGAATATTTTTTCAAGGACCAAAAGACCAATAAACGTGGATTTTTAAAGAATTTTTTTTCAAGCACCAAAAGACCAATAAACGTGGATTTTAAAGAATTTTTTTTCAAGCACCAAAAGACCAATAAACGTGGATTTTAAAGAATTTTTTTTCAAGCACCAAAAGACCAATAAACGTGGATTTTAAAGAATTTTTTTTCAAGGACGAACAGACCTCCGAACGTGGATTTTTAAAGAATATTTTTTCAAGGACCAAAAGACCAATAAACGTGGATTTTTAAAGAATTTTTTTTCAAGCACCAAAAGACCAATAAACGTGGATTTTAAAGAATTTTTTTTCAAGGACGAACAGACCTCCGAACTTGGATTTTTAAAGAATATTTTTTCAAGGACCAACAGACCTCCGAACGTGGATTTTTAAAGAATATTTTTTCAAGGACCAACAGACCTAGAAAAATTGGATTTTTAAAGAATATTTTTTCAAGGACCAACAGACCTCCAAAAGTGGATTTTTAAAGAATATTTTTTTCAAGGACCAAAAGACCAATAAACGTGGATTTTTAAAGAATATTTTTTCAAGGACCAAAAGACCAATAAACGTGGATTTTTAAAGAATATTTTTTCAAGGACCAATAGACCAATAAACGTGGATTTTAAAGAATATTTTTCAAAGACCAAAAGACCAATAAACGTGGATTTTTAAAGAATATTTTTTCAAGGACCAAAAGACCAATAAACGTGGATTTTTAAAGAATATTTTTTCAAGGACCAAAAGACCAATAAACGTGGATTTTTAAAGAATATTTTTTCAAGGACCAAAAGACCAATAAACGTGGATTTTTAAAGAATATTTTTTCAAGGACCAAAAGACCAATAAACGTGGATTTTAAAGAATATTTTTCAAGGACCAAAAGACCAATAAACGTGGATTTTTAAAGAATATTTTTTCAAGGACCAACAGACCTAGAAAAATTGGATTTTTAAAGAATATTTTTTCAAGGACCAACAGACCTCCAAAAGTGGATTTTTAAAGAATATTTTTTCAAGGACCAACAGACCTCCAAAATTGGATTTTTAAAGAATATTTTTTTCAAGGACCAAAAGACCAATAAACGTGGATTTTTAAAGAATATTTTTTCAAGGACCAAAAGACCAATAAACGTGGATTTTTAAAGAATATTTTTTCAAGGACCAAAAGACCAATAAACGTGGATTTTTAAATAATATTTTTTCAAGGACCAAAAGACCAATAAACGTGAATTTTTAAAGAATATTTTTTCAAGGACCAAAAGACCAATAAACGTGGATTTTTAAAGAATATTTTTTCAAGGGCCAAAAGCCTAAAAAACGTGGATTTTTTAAAGAATATTTTTTCAAGGACCAAAAGCCTAAAAAACGTGGATTTTTTAAAGAATATTTTTTCAAGGACCAAAAGACCAATAAACGTGGATTTTTAAAGAATATTTTTTCAAGGACCAAAAGCCTAAAAAACGTGGATTTTTTAAAGAATATTTTTTCAAGGACCAAAAGCCTAAAAAACGTGGATTTTTTAAAGAATATTTTTTCAAGGACCAAAAGACCAATAAACGTGGATTTTTAAAGAATATTTTTTCAAGGACCAAAAGACCAATAAACGTGGATTTTTAAAGAATTTTTTTTCAAGCACCAAAAGACCAATAAACGTGGATTTTAAAGAATTTTTTTTCAAGCACCAAAAGACCAATAAACGTGGATTTTAAAGAATTTTTTTTCAAGGACGAACAGACCTCCGAACGTGGATTTTTAAAGAATATTTTTTCAAGGACCAAAAGACCAATAAACGTGGATTTTTAAAGAATTTTTTTTCAAGCACCAAAAGACCAATAAACGTGGATTTTAAAGAATTTTTTTTCAAGGACGAACAGACCTCCGAACTTGGATTTTTAAAGAATATTTTTTCAAGGACCAACAGACCTCCGAACGTGGATTTTTAAAGAATATTTTTTCAAGGACCAACAGACCTAGAAAAATTGGATTTTTAAAGAATATTTTTTCAAGGACCAACAGACCTCCAAAAGTGGATTTTTAAAGAATATTTTTTTCAAGGACCAAAAGACCAATAAACGTGGATTTTTAAAGAATATTTTTTCAAGGACCAAAAGACCAATAAACGTGGATTTTTAAAGAATATTTTTTCAAGGACCAATAGACCAATAAACGTGGATTTTAAAGAATATTTTTCAAAGACCAAAAGACCAATAAACGTGGATTTTTAAAGAATATTTTTTCAAGGACCAAAAGACCAATAAACGTGGATTTTTAAAGAATATTTTTTCAAGGACCAAAAGACCAATAAACGTGGATTTTTAAAGAATATTTTTTCAAGGACCAATAGACCAATAAACGTGGATTTTAAAGAATATTTTTCAAAGACCAAAAGACCAATAAACGTGGATTTTTAAAGAATATTTTTTCAAGGACCAAAAGACCAATAAACGTGGATTTTTAAAGAATATTTTTTCAAGGACCAACAGACCTAGAAAAATTGGATTTTTAAAGAATATTTTTTCAAGGACCAACAGACCTCCAAAAGTGGATTTTTAAAGAATATTTTTTCAAGGACCAACAGACCTCCAAAATTGGATTTTTAAAGAATATTTTTTTCAAGGACCAAAAGACCAATAAACGTGGATTTTTAAAGAATATTTTTTCAAGGACCAAAAGACCAATAAACGTGGATTTTTAAAGAATATTTTTTCAAGGACCAATAGACCAATAAACGTGGATTTTAAAGAATATTTTTTCAAGGACCAAAAGACCAAAAAACCTGGATTTTTAAAGAATATTTTTTCAAGGACCAAAAGACCAAAAAACCTGGATTTTTAAAGAATATTTTTTCAAGGACCAAAAGACCAATAAACGTGGATTTTTAAAGAATATTTTTTCAAGGACCAAAAGACCAATAAACGTGGATTTTAAAGAATATTTTTCAAGGACCAAAAGACCAATAAACGTGGATTTTTAAAGAATATTTTTTCAAGGACCAAAAGACCAATAAACGTGGATTTTTAAAGAATATTTTTTCAAGGACCAAAAGACCAATAAACGTGGATTTTTAAATAATATTTTTTCAAGGACCAAAAGACCAATAAACGTGGATTTTTAAAGAATATTTTTTCAAGGACCAAAAGACCAATAAACGTGGATTTTTAAATAATATTTTTTCAAGGACCAAAAGACCAATAAACTTGGATTTTTAAAGAATGTTTTTTCAAGGACCAATAAACGTGGATTTTTAAAGAATATTTTTTCAAGGACCAAAAGACCAATAAACTTGGATTTTTAAAGAATGTTTTTTCAAGGACCAATAAACGTGGATTTTTAAAGAATATTTTTTCAAGGACCAAAAGACCAATAAACTTGGATTTTTAAAGAATGTTTTTTCAAGGACCAATAAACGTGGATTTTTAAAGAATATTTTTTCAAGGACCAAAAGACCAATAAACTTGGATTTTTAAAGAATGTTTTTTCAAGGACCAATAAACGTGGATTTTTAAAGAATATTTTTTCAAGGACCAATAAACGTGGATTTTTAAAGAATATTTTTTCAAGGACCAATAAACGTGGATTTTTAAAGAATATTTTTTCAAGGACCAATAAACGTGGATTTTTAAAGAATATTTTTTCAAGGACCAATAAACGTGGATTTTTAAAGAATATTTTTTCAAGGACCAATAAACGTGGATTTTTAAAGAATATTTTTTCAAGGACCAATAAACGTGGATTTTTAAAGAATATTTTTTCAAGGACCAATAAACGTGGATTTTTAAAGAATATTTTTTCAAGGACCAATAAACGTGGATTTTTAAAGAATATTTTTTCAAGGACCAATAAACGTGGATTTTTAAAGAATATTTTTTCAAGGACCAATAAACGTGGATTTTTAAAGAATATTTTTTCAAGGACCAATAAACGTGGATTTTTAAAGAATATTTTTTCAAGGACCAATAAACGTGGATTTTTAAAGAATATTTTTCAAGGACCAATAAACGTGGATTTTTAAAGAATATTTTTTCAAGGACCAATAAACGTGGATTTTTAAAGAATATTTTTTCAAGGACCAATAAACGTGGATTTTTAAAGAATATTTTTTCAAGGACCAATAAACGTGGATTTTTAAAGAATATTTTTTCAAGGACCAATAAACGTGGATTTTTAAAGAATATTTTTTCAAGGACCAATAAACGTGGATTTTTAAAGAATATTTTTTCAAGGACCAATAAACGTGGATTTTTAAAGAATATTTTTTCAAGGACCAATAAACGTGGATTTTTAAAGAATATTTTTTCAAGGACCAATAAACGTGGATTTTTAAAGAATATTTTTTCAAGGACCAATAAACGTGGATTTTTAAAGAATATTTTTTCAAGGACCAATAAACGTGGATTTTTAAAGAATATTTTTCAAGGACCAATAAACGTGGATTTTTAAAGAATATTTTTTCAAGGACCAATAAACGTGGATTTTTAAAGAATATTTTTTCAAGGACCAATAAACGTGGATTTTTAAAGAATATTTTTTCAAGGACCAATAAACGTGGATTTTTAAAGAATATTTTTTCAAGGACCAATAAACGTGGATTTTTAAAGAATATTTTTTCAAGGACCAATAAACGTGGATTTTTAAAGAATATTTTTTCAAGGACCAATAAACGTGGATTTTTAAAGAATATTTTTTCAAGGACCAATAAACGTGGATTTTTAAAGAATATTTTTTCAAGGACCAATAAACGTGGATTTTTAAAGAATATTTTTTCAAGGACCAATAAACGTGGATTTTTAAAGAATATTTTTTCAAGGACCAATAAACGTGGATTTTTAAAGAATATTTTTTCAAGGACCAATAAACGTGGATTTTTAAAGAATATTTTTTCAAGGACCAATAAACGTGGATTTTTAAAGAATATTTTTTCAAGGACCAATAAACGTGGATTTTTAAAGAATATTTTTTCAAGGACCAATAAACGTGGATTTTTAAAGAATATTTTTTCAAGGACCAATAAACGTGGATTTTTAAAGAATATTTTTTCAAGGACCAATAAACGTGGATTTTTAAAGAATATTTGTTCAAGGACCAATAAACGTGGATTTTTAAAGAATATTTTTTCAAGGACCAATAAACGTGGATTTTTAAAGAATATTTTTTCAAGGACCAATAAACGTGGATTTTTAAAGAATATTTTTTCAAGGACCAATAAACGTGGATTTTTAAAGAATATTTTTTCAAGGACCAAAAGACCAATAAACGTGGATTTTTAAAGAATATTTTTTCAAGGACCAATAAACGTGGATTTTTAAAGAATATTTTTTCAAGGACCAATAAACGTGGATTTTTAAAGAATATTTTTTCAAGGACCAATAAACGTGGATTTTTAAAGAATATTTTTTCAAGGACCAATAAACGTGGATTTTTAAAGAATATTTTTTCAAGGACCAATAAACGTGGATTTTTAAAGAATATTTTTTCAAGGACCAAAAGACCAATAAACGTGGATTTTTAAAGAATATTTTTTCAAGGACCAAAAGACCAATAAACGTGGATTTTTAAAGAATATTTTTTCAAGGACCAAAAGACCAATAAACCTGGATTTTTAAAGAATATTTTTTCAAGGACCTTTAGCTAAATTTTTGGCAGATTTTTCTCAGTGTACAAACTCTTATTTACCCAGGACGGTCATAGTTTACAGAGAAACACTGCATGCTGTCCATATCAACAGCTTCCACAAATACCATTCTGGTGTTTGGTAAATAAATGTGGGGTGGTGACTTGGGTGATGGGTTTTTGGGTATTCACAATTCTGTGTTTCTATTATTTGATTTGTGAATTTGGTCCTGATGTTATTTTTCTCTTCTGTTCTGTTCATTTCACCAAAAAAACTGAATTCAACTAAATAAAAAAAAATGCATTCGAGTTGAATGAATGATTGTAAACTGACAGAACAAGAGTTGTTGGAGGACACACGAAAAAATAGCAAATGTTTCATGATTTAATAAAAGAGTTACGCAGCAATTTACCAGCAGCAATGCAAAATGTCAGGAAAATGGAAAATTTTTATATTTGATTTAATTTTGGACATTTTTTTGGTGGTTTCACAAAAAATATAAAAGTTTGTAATAAGATGGAAACCAATTTAAGAAATAAGAAAGAAATGAGCAGAAGAAGGAAGGAAGTGAAATTTACGAAATGATTCCGGGGAATGTAAGGGAAATCTGGTGATATTTTCCATGTTTAGGGAAAGAGATTTATTAAGACTACCCGACGTTGATTTAAAAAAAATTTAAAGGCTACCAGTCGTGAATTTTTGAAGAATAATTTTTTAAGGACCTCCAAACGTGGATTTTTAAAGAATATTTTTTAAAGGACCTCCAAACGTGGATTTTTAAAGAATATTTTTCAAGGACCTCCAAACGTGGATTTTTAGAGAATATTTTTTAAAGGGCCTCTAAACGTGGATTTTTAAAGAATATTTTTAAAGGACCTCCAAAGGGGGTTTTTAAATAATATTTTTAAAAGACCTCCAAACGTGGATTTTTAAAGAATATTTTTAAAAGACCTCCAAACGTGGATTTTTAAAGAATATTTTTAAAGGACCTCCAAACGTGGATTTTTAAAGAATATTTTTAAAGGACCTCCAAACGTGGATTTTTAAAGAATATTTTTAAAGGACCTCCAAACGTGGATTTTTAAAGAATATTTTTAAAGGGCCTCCAAACGTGGATTTTTAAAGAATATTTTTAAAGGACCTCCAAACGTGGATTTTTTAAAGAATATTTTTTATAGGACCTCCAAACGTGGATTTTTAAGGAATATTTTTTATAGGACCTCCAAACGTGGATTTTTAAAGAATATTTTTTATAGGACCTCCAAACGTGGATTTTTAAAGAATATTTTTTATAGGACCTCCAAACGTGGATTTTTAAACAATATTTTTTAAAAGACCTCCAAACGCGGATTTTTAAACAATATTTTTTAAAGGACCTCCAAACGTGGATTTTTAAAGAATATTTTTCAAAGGACCTCCAAACGTGGATTTTTAAAGAATATTTTTTAAAGGACATCCAAACGTGGATTTTTAAAGAATATTTTTTCAAGGACCTCGAAACGTGGATTTTTAAATAATATTTTTAAAGGACCTCCAAACGTGGATTTTTAAATAATATTTTTAAAGGACCTCCAAACGTGGATTTTTAAATAATATTTTTAAAGGACCTCCAAACGTGGATTTTTAAAGAATATTTTTTAAATAATATTTTTTAAAGGACCTCCAAACGTGGATTACTTTTTTTCTGGAAAATTCTCAGTAAAATGCTTTTGTACGCTTGTAAACAATATAATGAGCTCTCACTGGAATAATTTTAACAGCTGTCGGACAAATGACAGCAGTCTGAAGTTGGTTGCAGTTTTTCCTTCTCACCCTGTAAATTTCTTTTGTTCGAAATTGCAACCTTCCTTTCAACAGAAATATTCTCCTTTTCCACCATGGCGTTCCCAACATTTTCTCTATCCGATCAAGTTTTAATATTTAATCCCCAATTGAAATTTCGAAACGGTATCAATTTCACAATTAAAATGAAATGCCAACTTCATTGACTTCCTAAAATTATTGCTACAAAAAAATTGACTTTAAAAGAAAATTAAAATACAATGTTGTGGAAAATATGCTGTTGCTGCTGCTGATGTTGTGCCAGCAATGGACAAAAGATTTACAGCAACGATACATTGCTAATTAAAAACAAAGCCAGCAGCTGCCACAATTAAATATCATTTGAACTCCACAAGATTAACGGCATATTTTTTTCAAAACGATGTGGAGCAATGCCTCCATTGACAGCCGGCTGGCGGGTAACCAGCCGGCCAATTTACAGTGGGTCCAAATTGAAAAAAAATCAAGACCAAATGATCAAAAAATGTAAAATTTAAAGCGGATTTTCCAAGGAACAATTAAATTATTTAAAATATTTTTTCAAGGATTTTTTGAAGAAATAAACGTGGAATTTTTAAAGTATATGTTTTCAAGACTCAAATAACCAATAATCCACCACAAAACGTAGATTTTGAAAGAATATTTCTTCAATGACGTGGATTTTAAAGGATTTTTGATTCAATGACAAACTGACAAAAATACGTGTTTTTTTTAAGAATATTTTGTCAAGGACCGTCAGGATCAATAAATTTGAGTTGTTAAAAATTATTTTTTCAAGCTCCAAAACCATTAAATGTGGATGTGAAGAGGATATTTTTACAAAAATCAACTGACCAATAAACCGGGTCTTTAGGAAATATAGCTTCGAGGACCAACTGACCAATAAACGTGGATTTTTATAAGATTTTAATCAAGGATCAACTGAGCTTTTTAAAGAATATTTTTTCAAGGACAAACTGCAAAGTAAATGAGGATTTTCAAGAATAGTGTTTCAATGAGCAATAAACGGGAATTGTTTAAAGGTTTTTCATTCAAGGACCATCTTAGCTGCAAACGTTGATTTTTATAGAATATTTTTTCGAGGAGATAGTGACCTAAAAAAGAACGTGGGTTTTTTTAAAAGAACATTTTTCAAAGACTAATCGGCCAATAAACATGGATTTTTAAAGAATATTTTTCATATATTTTTTCTAGGACCAACTACCAATAAAGAGGATTTAAAGGGTATTTTTCAAGATCCCAAATCACCATTTAACGTGGATTTTTAAAAAATATATTTTCAAGGTCATGCTGACCAATTGCGAACTAAACGAGGATTTTTAAAGAACATTTCTTCAAGGCCCATAAGCGCACCCAACTTGGATTTTTAAAGAATATTGCTTTTAGGGCCAACTGACCGATAAACTTGGATTTTTAAACAATTATTTCCAAGTATCAACAGATCAATAAAAAAACATTTCTAAGGACCAACTGAACAATAAACGTGGATTATAAACAATATCAAAAGCCCGCTGTCTCACAAACATGGATTTTTAAAGAATATTTTTCAAGGACCAACGGATCAATTAAACTTGGGTTTTTAAAGGATATTTGTTCAAAGAACCTCTGATGGATTGTTCAAAGAATATTTTTTCAAGGATCAACAGACCAATCAAACTTGGGTTTTTATAGAGTGCCTTTTAAAGGACCATGAGAGCTTCCCCACCTTGGATTTTTACGGAATTGTTTCTCCATGACCATCTACATCAATACGCGTGGATTTTGAAATAATTTTTTCAATAACCGACTGACCAAATAAAATTGGACTTTTTTAAAATATTCTTTTCCACAACCTACACACCAAATAAGTTGCATTTTTTAAGGAATTTTCTCAAGGGCCTCAGTGCCACTGACGTGGATTTTATAGATTGTTGTTTAAAGTGCCTATAGACCAATAATCGTTGATTTTTAAAAGATATTTTTTTAGGAATCAGTTGACCAAACTACCGATGATTTTAAAGAATATTTTTGATCAAGGACAAACGTGGATTTTTAAGAAAATATTTATCCAATGAGCAATAAGGATGAATTAAGAGAATAAAATATATTTTCAAGGACCAATGAATGTATATATTTTTCAAGGGCATTACGAAGAACCAACTGACCAATAGGCGTGCTTTTTTAAAGACTAGTTTCTAAAGAAACATTAGAGCCTTCAGAATAGATTTTTAAGGAACGCTTCTTGAAGGACCAAAGGAGCAAAAAAAAAAAACAGGTTCAAAAGTATCAGTCGGTTTTGACAACAGATGTATACCCTCAACCAATTCGTATCGGACCGGGTTGTGCCAGATTTGGACTATATTAGTTACTTCCTCCACTTTATATGAAATATGTGATAATTTACAGAAAATGTTAAAAAAAATCGACCAAAGTATTCCATCTTCATACTTCATCTAATAAAGATACAAATATTACTATGTGCAAAATTACAAGAAAGAAAGAAACATTTATATCAAATTTTATGCGAAATAATAAATTCCAGATTCATCTCAGGTTTCTGGGTGAGAGAAATACTTATATATAGCAAGTTGTAAAGAATCGCTGACTTGTTTCGCAAGTTATGGCAGATAAAAGCATTGAAAATTATGACCCTTCAATGGGTAAGGTACCAAAAGGGGTTCGCAGATATATATCAGAACTTCTATTAGCAAAAATGTTTGTGTGTGTGAAACTTGAAGGAAGTTTGATTCTTATTTCACTATCTTGAGCGTTTTGTTTTTTTCAAAATCTTGAACTCTATATGGGGCCGGGTACCAGAAGGGATGGTGCGATCTCTACCAACTTTATAACATATCTTTTGTTGATAGATATACCGACAAGTACTAAGTCTGAATGGAAAGGGTGTTAATTTTTCGTTTTATGCGCTTCATGAATATCCAAAATTTAGATCCTTTGTGGGGTAGGAGTAGACCGATATATCGCATCTTCACAGCAGATCTTGTATACGGAAGAGACCGATATATTCCATATTCACAGCAGATCTTGTGTTTGAAGAAATAATTGATATGTTCCAAGTCTGAATGAAATTGGATGTTAATTTCGCGGTTTAATAACTTCATGAATATGCAACATTTTGACCCTTTGTGGAGGCGGTACCAGGAGTGGACCGATATTACCATGGGCTAATAAAAAATATTGTTATGTGGGTAATTTGAAGGCAATCGGACTCTTACGTCACATGTTATAAGATATATAATTATTCACTATTTCTATCCTTTGTGGAGTAGGTACTTGATGGAGAGAAAGTTGGAGGAAGATCAGATTATCTTTTTTTTTTTTTTTTTTGAAAATTTTGACCTTTTGTGGGGGAGGTTTCAGAAAGAGTGGATCGATATTGCCCATCTCCGAACTCGATCTAAGTTCGACAACAAAATTACGATGTACCAAGTTTGGATCAAATCGGATACTTCCTTCGAGAGTTATCGTGTGGACCAGCCTAAAAGAAAGACAGACGGACGCACATTGCTAGATCGACTCCAAATGTCCTGAAACGGATTTGGTCGGAAGAGACCTAGGGTCTAAAACCGTTATTTCGACTAGGCGCGTTATGACCGTATCAAATGATATATACCCTCTCTCTAGCCATATGGCTGAGGATATAAAAAAAATATTTTTAAAGGAATAAATCGGACTCAAATGTGGAAAATTTTTGTAGGGACGATCGGACCAAGAAACATTGATTTATAAATAACTTTTTTTTCAAGAACGAACGGGCCAATAAAATATTGGTTTGTCAAGGATCATTGGAACTACAAACGTGAAATTGAATCTTTGAAATAATATTCAAATTTGTATTTTATTGCAAAATTTTTATTTTAGAAATTTATTTTATTTTATTTTTTATATATTTTTATTATTATTTTATTATATATTTTACATTTTTTTATTTACACATTTTTTTGATTTTCAAAACACTGTGCTAAAATCAGGCAACCACCGCTGCTGACCCATGATTCATTCACACAAAAATGTGTTAATTAATTGTTGTTGTGTTTTATTCATGCTCGTTTTATTTGTTTTTATTAATATAAAACCAAAAATAAAAAAACTAACAAAAATGGAAAACCTGTAAAATTCCCAAAGCCAAGAGAGATATGAATTTGAAAATAAAAATAAAAACAAAAAAAAAAAAAATAATAAAAAAGAGCAACTCTTTAGAAGGTCAACAAACAAATGGTAAAATAATAGTCATTAAAATAAATATGATTATGATGAAGATAATAATGACGAAGATGATGATTATCATTATCATCATTATGGTCTGATGATAAAATTGAATGAAGTGCCTAGCCGTCTGTCTGTCTGTCTCTTTGATTGCCCCTCACTTTCTACGATTCCATTCATGATATGGATTTGAATTGAGTGGAAGACCGGCAAATCTAGTATTCCCCTAAACACCATGAATATTGAGAGGCGTAGCAGCTCTGAAGCTATGTTTGTTAGTTAGTTGGCCCGTCAACGTGAAATGAAATCGTTCGGAGCCATAAAAATTCGAATCAAATGAAATGGAATGGAATAACAGAGAGACGGGCAGACAGACAGCCCAACAAAACATCAACAAATAAAAATCATTGACATCAATTGCGAATTGTGGATAAGTTGAGTGACTGGATGGCGGGCAGGCGGCTGGCTGACTGACTGACGGACGGCAGCATCCACATCATCGCCACTCTGCTCGCAATTCAATCAACAATCTGGAGTAGAAAAAAAAAGAAACGCTGGAAATTGACACAAAAATCAGGTTATAAAAGTACCATAAATTTGGTGGCCGTTCGTTGTTTGGTTCGGTCATGCTGAGTAATATTTCATGTTGGAATGTGGCTTGCCGCCACCTTTCTCTCTCGGCCCTCTCTTTGGTGGATGAGGAGTAGTGGTTGCAGTAATTGGCCAGAGACCGGTCAATCATTTGTTCATCGTCATCGCCATCGTCCTTCAAGCATTGATGCATTTAAGTAAATCTCAATCCGAACTTGATTTAGTTTCAATGGCCTCAGGTATTTTCGAAGTGGATGAACGGTCAGGACGGCCCTGCCTGGCAAACATCAACGATTTATTAGCAATAAAAAGCTTCTAGTGGAAAAATTATGTTTGAAATTAAGGGGTATATCACAAGTGGGAATTTTGTGTTTAAGGACGAAATAGTTATACCCCTTGAAAAAATTGAAAAAGAAGGGCGTCAGAGTTGGATACTTAAAAAAATTTCTCCAGAGACTAACTGACCAATGAATGCGGAGTATTTTCAAGGACCCCTTGAGCCTTAAACGTGGATTTTTAAAAAATATTTTTTCAAGGACCAGCCCTCCAATAAACTTGGATTTTTAAAGAATGTTTTTTTTTTCAAGGACCTGCAGGCAATAAACGTGGATTTTTAAATAATATTTTTTCAAGGACCATCCCAACAATAAACGTGGATTTTTAAAGAATTTTTTTTTTAAGGACCAACAGACTTCCAAACGTGGATTTTTAAAGAATATTTTTTCAAGGACAAGCCCTCCAAGAAACGTGGATTTTTAAAGAATATTTTTTCAAGGACCAACCCTCCAAGAAACGTGGATTTTTAAAGAATATTTTTTCAAGGACCAAAAGCCTAAAAAACGTGGATTTTTTAAAGAATATTTTTTCAAGGACCAAAAGCCTAAAAAACGTGGATTTTTTAAAAAATATGTTTTCAAGGACCAGCCCTCCAAGAAACGTGGATTTTTAAAAAATATTTTTTCAAGGACCAGCCCTCCAAGAAACATGGATTTTTAAAGAATATTTTTTCTAGGACCAGTCCTCCAAGAAACGTGGATTTTTTAAAGAATATTTTTTCAAGGACCAACCCTCCAGAAACGTGGATTTTGAAAGAATATTTTTTCTAGCCCTCCAAGAAACGTGGATTTTTTAAAGAATATTTTTTCTAGCCCTCCAAGAGACGTGGATTTTTTAAAAAATATTTTTTGAAGGACAAAAAACAAATAATCGTGGATTTTTAAAGAATATTTTTTTAAGGACGAAAAGACCAATAATCTTGGATTTTTAAAAGAATATTTTTTCAAGGACTAAAAGACCAATAATCGTGGATTTTTAAAGAATATTTTTTCAAGGACCAGCTCTCCAAAAAACATGGATTTTTACAGAATATTTTTTAAGAACCTCCAAGCGTGGGATTTTTTAAAAAAAAATATTTTTTTAAGGACCTCCAAACGTGGGATTTTTTTTTTAAATATTTTTTTAAGGACCTCCAAACGTGAGATTTTTTTACAATAATATTTTTTTAAGAAACTCCAAACGTAGGATTTTTTAAAAAATATTATTAAAAAAACCCCTCGTTTGGAGGTCATTGAAAAATACTTTTTAAAAAATTCCACGTTTGGAGTTCCTTGAAAAAATATTTTTTTAAAAATCCTACGTTTGGAGTTCCTTGAAAAAATAGGACAAACGACCTCCAAACGTGGTTTTTTTTTAATAATTACCTTTTTAAAGGAGCTCCAAACGTGTGATTTTTTAAAAAATATTTTTTTAAGGACCCCCAAACGAGGGATTGTTTGAAAAATTTTTTTTTCAAGGACCCCCGAACGTGGGATTTTTTAAATAATTATAATTTTAAGGATCTCCAAACGTGGGATTTTTTAAATAATAATTTTTTTAAGGACCTCCAAACGTGGGATTTTTTAAAAAATATTTTTTCAAAGACGAAAAGACTAATATTCTTTGATTTTTTAAAGAATTTTTTTTCCAGGAAGAAAATATTTTTTTATAGACACTAGAATTCGTCAAGAGAGCTGAGAGCTCGTCTATAGAGGGCTAAGTGCTCGTCTATAGAGGGCTGAATGCTTGTCTTTACACGGTTGAGGGCTGAGAGCTCGTCTATAGAGAGCTGAGAACTCGTCACTGACCGCTGACCGCTCAAATAGGTACCTTAGTTAGTCTTTCCCCATTCACTTTAAATCAGCCTCCACAAATCCTCCCTTCCTCTGCTCCTCACTCTCTCCGCTTTCGTTGACAACAATTTAAATTTCCCAAAAACTTATTTGAGTATCTTCCAAAAACCACAAACAAAAAAAATTCCAAAAATCATCGTTCATTAGCATTTTATTAGCACTAATTTACACCTTATCGTCATTCGATGACATTACCTACCACCCCCCCAACAAAATTCCAAAATTAAAGAATTGAAGTCGCACGAATTTTTCGAATAAAACCATCAATGTTATGGGACACAAATCGAATAAATGTCAAATCTCGGTAGGTGTTTTTCAGAACGAAAGAAATAAAAAACAAACCTCGACCATAACATTTTAATTTGGCACATTTCTTAATTAAATATCGGGGCACCGCAACCGTTGTTAATAGTTTTGATGCCCCGTAAAAAAAACAAGCGAACAGAAAAAAGTTGGTTTTAATTGCAAAGCAGATAATGGGGGAGTGAGTGTGTGGCAGTGGTGAGGGGTGAAGGTATTTGGGTACATAAATCCCCATTGAAAACAGAATGAAAACAAAACTGCATGACATGAATATTTAATATAATTAACAAAGGGTGACGGAGCAGAGGCTACTACTGCCCGCAAAAAAGTCTACAGCAGAATGGGTCAAGAGTGTGTGCGGTAGAGTTGAATGTAATTAATGTTCTACTCTTTTTTATCTATCCAACTTATTTTGAGACGGGAGTACTTGAATAATTGACCTTCCATGAAAAGCCTGCACCTATAAGGCTTCTCTAAGTTCGTCTATACATAGAAAACCTTTCCAATGGCGACCAGTTAGAGACTTCTTTCTAAAAAAGACCTGTAAAGTCTTCTGCCTGGAGAAGACGTGTGTTTCGGTTTATAGAAGATCTGTAAAGGGTCTTCTGAACAGAGAAGAACTGTAGGAGTATTTCTGTCAATAAAAGATCTGTAAAATATAAATGACGTTTGTCTATAGAAGGCCGATGAAAGGTGAAAAGTCTATTGTCTGCGGATGACCGATTAAAGTTCTTCTGTATTCAAAAGGTCTTCAATCTACAGAATATCTGTAAAAAAGAGGCTTCTAAAACGTCTTCCGCGTACAGAGGACCTGAACAAAGCATTCTAGCTGTAGACGATCCTTCTCATAGAAGAGCTCAAGGTCCTATTTTCATCAGAGAAGAACGGGATACCCCTTTTTTTCTTAGAAGAGCTGCAGGTTTCCCTTCCGCACAGAAGAGTTGAAGGGGTTCTCTCTATGCATAGAAGATCATTTCTGATAGAAGGCCTGAAGAACTATTCCATAGTAGACCACAAGGAATTTCTTTTCCATAGAAGCCCAATGGTCTTCTCTTATAAAAGATTCAGATCTTCTCCCGCCTTGAAATTTTTAAAGCCCTTATTTTTTGCATAGCAGACCTGAAGGTCATCCTTTTTGATATAAGCCATAATAGAGGTTTTTTCTAAAAGACTTAATGGTCTTCTTTTCACACAGAAGAGATGAAGCACTTATTTTTCGCGTAGAAGATCTCAGGCTCTTCTCTTTCGCATTGGAGGTCTGAGGATCTTCTCTTTAACATCGCACAGAAGAGCGAAATGACTTCTCTTAGAATAATGTCGTTGAGAGAAAACTTAAAGGCCCTGTCTTTCAGAGAAAGGCTAAAGGTTTTCTCTTTGGGAGAAGAGTTGAAGGTCCTCTCCTTGAGATAAGAGCTTAAAGGTCTTCTCTTTGAGAAAAGATCTAAAGGTCTTCTCCTTGAGAGTAGAGCTTAAAGGTCTTATCTTTGAGAGAAGAACTAAAGGTCTTCTTCTTCAGAGAAGAGCCGAAGGTATTCTGTGAAAGAGAAGAGCTGAAGGTCTTCTCCTTGAGAGAAGAGCTGTAGGTCTTCTTCCACAGAGAAGAGCTGAAGGTTTCTCCTCCAGAGAAAAGCTAAAGGTCTTCTCCTCCAGAGAAGAGCTAAACACCTTCTCTTTGAGAGAAGATCGAAAGGTATTCTCTTTGGGAGAAGAGCTGAAGGTCTTCTGTTTGGGACTAGCGCTGCATAAAAGAAAAGCCGATCTTCTCTGTTCACATAGAAGAGCTGAAGAAGATGTTTTATTTTTCGCATATAAATACTGCAGGTCTTATCTTCCTTATCCTCTTGCTTATAGGTATTTTTTAATTTCCTTTCGTTTTTCCCTTTAGGCTTCTTTTTTTCACAGAGGCCACGATTTTTTTCACAGAAGACCTGCAAATATTTTCTTTGTCAGAGAATCCTGAACGTTGTGCCTTCCATGGATGACCTAAAGAAGATCTCCTTCTCCATAGAAGTCCTAGGTAGATCTTCTTTTTTTATAGAATATCAGATTATTCTCCTTCTCAGAACCATTTCCGAAGGCCCTCACTCCCACTTAAAATCTCTTTTTTTATGGAAAAAAACCCGAATATGTTCTGAAGTTCTTCCTCCCTTCCAGAAATGTTTCCAAATTTTCTTCCAGTGTCGTCTTTTTTTCTGTCTCCCTCTAAAATGTCACAACGAATTACCATGGCAATTACAGAGGAGTTAATTAACCGTTCTTCTTTTTTCATTCTTTCATTATCGCTGACCACTGCAGTAAAAGTACCAGACCAAACAAAAGAAGATAAAGAGAGTGTGGAAAGAACATAAAAAGGATTATTTAATAAAGTCTTTCTGCCTGCCTACCTCAGCTGCAGTAGCTTAAATTATCGTGAAAAAAATGGTTTGGTCAACTTATTTTTTTCGGTGGTGACATTTTCGGAAGACTCAGTCCGTTGGTGGTCACGGATCGAATGACAGGCTTAAATTAAAAATCATTAATATGTCAAATGGCATGGCCTGACACGGCATGTAAACGAACGAATGAACGAACGAGTACATCACTGCAGAAAAGTTCAATACGAATTGATGGTGGAAAATTGATAGGGAAAAACAAACGAAACTTTGTTGCTCGCACCAACAACTTGACGAAGTATGAAGTGAAAAACTTTGGAGGGACAAAGTTTCAAACTTGCAATTCAACCGCAAAAAAAACAAAAAAATTGAAGAAGACCAAAAATAAATGGCAACTAATATCTTTAAATTGTTGCTTGGAAGATGTTGCGGTTCAGCGAGAAACCTAAAATTTGAAGATGATTCTTCCCCAGAAAAAAATAGAAAAATGCCATGAGAAACAGTTGGCATTTTCATCAGTGGATGAAATGCCTTGGCTGCAATTTTTCTCAAAGAGTTTTTCAAATGTTTTTTTCTGCTGGTGAGTTTTCTTAAAGTTTCCATGGTTTCCGCTGGTTTCTGTCAACTTGGCTGCAGGCAGAGTCTTTGATTAAAGTTTTTGTTTTCCTCTTCGGTGTTTTTGTGGCAACAGAAAAAAAATGGAATTTTCAAAATTTCTCCCCAATTTTCCATGAAAATTTTCCCCTTCCCCTTTCTTCAATGGCATCGTTTCTTAGGCACGTAGGATCCAACAGCATGCCACGAACCTTATCATCATACCCCAACATTATGCTGATACATGGCATCATCTTCATCTCCATCCCTCATCAAACATCCGTCAAAGCTATGCAATTTCACGTTTTTGTCATTGCTTTTTGGTGTGCCCCAAACGGAGGTCTGTCCTCCTCCCTCTTCTTCATTCGCTTCTGGTTTCTTGCTGGTGGTTTTGGCAGTTTTATGTGGTTTATTTGCGCGCTCGTGGTGTTTAGCGGTTAAATATCATCGGTCTTTGGTAAATGTTTGTGGCTGCCATGTTCCGTTCGTCTTCTTCGCATTTTTCGTGGAGGAGGGGTTCAAGATGAGTAAATAAATGGTAATTTTCAGCTACAAAACTTTAGGTAGAAGTTGGAAAATTTTGTTTTTTAGAGTTCGTGGAAAAAATATAAGTTCAGAGAACTTCTATGAGAATGTTTTTTATTTCTCCTGGGAGACCTTTAGGTGGTATTTTCTCTTGAGATATCTGAGATAATTTATGAGATATTGAAAGATCATCATGTCTCACTGGGAGATCTTCTTGTCTCATAGAAGATCTCAGATCTCCTAAGAAAAAATACCACTATAAGGTGTTTCCAGGAGAAATAGAAGACATTCGGGGTTTTCAAGAAAAAATACGACATCTAGATGTTTTAGGCAAAGAAAATACCTTCACTTCTGCCAGGATAAAAAGAAGACTTTTAAATCTTCTTCAGTACTTTTCTGGGAGATAAGATCTTCATTACTTGTGCTAAAATGGAAAACCAGCTCTTCGATGAGAAATAGACATTCAGCTCTTCTATGAGACAAATAAGACCTTCAGAACTTTTCTATGACAAAAAGAAGATCTTTAGAGTGCTTCTGTGAAAAAAAGACAGTCAGTTTTAGAAAAAGAGAAGACATTCGGGTGCATCAGAAAAAAATACAACCTCTAGGTGTTCTAGAGAAAAGAAGACCTTCTGTTCTGCTAGAATAAAAAAGGGGACAGCAGTAAGCCCTTATCCAGCCCTTCTCTGAGAGAGAAGACCTTCTGCACTTGTGCTGGAATGGAAAAACATAAGCTCTTCGATGAGAAATAGATATTCAACTCTTCAATGAGAGGGGAGAACTTCGGCAGAGAAGACTCTCAAATCTTCTCTGAGTGATTGGATACAAAAGACATTCAGCTCTCCGATGAGAAACTGAAGACTGTCAGAACTTTTCTACAAGGAAAAAAGACCTTCTGAGGTCTTCTGTGAGAAAGAAGACCTTCAGAAAAAGAAAAGACATTCAGGAGTTTCAGGAAAAGGTACGACCTGCTATAGGAAAGAAGACCTTCCGTTCTGCCAGAATAAAAAGAAGCCATTTAAGTCTTCCAGAATTCAGCTCTTCAGAACTACTCTGGAGATAAGAACCTCAGCACTTGTGATGGAATGGAAATCCATCAGCTTTTCGACGAGGAGTAGACATTCAGCTCTTCCATAAGCGGAGAGATCTTCGGTTCATTTACGACAAAAAAGACTTCTAAACTCTTCTGAGAAAAAGCTAACTTTCAGAACTTTTCTACGAGAAAAAGAAGATCTATAGAGAGCTTCTTTGAGAAAGAAGAAGACCTTTAGCTTCGGAAAAAGAGAAGAAATTCGGGAGTTTCAGAAAAGAAGACCAGAATAATAAGAATCCTTTCTAGTGTTCCAGGATTAAGCTCTTCCTCAGACTTCTCTGAGAGATCAGACCTTTTGCTTTTGGCTCATACATGAGAGAAAAGACTCTTAGATCTTCTCTCAGAGATATGAAATTGAAGAGATACAGCTCTCTGATGAGAAAAATAAGACCTTCAGAAATTTTCTACGCAAAAAAGGAGACTTTCAGAGCTATTCTGTGTGAAATACGAAGACCTTAAGTCCTCATAAAAAAGAGAGATAGATAATAACCTCCACTTCATCTATAGGAGAGACAACTACCTTCAGCTCTTCTATGAGAAAGCTTTTTTCGGAGAGAAACGATCATAAGCCTTTTGCTAAGAGAGACGACTCACAGCGCTTCTCTTGGGTGTAAGACCGTAAGCTTTACTCGGAGAGGAGAATCTTTCCTATTTTTTATGAAAGAAAATGCTTTCAACTATTCTAAAAAAAGTTTAAGAGGTCTTCTTTCATAGAGAAGAACCTCAACTCTTCACCTGGGGAGAGGAGACGACCTTCATCAATTTTCTCACAGTGAGAAGAACTTTAACTCTTCTCCGAACGAAAATAATCTTAGCTCTTCTCAGAAAGAAAAGACTTTCAGTTCTTCTTCAGCTCTTGTGATAGGAAGGAGACTCTCAACTCTTCTGTGGGACCTGTTCCTCGTCTATAGAAGAAAATACACGACTTTAATAGATCTTCGTTAAGAATTCTTAGCTCTTTTATGGGAGAAAAGACCTTCACCTCTTTTTCTAAAAAGATGAGTTTCTTAGCTCGTCTTCCCCGAGAGAGAAAATACGACCTTGAGCTTGTATCCGATTGGGAAGATTTCTACTCTTCCCCGAGAGAGAAGAAATTTAGCTCATCTACGAAAGAAAATACCCTTAACTTTTCTTTGAAAGAGTAGACCCTCACTCTGGTCTTCCACAAATTATAACTTTAGCCTTTGCTAAGAAACCACCTTCAGCTCTTCTGTGAGAAACCAAATATGAATCAAAGCACTTCTATTGGAGAGAAGACATTCAGCGAGAGAAGACCTTCACCTCTATAGGAATATAGCTCTTCGTTAAAAAACCTAAGCTTTGTTATGGGAGAAAAGACTTTCACCTCTTTCTCTGAAAAGAAGAGTTTCTCAGCTCTTCTAAGAGTGAAACCCTTTATTTCTTCTCCGAGAGAGAAAAGACGACCTTGATCTTGCATCCGATTAAGAAGATTTCTACTCTTCCCCGAGAGAGAAGAAATTCAGCTCATTTCCGAAAGAAAATACCATTAACTTTTCTCTGAAAGAGTAGACCCTCATCTTATCCCTCATTCTGGTCTTCTACAGATGAGAACTTTAGCCTTTGTTAGGAAACCACCTTCAGCTCTTCTGTGAGAAACCAAAGAATAACCAAAGCTTTTCTATTGGAGAGGAGACTTTCAGCGAGAGAAAGAACTTAAACTGCATCTCTTCTCTGAGAGGGAAGTCGAACACAGCAGTTCTCTCAAAAGAGTAAGACATTCAGCTCCTTTCAGAGAGAAAAGACCTTAAGACTTCTTGTGAGAGTGTAGACGACAGTCATCTCTTCTTTTTTTCACTCAGCTCAACGGAAAAGAAAGATTTAGGTCATTATGAGATTGAAGACCCTAACAATTCTATGAGAAAGCACAACTTGGAAAGGAATGCTTCAGAGAGAAGACTCCAGATACGCTTTGAGAGGCCCTATCTAGGCTTTCTATAAAGAGGAAGTACTTTGGGTGTGGAAAACTGAAGTCTAAACGATATTAGTCTCTAGAATCTAAGTTCAAAGGTTAGAAGTATATGAGAAGACAGATGAGAAATTTAGCCTTTGTTAGGAAACCACCTTCGGCTCTTCTGTGAGAAACCGAAAAGCCAAAGCTATTATATTGGAGTGAAGACTTACAGCGAGAAAAGATCTTTATCTCTTCTAAGCGAAAAAGAGGACTCTAAGCTCTTCTCTGAAAAAGAAATTATTCTGTAACTCTTCTCTGCGATATAACTCGAACTGCAGCGCTTCTCTCGAAAGGGAAGACATTGAGCTCTACTCTGAGAGAAAAGACCTAAAGAGTTCTTACAAGAGGGAAAGAGTAATGGCTTGAGAGACATCAAGCCATTATCAGAGAGAAGAACCTGACTATTCTATAATTGGAATGCTTGAGAGAGAATAGACCCTCTCTGAGTCTCCTAGAAAGTCCTCCAGGTGTGAAGATCAATAGTTCAAAGTTCATAGGTTTGAAGTTTCAAGAAAATTTTTCTAAAGGATGGAAATCGAAAGGATTTCAGTCCGAAGAACGGTCGATTAAAATACATTAATCCTAAGGACTAGTCAAGTTGACGATCTTTTAAAGGATTATAGTGCAAATAACGAGAGAATAATAAATGGCGTAGCCTATGAGATTGTAGTCTGAAGGACAAAGGATTGTAGTCTGAAGGACAATTGTTGAAAATATGTCAAATTCCCAACTTTTGAACAATTATCCTTCAGACTGCAATCTCTTGGATAAATGTCCTTTAGACGTTCGTTAAAAAAAGGTAGTGTGAAGCCTTAAGGACGGACAATGGTCCGACATAATGCTCATCAAAAGGAAGGATAAGTAAGGGACGACTGTGTAAAGGATTGCGATCTTAAGGACAATTATCTAAACTATAGCACTTCTAATGAATCTAGTCTGAAAAAGTATAAATTTTTCCCGTCTTCCCCCCACCTGTCCTCCATATGGCCATGGTGATGACACATTATGATAAAGCATTCCAGACGTTGTAAATGCGGCTTTTATCAAAAAAACCGTTAGAAATGTAAAATGTTGTTTATTTTTGCCGCTTTTATGTTTGCACCGCTATCGTATGACTGACACACACACACGCGCACACATACACCTCGATTGGATGTCTAAGTACTGAGATAGTTGGCCGGCGGAGCATTGCAATGTTGAAAAACGTTCACTTTAAGTGGAAATGTTGTGTAACCGGTAATGGTTTTTTTTGCCATGTTTAGAGAGCCAACAACAAACCATCCGACCAACCCGTCAGCCATTCCAGCCAGCCAGCCGCAACCACATCCAGCTTCACATATTTATAATCAATAGATGTTGATGAGGATGATGAGGATGGTGATGGTACTTGTTGAAGTGGTTTGGTTAAAGTAGACAAAAAGGTCAGTCTTTTCTACCCACCGCCACCACCTCTTACCTAAATAATAGGTACTTGGAATAAGTTGCAAAACCGACGAAGAAGAAGCATCACGACGGACTAGGTTGATCCCATAACTCTCCGTTGTGCCACCACTTTAAAATCGGGCTAAAATGGCAAATAAAAAAAAAAATACTCACGAGTTAAGCTAAGAGGTATGGTTGTCGGCTGACTGGCTGACTGAATGGTTCGATGTGCAAACCAGTCAGTCAGTCAGTCGCTAATGTTGGTAATGGCTGACAAGCTAGCTGGCTGGCTGCTCGGTTGTCTGTATGTCTGTCTGGCTGCAGGGAATCTCGGCTAAGCTAAACATCTTCGAAGTGTATTTTTTTTGCCAACCATAAATTCTGAAGTGGAATTGAGACAGGTTTAAAGTTTGTAAATTTAATCTGTTTGCCTTCAAACTATTATTAGAGAAACTGAGATTTCTTAGTTCGCGAAACTTTTTTCATTTCCTCCAACTATCTTCCCCAACGAGACAAAAAAAATGTCATGACTGGCATTCTCAATGCCAAGTTTGAGATCCTATTGAATGTATGTCGCATGTACTTGTGTAAAGACATATACTCGAATTATTTTAAGCAAAATTTGATCCGCTTCTTTCAAGTGTCTATGAAAAAAATGGCAGTGACAAAAACTCAAGGTAATTCGAAAAGTTTTCATACCTTCAAATTTTGATAATCAAAATGACGTTAGTTTTAAGAAATGAAAAGAAATTTAAAAACCTCAAATGAAAAACTCAAACTGAGGCGAGCCGAAGCACCAGGGAGTCTCTATAGACGATCTGAAGGGCCCAGGGAGTCTCTATAGACGAGCTGAAGGGCCCAGGGAGTCTCTATAGACGAACTGAAGGGCCCAGGGAGTCTCTATAGACGATCTGAAGGGCCCAGGGAGTCTCTATAGACGAGCTGAAGGGCCCAGGGAGTCTCTATAGACGAGCTGAAGGGGCCAGGGAGTCGTCTCTATAGACGAGCTAAAGGCCCAGGGAGTCTCTATAGAAGAGCTGAAGGGCCCAGGGAGTCTCTATAGACGAGCTGAAGGACCCAGGGAGTCTCTATAGACGAGCTGAAGGGCCCAGGGAGTCTCTATAGACGAGCTGAGGCGCCAGGGAGTCTCTATAGACGAGCTGAGGCGCCAGGGAGTCTCTATAGACGAGCCGAGGCGCCAGGGAGTCTCTAAAGACGAGTTGAAGGGCCAGTGAATCGTCTCTATAGACGAGCTGAAGGGCCAGTGAGTCGTCTCTATAGACGAGCTGAAGGGCCCAGGGCCCAGTCTCTATAGACGAGCTGAAGGCCCCAGGGAGTCTCCATAGACGAGCTGAGGCGCCAGGGAGTCTCTATAGACGAGCCCAAAGGGCCAGTGAGTCTCTCTCTCTATAGCCGAGCTGAAGGGCCAGTGAGTCTCTATAGAAGAACTGAAGGGCCAGTGAGTCGTCTCTATAGACGAGCTGAAGGCCCAGGGAGTCTCTCTCTATAGACGAGCTGAAGGCCCAGGGAGTCTCTCTCTATAGACGAGCTGAAGGGCCCAGGGAGTCGTCTCTATAGAGGAGCTGAAGGACCCAGGGAGTCGTCTCTATAGACGAGCTGAAGGGCCCAGGGCCCAGTCTCTATAGACGAGCTGAAGCCCCAGGGAGTATCTATAGAAATTATTGTCCGTGCGAAATTTAAAGAGAATTATATGCTTATTCCGCTTTATTTATGCGTTTTGTTTTTCAAAATCTTGAACGCTATGTGGGAGAGGTACAAGAAAAAATGGTCGAATCTCCATTACATTTATAACAGGTCTTGAGTTGATGGAAATATTGAGAGGTATCAAGTCTGAATTGGATCAGATGTTAATTTCGCATTTTATGAGCTCCATCATGGATATTCAAAATTTTGACCTCTTGTAAGGGAGGTACCAAAAGCAGTGGACCGATATATCCCAACTTCTCAGCAGATCTTGTGTAGTAAAAAAATGAGATGTGCGTAATAAGCAGAGAAACGGATGATTATTTCGGACTTTATAATCGTTTTGGTTATCCAAAACATTGACCCTTTGAGGGTGGAGGTATCACAAAGAACGGTCCGATCTCTACCATATTTATAACAGATCTTGTGTTGATGGAAGTATTGAGATGTACCAAGTCGGAATGGAATCGGATGTTAACTTCGCGTTTTATGAGCTTCATTGAAATACCAGAAGGAATGGTCCGATCTCTAGCATATTTTTAAAATATCTCGTTGAAATTGAAATATTAAGATGTGGCAAGTCTGAATGGAATCGGATGTTAGTTTCGGCTTTTATAAACTTCATGGATATTCAAAAATTTGACCCTTTGTAGGGGAGGTATCAGAAGGGATGGTCCGATCTCTAGCATATTTATAACAGATATCGTTGATAATGGAATATTAAGGTGTCTGAATGTAATGAAGATTGGATATTCAAAAATTTGACCCTTTGTGGGGGAAGTACTTGATGGAGTGGACCAATATTTTCCATTTTCGTCCCTGACCTAGCACTGATGCAAATATTAGGAGTTGCAAAGTTGGATCAAAATAGGGTTATTCTTTAACTTTCTGTGTAGTAAAAAATGTTTTTGAAAATGTTGACCTTTTGTGGGGGAGGTACCAGAAGTAGTGGACCGATATTGCCCTTCTCCAAACTCGATCAAAATTAGATAATAATATTACAATGTACCAAGTTTGGGCTAAATCGTATGCTCCCTTCAAGAGTTATCGTGCACTCCAGCCAGACGGACAGACGGACGGACATCGCTAGATCGACTGATTATAGAAAATGGGCTATATTTGCCCACGTTTAGGTATAGTCCCCATATAAATGTACCTTGAAATTTGAATGTTCCTGCACAAGAGAATCTATTTCTCAAGAAGGTCTTCCCATAGAGGACTTAAAGAGGGTGTTCTCTTTGTATAGTCATCTCTTTTGTGAAAGTTTTCTATCAGACAAAGAAAAGCTCCAAGTCTTCTATCTTCCGTGAAAAAGCAGCACGATTTCTACCTTTTATAATAGACCGTGACGGTCTTTTATCTTCCATAGAAGACCTGCAGATCTTCTATCCTCCAAAGATGAGCAAAAGATCCTCTCTTTCTTAGAGAAGAGCTAAAGATCTTCTCTATCCCTTAGAAGAGCTGTGTATGTTTTACTTCCTTTCATAGAAGAGCTGCGACGGTATTCCTACTTTCATAGAAAAGTTTAAGGATTTCGACTTCTCATAATTCCCCCCATATCCTTTATGTCTTTAGACTCATGGAAATGTAGACTGAGTGGCCAAACTATTGCAACAAATTATTTTTAGTTTAGTTTACTTTTTTACGATGAGCTCCTATTTTGCTATTATCAGATATAAGACAAAAATATCCCCAGGGAAAAGAGGTTCGTATCACAACCAGATAAACAAGACAAACAAAAGTAATGTCTGGAAAGGATTGAAGGATTCACAAAAAGCCATGGCAACCGCTTTTTTCAAGGACACATATTCAAGAAATTCCAAAGATTACCGCCAATAGCATTCCCTTCCTTCCTACGCTCGTATACAACAAATGAAAATAAAGATTACAAGACGATGATGAAATAATACAAAGAAGCAGATGAAGAAGATAAAGCGACATGAGAAAAGAAAAATTATGCCCGTAGCCACGATTTAGCCTTAAATAATCAGGAAATAACATTTTAATAACATCACAAAAGGCTGGCGATGGCGACGACGACACAGGCTTGTAACAAGACATGTCGGCACGACAACAACAGCAACACCAATTGCCAGCGGTAGTCACAGACGACAGCAACAGCAACATTTCTGCGAAAAAGCAGCAGACAAAATATCCAAGCAGAATGTTGCTGTTGTGGTTGTCGTCGTAGGTTCTCTTCGTGTTTTTTTTTTCTGTGGTATGAACCATGTTGTCCATGGGGGCGCAACATCAGGCTAACAGATAGGCGAAGGCAAAATAGGCAACCGGTTGCCGGTTGCTTGCTTCTTTTGGCGACTTTGCCATCACTGCAACACAAACAACAAAAGAAGTCATTTCTAGTTCTAAGAAACCGCAAAAACCTCACGCACACACTCGGAGAGAAAGAACATTCCAAGTCATTTAAACGTTGGAACATAATGTTGGTGGGGTCGACTTAAAAGTATAATATTTCACTATATCTGCTGCCGGGCGCTTTTGGCGCCATCTGTTTGATGGATTTTCATATTTATGTTTGTAATAGTCTACAATGTAAGCGACTTACAAGCGGAGAATATATATTTGTTTCCACTTAACAGAAGTTAATCCTGAGGTAACTGAGGGGATATTGATTTCAAGGTCATGGCGATTATATTTAAAAATATTTTCTTAAGGACTCTTAAGATTAAAGCATATTTTCTCAAGGAGCAAACCAGCAAAAAAAAACGGATTTTTTAAAAAATATTTTTCAAGACCTACTGACCACAAAATATGAATTTTTAGAGGACAGTTTTTCTTGGACCATCAGACCAACAAACGTGGGCCAACTGACAATTTTTCAAGGGCAAACTGTGGAATATTCTAGGATTTTTAAAAAATATTTGTTTCAAGGACCGATCATTAAACCTAGATTGCTTACGAGAGTTTCGCAAAGGACCTACAGATCAATAAACGTGGATTTTTAAAGAATATTTTTTCAAGGACCTACAGACGTGGATTTTTTAAGAATATTCTTTCAAGGAACTGCAGACCAATAAACGTGGATTTTTAAAGAATATTTTTTCAAGGACCAACAGACCTCCAACCGTGGATTTTTAAAGAATATTTTTTCAAGGACCTGCAGACCAGTAAACCTAGATTTTTTAAGAATATTTTCAAGGACCTACAGATCAATAAACGTGGATTTTTGAAGAATATTTTTTCAAGGACCTACAGATCAATAAACGTGGATTTTTAAAGAATATTTTTTCAAGGACCTACAGATCAATAAACGTGGATTTTTAAAGAATATTTTTTCAAGGACCTACAGATCAATAAACGTGGATTTTTAAAGAATATTTTTTCAAGGACCTACAGATCAATAAACGTGGATTTTTAAAGAATATTTTTTCAAGGACCCACAGATCAATAAACTTGGAATATTTATCAAGGACCAACCGAGCAAAAAAATTGGATTTTTAAGGAATATTTTTTCAAGGATTAACCGACCAATAAACTTGAAATTTTAAGGAATATTTTCTCAAGGACAATCAGACTATCAAACGTGGGTTCTTAAAGAATATTTCTTCAAAGGCCGACTGAACTATAATCGTGGATTTTTGAAGAAAATTTTCTGCAAAGGCTAACTGATATTTTTTCATGGACGAATTGTGGAATAACCTAGGATTTTTAAAGAATATTTCTTCAAAGACCTACTGACTAACGTAAATTTTTAGGGAATATTTTTGCAAGGGCCAACTGACCAATTAACGCGGATTTATAAAAAAAATTTCAAGGATTATCTGAGGTATAATCGTGGATTTGTAAAGAATATTTTTTCAAGGACCTTAAGACCAATTAAAAATGGATTTTTAAAGAATATATTTTCAAGGACCATCCCAACAATAAACGTGGATTTTTAAGGAATATTTTTTCAAGGACAACCAAACGTGGATTTCTAAAGAATATTTTTTCAAGGACAACCAAACGTGGATTTTTAAAGAATATTTTTTCAAGGACAACCAAACGTGGATTTCTAAAGAATATTTTTTCAAGGACAACCAAACGTGGATTTTTAAAGAATATTTTTTCAAGGACCTTTAGACCAATAAACGTGGATTTTTAAAGAATATTTTTTCAAGGACCTTTAGACCAATAAACGTGGATTTTTAAAGAATATTTTTTCAAGGACCTTTAGACCAATAAACGTGGATTTTTTAAAAAATATTTTTTCAAGGTCCTACAGACCAATAAATGTGGATTTTTAAAGGATATTTCTTCAATGATCATAAGATTGTCGTACGGAGATTCTTAAAGAATATTTCCTCAAGGATCAACTGACCGGCAAAGGAGATTTTGGATTTTTGAAAAATATTTTTTCAAGGACTACTGACTAATAAACGTGCCTTATTAAGGAATTCTTTGCAAGGACTTCCAGATCAATAAAAGTGGATTTTTAAATAATGTTTTCAAGGACCAATTAAGTCTTAACCTTGGATTTTTAAAGAATATTTTCTAAGGACTACCTTGTCAAGAACCAACTGACCTCTAAACGTGGATTTTTCTTAAAGATATTTTTTCCAGGAACAACAGACCAGCATCTGAGACTAGAAATTTGGATTTTTAAAGGATATATTTTAAAGGACCTACAAACTGACAAACGTAGAATTTTAAAGAATATTTTTTCAAGGACCAACAAACGTGGAATTTTGAAGGTCCTCAAAAAAAATGTTCTTTAAAATTTCACGTTTGTTGGTCCTTGAAAAAATATATAAGGATATTTAAGGATATTTTTTCAATCACCTGTAGCCGTGGATTTTTAAAGAATATTTGTTTATGGATATTTCGAAAAATAATCGTGAATTTCTAAATCATATTTATGCAAGGATCTACCGGCCAACAATCAGGGATTTTTCAAGAATATTTGTACAAGGACCAACAGACCTTCAAATGTGGAATTTTAAATGATTTTTTTTTTCAAGGACGAACTAACTAACAACCATGGGTTTTTTTAAAATATATTTTTTAAGGGCCATCAGTACAATAAACGTGGAATTTTAGAGGAAATTTTTTCAAGAAGCTACCGAAATTGAATGGCCAATTATTAGGGAATATTTTCTCAAAAACCAACTGACCAATAAACTTGGATTTAAAAAAAATCTCCAAGGGTCAACTCACATTTTTCAATGACTGACTGTGGAATATTCGAGGATTTTTAAATAATAATTTTTCCAATGACCAACCTACCAATAAACATGGATTTTTAAAGAATATTTTTTTCCAGAACTAACGGACATACTAACCAACAAACGTGAATTTGTAAAGATTATTTTTTTCGAGGACCATTAGACAAATATATGAGGATTTTTAAAAAATAGTTTTTCAAGGACCTACAGACCAATAATCGAGGAATATTGAAGAATATTTTTTCGAGGATAAACAGACCAATGGCACAATGCAACAAAATTCATTTTTTTTTTAATAATTACGGTCAAAAAGTTACGGTTGAAAAGTAACCTCTAAAGTAACCTCTCTTTAGGAGACGTCAAAAGTCTAAATTTTATCTAAACGGCAGGAATTCATATAAGTTTAGGGTTAAAGCCGTATTTTGTGTGTTTTTGCAAACAACGCAAATTTTGGAAGGATGACAACAAAGAGAAAAATATTTCTCTAAAGAATCCCGGATCAATAGTCGTGCATTTTTAAGAAACAAAAATTAAAAAATTTACCTTTTATGTCGTAATTATTTCAGCAATCTTCCCAAAATCTGAAAGTAAAAGAAAAACAAATTATTAATACTTAATTTTATATGATTTGTAAATCCATTTTGATTTCATCATCAGCATAAATATGACACTTAAAACATTTCAAGAGCAACACGCGCCTACACTGCCATCTGTGGTACAAGCAAGTCAATAGCCACGATACTTTGTCAAAATTTAAATGACTTTAATTTTGACAGAATGGGTGGTGAGAAGTTCGTGTACCGACAGACAGACAGACAGACAGTAACATTAATTTAAACAGTTATCTCTTTATTTCCGCCTAATGTTGGGCGCCACGACAGAGAGAAAAATGCAAAGAAATGCTCCACACCAACCAAAAACAGGGCTTTTATGACAACTACTTTGGAAAAGCCTTCGGGTTGTTTCCTTAATAAAATTTCCGTTTATGTTTTACACAATGGCTGAAAAGAAGATGATGAGGTGGTAACATCAACATCATCCATTGTGGGGTAATAAAAATATTCGAGGGAATGAGACCCAACCGAGGAATGCTTAAAGGTTATAACGATGTTGCTTTGACTTGAAGATATTTTCACAGTAATTTATTATTTGCTAAAAAGAGAAAAGGAGGAGAGAGAGAGCGTGGGGAGGCTTGTTGAATTTTTCATAATTTATAATAAGCTGTTTGCTGTTATTCCTTCTTAGCAGATTGTTGTAAGATTTACAGATTTAAGATAGCTGTTTGAGAAAATATGAAAGAGACCCACGTTTGGAGGTCTATGAAAAAATATTCTTTAAAAATCCACGTTTGGAGGTCTTTGAAAAAATATTCTTTAAAAATCCACGTTTGGAGGTCTTTGAAAAAATATTCTTTAAAAAACCACGTTTGGAGGTCTTTGAAAAAATATTCTTTAAAAATCCACGTTTGGAGGTCTTTGAAAAAATATTCTTTAAAAATCCACGTTTGGAGGTCTTTAAAAAAATATTCTTTAAAAATCCACTTTTGGAGGTCTGTTGGTCCAAAATTCTATAAAAATCCACGTTTGGAGGTCTGTTGGTCCTTGAAAAAATATCCTTTAAAAATCCACGTTTGGTGGTTCTTGAAAAAATATCCTTTAAAAATCCACGTTTGGTGGTTCTTGAAAAAATATATTTTAAAAATCCACGTTTGGAGGTCCTTGAAAAAATATTCTTTAAAAATCCACGTTTATTGGTCTAAAGGTCCTTGAAAAAATATATTTTAAAAATCCACGTTTGGAGGTCCTTGAAAAAATATTCTTTAAAAATACACGTTTGGAGGTCCTTGAAAAAATATATTTTAAAAATCCACGTTTGGAGGTCCTTGAAAAAATATATTTTAAAAATCCACGTTTGGAGGTCCTTGAAAAAATATTCTTTAAAAATCCACGTTTGGAGTTCCTTGAAAAAATATTCTTTAAAAATCCACGTTTGGAGTTCCTTGAAAAAATATTCTTTAAAAATCCACGTTTGGAGTTCCTTGAAAAAATATTCTTTAAAAATCCACGTTTGGAGGTCCTTGAAAAAATATTCTTTAAAAATCCACGTTTATTGGTCTAAGGGTCCTTGAAAAAATATTCTTTAAAAATCCACGTTTGAAGGTCCTTCAAAATATTTCTTAAAAATCCACGTTTTGAGGTCTGCTGGTCTTTGAAAAAATATTCTTTAAAAATCCACGTTTGGAGTTCCTTGAAAAAATATTCTTTAAAAATCCACGTTTGGAGTTCCTTGAAAAAATATTCTTTAAAAATCCACGTTTGGAGTTCCTTGAAAAAATATTCTTTAAAAATCCACGTTTGGAGGTCCTTGAAAAAATATTCTTTAAAAATCCACGTTTGTAGGTCTGTTGGTCCTTGAAAAAATATTTTTTAAAAACCCACGTTTGGAGGTCCTTGAAAAAATATTCTTTAAAAATACACGTTTGGAGGTCCTTGAAAAAATATTCTTTAAAAATCCACGTTTGGAGGTCTGTTGGTCCTTGAAAAAATATTCTTTAAAAATCCACGTTTGGAGGTCTGTTGGTCCTTGAAAAAATATTCTTTAAAAATCCACGTTTGGAGGTCTGTTGGTCCTTGAAAAAATATTCTTTAAAAATCCAGGTTTTTAGGTCTGTTGGTCCTTGAAAAAATATTATTTGAATAGCCAGGTTTGTAGGTCTGTTGGTCCTTGAAAAAATATATTTTAAAAATCCACGTTTTGATGTCTGGAATTCCTGGATTTTTTTTTTAATCCACGTTTTGATGTCTGGAATACCTGGAATTTTTTTTTTTAACCCACGTTCTGATGTCTGGAATTCCTTGAAAAAAATATATTTTAAAAATCCACGTTTGGAAGTCCTTGAAAAAATATATTTTAAAATCCACGTTTGTTGCTCCGGAGGTCCTTGAAAAAATATATTTTAAAAATCCACGTTTGGAAGTCCTTGAAAAAATATATTTTAAAAATCCACGTTTGGAAGTCCTTGAAAAAATATATTTTAAAAATCCACGTTTGAAAGTCCTTGAAAAAATATATTTTAAAAATCCACTGTTGGAGGTCCTTGAAAAAATATATTTTAAAAATCCAAGTTTGGAGGTCCTTGAAAAAATATTCTTTAAAAATCCACGTTTGGAGTTCCTTGAAAAAATATTCTTTAAAAATCCTTTACAAATTCGCGTTTATTGGTCAGTTAGTTCTTGACTCAAATATCCTTTAAAAATCCACGTTAATTTGTCATTCGGTCTTTGATTCAAAAATCGTTTAAAAATTCGCGTTTAATGGTCAGTTGGTCTTTGATTCTAAAATCCTTTAAAAATCCACGTCTGTTGCTCAAAGGGTCCTTGATAAAAAATCCCGTCTGGTGCTCGGATGATCCTTGACCAAAATATTTTTAAGAAGTCTTAAATTTATGGCTTTTAAAAAATATTCTTAAAAAATGTTATCCTCCAAGAGTCCTTTGCGAAAAATCTCTGCTTCACACACTCTAATGATGGCAAATTTATTCTCCATTTCGGCTGCATCTTTGGGAAAGGATGTAGAATAACATTTCAGCCATAAAAGCCCAACAACTGTCATCGTATTGCTCGCTAGCTCCAAAGCAAAAAAAAACTCAAAGGAACAGCATAAAAAATGAAAGGATAGACTGCAACAGAAAAAAACCGTAACAGAACAAACGAAGGCACTAGCAGCGGATAGTTGCAAGGCAATGCACCAGAAACTGCCAGCAAGGATGTGTGTTGTCATAATTCAGAATTACATCGTGCGGATGGGTACTTAGAGATTCCAAGTAAGTGAGTAACCACCAGCGACGACGGGCAGCGAGCGCATCCAGTAAAAGTAAAGTTGAGAAAATTGTTTACAGAAATAAGGAAGTCATTGCGGATGAGTGAATGGTGGAGGCCTGGTAGTTATGGAAACGTAGGAGAAGAGGTAGGGGTAAAAAAAGAAATAAAAAAGCAAAGGATGCACGGAACATTGTGTAGCCATGTTTTGCCTTGGCTTGCGTTAGAGAGACGCTTTTGCAGCAACAACACCGCAACGGCCTCAAACTGAAATGAGGTCATGATGATGCTGATGCCGATGACTGCGACGTTGTTGGTTGGGAAAAGAAAAAGGCTTTAAATTACACAATGATAAAAACAGCCGTAGCAACAACGACAACAACAACATGCATATATTTTGATAAGGAGACAAAAAATATGACATGACATTTTTTTAGCTTTACGCTATTGCCTCAAACGTTTTTTGTTGGAGATGGGGGTGAAAGAGGAGTACAAGGTGGGAAAAATGCGCGGAATTTGTTTGTTTAATTTCTGAAAAGAATGTCATAATTTAATAAGGAACTGGGAAAACAAATGTCTGAGCAGGCAATGCGGAAGTTGTAAACTAGTTTGCGATGTCCGAAAACAATTAAGACTTTGAAAAGCAGCAGAGAAGCAAAGAAGGGAGGTAAGTTTGTCGAAAAATCTTGGCGGAAATGTTTTCAACAATTTAAGGTAATCAAAACGGCACTGATTTTTATACCTTTTGCCATAGCGCTACGGAGGGTAATATCTTTTGATACGTCCCTCATCGAAATAACGGTCTTAGACCCTAAGTCTCTTTGGACCAAATTCTTTTCAGAACATTTGGAGTCGATATAGCGATATTCGTCCGTGCTTCTGTCTGTCTGTGTGGCTGACTGGTGCACACGACAAGCCTCGAAGGGATTATCCGATTTGGTCCAAACTTGGTATATCGTAATATTTTTATCAAACCTTAATCGAGTTCGGAGATGGGCAATATTGGTCCATTTCTTCTGGTACCTCCACCAAAACTTCAAAATTTAAAAAAAATATATATTTTACTGCATAGAAAGAGAAAGGAAAGGTGAGCAAATGGACAATATCGGTCCATTCCATCAAGTACATCCCCAACAAAGGGTCAAGATTTGGAATAATTGGTCAAAAATTTCAAAGAAAATATTTTACTGCACAGAAAGAGAAAGAAAGAATAATCCGATTCTGCTCCAAACTTTGCAAATCCTAATACTTGCATCAGTGCAAGATCAGGTGCGAAAATGAATGGTATCGGTCCACTCCATGAAGACCTCCCCCCCCCACAAAGGATCAACATTTTTGAATAATTATAACTTTTGTAAAATGTGATGTAAGGGTCCGATCTTTTTCAAATTAAACACATTACCATATTTTTATTAACAGAAGGTCTGGCGTGAAGATGGGATATATCGGTTCATTCCTTCTGGTATCTCCCCCACAAAGGGTTAAAATGTTGAATATTCATAAAGGTCATGGAGCCCGAAATTAAAATCCGATTCCTCTCAGACTTGGTACATCTCAGTATTTCCATCAACACAAGATCTGTTATAAAGATGGAAGAGATCGGACTATTCCATCTGGTACCTCCCCCACAAAGGGTCAACGTTTTGAATAACCAAAACGACTACAAAGTCCGAAATAAGTATCCTTTTTTCTTTATATTTCACACATCACATTATTTCCACTAACACAAGATCTGACGTGAAGATGGGATATATCGATCCACTCCTTCTGGTACCTCCCCCACAAAGGGTCAAAGTTTTGAATAACCAAAACGATTACAAAATCTGAAATAAGCATCCGCTTCTCTTGATATTTCACACATCCCATTATTTCTACTCACACATGATCTGATGTGAAGATGGGATATATCGGTCCACTCCTTCGGGTACCTCCCCTACAAAGGGTCAAAATTTTGAATACCCATGAAGCTCATAAAGCGCGAAATTAATATTCGATTCCATTCAGATTTGGCACAGCTTAATATTTCCATCAACACAAGATCTGTTATAAATATGATAGAGATAGGACCATTCCTTCTGGTACCTCGCCACAAAGGGTCAAAGTTTTGAATAACCAAAACGATTATAAAATCCGAAATAAGCATCCTACTCTCTTCATATTTCATACATCCCATTATTTCTACTAACACAAGACCTGCTGTGAAGATGGGATATATCGGCCCACTCCTTCTGATACCTCCCCCACAAAGGACTCAAAATTTTGAATATCCATGAAGCTCATAAAATGCGAAATTTACATTCGATTCCATTCAGACTTGGCACATCCCAAAAATTTGCACATATCTCATATAAAGTATAGAAAGTAGTCGATATAGTCCAAATATGGCACGTTGTAATACCCATATTAGTATTAGGCCAGACATGAATTGGTCAATATTGTCCAAATGCTTCGGAACTTCCCCCTTAAAGGGTGGACAGTGTGAATAATCATAACTTATGGCTGGGGGTATACATCCTATAGATACTATTCAATTTGCTTAATTTTATTTTGAAAATAATTAAGGTTCCAACATTACCCCACGTTGGGCGCCATTTCCTAACAGTTATAATCAAGCTGTTTTAGAAGTTTCTGTAGTTAAACACGTGTTTGGAAGTCAGGCACAAAGGAAACTTTTTTGCCCAACTTCATAAAACAATTAATTGGATAGGGCACTTCAGTCCCAAGTTGGGCGCCACTTTCATACAACACGCTGCTTTAGAAGAATCTCATATATAAAAGCTACTTTTCAAAATATTTACAAATTTTGGCTTCATTTCCATTAAGTATAATACATGTGACAAAGGAAGATTCGTTGAGACCTCACGTTGGGCGCCATTTCCATATATAATAATACAGATAATATCTCTTTTCCATTAGGTCAAAAAAGAAACATATCTTTCCTTGGCTTCAATATTCAAAAAAAAAAATAAATAAATAAATAAAAAGTCCAAACCTTCGTCGCAAAATGATGTTCCGCATCTGTTACTTAGAAACCTTTTAAAAAAATTACATTTAGCCTTCCACAAAAACAGAACTATTGACAAATTCCGGAACAACTAATAACAATTTATCAATGCGACTACGTATTTTCAAGTCTAACTGCAATAGCACAAAAAAGGATAAAATAATAGAACTGTCTTACCCTAAGGCCGGCTCGTTCAACTGCAATGCCGGATGACGACTACTGCAACATTGCATTTGGCAATGGTGGTGAAGCGAGTGTTTGTGGCGATTGCAACAAAACAAATTGCAGCAATAAAAATCCACAATTGCACTTAAAATAATTAACAATGACATTAGAATAATTTGTATTCTCCGACTTGCCGCTTTCAAGCTGAGCGGCAAAAGGTGTTGAGAGCAGGCAGGCACGCACAGACACCGTTTTATAAATGTTGGGTTATATTTCAAATGGAATTTCAAGAATTAAGGGTAATAAATGTGGAGGGATGAATGGAAAAGATCTTCCAAGAATAGAGTGAGATTTCTGAGGGGCAGAAGATCTCTTTTTTAGGGACAGAAGAAGACCTTCTTCTGTGAGGACAGAAGAGGTCATCTTCTGTGGCGGACAGAAGAGGTCATCTTCTGTGGCGGACAGAAGAGGTCTTCCTTTTTGGGACACAAGAGTATTCTTCTGTGGGACAGAAGATATCTTTTGTGGGACAGAAGAGGTCTTCTGTGGGACAGAAGAGGTCTTCTGTGGGACAGAAGAGGTCTTCTGTGGGACAGAAGAGGTCTTCTGTGGTCAAAAGATGTCTTCTGTGGTCCGAAAATGTCTTCTGTGGTCAGAGGATGTCTTCTGGGGTTAGGCGATAGAGTAAGTCTTCTGTGGCCAAAGAAGGCCTTTTTGACCAGGTCTTTAGTAAATAGAAGAAGTTTTGATTCAAAACGGCATTGTCTTACAAATTGTATCCAGAAAATAAGTATTGTTTTAAAATCCACATTGGGCGCCATTTTCTTGTTGTGGTTATATATTTAATCTGTAGTAGAAATCTATGTTTAAAAAGCATTTTTAGAAGACAGTCATGGTGGACGGCTGTCTGCTAAACTTTATTTAAAAAAAAACGCCCCACGTTGGGCGCCACTTTCTTGAAGTAAGTATTTATTTGGGCTATTTTAAAGCTTTGCGTTTCGATAACTTGTTTAGAAAACATTCATAACTGAAATCTGTGTGGTCAACTCCTTTTCAAAGAAGCCCCACTTTGGGCGCCACTTTAACAAAACATTTTTTTAAGAATTAAAAAAAATACTATCATAGACCTCTGTTCTTTCAAGCTGTTTTGGAAACTTTGTAAGAAGATAGTCATACAATTTTTTGTATGTCAATGCCCCATGTTGGGCGCCATTTTCAAAAAATATGCTTTCAAGTTGTTTTAGAATACAATCAAGAGAAGGTCTCACTCCTTTAATATAAGTAATATTGCTTATAAAAATTACTATTTTTTTTTTTTTTTTGGATTTTTTGAAGAGCCACACGTTGGGCGCCATATTTACACAATATGCAATTTATCTGTTTTAGACGACACTCGTTGAAAGAAAACCTCCGGGTTTTAATATTTATAGTTTTCCTAATCAGTTATATTTGGGCGACAAACCGATCTATTCGCCTGTCTTTTAAGAGAATTTCAAACTTTGGTCCTATAAAAGTGTGATATTAGGGGAAAACCTGTTTTTCTCCTACACTCTATGATCTTAATACACTTTTTGGAATTGACTCCCTCCCTGTGCCCCCTGAAACTAAAATTAACTCCAATTTGTAAAAGTTTCCAAATATATTTCATTTCTCAATTTAATTGCAAATCATTAGCCAGACAATTGCTTTTTGGGGAACTCTTGATGTTGAGTAACTCAACAGAGTCCTTTGGAATTCCTCCACACACACACACACCCACACATTTTACAACTACTCTCCAATGCAAAAACTGAGAAACTTTACAAAAAACGAGTATTCTTTTTCATTTCATTTACAGATTTTCTGTTTTGTTAAAGAAAATTACACTTAAGGGAATATGAAATGTAAATTAAATAATTTGCTTCTTTTGCACCGCCCCCTCTCCCCAGAGCCGCATTTTCGAAGTACGGCAACATATTTGCAGCATCAAACCTCCTGACACAAATAGCATCGTACACAAAAGCAGCAATGACATACTCTCAATTTGCGAAGCACAAAAAAGCGACGAAGAAGGCGAAGAAGAAGAGGAGGAGGAGGTTGGAAAATATGTTGAGTATTTTGTTATGTTGCTTTGAGTCATTGGTGTGATGGCGTGAAGATGGGTGGAGGAGGAGATGCAAAACATATGTCACCCATTGCACCACATATCCAAAAAGCAGCAGCAGCAGCAGCAGCTTGTTGGCGTGGGAGGTGAAAGAAATACCGCTAAAATGAATAGCTTTCGGAGTCAACCATCCGTGATGGTGGTGTAGTACGAGAGAGTAGCATTTGCTGCAAGTACCATGCTTTAACACACGAAGACACCAAAGGAGATATGTTGCTACTCCCTTCCCTCCACCAACACACCTTTCCATTCCGCACACACGCAGTTATCCCGCACTCTTTGTATTCTCACATTCACATTGGTTTGCCAGTTCATTCATTTCACTTCACTTTGTTTGGTTTTATTTTTTTTGTTTCTTTAATTTTTCATCATCTCTGGTCTCCTCTTGTCATCTGCCTCGCTCCGGCATTGAATTTATATTTTTGTGAATGAGAAGCTGCTGAGCTGTTCCCATAACCTAACACAGATCGCTTGGCAGTGCCATACCTCCCAGTTATTTAAATGGGATGGATGCACTTAAACATTCATAAAGTGGTAGCAATGATAACCACCGGTGATGATGATGATAACGACATGGAGATGGCGATGATGGCAATATCAAATCTGAAAGGTAATAATAATAATCATGAAAGTGGTACAACTTCTTCCCAAGAGCATTGGGTAGCAACAAGTTGAATTTGAGGGGAGATAAAGAAAGCAGATTTTCAGAGCTCTCATAGGAAATTATTCCGAGATTTTCTGCATATAGAAGCCGTTCAGAGGTCTTCTAAAACTAGAATGTCACTCAGAGGCCTTCTTTAAACAAAATGCCTTCAGAAGATACCTCAGAGGCCTTTCATAGATAGAAAACGTCTAAGAAGTCTTCCATGCACAGAATAACTGACAAAGGTCTGCTATTGAAAAAAAGGTTACCAATTATATCATATCTTCCGGGAGAGTAGAGTTTCCAATAACCACCTATTGAATTAGAATAACGATTTTTCATCGGATTTCTATAGAGAGAGAGAGAGGTGTCCTACTCTCGACCCTCCAAAGATATGTTATTGAAAGAGGACCTCCCATACATCTTACATTAAATTAATACCTTCAAAGGACTCATTTTAAAGAGGATTTTGCAATCATCTCCCGCAGGTCATTTTCAAAAGATTTTTTTTTAAAAAATTCCGAACTCCTTAAATAATAAGTGAAAGATATGATTTTCAAGGACCGCCAGTCCTATAAATTTGGACTTTTTCAGAAAATACATTTCCACCGACCATGAGCCTTCCTTTTTAGGGATTATTTTTTTAATTGAGTAGGATTTTCAGTACGACCATCAGATCCAATATTCTAGATTGTTTAGGAAATATTTTCCTAGGATATCAGAACTTTTTCAAATAATAAATGAACGTGTGAAGGACTATTTTCTATGAATAGTGGATATCCTGGGATTTGTTTGTCAAGAACAAATACATCTACAATCGTGGATTTTTGTACCCTCTGCCATATGGCAAGAGAGATCGTTTAATACGGCCAAAACGTGTCACATCGAAATAATGCTTTTAGACCATAGGTCTCTTTGGACCAAATCCGTTTCAGGACATTTGGAGTCGATCTAGCAATGTCCGTCCGTCCGCTCGTCCGTCTGTCTGGCTGGTGCGCACGATAAAGGGAGTATCCGTTATTTGCCAAACTTGGTACATCGTAATATTATTGTCAAACTTAGATCGAGTTCGTAGATATCGGTCCACTGCTTCTGGTACCTCCCCCACAAAATATCAATATTTTCAAAGAAAATAATTTTCTGCACAGAAAGAGAAAGGTCAATCCGATTGTCCGGTACCTCCCTCACAAAGCGTCTAAATTTTGAATATTCATGAAGCTCATAGAATGCGAAATTAACATTTGATTCCATTCAAACTTGGCACAGTTCAATATTTCCATCAACACAAGATATGTTATAAAGATGGTAGAGATTGGAACATTTCTTCTGGTACCACCCCCACAAAGGGTCAAAGTTTTGAATAACCAAAACGATTATAAAATCCGAATTTAGCATGTGGTTCTCTTCATATTTCGCACATCCCTTTTTTTCTACTAACACAAGATCTGATGTGAAGATGGGATATATCGATGCACTCCTTCCGGTACCTCCCCCACAAAGGGTCTAAATTTTGAATATTCATGAAGCTCATAAAGCGCGAAATTAAAATCCGATTCCATTCAAACTTGGCACAGTTCAATATTTCCATCAACACAAGATCGGTTATAAAGATTGTAGAGCACGGATCATTCCTTCTGGTACCTCCCCCACATAGGTTTCAAGATCTGTCATAACTTGCGAAGCAAGTCGGCCTGAAATCTGATATGTGTAATTTATCGAAATTTATGATTTCCCATAAAATTGGGTATGAATTTTCGAGTGTTAAAAAGGGAATACTTCGGTCCGATATATCGGTTACATCACTCATATTTCCACATTTTCCAAAAATTTGCACACACTTCATATAAAGTATAGTAAGTAGACGATATAGTCCAAATCTGGCACATTGTAATATTTTTATCAGTCTTAGGTCAGATACGAATTGGCCAATATTGACCAACTGCTTCGGAACCTCACCCATAAAGGGTCAACAGTTTGAATAATCATAACTCAAGGCTGGGGGTATACATCTGTCGGCAAAATCGACTTTTTGCCAAACAAGTCCTACGTTGGGCGCCACTTTTACATAACATTCATTTGTGAGTTTTTTTGGGAAACTATCGTAAACGTCGGTTCTTTTAAATTAGTTAAGTTATATTTGAGATGTTTTGAAAACTTGTTGAAAAGAGGGTCATAAAGTATGTTTATGTGTTCGTGCCATATGTTGGGCGCCATTTTCAGATAATCTAATTTCTAGCAATTTTAGAAGACAATCCAGAGGAGATCACAGCCCTTGTACATAAGAACTTTTTTTTATAATAATCACTTATTTATGTGAAATGATTCGCACGTTGGGTGCCATTTTTAAACTGTACCCAATTAATCTGATTTACAAGTGCCACGTTGGGAGCCATTTCATTGAAGTAAATTTATTTTAATTGAAGCTGTTTCAGAGCTGTATGCTTTGAGAATTTGTTTAGAAGAATGTCATAACAGAGGTCTCTGCGTTCTATGATTTGTCGAACAAGCCCCATGTTGGGCGCCACATTTACATTAATTACATTCATTCATGAACTTTGGAGAAACAATCTTTAATGTCAGTTTATTTTAGCAAATTTCTATTTAAGTTGTTTTGAAAACTTCTTAAGTAGAGAGTCATAAAGAATGTTCGTGTGTTTATGCCCCATGTTGGACGCCATTTTTAGAAAAAATATTTCCAAGCTATTCCAAGAGACAATCGAAAGGAGATGACAGCCCTTGGACATAAGTAATATTAGCTATAAAAATCATTTATTTATCTGCAATCAGTTGCACGTTGGGCGCCATGTTTACACTATACGCAATTAATCCTATTTAAAAGTCGCACTTTGGGCGCCATTTTTGCAATATAGGCAATTAATCTGTTTTAGAAGACACTCGTTCAGGATAACGCAGCCTTTTAATATTTGTGGTTACCACAATAATTTAAATTTGGGCGCCATTTTCAAATCTATCTCAACATCAACTGTGTATTTTTAGACTATTTTTCCAGGACCATGAGAGCTGAAGTCGAGGATTGTTTAATGGCAATTTGTCAAGGATTTCGTAAGAATTTTGCTTTGGTAAATTTTAAAATTCATGGAGTTTTTATTTGGGCGCCATTTTCAAATCTATCTGATCTTCAACTGTGTATATATAGAATATTGTTCAGGGTCGAGGATGGTTTAATGACAATTTGTCAAGGATCTCATAAGAATTTTTCATTGGTATATTTTAGAAACGATCGGAACTCCATTCAAGGAGTTTTTATTTGGGCGCCATTTTCAAATCTATCTGATCTTCAACTGTGTATATTTAGACCATTTTTCCAGGACCATCAGAGCTGTAGTAGAAGATTGTTTAATGGCAATTTATCAAGGATTTCATAGGGATTTTGTTTAAGAATATTTTCAAAACGATCGGATCTCCATTCATGGAGTTTTTAATATAGGAATATCAGAGGCCACAGGTCTCATATTTCAATCCACCATTTTCTCAGAATTAACAGAGCTATTTTGGCTATAGATCTTGGAAGATTAAGACTATTTTTCTAGGTATGAATCATGGATTTTTAGAGGTATAACACCTTCTATCTGCATTATATTCTTTTCTATTTAGGAATACATTTTTATACCCTCCACCATACTATGGAGGGTATATTAACTTTGTCATTCCGTTTGTAACTCCTCGAAAAACTCATGTCAGACCCAACAAAGTATATATATTCTTGATCAGCGTAAAATTCTAAATCGATTTAGCCATGCCCGTCGGTCTGTCTGTATGTCTGTCGGTCCGTCTGTCTGTTGTAATCACGCTATCTTTCAAACGAATTGAGATAGAAGGCTAAAATTTTGAACACGTGTTTATTTTTCCAGTAGGCAGGTTCAGTTCGTAAATGGGACATGTCGGTCTACGTTTTCCTATAGCCCCCATATATAAGTACCTCCCAAAATTCGGTATATTGATGATTTTAGGGACATTATTCATCGGAATTGTTTCAAATTTGGTATTTGAAGTTCGAAATGGATACTACAGCCCAAGACAGAAAATTGTCTGTGCAGGTCCACGTCTTCGTATAGCCTCCATATAACGGTACCTCCCGATATTCATAATTTTGATGATTTTAGCGAAATTATTCACCGGAATTGTTACAAATTTGGTATTTGAGATTCGTAATGGATACTACAGCCCATGACAAAAAATTGTCTATGCAGGTCCACGTCTTCGTATAGCCCCCATACAACGGTACCTCCCAAAATTCGGTATTTTGATGATTTTATCGTCATTATTTAACGGAATTGTTTCAAATTACGTATTTAGAGTTCGTAATGGAAACTACAGTCTGTGACAGAAAATTGCCTATGCAGGTCCAGGTTTTCGTATAGACCCCATCTATCAGTACCTCCCTATATTCGGTTGGTACAATACCCACCGAAATTTTTTGAGATGTCGTATTTGATGTTCGTAATGGATGCTATAGCCTGTGACTGCAAATTGTCTATGCTGTATTCTATATATTCTATATTCGGTATTTTTAAAATTTTGACAGAATTTTTTAAGGACTTTATTTTTTTTTTAATTTTCCAAATTCGTTCCAAATGGTGGAGGGTATTCAAAGTTCGGCCCGGCCGAACTTACTGCTTTTTAACTTGTTCTCACTTCTGGCTACACTCAAGTAAATGAAACCCATTATTTTTTTCAATCGCTTTAAAATCAAATACCCTGTCTTTATCCCCCATCTCATGGGCCTGCTAAGTACCTTAATGGTGTCATATTTTCCCTAAATTAAAATATTTTATGAGATTTCCTAAGGGCCCGCAACTGATAGCTTTTGTCCATTTCACTTATTTGTTTTCTGTGGTAATTTATTCACTGCATAGCAGCAATTTTGTTCCAACAAGTTATTACAAATCTGCTGCAATCAAAGCTGGGAATATTTTATTTCACATTAAATCACCACCACATTGCCATTATGGAAAAATGATAACCTTTTGTCAATTTTTTTCGTTCCGTTGGTGTTGCATGTGCCTCTCTCAAAGGACTATTTGGTTTATGATAATGAACGAATGAATGAATGGTGGCGATGATGATGATGATGATGGTAGTGATGTGATATTTTAAAATATAAAATTGTGTGGCAGACAGGCTCTTTGTCAGTGAGTACTCACTCACCCAACCAACCATCATGCGAACACATATTCTGTCATCAAAGGCAAATTGGATTTATATGCAAAATAGTCAATTTAATTTACAACAGAAGACCAGCCAACCGAACAACCGACCGACCAACCAACCGACCGTCCGACCACAGAATGCCATAGGAATCCTTGGCTCATTTTTTCCTAGAACTGGTTGGCTTTTAATACAATAAAATATGAATAAAATGCCATCCATCCATCCATCCACATTTAAATGTTAGTTATCTTTCGTTTTTTTTGTTTCATTCCTCTATGAATGTGATTTCCATTTAAATAATTTATCCTGGAAAAAATTAACACCCTCATTGTAAACTGTATGTGATGGCCATCATGATGTGGATGATGATGATGATGGAGGTGATGATGATGATGTTGTTCGCAAATTCTTTTGTGGTCTATGTCAACGTCAGTTTCTGCACGAATCTGTGGTTGTCAGCAAAAAAAATGGGGATATGTGATTATAGACCTGGCAGTGCAGTGGTTAATCCATCATAAAATGAAAAATGTTTTAAAAATATTTGAACTTAAAAACCATCAAATATCCGAAATTCATAGCACTGATAGTCCTTGATTAAATACAAGAAAGATTTATATGGTAACAGAGTCTTAAAAATATTCAAAGAATGTTATGATTTTACAGCCATAGTCATTGAAAATACTTTTTTTTAATTTTCAATCCACACCCCTAAAATTTCTTGTAAATTCTGTCCAAAATTTGTCCAAAAAATAGATTTTAAGCTCGATTATCTTTTTAAAAATTTTCCTTTAAAATCCACGATAACTAATTTTTTAAAAATGGTCATGGGCCGATATTGTCCATTTTCGCATCAGACGTAGCATTGAAGCAAATATTAGAAGTTCCAATATTTGTACAAAATCAAATCGTTATTTCTTGATCTATAAGGCAATTATTTTCTGTGAAAATTTTGAGCTTTTGTGGGTGGGGGATTCAAAAAGGAGTGAATCGATATTGCACATCTCTGAACTCGGTCTAAGTTTGGTAATAATATTACAACAAGAGTTATTGTGCGCATTAGCCAGTCTTTCTGACTGACCCCTAGATCGACACCAAATGTCCTAAAACGGATCTGGTCCAAAGAGACCTAGGGCCCAAATCCGTTATTTCGATAAGGCACTTTTAGTCGTATCCTGTAATAAATACCTCCCGTATGGTGCTTGAAAAAATTGTAAATATTCCACGTCCTTGAAAAAATATTTAAAACATTTCAAAATATTAAAAAATGCACGTCCTTGAAAAAATAACTTCCTAGGAAAAAGGTCTTTTAAAAAATACTTAAAAAATCCACGTCCATAAAAAAACCTTTAAAAAATCAACGACCTTTTTTTAATGTTTAAAAAAACAAGTCCTGAAAATTCAAAACAAAGCAAAAACGTCCTTCCTTGCTTGCTGTAAAAAAAGACTATTTCAAAAATTCCACGTCGCTGAAAAAAGCAATGTCCAAAATTCAACGTCGCTGAAGAAATATTTAAAAAATTCCACGTCGCTGAAGAAATATTTAAAAAATTCCACGTCGCTGGAAAAATATTTAAAAAATTCCACGTGGCTGGAAAAATATTTAAAAAATTCCACGTCCTTGAAAAAAGTATACAACAAATCCACGTCCAAAAAAAATGCACGTCCTTGAAAAAAGTATGTAACAAATCCACGTCCTAAAAAAATTCACTTCCTTGAACTAAACATTTAGAAAGATCCACGTCCTTGAATTTAATATTCAAAAATATCCACGTAGTTGAAGTAAATATATATATATATATATATATATATATATATATATATATATATATATATATATATATATATATATATATATATATATATATATATATATATATATATATATATATATATATTTAAAAAATCCATGCCTTTGAAAAAAAAAATATTTAAAATAATCCTTAAAAAAGTATTAAAAGTCTACGTCCTAGATTTTTTTTAAATCAACGACCTTGAAAATTTTATATATCGACGTCCCTGAATATATATCGACGTCCTTGAAAAAAATATTTTAAAAATCGATGTCCTTGAAATATTTTAAAAATAGATGTCCTTGAAAAGATATTTAAAAATAATCGACGTCCTTGATTTTTTTAAAAAAATCGATGTCCTTGAAAAAAAAATATTTAAAAAATCCACGTCCTTGGAAAAAAAATATTTAAAACATCCACGTCCTTGGAAAAATATTTAAAAAATCCACGTCTTTGGAAAAAATATTTTAAAAATACAGGTCCTTGGAAAAAAAATATTTAAAAAATACACGTCCTTGGAAAAAATATTTAAAAAATACACGTCCTTAAAAAAAAATTTTACAAATTCATTTATTTTATTTAAAAAAGTACAAATCCTTGAAAAAAAAAATTCCACGTTCTTGAAAAAAATATTTAAAAACCTCATGTCCTTAAAAAAATTAAAAACTACATGTTGTTGAAAAAAAAAAGATTAAAAAAAATCCACGTCTTTGCAAAAAAAATTCTATATGAATTTCACGTCTTTGAAAAAAAAATATATTTAAAACATCCCACGTCCTTCAAAAACTACTAAATGGACAAAATACGTATATAAAAAAAAATATTTTAAAAATTTTACATTCTTAAAAAAAGGAAACAAATCCCCAGTCCTGGGAAAAAATATTTAAAAAAACCGTGTTTATATTATAATGTCCTTATTTTTTTTAACCGTGGACTTTTTCTTAAAAAAAAATTACAAAAAAAAATATTTTTTGGAACAGTGTTGTCTTGTTCGTTCGGGATACCATACTATTTTGTTGTTGCAAAATGGTCAAACTTAATCCCATTATTGTTGTTTTTATGTCTGGGATATTTTCCCCAGAGTAATAGAAGTTAATTTTAAAATAACTTCTGGGGTGAACAGACAAACAAAAAGGTAGCTCATGAGGATTGGTGGGTCTTTCCGAAACCTAGGTATTCCCTGCCTTACCACCTGGTAAACATTACCATCGTTCTCCACTAATAAACAAACGTTGTTTTTTTAAAAACACCAATAAAGGGATTAAGCCTGACCATTTTGCAACAAAAAAAAAAAATTTAAAAACGTTCACAAAAATTATATATATATATATATATATATATATATATATTTAAAAAATCCATGCCTTTGAAAAAAATTATTTAAAATAATCCTTAAAAAAGTATTAAAAGTCTACGTCCTAGATTTTTTTTAAATCAACGACCTTGAAAATTTTATATATCGACGTCCCTGAATATATATCGACGTCCTTGAAAAAAATATTTTAAAAATCGATGTCCTTGAAATATTTTAAAAATAGATGTCCTTGAAAAGATATTTAAAAATAATCGACGTCCTTGATTTTTTTAAAAAAATCGATGTCCTTGAAAAAAAAATATTTAAAAAATCCACGTCCTTGGAAAAAAAATATTTAAAACATCCACGTCCTTGGAAAAATATTTAAAAAATCCACGTCTTTGGAAAAAATATTTTAAAAATACAGGTCCTTGGAAAAAAAATATTTAAAAAATACACGTCCTTGGAAAAAATATTTAAAAAATACACGTCCTTAAAAAAAAGATTTACAAATTCATTTATTTTATTTAAAAAAGTACAAATCCTTGAAAAAAAAAATTCCACGTTCTTGAAAAAAATATTTAAAAACCTCATGTCCTTAAAAAAATTAAAAACTACATGTTGTTGAAAAAAAAGATTAAAAAAAATCCACGTCTTTGCAAAAAAAATTCTATATGAATTTCACGTCTTTGAAAAAAAAATATATTTAAAACATCCCACGTCCTTCAAAAACTACTAAATGGACAAAATACGTATATAAAAAAAAAATATTTTAAAAATTTTACATTCTTAAAAAAAGGAAACAAATCCCCAGTCCTGGGAAAAAATATTAAAAAAAACCGTGTTTATATTATAATGTCCTTATTTTTTTTAACCGTGGACTTTTTCTTAAAAAAAAATTACAAAAAAAATATTTTTTGGAACAGTGTTGTCTTGTTCGTTCGGGATACCATACTATTTTGTTGTTGCAAAATGGTCAAACTTAATCCCATTATTGTTGTTTTTATGTCTGGGATATTTTCCCCAGAGTAATAGAAGTTAATTTTAAAATAACTTCTGGGGTGAACAGACAAACAAAAAGGTAGCTCATGAGGATTGGTGGGTCTTTCCGAAACCTAGGTATTCCCTGCCTTACCACCTGGTAAACATTACCATCGTTCTCCACTAATAAACAAACGTTGTTTTTTTAAAAACACCAATAAAGGGATTAAGCCTGACCATTTTGCAACAAAAAAAAAAATTTTAAAAACGTTCACAAAAAAAAAAAAATGAAAAATATTTTTAAAAATTCATGAAAAGATATTTTAAAAATCCATCCTTTAAACATATTTAAAAAAATCGACGGTTACAAAATCCTTAAAAATCCACGCTTACAATAGTCCTTTAAAGATATTTTAAAAATTTACGTTGGAAATGTTTCTTTAAAAAGATGTTTCTAAAAAATCCACGATTTTAATATTCATTAAAAAATATATTTTTAGAGAATCCAACTTAGCGATGATCCTTGAAACAATAAAATATCCTGTGACATACGAACTATGATGACACGATGCTTTCAACCATATTATTTTTGTCATCCACGAATGATATTTCAAAAATAAATCCCATTTCATGTTCACGTCATTCGCACATTGGTTAATAACAAATCAAACGAAATAATCCGAAATTATGACATATGTGCGTATTTATGTACGCTTTAAAAATCTGTATTTTATGATTTAGTACCAAAAACAATCATTGCCATTGACATGACCGATGATTCCCTGGAAGTCAAGCTTCTCCTTCAGAAGTAAATCAAAACAATCTAAAATCCGCTGATGCTACTGTTTCCCAGAAAAGAAAATTGCTCAGAAAATACGCCAATCTTTGGCTGAGTATTAATTTGTAAATAATGTACACACTTACTACAACAACAAAAACAGAAACAACAAAGATTTTATTATTCTTCCTTCGTTTTTTCTTCTCCTTCCTTCCAGTAAGTTCATTGTTGTAGAAGAAGACAAACCACGGCACATACTCTTGGATTTCTTTCCCAGCTTTTATTTGTTTCTTCTCGAGTTGTTTTTTTTTTTATTTTCCTCTTTTTTTTCGGCTGTTGCCTGCCGCCTCCAACGCCCTCGTGTATTTATTTATGTGGAAAATTTGAAAAACGCCTAGCAATATTTGTAAATGTTTGCACACAACCAACACACCATGCCACGCCACGCACTACCATCCTCCCCCCAACCTCACACTCGTTTCTTCTATAGAAATTCCGAAATGGAGGAGAATCTGTTCTGGGTAAATAAATTTTTATTATAAAAGTTATGCCCAAGAAGAAAAGAAGGCGAAGGGTGAATGAGAACTGAAATTTTCTTAGTATTTGAACATTTTGTAAAAAATCAACAGGAGCGGCAGCAGGAACAGAAGCGGCAGCGGGAACAGAAGCGTCAGCAATGGAAAGCAGACAAGTGGCCATATCAGCCAGCATACTTAATAATGCTCCTAGAATGTTGTTCTTATTCTTCTTCTTCTCAATATATCCTTTTCGTTTCCCACTTTTTCCCTGATTCTGGATGTGTTTCTCCCAAATTAAAGGGAAGTCAAAATGAGGGAATGAATTCCTTATTCACCCGCTGTGAGCAAGGGGAATACTCCCAACAAAAGAAGGAAACAAAGTTGAGGGCTGAACAAACAAAAAATTTATGATACTCTCTCTCTCTCCCTAAGAAGTAGAACTTTTGCCTAAAGGAAAAAGGTCGTCGGGGCAGGGCAGAAAGATAAGCAAACAAAAAAATTACAGCTTCACTCATATAAAAGCGAACAGGAATATAAATAAGCCGTAGGAATACCTCAAAGAAAATTAAATGCGAAACATCTAAATTTCTTAAAGCTCTCGGAACATAAAAAGATGTTTAAAAAAATTTCTGACAAATTCCAAAACAATTTAGAAATAACGCTCTAAATAATGTGTGAATGCTGCAAGTGACAGACAGCCCGGCCAGAGCTCTCCCTTGAGGTATTTGAAAAACATTTAATAGAAATGTGTTGGCATTTCCGTTGACACAGTTAGTTTGGTAAGGACATCATGTCACAAAAAATGTTCATCCAGTTTTTAATTTGAGACAAGTGTGGTAAAATAGTTTTTTTTTTCTTATAAAGAACGAGGGCAACAAGGAAAGTTTTTTTGCAGGACCACCACATAAACGTGGATTTTTAAAAAATATTTGCGAAGATGATCACCTAAACGTGAATGTTTTAAAAAAATACTTTTCAAGGATCGTCAAATATGAATTTTAAAAAATAAATTCCAAGGACTATTTTAACTTTGATTTTTTGAAGAATAATTTTTCAAGGATTATATTAACTTGGATTTGTTAAAGAACATTTTTGCAAGAACTATCAAAAACTTGAATTTAAACCAATAAGGAAGGTGTAACGACAGACCTGGATAAGTACTCAAGGAACGGGACAAGGATACAGAATCAGCGTGTTCAGGATTCGGGATGGATTCAGTGCGAGAGACATGGATAATACTCTAACGCTACAAGGATCAAGGATACCTTAATAAGTACTCAGGCACTACAGGATATTCAAGGATACGGCTGCAAGAGACCTTAATATGTACTCAGACACTACAGGATATTCAAGGATACGCTTGCAAGAGACCTTAATAAGTACTCAAACACTACAGAAAATTCAAGGATACGGTTGCGAGAGACCTTAATAAGTACTTAAGCATTACGAGGATCTAGGATACGCTTGCAAGAGACCTTAATAAGTACTCAAGCACTACAGGATATTCAAGGATACGGTTAGGAGAAACCTTAATAAGTACTCAAGCACTACAAGGAACTAGGACACGGCTGCAAGAGACCTTAATAAGTATGCTATGGATACCACCGGGATTCAAGGATTAGAGACCTGTATAAGTACTCTAGTGTAGAATGTCCAGGATAAATTACTGGATAAGCACTTGCCGGTTTGGTGTTGTCTTGTGCTCATCACCGCCAATGGTAGTGATGAGTGGACACTGATATGTTGTTGTGATAACGGTTTACCTTTATTGAGTGTGGTTGCTCGCAAGAATTTAGCTGGGCAACTTGTAATTTCTTATAGCGTTTGTGTGACGTTTTTTTTTTTTTGTTGCCTTCACAAAGGTTTTAACCTTCGGGCGGGCCGACTATGTGATAACCTACTCCACCTTGCGTATTTAGTAGAGCTCCCGTAACAAAAACGTTTTTATTGGGAATTAATGTGAAGTAGATCATACGAACTATGAATCAAGTGCCAACTTCAGACTGCTGTTATTTCTAAGCTACCCGTCCGAAAGCTATTAAAAATTATTCCACTGACAGCTCATTATATTGATTACAAGCGTACAAAAGCATTTTGATGAGAATTTTCCAGAAAAAATGTTATTCGTGATGGAATTCAAGCGTGATAGTATGATTTCGAAGAAGGGAAGGCGAATGATGTTCCCAATCTACGAATCTCGAGAACATGAAATGGGATTTATTTTTGAAATATCTATCGTGGATAACCAAAATAAAATGGTTGAAAGCAGCCTGACATTATTTATTTGCCACAGGATATTTTTGGAAGAATCAGAGTAAAGTGACATTTCTTTAAAAAATATTTTTCAAGGAATATCAGGGTCTAAGAGACGTGACTATGAAGTCTTCAAAAATATTTTAAAAAATCCACATTCATAAAAGTACTTGAAAATATATTTAAAAAAAAATACGCGTTAATAAAAGTCTTTGAATTTTTTTATTTAATATATCCACGTGTATGCTCTTGGAAAAATATTAAAAAAATCATGTTTGTATCCTTAGAAAAATTCATCTGTAAGATAGTCCTTAACAAGTAAAAAAGCAGCTAAGTTCGACCGGACCAAACTTTTAACGCAATACCCTCCGCCATTTGAAAGGAATATTGCAAAATTTCAAATTATGGAAAATATCGTTTAAATAAAGAGCTATCCGAGGACGCGGACCTACATAAGAAATTTTTGTCATAGGCTGTAGTACCCATTAAGATCTTCATATACGACAACTTGAATCAGTTTCGCTAAATACCGGGTGAGACGAAAAAACTGCAACCAACTTCAGACTGCTGTCACTTCAAAGCCACTAGTCCGAAAGCTGTTAAAATTATTCCAGTGACAGCTCATTATAATGTTTTCAAGCGTACAACAGCATTTTGGTGAGAATTTTCCAGAAAAAAATTATTCGTGATGGTAATTATTTCTTTATATTTGGCTGGAAAACCCCAAGTGGCTATCGTTAGAGTACTCCAGCATTTAAATGTGAATCGCTCGTTACCGTGATACTGGTAGCGTAGCCCGAGGTCAAGGAAGTGGACGGAAGAAAACAGCAACATCAGCAGAAATGTTTCGAAAAGTAAAGAAGCGACTTGATCGAAACCCGCGTTGCAGTGGCCGAAAAATGGCTCGTGAGCTGAATATATCGCAATATTCCATTCGGCAAACATTGAAAAATGAGCTCGGGGTAAAGCCATTGAAATTCCAAAAAGTGCAAGAACTTACACCACAACTGAAAGAAAATAGACTCAAAAGACCTAAAGAGTTTCTTCGCTTGGCCGACCGAAAGTGGTGAACTACCGAATTTGGTTTTCTCCGTCTCCGATGAGAAAACATTCGTTGTCCAACAGTTTGTAAACAAACAATGTGATTGTGTTTACTGGCCAAAGAGGTCAGCTGAAAATGTGTACCTTCGGTTGGCCACCAGAACTCAAGCGCCGACCAAGGTGATGGTGTGGGCCGCCATGACTGCCGACGGTCCGCTCGTATTAATCGACCGTGGCATCAAAATTAATGCCGAATATTATCTCGAAAATATTCTGCAGGGTGTATTAAAGCCTTGGGCAAGCAAACATTTTAGCCGGAGACCTTGGACATTCCAAAAGGACTCAGCACCATCGCACTCAGCACGCACCACCCAAGAATGATTACAACATGAGGTTCCTCTTTTCATTTCCAGCGCATAATGGCCACCAAAATCTCCGGATAACAATCCGTTTGACTATTATGTCTGAAGATTTTGGAAAACAAGGTTGGCACTAAAAAATACCAAAGTGTCGATCACCTCAAGCAAGCGCATCGCCGGGAATGGGCCAAAATACCGCAGAGCAACATTCGGACAGCGTGTGACGGTTTCATTGGCCGTTCATTGAAGGCCATAATTTGTGCCAAATGTGACCAATTGAACAAATCTAAACTTATTCTAAGAATTAATGCTATTTTCGACATTTTTTTCTTTCATTTAATGAAATATAAAGAAATGTAAAAATTATGGCGTTTGACTTAGTTGCAGTTTTTTCATCTCACCCCGTATATATTTTTTAAAAATCGTGTTTTTTGAATATTGAATAGAGAACATTGCAAGGCTGCTTTGATCGATATCTGTGTCTGGGAGTCATAACCTTTATTATCACACACATTATCGTAGCTTCAGATTACAAGATCACTGAATTGTAAACATGTGATATTTATGATCGCTGGGAATTTTATGATCTTAGAATATTTATTTGTAATTGCTAGATTTTGCCAGCGCTTTAACCTCACTCAAAAGTTATGTTCAAAGATATTTGTACACCTTTTCAGAAAAAATCAAATCTTTTGGTCATATGACCATATTTTTGGAAATTTGAATTGAACTTACTTCACATGTTGATATGTCAATGCTCACCTGAAAATAAAAAAAGGGTTAAAAAATTGTATTTGTGAATGTGGTTTACCGCTAATGCTCTCTATTATGCCCTGTAATCTATTCCTACTAAGTGTCATATATTCGTGGAATTTGTTCGCCCCCATAGATATGATTTCGCTAACAAACCAATTAATTATTTGCTGAGCTATTCCAATTTTATTTTATTTTATTTTTTTTTTTTTGTTACTTTCATTTTTTAGTGCTGACAATTAGCTTGGCCCCCCTCCACCTCATCTAATTTCATTTCCTCTGATTTGAAACATAAAAAAACACATTTTTCCAAACAGAATGTTTTATGTTAACCATAAAAAGGTTTTAAGTTAATAACAAAAGTTGCAGCAGCAGCAACCACGACAACAAAAAACATGACGTGTTTTTTTTTCCTCCGGTTCTGTGTAATTGTTATTTGAGATAATGGCTGTATGGCAACATTCTATTAATAAGGTTGCGAGAGATAGAAAAAACAACAACAACAACATCAATTCATTTGCAGATAAAAATTATGTGTAATAATCGGCAGAGGGGCGGAAAGGCGGGGAGGTGGACAATAAAAAATGAAATGATATTTCTTTTATGTTGTCAATTTTGAAAGTAGTTCAAATCATTTATATCTCCACCATCAGTGGTGGTAAATATGTTTATACAAACATAAATATATTTTCTAGATAAATATACTGACAATGACATTTAATGTATCAATTTTTGTAATTGGAGATTTTTTTGTTATAAAAAAAAACTATGAAACATGTTTTTCTACTTCGCTAATGTGACACCACAATGGGCAACATAGATATGCAACAAAGTATGCGATTTGAGTAAAAAATGAGAAGGGAATCCAACCTCGCTCGTTATTAGTCAAATCAATTTTCTTTCCGGCTCGAAGGACCAAATGTAAAAGTGAGAAGGGAATCCAACATCGCCCTTCGATTGTCAATTCAATCGAATTGACTCGAAGGACCAAATGTTAAAAATGAGGATGGAACCTAACCTCGCTCTTCGGTTGTCAATTTAATTTTCTATTTGTCTCGAAGGACCAAATGTAAAAAATGAGAAGGGAATCCAAACACGCTCTTCCGTTGTCAATTCAATTCCTTAACCGGCTCGAAGGGCCAAATGTAAAAAATGCCAAAAGAAAAACTATCGTTTCGTTCGGGTGAACGGTCAACACTCTATCCGAATCCAAAAACCAAATGTTAAAAATGAGTAGTGAATCCATCATCGCTCTTCGGTTGTCAATTCAATTCGTTAATCGACTCGAAAGACCAAATAATAAAAATAAACACTGTCGCTTCGTTCGGGTGTAGATTCAATACTCTTTCCGGCTCGAAGGACCAGATAAAAAAATAAAAAGGAATCCAACCTCGCCCGTTGGTTGCCAATTAAATTCTCTATTTTGCCAGAAGGGGAATCCAAACATGAGAAGGAAATCCAACATCGCTCTTCTGATGTCAATTCAATTCGTTATTCGACTCGAAGGACCAGATGTAAAAATGAGAAAATAAACACTATCGCTTCGTTCGGGTTTAGATTCAATATTCTTTCCGGCTCGAAGGACCAAATGTTAAAAATGAGGATTGGACCTAACCTCGCTCTTCGGTTGTCAATTCAATTTTCTATTCGCCTCGAAAGACCAAATGTAAAAAATGATAAGGAAATCCAACCACGCTCTTCCTTTGTCAATTCAATTCTTTACTCGGCTCGAAGGACCACATGTTCAAAATGAGAAGGGAACAGCGAGGTTGGATTCTTCGGTTGTCAATTCAATTCCTTAACCGGCTCGAAGCGCCAAATGTAAAAAATGAAAAAAGAAACACTATCGTTTCGTTCGGGTGTAGATTCAATTCTCTATCCGGCTCGAAGGACCAAATGTACAAAATAAGAAGAGCAACACAACCGCTTCATTCGGTTGTCAATTCAATTCTCCATCCGGCCCGAAGGACCAAATGTAAAAAAAATGAGGAACCTTTTGTGTCTCCTAACATCGCTCGTTACAGTGATACTGGTAGCGTAGCCCGATGTCAAGGAGATGGACGGAAGAAAACAGCAACATCAGCAATAATCGTTCGAAAAGTAAAGAAGCGACTTGATTGAAACCCACGTCGCATTGTCGAAAAATGGCTCATGAACTGAACATATCGCAATATTCCATTCGGCCAATATTGAAAAATGAGCTCGGGGTAAAAACATTGAAATTCCAAAAAGTGCAAGAACTTAGACCGCAACAGAAAGAAAATAGACTCAAAAGAGCTAAACAGTTGCTTCGTTTGGCCGGCCGAATGTGGTGAACTGCCGAAATTTGGTTTTCTCCGATGAGAAAACATTCGCTGTCCAGCAGTTTGTAAACAAACAAAATGATCGTGTGATCGGCGCTTGCCAAAGAGGTCAGCTGAAAATGTGCACCTTCGGTTGACCACCAGAACTCAAGCACCGGTCGTGGTGATGGTGTGGGCCGCCATAACAGCCGATGGTCGCTCTCCGCTCGTATTAATCGACCGTGGCATCAGAATAAATGCCGAATACTATCGCGAAAATATTTTGGAGGGTATATTAAAGCCATGGGCACGCAAACACTTTGGCCGTAGACCTTGGACATTCCAACAGGACTCAGCACCATCGCACTCAGCACGTGCCACCCAAGAATGGTTACAAAATGAGGTTCCTCGCTTCACTTCCAGCGCACAATGGCCACAAAAAACTCCGGATACCAATCCGTGGGACTATTGTGTCTGGAGTATTTCGGAAAGCAAGGTTGGCTCTAAAAAATACCAATGTGTCGATTACCTCAATCAAGCGCTTCGCTGGGAATGGGCCAAAATACCGCAGAGCAATATTCGGGCAGAGTGTGACGGTTTCATTGGCCGTTTGAAGGCCATAATTCGTGCCAAAGGTGACCAATTCGAAAAAAAACCTAAACTTATTCTAAAATTTGATGCTATTTCCGACATTTTTTGCTTTCATTCAAAAAAATTTTAAAAAAAAATTTAAATTTGTGGCGTTTGTCTTTGTTGCAGTTTTTTTCTAACCCTGTACACAGAAGACATTTTGGAGATCTGTACTTCAAAAATATTATATAGGTCTTCTGGCCATCGTAGACTTTCTAGGAAGTCTTTAAATCGCGAAAGATTTATAAAAGGTCATATTTATTTTGTAATTATGAAAAGAAAGGGAGAGAGAGGGAGAGGAGGGTCAAGTGTATTCGGCCACAATGACAAACAGAAAAGAAAAATTGGAGACAAATAGAAAAAAAGAAGAACCACAATTTACAACCATAATCGTATTGTAACTTGTTTTTAATTGTGCCGCATCCACAACTCCTCGAAGACAATAAATTGTGGCGGGGTCTTTTCCATTTCAAAAGCAAAGGAATGGAGACTCTAATTACCCGGCATTTTTTTTTTTTTGGGAAAATGTTTACCTTAGTGGCATAGAGTGGGACAAGTGTTCGTCAATCGAATGAAATGCACTTTCTAGTCCCGCCAGACTTCTGCATTCAACAATGTTACGAATTGGAAAATTCTCAGTTCGTCGAACAAAAGAGCTTTGCCGCCGCACCGGATTTTTGTTGTTGGAAAATGAAAAGCAAACAAACTGCCAACCGTCACCAACACGATAGCACCATCAATGCCAAGGGCCGGAGTAGAGGAGGAAGAAGTCGGCAAAAATGACTACATCAGACGATGATGATATGGTGGTAATGGTGACGATGATATTACAAAAATTTTATTCTGAAGAAGGAAAGAGGTTTTCCGCCTCAAAATTTATAATTCTTGGGAAAATTTAAGGAAGAGTTAAAATTAAAATCCAAATGTTATAGAAATTTAATTTTGAGTTTTTTTATTAAGGGCTGTGATAGAAAGGAATATTTTCATTCAAAATCATAGCACAGATTTGCTCGTTTTCACTCGGGAGCGAAACTTGCTCGCCAGTAAGAGTTTTTTGCTCTAAGAGAGAGCGAGTTTTTTTTTACGGAGTCTACTCTTTCCTCTTTTGTTTTGTGTGGCATTGCTCCCGAATCAGTCCTGTTCTGAAAAAATAGAGTGGGAGTCGGAACGCTCTAAATAGAGCAAGAGTTTGTTGTACGAGTGAAAATTAGTGAAAAAAAAAATTATTTGGTCTCAGGAAGAGGGGTTTAAATTTGAGTTTTATTATTACGGGATATGAAAGATATGAGTACCTTTTTTCCAAATTATAGCACAGATTTGCTCGTTTTCACTGGGGAGTGAAACTTGCTCGTGAGTGAGAGTTTTTTGCTCGAAAAGTGAGTGTTTTTGCGGAGTCGACTGTTCACACTTTTGTTTTGTGCTGCAGTCAGTCCCGAGTCATTCGTGTTTGAAAAATAAAGTGGGAGTCGGAACGCTCAGAATAGAGCAAGAGTTTGCTCTAAGACTGAAAATGAGTGGAAAAAATGATTTTGTTTCCTGGAAGAGGTAAGTATAATTGTGTACAGAAAAAATATATGTTCGCCCTCATTCGAGCGTTACCGAAAAATTGAGTTTTGATCGTTTGGTTTTTTCTACCCCCAGGAGTGTTATCTCTCGACTTCGTGCGAGTTTCACTCTATATTCGAATTCGAGCGATTTTCACTCTATACTCGAATTTGAGCTAACTCCTCGAAATACTCATGTCAGACCGAATAAAGTATATATATTCTTGATCAGCGTAAAATTCTAAGTCGATTTAGCCTTGTCCGTCTGTCTGTTGTAATCACGCTATCTTTCGAACGAATTGAGATAGAAGGCTAAAATTTTGCACACATGTTTATTTTTCCAGTAGGCAGGTTAAGTCCTTAAATGGGCCATATAGGTCCACGTTTTCATATAGCCTCCATATAACGGTACCCCCCAATATTCGGTATTTTGATGATTTTAGCGACAGTATTCACCGGAATTGTTTCAAATTACGCATTTGAAGTTCGTAATGAATACTACAGCCTATGACAGAAAATTGTCTGAGCAGGTCCACGGCTTCGTATAGCCCCCATATAACGGTACCTCCCAATCTTCGATATTTTGATGATTTTAGCGTCATTCTTCACCGGAATTGTTTCAAGTTACGCATTTAGAGTTCGTAATGGGAACTACAGTCTGTGACAGAAAATTGTCTATACAGGTCCAGGTCTTCGTATAGGCCCCATATATTAGTACCTCCCTATATTCGGTATTTTGATGATTTTAGCGACATTATTCGCCGGAATTGTTTCAAATTTGGTATTTGAAGTTCGTAATGGATGCTACAGCCTATGAAAGAAAATTGTCCATGCTGGTCCAGGTCTTCGCACAGCTCCCTCTACGGTACCTCCCTATGTACGATATTTTGATGATTTTTGATATTCACCGTTTATTTCAAGTTTCGAATTTGAATACGGTAATGGCTTATCCACTTCCATAGACCCCAATATAAGGGCTATATTAGGTATGTTTAAAATTTGAACAGAATTGTTTAAGGATTTTATTTCTTGAAAATTTCCAAATTCGTTGCAAATGGTGGAGGGTATTCAAAGTTCGGTCCGGCCGAACTTACTGCTTTTTACCTTGTTAAAATCTAACTTCGTTATAAAAGCTGCAGTTGTATTCTAACCAAAAGGTGCCAAAGGAGGTTTATTCGTCCAAAACTCTTAACCATTGTTTGGTTATCATCTAATTTTTTTCATGGTTTAGGAACAGCCGAATTATTCCAACCAATTGCCATCCCTGTAATTTCTCATCTAAAATTAAAAAAATCTCAACCCTAATATTCCACACTTCCCACAACCTGCCTCCACCACCCTTTCCCCACCATCTCTCGCATTTTTTTTTTCAAGTGTATTTAATTTCATGTTATTTAATTGGGTCACAACGACACCAACGAAACTGTCATGTTCTTCACACCTTATCGTTGTGGTTGCTGTTGTTGCCTGTTTTGTTGTTGTAAAACAATCAAAAATCATTCAATGTGTCATGTTGTTGGTGGCGTACACATTTCTGTCAAATCATCAAGAAAAACATACATTGACAAGCGATGCTGACTGACTGAAATTCTGAAATTTTTGACAAAAAGGTTTGTCATTATTCAACCAATAATAATTCCATGAATCACACTCACACACAATTCATTAGAATCGAATGAGTTTTCAAAATCATTTTTATTTAAAAAATGTAATTTTTTGTATCAAACATTCGGGGATTCTAAGAGGATTATGAATATCATTTTGAAAAGCTTTTCAAATCGATGGGGCTGGGAGTTTAAGTTCAATGATATGTGCAGAAATGAGGAGTTAATGATAATATCCAGAGATGACGGGGCAGAAAATGAGAAAATGTCATTAACAAATATTTATTCAGTTACAAATCCAAGGGGAATTTATATTGAAGGGAAAAAGTTGGAGGATCTTTCCAGTAGAGCTGAAATACTTTGAAGGGCCATTGAAGCAAACGAGCTTGAGGACAAAGTGACACTTTATATAAATGTTCAATAGTAAGAAAAATTAGGTCTCAGTAACTACTCCGATACCTCAGAAACTACTTCGAGGCCTAAGGTCAGATTAGTTCTTAATCTATATAAAAATTTTATTATTGTATTGTATTAGTATTGATCCATATAAAAATAAAAACAGGTCTCGGTAATAACTCTGAGGTAAATTTTTCTATGGAAAAAACAGGCCTCTGGAAGTACTTTAACACATTTTTTCTATAGGAAAACTATTTTGAAAAAAACATGATACGCCGTCTGTTGACTCTTGGAAAAATCGAATTTTATTGAAGAACCAACATAACAAGTCTACCAAATTTTGGCAATGGTCCTTGAATATTATTCTTAATACATTTCTACATTTTCCTATTTCGATCCCAGGAAAAAACCGAATTTGTCATTGAAAAGTATTCTTAAAAAATATTCTGCTGGTCCTCGGAGATAAAAAAATCAGGGCTGTGAGTCAGTTCTTGAATTGGGTTGGTCTGGCTCAGAGGTTCACACAAAACTTGTTGAACCAATCGGCACCATTTTTTATACCCTCAGCCATATGGTAAGAGAGGGTATATATCATTTACATTTCGTTTGTAACAACCAGATCATTTGAGAAGCTTCTTCAGAAGATCCAAAATTTGTTGACCTTGAAAAAAATGCTTTAAAAATTCACGTTTTGTAGGTATGTTGTCCTTGGAAAAAAAATATTAAAAAATGTCCACTATATCGGCCCTTGAAAAAAATGAAAATCCTTACTTTATATTATTTTGGTACTTGAAAAAAGTTCTTGAAAAATCCGCGATTTTTGGTCTATTAGTCCTTGGAAAAAATTCTGTATAAAATCCACTTTATGTGGTCCTGGAACTGTAAAAATCCAACATTTGTGGTATTCTGACCCTTGAAAATAATTCTTTAAAAAATCTCGATTTGCGGTCGACCAGTTGGTCATTGAAAAAAAAAAAAAAAAACTTAAAAATCCTCGAATTTTGGACTGTTGATCCATGGAAAATTTTCTTTGAATTCTGATTTATTTGTCATTGGAAAAAAATCTTTAAAAATCCAGGATTTCAAGTGCGTTAAAAAATCTTAAAAATCCTGTTGATTCTTAAAAAAAAAAATATATTTTTTCAAAATCCATTATGTTGGTATCCTTAAAATTTTCTTAAAATTAATGATCCCCTATTGTTCCATAAAGTAAATTATTTTCTGTGTGAATTATGACCTTTTGCGGGGGTACCAGAACTCGATCTAAGTTTGTTAATAATTATATTACGATGTACCAAATTTGGACCAAATCGGCTAATGCCTTCGAGAGTTATCGCGCACATCATCCAACCAGACAAACACACGGACACCCCTAGATCGACCCCCAAATGTCCTGAAGAGACCTAGGCTATAAAACTATTATTTCTATAAAAATCCCCAATTTATAGTCCATTAGTCATTGGAAAATTTTCAAAAACCCATGATTATCGGTCTATTTGTTTATGGAAATTTTTTGAATATATCCAGGAATTAAAGTCTTTTTTAAGTCTTGAGATTTATAGTATGTGGTCCTTGGAAAAAATTCCTTAAAAATCCGCGATTTATCCCTCGTCATTGAAAGAATTTTCTTTAAAGTCCATAAATCTTTATGGTATTTTAGTCCTTGGCAAAAAAAAATATCTTTAAAAAATGCATGATTTATAGTCCGCTGGTACTTGGAAACAAATTTATTGAAAATCCATAATTTGTGGTCTCTTGGTCCTTGGAAAAAATTCTTTAAAAATCTATCTTTTTGTCCTTTGACAAAAATCTTTAAAAATCCACAATTTCTGGTCAATTGGTCCTTGGAAAACATTCCTCAAAAAATCTACGATTTGAAGTCTCTTGAAAAACTATTCTTTAAAAAACCAAATTTGTCTAGTCCTTTGCAATAATTTTTTAAACAATCCACGATTTGTGGTTTCTTTTAGGTCCTTGAAAAAAAAGTATTTTAAAAATTTATGACTTGTTGTCCTGTGGTTTTTGAAAAAAATTAAAATCCTCAATCTGTGCTCTGGATAAATCTCTAAAAATTTTTCTATAAATATACAAGATTTATAGTATGTTGATTCTTGTAAAAAAAAGTTCTTTAAAAAATCCACGATTATGGTCCTTGGAAAAAAATCTTTAAAAATCCCCGAACTTTGCATCTTGGTCCTTAAAGAAATTCTTAAAAAAAAAAAATCCACGATATCTTATAAGTTACTCCTTGGAAAAAAAATCTTTAAAATCCACAACTTCTGGTCATTTGAAAAAAATCAAAATCAAAGATTCCATAGGAAAAAATTCTTAAAAAATCCACGATTTCTAGTTTTGACTTGATCCAATGATTGATAGTATATAGTCCTTATTTTTTTTAATTCGTGATTCCACGATTTGTCCTTGCCCATTGAAAGAATTTCCTGTAAAAATCCAAGATTTATAGTATGTCGGTCCTTGCAAAAAAATCTTTAAAAGATACATGATTTTTGGTCCGCTGGTCCTTGGAAAAAATTTATAGAAAATCGATAATTTTTCGTCTGTTGGTCATTGGAAAAAAATTATTTAAAAATCCCTGAGTTTAGGTATCTTGTTCCTTGGAGAAATTCTAAAAAAGCTACTATGTTTTGGTGGTCCTTGGAAAAAACTTTAAAAATCCGCAATTTCTGGTCATTTGGTACTTGCAAAAAATTCTTCAAAAAATCTACGAAATCTCTTGAAAAACTTTTTTTTAAGAAACCCAAAATTAGCTTGTCCTTGGCAAACATTTTTAAACAAACCACAATTTGTAGTCCTTGAAAAAAAAGTTTTAAAAATTTATGACTTGTTGTCGTTTGGTATTGAAAAAAATTAAAATCCTCACTCTGTGGTCTAGATAAATCGCTATATTTATAGTATGTTGGTTCTTGTAAAAAAGATCTTTAAAAATCCACGATTTATGGTCCTGTGGTCCTTGGAAAAAAATCTGTAGGAAATACAAAATTTGTGGTCTGTTGGTCCTTGGAAAAAAATTCTCCAAAAATCCCTGAGTTTTGTATCTCTTTAAAAATCTCCGATTTTTAGTCTCTTGGTGCTTACAGAAACTCTTTAAAATAAATCCACGATATCTTATATGTTAGTCCTTGTAAAAAATCCTTTAAAATTCACGATTTCTGCTCGTTTGGTCCTTGGAAAAAAATCATAAAAAATTCACGATTTCGAGTTTTGACTTGAGATTTATAGTATTTGGTCCTTGAATTTTTGGTTTAATTTATGATTTGTGGTTTGTTAGTCCTTGAAAAAAAAATTCCTTAAAAATCCACGATTTATCCTTCGTGATTGAAAGAAATTCTCCAAGATTTATGGTAATTTGGTCCTTGCCGAAAAAGATCTTTAAAAAATCCATGATTTATGGTCCGGTGGTCCCTGGAAAAAGTCTGTAGAAAATCCATAATTTGTGGTCTGTTGGTCTTTTGGAAAAAATTGTTTAAAAATTCCCTAGTTTTGGTCTCTAGGTCCTTGGAGAATTTTTTTTAGAAAAAAATCCACGATATCTTATATGTTGATCCTTGGAAAAAGTCATTAAAAATCCACCATTCCTAATCATTTGGTACTTGGAAAAAATCTGCGATTTGAAGTTTCTTTTCTTTAAAAATTATCTTGTCCTTTGCAAAAAATTTTAATGAAATCACGATTTAGGGGTTTTTGGCACTTGAAAAAATTTCTTTTAAAAATTAAAAAAAATAAAATCTTTAAAAATTCCTAGTTTATGGTCCGGTGGTCCTTGGAAAAAAATTTGTAGAAAATCCATAGTTTGTAGTCGTTTGGTCCTTGGAAATTTTTTTTAAAAATCCCCGTGTTTTGTATCTTTGTCGTCAGAGAAATTCTTTAAAAAATTATGTTTTGTTGGTCCTTGAAAATAAATCTGTAAAAATCCACGATTTATGGTCTGCTGATCATTGGAAAAAGTTTTTTAAAAATCCACGATTTCTGGTCCTTGAAAAAAAAAATTCATATAAAAATCAAACCTTCATAGACTTGTTTAAATTTCCATTAAATAAAACAACCTCCAAAACCACTTCAGAAATATATATTGCAAATGAATGTAAATCATATAAACCTGTAAAAAGACATGCAAACCCTCTGCCACACACACACCCTTACATCTACCTTGTCATGTAATGTATGACCTTTCTGCTGTGGGAATAGCTTCAATGAACGAATGAATGTCTTTCTAGCCAAGAACAGATTCACATCTTCCTTTCAAATAACCGACTGGCTTCAAAGACAAATTCATACATATTAACGAAAACTACTTGTTTCCCACCCCTCTACCCCTTCAGCCCACAACCACACCAAGGCCCAGTCGCAACACCTAGTTGTGTTGGACATGTCTGGAAGTTGTTGCGCTTAGCTCAGAAGTCTTAAACAAAGCTGGGAATATGCCATTGGAAAAGAAGACGAAGAAGCGGCAGCCACAGCAGCAGCAGCGTGGTGTCTTGAGAATAGCATGTTGCACGATGTTGTTTATGTAGCAACTTCAAAGTTGTAAATGTACATACATTATTCTGTGATATACACACATTCACATTTATCACATCGCATATATGTGTGTGTGTGTGTGATTGAAATTTTGTCTGTTTGTCTTCAACTTTGGCTAAATTTATTCTCTTTCCTTGGCGCAAATCTCTGTGTGTTTTGTGTCCGGATACAAGAGCTTAGCCGAGTGTTTAGGGAGCTAGCTCGAAATTTATAGTAGAATAGAGAGGTCACCACCACAGCGAACCCTTGCCGACTGGGGCTAAGCTAAGCTGTAGTCAAATGTGTGGACGTTCTTCTGGATTAATTTAGAATCTTTGGTGGTTAAACGGCATTTTCAAATCATTGCATTGTCGGTGGTGTAGGGGACTGGGAGGAGATCGTGGCAACAGACTTGTGTGTTTGGAACTTCTTCGCATTTTCATGTCCAATGCCCTGCAAGGAAATTGGTAAAATGTTTACCAGAAGATATCCGGACGACATTTTAAAGTAAATTCTTTTGTGGTTTTTGTGCTGTGTGGTGGAGGAGATGGTTGGGTGGGTGCTGGGGCTATGGATAAGTTATTGTAATGGTTGCATTTGCCAAGCAATCTTTTGAAAATGAAATGTCTCTCTCTAATGGATAGAAAATTGGGGGAATTAACATTTGCCAAGGGAGATTAAGTAACAGTTTTCAACAAATTTTCTTTTAAAAAATCCTAAAACAAATTGTTTGATGAGGCATGGTACTGGAAGAAATGGTCCGATCTCTACCATCTTTGTAACAGATTTGTTGTCGATTGAAATATTGAAGTTTCGCGTTTCATGAGTTTTATGGATTTTCAAAATGTTGACCCGTTGTGGGGAAGGTACCACAAGGAGGGGACCGATATATCCCATCTTCACAGCAGATCCTGTGTTAGTATAAATAATGGAATATGTGAAATATGAAGAGACCTTGATGCTTATTTCGGATTTTATGATCGTTTTGGCTATTCGAAACTTTGAACCCTATGGGGGAGAGGTACCAGAAGGAGTGGTCTGATCTCTACTTTTTTATAACAGATCTTGTGTTGATGGAAATATTGAGATGTACCAACATTTGAATGGAATCGGATGTTAATTTCGCGTTTTATAAGTTTATGAGGATATTTAAAACTTTGACCCGTTGTGGGGGAGGTACCAGAAGGAGTGGACCGATATATTCCATCTTCATGGCAGATCTTGTGATAGTAGAAATAATGGGATGTGTGTAATTAGAAGAGAGGCGGATTCTTATTTCGGATTTTATAATCGTTTTGGTGATTCAAAACTTCGACCCTTTGTGGGGGAGGTACCAGAAGGAATGGTCCGATTTCAACCATCTTTATAACAGATCTTGTGGTGATGGAAATATTGAGATGTACCAACATCTGAATGGAGTCGGATGTTAATTTCGAGTTTTATGAGCTTCATGGATGCCCAAAATGTTGACCCATTGTGAGGGAGGTACCAGTAGGAGTGGAGCGATATATCTCATTTTCACAGCAGGTCCTGTGTTAGAAGAAAAAATGGGATGTGTAAAATTTGAAGACAGTTGGATGCTTATTCCGCGATTTATGAGCGTTTTGTTTTTCTAAATTTTAACTCTTTTTGGGGGGTGGCCATTTCTTCCGGTACCCCAGAAATGGTCCCATCTCTACCATCTTTATAACAGATATTGTGCTGATGCAAATACAGGGTGAGATAAAAAAAACTGCAACAAAGTCAAAAGGCATAATTTCTATTTTTTTTTTTTAATTTTATCGAATGAAAGCAAAAAATGTCGGAAACAGCATCAAATCTTAGAATAAGTTTAGATTTGTTCGAATTGGTTACCTTTGGCACGAATTGTGGCAAATAAAACCGTCACACGCTGCCCGAATGTTGCTCTGCGGTATTTTGGCCCATTCCCGTCGAACCGCTTGCTTGAGGTGATCGACACTTTGGTATTTTTTAGTGCCAACCTTGCTTTCCAAAATTCTCCAGACACAATAGTCCAACGGATTGGTATCCGGAGATTTTGGTGGCCATTGTGCGCTGGATCCTCCAGGATGGTGCTTAGTCCTTTTGGAATGCCCAAGAATATTTTCGAGATAATATTCGGCATTTATTCTGATGCCACCGTCGATTAATACGAGCGGAGAGCGACCATCCGCTGTTATGGTGGCCCAAACCATCACCATGGCCGGCGCTTGCGTTCTGGTGGCCAACCGAAGGTGCACATTTTCAGCGGACCTCTTTGGCAAGTAAACGCGATCATTTTGTTAATAAACTGCTGGACAACAAATGTTTTCTCACCGGAAAAACAAAATTCCGCAGTTCACCACATTCGGTCAAGCCAAGCAAATCTTTACCTCTTTTGAGTCTATTTTCTTTTTGTTGCGGTGTAAGTTCTTGCTCTTTTTGGAATTTCAATGGCTCTACCCCGAGCTCATTTTTCAATATTTGCCGAATGGAATATTGCGATATGTTAAGCTCATGAGCTGTTTTTCGGCCACAACAACGCGGGTTTCGATCCAGTCGCTTCTTTACTTTTCGAACCATTTCTGCTGATGTTTCTGTTCTCTTCCATCCACTTCCTTGACGTCGGGCTATGCTACCAGTATCACAATAATGAGCGATGGTACGAGACACAAAAGATTTATGCACATTTAAATGCTGGAGTGCTATAACGATAACCACTTGTGGTTTTCCAGCCAAATATAAAGAAATCGCACTATCACGCTTGAATTCCATAACGGATAACTTTTTTGCTGAAAAATTCTCACCAAAATGCTTTTGTACGCTTGTAAACAATATAATGAGCTGTTACTGAAATAATTTTAACAGCTGTCGGACGAGTGGCTTAGAAATGACAGCAGTCTGAAGTTTTTCAGCTGCAGTTTTTTCATCTCACCCTGTATACCCTCTCGATCCATATGGCATGGTCTGTTCTTCCAGCTTCTTAAAATATTCGATTTGCTTGTCTGAAGAACCCCTTCCCTCTCTCTATCTCCCTCTCTCTCTATCTCCCTCTCTCTCTCTCTCGCTCTCTCTATTTCTATAGCTCGTCTCTGGAGAAATTTCCTACAGCTCCTCTTAAAACAACACCTTCAACTCGTCTACAGAGTCTCCTTCAGCGCTTTAATAACGACTCACTTGCGGCCCCCTTTTCTCGCTATTATTATACCATCCACCATCGTATGGAGGGTATATTAAGTTTTTCATTCCGTTATAAATTTTAGACCCCACAAAGTATATATATTCTCGATGAGCATAAAATTCTATGTCGATTTAACGATGTCCTTCCGTCCGTATATCCCTCTGTGGAAATCGCTCTAGCTTCCGAACGAAATGAAGTAGGTTGATCAAATTTTCCTCAAATGTATATTATATATGCAGGACTTTTGGTATTGAAAATTGGCCATGCAGGTCAACGTTTTAGTATAGCCCCCATATAATGGTACCTCCCGGTATTCGGTATTTTGATGATTTTACCAACATTATTCACCGGAATTGTATCAAATTTGGTATTTGAAGTTCGTAATGGATACTACAACCTATGACAGAAAATTGTCCGTGCAGGTCCACGCCTTCGTATATCCGCCATATAAGGGCACCTCCCAATATTCGATATTTTGATCTTTTTTGTGACATTATTCACCAGAATTGTATCAAATTTGGTGTTTGATGTTCGTAATGGATACTACAGCCTATGACAGAAAATCGACTGTGCAGGTCCACGTTTTGGTATAGCCCCCATATAATATTAGCTACATTATTCAACGACTTTTTTCAAGTTTCGCATTTGAATATTTTAATGGCTTATTTGTCAATGCAGGCCCACGGTTACATTCAGTATTTTTAAGATTCTAACAGAATTTTGAACTGATTTTATTTATTTATTTTTTTGAAAATTGCCAAATTCGGTCCAAATGGTGGAGGGTTTTAAAAATTCGGTCCGGCCGAACTTACAACTTTTTTACTTTTTTTTTTATAAAATTTAGCGAAATTATCTCTCCGCCATACCTTTATGATGTGGAAATTTCAAAATTTATTAAAAAAAATTAGATCAGACAATATCCAATAAGCCATAGTATTCTGAAAAATCATATTATGTCTGGCAAAGTGGTATTTTTTGTCGTCGCTGGGTTGGTCGTATCAATGGCTTTTGTTGTTCGTTCTTCAATTGAATTTCAGTGGAAAAACCGGAAAAAAGTAGAACTAAATTTCATTTCCAGTTTAATATTGAAAAAAAAAAAAAACAACAATTTGCAACAACACCACATATTACAACAAACACACAAAAACTATCTGGTTACAGTTACGATGTTGGTTGATTACTGACTCGCCTTGTCTCGCTTGCCGCCAATAGTTTTTGAAATATGGGTTTGCAAAAAAACAAAAAAAAAAAAAAACAAAAAAAAAAAAAACAAAAAAAAACGAGAAAAAATCTTAGAGAGTGGAAAAAAAAGCTGTAGCACGTACCACACCATCGAGAGGAGCAGCTAACACCGTAGGCGGAAAATACAGTTGCAGATACATTTTTTTTGGGTAGTTTGGGAATAGAAGACAGATTTCCTCTGTTGCTTTTGCTGTCTCAAACGGCCAGATCACATACCACAAAGTGAACACTCGAGTTATCGACCAATGTAAGAGACAACAGACCGACAGACGAACAAACATTATTTAAAAATTCAATTATGACATGTTTATTGCTCCGACAATGGTTAGAAGCAGTGGAAGAAGTCTGGTTAGACTGTAGTTAGTATGCTGCTGAAAACATATAATGGGGAGTTGGGTGAGAGGAGGTAAAAGACATGCAACACTTTTTTAAGATTTATAAGAGTAGTTTTTACAAGCAGAGCTCATATGTCTGGAGGCTATAAGGACAGGTAACAACTTAAAGACTGCGAATTTATTTGATTGTGCCATAAATTATAAGCTTTTCAAAAAAAAAAAAAAAACAACAGGATTTAATGTAAGTTAGCTCACATTGGTATAGAACCACATATCTTGAAATTGTTCAACAAATCCTGGTCAGATGTCAAGATATCTTGCAAAGACCAAATATTGATCATACATTGAAGATTCTTTTCAAGTCACATATGAACATTATGAGTCCAAAAAATGGACTTTAAAAAAATATATTTGTCAAAGACCACAAAACGAAAATTTGGAGATTTTTTAATGCCCATGGACGGACAAAAAGAAAACAAAACAAACAATTTTGAAAAATTGAAAAATTCTTTGTGGACCAAAAACCATTTTCTAAAGAATTTTCTCCGAGACCAACGGGCCATAAATCGAAGATTTTTTGAACATTTTTTTTTTTCTAAGGATCAATAGTCCGCAAATCAAAGATTTTTAAAGAAATTTTAAATTTTTTAAAGAATTTTTTACAATGACCTAAATTTTAATATCCCTTGTTATACCCTCAGTCACATGCCTAGAGAGGGGATATATCATTTGATACGTCTAAAACGCGCCCTATCGAAATAACGGTTTTAGACCCTAAGTCTCTTTGGGCCAAATCCGTTTCAGGACATTTTGAGTCGATCTAGCGATGTCCGTCTGTCTGTCTGGCTGGCTGGTGCTCACGATAACTTCCGATGGGAGTATCCGATTTGATCCAAACTTGGTACATCGTAATATTATTACTAAGCATAGATCGAATTTGGAGATGGGCAATATCGGTCCACTCCTTCTGGTACATCCCCACAAAAGGTCGAAATTTTCAAAAAATATTTTTTGCACAGAAAGAGAAACGATAATTCGATTTTGCTCCAACTTTGCAAATCCTAATATTTGCTTCAGTACCTTCCCCAAAAATGATCAAAATTTTGAATAAGTATAACTTTTATAAAATGTTAACTAAGAGTCCGATTTTCTTCAAATTTCGCACATGACAATATTTCCACTAACACAAGGTCTGGTAAGAAAAATAGATTGAACGGTCGACTCCTTCTGGTACCTTTCCCACAAAAGGTCGTAATTTTCAAACAAAATAAAAATATTTTTCTGCATAGATAGAGAGTGGATAATCCAATTTTGCTCCAGCTTTGTAAATGCTAATATTCGCATCAGTTCTAGGTCAGGTGTGAAAATGGAAAATATCGATCCACGCCATCAAGTACCTCCCCCACAAAGGGTCAAAATTTTGAATAACTATAACTCTTATAAAATGTGATTGAATTGTCCGATTGTCTTGAAATTACATACACCACAAGATTTTTATTAACCCAAGGTCTGGTGTGAAGTATATATGGGTCCACTCCTTCTGCTACCTCTCCCACAAAGGGTTCATATTTTGAATATTTATGAAACTCATAGAACACGAAATTAACATCCGATTCCATTCAGACTTGGCATATCTTAATATTTATATCAAAACAAGACCTGTTATAAATGTGGTGCAGATCGGACTATTCCGTCTGGTACCTCCCACACAAATGGTCAACATTTTGAATAACCAAAACTATCATAACATCCGAAATAAGCATCCGGTTCCCTTCAAATTTCACACATCCCATTATTTCCACCAACACAAGATCTGCTGTGGAGATGGAATATATCGAACCATTCCTTCTGGAACCTCCCCCACAAAAGGTCAACATTTTGAATATCCATAAATCACATAAAACGCAAAACTAGCATCCGATTCCATTCAGACTTGGTACATTTCAATTTTTTATCAACACAAGATCTGTTATAAAGTTGGGAGGAATCGGACATTTTCTTCTGGTACCTCCCCCACATGTGGTTCAAGATTTCAAAGAAAAATAAAACGCTAAAAGAAAGCGAAATAAGCAGCCAACTCTCTTCAAATTTCACACATACACACAAGATATGTTCTGAAGATGATTGGTACATCACTCACGAAGCGTCACAATTTGCAACACTTTTATCTGCCATAACTTGCGAAACAAGTCAGCGATTCGTTATCTAAATATTTCTCTCAACCAGAAACTTGAGATGAATATGGAATTCGGAACCTACTCCATAGAGGGTCAACAATTTGAATAATCATAACAGAAGTCAAAATATATTAATATAACCGAACATAGGCTGAGGCTATACATCTGTCGGCAAAAACGAAAGTATCTTTTTATTAAAAAAAATCTTTCCCAGCACCCAAAGCCAATAATCGTGGATTTTTTACAAATATTTTCACGGGTCAAGACTTCTTCTGTATTTCTTTGAAAATTCTCTTCAAGGATGAAAATCAAAACAAATTGGATTTAAAAAAAATTCTTGTGTGCTACAATATTTGCGGATTTGTGGAAAAAAAAATGAGAGACCAAACAACCACAAATCGTGGATTATTTTAAAAGATTTTTTCCATAGATTAACAGATCACGAATCGTAGATTTTTTTGCGGATCGAAAGTTCTGCCTTCCACAAATTTTCGATTTTCAAGGAATTTTTCTCCAAAAATTTTTTTCTATCTGCAAAAAAAATTGTCAATGCAGGTCCACGTATTCTTTTTCAGATAACGATACCTCCCGATATTCGGTATTTTGATGATACTAGCGACATTGTTCATCGAAATTGTTTTACATTTCGTATTTTAAGTTGGGAATCGGTACTCTAGGCTTTGACATAAAAAGTACTTTTACATATCCACGTCTTGGTTTATTGCATTACCGCCCCCTCCCCCCTGATCGGTTTTTATTTAGACGGTATTTTTTTAAGATTTTTTTTTAATTTTCAAATTCCTTCTAAATGGTGGAGGGTATTAAAATTTTGGCCCAACGCTTTGTTTTTTCTTATGTACTAATCGTAAATTTTCCTATTTAGAATTTTTCAAAGGTCCAAATGGTGAATTTTTTTAGAACTTTTTCAAACAACATCTTATTTTCTCGCCATTTACTTCAGCTATTGTTAGACTTCCTAATCGTTCGATGTTAGTTCGTCTTTTGAGCTCACTTGCTTCAACTTCACTTTGCCCCCAAAGACACCCCATCCCTCAACTCATCTATAAGGGCCTTGACCTTCTCACCTTCGACGAGTTGATCGGCAATAATCATTAAATACGTCATTAATCAAAATGACAAGGTTGTAAATAATCACCTCTTGTGTATCCCCCCACCTCCCCTCACTTAAGATATCTCAATCTAAGGTTAAGTACTTCTCGGAAAGGGATGTAAAAATTATTTATTTACCTGTTACTCTTCTTCTTCTCCTTCATCATCGATGAAGGAGATAATAAAAACAGGTTTTTCCATAGACTGACGAATTTGTTTTTGTATTCATTGGTGGAATATCTGAAAAGGCACTACAGGGCCAGGCCAGCTAAACCACATGTCACCACACACCACCTTCAGCTAACAAAGTCCTACAACGAGAATAACCACCACCATTCCGATTTTTATTTATTTTCTTTTTGATGTTGCAGCCGAGTACTCAATTCAATGTCAAAACGATGCAACAATGCATGGTGTTCCTACAACAACAACAACTTGCCTCTGTTGCTCGTTTGATCGCCAACTGACTGACCACACAATGCTTGAAACAAAAGCCAGGATGGATGGATGAGTACGAGAGTGTTGTTGTTGCTGTTCTTTTTGTTGTTGAAGATGACGATGATGATGATGACCGAACAAACAAGTTTGTGTTGTAAACAATGGCTGGCTGCAGTTGCTGCTGCCATACAACAAACTATTGTTGTTGGCGTTGTTGACCATACAAAAACAAACGCAATGGGATCAAGGTGAAAAGTGTGAGTGTGTGTGGCGAAGAGGAGAAGGAAAAGCAAAGAATAAGAAGAACAAATATTAGATTCCGACACAAAAAACACCAAGAACAACAAGAATAAAACATCTAAACAGAATATGCAACATCTTTTTGTGGAACCAATCAACAGTGTCGACGTACGACATGGTCAACATTACAGTTGTGTAAACTCTCACACAAGTGAGTCGGAGAGAGAGAGAGTGAATGAGTGTAACTCCAAGAGTGTCAAGAGCAAATAACCAACAATGCACAGAATAAACAAAAATTCTAGGTTCGCAGATTTGTTTCAATCTAGCGATTTGCGATCAAAAAATAGTTGGGGGTATTTTCAAATATTTTGAAGTATTGGTCGGGTTTTGTTATAAAAATTTGGGGTATTTTAAAATATTTTCAATATTGGTCGGGTATAGTTATTAAAAATTTGGTATGAAAATTCATTACCCCAAATGGCAACACTTGTTGCATGATTCTCTTTCTTCTTTTCTTAGATTGTAGTATAAAGAAAGCCAAAGCAATTGTCAAAAGCGCAATCCATGTCAATAACTCAGTGTTGCAACAACCTACCAGAAGAGCAAATGTTTGCTGTTCGGGAGGCGGAAGTGTCTATGTGGTGATAGGTACCTACCTACTCTAGGTGTGTTGAATTGAAATACGGGTGAACTATGGCTGTGGGTGGATTGTGTGTCGAATGATATTGAAAACAGATAACAGAAATAACTTAGAAAGCGACTAAGTTCGGCCGTGCCCAATTTTTAATATCCTCCACCAACTCTGAAGGAATTTGAAAATTTTTCAAAAAAAAAAAAAATCCGTAGAAAACTACTTTTCAAATGAAACCCTTTATACTGATATTGAAAAGGGATAACAAAAATAAGTAAGGAAGCAGCTCAGTTTGGCCGGGCCGAACTTGTAATATCCTCCACCAAACCTGAAAAAATTTGAAATTTTTCAAAAAAAAATTCCGTAGAAAAGTATGTCTTAAATGAAACCACTTATATGGGGGGAAACAGGGTCCATCATGCGCAATTTTTTGTCAATGACTGTAGTTACCATTACGAACTTTAAATACGAAAATCCGATGAATAAAAAAATCCAATAATTAATCCGGTTAAAATCATCCAAAATCCGAATATTGAGAGGTATCGAGGTTTGAGGGCTATACGAAAACGTGTCATGGGCTATAGTACCCACTACGAACTTAGAATACAAAATTAAAACGTAAACCGACATGGCCCATTTACGAACTTAACCTGCCTACTGGCAAAATACACACCTGTGCAAAATTTTAGCTTCCTATTTCAATTTGTTCGAAAGATGGCGTAATTACGATAGACAGAGAGGCATCGCTAAATCGATTTAAAATTTTGCGCTGATCAAGAATACATACACCCTGTTGGATCTGAAACAACTATTTCGAGGAGTTATAAACGGAATTTCAAAGTTAATATATCCTATGTATAGTATGGGGGGAATAAAATAAATCCCAGTGCTAGTCCAAGGATTTTTTTTTCGATAAAAATCCTATAATAGATCCAAATTTTGTGGTCTGTTATTTCTTGCAAGGAGTTCTACACAAATCCGAGGGACCTTTTTCTGTTGGCAATTGAAAAAAAAAAACAAAATCCATGATTTGTCCTGGAAAGGTCTTTAAGAAAACATGGCAGTTCTTCCTTGCAAGATCCTTTACCAAATTTGCGATTTATCCTTACCCTAAAAATAAGAAAAAAATCTATGTCAATTTTAAATCTATCTACGATTTGGTCCTTAAAAAATATTTTTGAAAAAAAATATAAATCTACTATTTCAAATCCTCATTGAGACCTTTGAAAATTGAAAAAATTCTTAGTAAAATCTACCAATTTGTCCTTTAAAAAAAACATGTAAAAATCCAGGGTTTAGTCCTTGAAAATAGCCTCTATAGCCTCTTTGTGTCTTGAAAATTTCCTTTTAATAACTCCAAAAACCATAAAAATATATGAGTTGGTTCATGAATCAAAAAAAAATTATAAAAAATCCATGGTTTTGTCTTTGAAAAAATCTCTTAAAATTCCGATCGAGTGGTCCGATATCTAGCATCTTCACAACAGATCTTGTGTTAGTAGAAATAATGGGATGTGGGATGTGTGTGGGATAAAGAGAACCTGATGCTTATTTCGGACTTTATAACAGTTTTGGTTATTCAAAGCTTTGATCATTTGTGGGGGAGGTACCAGATTCTGTATTGATAGAAATATTCAGATGTGCCAAGACTAAATGAAATCGGATGTTAATTTTACTTTTTATGAGCTAGATATTCAAAATGTCGATCTACTGCGAGAGAGGTACCAGAATGAGTGGACCGATATATTCCATCTTAGAACCTCCTGGGTTTTTAAATATTATGGTATATGTGAAAATTGAAGGCAATCGGACTCTTACATCATATTTTATGAGAGTTGTAGTTATTCAAAATTTTGACCTGTTTGTGAGGGAGTTACTTGATGCAGTGGACCGATATATTCCAATTTCGCACGTAACCTAGCACTGACGAAAATATTTGGATTTGCAAAGTTGGAGCAAAATCGGGTTATCCGTTGTATTTCTATGCAGAAAATATATTTCTTTGAAAATTTTAACCTTTTGTGGGGTTGGTACCAGAAGGAGTGAACCGATATTGCCCATCTCCGAACTCGATCTGAGTTTGATAAAAATATTACGATTACCAAGTTTGGATCAAATCGGATACATCCTTATGAGTTATCGCGCGCACCAGCCAGACAGACAGACGGACGGACATCGCTAGATCGACTCCAAATGTCCTGAAACGGATTTGGTCCAAAGAGCCCTAGATTTGACTCCTGAAAAAAATCCTTAAACATATACCGATTGATCCTTAAATAAGGTGTTCAAAAATCCACAAAATGACACTTAGAAAAATCAACATGTGTCCTTGGAAAATATATTAAAACCTTTATCCTCAAAGAAGTTTTAAAAATAAAAAAATTTAAAAAAAAAATCTTCCATTAAAAAAACAACAATTTTTGATTTATCCTCGAAAACTATTCTTTAAAAAAAATATTAAAACAAGTAAAAAAACATTAACCCGCCGAACATTTTTATATAAAAGTATCTGGATTTAAAGGTGTTCCACTTTAAACTACAAATACCAAGAAGACCGTTTGGATAATGCTGTTAAACTTTTCAAAAAAACATAAAGTGGCTGAGGTCGTTGAATGGGGGCCATACGAAAACGGGCACCTCCATAGACCTTAAGGATTATCATCTACCAAATCTTCTTAAATACCAAATTTGAAACAATTTCGTGGGTAAATGTCACTAGGGTTATCAAAATACAGAGTATCGGTGGGTATCGTTATATGTGCGTGGACCTCAATTTTCAAAATTCTGCCGCCGGAGTACCTAATTTTTAGACAAAGTATGGAATACCAGGAGAAATCGTTATATGGGGGCTATACACAAATGTGGACCTATACATACAATGTTTCGCCACCGGAGTTAGAACCCATTATGAACTATAAATTCCAATTTTTAGACAAATCCATGGAAAAATGTGGCAAAAATCATTAAAATACCGAATATTCGGAGGTGCTGTTATATGGCGGCTATACAAAAACGTGGACCGACATATCATTCTCTCATTCTCAATACCAACCATGCTAGACACAATATAAATTGGTCTGTCAAATGTTAAAGGTCTACGTCAAATAATGGCAACTGACAGACGGACTTAGTTATATCGACGAATTGAATTGTATGCTGATCATGAATATATGTATATTTTATGGGGTTTCCGACGAATATTTAGGGATGTTACAAATGGAATGACAAAGTTAATATCCCCTCCTTTTCAAGGTGGAGGATATAAAAATATACGCTTTGCCTATTTTAAGAAAATCTTTAAATAACTCCCGCAATATATTCTTGAAAAATGGTCTCGATGTGACAAGTTTTGACTTTCCATCCCTGCTTCCACACACTTCAGCCTTCCTTGCTTTCCTACTGCATCCGTTTAAATGAATTTATCACACAATTAAAAATACATTTGATGCACTTCCCCAATTGAAAATCAAGTCAATAATAAATTTCCAGGCAACTAACCATCAATCGCCGTTGAAAATGTAACAACGTTTTCAGCCATAATTTATAATTTTATTCGATATTTTGACGGGAGTTTATTGACATTATAATTTTGATGTTTGGGCACATGCGAATCCGGAGTGGATCTCTTATAATATTTGTTGTGTGTGCACAGCTTTTTCTTGTGAATGACAACAAAAGTGCAAATTATTTAACCAGTTTTTTTTCGATTGGTTTTATACAAAAACAAAAAAAAGGTAAACAAATATTTAAAGAAGGTTGATACACCCAAATGACGTAGGCGACGATCGGTGTTTAGTTAGCATTTGAATATACATCGAAAAACAGCTGAAAGTTTTTTTTATTAAACTGGGAGAATCAGGAAGGTAAAGAAGATGTGAAAACTATGGGATCTCCCTTTGCAAAGTTTCTTATTTCTGCAATTGCAAAAAATGTCATTTATAGCCTTTCGAGCCGTTAATAATAAAGCCAATACCATATTTATTTCTAACCCAACCTATTCCATTAACCCTAGTTAACTCGAACGAACATTTCAACACAACCACATCTGACTCCCTGACTCGATGACTTCCTGACTTCCTCCCCCAAATTTCAGCAGCTTGATTTTAATTCAATATTCTTTTCAAATATGGAAATCTGTATACGAAATTTCAAAATTGTATGTAATGAATTAAAATTATAACTCCAGGCAGACCCTTCCTACAGCAGCAGAATGTGTATTGGTCCCCTTATCGGCATTTTTTTTACAAATTATAATTTTAAAATTTTATTTTGCATTCTTATCACCACAATGTTGTTGGGAGCTTTCTGCGAAAGATTGAGTAAAACAAATCTAAATTCTATAGAACCTAATGAAGAGCAAGAGGTTTGGCTTATCAGCAGTCAGTTTGCTTTATTCATGATTAACTGGCAGTATGGCAAGAAGCCAATGTCAAGTTTTTTCTCTCCCTTTCAAGGTTGGTGCATCTAACGTGTGACAGATGTAAAATTCTCAAAATTAATCCCTTAGAGGGAAGGATTCTGTAGACAGAGGAGGAGTGCTGTGGAGAAAGAAGAGAGGATCTCTTCTGTCCACAGAAGACCTCTTCTGTCCCACAGAAGACTTCTTTTGGCCACAGAAGACAAAAGACCTCTTCTGGTGGCAGAAGACATATCATGGCCTCTTCCGGACACAGAAGTCTTCTTCTGTCCCACAGAAGACATCTTCTGTCCCACAGAAGACATCTTCTGTCCCACAGAAGACATCTTCTGTCCCACAGAAGACATTTTCTGTCCCACAGAAGACATCTCCTGTCCCACAGAAGACATCTTCTGTCCCACAGAAGACCTCTTCTGTCTCACATAAGACCTCTTCTGTCCCAAAGAAGACCTCTTCTGGTCACAAAAGACCTCTTCTGGTCACAGAAGACCTCTTCTGGCCACAGAAGACCTCATCTGTCCCACAAAAGACCTCTTCTGTCCCACAGAAGACCTCATCTGTCCCACAAAAGACCTCTTCTGTCCCACCGAAGACTTCTTCTGTCCCACAGAAGACCTCTTCTGTCCCACAGAAGACCTCTTCTGTCCCACAGAAGACCTCTTCTATCCACAGAAGACATCTTCTGTCCACAGAAGACCTCTTCTGGTCACTGAAAACATCTTCTGTCCACAGAAGTCCTCTTCTGTCCCACAGAAGACCTCTTCTGTCCCACAGAAGAACTCTTCTGGCCACAGAAGGCCTCTTCTGTCGCATATAATACCTCTTCTGTCTCATATAAGACCTCTTCTGGCCACAGAAGACCTCTTCTGGCCACAAAAATACTCTTCTGGCCACAGAAGACACTTTCTGGTAACAGAAGACCTTTTCTGTCCCACAGAAGACCTCTTCTGCCGCACAGAAGACCTATTCTGACCCACAGAAGACCTCTTCTGCCGCACAGAAGACCTCTTCTGCCCCACAGAAGACCTCTTCTGCACCACAGAAGACCTCTTCTGCCCCACAGAAGACCTCTTCTGTCCCACAGAAGACCTCTTCTGTCTCACAGAAGACCTCTTCTGGTCACAAAAGACCTCTTCTGGTCACAGAATAACTCTTCTGGCCACAGAAGACCTCTTCTGTACCACAGAAGACCTCTTCTGTACCACAGAAGACCTCTTCTGTACCACAGAAGACCTTGTCTGTCCCACAGAAGACCTCTTCTGTACCACAGAAGATCTCTTCGGTCCCACAGAAGACCTCTTCTGGCCACAGAAGACACTTTCTGGTAACAGAAGACCTTTTCTGGCCTTAAAAGACCTCTTTTCTCCATCCTGCTTATATTATTTTCTCTTTTTTCCCATTTCTCTCGCAAAAATAGTTCACTGGGTTATACCTTCCTGATAGGCTTCTAAGTAAATACATACTTATATGTGTGTTTGCGCCTACATTCTTATCTTCTCTCCCCATTAAAAAAAAAAACATTTTCAATTGAGTGTAAATGACAGTCACAACTTGGGGATATGGGGGCGGTTTTCATTGTTCAACGTTGTGTCAAAGTTGTAGCGAGACCATTCCGGAGATGAAAGCAAGTTGTGGAGGGAGGGCATTGGAGTGGAGTGAAGCAATGCAAATTGAAAGGAGTATGACAACTATTGCCCCCCAACGCTTTGCTCGTGGCCGGCCACGATCAGAACAGAATGTAAAACCGGTTTAAGTGGTCATAATTACATTTAATTCTCAGATTTTGCGGTTGTAAGCAGAAAAAATCAGCAGCAACAACGCCAACAATTATGAGGATGGCGATGCCATTGGGTATGTGTGTGTGTCGGTGTGTGCAGGAATGTTTGCAATGATAGGAAAACGATTTTGTGAAGAATGGCGATTTTAGAAAAATATATGTGGGTAGGGTAGGACACAGTGTTGCAAAATTATACAAATAAGGGAAAATTTATAACGAATGCATAATTTTTAGATTTAAAGTTAAGAGAATACAGGAGAATATAGGATCTCCCGATACTTTTTGGAACATTTTCGAAAAATATTTTAAAAAAATACAAATTGTTAAACGAAAAAAATATATAAAAGGGTTCGGGTGTTCGATTATTTAAATATATTTTGACTTGGTTTATAATTGTTCAAATTTTTGACTCTCTATTTAGTAGGTTCCGAAGGAATGGTCTTTAGACTCCGTTCATTTCTATGCCACTCGTCCGACAGCTGTTAAAATTATTCCAGTGAAAGCTCATCATATTGTTTACAAGCGTACAAAAGCATTTTGGTAAGAATTTTAAAGAAAAAAAGTTATTAGTGATGGAGTTCAGGCGTGTTCGTTAGATTTCTTTATATTTGGCTGGAGAACCACAAGTGGCTATCCTTAGAGCACTCCAACATTTAAATGTGAATAAATCCTTTGTGTCTCGTATCATCGCTCGTTGCCCTGATACTGGTAGCGTAGCCCAACGTCAAGGAAGTGGACGGAAGAAAACAGCAAAATCAGCAGAAATGGTTCGTAAAGAAGCGACGTGATCGAAACCCGCGTCGCAGTGGCCAAAGAATGGCTCGTGGGCTGAAAATATCGTAATATTCCATTCGGCAAATATTGAAAAATGAGCTCGGGGTAAAGCCATTGAAATTCCAAAAAGTGCAAGAACTTACACCGCAACAGAAAGAAAACCGACTCGAAAGAGCTAAAGATTTGCTTCGCTTGGCCGAAAGTGGTGAACTGCCGAATTTGGTTTTCTCCGATGAGAAAACTTTCGTTGTCCAGCAGTTTGTAAACAAACAAAATGATCGTGTTTACTTGCCAAAGGGGTCAGCTGAAAATGTGCACCTTCGGTTGGCCACCAGAACTCAAGCGCCGGTCAGGGTGATGGTGTGGGCCGCCATAACAGCCGGTGGTCGCTCCCCGCTCGTATTAATCGACCATGGCATCAGAAAAATTCCGAATATTATCGCAAAAATATTCTGGAGGGTGTATTAAAGCCTAGGGCACTCAAACATTTTGGCCGCAGACCTTGGACATTCCAACAGGACTCTGCACCATTGCACTCGGCACGCGCCACCAAGAATGGTTGCAAACTGAGGTTCCTCACTTCATTTAGAGCGCATAATGGCCAACGAAAATTTTCGCATACCAATCCGTTGGACTATTGTGTCTGGAGTATTTTGCAAAGGCAAGGTTGGCACTAAAAAATACCAAAGTGTCGATGACCTCAAGCAAGCGCTTCGCCGGAAATGGGCCAAAATACCGCAGAGCAATATTCGGGCAGCCTGTGACGGTTTCATTGGCCGTTTGAAGGCCATAATTCGTGCCAAAGGTGACCAATTCAAACAAATCGAAACTTATTCTAAAATTTGATGCTATTTCCGACTATTTTTTGCTTTCATTCAATTAAATTTAAAAAAAAAATGTAAAAATGATGGCGTTAGACCCTGTATACTTTCCGGGGTCTAAAAAAATATATTTCGAGGTGTTACAAACGGAATGACATAGTTAATATACTATGGTATAATAAATCCGAGAATTTTTACTAGCCTTTTTCCAAAAAAAAATATTTTAAAACATTCGATTTTAGCTCAGATAATCTCTCAAAGAATTTTCTTTTAATATCCGTGATTATAGGAATTTCGTTCTTCAAATCAAATTGCATTACAAGTCCGTCAAAAATAGTATTCCTCTATTACAAAGGAAGGATTGCTTAAAATTTATCGATTGTTTATTTTGTGGAAAAATTATCTAAATTTATATTTATTTATTCCATTTTTAGCTTTAAATTTGAGAAAATAACATTTGTTACCCATTTTATAGCTTCCATTTTTATTCCAACTCAAAATACTGTGCAAATGACAAAGAACAAATGTCTGTGAATGACAACTTACCTGTTTTCTATGGTCAATGGTGTAGTTGTTGTTGTTGCTATTGCTGCTGCTGCTCTCTCTATTGATGTTCTGTGTGCAACAGTCTGTCTCTCATAGATAACCGACCGGCAAATACGACGAGGAATGTAATCGATGAGTGTGCGAGAGTTTGGGAGAGAGAGACTCAACACGACACGAGAATAGAGAACAACAAATCAACACACAATTGTATTGATTAGAATTAGAGACCGGGTATTTTATTGTTGATAGCCGATGATGATGACCGTCGTCGTTGTCATTCAAACACACACAGATGCAAACACACACAGAATAATAATGAAATAAACAACAAAAAATGGTGGGATTTTCAAAGAGTGCTTTTTGTGAGTTTTTTTGTTTTGTTTGTTTTTTAAAGTTCCAATGGATTAATACTCTATAGAGAAAAAATAAAATAAATGGTAACGAATAAAAATCACAATTACAATGCGAGTATGGATTTAGGAGAACAACCGGATGTGTGGGACCCGATTGCAAATGAAAAACAATTGCCAAAAAAATCTTTTGATTAATAACGCGCCCGAGGGAGGTATTAAGACAAAGTGAAACAAATTTTTGCGAGCCCCGGAATGGTGGACAACCAACGTAGACGAAAAAACACGCGCTATTCTTATTTGTTACCGCTTTTATCAAATACCACTCTAAGTACTTGACAAATGACATTAATTGTAATTATTGTTGTTGTTGCCGTATAAATGAACCGCTTTGTGTAAATCCAACATAAATCTGCCGTCGCAAAGTCCATTCATTTATCTTTATTTGACGATGACAATGATGGCTGTCGCTGTCGTCAGGTGGTTGGGATTAAGTTACATTGGCAGTTTTTTTTTTTGTTGCTGTTGTTGGGGCTTATTTTGTTGGACGGCACTTTCTTTTCAAAAACGAAACACTTGTCTTCCCCCCACTCCTCGCAACGTAACGTAAGCAAACATAAGGGGCACACGATGGCAAACAGCTAATGTCCAGAAGATTTCATGGCACACACCACTCAACTCACCACACGACAAGCAACAACCACCACCGCCGCCGTACCACCATCACAATTGTTTTTGTGCCCCAACAACACAATATTCACTTTACTAGAACAATAACAACAACCACTCACTCATTCATTGATGTTGTATACCTCAAGAAGAGGAGAGAATACGATGATGATATGTTGTTGTTATTGTTGTTGTACAGGTAACCGAGAAGAGCGCGAGCATACCAACTAACTAACTAACGGTTAATAGCATTAGACGACACATCAAAGTACAACAAACAAATTTCTGGGGATTAATTCTTCCACCCCGGCAACAATGTAAAATTGTGCAAGAATTTGTTTGCAATTGTCAAAGCAAAGTAATTCACGATTTCATGTCACTATCATGTTGTTGTTGCTACTGCTGCTGGAATTGACAAAAAACACACTTTTGTTGCTTCTTTGGCACGCTTAATTTGCAAAAAAAAAAACGAAGATGCGGCAGAGAAATAAATCAACACGACGCACGCACACCGACACACACAGGTTTACATTCACGTTGGACACCAAAAACTATTGTACCGAAAAAATGAGAGATTATCTTTTACTTTTTTTTTTCTTCTTCTCCCCCACTCATTACAAGTAGCAGTAGCAGCACTGCCCCTGCCACAGCAAAAAATTCTTCCACAATTTCATTGAAATTTGTTTATTTTTTCTAATTCGCCATTACCGTTATATTTATCTTATTAAAATCGTTTAATTTGTTTTCTTTGTAACAATTTTCTTTTTCATTTTACATTTACACGTCACGCAAAATCAACAACTTTTTTCCAATGTTCCAATTTGTTTTTTTCTTTCTTCTCTTGTTGTTTTTCACGGTATTTTATTGTATTTCACACACTGAGTCAGTGGACGCACAACATCCGCCGCGCGTTGTTGTTACTTGTTCCGAACCTAATGAGAAACTCACGGCAATAGGGATATGTAAGTCGACTTTTGGTTTTGGAAAGTCTAACAATCGATGACGACTTTTGCCAATGGTGGCAATCGCAAAGTCGTTGTAATCGATTTAAGAGTATGAGGGATAGATTTCTATTGTTTTTTATTTTAGGGTTTTTGATTCTAATTTTCAATTTTTGCAAATTTAGAATTTAAAATTTTGAAATCTATTTAATTTTGTCAATTTTCTGGCATGTGAATGCTGAAAAAAGTTGATATGTTGTATTGTATTCTCATAGTCACTCACAATGAATGTGTGGTTTGTTCAACTGACTAGTCGTGCTTCTTCATACAAGAGATGGTATGCCAAGTGAATTGATAGCACAGTATAAAACGAGACTAATAACTATTTTTATAATATTAAAACGTAAAATATTTTACTTTATGCTATAATAAAATTTAAGAAAATTAGTATCAAATATTTTTCGTTCTTTTAATAGGTATTTAGAAAAACAAATGGTATATTCATGGCACAATGAGGAGGAGCTTTCTATCAGAACTATTCAAAATTACATGCAAAAAGTTGTTTTCATTTTTTGATATTTTTTGCTCATTTTTTAAATGAGTCAAATAGCGCGAAAGATGAATGAAATGCCTGTATGATCTCTCAAAAATGTGATCCTAAATGTTCAATCTTTCAATTCCATGGCAAATCTGATATCTGTCATTAAATTTCTTCCAATCACTGATTTTGAAAATATTTTATTTTTATTTTTCAAAACAAACACAAAATTGGCAAAAGTCGGGCACACTTAGAAAAAAATTGTAATCAGCTGGTAGCTCTACTTTACCTTTTTATTGTACCATGCTAACTTCTATTCGAGTGACATCGAAAAAACGAGTTTGCTCAACATTTTTTCTGCTCTCCTGAATTTGAGTGGGTTTTACTCTGAGAAAAAACGAGGGATTTTTTTCGGAGGTCTAATTTTTTAACTAGAAAAAAGCAACTGTTAAAAAAAATGAAATTACTACCAAATTACATTTATAAAAAGTTTGCCATGTCTCTGAAAAAATGCATTTATTTTAACGGAAATATGCAAGGTATAATTACTGCAAGTATCAGCATATCCCAGTTGATTGAACTCTCCATTGCCGTTAAATGTGAACATTTGTTGCCTAATAATGAAAAATAACGCTTTTATACTTTGCAAAACACCAACGGTGATGGTGTGGAAGCTCTTTTGGTGACAAAGGAACAGTGACACCACATTCGGTGATATAGTCGTATATTTTATGTTTCCTAGAATTGAAAAAAGGTAGAATATTTTATGTATATTTTCATTTTGGTTTCAATTTGAAAGGGGTCTTGTTTTTTCACAATTTTCTGGCGACTGCTTGATGTGTTAAGAGATTTGGACCTACAGCTAACAACTATATACTCAGGGGAATGATATAAAAGCATTAAAATTGAATATTTTAAGAACTATTCTTCTGCATTTCAAATTTAATGATAGAAGTTCCAAAAAATGTATGTTTTAGAAATTAAAATAATTTATTGAAAATTGATTGTTTTCTTGTACAAAAAAACTTGCTGTTACATGTATTATTCTACCATGGGAAATATGTAATAATCAAACCCCTATAATGTCAACTTTGTTCTTTACTTTTCCTAAGGTAGAGGACAAGGAAATTGGACTATAAAGAAAATATATATGATATTACAAGACTACCAAGAGAAAAAAAATGTGTTGAGGTGTTTGCAAATTATTAGTTCTGTTCCAGAACTGCAAGAATGTAAAAGTTTTTCCTACGGTAGCCAATTCTCCCTATTATGATATTGAAATTTATTGCAGGTTCTGGTACAGCATATATTGAGTTTGAGGGACTGTCATCTAGTTTTGAGATTTTTACTAGTTTTTTTTTAAGCGCCTTGCACTCCTATGTAGTTAAATAGATTTGTAAGAGACTTGTCAAGTTGAAGAGCAATTGAAAAAAAGTTTCATATATCTGATTTTTGTATATACAATGAATTTACATTTTGACAATTAGATGACATATTCTAACATACCTATCTTGGCAGAAGAATATAAGTAGATACATCAACGCATGTGAACATTGATATGTCAAAATTTGTTTGATGTTTCTTCAAAAATAAGCAGATTTGTATATGTTTCCCATTACAACGCAAATGGAAGGTTGTTATGATATTAATTTTTAACAATTTTTACAAATTTAAATAATTTTCTATTCAACAATTTCAATTCAAAGATTTGTTTGACATTTCATTGTCCCAGCAGCTGTGTCGACGCGTCTACCTTTATTCTTCTACCATGATGCCTACATTGTTCATGTGTTTCTCACCAACGACATCTATATGCCAAAATTACAGTATGATTCGTTGTATTGGTATTGTCACTCAAATGTAGATGGCACCCCTAGGTTTATAAACCAAAAACTTGGCAGTACTTTTAATTTAATGGTTTCTCACGTATTTTTAATACTACATTTGGTGAAGCATACTTTAAGGATGATATACTAATAAAATTCAAAATGAAAGTAAGAACAACGAAATGCTTATGGAATTTGGTTAGATTATCGCTAAATCTTTTAACGAGATGTATAGATCTTCTCATGTTCTGATCAAATTCCTACAACTGCTTCTACTAGATATGATCGGGACACAGAAGAAATGTTTACCTACTCATTGAAGATCTATTAGTATTCAGTATAATATATTTAGAACTTATTGTAGAAGACCTCAACAGAAGATCTAACTGACCCCAGTAGAGATCAGTAGATCTTCTTTGAGAATAACAATGGCTCGTCATCCATATTTATTCCAAAAAAATAGATCTACACTTTTTCTCCTAAAAGCTCTATAGATATTTTCTGACCCAAGCTCTTCGCTCTATATTAGTTGCAAGTTTTATACTTACCCACCTTAACCAATTAAAAAATAAGTAATTTTTATTAATTTTTAAATTTTGTTTATTATTTATTTTCATCTACATATTGTTTTAATTTTTTTTCGGAACATGAATTTTGTATTCTTTCTCTTCTCTCAGCATTTTCTTTTCAAAAAAACTTACGGATTTTTTTCTCATAAAAATATTTTTTTTAAATATTCCTCGTAGTGGATGTTGCTATTGTTGCAATAGAAAACCATTTTGTTACCAAAAACACCGGCTGCATTCACATTTTGATGTCCCCATTCAAGGTTAAAAGAGATTACGAAGAAACTCAGAACTTCATATATCAGTTGCGAGGATTGGATTTTATCTTTCACTGTTTGGGTTTTACTTAACCATTATATCGACTCAAAATTATCTTATAACAATTTCCAATAAAATTTTCAAATATATAAAAAATGTTCCAATAGAAAAACAAAATGCATTTTAAAATACTACAATTAGCAATGGTAAAGTATTTTGTTTTAATTTGTTTTGCACATTTTAAAAAAGAAGGCCAATGTGTAGAAAAATAAATCAATTTTGCTAGAATTTTTGTTTTTTTTTTAGGTTTTTAATTTGTTTTAAAAGTAATTATTATGTATATTTTGGTATATATGTAGTAATGTATTTTATTTATTTATTTTTTTTTTTTGCTAAAATCTTTTATTTTACTCGATTTGGACGTCTTAAAAAGCTAAATTACTAAACAAAAAAAAAAATAATTATTTTAATACATAAAATACAACAATGGGTAAATAAATTAATAGAAAAATCTACTTTGAAAAAATGGTGTTTTAAATTCAATCATCAAATAATTTTAATAATTTATTAATGGTGGCCTATGAAATGGGTTGGTAAAATTAGTGAAATACAGCCCAGAGACTGTCAAAATACCTTTCAGAATTATTTATTTATTTATTTATTCAAACACATTTGTGTAATACAGGGCCTCTAAGACCATAAAATCATATTACATAGCTATTAGCTATTCAAAGTTAGATACAACCATGGCTTAATAAGGAAGGTTGTTCAACTTCAAAGAAACTTAAAAAATGCAACTCTGTGCTGGAGTCTTATACTGTCAAATTGTCTTTTAAATATGCAACAGCTGGTTTTGTTTAGGTATAGGCAATGGAATTGACAATTTAAACCAACTGGGTTTCTAAATCCTTTACAAAAGAGGCTAATAGTACATATTATAACCTCCACCTTGGTATGGTTTGTAAAACCTCGAAATATACATTTTAGACCCCACAAATTTACTCAAATGTATATTATGTCTGCAGGACTTTTGGTATTGAAAATGGGCCATGTAGGTCCACGTTTTGGTATGACCCCCCATATAATGATACCTTCCTATTTTCGATATTTTGATGATTTTAGCGACATTATTCAACGGAATTGTTTCAAATTTGATATTTGAAGTTCGTAATGGATACTACAGCCTATGACAAAAAATGAGCCATGTAGGTCCACGTCTTCGTTTAGCCCCCATATAACGGTACCTCCCAATATTCGGTATTTTGATGAATTCAGCAACATTATTCACCGGAAATATTTCAAATTTGGTATTTGAAATTCGAAATGGATACTACAGCCTGAGACAGAAAATTGTCTATGCAAGTCCATGTCTTCGTATAACCCTCATGTAACGGTACCTCCCTATATTCGGTATTTTTAAGATGTTAGCCCCACTTTTCACCGGAATTAATTAAAATTTGGAATTTCAAGTTCTTAGTGGGTACTACTATCTGTGAGAGAACATTTTCTATGCTGGTACATGCTTTCGTATAGCCCACATATAACGTAGCTCCCTATATTCGGTATTTTAATGATTTTAGGGACACTTTTCAACGGAATTATTTCAAGTTTCGTATTTGAATATCGTAATGGTCTCTGATGAAAATTTATATATGTCTACGACGGTATTTTTATAATTTTAGAAATATTTTTCAACGAACTTTTTTATTTTTGAAAAGTAGCAGATTCCTTCGAAATGGAAAAGGGTATTTCGACCGGTCGAACATACTGCTTTTTGACTTGTTTTCCTATTATTATTATTATTATTATTATTATTATTATTATTATATTATTATTATTATTATTGTTGTTTCTCATATTCCTTCCTCTGTGAGTCAGTCTCAGATGTATAGTTCTCATTGTGGCATCATCAATCGGACTCTCTTATTCACTCGTATTTATAATTACTGTCCCCTTTGTTGTTTACATGCATTCGTTTGTTTATTTGTTTGTATTTGTGTGTATACTCATTGACAAATGAACGTGGTTGCCATTTCGTTGGAATATTGTAGAGTATTCTGAATTAGATCTTCGAAACTTCCATGCATGCAGGGTGAGATGAAAAAACTGCAACCAACTTCCGACTGCTGTCATTTCTAAGCCACTCGTCCGACAGCTGTTAAAATTATTCCAGTGACAGCTCATTATATTCTTTACAAGCGAACAATAACATTTTGGTGGGAATTTTCCGCTTACCAATCCGTTGGACTATTGTGTCTGGAGTATTTTGAAAAGCAAGGTTGGCACTAATAAATACCAATCACCTTGATCACCTCAAGCAGGCGCTTCGCCGGGAATGGGCTAAAATACCGTTTGACTTTGTTGCAGTTTTTTTTTATCTCACTCTGTGTACAAAATACTTTGTACATACTTTTGAGTGCGGTTGAGGCGCTGGGAAAAACTAGCAATAAACAATAAATATTCAAAAATTACATATTTCCCAGCCGCCATAAAATAACACATGTGAACAATTCGGTGATCTTGTGCGCTGACGCATACGATAATGTGCCAGATAATAAAGGTTATGACCCACACGCACAGATATCGATGCGCTCAGTAGATGCACAAGATCACTTGAATGAAATGTAAAGCAGCCCTGCAATGTTCTTCATTCAATATTAGAATAGATAAGAACAATTGTGTGGCTGCGACTAGGTTAAGTTAGATTAGTTTCAGTAGTACGTAAGGAAAATATTTTTGAAATAAAACGAGAATTGAATCAACAACCAAACTATTCGGTTGGTTTTCTCTTCTCATTCACCCTGTATATATCATATCTAGCCATATGGCTGAGTATATAATAAGTAGATTTTTATACGTTTTCTCGTACCACGCCAACTGAAGGTTATTATGAATGCATTTTAAAAAAGTCAAATTGTTTTAAAGGTTTTTTTTTTTCAAATATCAGTAGATTTTTATATGTTTTCCTCCACGACGTGAATCGGAGATCACTATAATATGTATTTTTTAAGAACTTTTACATATTTTAATAATTTTTTATTAAACAATTTAAAAGTCAAAATTGGTTCAACAGAAGAATACAGGTAGACGCGTCGACACAGCTGCTGGGACAATGAACTGTCCAATCAAATTTGGAATTGACATTTTGAATGAAAAATTGTTTATATTTGTAAAAGTTCTTGAAATGAAAAATGCATATTATAATGACCTTCGATTGTCGTCGTAAAGGAAAACATATAAAAAACTACATATATACTGTACCACAACACATACTTTATACGAGGCAAAATAATAGAGGTAGACACATTTGTTAAATCGAATATGGAAACCCTTTTCGGAAGTACTCGACCTTGTCATTTTTTTTTCAAATAAAATTGATATTCATATCTGAAATATTTTCGGATGTCGGGTGGCATATTTTACAAATTCGCAATGGCATCTTCAAAGCCGCAAAATGATATTTTGAAACAAAAATTCAACCCTCCAATAATTAAGCCTTACATGGCTCATGAGGATAATTTTTTAGTTTTTAAATTCTTCATTGACTTCTGTAACCTCTAAAAGGCTAAATATTTGGCTGTAAATAAATCAATTTTTTTTGGACATTAAATAAAAATTGTAATCGTATGACTGTAAGATATTACCTTGCTAATTGTATCATGATTTATATCAACCATGCTAGACGAATACAGCCAGATGCATTGACGCTTGGGAACATTGATATGTCAATTTTTTAATGATTTTTAAAAAAATAAGTAGATTTTTATAAGTTTTCTTATAGGACACCAAGATTATTGTAATAGGCATTTTTCAAAAATTTTTACAAGTTTGAATACTTTTTCATTTAAATTTTCAATATTAAAATTGGTTTGCCAGTTTATACTCCAAGCAGCTGTGCCGATGCGACCACCTGTATTCTTCTCCATGATACCATGGCAGAAACGCTTGGGAACATTGATATGTCCAAATTCTTAAAATTTTTCTTTTTTCAAAAATAAGTAGATTTGTATATGTTTTCCTATACGACGCCAATCGAAGGTTGTTATCAAATGCATTTTTGAAATTTTTTTAATAAATATGAATAATTTTTCTTTCAAAATTGGTTTGACAGTTCATTGTCTCAGCAGCTGTGCCGATGCAAGTGGCAGTTGTTTTAAATTGTTGTACTTTCATTTTTATACCATGTTCAGACTATCATTTTTTCATCTGAAAAGGATTTGTATTTTCATTCATATACCATGTTCAGACTATAATTTGTATCTGAAAAGGTTTTTTTCCATGATATCTAAATTTGTTGTACTTTCATTCTAATACCTTATTTAGACTATCATTTTTATCTGAAAATGATTTTAATTTTATTCTTATACCATGTTCAGACCATCAGTTAATCTGAAAAGGAATTTTCCATGATATCTAAATTTGTTGTACTTTCATTCTTATACCATGTTCAAACTATCATTTTTTCATCTGAAAAGGATTTGTATTTTCATTCTTATACCATGTTCAGACTATCATCTTTATCTGGAAATAATTTTTTCCACGATATCTAATTTTAAATTATTTTTAATATTTCAGATATATTTATATTTTCTTCAAATTAAAAAAAAATCATTCTGATAATTTAATTTAAAACACCATTTGAAATTTATAATATTAATAATGAATATTTATTAATTTTTATTAAATAACATAAAACACACACAAAATAAAGGACACACAGAGATAAAATTCGTAACAATTCTAATTTAAAAATATTTTTTTTTTGTTTCACATAAAAAAATAATAAAATTAAAATTGTAAAATATATATAATATATAATAATAGAAATGAAAATTATTCTAAACAATAAACATAAACTCTGCTTACTTAAGAGGGCTAATAGTGGGAAATCAACGAAAAATAAAATAAAATTGCTGGGAATTCAAAAAAAAAAAAAAAAAATGTGACAAAAAATTTAAAAAAAAAATACAACCAATTGGAGATTTGAATTTTTTTCAAATAACAAGAAATTTCGGTTTTGAAAAACTTTAACTGGTTATTTAATGGTGGTGGTGTTGAATAATAATAATGGGTAGTTTCTTTAATATTTATATATTTTGTTCATATAACATTAACTATATAAAATTGGGGGGCCAAAGGTTGTTTTCTTTTGTTTACTTGAAGCCTCATTGTATTTAAATTTTTAACTACTTTTGTTTTTATTTCTTTATTTTTTAAGATTCCCTTTTTGTTGTTGTTTTTATTAGCAATTTGTTTCTATTTCGTTGACCGGGCCTTGTTGATGACCTGTTTCTCGGCTTCGCTGAACTCCAATATGGATTCAATGGCCTGCAAATGGCCCTGTGAATTCTCCTTGTCCGTCAGGAAATAGTAGACGGCACTTTTGAGGAACTGTAGCGTCACCTCGGGATCCACATGGGTGCGATTCTTTTGAGCTTCCAATAAACGGCGATAAATGGTCTATTTTGGAGATCCATGGAGAGGGGAAGTTTTCAAAAATAAAGAGATTACATTACACAAAGAAAAAGAGAGCGGGAGAAACGGAGAGAGAGATGGAAGAGAAGAGAAAAAAGTAAGGAGAGGTACAATTTATATGTGAATTTCAGCAATTGGTAAACAATTTTTGAAATGGTTTTATTTAATAACTCTTTCCAGGGATGGGATTACATAATTGATAGTTACAAAAAAATGAAAACATTAAATAACTTATGAAACCAAAAATAAAATAATATACCCAACATTATTTCTGTGATAAGTTAACAATAAAACAAATGAAATTAGGTTATGTACATTTTAATGTGGATGGATGTCATGGAACGGATTTGATTATGGTAGGTGTTAAATATAAAACATTAAAAATGTGTCAGTCGGTTTTGCCGACAGCTCTATTACCCTCAGCCAATGTTCGATTATTTAAATATATATTTGAGTTCTGTTATGATTATTCAAATTGTTTACCCTTTGTGGAGGGAGGTACCATAAGGAGTGGACCGATATATCCCATCTTCACAGCACTTCTTGCGTTAGTTGAAATAATGGGATGTGTGAAATAGGAAGAGAATTAGATACTTATTTCGGATTTTATAATCGTTTTGGTTATTTAAAATGTTGACCCTTTGTGGTGGAGGTACCAGAGGGAATGGTCCGATCTCTACCATCTTTATAATAGATCTTGTGTTGATAGAAATATTGAGATGTGTAAAGTCTGAATAGATTCGGATGTCAATTTTGCGTTCTAGGAGCTTCATGGATATTCCAAATGTAGACCCTTCATGGGGAGGTACCAGAAGGAGTGGTCCGATCTCTACCATTTTCATAACAGATCTTGTATCATCAAAAAATTTTAGATGTGTGAAATAAGAAGAGAACGAGATGCTTATTTCGGATTTTATGATCGTTTTGGTTATTCAAAATTTTTAACCTTTGTGGGGGAGGTACCAGAAGAAATTGTTCGAACTCTAACATTTCTATAACAGATGTTGTGTTGATGTAAATATTAAGATGTACCAAGTCTGAATGGGATCGGATATTAATTTCGCATTTTAATGAGCTTCATGGATACTCAAAATTTTGACCCTTTGTGGGGAAGGTACCAGAAGGAGTGGACCAATATATCTCATCTTCAAAGCACTTCTTGTGTTACTTGAAATAATGGGATGCGTGAAATTCGAAGATAACCGGATGCTAATTTCGGATTTTATGATCGTTTCGGTTATTCAAAAATTTGACCCTTTGTGGGAGAGGTACCAGAAGCAATGGTCCGATCTTTACCATTTTTATAACAGGTCGTAGGTTGATGGAAGTATTGAGATGTACCAAGTCTGAAGCGAAACGGATGTTAATTTCGCGTTTTAGGAGCTTCATGGATATTCAAAATTTTGACCCTTTGTGGGGAAGGTACCAGAAGGAGTGGACCGATATATACCATCTTTACACCCCACCTTGGGCTAATAAAAATATTGTGATGTGTGAAATATGAAGATAACCGGATGCTTATTTCGAATTTTATGATCGCTTTGGTTATTCAAAATTTTGACCCTTTGTGGGGGAGGTACCAGAAGGAGTGGACCGATCCCTACCATCTTTATCACAGATCTTGTGTTGATGGAAATATTCAGATATGCCAAGTCTGAATGGAATCGGACGTTAATTTCCCGTTTTAATGAGCTTCGTGGATATTCAAAATTTTGACCTTTGTAGGGGAGGTACCAGAAGGAGTGGACCGATATATTCCATCTTCACACCACACTTTGGGCTAATAAAAATATTGTGATATGTGAAATTTGACGACAATCGGACTGTTACATCACATTTTATAGGAGTTATAATTATTCAAAATGTTTACCCTTTGTGGGGGAGGTACTCGATGGAGTGGGCCGATATTGTCCATTTTCACACCTAAAGTAGCAGTGACGAAATTATTAGGATTTGCAAAGTTGGAACAAAATCGGATTACCCTGTCTCTTTCTGTGCAGTAAAATATTTTTGTTTGAAAATTTCGACCTTTTGTGGGGGAGGTATCACAAAGAGTGGCCGGATATATTCCACCTTTGCACCAGATCTTGGGTTAATACAAATATTGTATTGTATGTAATTTGAAAACAATCGGACTCTTACATCATATTTTATAGGAGGATTTTATATGAGTTATAATAATAAAAAATGTTGCCCCTTTGTGGGGGATGTACTCGATGGAGCGGACCGATATTGTCCATTTTCGCACCAGGCCCAGCATTGCCGCAAATATTAGGATTTGCAAAGTTGGAACAAAATCAGATCATCCTTTCTCTTTCTGTGCAGAAAATATTTTTTTGAAAATGTTGACTGTTTGTGGGGGTGGTACCAGAAGGAGTGGACCAATACTGTCCATCTCCGAATTCGATCTAAGTTTGATAAAAATATTACGATGTACCAAGTTTCGACCAAATCGGATACTTCCTTCGAGAGTTATCGTGCGCACCTACCAGTCAGACAGACGGATGGATGGACATCGCTAGATGGACTCCAAATGTGCTGAAACGGATTTGGTCCTAAGAGACCTAGGGTCTAAAACATTTTCGATGAGACACGTTTTAGCCGTATCAAATGATATATACACTCTATAGTCATATGGCTGAGGGTATAAAAAATAGTAAACCATAAAATATATATTTTTTTTTTTGGAATGGCATTATGACAAACAAAACCCAAGAGAGTGTTTAAATGTTATTTCATGTTTTGCTGCTGTAAAAAGTTAATAAAAAAAATTAACAAAAAATGAAATTAATGGATGTTAGAATGAAACCAACCAGATGTAACCTACATTTTTCCAACATTTATTAATTTTATCATGATTTTCAAAAATATATATATACGTATATATAAATATAATATATCATCTATATAGATATATGGATGAGTCTGTTGTATATATATAAATATTTTATAAGTTTTCTTAAATAATATATATATTTTTATATTTTTTTTTTAATGAAACATGCTAAATTAAAAAATAAAAATTATAACATCTAAGGTGTTGAGATTTCTTTACATTTGAATCGAGTTTTACTTAAACGAAATATTTATTACACATTTCAAAATGTTTTTATATATTTTTTATTAAAAAAAACTCCTAAAAATAATACAAAATGTATTTATTTTCTTGTAACTGTTTTATGTTCTGTAACTTCATGTCTGTTGTGTGTATCTTTTTTTTTTTGTTCTCTATATTTGTTTTTTTGTATTTTTTACATACCTTTCACATCTCTGGTTGTGTAAGACAATTTTTACTATATATATATTTTTTGGATTATATATATGTATTTATTTATACACAATTAATAAATTTTCTTACGAGACTCATAGAACATTTACACAACAATATTTGTAATCGAACTTCAAAGAAGAAAATTTTTAAAAATTATTATTATTTAATTTTATTATTTTTTTGAAAAAAAAAAAACGGTAGAAGGAGAAAGAAGAAAAATATATATTTATGGTACAGAACAAGAGGAAACTTATTGGAAAGAAGGTTTTTTTATTATTACAAAAATATATATTCACTGAAAACTCAAGATAAAAATAAGTATAGATCATAGTTTTTTTATTTCCTATTTTTTAAATGAAAATTATTGCCCTCAATTCCATCAAACCATTGCTAATATATTAAAAAAACACACACATACATTTAAATATTTCATTTTCTATTGGGAATTCCAAAATTATATAAAATCTCCGGGAAATATTTATTAAAACCAGTAAACGGATATATTGTCCAGGAGTATCGGAATTTCTATAAAAAGCTAAAAGGAATTTATTGTTGGATGACCTGAAATTGTATAAAGTCCATGCAAAGTTTCGATAAATCGCTTCGCTTTGTTTGAATTTTCTGGTTTCTATACCCTGAAACCCTATGCATTGGATATATAATAATTTTGGTGGGACCAAAAAAATTGTAACACCGCAAAATATTGGTCTTGGATCAAAGATGTTTTATATGGATCGTTATATTTCGCCGAGCTGCTACTGGTAGCAATTAATCCCTGCTACAGGTAGCAATTATTTGGTGGGTCCAAAAATTTGTAACACCGCAAAATATTGGTCTAAGACCAGAGAGGTTACATATGGATCGTTATATCTCGATGAGCTGTAATCACGCTACATGTAGCAATTATATTCCGATCCTCAAATGCATGGAGTTGGGGTTAGGGATTAGAGTCAGAGCATTAAAGAGTTAAAAGGGACGAAGGCAGAAAAATTCCGGATTTTGCATTTGCTCTATAATAGACCAATCGGCGTGAAAGTTATCTTGGAGTAAGAGTTGAAGACTAAGTAGCAGCATTTTGGATAACCATGGAGTGATATTTGCCTGGTAAAATGGACCACAACGTTTGTGTAAATTGTTTTGAATACCTATCGACACTTCATAGGGCCTAAATGTTGGACAAATGCCACCGATCAAAAATTAAAGAAACCAAATTACAACAAATTAAAAAGTATCAGTTTCAGCCGACAGATGTATACCCTCAACCAAATGTTCGATTATTTATTTGATTTATTTATGATTATTCAAATTGTTGACTCTCTATGGAATAGGGGCCGAAGGATTGGGCCAATATTGTCCATGTCGTATTGGACCAAACTAAATATGATATAAGTATTGCGATGTGGTAGGTTCGGAGTATGTCGACTACTTCTTTTTTTTTTAGAAAATTTTAAAAGTGTGTGCGAGGTGCCACATGTAGTCGACCGAAGTAATCCATTTTCCTACTTCATCTAATGCAGATAAAAATATTGGTAGGGGCAAAATGAAAAGAAAATGTAACATTTATATCTAATTTTGTGCGGAATCATAAATTCCATATTCATCTCAGGTTTCTGGTTGAGAGAAATGTTTCGCAAGTTATAACAGATAATGTTTGTATGTGTGAGCAAAAATGTTTGTATGTGTGAAATTTGAAGAGAGTTGGATGCTGTTTTCGCTTTCTTTGAGCGCTTAGTTTTTCAAACTCTTGAACCCTATGTGGGGGAGGTACCAGAAGAAATGGTTCGAAATGGTTATAACAGATTTTGTGTTGATGGAAAGTCGATTTCATACCAAGTCTGGATGAAATCGGATGTTCATTTCGTGCTTCGTGGATATTCAAAATTTTGACCCTTTGTGGGGGAGATACCAAAAGGAGTAGACGGATATATCCCATCTTCACAGGATATCTTGTGTTAGTAGAAATAATGGGATGTGGGAAATAGGAAGAGAACCGGATGCATATTTCGGTTTTTAAAATTGTTTTGGTTATTCAAGGTAGGGAATGTGTGAATTTTGAAGAGAATCGTACACTTATTTCGAATTTTGTGAGAGTTATTCAAAATTTTGACCTTTTGCGAAATAAAACCGTTATTTGGTCGTATCAAATGATATATACCCTCTCTGGCCAAACGGCTGAGAGTATAAAAATGGAAAGTCAATTACAAACAGTCGATTTGTGTCACAATCAAAGTCAATTTGAACTCCTGGTTTTATTGAAATATTAAAAGTAAATAAAAAATAAAAAAAGTTGCCAAATAATGTTGGTACCTTCCACGTCTAAAATGTTAGCAGAATTAGTTGAAGAATAAAAGGACGCTTTATGGAGTCAAGATTTTTTTGAAAAATAATAACGTTAACAAAACGAGAGATGAGTCTTTATATCTATCTTTATATCTATATCGGTGCCCTTTTTCCCACAGTTACCAATCCTAGAAAAAGATTATAAAAAATCATGAATCACACATAAAGCAATCGCAGGCCACGATATATTTCAAATATGAAACATCATAATATCAGTTTCCACTTTAGTTGTCCTATTCTCTAACTGGTGAAAGACAGAATTACCGACAATTATCGACAATACCAATTTTCCAATTTCGATAATTAACGAATTTTTTCGATAAGTAGTAATTACTAAAACCTACCGATAGAAACAATGCTGTCAACTTTAATTAAACATTTTTATGAAATTTCCCGATCCTGGTCGGCTACTACCGAAAGAGTTGCAAAATTGCACTACAGGTTAAAAACGTAAGCAGAGCTATGAGAATATTTCAATGAGGTTATTCAAAAATCATGGCTTTCAATAATTATTTGCTACACTTTTTTTCTTTGCATCAGAATTTGGGAAATTACATTCTACTCTTTAGTGGAAAAATTCCAAATAAAATCTCGCAATATACCATCCAACTTAAAAAGTCTATAAATAATTGTAAAAACTACACGTAAAACTTGTTTGAAGTTGTATGGACTGCTTGCTGTCCATTTTTAAATCGTGAATCGTTTAAATTCGTCAAATCAAAAGTGGCATAAACCAGTATGCCGCCCAGTTCGATGTCGTTGAGTTAAAAAATAATGTTCGTTAACAAATCTAAAACATTTCAATACTTATGTTGAAATGTGAATGTTTAAGAATATGATATTCTAAATATTAATTATGAACAATAAATAAATCCGTACTGGGATATTCTATTTTTGTGTCATTACCGACAAAAATCGGTAAATTTCAAATGAAGTTCAGGTAAAAAAATCATAAAGTTGATAACATTGTTAACTATCGGTAGGTCTTAATTGAAAAATTGCTGTTATAAAATTGTTATCGATAAATGTCGTTAACTACAGGGGCATGCAAATGCAGGTACGTATGCCTGCGAAGAGTGTAATTCTCTCCATACAGCCATTCCCTCTAACAGATTTTTGAGTTACCGATAAATATCGGTAAAATTGAAACCAAAAATTGTAAATAAAAAGTCTTAATTAAAGTTCACGTTACTTTTGATATCGCTTGGAATCAACGACTACTTTTTTGGTCGCCGACCTACCAGAAAAAAATAGCTATTTATCGAAATTATTAGTATTTTTATTTTACCGATTTTTTTCGATAACTTCAAAAAAGAATCAGAGAGTTATCAAATTGGGAGAACATAAAATTGAGACTCTCTGCCCGGTCCTGAACTGTATGCATGCTTTACTGTACTAGTTTTACAATTTTTTACTTAAGGCCCGTTCTCGTACCCGAAAACCTAGTAAAACTTAGAGGCCAAATAAAAAATAGTACCATGGGTTGCCTGCTTCTGATTGGCTGAAATGTTGACTTTGAAGAATTGCCATCCAATTTTGACATTTGACCAGACCATACTTTCGGGATATTTTTTTACTAGTTATACCCTCCACCTTGAAAAGGAGGGTATATTAACTTTGTCATTTAATGTGTTATATACCTAAATATTCGTCGTAGACCCCATAAAGTATATATATTTATAATCAGCTTAAAAATTTTAAGTCGATTTAACGACATCTGTCTGTCCATCTGTCTGCCATCGGTCTGTCCGTCTGTGGAAATCACTCTAAATTCCGAAAAAAAATGAAGTAGGTTGATAAAATTTTACTCAAATGTATATTATGTCTGCAGGACTTTTTGTATTGAAAATGGGACACGCTTTCGTATAGCTCCCATATAACGGCACCTCTCGATATTCGGAATTGTGATGATTGGAAAGACATTATTCACCGAAATTGTTTTAAATTTGGTATTTGAAGTTCGTAATGGATACTACAGTACATGACAGAAAATTGTCTGTGCAGGTATAGCGCTTACATAACAGTACCTCCCGATATTCGGTATGTTGATGATATTAGCGACATTATTCACCGGAATTGTTTCAAATTTAGTATCTGAAGTTCGTGATGAATACCACAGACTATGACAAAAAATTGTCCATGCTGGTCCACACCTTTGTATAGCCCCCATATAACGCCACCTCCCGATATTCGGTATTTTGATGATTTTTGCGACATTATTCACCGGAAATGTTTCAAATTTGATATTTGAAGTTCCCAATAGGTACTACAGCCCGTGACCGAAAATTGTCTGCGTAGGTTCACGTCTTCGTATACCCCCCATATAACGGTACCTCTCTATATTCGGTATTTTTGATGATTTTAACTACATTATTATTCCAGCCGAACTTATTCCAGCCGAACTTACAGCTTTTTTACTTTTTTAGATTTCTTTTCCAATAGTTGTCTGGCCGGTTTTTTACGAAATTTTGTTCAAAAAAAAAGTTTTAAAATTGAATTTTAAAATCGATTTTTTAAAATATTATGTTAAATAAGTTTACAGAGCCTTGTAGGCCAAAGGCAGTATATTTTTTTATTTTAAATCTTTGTTGGGGATTTGAAATAAATATTTCAGAGATCCCGACTAAATCGTGGATTTTGCAAGGGGTTTCAATTTTGGTTAAAAAATAGGTATTTTTTTGGATTAATTTTTAACAGCTCTAGAACATTGCGATATTCCTGAATTTCTTGGACAGAAAATCGTGAACTTCTTAGATGTATGAAATCGGTCATATTTTGAGGGTATATGTATGTCGGTAAAATTATCGATATATTTTTTCTTATTTTTCAAAACATTTTGTATCGACCTTCAAATTTTTTTTATATAAATATTTGAATCCCTCAATTGTTTTTTATAAATGATAGAATATTTAATAATATTTGACCTATCACATCCTTAAAAAGTGAATTGTTTTTAATGCAAATGACTTCCCTTCATTCCACATCAATGACATTTTTAGGTTAGGTTATGGTTACAATGAACGACGTTAGATGAAAATTTACAACAAAAATATGAATATTAATGATGTTAGACAGAGAGAAAAAAATGAAATGAAAATAATGGAAACCAAAAAATTATATGACATCACAACACCGCGTACAACCAAATACAGAAATACACCATGGAGCTCCTGGGGAACCACCAACAAAAAATGAGTGTGAAAAAAAATCCGCACTTTAAAAAAAACCCAATATGAAATTAGTGAACTGGTTTTGATTTTAAATGAAAAATAATATTATAATATTAAAAAAAATAATATTTAAAAAAATAATACTCAAACCCAAAAAAAAATCAAAAAATTTTGAAAAACTCAAAAAATAAATTGTGTGTTCAAAACTAATATTTGAAAATCGTTTACAAACCTTACGCGCGCCGAGAACCCATAAAGAAATAGCCTCTTTTGCAGTAAGGAGAGCATGATTACTGCCGCATTCATTTCTACATTCTGCTGCCTATAAATAATAGTTGGGGGGATTGTAATTTGTTGTTGTTGTTTTTGGAAGGTATACATATTTTTAAAAACTTTTTCAATTTTTTTCTTATTATTTTTTAATCATTGTGAAAAAATCAAAAGTTGGCACATTAACAAAAAATAAAAAGAAATTTGGAAACAAGGATTTAAAAGGCTTTTTTTATAGAGAGCAGCAAAATTAAAAATTGAGTTTTTGACGGGGCGAGTGGTCAATCAGGATATTTGTGTTAAAAAGGAAAAGAGGCTAACTACGTTTTTTAAATGGACATGCAAAACAGAAGTTGTATGGAAAAAGTGTCTACAAATATTAATTTCGAAAATACATATGTTAATTAACATTGCATCGAACCAACAAAAAACTCAAACCATGCCCTCCTAAATTTATTTATTGTTTGTTAATTTTATAGAAAAAAGAACACTACTTTAGATGTGTTTGCTGGGTTAGGTTTTGAAAGAAATTGCCCTCCAACAACTACTAATGCTTTTCAAAACAAACAAAAGAAGAAATATTTGAATTTTGAAGAAAATATTAAAAAAAACATAAAATAAAAAGGGGAATATGGTCGTCATGGCCGACCATAAGGTACCCTACACCATTACAGATCAAATAAATTTAAATTAGTATTTTTTAGAATATTTTAAGGACCCCATAATCAATGGGGTTTTTTTAAAAAAAATATTTTCAAGGACCTTCAGATCTATAAACGTGGATTTTTAAATAATTTTTTTACAGAAACCTACAGACCAACAAACGTGGATTTTTAAAAAATATTTTTCAAGAACCTTCAATACTTTAAACGTGGATTTTTTAAAGAAACTTTTGCAAGGACCTTCAAAGCTCTAAACATGGATTTTTTAAGGAAACTTTTTCAAGGACTTTTAGGGCTACCAACGAGGATTCTTTAAAGAAACCTGTTCAAGAACCTTTAGGGCTATCAACGTGGATTTTTTAAAGAAACCTTTTCAAGGACCTTTAGGGCTACCATCGTGGATTTTTTAAAGAAACTTTTGCAAGGACCTTTAGGGCTAACAACATGGATTTTTTAAAGAAACTTTTTCAAGGACCTATAATCTTTTTCAAGGACTTTTAAGGCTACCAACGTGGATTTTTTAAAGAAACCTTTTCAAGGACCTTTAGGGCTACCATCGTGGATTTTTTAAAGAAACTTTTGCAAGGACCTTTAGGGCTAACAACATGGATTTTTTAAAGAAACTTTTTCAAGGACCTATAATCTTTTTCAAGGACTTTTAAGGCTACCAACGTGGATTTTTTAAAGAATATTTTCCAAGGACCTGCGGACCAATAAACGTGGATTTTTTAAAGAAACATTTCAAGGACCTGCGGACCAATAAACGTGGATTTTTTAAAGAAACTTTTTCAAGGACCTGAGGACCAATAAACGTGGATTTTTTAAAGAAACATTGTCAAGGACCTGGACGTGGATTTTTTAAGGAAACGTTTTCAAGGAAACATTTCAAGGACCTGAGGACCAATAAACATTGTCAAGGACCTGGACGTGGATTTTTTAAGGAAACGTTTTCAAGGACCTGAGGACCAATAAACGTGGATTTTTTAAAGAAACATTGTCAAGGACCTGGACCAATAAACGTGGATTTTTTAAGGAAACGTTTTCAAGGAAACATTCCAAGGACCAATAAACGTGGATTTTTTAGAAAAACTTTTTCAAGGATCTGCCGACCAATAAACGTGGATTTTTTAAAGAAACATTTTCAAGGATCTGCGGACCAATAAACGTGGATTTTTAAGGAAACTTTTTCAAGGACCTACGGACCAATAAACGTGGATTTTTTAATGAATATTTTTCAAGGACCTGCGGACCAATAAACATGGATTTTTTGAAGAATATTTTTCAAGGACCTGCGGACCAATAAACGTGGATTTTTTAAAGAAACATTTTCAAGGACCATTAGGACCTTTTAGAGAATACTTTTCAAGGACCTACGGACCAATAAACATGGATTTTTTGAAGAATATTTTTCAAGGACCTACGGACCAATAAACATAGATTTTTTGAAGAATATTTTTCAAGGACCTACGGACCAATAAACATGGATTTTTTGAAGAATATTTTTCAAGGACCATTAGGACCTTTTAGAGAATACTTTTCAAGGACCTACGGACCAATAAACTTGGATTTTTTAAAGAAACTTTTTCAAGGACCTGCAGACCAATAAATGTGGATTTTTAAAGAAACTTTTTCAAGGACCATTAGTACCTTTTAGAGAATATTTTCAAGGACTCTCAAGGGTATTAACGTGGATTTCTTGAAGAAACTTTTTCGAAGACCATTAGGACCTTTCAGAGAATATTTTTCAAGGACTCTCAAGGGTATTAACGTGGATTTCTTAAAGAAAATTTTTAAAGACCTGCAGACCAATAAACTTAGATTTGTTAAAGAGACATCTTCAAGGACCTGCAAACGTGGATTTTTAATAGAATATTTTCAATGACTCTCAAGGCTTTTAATGTGGATTTCTTAAAGAAATTTTTAAGGACATTCAGACCTTTTTTAGAGAATATTTTTCAAGGACTCTCAAGGCTACTAACGTGGAATTTTTAAAAGATATTTCTTAAGGACTTTCAAGCTTAACAACGTGGATTTTTTAAAAGATATTTCTTAAGGACTTTCAAGCTTAACAACGTGGATTTTTTAAAAGATATTTCTTAAGGACTTTCAAGCTTAACAACTATTAAGGTGGATTTTTCAAAGAATATTTCTATGAAGCCTATCAACGTGGATTTTTAGCGACTATTTTGCCAAGGACCTTCAGGCCTATCAATGTGGATCTTTTGAAAAAAATATTTGTCAAGGGCCTTAATCTGGATTTTTCGAAGAATATTTCAGGCCTATCAACAAGGAATTCTTAAAGTATATTTTCAAGGACCATCAGAGCTTTCAAGGAAGAGTTTTTAACAAAAATTTTAGGGGAACTATTAGGACCAGACTTTTGAAGACTATTTTTTAAGGACTCTATAACCTATAATCATGGATTTTAAAATTCTTCCTTTATAGAAGCCAACGTAATGGTGTAGGGTATGAACATAATATTTAAATCATCTAAATTTTCTCTTCTCTTTCGAACTAAAATAAAATATAAAAATCCAATTTTATTACAAAATTTATTTAAAAAAAATTAAATATATTAAAAATTATTAAATAAACATTATTAAATTTTGCTTTTGCCAATGTTTTTACATTTTGTTCTCGAAAAGCAAATTAAAATGTAATTTAAAATGTATTTATATTTGCTATATTCAAATTCGAATTTGTAACGGAAGAAGAAGTTGAAGAAGAAAATAGTCACTGTGACACTTGGAAAATAATCGAAAGAATGTTGGTGCAAAGACAGTGTAATTTTGTAACAAAAAGGACAAACAACTACATTTTAATGTCAAAAAAATATATCTCCAAAACTCAAATGTAAGAAGCCAGACAAATACAATGAGATCAACATTAAGAGATCAACAAGAGAGAGTAAATGAGAGAGAAAATTTCTAGAGCAAAAATAATGAAGACAATAACAAATTTCTCTTATGAATGAATGGTAGTTTGAGAGAGAAAGACAGAGAGAGTGAGATCAACAAACACTGTTAGACAGACAACTAAGAGACAGTTTATGAAAATAGGTGAAAGAGTGATTTAGAGTGGCTGTGATTAAACGAGATCTCCATTCATTCTCTTCTTGATTTCGTTTTTTTTCGTTCTTTCTTTAAATGACTTTTTTAATGGTTATTATCTATGATATATGTGGTTATGTTTCGTGTTTGATTTTCGTTTTTGTTTTGGTTTTTTTTCTTGTTTTTCCTCAAGACACAACGCAAACAAAATGCAATATGCAAAATAATATCGAAAAGAATATGATAAAGATTTTGAAAAATCTTACACGTATGTTCTCCAATTCGTCCTGGGTGGATTGCAGCTGGTGCAGCAGCTCGTTGATGGACACTTTATTTTGTGGTGCTCGATGTGCCAATTCTAAGGCCTGGAAGAGAGAGATGAAGAATAATGTTATTAGAATGATTAAAGAGAGAAAGGGAAAGGAAAGAAACGAAACGAAAAGAGGGACAAGGGATTTATTGGTCATCTTTAGCTGGGCCGGACAGTGTATCACTCCAACTGTTGATACTCCCAGAATACATTTGTTTTTCATTGAATACAGAATACATTTTTTTCAAGGACCTTCTGGCCTATCATCGCAGACTTTTCAAATAATATTTTCAAGAACTTTCTGATATATCAATGTGGATTTTTTAAAGAATATTTTTTAAGGACCTTCTGACCTAAGAATGTGGATTTTTAAAGAATATTTTGCAAGGACCTTCTGACCTATCAAAGTGGATTTTTAAAGAAGATTTTTCAAGGGACTTCTAACCTATGAATGTGGATTTTTCAAAGAATATTTTTCAAGGACCTTCTTACCTATCAACGTGGATTTTTTAGAGACTATTTTTAAAGGACATTCTGATCTATCAGCGTGGATTTTTTAAAGAATATTTTTCAAGGACCTTCTGACCTAAGAATGTGGTTTTTTTAAAGAATATTTTTTCAGGGATCTTCTGACCTATCAACGTGATTTTTTAAGAATATTTTTCAAGGACCTTCTGATCCATAAACGTGGATTTTTTATAGAATATTTTTCAAGGACCTCCTAACCTATCAACGTGGATTTTTTATAGAATATTTTTCAAGGACCTCCTAACCTATCAACGTGGATCCTTTTAAGAATATTTTTCAAGGATCTTCTGACCTATTTACGAGGATTTTTTAAAGAATATTTTCAAGGACCTTCTTCAACGTAGACTTTTTAAAGAACGTTTTCCAAGGGCCTTCTGACCTATCAACGTGGATTTTTTAAAGAATATTTTTCAAGGATCTCCTGGCATATCAACGTGGATTTTTTTTTTTCAATTTTTCAAGGACCTTCTGAACTATCATCGTAGATATTTTAAATAATATTTTCAAGGACTTTCTGACTTATCAATGTGGATTTTTAGAGAATATTTTTGAAGGACCTTCTAACCCATCAATATGGATATTTTAAAGAATATATTTCAAGGACCTTCTGACCTATAAACGTGAATTTTTAATTAACATTTTTCAAGGAACTTTTAGTCCCATCAACGTGGATTTTTTAAAGAATACTTTTCAAGGACCTTCTGACCTATCAACGTGGATTTTTTTAAAGAATATTTTTCAAGGACCTTCTGACCTATCACCTTGGATTTTTTAAAAAATATTTTTCAAGGACCTTCTGACCTATTAACGTGAATTTTTTTAAGAATATTTTTTAAGGACCTTCTACCTATCATCGTGGGTTTTATTGAATAATATTTTTGAAGGAGCTTCTGACCCATCAACGTGGATTTTTAAGGAATATTTTTCAAGGACCTTCCGATCTATCAACGTGGATCTTTTAAAGAATATTTTACAATGACCTCCTAACCTATCAACGAGGATTTTTAAATAATATTTTTCAAGGACCTCCTGACTTATCAACCTGTTTTTTTCAAGAATATTGTTCAAGGACCTTTTGACCTATCAACGTGGATTTTTAAACGATTTTTTTCCAAAGACCTCTTGACCTATAAACGTGCATTTAAAACAATTTTTTTCAAGGACTTTCTCACCTATAAACGTGTAGTTTTTGAGCAAAAATTTTCAAAGTGAATTTAACGTGGATATTTAAAGAAATTTGTTCAAGCATCTTCTGACCTATCAATGTGGATTTTTTAAAGAATTTTTTCAAGGGACTTCTGACCTATCAACGTGGATATTTAAAGAATATTTTTCAAGGACCTCCTAACCTATCAACGTGGATTTTTTAAAGAATATTTTTCAAGGACCTTTTGACCTATCAACGGGAATTTTTTAAAGAATATTTTTCAAGGACCTCCTAACCTATCAACGGGGATTTTTTAAAGAATATTTTTCAACGTGGATTTCTTTGAAAAAGTACCAAACAGATCCATTTACTGACTTATTGTCTACAAGAATATTCTTCGTATTTTTATCTACAATATTGGCGAAGACACTATATATGTAAAATGCACGGATTCCGAGTAATCTTAATCCGAATATGTCCAAAAGTGTGGAAGAGGGGCGAAATTATCCCCTCTATTAAGATTACTTTGGGTGTAAATTTTCAAAACGCCGATGCACGTGTCTTTTTTTAGCTCTACCTTTAAAATCTGCTGATTTTTTTCCGTAATTTTTTTTTTGTTGTACAGTGTCATCTTATATTTTTACCCCTCATTCGTTCTCGTTAGACTTTTTTGTTGCCCAGTGTTACTCACCTGATCAGCACGAGCAATACGCTCGGCTTCCTGACCCTTCTGGTACATGTGCAAATACATTTGCTTCTGCTTCTCTTCGTGTTCGGCCAGCTTACGCTGCAGATCTTCCAATTGTTTCTCCAATTCACGGATGCGCTCCTTGGCATGTTCGTAATCGGGAACAATGTCGGCATAGCGAGTGTTGCACTCGGCTAGTTTTTGGAGCAGCGCTTCGATGCGATCATTATTCGAACGTTTCACTTCGGCTGCGGCAGCATCTTGGCTGCGAATTAAATCTTCGATACGCTGTTCATAGAGTCGTATCAATTCCTGACGCTGCAGTTCGTACTGTTCAATGGTGGATGTGGATGGTTCACCATGATGATGTTCCCCGGCAACACCACCGCCACAGGCTCCCTCATGATGATGCAGATGACTGCCATGGGATGAGGGTGCATAGGAGGAATCTTTGGAGTGGACCGATGATGAGGTCATATCCTCAAAATGTCCCGAATCGGCAAAAGAGCTTTGCATGTCATGATGATGATGGTGATGATGATGATGCGAGGATGTGGAACTTTGTGACGCATGTGTCATAATGGTTGGCGAGGCCGAGGCGGCATGGCCCATTGGTTGGTGATGCGTGTGGCCATGCATGTGACGTGATGGTGAGGAATGTTGTTTTTGGCCATCATCGACCATATCGACAATGGGTGAGACATCTTGAGATGTCTTGAGTTCTGCTTCGCGTACTGTTACCGCATCGCTGGAGGCGGAACGCTCATCGGGTGAAGAGAGCGATGCCTTGAAGAGTCTCAACTCCACAACTTCGCGTGTCAAACGTAACAGCTCGGAATCTTTTTGTTCCAAATCCTGGCGAGCGGCACACAAGAGTTCCTTGAGGCGACGTATTTGGCGCTGGGCCCGTTGGGTGGGTGTTAGGTAGTCGGCACCCACTTGGCCCGCATAATTGGAACAATGAACCACATATTTCATTTTACGACCACTAAATGTTGTGCCATTTCTGGGGGGAGGGGAAGAGAGGAAATTATTAAAAAATAAAAACAAAAAAGTAATGCTTCTCTTACCTGGCCACATAGGGATGTTCACAGGACATGGTTGAACGACCCGATGTTGTGGTATAGGAATACAAGGAATCTAAATCATCATCTAAATAGGTTGTGGGCGAATCGGGGGTGACGGGCGGTGTCTTGGGTGTTGGTTTTAGGCCGCTGCTGGGCGTTAGTTTGCTGCCAACCGCGTTGGGAGTCTGTGTGTCTTGATGATGATGTGAATGATGCTGGGCGTTGATGGCTCCAGGGTTTGATGGGGGCCTTGGAGATCTTGGGGTTTTCACTGGTATTCCACCTCCTCCTCCTACTGCGACAGTACTACCACTCGATATATTCGTTGTTGAACCCGCTGTTGTGGCCAATGTCAATGGACGTGTATGAGTTGGGGCTTGAGATGATACTGCAGATGATGATGGAGTTGACGTTGGTGTCGTTACCGCCGATGATGTATGAATGCCGTTTTGATTCAGAGACTGTAACAGAAGAAAGGTTAAACGGTGAATAACTGGAAGGTAGTAATATTTATGTTTTATCTCAAAAGCAGAGCTTTTCTCTGGGCTGAGATTTGTCTGTGGGTTGGAAGTGGCTGCGAAGATTTGCAATTTATTTCCATCTTTTTCTCGCTTTGGTGTGAAGTTTATCTGTGGTTTTTGTTTTGGGTTTCTTCTAGGTGTTGTTGTTGGTGTTTTGGGTTAGAGAAAGGGTGTGAGTCTGCGTGTACCACAAGCTAACCTCTCTTGACGCACATTTATCATAATGAAGTAGGGGGGAAAAAATAAGAAACAACATTTCCGCACAGTGGAAGAGGCTGATAACCCGATCCAAACCAACTTACCGAACCAGTTCGGGTTCGGCAGCTCACTGTGGGCATGTTCCGATTTAATTGTGTATAGTTTAACAAATTCTAAAAAATTCATGTTTGGAGGTCAGGAAGTCCTTGAAAATTTATTCTAAAACAAATCCACGTTTGGAGGTCTGGAAGTCCGTGAAAATTAATTCTAAATCAAATCCACATTTGGAGGTCTGGTAGTCCGTGAAAATGTATTCTAAATCAAATCCACATCTGGAGGTCTGGAAGTCCTTAAAAATTATTCTAAACAAATGCATGTTTGGAGGTCAGGAAGTCCTTGAAAATTTATTCTAAAACAAATCCACATTTGGAGGTCTGGAAGTCCGTGAAAATTAATTCTAAATCAAATCCACATTTGGAGGTCTGGTAGTCCGTGAAAATGTATTCTAAATCAAATCCACATCTGGAGGTCTGGAAGTCCTTGAAAAAATATTATAAAACAAATCCACGTTTGGAGGTCAGGAAGTCCCTGAAAATTTATTCTAAAACAAATCCACATTTGGAGGTCTGGAAGTCCTTGAAAATTTATTATAAAACAAATCCACACTTAGAGGTCTGGAAGTCCTTAAAAAATAGCCTCGTTAGTGCTCTAAAATATTCTTATAAAATCCTCGATTATAACCCAGTTGGTCATCTAAAAATATTCTTTAAAACATCCCGTCTATAGCTCTTTTTGTCCTCTAAAAATATTCTTTAAAAAATTCATGATTGAAGTCGTAATGGTTCTCTTAACACATTTCTAAAAAAAATCCCGGTTGTATTTAGTTCTCTAAAAATATTCTTTAAAATATATTTAATTAGAGCCTCGTTAGGCCTTTAAAAATATTCTTTACAAAATCCTCGTATGGCTCGTTGGTCCTCTAAAATATTTTTCTAAGAAAATTCTCGATTGTAGTCCCCTTATTCCTCAAAAAATATTTGATTAGAGCATCGTTGGTCCTCTAAAATATTCTTTAAAAAAATCCGCGATTATGGCCCTGTTGGCCCTCTTAAAATATTGTTTAAAAAATCGTCTAAAAATACTTAAAAAATAAAAGACATGATTAAAGCCCTGTTGAGCCTTAAAAATATTGTCTAAAAAATCCACGATAACCCAGCTGGTCCTCTTAAAATAATTTTAAAGACATTTTCTATTGTAGTTCAGTTGGTCCTCTAAAAATATCCTTTAGAAAATTATAGCCCAGTTGGGAAAATTCTCGATCGTAGTCCCCTTATTCCTCAAAAAATATTTCATTAGAGCATCGTTGGTCCTCTAAAAATATTCTTTAAAAATCCGCAATTAGTGCCATAATTGCGGATTTTGGTCCTCTAAAATATTCTCTAAAAATCATGAATTATAGACCTGATGGCAATCTAAAAATTTTCTTTAAAAAATCCCCAATATTAGCCCCGATAGTCCTCTAAAAATATTTAAAAAATAAAATACATGATTAGAGCCCTCTTGGTCCTTAAAAATATTGTCTAAAAAATCCACGATTATAGCCCAGTGGGTCCTCTTAAAATAATTTTAAAGAAATTTTGTATTGTAGTCCAGTTGGTCCTCTAAAATATCCTTTAAAAAATCTTCGATTATAGCCCAACTAGGCTATAGAAAGATTCTTTGAAAAATTCTCGATTGTAGCCCTATAGGTCCTCTAAAATAAAAAATTAATCAAAATACGCAATTAAAACCCTGTTGGTTCTTAAAAATATTCTCAAAAAATATCCTCGATAGCCCTGAGGACATATGTAAAATATTCTTTAACAAATCCTCGATTATTGGCCCGTTGATCCTCAAAAATATTCTTAGAAAAATTTCCTGATTATAACACTTTTGGCCCTCCAAAAAATTTTTTTAAAAAATCCACGATTGAAGCCCTGCTGTCCTGTAAAAATATTCCTCAATTAATCCTGGATTATAGCCCTGTTGGTGCTCTCAAATATTCTTTAAAAAAATCCTTGATTTTTACCCAAAGGGTCCTCTAAAATTATTCTTCCAAAAATCCTCAATTGAAGCCCTGTTAGTCCTCTTTAATGTTCTTTAAAAAATATGTCGATTATAGCCTTGTAGGTAGGTTCTTTAAAAATATTCTTTAAAAAGCTTATTTGGTTCTCTTAACATATTCATAAAAAATCGGCGATTATAGCACGGATGGTCCTCTAAAAATAGTCTTTAAAAAAATTACGATTGTGGCCTTGATAGTCTTCTGAATACATCCTTCAAAACCTCCTCGAAATTTTTTCTCTAAAAACCCAAGTTTTAAAGCTTTGATTGCTCTTCAAGTAACCTTAAAAAAATTGACGATTGTGGCTCTGCTGGACCCCATTAAAGTATTCTTTAGAAAATTCTCGATTGTGACTCTGCTGGACCCCTAAAAGTATGCTTTAAAAATACCATGATTTTGGCACTAATCCACCTTTAATTTTAATACCAAAGCCATTTTGGCATGGAAAAATATTTTTTTAAAAATCCACATTAAAATTAAAAATTAAATATATATTTTTTTATTAATTTTGAAACCACTGTTCCCCCTGCCATGGGCGTTTTCTCTCACCAAACTACGGAATTAGAAAAACCTTTCCATTTTTTTCTCCATTCAAAAAAAAAAAACAACAAAAAGAAAATCTACGCTCCATAAAATGTATGCGAATCTTAGAGGTTGATTGATGGTAAATTCTGTGTTGGTTTTTTGTTTCCACCTCTCTGGAATCTTTCGCTCCGCGGATAGTAGCTTCGATCAATGGCATTATTCATTCACTTCTTTTTTCTTCAATCTCTTCGTTTTTTTTTTTGTTTTCGCTGTTGTGGTTAATTACATTTTCTTTGTTGCTGTTGCTACCGATAACTCTAATAGTGTTGTTGTTGTTGTTTTTATTGTTGTAAGTTTTTCTGCAAATGGCAGCATAACTTTATTATTTACAAATCACATTTGCCTAGTTAGGACGTCTGTGGTTTTTATTTCATTTTGCCATCCAGCGTTGCGGCCAAGACAATCGAAACCGCATTTTGATTTCCTCAGTAGCAAATGATGGCAAATTGAAACTTCCCAATCTTCACAGCTTGTTGGGCTTTTAATGCTTGACTTGCAGATTTCTTAAAAAATATTAAAGCTATAATCGTCGATTTTATTATGAATTATTTTAGAGAATTTTTTAGATATTTTTTCAAGGAATTCAAGACACACAAGCGTGGATTTTTCAAAGAATATTTTTTCAAGGACTTCAAGACACACAAGCGTGGATTTTTCAAAGAATATTTTTTCAAGGACTTCAAGACACACAAGCGTGGATTTTTTAAAGAATATTTTTTCAAGGACTTCAAGACACACAAGCGTGGGTTTTTTAAAGAATATTTTTTCAAGGAATTCAAGACACACGTGGATTTTTAAAAATATTTTTTTAAGGACTTCAAGACACACGTGGATTTTTAAAAATATTTTTTCAAGGACTTCAAGACACACGTGGATTTTTAAAAATATTTTTTCAAGGACTTCAAGACACACAAGCGTGGATTTTTAAAAATATTTTTCAAGGACTTCAAGACACACAAGCGTGGATTGTTCAAAGAATTTTTTTCAAGGACTTCAAGACACACAAGCGTGGATTTTAAAAATATTTTTCAAGGACTTAAGAAGTTAAGAGCGTGGATTTTAAAAATATTTTTCAAGGACTTAAGAAGTTAAGAGCGTGGATTGTTCAAAGAATTTTTTCAAGGACTTAAGAAGTTAAGAGCGTGGATTGTTCAAAAAATTTTTTCAAGGACTTCAAGACACACAAGCGTGGATTTTAAAAATATTTTTCAAGGACTTAAGGAGTTAAGAGCGTGGATTGTTCAAAGAATTTTTTTCAAGGACTTAAGGAGTTAAGAGCGTGGATTGTTCAAAGAATTTTTTTCAAGGACTTAAGGAGTTAAGAGCGTGGATTGTTCAAAGAATTTTTTTCAAGGACTTCAAGACACACAAGCGTGGATTTTAAAAACATATTTCAAGGACTTTAAGAGCTAAGAGCGTGGATTAAAACAAAAAATTAAGACCATTAGGTGTTAAGAGTTTCAAGTTTCAAGTTAGCTTCTTAGAGCGTGGATTTTTAAAAATATTTTTCAAGGACCTAAGGAGCTAAGAGCGTAGATTTTTAAAAATAATTTTCAAAAAATAATTTTCAAGGACCTAAGGAGCTAAGAGCGTAGATTTTTAAAAATAATTTTCAAAAAATAATTTTCAAGGACCTAAGGAGCTAAGAGCGTGGATTTTTAAAAATAATTTTCAAGGACCTAAGGAGCTAAGAGCGTGGATTTTTAAAAATATTTTTCAAGGACCTAAGGAGCTAAGAGCGTAAATTTTTAAAAATAATTTTCAAAAAATAATTTTCAAGGACCTAAGGAGCTAAGAGCGTGGATTTTTAAAAATAATTTTCAAGGACCTAAGGAGCTAAGAGCGTGGATTTTTAAAAATATTTTTCAAGGACTTAAAGGAGCTAAGAGCGTGGATATTTCAAAATATGTTTCAAAGAATATTCTTTCAAGGACTTCAAGACACACAAGCGTGGATTTTTCAAAGAATATTTTTTCAAGGACTTCAAGACACACAAGCGTGGATTTTTTAAAGAATATTTTTTCAAGGACTTCAAGACACACAAGCGTGGATTTTTTAAAGAATATTTTTTCAAGGACTTCAAGACACACAAGCGTGAATTTTTTAAGGAATATTTTTCAAGAAACTCAAGACACACAAGTGTTGATTTTTAAAAATATTTTTCAAGGACTTCAAGACACACAAGCGTGGATTTTTAAAAATATTTTTCAAGGACTTTAGGAAATAAGAGCGTGGATTTTTAAAAATATTTTTCAAGGACTTAAGGAGCTAAGAGCGTGGATTTTTTAAAATATGTTTAAAGGACTTTTGGAGCTAAGAGCGTATTTGAAGAACTTTCAGAGGGGCCATCGTGGATTTATTTGAGGGACTTTCAGGCTGACCATCGTGATTTACATGACGGACTTTCAGAGGGACCATCGTGGATTTATATGAAGGACTTTCAGAGGGACCACCGTGTATTTATTTCAAGGACTTTGGGAGGGATCATCGTGGATTTATATCAAGGACTTTCAGAGGTACCATCGTGGATTTATATCAAAGACTTTCAGAGGGACCACCGTGGACTTATTTGAAGGACTTTCAGAGGGATCATCATGGATTTATATGAAGGACTTTCAGAGGGACCATCGTGGATTTATATCAAGAACTTTCAGAAGGACCATCGTGGATTAATTTGAAGAACTTTTAGAGGTACTATCGTGGATTTATTTGAAGGAATTTCAGAGGTACCATCGTGGATTTATTTGAAGGACTTTCAGAGGGAACATCGAGGATTTATTGGAAGGACTTTCAGAGGGACCATCGTGTATTTATTTCTAGGACTTTCAGAGCAAAAACGTGGATTTCCGCATTTTTAAGGACTTTTAGACCAAAAATGATTTTTTAGGAAAAGGATTTAAAGGATTTTTAGAGTGACCATCGTTGTAATTTTACAGATGTTCTAGGACTGGCATTTTAAGCATATTGTTGAAGGACTTCCAGAGGATAAGTCTCAAATTTGATCTTTTTTGAAGTACTTAATGAACTACAAGAATATTTTTTACGATTCCCTTCAGATCTATAAGCTTTGAATTTTGGACAAATATTTTTAAAGCACCCAATGAGAGCGAATCTTTTTTTTTTTTTTTTGAAACATTCCTTCATTTTTGTTGAGCTAATATTTATTCATCCATGTGCTTCATTGCCTGTTGTCTCACCCACCTCAGCCTTTAATTACTTTGTCACTTCTCTGTTTGCCCTCTCAAGCGTTTTAACATTTCCCTCAAGTGGAGGTTAACACTTCAGTTGAACCTCTTTCCTGTCGACTGACTCGCTAATGATGTCGCCTATCTTTTGTCGCTTTGTTTTGTTTGGTCTTTGTTTTTTCAACCACATTTCCACTTAACCCCCGAGGCCAACTGAGTGTTACAGCCAGACAACTTGAAGAAAAGTGTCTCCATTCTTCCATTCTCTCTGGGGGAAAGCGAGAAATAATGTCAACGCTAATCATTAGATTTGAAACCACTTAACCATAAAATTGGTTTGCTTGGACAAGTTAGAATTGTGGATAACGAGAAATTGAGAAAGAAAAACAAATATAATTATTTTTAGAAATTTCTTGTTAAATGAGAAAATAAATTAGAAATTAATGATTTGAGAAAATTCATAAAAAAACAAAAATTGAAAAAATCTCGTTCTAAGGAAAAAGCTGGATATTGAAATGTTGTTTCAATATTTTAAGTGATTTATAAGCAGTTGTCCCTTTGATGTCAATAAATCCAAATGACCCATTTGCAAATTTGTCCATCTATCCAATTTCCTCTCATGTCTTCTGTTTTCATTACGGCTGTTTCTATTTTTATTCATTCTTTCCATTACCTTAGGGTTAAATATAAATATTTGTATTTATTTTCAGTCCATTTGTTCATCCACTCAAGCAACTAATCATAAATGCCGTTCTTGTTGTTGCTTTTTGCATTTAGAACAAGCCATTAGCTGAAGTGTATCAAATAGCCTGCATTACAATTGCCATAAACCTTTCAACGGGGATATAAAAGGATATGGAATCAATAATTCATCCATTTTCAAACGAGAAGATTTCCGAAGAAAAACCAGTAAAGAAAGTCCTAATGTTGGGGGGGCGACTTTTTGATACCCTACACCACTTTGCTAATTTAGTAGAGCTCCACATAACAATTAAAAGTTTTTATGGCAGAATTCAATCATATACGCTATGATTATAAAAAATATATAAAATTAAAAGTTCAAAAGGCTAAATATGCCGAAGCATTTGTATCTTTTAAATTCGGACTTGTATTGCCAATTTGGTGCAAAATTAATGTGAAATCCGATAAAGATATATATGGGAGCTATATCCAAATCTAAACCGATCTCGATAAAATTTGGCAAAGATATTTCTGAGTTGTATTTAATATATTTCCCTAAATATCGTTGTTGCGGAGTACATATTACGGCTGTGGGTAAAAAATCGGATGAACAATATATAAGGGAGCTATAGCTATATCTGAACCGATTTCGATCAAATTTTGCATACTAGCTTCTAGACTCAATTCGGTCGTATGTGCAAAATTTCATCACATTTGGATAAACATTAAACGTTTGGTGCACAATAACAGGTAAATCGGACGAAGTTATATATGGGAGCTATATCCAAATCTGAACCGATCTCGATAAAATTTTGCAAAGATATTTCTGAGCTACATTTGATATATTTCCCCAAATATTGTTGTTACAGAGTGCATATTACGGCTGCGGAGGACAAAAATAACAAATCGGATGAACAATATATATATGGGAGCTATAGCTATATCTGAACCGATTTCGATCAAATTTGGCATACTTATTTTCAGGCCTAATTTGGTTGTAGGTGCAAAATTCCATACTATTCGGGCTGATATTACACGTTTGATGCACAATAAAAGGCAAATTGGACGAAGATATATATGGGAACTATATCTAAATTTTGACCGATTATCTCCAATTTCAATAGGGTTCGTCCTTGGGCCAAACAAATGATTTGTGCAAAATTTCATCTGAATCGGGCAATAAATGCGAACTGTACTTTGTTTACAAAAATACATGGACGGACGGACGGACGGACATGCATAAATCGACTCAAAATGTGCAGATCATCAAAAGGAACTATGGGTCTATCCGTTTCCTTTTGCCTGTTACAAACAAATGCACAAAGACATAATACCCTGACCACCTTGTGGTGTAGGGTATAATAAGAATATTGGCGGAGGGGGTGGAACATGTCTGGTCTTTAATGGGAGGAACACGTACTTGTGTTCTACCAGTGTTTTATTAGACAAAAACATTCGTAGCTACGATAAAATCTTCCTTGACTCGAAGAATACTTTCGGAAAACAAACTTAGAGGAATTTATGAAAATGAGGTCCACAGAGCTATTAGCGTGGATTATTAAATAACATTTTTGAAAAATGCTATAGCAAGGAGACCTAGAACATTTGGAAAATTGATGGACTTTCAGGAAAACAAGACGGGATATTTAAAGAAATCTTTTTCACAGGACTGCCAGAGTCAAAAGCTACGATTTTGTTAGAATTTTTCAAAGGCTTTCTGAGCAACAAGCTTGGATTTTTAAAGAATATTTTTGAAGGCATTCGGATCTCCAAACTTAAAGTTTTGGGAATAATTTTTGGAGCTACAACCTTCATTTTTTGGAAAATAGTGTTAAAGAACATTCTGAGCTACAAGTACGGATTTTTAAGGAATATTTTTCCAAAAACTTTTAGAGCAAGAAGCGCAGATTTTTTGAGGATATTCTAGTCACAAACTTGGATTTTCGGTAACATTTTTTTAAGAATTAAATTGTTTTTAGATTTTGATTGTGGGGTTTTTTGAAGGACTGCCGGTGTTAAAGGCTGCGATCGGGAACATTTTTTAAGAACTTTCAGAGCTAAATTGGTTTTAGATTTTGACTGTGGGGTTTTTTGAAGGACTGTCGCTATCAAAGGCTACGATTTTCTTAGAATTTTTTCAAAGGCTTTCAGAGCAACAAGCTTGGATTTTTAAAGAATATTTTTGAAGGAAATTCAAATCTACAAACTTAGATTTTTGGGAATACTTTTTTGAGGATTTACAGTCAGTCTTCATTTTTTCGGAAAATAGTGTTAAAGGACGTTCTGAGGTAGAAGTGTGGGGTTTCGAGGAATATTTTTCTAAAGGACTTCCAGAGCAAGAAGTGCAGATGTTTAGGCATTTTTTAGAGGATATTCAAGTTCCAGACTTTGATATTCGGGAACACTTTTTTAAGAACTTTAAGAACTACTTTGTTTTTAGATTTTCACTGTGGAGTTTTGAAGGCTTTCAGAGCAACAAGCTTGGATTTTTAAAGGATATTTTTGAAGCGCCTTCGGGTCTCCAAACTTTTTTGGCCTTCTATGCGAAGACCATGTTGCCTTCTATGAGAAGTCCTTCTAACCTTCTATGAGAAGTCCTTCTAACCTTCTCTGAGAAAACCTTCTAACCTTCTATTAAAAAACCTTCTGACCTTTTATGAAAATACCTTCTGGTCTTCTATGAGAAGTCCTTCTGGCTGTTATGAGAACACCTTCTGGCCTCCCATGAGAACACCTTCTGGTCTCCTATGAAAAGACCTTCTGGTTTTCTATGAAAATACCTTCTGGTCTTCTATGAGAATACCTTCTGCTCTTCTATGAGAATACCTTCTGCTCTGCTATGCGAAGACCTTCTGCTCTTCTATGAGAATACCTTCAGCTCTTCTATGAGAAGATATTCTGCTCTTCTATGAGAAGACCTCCTGCTCTTCTATGAGAAGACTTTCTGCTCTTCTATGAGAAGACCTTCTGCTCTTCTATGAGAAGACCTTCTGCTCTTCTATGAGAAGACCTTCTGCTCTTCTATGAGAAGACCTTCTGCTCTTCTATGAGAAGAACTTCTGCTCTTCTATGAGAAGACCTTCTGCTCTTCTATGAGAAGACCTTCTGCTCTCCTATGAGAAGACCTTCTGCTCTTCTATGAGAAGACCTTCTGCTCTTCTATGAGAAGACCTTCTGCTCTTCTATGAGAAGACCTTCTGCTCTTCTATGAGAATTCTTCTGGTCTTCTATGGGAATTCTTCTGGCCTTCTATGGGAAGAACGTCTGGCCTACTATGAGAAGACCTTCGGGTCTTCTGTTAGAAAACCTTCTGCTCTTCTTTGCGAAGACCTTCTGCTCTGCTATGCGAAGACCTTCTGCTCTGCTATGCGAAGACCTTCTGCTCTTCTATGAGAATACCTTCAGCTCTTCCTTGAGAATACCTTCTGGCCTTCTGTTAGAAGACCTTCTGGTCTTCTATTACAAGACCTTCTGGTCTGGCATGCAAACAATCTTCACAGAGCATCTTGTTAAAGTGCAGATCCCAACTAAAAAAAACCTAATTGGATTTTGCATTGCCAGACCCAGCTCAGATTTTGTGGCCTCATCTAAGCCTGTCTTAATATTGATTTTTTTGTATAAGATGTGACCCCCATCTCCAGAACCAGTATATAAATAGTGTAATACTACCTTAGGGTTATAATATTGGTAAAGGCTGCAATACAAAAATCCTACTGGTTTCTCAGATATGACCTCTATCAATGCGGGAAAGGTAGTTAAGATGGTGCTAACTGAATCTGACTCTCAGTTCCCAACTAGAGTTTCTGTAGGGTGGGTCTGTACTTAACAAAAATGTCGTCTGGAAGTTGTTTGAAATTTCAGTGTGGCTATGCGACATCCTCAAATAGAGTAGGCCCTTTAAATACTTTCATTAAAGACCGTTCTCTTAAACAAAATATATTACTTATATGAAGCAGAAAACAATTGGGTCCTTATTTAGATGAGGATATCCTTAAGCCCCTTTAGCAAATACGGAATATCTCATTTTTTTATTTTTAAGAATTGCATTATCCTTTTGCTCTTTTAATCAAAATGTAGCAGGCTTTTTCAATAGCCCCGCTTAAAAATCATTTACTATTCTGGACTTTAATTTTTTATTCACGCAGTTACCGAAGGACCTTACATCACATATTGACAGAGGTTATAAAAGGACAAACAACCATTCATTCCATATTCCAACCATATGCAGTTCATTACTCTACTTTAAAATGCCATTGAGCGAAAAAAAAAACGGAACAGCTGAGTGGAGCTCACTCGAACTTACTTCACTTAAATGGCCAACAACAAACACAAAAATGAAAGAAGAAAAAGAATGAAAGCAAAAAACCAGGACAACCTTTCTGGCTCGATGCCAGAAAATAGAGAGAAAACATTTTTCCTCACATTGTTGGCGATGTTGCTTGACTTGACTAGATTGTTAGTGTTGCTGTTGCTGTTCCTCTCTCTCTGTTTGTTTCTGATTGCAATATTAGCAACAACAAACAACAAACGGACATGTTCATATCCTTGGAAGTGATTAAATTTTGTACTGCTGCTGATAGTTGGCTGGCCGGGATGGCGTCAAGGAATCTAGGAGGTGGTCTGTCCGACAACAATGCATGGCAAATTGCCATGGACACAGCGGCATGCAGTCAAGCAGACAGGCAGGCCGACAGACTGCCGGGCAGGCAGGCAATCTAGGCGAAAAGAAAAACTGAAATGAAAATTATATATTGTTTCTCTTTTTGTTGTCGTTGTGATAAATTAACGGATATTCACATGGCTAAAATAATTTAAATGGGCAATAAAGTGACACAACCATTAGATGACAAGGAGACATTTTTTTAGTGGTCAGCATAGTGACAGCAGAGGAAAGAGAGAGAGAGGGAGATGGGAAAACATTTGTTAGTTTTTAATTATACCACGAGATTGTAGGATAATTTTAACGATATGAAGCTAATTGAGTGGAGAGGAAGATCCTTAAAAGGCCATCAAAATGTCATGGAAGTCGTATATCCCAAGAAAACATTCCAAAGGTCTTCATGGCATAGAAGTAAGTCTTAGAGAAGACCACTTCTACGGAATGATCTCCAGTTCTATGAAAAGGCGTTTTAGTCTGATCTTCTATGAAACTTTTGAGGTCTTCGCAAAAAAAAACCTTGAGAAGAGCATAAGAGCTGAAGGCCTTCCCAAAAAATGGCAGAAGGTTCTCTCACAGAAAAGCGGAAGGCCTTTCCATAGAAGAGCCGAAGAAGGTCTTCCCATAAAAGAGCGGAAAAAGATCTTTTCATAGAAGAGCGGAAGAAGGTCTTCTCATACAAGAGCGGAAGAAGGTCTTCTCATACAAGAGCGGAAGAAGGTCTTCTCATAGAATAGCGGAATTTCTTCTCATCAAAGACCAAAAGGTCTTCTCATAGAAGAGCAGACGGTCTTCTCATAGAAGAGCAGACGGTCTTCTCATAGAAGAGCAGACGGTCTTCTCACAAAAGAGCAGACGGTCTTCTCATAGAAGAGCAGACGGTCTTCTCATAGAGGAGCAGACAGTCTTCTCATAGAAGACCAGAAGGTCTTCTCATAGAAGACCAGAAGGTCTTCTCATAGAAGACCAGAAGGTCTTCTCATAGAAGATCAGAAGGTCTTCTCATAGAAGACCAGAAGGTCTTTTCATAGAAGACCAGAAGGTCTCCTCCTAGAAGAGCAGAAGGTCTCCTCCTAGAAGAGCAGAAGGTCTCCTCCTAGAAGAGCAGAAGGTCTTCTCCTAGAAGAGCAGAAGGTCTTCACATAGAAGAGCGGAAGGTCTTCACATAGAAGAGCGGATGGTCTTCTCATAGAAGAGCGGAAGGTCTTCTCATAGAAGAGCGGAAGGTCTTCTCATAGAAGAGCGGAAGGTCTTCTCATAGAAGAGCGGAAGGTCTTCTCATAGAAGAGCGGAAGGCCTTCTCATAGCAGACCAGAAGGTCTTCTTATAGAAGACCACAAGGTCTTCTCATAGAAGACCAGAAGTCTTCGCATAGCAGGCAGGTCTAATTATAGAAGACTAGGAGGTCTTCTCGCGAAGACTGTCTTCTCCTAAAAGACCAGCGGGAGGTCTTCTCATAGAAGACCAGAGGAAGGTCTTCTCATAGAAGACCAGCGGGAGGTCTTCTCATAGAAGACCAGCGGGAGGTCTTCTCATAGAAGACCAACGGGAGGTCTTCTCATAGAAGACCAACGGGAGGTCTTCTCATAGAAGACCAGCGGGAGGTCTTCTCATAGAAGATTAGCGGGAGGTCTTCTCATAGAAGACCAGCGGGAGGTCTTCTCATAGAAGACCAGCGGGAGGTCATCTCATAGAAGACTGGGATGTCTTCTCATAGAAGACTAGGGGGTCTTCTAGAAGTCTTCTCATAGCAGGCTGGTCTAATTAAAGAAGACTAGGAGGTCTTCTCGAGAAGACTGGAAAGTCTTCTCCTAAAAGACCAGCGGGAGGTCTTCTCATAGAAGACCAGAGGGAGGTCTTCTCATAGAAGACCAGAGGGAGGTCTTCTCATAGAAGACCAGAGGGAGGTCTTCTCATAGAAGACCAGAGGGAGGTCTTCTCATAGAAGACCAGCAGAAGGTCTTTTCATAGAAGAGCAGAAGGTCTTCTTATAGAAGACCAGCGGGTGGTCTTCTCATAGAAGACTGGGAGGTCTTCTCATAGAAGACGAGGAGGTTTTCTCATAGAAGACGAGGAGGTCTTCTCATAGAAGACGAGGAGGTCTTCTCATAGAAGACGAGGAGGTCTTCTCATAGAAGACGAGGAGGTCTTCTCATAGAAGACTGGGAGGTCTTCTCATAGAAGACTGGGAGGTCTTCTCATAGAAGACTGGGAGGTCTTATGATAGAAGACTGGGAGGTCTACTCATAGAAGACTGGGAGGTCTTCTTATGGAAGACTGGGTGGTCTTCTCATAGAAGACTGGGAGGTCTTCTTATAGAAGACTAGGAGGACTTCTCATAGAAGACGAGGAAGTCTTCTCATAGAAGACGAGGAGGTCTTCTCATAGAAGACGGGAAGGTCTCATCATAGAAGACCAGCAGAAGTTCTTCTCCTAGAAGACCAACAGAAAGTCTTCTCATAGAAGGCCAGCAGAAGGTCTTCTCATAGAAGACCAGCAGAAGGTCTTCTCCTAGAAGGCGATAGGACTTTTGCTAAAAGGGAAGAATTCTCATGGAAGGAGGTCTTTTCATAGATGAAAGACTAGAAGTTTGGCTCAGGGAAGACCAGAAGAAGGTCTTTTCAGAAAACCCGAAGGTCGTCTAAGAGAGGCCTTCAGGAGAAGCTTTTATTGGTTTACTTTGATAAGATTTACAAGTTTGGATTTCAAACGACTTATTAATCTTCCATGAGAATGCTGTCTGGTCTTCTACGAGAAGACTTTATGGCCTTCTTCTATGAAAAGAGCTTCTTCTAATCTTCCATGCTTAGTATGTGTTCTGGTCTTTTATGAGACTTCCATTCGATATCTGTTTGATTGAGGTGTCCCATATTCCCAAGCGTCATTTAGGCGACAAATTGCTCCCCATCGTTATTACAAAAATTGAAAGTGAGATAGATCTGATACAAAATTCGATTACAAAATTAAATACCTTTGTTGTTAGACCGCCCGGTGTCATCATTCCTCATTCAATACCTATCTCCGACCACAATACATTGTGGTTTATTATGAACACATATTTGATTTTTTGCAGCAAATAAAACAATTTAAAACTTAAACAAAAATGTTGTGTTTGTGTCCCATTTTGTGTTACACATTTCGTTAGCTGTGTTCTCAAACACCTTCGTGGGTTGGCTAGCTGCTGATACCGGGCTATTGGTTTCAATAGGTATTTGCCTTACTTGCCTACATTTGCTCTCTGTCGCTTTTTTTGTTTTGTTCACATTGTTTTATTCTTTACCACCATCGTCATCATCATCATCTTCTGACATATTCTAGTTTACCGTGTGTATTTGTCAATACGTTTACCTCAAAATGTCTAAAGTGACACATATTATTTGACCACAAAAAATGGTGGAGGAGGAGGGAAGGGGAGAGGATGGTGTATATCTAGTACTTATATTTATATAGCTTACCTATTGAGACTACATACCTACATAGAATGGTTATGGATTTTAATGAAAAATTCATTAAGACAGTTGTGAGGAAATATATAGCAATACAAAATTAAAGGCAATCCTTCATAACCTCCACGCTTCTGTTGGTCCTTGAAAAAAATATCCTTTAAAAAATCCAATCCTTAAAAAAATATTCTTTAAAAAATCCACGTTTCTGTTGGTCCCTGAAAAAATATTCTCTAAAAAATCCAATCCTTAAAAGAATATTCTTTAAAAAATCCACGCTTCTGTTGGTCCTTGAAAAAATATTCTTTAAAAAATCCACGCTTCTGTTGGTCCTTGAAAAAATATTCTTTAAAAAATCCACGCTTCTGTTGGTCCTTGAAAAAATATTCTTTAAAAAATCCACGCTTCTGTTGGTCCTTGAAAAATATTCTTTAAAAATCCACGCTTCTGTTGGTCCTTGAAAAAATATTCTTTAAAAAATCCACGCTTCTGTTGGTCCTTGAAAAAATATTCTTTAAAAAATCCACGCTTCTGTTGGTCCTTGAAAAAATATTCTTTAAAAAATCCACGCTTCTGTTGGTCCTTGAAAAAATATTCTTTAAAAAATCCACGCTTCTGTTGGTCCTTGAAAAAATATTCTTTAAAAAATCCACGCTTCTGTTGGTCCTTGAAAAAATATTCTTTAAAAAATCCGCGTTTCTGTTGGCCCTTGAAAAAATATACTTTAAAAAATCCACGTTGCTTTTGGTCCTTAAAAAATATTCTCTAAATCCACGTTGCTTTTGGTCCTTAAAAAATATTCTCTAAAAAATCCACGTTGCTTTTGGTCCTTAAAAAATATTCTCTAAAAAGTCCTCGTTGCTGTTGGTCCTTGAAAAGTATTCTTAAAAAAATCCACGTTTCTGTTGGTCCTTGAAAAAAAATTCTTTAAAAAATCCACGTTTCTGTTGGTCTTTGAAAAAAAATTCTTTAAAAAATCCACGTTTCTGTTGTTCCTTGAAAAAATATTATTTAAAAAATCCAGGATTCTGTTGGCCTTGAAAAATATTCTTTAAAAAATCCAGGATTCTGTTGGTCCTTGAAAAAATATTCTTTAAAAATCCAGGATTCTATTGGTCCTTGAAAAAATATTCTTTAAAAAATCCAGGATTCTGTTGGTCCTTGAAAAAATATTCTTTAAAAAATCCAAGCTTCTGTTGGTCCTTGAAAAAATATTCTTTAAAAAATTCTCTATCGAGGTGATCCTTGAAAAAATATTCTTTAAAAAATTCTCTATCGTGGTGATCCTTGAAAAGATATTCTTTGAAAAATCCAAGCTTCTGTTGGTCCTTGAAAAAATATTCTTTGAAAAATCCAAGCTTCTATTGGTCCTTGAAAAAATATTTTTTGAAAAATCCAAGCTTCTGTTGGTCCTTGAAAAAATATTCTTTGAAAAATCCAAGCTTCTGTTGGTCCTTGAAAAAATATTCTTTGAAAAATCCAAGCTTCTCTTGGTCCTTGAAAAAATATTCTTTAAAAAATTCTCTATCGTGGCGATCCTTGAAAAGATATTCTTTAAAAAATCCAAGCTTCTGTTGGTCCTTGAAAAAATATTCTTTAAAAAATTCTCTATCGTGGCGATCCTTGAAAAGATATTCTTTAAAAAATCCAAGCTTCTGTTGGTCCTTGAAAAAATATTCTTTGAAAAATCCAAACTTCTGTTGGTCCTTGAAAAAATATTCTTTGAAAAATCCAAGCTTCTGTTGGTCCTTGAAAAATATTCTTTAAAAAATCCACGTTCAGTTGGTCCTTGAAAAAATATTCTTTAAAAAATCCACGTTTCTGTTGGTCCTTGAAAAAATATTTTTTAAATAATTCACGCGTTTTTGGTCATTGAAAAAATATTCTTTAAAAAATCCACGCTTCTGTTGGTTCTTGAAAAAATATTCTTTAAAAAATCCACTTTTTTTGTTGGTCCTTGAAAAAATATTCTTTAAAAAATCCACGTTTCAGTTGGTCCTTAAAAAAATATTCTTTAAAAAATCCACGCTTCTGTTGGTCCTTGAAAAAATATTCTTTAAAAAATCCACGTTCCTGTTGATCCTTTCAAAAATATTCTTTAAAAAATCCACGTTTCTGTTGGTCCTTGAAAAAATATTCTTTGAAAAATCCACACTTCTGTATTGGTGCTATTTTTTTCAACATATCTGCTAAATTATTACCACTTGCCAAGTTCTATAAAACCACCAAAGAAACGCATTAATAATTGACAGCTATCAAAACCACTTAAAATAGTAGAACAACAACTGCGGCGGTGAAGACGACAATAACTTGGTCAAACTTGAAGTTCAGTGACCCAACGATTTTTATGAGGAGCACAGAAAAAAAAACACACTCAAACACACACATACATTAAAAAGGAAAAATCGATTACAATGCGGAAAAGTTGTTGGTAATAATTTTAATATTTTTCCCAATTTAAATGTGAGGAAAATGTCGATGAGGCAAAATTTATTTAGAAAGGATTTCTATAATGACTTCCACCTATAGAAGCTTTGTAGAAGGGTTTTTTTTATCTAAAAAAAGTTCTCAGAACGATATTGTATTAATCAAAAAACTACGGTTATTATTAACGGACAACCTGTGAAAGGTATTTTATCTTAGAAATATTTTTGATATATCTACCGCCTATAGAAGTCCAGTGGAAGATCTACTTCCTATACAAGACCTATGAGTGATATTCCGCCTACGGAATACCTGTAAAAGGTTCGATTTGTAGAAAACCTGTGCAGGATCTTCTTTCTGTAGATGGCCCAACATAGATCAACATCTGTAAAGCCCAATGATAGATCTTATATTAATAAAAAAAATGTTTGAAATCTTCTTTCTATAAAATAATTTTGGAAGGTCTTCTGAGTACAAGAAACTTGTAGAAGGTTGTTTTTCATTGGAGGATATACTTTCAGTACGACTTTTCAAAAATTCCATTTTATCTCAACCTCGTACTAAAAATTACTTCCATTCCATATTTCATGATTCTACCTACAAAAGTAAAGACATTTTTCTCTAAAAGCTCAATTTTTGCACCCTCAGCCATATGGCTAGAGAGGGTATAGACATGACGGTTTCAGACCCTAGGTCAGAACATTTGGAGACAATCTAGCGATGTCCGTCTGTGCATCTGTCTGACTGGTTGATGCGTAAGGTAGTAATATTATTGCCAAAGATCGAGAACGGAGATGGGCAATATCGGTCCATTCCTTCTGGAACCTCCCCCCACAAAATTTTGAATAATTATAACATTTATAAAAAATTAAGTAAGAGTCCGATTGTCTTCAAATTTTACAAACCCCAATATTTTTATTAACCCAATGTCTCGTGTGAAAGGGAAACTATTTAAATATTCATGACGGACGCGAAATTAACATCCGATTGCCTTGAGATTTGGCACTGCTCAATATTTCTATCAACACAGAATCTGTTATAAAGTTGGTAGAGTTCGGATCATTCCTTCTGGTACCTCCCCCACAAAGGGTCAAAGTTTTGAATAACCAAAACGATTATAAAATCCGAAATAAGCATCCGGTTCTGTCTTTATTTCACACATCTTATTATTTCTACTAACGCCAGATCTACTGTGAAGATGGGATATATCGGCCCACTCCTTCTGGTATCGGTCCACTCCATCAACACAAGATCTGTTATAAAGATGACCATTCCTCCCGGTATCACCCTCAAAAGGGTTAAAGTTTTGAATAACCAAAACGATTATAAAACCCGAAATAAGCAGCCGATTATCTTCATATTTCACACATCCCATTATTTATACTAACACAAGATCTGCTTTAAAGACGGCATATATCGGTTCACTCCTTCTGGTACCTCCCCCACAATGGTCAAAATTTTAAATATCCATTCCATTCAGACTTAGTACATCTTAATATTTCCATCAACAAAAGATCTGTTATCGGATCGGACCATTCATTCTGGTACCTCCCCTACATAGGGTTCAAGATTTTGAAAAACACAAAGCTCAAAGAAAGCGAAATAAGCGAATCCAACTCTCTTCAAATTTCACACATACAAACATTTTTGCTAACACAAGATCTTTTGTGAAGAATATATATCTGCGAACCCCTTCTAGCACCTCAGCCACAAAGGATCGCAATTTTAACTACATTTATTTTTTGCGAAATTTATGATTTCGCATAAAATTGGATATAAATGTTCGTTTTTATTCAAATTTTGCACATACCAATATTTTTATCTGTTTTATATGAAGTGGAATATTTCGATCCGCTATATCTGTTACCTCACGCATATTTACACATTTTCTAAAAAATTTCCACATATCTCATATAAAGTCTAGGAAGTAGTAGTAGTAAAAAAATGTTTTTGATGATGTAGGTTCTCATTTTGACTTTGTATATATCATCGTGGAGGGTATCAAAAGTTTGGCCCGGTTGAACTACTTTTTACTACTCATATGATACGTCCAAAACGTGCCTCATCGAAATAATGGTTTTAGATCCTAAGTCGCTTTGGGCGAAATCCGTTTTAGGACACTACCAAACTTGGAACATCGTAATGCTATAATCAAACTTAGTTCGAGTTAGGAGATGGACTGTATTCAAATTCAGTTCCCATGTCGACCATTTGGGTCCCGCTTTAAACCAGTTCTAAGTTTCGCATAAATACTACGAAAAACAAAATTCGAACTAAATTGGGTACTTCGGGAGCTATCATAAACACCACTTAGCAGGGCGAACGTGACTGAATCATAATTCGTTTTGACATATATTGAGTGTAATAGCGTCATTTTATTGACTTCGAGTTCAGACAGAACCAATTGATCAATCAATCAGGCTGATGAATTAATATCTGAAGGCGTGATGACCGGTATTTAGAAAATCGAGAGGATTTTAATTGTAATTTCCATTGAAAATATCTCAAAAAATCTCATACAACATGCTATTAGATTCCAATTAGGACCACACAGTATTGGTATTTTTATACTCTCCACCATAGTATCGAGGGTATATTAAGTTTGTCATTCCGTTTGTAACACCTCGAAATATACATTTTAGACCCCACAAAGTATATATATTCTTGATCAGCATAAAATTCTATGTCGATTTAGCAATGCCCGTCTGTGGAAATCACTCTAGCTTCCGAACGAAGTGAAGTAGGTTGAAAAAATTTTACTCAAATGTGTATTATATCTGCAGAACTTTTGGTATTGAAAATGGGCCATGTAGGTCCACGCCATATATTACGGTACCTCCCGATATTCGGTATTTTGATGATTTTAGAGACATTAATTACCGGAATTGTTAAAAATTTTGGTATTTGAAGTTCGTAATGGATACTACATCCTAAGACAGAAAATGAGCCATGTAGGCCCACGTCTTCGTATAGCCCCCATATAACGAAACACCCGATATTCGGTATTTTGATGATTTTAGCGACATTATTTACCGGAATTATTTCACATTTTGTATTTGAAGTTCGTAATGGATACTACAGCCTATGCCAGAAAATCGTCTGTGCAGGCCCACGTTTAATAACCTCCATGGTACCTCGCTATATTCGGTATTTTGATGATTTTAGCTACATTATAAACAGATTTTTTTCAAGTTTCGCATTTGAATACTATAATAGCTTGTGACAAAAGTTGCCTATGCAGGTCCACGTTGTCTTATAGACCTTAATATACGGCTATATTCGGTATTTTTAAGATTTTAACAGAATTTTTTAACGGATTTTTTTTTTTTGAAAATTGCCAAATTTGTACCAAATGGTTAAAGGTATTCAAAGTTGGACCCGGCCGAACTTACAGCTTTTTCTCTTGTTTTCATTGGTTTTTAGTTAACTGCTCTTCATTCAAATCGATTCTGTTTTTCTTTTTTTTGCCGCAAAAAGTCATTGCATAACATTCCAAAAACAACAGGTAAATTGAAATAAAATTCAAATATTTTCTTCCAAAATAATTACCATTTAATCGTAATCAAAAAAAATAGCAACAGCGATTCCTCTTCTTCGGCTTCTTCAATACATTTACATGGTTTCTTTCACATTCCACATACCGAATATGGCACCGACACACAAATAAAAACAATTGGCGTTAAAAACAATTCACTTTAAAAATTAATTAGAAAATTGTAAAATTAACAACAACAAAAAAAACGTCGAAAAAATAACAATTTTGTTAAATATTTTATTTCGCTTGGATGATTTACTGCAACTCTGGTCTGATGCTTCAATGATTAACTTTTTTTGGCTTTTCGTTTTAATTTTTTAAATTGGGGTTTTATTTTTGTAATTTTTATTTTTAGATTGGCGATTTTTGTTGTTTTTCACTATTTTCTTCTTCTTTTTCTGCTGCTTGTATTGCTTTAAGAAGGTTGCTGATGGATGGTTGGATGGTGGTTGGTTGGTTGTTATGGTATTTTATTTTTATTTTTATTTTTTTTTCTTTTCGAGTGCCTCTACTGGTCGTCTGCTTTATTTTGATTCGAGGTATGCTTTTGGTTTAACTTTTCAAAAACAACTGAAGATTGCACCTGAATCGGAGGCTTGTTTAAGTCTTATGAGGTATATTTTACTTGTAATATGGTGTTGTTGTTGTTATTGTTATTTTTGTTGCTACTGCTGTTGTTGGTATGGCTTGTCGTGTTGATTTTGTTTTTTTGGTGTTTTCTTTCTCACATATAGGCAAATAGATAGTTGGTTTTATTGCAATGTGTAATTGTTGTTTTTTTTTTCAATGTGTGGGTTGTTGTTATTTTGCCACAACAACAAAAATCTGTCAATATTTTGTTTGTTTGTATATAGTTCGCTTGTACTACATGGTACACGCGCTCAAAGTTTGCAAAATGAATGGAGATGAGTGACTGACTGCCACCACCAATACTACGAAACTACTTCTGTTGCCAATACTTGCTCTTCTTGCTCCTGCTCATGCTCCTTCCTTCTTCTATGCTCCTGGCATGCAAGCAATACATTTGTAATACACACAAATATTAGTACACCAACACACTCACACATATACATATGAATTGTTATTATCGTATCAACAGAAATGCAACATTGTGGGAAATGAAACAACGTCAGTCTCTTTGCTGTGTAGCTGTCGTTTCATTTCCGCTTTACTCATACTTATTGTACTCGCAGTGATGTCAACACTTCCAATTGGTGAAAAAATGGTCACTTTTACAATTGAGCCGGATGAATGGAAATGCTTGTCAAAACGAGTTGGAATATGAATCCAGTAATGAAAAATCAGAAGTCGGGCGAGGTCGACTATAAGATAACCTACACCACTATAGATATTTTGTATAGCTCCCGTAACAAAAGATTTTATTTGAAGTTGATTATGCCACATATCAACATTTGGCTTTAGAGAAGTTATAATTTGGTTTCGGAGGGAACTAATATATGGGAGGTATATCCAATTCTGATTCGATTTTCACTAAATTTGACGGAGATATTTTAATCTTTTATAACAAATAAAAAAATTGCTATAGAGTGCATTATGTCACTTCAAAAAGGATTATATTAAAACAAGTAAAAAAAATTAACTTCGGCCGGGCCAAATTTTTAATACCCTCCTCCTTCTTAGGGTAAAGGAAACGTTAGAAATGTGGCAAAAACCATTAAAATGCCGAATATCGGGAGGTACCGTTATATGGGGACTATATCAAAACGTGGACCTATACATACAATGTTTCGCCACACGAACTTGGACCCATTATGACCCACAAATACCAATTTTTAGACAAATCAGTGAAAAAATGTGGCAAAAAACCATCAAAATACCGAATATCGAGAGGTACCGTTGTATGGGGGCTATACCAAAGCGTGGAGCGACATATCTCATTTTCAATAACAACCATCCTAGACACAATACAAATTGTTCTGCTAAATTTTGACGCTCTACGTCAAAAAATGTGGCCTGTATCGTGATTTCAACAGGCAGCCAGACAGACGGACATCGTTAAATCGACTTAGAATTTTATGCTGATTATGAATATATACACTTTATGGGGTCTGCGACGAATATTTAGGGATGTTACAAACGGAATGACAAAGTTAAGGTGGAGGGTATAACAACTTAAATAATATCAGTCGGTTTTGCCGACAGATGTATACCCTCAGTCTTGAGTTATGACTATTCTAATTGTTGACCTTCTATGGGAGAGGTTCCGAAACAGTTGGCCAATATCGTCCGATTCGTATCTGACCTAAAAATGATATAAATATTACAACGTGACACATTTGGACTATATCGTCTTCCTATATTTTATATTTATGAGATATCTGTAAATTTTTCGAAAATGTGGAAATTTGTGTGAGTTTCCAGATATGGCGGACCGAAATATTTAAATTCATCTAAAACAGATAAAAATATTGGTACGTGAAAAATTCAAAAGAAATAGAATATTTATATCCAATTTTATACGAAATCATAAATTCCGATTAATAGCATATTCATATCAGATTTTTATTATATATTTATAAAATTTATATCAGATATTTAATATATATTTAGATATAGCAAGTTGTATAGTAGCCGACTTGTTTCACAATGTATGACAAATATAAGTATTGGAAATTGTTACCCTTTGTGAATGAGATACCAGAACGGGTTAGCAAAAATATTTGGATGAGTGAAATTTGAAAAGGATTGATGCTTATTACGCGATCTATGAGCGTTTTTCTTTCCAAAAATGTGACCCTTTGTGAGGGAGGTACCAGAAGGAATGGTCCGATCTTTACCATCTTCATAACATATCTTGTGGTAATAGAAATATTGAGATTTGTTAAGTCTGAATGGAATCGGATGTTAATTTCGTGTTTTAGGTGCTTATTGGGTATTCAAAATGTTGACCCTTTATGGGGGAGGTTCCAGAAAGAATGGACTGACATTTTCCGTCTTCACAGCAGATCTTGTGTTAGTAGAAATACTGAAATGTGTGAAATATGAAGAGAACCGGATGCTTATTTCGGATTTAATAAATGTTTCGGTTATTCGAAACTTTGACCTTTTGTGGGGGAGGTACCAGAAGGAATGTTCCGATCTCTACCATCTCTATAACAGATCTAGTATTATACAGAAATAAGAACTGTGGACATCAACAGTACTTAAAGTCAACTGAACGAGTTCAGTGTATGTCCATTTTTAAATTTGATATAAATATTACGATGTGCCACGATTGGACCTTATCGACTACTCCTCCACTTTATATGATACTAGCGAAAAGTACGAAAAGTCCACCTTATAATTTATATTCATTCCAATCGTTCGTGTTTTGCCTTTTTAGTCCTAAAAATGCACAATTTGTGCCAAATTTTAAGACTTTCACGGATGGGTCCATTTCACAATGGACCCCCAAAACTATTTAAATGTTTTGAACGAACATAGTACGCATTTCCGAGTGGCCTCCATATAAATTTTCCAGCTCTATCCTAAGATCCAATCCCAAATTTATTTATTTATTTTTCGGAAAGTTGTACTACGCATGTCCCAAACCACCATCTTCTCTCCACTCTAGGCACCAACCGTGACTTTGATAGCAAATCTCAGAATTCCATATCTATACCAACACCCAGCGGCCACTTTTTATGGCATTTTGCACCCTTCGTACATTCATACTCCGCATTTCTAAAACTATAAACATCAACAGTGACATCCACATCAAATTTCAGGATTTCAGCTCTATCCCAACATCCAATAGTGAATTTAGTAGCATTTGGCTCATTTTGTATAGTTAAAGTCAGTATTTTAAAAACAATCTCCATATATAAACCGCAGATACCTAAAGAGGGCTCAATATAAAATTTCAAGATTTCAGCTCTGTCATTTTCTACATTACCAAATTTAGTACCTCTGGTATAGTTATTGTACGCATATTTAAAATCACCTCCAAATCTCAACCTCAGATACCAACAATTTTCTAAATATCAAATTTCAGGATTTCAGCTCCATTCCTTCACCCACTACTGAATTTAGTACTATTTAGTACTTTTTTTGCAATTGTAGCATCGATTTCCAAAATCACCTCCATACCTCAACCCCGGATAACAACGGAGACCACAATATCAAATTTCGGGATTCAACCTCGATACCTTCACCCAATATTCAATAGTGCCACTTAGTAATTTTCGACCACAAGCACCAACAGTGACACTATATCAAATTTTATGATTTCAAACCTATACCTTTACCCAATACCAAGTGTTAGTACTATTTAATTTCGTACAATTATAGTACACATTTCCAAAACCAACTCCACATCTTCATTTCAGATACAAACATAAACCTTAATATCAAATTTGAGAATTCTAGCCCCATTCCTTCTCCCAAAACCAAATTTAGTACCATTTAGAACTTTTCGTACAAATTGTGGGACGCATTTCTAAATCCAACTCCAAATCTCAACTTCAGACACCATCAGTAATCTAAATATCAATCACCACCAAATCTCAAACTCAGATAACAACATTACTCTAAATATAAAAATTTCAGAGTTTTATCTCTATTCCTTCACCCAATACCAAATATCGTACCATTTAGTATATTCACTGCTATGGTGGTACAAACTTTCCAAACCACCTCCATATTCCAAGGTTAAACATAAACAGCGACCCTAATACCAACATTGTAGATTTTAAGCGCTAAATATTAAATTTCAGGATTCCAGCTTTATCTCTTCTCCAACACCAAATTTAGTACCACTTTGTATTTTTCGAAAAATTATAGTAAAATTTCCCAAAACCACCTCCATATCTGAATTCCATATACCAACATAGGCCTCAATATCAAATTTGAGGATTTTATCCTTTTACCCAATACCAAATTTAGTACCATTGGTACTTTTCGTACAAATCTACGACACATTTCTAAATCCCCTCCAAATCTCAAACATAAAAACAAACACTACTCCAAATATCAATTTCAGGAATTTTATCTCTCTTCCTTCATCCAATACCAAATATAGTACCATTTGGTACTTTTCAATTATAGTACAAACTTTCCAATCCAGCTCCATATTTCATGGCTACACATGAACAGCGACCCTAATATCAAATTTTTGGACTTCAAGCACTAAATATTAAATTTCGGGATTCCAGTTCTTTCTCTCCATCCAACAAAAAATTTAGTACAACTTAGTACTTTTCGAAAAATTATAGTAAACATTCCCAGAGCCACTTTCATATTTCAATACTAGATACCAACATAGGTCTCAATATTAAAATTTAAGGATTCCCTCATTATCCCTTTGCCCAATATCAAATTTAGTACCATTTGGTACTTTTAGTAAAAAATTACAACACATTTCTAAACCCCCTCCAAATCTCAAACACAGATACCAAAAGTAGTCCAAATATAAACATTTCATTGCTGCAAACTTAGTACTATTTAGTACTTTCCGTACACTTGTAGTACACATTTCTTAATTATTATTCTTAATCCACTTCTTTATCACAACCCTACCACATACAGAGAACCAAATATAAAATTTCACAATTTCAGCTTCATCCGTTCACCCTAAACCAAACTGTTCCAAATTTAGTACTATTTAGTACAGATCGCACACTTAGTACACATTTCCAAAACCGCCTATATATATGAATCTTCTTCTCATACCAAATTTCAAGTTTTTAGCTTTATCCCTTCACATAATACCAAATTGTACCATTTTAGATATTTAGTACCATTATAGAACTTTTATTAACCTTAAAGTTCGAATTTCTAAAAACTCTTTGGTCCATTTATCCTTCACTGCATCAGTGACCCTCAATCCAAATTTCAGAGTTCTAGCTCATTCCAATTGTCAAACACTAAGTATGCAATTTTTAGTACAATTATCGCATTATTACATTCTAGAACAAATAAGTACTAATATACATATTAGGATTTGTAAAGTTTGAACCAAATTGGAAGATTTTTTCTTGTTCTATGAAATAAATGATTTTGTGTCAAAACTTCGACCGACGGATTTTCGAGACGAATGGATTTGATCAAAAGAGACCTCGACGAGGCATATTTTGGCTGTATCAAATTATATATATATCCTCTTTAGCCATAATACTGAGAGTACATATAATAGTCTTGAATACTTATACAACAAGAAGCTCTTTATTGAAAACCGCCAAGTTGCCTTCACTGGCCATTCACGTAAAATATCTCTCTCCCTCTCCCCTATTTCCACTTTACTAATTTCTCTCACACAAATGAAAATATTTCTTCCGTTGTCGATTATGGGCGATATGCAGGATTGCCATTTATGAATATCAATAAAGTACAAGTACGAAAAACCAATACAATGTGTCAAAAAATGTTGTCAACATTTGTCAACTATTTCTCAATCTGACAAACTGTGGCAACAGTGCTGTCATACAAAATTCCACCACCATTCCAATCAGAATCTTACTCTCAAACAAACAATTCTCTTTCCATTTTTTAGTATTTTCGTTGGGGTGGTAAAAGTGCTGCCACCTTCTCTGAGAAATGTATTTCGTTCATATAAGAGTATTGGTGTGTCCATGTGCATGTATGTCAACAATCAACACAACACAAGCTCATACGTCAAACACTACACGATGGCTGGCTGGTTGGTTGTATTGGATTAGTTTGTTTACAGATTTAGCGCTGCTGTGTTGTTGTTATGTTCCATTCCACCAACTTATGGGGCTTTACATACCGAGTTTGTCATAAGATTATCGTAAGGTTTATAAATAAAAGCGTGTAGCTGGTTTACACGGGTGGTAGCTATGAGTATTTCTCATAATCATTTCTTTTTTTAATTCATTTAGCAGCATGAGTAGGCTATGTCATTTGATTGTAATTCGCAACGCAGATAATTATGTGAATCTATTCGAAAATCACATTACCCAGATTTGTAAGGGTTTATACGTTTAAATAATCGAAATTTGTATGCACATAATTTGGACATAATGGTTTTACGAGACATATTTTCGTGAGAGACACACTAGGTACAATTATGTAATTTAGGGAAAAAACGAGGTCATTAGGTTTAGAGGTAGAGTCTCTATTGATATATTGACTTTGAAATGTCTTTAGCGGATAGAATAGCTTCTAAAGAGAAAATAAGCAATGTAAATGGCGCACAATTGTGTCATATTTCAAATATTCCAATGAGGAATATTTATGAATATTTGATGCAAAAGCAGAATAAAAGTGGCGCCCAATGTAAAAAAAGGAATCAAAACTTTTATGAAGAGAAATGAAGTGGCGCCCAACATTTCACTTTGGATTTGAAAGTTAATGAGTTTAGAAAAGTTTAGCTAATTGCAGCGATCATGCTGGTCGTTTTTTCGGAAATTTGACCAAAAAATATAACAAAAGTGGCGCCCAACGAATTAAAAAAGGACAAATATAAGGTCAAGTATATCCAGAAAATATTTTCTTATGACATAGGACATATTTGGTTTTTGACTTATACGCCAACTTATTGTAGAGCGGGATTAATAATGGATATGGAGCCCATTATTTGGAAAAGCCTGCCAAGCTCATTAAACTTGCAATAGCATAAATAAAGCATAAATTAAAAAAAACAACAAATATAAGGTCATCCAAACCTATTTATTTATGATATAGGGAAAATGTGGTGCTCGACATATACGCCGACCTTTTGTAGAGCGGGATTAATGATTTAAATGGTGCCCAACATTTAGAAAAGTCTGGCCAAGTTAATTTAACTTGCAATGACCATGATATTCTTTCGAAAAGAAAACAAAAGTGAAAAAATGGTGCTCACCGTCGAAAAACATTTCCATAAGTTATATTCCTAAGGAAAAAAATGTCATCTATGCTTTGAAGTTTTAGCGCCAAGATTTATACACGGATCTAATAAAGAATGTTAAATGGGGAGAAATTAATAACTTAAATGGCGCCCAACAGTTGGCCACGGATATGATAATTAATGTGGTTTGAAAAGTTGGTCAAAAGCTAAATTTATTGCAAAAATTACAAAATTTTCGTCAGAATCTTGACAGAAAAAATATTGAAAAATGGTAACCAGCGTAAAAAAAGTTTTTTTAAAGAAATGGCGCCCAACGTGAAACCAGAATCTCAACATGAACTACTCTAAGAAGTAAACATCTGTCCAAGCATAAATGGCTATGATTATATGTCAAATATTGCGTTGGACTTTGTACAAACCTTTAATATACAGGGTGAGATAAAAAAACTGGAGCAAAGAAAAAATGCCATAATTTTTAATTTTATTGAATGAAGGCAAAAACTGTCGGAAATAGCATCAAATTTTAGAAAAAGTTCAGATTTGTTCGAATTGGTGACCTTTGGCATAAATTATGTCCTTCAAACGCCAAATGAAGCCATCACACGCTGCCTGAATGTTGCTTTGCAGTATTTTGGAACATTACCGGCGAAGCGCTTGCTTGAGGTGATCGTTGACAATTTGGTATTTTTAGTGCCAACCTTGCTTTCCAAAAATACTCCAGACACAATATTCCAACGGATTGGTATCCGGAGATTTTGGTGGCCATTGTGCGCTGGAAATGAAGCGAGGAACCTCATTTTGTAACCATTCTTGGGTGGCGCGTGATGAATGCGATGATGCTGCGGCCAAAATGTTGGCGCGCCCAAGACTGTAATACACCCTCCAGAATATTGTCGCTAATATTCGACCTTTATTCTGATGCCACGGTCGATTAATACGAACGAAGAGCGACCATCCGCTGTTATGGAGGCCCACACCATCAGTATGGCCGGCGCTTGAGTTTTGGTGGCCAACCGAAGGTGCAAAATTCCAGCTGACCTCTTTGGTAAGCGCCGATCACACGATCATTTTGTTTGTTTCTGGTGGACAACGATTTTTTTCACATCAGAGAAGCCCAAATTCGGCAGTTCACAACCTTCGCCCAAGCGACGCAGCTCTTTTGAGTCTATTTTCTTTCTGTTGCGGTATAAATTCTTGCACTTTTTGGAATTTCAATGGATTTAACACGAGCTCATTTTTCCATATTTGCCGAATGGAATATTGCGATATGTTCAGCGCACGAGCCATTTTTCGGCCACTGTGACGCGGGTTTCGATCAAGTCGCTTCTTTATTTTCGAACTATTTCTGCTGATGTTCCTGTTTCCTTCCGTCCACTACCTTGACGTCGGACTACCGTACCAGTATCACAATATTGAGCGATGGTACGAAACACAAAAGATTTATTTACATTTAATGCTGGAGGAGTGCTCTAACGATAGCCACTTGGGGGGTTTTCCAGCCAAATATAAAGAAATCAAACTATCACTCTTGAATTCCATCACGAATAACTTTTTTACTGGAGAATTCTCACCAAAATGCTCTTGTACACTTGTAAACAATATAATGAGCTGTCACTGGAATAATTTTAACAGCTGTCGAACGAATGACTTAGAAATGACAGTAGTCTGAAGTTGGTTGCAGTTTTTTCATCTCACCATGTGATACCCTGACTATAGTGTGGTGTAGGGTATAAAAATGGCGCCCAATGTAGTAGAAGCGTATTAAACAATCGCTAGCCTTTGGATAAATTAGGATTGAAACCTGCTACACAAATCTTTTGCTTAGAAAAAATTTGGACTTCAATATTTAAAAGAACAAAAAAAAAAAAAAAAAACAGTGAAAAATGGCGCCCAACATAAAATAAGAATGTTCAGTAACGATACTCTTTAGATTACTAAGAATTTAAGGCAAGCCTAGAATTTGAGGAGTGGCGCCCAACGTAGGATAGACATTTTTGGAAATGCTACTCTTTAGGTGAATTAGGGTTGAAAACATTTAAACAATTCTATTTAGTTGCAATATATTGCGCAAAATTGGATCTCAGTGTAAGCGTATATTTATATATAAATATTTGGCGCCCAACGTGATTTACGTTATATATATGAAAGAAATTCTAATTTTTTATGAAGATATTTTACTCCAAAAAAATAGAGCAAAAAAATATTGTTAACGTTAAATATGGCGCCCAACATATGGACATTTTGTCATCTTGAAATTATATTGTTTCTAAAACTAATATGGCTTATAAAATATATTCTTTACCACATCTCCATTTTTTACTCCGATGATCCTTTCAAAAACACTTGCACCTACTTATATTTGTTTTGAAAGTATATTCAATTTTTTTTCTGACATGGCATTTGCTATTTTGCATATTTCTTCATCATGTGTTTTATGATGCAAATGCTTCACAAAAAAGGAAATGCAAATAACAATTGTTTGAAAATAAAGCAACAACAGAAAAAAAACACAGAAATATTTATGCATATCCATCATAATATTGCCAACCGAAGTCGAAATTATGCAAGCGTAACCATAAGGCATAACCATAAATGAATGTAAGCCAAGCCATACTTCCTTTTCAATTAGTTTGAAATGGAAATGAAAACGAGATGATATACATTAAGCATAACTAACAATGGAGTGGAGTAGATTACAAATACCATTCGCCGAAATGTTGTCATCTTTCGGACGAAGACGACAACTGGGTGTCATAAAATGAGGTGAATGCAACGCGGAGTTTTAAGAAGATTGGAAATCATGTTTTGTTTCCTGTCATCAAAAGATGTTTTTTTTTATTTTTTATTTCGATTTTTTAATTAAAAGTTCATAAACCCATACAAAACTCTTTAGACTAACTAAAATTCTGAAAAAGTTTGCCAAAAATATGGGCCATTTTTGCATTTCAATAAACATTTTCATAGTCACATAGGTTGGCTTGGCACACAAAGGATTTCAACTGAAAAAAAACAAAAACATAAATACAGCACTTCCTTTTGAGCGAAAAGGAATGTGTGCCCAACAATGTTGTCAATGTAGCGATTTTTTTTAAATATCAGAAACAAATTCTCCACTTTGATGGATATAGTTTTTTTTAGAGAATTTTGAAAGTATAATCAGATCTACAATCATGGAACATTAAAGTAAATTATTTCAAGAAACATCTAAAATAATGTTGTCAATGTTGCGATTTTTATCAAATATCAGAAACAAATTCTCAACTTTGTTGGACAACAATTTTTATAGAGAATTTTGAAAGGATACTCAGAGCTACAATCGGGGAACATTCATTTAAGAAACATCCAAAGCTATGTTGTCAATGTAGCGATTTTTTATATATCAGAACCGAATTCTCAACATTGTTGGCTAAAGATTTTTTAGAAGATTTTGAAAGCATAATCAGAGCTACAATCATAGAAAATTTAAGTATTTTTTTTTTCAAGAAAAATCCAAAGCAATGTTGTCAATGTAGCGTTTTTTATCAAATATTAGAAATAAATTCTCAACTTTGTTGAACATAGATTTTTTTAGAGAATTTTGAAAGGATAATCAGAGCTAGAATCAGTGAACCTTGAAGTACATTTTTTCAAGAAACATCCAAGACATAAATGTGGATTTTTGAAAAATAATTTTCAGGGGCAATCCAATCCAAGGATTTTCAGATACTATTTTTACAAGGAAATCCGAGCTATTAAATCTAATTTTTATTTCAAGGACCATTAGAACTTCAACTGGGAATTTTAAAATATATTTTAGAAGCTATCCAAATATCGTCGTTGATTTGTAAGGATATTTTTTTTCTAAAGATCCTTCACACTATAAGCATGAATTTCAATGAATATTTTTCCAAGGGCCTTCCAAACTATATACATGGATTTTTTTTATTAATTTTAATTTTTCCAAGGACCATTCAAACTATAAAGCTGACATTGATTGCTTGACATTGATGAACATTATTTTAAGGATCATCCAAGCTATAAATGCAGATTTTTTAGGAAATTTTTTAAGATATGAACGTTGGATTTTTCAAGAATATTTTTTCCAAGGACAGTCCAATTAAAACAGTGGACAGTGGATCAGAACTTCAACTGTAGATTTTCAAAGCATATTATTTGCGGACTATCCAGGCTATAAACTTGAATTTTTAAGGAATATTTTTCCAAGTGCTTTTCAAACTATATGCGTTGATTTTTAAAGAATAATTTTTGGATGGACCATCCCAGCTTCAAAGCTGATATTTTTAAAGAACCGTCCTTTATGTAGATTTTTAAGGAATATTTTTTTAAAAACTATCCAATTTATAAATGTTGCATTTTTCAAGAATATTATTTCCAAGGACAACAAAAACTGTGGACAGTCTAATTATGAAATGTTTTCAAGGACTTCCTAAGTAAAAACCTTCGATTTTTCGGACCATACAACCTTTAAATGTGAAATTTTAGGACTTTTTTCAAGGATCATCCAAGCAATGACCGAAGATTTATTAATTTTTATGAGAATCGCCTTAACCCTTCCAAAATACCATTTCGGAAGCATTATCTGAGTTTTGATCTAAAACTTAAAAAATCCAATTTTTGAAGGACCATCCGATCTGTAATTGAGGATTTTAAACACAATTTTAGAAGGATTATTAGGGCTTTTTAATATAAAATGTCAATAGGTCTTTAGAGCCGCTATCTTGGATTTTTGATGAAGAGTTTTTAAAGAGCCATTTAAACTAAAGTCGTGTATTTTTAATCTCTGTGTTTTGGAAGGATTAGAGCAGAGCTTTAATCAAGGATTTTTAAATAAAAATTGCTGAAGGACCTGCAGATATTTTATCATAGATTTTTAGAAAAATTAAAGCAGCTGTAATGGAGAATTTCTGAAAGGTTTTAAAACGATTGCCATAGTTATAATCAGGGACTTTTTAATAAAAATTGATAGGATATTTAGAGCTTTTATTTTGGATTTTAAAAGAAAATATTTTGAAGGAGGAGGAGGGAGTTTTGAATGAATAATCAGTATTTTAATCAGGATTTTTTAACCAAAAACTCTTTAAAGGGCTTTTTATTTAGACTTCTGTTGGAATCATTTTAAAGGGCCAACAGAGCTATAGTCTATGATTTTAAGCACTGGTTTTTTGGATGGATTACCAGAGCATTAATCTGAGATTTTAAAATTAACAATTTATTAAAGGGTCTTCAGAGCTTTTATTTGCAGCGATATTCAAGGAATTATGCACCATTTTGGGAAGGTTTGTCAGAGCTATAATCAGGTTTTTTGAATGCATTTCTTCAATGGATTTTTATGGAATGTTTAAGCACATGTTGTTTGAAGGGTTAAAACCTCCTTTCGTGGGAGAAATATCAATGTTTTAATCACAGAGTATTAAAACATTTTGAAGGGCTTTCAGAGCAGTTTTCTTGCACTTTTGAAAAGAGTATTTCAACGGCTAATCAGGGCTACAGTCCGAAACTATTTATTTATTTTTTGAATGATTTGAATGATCATTAGATGAAGAAAAAATTTGACCTCAGTCTATAATCGTGAATTTTTTAAGGATGATAAAAGCTAGAATCGAAAACTTAAATAAAGTCGTTGATAGAACATTTTTAAGGACCATAAAGGCTACAGTTGGGGATTTTCAAGAAAATTGTTGGATCTACACCCATGATTTTTATATACAATTTTTGAAACACTATCAACCAATAATCCTGAATAAAACAATACCGAATATAGGGAAGTACTGAGGGCTATACGAAGACCATGACCTGCAAAAACAAATTTCTGTCATAGACTGTTAAACCTATTAGGAACTTCAAATACAAGATTTGATATAATTCCGGTGAATAATGTCGCTGAAATCATCAAAATACCAAATATAGAGAGGTACTGTTATATAGGGGCTATAGGACCTGCACAAACCATTTCCTGTCGAAGGCTTTAAACCCGTTAAAAACTGTAAATACCCCTTAAAAAGTAAATAATTTCAGTGAAAAATTGTCGGCAAAAGCATCAAAATACAGGATATAGGGAGGTACAGTTATAACATAGTCCATTTTTAATACAAAAAGTCCTGCAGACCAAAGACACATCTGAGTAAAATTTTATCAACCTACTTCAATTCGTTCGGAAGCTATAGTGATATCCACAGGCGGACAGGCAAAAGGACGGACATCGGCAAATCGACATAGAATTTTATGCTGATCAGGAATATATATAATTTGTGGGGTCTAAAATGTATACTTCGAGGTGTTTCAAACGGAATGACTAACTTAATACACCCTCTATGCTATGGGGAAGTTATAACAAGGCAAGGTGGCACCTCAGAGTTATAATTGAAGATTTACATTTCTTGAAAGAAGAAAAATTTTGAATAATAAAAAGAAAGTCTTTAAGGATCGTCAGAGCTATTTCTGCACTTAACAGTTTTTTACAATATGGCGACTTATGGGAATTGAAAAAGTGATACTCTTAAGACCAATAAAAATTGAAAATACATAAACCAACATACTTCGTTTTGATATTTTGGACTCTTTTGGCGCCCAACGTGGGAGCATTTAAGCTATAATCCAGGTTTTTTAAATAGGATTTTTGTGAGGATAATTTTAAAATTAAAAAATAATGAAAATGGCGCCCGAAATAGGATTTTTGCGAGGATAACCCAAGACACACCAACAAAAAAAGGACAAAACGTTTTTAAAATTATAAAATAATAAAAATGGTGCCCAAGTGAGAGACATTTTTTTCATTCGGAAATGTATGTGATGCTACTTTGAAGAATATTTAAATTTCTTATTTTCTAAAAATTTGGCGCCCAACGTAAATAGATTTTTTAATCAAAATTGAGTTTTTGTACTTTCAACACCTATTTATTTTCAGATATATTTGCTTAGACCAATTCGATTAAAATTAATTAGAGGCTTTTAAAGAAAGTATTTGAAAAACTGTTGGAGTTTAAGAGTAGATTTTTGAAGAAACCTTTTTTTGATAACAACCACAAAATTGTTGAAAAACCACATTAGTCTCATCAGTTTTGATATTTTCTATAAATTTAGGTATATGTATACAACGAGCGCCCATCGTGCGAAACACTTTTTACATTCCGTTTAGGTTTTCAACATTTAAGAAGGCTATTTAGGTGCAGTTATATTCACTCAAGGTATTTAGTCAAAACAAATAAAAGGTCAAAACGTTGTTTAAAATTAGCGTGGAAATGGCGCCCAACTTCCATCGAAATTTTTTTAATTTTGGTATTTTCTAGAATTTTGACGCCCAATGTGGATGTCGATTTTTTGTACCGAGAACAATTCAAACTGTAATGTGTATGGGTAAAAACATTTTATAAAGACCATCCAAGGTATAATCGTATGCTTTTTTTTGAAGACCATCCGATCTATTTATTAAACGAAAAATTTTTAAATATATATTTTTTTAAGTATCATAAATCGGAATGTTTTCAAACCTTTTTTTTTGTCAGGATCATACAAATTATAATTCTGGTTTCTCGTAAACAAATTTCCAAGACTTTTCAAGACACAGCAAAAATAAAAAGAACAGAATGTTTTGAGAATTACTAATGAAAATGGCGCCCAACAGAAGGACACTTTGTCATTAGGAAATCGGTATTACCACCCAAAACTAGATGGTCGAGGTCATTAAAACCACTTAAAAATGTTTACAATTTCTGTTGTCATGCGTTTTTGGAAAATATTGAATGTTGTTATTTCCAGCAAATTTGGCGCCCAACGCACATATTACAGGCTATAAAGGCTCAAATACATAAATTCAACTAATATACAAAAAAATATAAATGCCCAAAATGTTTTTGAAATTCTTGGAAATTTTTGAATGATTTAGTTTTGATTTTTGAAGAAAAAATGTTGTCACAATTTGACACCAATGCTGAAAAGCCTTTGGTGGTTGTACATTTGACTATTACCCCTGTTATTAAAATTTTAATTTAAATTTGAACTAAATTATTTTGAGAAACTGCTAGATTTTTAATCGCGAATTTTTTTCAGAACATTTGACACCACTGTTGGCAAGCCTTTAAGCATTGCACATCTGGTTTGAGCAATACCCCACCCTTATTTTTTACAATTCCAAAAAACTACGAAACATACGATAAAAACAAACCCCAAGAAGAGCAACGAAAAGGGTGGGTGGTGGGTTAACGCATAATCACGTAGTAAAGGCGGAAAAAGTGGAACAAACAAATTTAGCAGGACACGATGAAAAACAAAAAGGAACACAAAATCCAAAAACAAAACGAGGGCGAAGATAGTTATGAAGTTGCTTCGTTTCTACAACAACAAAAACCACAAGAACACCATATATACCAACAGTTTTTTTTGGAGAAGAAAATCAATACCGAACTCCAAAAGAAGAAGCTTATCACTGGGTTTATGTAACTCCTTTCACACCAAAACGTAAAGAGGATAATTTACAAGGACATATTTTGAGACTTACCATTTTCTGAAAATCTTCCCGTATTTCGCCATTAACAAATCCATCTGTTGTCGTTGTGGTTGTTCCTGTTGTTGTTGGGGATGACGATGCCTGTTTTTCCATGTTTGTTTTTATTGTGGATTTTATTGATTGATCCTTGGCCACGGTGTCAATTTTTGTTGAACCAATATCCTGCTGCTGCTGTTGTCCATCCTGGCCTCCCGTTACCGATTTGGATGTGGAATTATTTGTCTCCGTGGTGCTGATTTTCGGGTTTCCTTCTACCGCCTCCGTTTTGTTGGAATATTTGAAATTTTTACGCAAGGATAATGACCGTTCCAATGTTGCATCCGACGAAGGCTTCTGAGTGATTAAAGCCAATTTACGGCGTATTGTTTGAAAACGACCACCGGTTATGTTCGCGTTTGCCGTCGTTGTGTTGTTGTGGGTGTTTGTTGTGGTGCATTCCACCCCTGCTGCTGCTGCTGCCGCTGCCACGGCTGAGGAAGTTTCATTTGCCACACGTTCCATAATGAGCGATGTTGCTAAATTGGATTTGTAAGCGGACATGCGCAGTGGCACATCACCAACACCGCTCTTACGACAATTGTCACAGCTATTGTTGTGGTTGTTGATGTTCGCGTTACCTCTGAATTGGAACGTATTTTTCCTGCCACTCTGGCTTTTGGTCCAAATTGTTGCCAATGGATATGGAATTCGGGTCTTAGTTGTGGAGTGTAGGGCCAAGGCGGACAGCGGACGTCTCGGTGAAACGTAAGGTGTTGAGGTTTGCAAAACCGTTGCAGGTCTCCGTGGCAATGTTGCAACGTTTGGGCAATTCTCTTCGTTCGGTATATCGCCAGGAATGAGGGTCTCTTTGCTGCTGCTACGGCTAAGGTTGGCTGCTTGGTTCTCTTCCAGCTGTAAATTTTTAAAGACCACAGTTCGATGGTCTATTTGGGGATATGACGTTGTATAGGATGTTGTTGCTGTCGTTGATGATGACGATGACATCATATTGGGGAGCTAATTTGGTAACTGAAAATGAAAAAAGAAAACAAAAATTTTAAATATTGAAAGTGAGCGGGAGAACAGCTGTCAAAGTTCTGTCATAACCTTGAAGATTTATTTTTGGCAACGAAAATAGCATTTGGTCATTGTCAGTAAAAACAGGAGAGGAGAAAAACTTTACTAGAGGAGGAGAGAATATATCTTTTTTGGTTTTTTAAATAATATTTGTTAAGGACCTTCAGACCCGCAAAGGACCTTCAGATCTCTAAACGTAGATTTTTGTAGAATAATTTTTCGAGGACTTCCAGCCTTCCAAAAGTGGGACTTTAAAGAGTAAATTCTAAAGGTCTTAAAACGTGTACCTTTGAAGGATGTTTTTTCAAGGACTTCCAGACCTATAAACGTGGATTTTTTCAAGGACTCTGAGACGTCCTAACGCCTTCCAGATCTTCAAAAGTGGATTTTTAAGGACATTTTTTTCAAAGGTCTACCAGACCTCCAAACGTGGATTCTTAAAAAAATTTTTTTTCAAGGACTTACAGACTTCCAAACGTGGATTTTTAAAAAATATTTTTTCAAGGACTAAAGAATAATTTTTCGGGGACTTCCAGACGTGGATTTTTAAAGAATATTTTTTCAGGATTAAAGAATATTTCTTCAAGGACTTCCAGAAGTGGATTTTTAAAGAATATTTTTTCAAAGACTTCCAAACGTGGATTTTTAAAGAATATTTTTCAAGGACTAAAGAATATTTATTCAGGGACTTCCACTGCTTCAAACGTGGATTTTTACAGAATATTTTTTTAAACGCTTTCCAGACCTCCAAACGTGAACTTTTAAAGAGTATTTATTCAACATCTAATCGTGAATTTTTTAAATAATTTTTCAAGGATTTCCAGACCTCCAAACGTGGATTTTTAAAAAATATTTTTTCAAGGATTTCCAGACCTCCAAACGTGGATTTTTAAAAAATACTTTTTCAAGGATTTCCAGACCTCCAAACGTGGATTTTTAAAAAAATATTTTTTCAAGGATTTCCAGACCTCCAAACGTGGATTTTTAAAAAATATTTTTTCAAGGATTTCCAGACCTCCAAACGTGGATTTTTAAAAAATATTTTTTCAAGGACTTCCAGACGTGGATTTAAAAAAAAATGTTTTTTAAGGACTTCCACACGTGGATTTAAACAAAATATTTTTTTAAGGACTTCCAGACGTGGATTTAAAAAAAAAAAAATTTTAAGGACTTCCAGACGTGGATTTTTAAAAAATATTTTTTTAAACGCTTTCCAGACCTCCAAACGTGAACTTTTAAAGAGTATTTATTCAACATCTAATCGTGAATTTTTTAAATAATTTTTCAAGGATTTCCAGACCTCCAAACGTGGACTTTTAAAAAATATTTTTTTCAAGGATTTCCAAACCTCCAAACGTGGATTTTTAAAAAAATATTTTTTCAAGGATTTCCAGACCTCCAAACGTGGACTTTTAAAAAATATTTTTTCAAGGATTTCCAAACCTCCAAACGTGGATTTTTAAAAAATATTTTTTCAAGGATTTCCAGACCTCCAAACGTGGATTTTTAAAAAATATTTTTTCAAGGATTTCCAGACCTCCAAACGTGGATTTTTAAAAAAATATTTTTTTTAAGGATTTCCGGACGTGGATTTTTAAAAAATATTTTTTTAAGGACTTCCAGACGTGGATTTAAAAAAAAAAATATTTTTTAAGGACTTCCACACGTGGATTTAAACAAAATATTTTTTTAAGGACTTCCAGACGTGGATTTAAAAAAAAAATTTTTAAGGACTTCCAGACGTGGATTTTCAAAAAAATATTTTTTTCAAGGACTTCCAGACGTTGATTTTTAAAAAATATTTTTTTAAGGACTTCCAGACGTGGATTTTTAAAAAATATTTTTTTAAGGACTTCCAGACGTGGATTTTTAAAAAATATTTTTTTCAAGGACTTCCAGACGTGGATTTTTAAAAAATATTTTTTTCAAGGACTTCCAGACGTGGATTTTTAAAAAATATTTTTTAAGGATTTCCAGAAGTGGATTTTTAAAAAATATTTGTTTAAGGACTTCCAGACGTGGATTTTTAAAAAAATATTTTTTTTTCAAGGACTTCCAGACGTGGATTTTTAAAAATATTTTTTTAAGGACTTCCAGACGTGGATTTTTAAAAAATATTTTTTTTTTCAAGGACTTCCAGACGTGGATTTTTAAAAAATATTTTTTTCAAGGACTTCCAGACGTGGATTTTTAAAAAATATTTCTTTTTTCAAAGACTTCCAGACGTGGATTTTTAAAAAATATTTTTTTTTTTCAAGGACTTCCAGACGTGGATTTTTAAAAAATATTTCTTTTTTCAAAGACTTCCAGACGTGGATTTTTAAAAAATATTTCTTTTTTCAAGGACTTCCAGACGTGGATTTTTAAAAAATATTTTTTTTTTCAAATAAATATTTTTTTTTTCAAGGACTTTCAGACACTTCTTTTTTTTACTTATATTCCAGAGTTTCAATCGTGGATTTTTAAAAAATATTTTTTTTTCAAGGACTTTCAGACACTTCTTTTTTTTACTTATATTCCAGAGTTCCAATCGTGGATTTTTAAAAAAATATTTTTTTTTCAAGGATTTTCAGACACTTCTTTTTTTTACTTATATTCCAGAGTTCCAATCGTGGATTTTAAAAAAATATTTTTTTCAAGGACTTCCAGACGTGGATTTTTAAAGAATATTTTTTTCAAGGACTTTCAGATACTTATTTTTTTAGAAAAAAAATTATTTCATTTTTTTTCAAGGACTTCCAGAGTTCCAATCGTGGAGTTTCAAAGACTTCCAGACGAGGATTTCTTAGCATTATTTTTTAATTTTTTGTTTTCTAATGAAGAATACATTTTTAGAAATTCTTTTTTTTTTCCAAAAAAAAAAAAATCTAAAAAATATTTTTGTTCTGTTGATGATAGGGAATCCGACGTTTAGGATGTCAATATGAACAATCGGGAATCGTGCGACTAATTTCAAATAAATAAGTGTTTTTTACCACTCATACTACGTATGTCCTAAGGCTGAGATTTCCTCAAAATTGTCTTCTTAAATTGTGTGAAAATATATTTTCTGTAAATGGCGCCCAACATGGGCCATGGGCATACAAACATTCGTTATGACCACCACTTCAATGTAAATATACTTTATTTCTTAAAACCTCATGAATGAATGTTATGGACAAAGCCTTGAACACATACAGGCTTCTGTTATTACGATCTTCTAGACAAATTATCAAGCCATGGAGATCTGAAACCGCATAAATCAATATTTACTTTAAGAAATGGCGCCCAACGTGGTACTCTTTTCAAATAGAGTTCAACAGACTGAACTCCATTATGATTGTCTTCTAACAGGTTATTTAAAACAAAGCCTTCCAAAACGCGTTGAATTTATATCGACTACAAGAAAATGGCGCCCAACGTGTCACTTTGTTAAAACAATACATATTTTCTAGATAACATTTATAACTCAATGCTGTTCTGAACCCTTATCAACCAAGACTTCTTCTGTACAACGAGCCAAAGACTCCTGCGGGACAGTGGGAGTACAAAAAAATATTCAGAAAATCACTAAAAAAGGGGATTTTTATAGAATATTTTTCAAGGATTCCCAAGCTATAAATAGGGAATTTTTAAAGACTATCATCCAAGCTATAAATGTGATTTTTTTTTTTTTTGAGAATAATTCTTCAAAAGGCCATCTTCAAACTTGAACTCCCAACTCTGCTGTTCCACAAACTTTCTGCAAATATTAATGATCTTCTTAAATATTCACAGCACCTTTCGACCTGCTTCAAAACATATGCCTTCCTCCCCATTATCATATTTTCAGTTCAAAAGCTAATGAACTCTCAACTAATAACTATATCCACAAACTAATTTTATTTTCTTTCTGCAAATATTGGAACTTAATATTTTCACATTTCTATTAAACAAAAAAAAACAACACAATCATAGCATGAAATACCAGCATTTCTGTGCGGCATTTTTTGCTTTGTTTGTGCTTTCATATTTCCATTCGACTGCACAAGACATTAACAAATTATGTTATTTTATAATTATCAAAAGTAAATTAATTGCACTGCCATATCGAGAAGAAGGAAGGGGGGTTCGAACTTAAAACCAAATGCCTGAGGCAGCAACATTTTTGCCACATGCCTCGTTTTGAGTGAAATGTAAACGTTGGCTGGTAAACGTCAAATGGCTGAGTGGCTGACTGGCTGGCCATATTTGTAACAAAACAATTATTTTCGCATTAGATGAATATGAGTGAATGTGTGTGTGTATGTGTGTGCAAATATCTATTGGCGCGTGTAAGCTTTACTTTCATTGTTACAAAAAAAAAAAAAGATAGAAGTTGCTGTTAAACAGTGAATAAAGGAACATTAGAAAACGAATGTGACTTGAAACCAGAGATGGGAGTTTGGGATTCTACAAATTTTCTTAGTAAAATTCAAATTGATGGCTTTGATAGTCTCTGATTGTCCTCATAAAAAAATCTTAGAAAAATCCACGTATTTTTAAAAATTCTAGGTTGGAGCACTGGATGTCTTCTTAAGAGTATTTGTTTTAGATACCGTTTGTAGGTTCAAATTTCCCTTTAATTTTTTTGTTAAAAATCTTTTCTTGTCGCAACGAAAATCATATTTTTAAAAATTCCTCCAAAAATAATTTTAAAAATCCAAACTTGCAGCTTTGAAAGTGTCTCTAAAAACATTACAAACAATATTTGAAATCCGCTCTTAAAGTACTTCTTAAAAATACACCTTTGAATCTCTGACGAAAAAATCTTTAAAACTCCAAGGTGAAAGCTTCGCAATTCCCTCTTAATTTATTTTAAAAAAACTAGTTAAATGTATAAATCGGTTTTGCCCTCAAATGTATACCCCCAGACTTGAGTTATGATTATTCTAACTGTTGACCCACTATATTCCGAAACATTTGACCAATATTTTCCAATTCGTATCTGACGTAAGACTGATGATCATATTTGGACTATATCGTCTGATTCCTATACTTTATACGAGATATGTGCAAATATTTGGAAAATGTGGAAATATGTGTGATGTATCAGATATAGCGGATCGAAATACTCCATTTCATCTAATACAGAAAAAAATATTCGTATGTGCAAAATTTGAAGATAATCTAACATTTATTTGCAATTCTATACGAAATCATTAATTCCGATTAATAACATATTCACATCAGATTTCTGGCTAAGGGAAATATTTAGATATAGAATCGCCGGCTTGTTTCGCATGTTATGACAGTTATAATAATTGAAAATTACGACACTTTGTGGGTGAGTTACCAGAATGGTATGACTAATATCCATCATATTCCCAAACAGATCTAATGTTAGCAAAAATGTTCGGATGTGTAAAATTTGAAGACAGTCGGATGCTTATTTGGTATTCTTTGAGCGTATTGCTTTTCAACATTTTTCCCCGTGTGGGGAGGTACCAGAAGGATTGCGTCGATATATGCCATTTCACAGCAGATCTTCTGTTAGCAGAATTTGGGAAATATGAAGAGAACAGGATGCTTATTTCGGATTTAATAATCGTTTCTTTCATTCGAAACCCCCCTTTGTTGGGGAGGTACCAGAAGAAATGTTCCGATCTCTATCATCTTTATAACAGATCTTATGTAGATGGAAATATTGAGATATACCAAGTTTGAATGATTTCGTGTTTTATGAGCTTCATGGGTATTCAAAATTTTGAAACTTTGTGGGGGAGGTACCAGAAGGAGTGAAGCAATATATTCCATCTTCACACCAGACCTTGGGTTAATAAGAAGATTTTTATGTGTATAATATATAGAGAACCAGATGCTTATTTTGGATTTTATGATCGTTTTGGCTATTCAAAACTTTAATCCTATGTGGGGGAGGTACCCATATTCGCAACAGATCGTGTGTTAGTAAAAAGAACGGGATGTGTGAAATATGAAGAGAACCGGATGTTTATTTCGGATTTAATAATCGTTTCGTTTATTCCAAATATTGACCCTTGTGGGGGGATGTACCAGAAGGAATGGTGCCAACTCTACCATATCTATAACAGATCTTGTGTGGATAGAAATATAGAGATTTGCCAAGTCTGAATGGATTCGAATGTTAATTTCGCGTTTTAAGAGCTTCAAAATTTCGAACCTTTTGCGGGGTCGGTACCAGAAGGTGTGGACCGATATTGTCCATTTTCGCACCTGAACTAGCACTGATGCAAATATTGGGATATGCAAACTTGGAGCAAAATCAGATTGTCCTTTCTCTTTCTGTGCAGTAAATTATTTCTTTGAAAATTTTGACCTTTTGTGCGGGAGGTGTCAAAAGAGAGTGAAATGCAATTTTCGTCACAGGCCATTAAGATATTCAATTACGAAACTTGAAACAATTCTGGTAAGTAATATCGCTAATATCATCAAAATACCGGATAAAGGGAGTTAACGTTATTTGGGCGCTATACGAAGACGTGTTTGAAATGAAATTTTGAATTTTTTTTGTCAGAGGCTGTAGTACCCATTACGAACTTAAAATACAAATTTTGGAACAATTCCGATGAATAAAGTCTCTAAATTCATCAAAATACCGAATATAGGTTTATGGGGGCTATACAAATTGCGATGAGCAATTTTCGGTCATAGGGAATCTTTAGGAACTTCAAATTGCAAGTTTGAAACATTTTCGGTGAAAAGTGTGATGCAAATCATTCAAATACCGAATATTTGTGCGTTCCGTTATATGGGGACTATATGTTAACTTGGTCCTAAATTGACAGTTCTATGCAAGGATGTTTTCTTGCATAATGGAAACATATGCCCACAACTCACAGCAAATTGTGACTAAAACAGCCAAAGACCTTAGATCTGTCGGTACAGTTATATGGGGGGCTATACCAAAACGTGGGCCCATTTTCAATACCAAAAGTCCTACAGAACAAACACACATCTGAGTAAAATTTTATCAACCTACTTCATTTCGTTCGGAAGCGAGACTGATTTCCACAGACGGGCAGGCAGATGGACGAACAACGCTAAATAGAAATAGTAAACGCTAAATCGAAATAATAAAATAATATGTATTCTGATCAAGAATATATATACATTGTGGGGTCTAAAATGTATATTTCGAGGTGTTACTAACTAAATGACAAACTTCCCTTCATACATATAAAAAGAGGAAGTGGGGGGGGGGAACGTTTCCCTCTATTTAGTTTACTTTGCAATGTAAGCTTTCAAAACGCTGATATGTGTGTCTTTTTAGATCTGTTTTCATAATCTTCCAGATTTTCCCTGTAATTATTTAAAACTTTAAATTTAAAATTTTGTCGCACAGTGTAATCCAGGTTTATACCTCTGATAGTCCCTCTAAAAATAGTTTTCTTAAAACCAGGATTATGGCTCCTAATGTTCTTCTATTAATATTTTTATGTTATATTTCTGAAACTCCCATCCCTGATCTGAGTTAAATTACAAGACAAGAAAACAAAGAGAGATAGAGAGAGAGAGAATTGAAAAAAAGACCACCGGAAAGATGTCAGTGAAACAGAAAACAAACATTTACTTTTAAAAGTGAAATTGTGCTTAAATTGAGCGTTTATAGACAATTAAAACATTTACTTTGTGTTTTTATCTTTGTTTTGTTTTTTTCTTTATTTTGCCCAAAAAAAACAGAGAACCTGAGATGTGATGGTCTCGAATACAGAAACCTTGAAAACAAAAAACTCGAAAGTAAACCAAGGTTTGAAATATTAACTCAACTGTTAAATTTCGCTGACTCTCAAAAAAAAAAAAAAAGATTCGGCTATGGAAACGCATACATGGCTAATGGTACAACAAATCCAACAAATTTGGCAAAAGAATTGTGGCTATGGTCGAGGATGACCCCCATTACGGTTGGAAGAGAACGGTAGCAGTTCATATTCGAAATTTGAAATCAACAACAAGTTCTTTTTCTGGTCCAAGGGGAATTGATTTTTGCTATTTCCATGTCTTAATTTCCGACCAATTTGTCCTCCATTTATATGTCAAGTCAATTCCGATTAATTGAAAATACCTCTTGTGTATAATTAAAATTAACACCTCCTAGAATCGTCTTAGCTTGTCGTATTACGAGTATATGCTACTGTCAATTACACGCTCGAATAACTTAATTCAGACACATCGGTAACAGTCACCATCAAATAAATGGCCTTAACTAAACCAGTTGGCTTGATACACATATGTGTGTGTGAGTACGTATGTATGCATGTACATAGTTATGAGTGAATGAATGATAAACGATAGCCAGCCGCACCAGTCATTCAACTCCCCGTTGGAAGTGTTAAATATGTAACGCCATGTTACAACAAGTCAAGAAGCGGCCGGTTAACCGGCTTAAATGTCTTCGAAGACATGTTGGCGTTGTGTTTGTTGTTGTTGTTAAGTTGCACTATTACTGCTAAGTGGCGGTTACATGATACTGTTGGACGCTGGGGCTTTTATGTCATGTGCCCACATAGCTACGCATATAATATGATAGAGATTAAAGGTGGATTGTATTTTGCAATGTTCAAAAGTAAAAAAGCTGTAAGTTCGGCCGGGCCGAACTTTTAATACGCTCCACCATTTGGTACAAATTTGGCAATTCCCAAAAAAATAAAATCCGTTAAAAATTCTGTTAAAATCTTAAAAATACCGAATGCCTTTACGACGACGTGGAAATGCATAGGCAACTTTTGTCATAAGTGATTACAATATTTAAATGCGAAACTTGAAGAAAAATCTGTTTATAATGTAGCTAAAATCATCAAAATTCCGAATATGGGGGGTACCGTTATATGGGGGCTATACGTAGACGTGGACCTGCACAGACAATTTTCTGGCATGGGCTGAAGTATCCATTATGAACTTCACATGCGAAATTTGAAACAATCCCGGTAAATAGTGTCACTAAAATCATCAAAATACCGAATATCGGGGAGTACAGTATATGGGGGCTATATGAAGACGTGGACCTACATGACCCATTTTCTGTTTTATGCTGCAGTATCTATTACGAACTTCAAATACCAAATTTGGAACAATTCCGCTAAATAATGTCGCTAAAATCATCAAAATACCGAATATCGGGGGTACCGTTATATGGGGGCTATATGAAGACGTAGACCTATATGGCTCATTTTTTGATTTAGGATGTAGTATCCATTACGAACTTCAAATACCATATTTAAAACGATTCCGGTAAACAATGTCGCTAAAATCATCAAAATACCGAATATCGAGGGGTACCGTTATATGGGGGCTACACGAAGACGTGGACCTGCACAGATAATTTTCTGTCTTAGGCTGTAGTATCCGTTACGAACTTCAAATGGCAAATTTGAAATAATTCCGGTGAATAATGTCGCTAAAATCATCAAAATACCGAATATCGGGAGGTACCGTTATATGGGGGCTATATGATAACTTGGACCTACATGGCCCATTTACGAACTTAACCTGCCTACTGGGAAAATTTACATGTGTGCAAAATTTTAGCCTTCTATCTCAATATGTTCGAAAGATAGCGTGATTACAACAGACAGACGGACAGACAGACACACAGACAGACAGACGGACATGGCTAAATCGTCTTAGAATTTTACGCTGATCAAGAATATATATACTTTGTTGGGTCTGACATGAGTATTTCGAGGAGTTACAAACGGAATGACAAAATTAATATACCTAGTATGGTGGAGGGTATAAAAAAATATATCTGAAAAAATACTTTTTTTAAGGAATAATCAGGGGGTTTAAACCTTTGTTTATTAATATTTCTTAACGGATCACTCAAGGTTCAAATATGGATTTTATAGAAATAATTTTTGTAGAATATTTTTTTTTTCAAAAAATTTTTGGATTTTTTTTTATTTTTAAAGAGTATTTTTCAACGACCCTCCCGGCGATAAACGTGGATTTAAAGAAACATTTTTCAAGGATTATACGAGTTTTAAATGGAAATTCTTAAAAAATTATTTTTCAAGAATCATCCAGAAACGCGGAAAATATCTTTTCAAGGCTACAAACGTCGATTTTTAAGGGATATTTTTTCATGGACTATCCGAGCTTTAAATTGGCATTTTTAAGTGCGGATTTTAAGAACATTTTTTAAGGACCATTTTGGATTTTTTTTATTTTATTCTTATTTTCAAAGAGACCCTCCCGGCTATATACGTGTATTTTTAAAAAACCCTTTTTCAAGGACTATACGAGTTTTAAATGGGCATTTTTAAAAAAATATTTTTTTAAGGATCATCCAAAAATGCGAATGTTTAATGAATATTTTTTAAGGGATATTTGAGCTTTAAATTGGGATTTTTCAAGAATACTTGTTTCAAGGACCATCCAGGTATTAAACGATGATTTTTAATAATTTTGTTCCGAGTACCATCCAAGCAGTAAGCTTGGATTTATAAATCGAGAATTTTTAATGAATATTTTTTCAAGGAACCTCCCGGCTATAAACGTGGATTTTAAGAATAATTTTTAATTTTTTTTGTTAATTCAAACCAAACTCAAAATCGTCGATTCTTAAGAATATTTCAGGCTATAAACGCGGATTTTTACTGAATATTTTTTTCAAGGACTAGCCGAGCTTTAAATGGGGATTTTTAAAGTTTTTGAAGGACCCTCCCAGCTATAAACGTGGATTTTAAGAATATTTTTTCATGGGATTATTTCGGGAGTTTTTAAGAATATTTTTAATTCAGGCTATAAACGCGGATTTTTAATAAATATTTTTCCAATGACTAGCCGAATTTTAAATGGACGTTTCTAGAAAAATATCTTTTCAAGGACCATCTATGCTACAAACACCGATTTTTAAGGGATATTTTTTCATGGGCTATCTGAGCTTTAAATGGGTATTTTTAAGTGCGGATTTTAAGAAAAAATTTTAAGGACCATCCAGGCTACGTGGATTTTTAAAGAATATTTTTCAAAGGATCTCCAAGCTATTAACATCGATCAAGGTTAAAATGTGGATTTTATAAAAATAATTTTCCAGGACCTTCCAGGGTATAAACGTGGTTTTTTAGAATATTTTTTTTTTTTCAAAAAACTTTGAAATTTGAATTTTTGGATTTTTTTATTTATTTTATTTTTTTTTCAAAGAGACCCTCCCGGCTATAAACGTGGATTTTAAAAAATATTTTTTCAAGGACAATACTAGTTTTAAATGGGCATTTTTAAAAAATATTTTTGCTAGGATCGTCCAGAAACGCGGATGTTTAAATGAATATTTTTTTAAGGACTATTCGAGCTTTAAATTGGGATTTTTAAAGAATACTTGTTTCAAGGACCATCCAGGTAATAAATGAGAATTTTTAATAATTTTTTTTTTCGATGACCATCCAAGCCGTAAACATGAATTAGTAAAGAATATAAACATGGATTTATAAATCGAGAATTTATAATGAATCTTTTTTCAAGGACCCTCCCTGCTATAAATTTGGATTTTAAGAATATTTTTTCATGGGATTATCACTGGAATTTTTATTTAGGCCACAAACGCGGATTTTTAATAAATAAATACTAGCCGAGATTATCCAGACTATAAACGCCGCTTTTTAAGGGATATTTTTTTCGTGGACTATCCTAGCTTTAAATGGGTATTTTTAAGTGCGGATTTAAAGAAATTTTTTTAAGCACCATCCAGGCTACGTGGATTTTTAAAGAATATTTTTTCAAAGGATCTCCAAGCTATTAACATCGATCAAGGTTCAAATGTGGATTTTATAAAAATAATTTTCCAGGACCTTCCAGGGTATAAACGTGGTTTCTTAGAATATTTTTTTTTCAAAAAACTTTGAAATTTGAATTTTTGGATTTTTTTATTTATTTTGTTTTTTTTTTTTTTTTGCAAAGACACCCTCCCGGCTATAAGTGTGGATTTTAAAAAATATTTTTTCAAGGACAATGCTAGTTTTAAATGGGCATTTTCAAAAAATATTTTTTCAAGGATCATCCAGAAACGCGAATGTTTAAGGATTTTTATTTTAAGGACTATTCGAGCTTTAAATTGGGATTTTTAAAGAATACTTGTTTCAAGGACCATCGAGGCAACAAACTATGATTTTTAATAATTTTTTTTTTCAAATATCATCCAAGCTGTAAACATGGATTACAAATAGATGATATCCAGAATATAAACATGGATTTATAAATCGAGAATTTTTAATGAATTTTTTTTTCAAGGACCTCCATGCTATAAACTTGGGTTTAAAGAATATTTTTTCATGGACCATCTAAACTAAAAATCGGGTATTTTTAAAAACATTTTTTTATCCAGGCTATAAACGCGTATTTTTACTGAATTTTTTTTCAAGGACTAGCCGAGCTTTAAATGGGATTTTTTAAGAATATTTTTCAAGGGCCATCCAGGCTATAGACTCGGATTTTTAATGAATATTTTTTCAAGGACTATAGGAGTTTCAAATAGGGATTTTTAAAAAAATATTTTTTCAAGGACCACTCAGGCTACAAACTTGGGGACTATCCGGGTTTTAAATGGGCGCTTTTAAAAAAAAATATTTTTACAAGGACCATTCAGGCTATAAACGCGGATTTTGAGAATATTTTTTTCAATGACCATCCAAAATCTAAATTTGGTATTTTTTAAGAATATTTTTCAAGGGGCATCCAAGCTACTCGGATTTTTAATGAATATTTTTTCAAGGACTATCCGAGTTTCAAATGGGGATTTTAAAAGATTTTTTTTCAAGGGCCATCCAAACTCTTAATCGGGGATTTTTGAAGAATATTTTTTCAAGGACCATCCAGGCTACAAACGTTGGTTTTTAAAGATTATCTTTCAAGGACTCTCTAAAAGGCTGAAACCTTGGGTTTTTAAAGAAATTTTTTTCAAAGGACCATACAGACTATAAATGCGGTTTTTAAAATGAATATTTTTTCAAGGACTATCCATGTTATAAATGGGCATTTTTAAAGAATATTTTGTCAAGGATCATCCAGGCTACAAACGTTGCTTTTTAAAGAATATTTTTTTTGAAGGGACCACCAAGCTATAAGCGTGAGTTTTAGAAATATTTTTTCAAGAACTATCCAGGCTACAAACGTGGGGTTTTAAAGAATATTTTTCAAGGGATATGAATTTTAAAAGTTTATTTTTCCAGGGACCATCCAGGCTAGAAATGCTGATTTTTAATGAATATTTTTTCAAGGACAATCCTAACTCTAAATCGAAGATTCTTTAAAAAAAATCAAGGAGCTTTCTGGCTATAGACGCGGATTTTTTATGAATATTTTTTCAAGAACTATCCAAAAGTTTTAAATGTGCATTTTTGAAAAATATTTTTTCAGGGACCATCCAGAAAAAAAACTCTTAATCGGAAATATAATATTTTTCAAGGACCCTCCAGGTTACAAACGCGGATTTTTTATGAATACTTTTTCAAAGACTATCCGAGCTTTGAATGTGCATTTTTAAAGAATATTTTTTTCAAGGACCATACAGGATATAGACGCGTATTTTTTATGATTATATTTTCAAGGACTATCCAGTGTCATACGTGGGTTTAAAAAGAATATTTTTTCAAAGGACCACCGAGCTATAAACATGGATTTTAAAAGAATATTTTTACGGCTACAAACTTGAATTTTTAAAGACTTTTGAAAAGTGTATATACATAAAAGATTAGTAAAATAACTGATGAATGGACTGACCAAGAATCAACCGCCAAATGGAATCTAAAAGCTAGATATTTTGCACGAGGGCCAGGTTTGGAAATTCCTACTACAAGGGTAAGAAAATTTCTTGAAGGTTCTAAAAATGTAATACTTTGTATTGCAGAAACAGCGGGCACAAGAGTTAGGTTTGGAAATTCGTACTAAAAAGGTACGAAAAATGCTAAAATGTACTAAAAATTTAATACTTCGTATTGGAGAAATGGAATGAACCAGAATTCTAAAATTTGACAAGAGAGTCACTTTTGGAATACATTAGAGATGTACCAAAAGGTTTTTGGAAATACGAACTTAAAAGTTACGAAAACTTCTATTATGGTACTATTTGGTATTATAAGAACGAAAGGTAGCGTAGGCCGTCGTCAAGGAAATGGACGAAAGAAAGCAGCAACATGAGCGGAAATGGTTCGAAAAGTAAAGAAGATATTTTATCGAAAGTGATCGTGGATCGTGAGCTGAACGTATCGCAATATTCCATTTAGCAAATATTTAAATCGACCGTGGTATTAGCATAAATGCCGAATAATATCGCGAAAATACTCTAGAGGTGTATTAAAGCCTTGGGCACGCAAACATTTTGGCCGCAGACCTTGAACATTCCAAAAGGACTTAGCACCATCGCACTCAGCACGCGTTACCCAAGAATGGTTACAAAATGAGGTTCCTCGCTTCATTTCCAGCGCACAATGGCCACCAAAATTACTGGATATCAATTCGTTGGACTATTGTGTCTGGAGTATTTTGGAACGCAAGATTGACATTAGAAAATATCAATGTGTCGATCACCTCTAGCAAGCGCTTCGCTAAGAATGGGCCAAAATACTGCAGAGCTACATTTGGGCAGCGTGTCACGGTTCCATTGGCCGTTTGAAGGTCATAAATCGTGCCAAAGGTGACCAATTCGTACAAATCTAAACTTATTCTAAAATTTGATGCTATTTCCGACATTTTTTGCTTTCATTCAAAAAAATTTAAAAAAATGTAACAATAATGGCGTTTGTCTTTGTTGCAGTTTTTTTATCTCACCCTGTATATCAATTGATTCGGCCAAATCGTGCCTCTTTGAAAAACGGTTTTGGGCCCACGGTCTCTTTGGACGAAACCCCCTTCAGGATATTTGGAGTCGATCTAGCGTCCGTCTGTCTGTCTGGCTGGTGCGCTCGATAACTCCCGAAGGGAGTATCCGATTTGGTCCAAACTTGGTAAATCGTAATATTGTTATCAAACTTAGATTGAGTTCGGAGATGGGCAATAAAAGGTCAAAATTTTCAAAAAAAAAAGTATTTTACTGCACAGAAAGAGAAAGGATAATCTGGACTTTTCCCTGATGAAGCAGCTAGCACTTGCTCTCTAAAAATCCTCTTCCATTTTGTTTTTTAAATCGACGTTAAATATTTGTAAAAATATTTTTTTTTTATAAATTTCCAATTCCAAATAGGTTGGTAGATAGTATAAATAATTCTTAAAAAATAATTCTTCGATGTTCACATTCTTAGCCTGGAGTAACCTTGAAAGGACGTCCTTCATAAATCCACATTTAATCCTCGTATGTTTCTTCAACAAATATTTTTAAAAATCCACGTTTTTAGCTTAGATGTTCCTTGCAAAAATATTCTTTTAAAAATTTTAGTTTTATAATTTTGATGGTCCTTAAAATTCCACATTTATACCCTTTTCTTTAAAACAAAAAAAATTAAAAAAATATTGTTTAAAACTCAACATTAATATCCTATATGGTCCTTGGAAAAAAAATATCTTTAAATGCCTATCCTTTTAATTCCATATTCTTTCACTTTTCAGATACATACGTACAAAGCTATCCATGAATAAAAATTGATTGCTTTTTTAACACTTTAATTTTCGCCATTTTTTTAGATCACTTCGGTATTATTTTTATTTACCAAAATTGAAACAAACAATGACAGCTATTTGCACCAACTAATATATTTAGCAATCTATATAATATTTAAATAATTTGCCTCATTTGTTGGTTATTTGTATTAATTTTAAATAATCATATCATTTTGTTGTCAATTGATTAAATCTTATCACATTTCAAATGAGTGATAAATGTTTGTGAAATTAACTTGATTTCAAAATATTTATGCGAGTTTCTCATTGCATTTTTTGCACTTTTTTCAATATGTTTTTTTTTTCTTTTTTAATTTTATATATTAGCAAAAAAATCATTAATAAAAAATATATATCACCTCACTTTGGCCATTTTGTTGCGGTAATTGATATTAAATATCATTGTAACCGAAACGCAACAAAATACTGTGGTATGTGGAAAAAATAGACGTATTGACAAATTTTCAAATTGATTCATTCAATATTATCGGCTTGGGAAAACTTTTGCACCACACGTTTTTTAAGGTTTTGTTTTTTTTTTCTTCTCCTCCTCAACGACGACACCGAAAAAATGCGACACGTTACACTTAAACCGAAACTATTAACTGGCAGTTTGCCTCTTCGATCGTATTCAATTTCATGTGGAAAGTCACAATAAATGAGAATGAAAAAAAAAAATATTGAAAAAAAAAAATAAAAAAACAAGTAAATAAGCTGTAAGTTCGGCCAGGCCGAACCTTGAATACCCTCCATCATTTGGAACGAATTTTGCAATTTTCAAAAAATAAAAGCCATTAAAAATACGGCGACGTGGACCTGCATAGTCAACTTTTATCATAATATTCAAATGCGAGACTTGAAAAAAATCGCTAAAATCATAAAAATACCGGATATAGGGAGGTACCATTATATGGGGCCATACCAAAACGTGGACCTGCACATACAATTTACTGTCACAGGCTGTAGTATCCATGATGAACTTCAAATACCAAATTTGAAACAATTCCGGTGAATAATGTCGCTAAAATGATCAAAATACCGGATATAGGGATGTACCATTATATGGGGGCTATACGAAGACGTGGACCTGCTCAGACAATTTTCTGTCATAGGCTGTAGTATCCATGACAAACCTCAAATACCAAATTCGAAACAATTCCGCTGAATAATGTCGCTGAAATCATCGAAATACCGAATGTCGGGAGGTATCGTTATATGGCGGATATACGAAAACATGAACCGATATATTTCATTTTCAATACCAACCAAACTAGACATAATACAAATTGTTCTGGGAAATTTTGAAGCTCTACGTCAAATAATGTGGGCTGTATCGAGATTTCAACGGACAGACTGACTGACGGACATCGTTAAATCCACTTAGAATTTTATACTGATCATGAATATATATACTTTAAGGGGTCTACGACGAATATTTATGGGTGTTACAAACGGAATGACAATGTTAATATACCCTCCTTTTTAAGGTGGAGATTATAAAAAACAACAAAACTTGTACTCCTCTGCACGAGGCCTAACTTTAATTTCTCACTTCGTGACTTTCTGGTGAGCAAAACCAGAAAGGTGGTGTTGCAATATTATTATTGTTATTATTTTTGTTTTTTAATAATAATGACAAAAACCAACAACAACAAGAACGTCAAAACAACAGCAAATGTAGAACATATTTGCTTTATCAGCAAGACACAAAAAAAACCTAGAACAGAAAGCTATAACTTTTTTTGTTTGACTTTAGTATTTTTGTTGCTGCTGTTGTCACAGCTGATAAGAGCCAGAGAGAGATATAACAAATGGTAGTCTTCTCTTGACTCAAACACATTTTGCCTCAAATATTTGTCTACCTTGAAATCAATTCATGGTTAAATGATTAATTTTGATTGGTAAACCAGAAATGCGTTTTTTCGGGACACCCTAATACACACAGGCCGGTACTAATGAATTGGGTGTAAGATTAACCCATTTAGATGATTAAGCCATTTAGTTCCGAGATTTAATTTTCGTTTTAGAAAAAATTTACTTTTTAGAGTAATTTGGATGTCTAAAATTAATTAAAAAAATTTCTACGTTTTTCCAGATACCAGAGTTCGAAATTTTGAACAGTCGAGTTTACACAGTTACGCTTGTGCATTCCAACCATGCTTTTTATACCCTCCACCATACAGAGTATGGAGGGTATATTAAGTTCGTCATTTCGTTTGTAACTCATCGAACGATATCGTATAGATATTCGGGTTTTCGATAATTTTAGCCACATTTTTCAATGGAATTGTTTCAAATTCTACACAACAAGATCGTTTTGATTACTTTATCCCTTTATCCCCTAGAAGGTCCACATTATCGTACAGCCCCCATACAACGGTACCCCACATTTTCCAATGGAATTGTCTGAAATTCTTCACATGGAGTCTTTTGTGGGTACTTTACTCTCTGCAAGAAAATTGTCTATATAGGTCCACGATCGTATATCGTATATTCACCATATAACGGTACCTCCCTATATTCGGTATTTTAATGATATTACCCATATTTTTCAATGGAATTGCCTAAAAATCCATACAAGAAGTTCTTTCCAGGCACTTTACTCCCTGGAAGGGAAATGTCAATGTAGGTCCACGATATCGTATAGCCCACATACAACGGTACCTTCCGAAATTCGGTATTTTGACGATTTTAGGAAGATTATTCACCGGAGTTGTTTCAAATTTCCTATTTAAAGTTCGTAATGGGTACTACAACCTATGACAAAAAAATTGCACATGCAGACCATCATCTTCGTATAGTTTCCATATAACGGTATCTTCCGATACTCGGCATTTTAATGATTTTAGGGACACTTTTCACTGGAGTTTTTTCAAAATTCGTATTTAGAATTCGTAATGGGTACTACAGCCTAAAGGAAAATATTGTGTATGCAGGTCCACGTCTTCGTATAGCCTCCATATAACAGTACACCCCGATATTCGATATGTTGACGATTTTAGGAAGATTATTCACCAGAGTTGTTTCAAAATTCGTATTTAGAATTCGTAATATGTACTACAGCCTATGATAAAAAATTGCACATGCGGGCCAACGTCTTCGTATAGCCTCCATATAACGGTATCTCCCGATATTCGGTATTTTGATGATTTTAGGAAGATTATTCACCGGAGTTGTTTCAAATTTTCTATTTAGAAATCGTAATGGGTACTGCAGCCTATGACAAAAGATTGCACATGCAGGCCAGCGTCTTCGTATAGCCTCCTTATAACCGTACCTCTCAATATTCGTCATTTTAGGGACACTATTCACCGGAGTTGTTTCAAAATTCGTATTTAGAATTCGTAATGGGAACTACAGTCAATGGCAAAAAATTGTCTATGCAGGTCCAGGTCTTCGTATAGGCTCCATATATCAGTACTTCCCTATATTCGGTATTTTGACGATTTTAGGTATAATATTTACCGAAATTGTATCAAATTTCATATTTGAGTTCCTACTAGGAATAACGGCTATATTCAGTCTTTCAAGATTTTAACAAAATTTTTTTACGGATTTTTTTTTTTTTTAAATTTGTTAATTTCTTTCCATATGGTGGAGGGTATTCAAAGGTCGGCCCGGCCTAACTTACTGCTTTTTTACTAGTTTAATTTAGTGTATCGATTACAAATATTGGCAATAATTTCTGATCATTATACCCTCAGCCATAGGGCTGGAGAAGGTATATATCATTTGATACGGTCAAAACGTGCCACGTCGAAATAACAGTTTTAGAACCTAGGTCTCTTTGGACCAAATCAGTTTCAGGACATTTAGAGTCGATCTAGCAATATCCGTCCGCTTGTCTGGCTGGCTGTTGCGCACGACAATTCTCAAAGAGAAGATCCGATTTAGTCCAAATTCGCTTCATCGTAGCATTATTATAAATCTTAGATCAAATTCGGAGATGGACAATATCGGTCAGCTCCTTTTGGCACCTCCCCACAAATGAAAGTGAAATTATTATTCGATTTTGCTCCAACTTTGCAAATCCTAATATTTCCATCAGAAATAGGCGTGCCAATTACACACATCCCAATATTTTTACTAACCCAAGGTAAGGTGTGAAGATGAAATGTATCGGTCCACTCCTTGTGGTACCTTGCCCACAAAGGGTCAAAGTTTTGAATGTCCATGAAGCTCTTATTACACGAAATTAACATCCAATTCCATTCAGACTTGGCAAATTTCAATATTTCTATCTACCCAAGATCTGTTATAAAAATGGAAGAGATCGGACCACTTCTTCTGATACCTCCCCAAAAAAAGTGTGAAAATTTTGAATTACCAAAACGACCATATAATCCAAAATAAGCATCTGGTTCTCTTCAAATTTCACACATCTCATTATTTCTAATATTTCTGATGTGAAGATGGAATATATCATCCACTCCTTCTGGTACCTCAAAAAATTCTGGTACCAAAAAAGGTCGTAACACGCGAAATTAACATCCGATTGCATTCTCTTTTTGTACATCTCAATATTTCCATCAACACGAGATCTGTTATAAAGATGATACAGATCGGACCGTTTCTTCTGGTACTTCCCCCACAAAGGGTTCAAGATTTTTGAAAAACAAAACTCTTTTTTGAATAATGGTGTTTTCACTGTTCGAAAAATCGAACAGAGGAGCGATTGGAGTGTAGAATCGGGGTATGTAGGAAGCTTGGGGTTGTATGATTAAGATTAATAAATTAAAAAAAAAATCTTGGACACCCCAATACATGCCTGCTACCAACAATGCCAATTGTGCGTAAGGCAATAACTTTGATCTTGCCAATAAGTTTTGCTTTATTTTCATTTAAAACAAGTTCCTCTGGAGATTATTGGTTTCCTCGTCCCACATGTGAAACAGGAAGATATAGACGCCCACTTTGTGAAGTCAGTCGTCTTACTTCTGCCTTTTAACAATAGGTCTGTCTGTTAAGTCTTCCTACAAGAAATTCCTGGCAACTCCTTTCTCAGAGAGTAAGGTAGTTTTGTTCTCTTTTGTCAGTGAACTGTATAAAGGAAACAGGCAACATACAATCAGCTGATTTGACAAAACAAAAAGAAGCTAAGCGAAATTCAAATATCTTTTTAAAAAATAAAAAAATAGCTTTTGATTTTCAAAATTACAAGTTGAAAAGTATCAGCTGGGTATACAGATGTATACCCTCAGCCAATGTTCGATTATTCAAATATATTTTGACTTCTGTTATGATTGTTCAAATTGTTGACCCTCTATGGAGTAGGCTCCGAAGGAATGGGCCAGTATTGTCCATTTCGTATCGACCTAAATAAATATGTTATAAATATTACGACGTGCCAGGTTTGGACTATATCGACTACTTCCTTCACTTTATATAAGATTGGTAATAATTTTTAGAAAATGTCAAAATATGCCTGAGGTACCAGATATAGTCGACCGAAGTATTCCATTTTCATACTTCATCTAATACAGATACTAATATTGCTATGGACAAAATTACAAGAAAATCGAACATTTATATTCAATTTTATGCGAAATCATAAATTCCGTATTCATCTCAGGGTTCTGGTCGAGAGAAATTTTAGATATAGCAAGTTGTAAAGAATAAAAAAAATTGTAATAGAATAAATGAAAATTGTGAACCGTTGTAGAACCAGTTACCAGAAGAAATAGTCCGATCTCTACTATCTTTATGAATTCCGAATGGAATTGTATATTTATTTCGCGTTTTATGAGCTTCCTGGTTAACCCTTTGTGGAAGAGGTACCAGAAGCAGAGCGCCGATATATCTCATCTTCACAGCAGATCTAGTTTTAGCAAAAATAATGAGGTGTGTGAAATTTTAAGATAACCGGATGCTTATTTCGTATTTTATACTCGTTTTAGTTATTCAAAATGTTGACCCTTTGTGGGGGCGGTACCAGAAGGAATGATCCGATCTTTACCATCTTTATAACAGATAATGTGTTTATAGAAATATTGAGATGTGGCAAGTCTAAATGTAATCGGATGTCAATTTTGCGTTTTGTGAGCTTCATGGATATTTAAAATGTAGACCCTTTGTGGGGGAAGTACTAGAAGGAGTGGACCGACTTATCCCATCTTCACAGAAAATCTTATGTTAGTAGAAATATTGAGATATGCGAAATTTAAAGAGAATCAGATGCTTATTTTGTGTTTTACGAGCTTCATGGTCATCCAACATTTTGAAGGAGTGGGCAGATATATCCCTTTGTGGGGGAAGGTACCAGAAGGAGTGGACCAATATATCCCATCTTCACACCAGATATTGTATTAAGGAAAATATTGTGATGTGTGAAGATTGAGGACAATCCCGCTCTTATGTCAAATTTTATATAAGTTATAATTATCCCAACACTGATGAAAATATTAGGATCTGCAAAGTTGGAGCAAAATTAGATTATTCTTTCTCTTTATGTGCAGTAAAAAAAAAAAAAAAAATATATATATATATATATATATATATATATATATATATATATATATATATATCGATCTATATATATATATATATATATAGATCGATTCCGGAGATGGGAAATATCGGTTCTCTCCTTCTGGTACCCCCAAAAAAGTCAAAATTTTCAAAAAAAAAAAATATATATATATATATATATATATATATATATATATATATATATATATATATATATATATATATATATATATTTTTTTTTTTTTTTTTTTTTTTTTTTTTTTTTTTTTTTTTGAAAATTTTGACTTTTTTGGGAGGTACCAGAAGGAGAGAACCGATATTTCCCATCTCCGAAATCGATCTATGTTTGATAATAATATTACGATGTACCAAGTTTGGACCAAATCGGTTACTCCCTTCGAGAGTTATCGTGTACACCAGCCATACTGACAGACGAACGTACGGGCATTGTTAGATCGACTCCAAATATCTTGAAACGGATTTGGTCCAAAGAGACCTAGGATCTAAAATCTTTATTTCGATAAGGCAGGTTTTGGCCGTATCCAAAGATACAAACCCTCTCTGGCCATATGGCTCTCAAATCGCTCTCTTTTTCAACATTTGTGTGACAAGTAAGGATTTCCAGTTACAAATTGCATCAATTGGAACGAACTTCTGAGTAACCAGACAGACCTAATATTATATTTATTTATTTCCTATAGGGAAATGAATACCATGTCGCTTCGCACACACACACACATACAGGTACAACATCCAACCCTCAGGCAATTGAAGTAAACAATTATTCAAGCGACGACAATGAAGACCATGTGTCTCTATTTTATTTGAACAAATAAATGCAATTTGTTTTTTTATTTTTCCGTTGTCAAGATAATTAAACAGAGTCACGATCTGAGTTGAGTTGGAAGTAAAACGAAACATTGAACTTGAATATTTTGAAAATGATATTACGTTGCAATACAATCTATATTACATTATATATATTAGATCTAGATCTATATATATATTAGATCTAGATTAACACCCAGACGAAACGGCTGAAGCTAGAATGTTGAAATTCGGCACGAGGGTCAGCCTTGTTGTGTAGTCGATTGATAGGGTTAGGTTTTTGGAAATTCGTACTAAAAGTGTACGAAAAGTACTAAAATGTACTAAAAATTGAATAGATTGTATTGGACAAACGGATTGAGCTGTAATTCTTAAATTTGGGATGAAAGTCAATGAAATTCGAAGGTTGCGAAAAGTTCTAAAATGGCACTTTACTTTTAAAATGGTACCATTTCGTACCATGTTCATGGTTTGAGCTAAACATTTGAGATTTGGAATAGGAATCAAGGTTGAGAAGTAGAGTCCATGTAAGGAGGTAGTTTTGGTACTAAACGGTGCTAAATTTGGTACCATTTGAATTTGAAATAACGGATAGAGCTGGAATCCTGAAATTTGAAAATAAAATTACTAGGATTTTCGAAATGTGTACCTATTTGCGCGGTACTAAATTGAATATCATTTCGATTTGGGTGAACCGATAGAGCTGGAATGTTGGGATTTGGAAATACGATTACTGTTGCATTATAGAACTGGGGTGTGTAGGTGTTATCGGTAATTCGTAGATTTGTGTTCTAAATAGTACTAATTTAAATTTTGGGAGAATCAATAGAGTTAGAATCCTGAAATTTGGAAACTAATATTTCCATTGGATTGTATGATGTAGTTAGTTATTGAAATTTGTACTTATATGTACTAAATTTGGTACACTTTGGATTTGGGTGAAGCGATAGCGTTGGAATTTTGAAATTTGGAATTGAGATTACTTTGAGAGTTTAGGATTGGAAATTCGTACTTATGTGCACTAAATGGCACTAAATTTGGTACAATTTGTATTTGGGCGAACCTATAGGGGTGGAATCTTTAAACTTCGGTGGGGGTGTAGGATTGGGGTATAAAGAAAGCTTTGGAAATTCCTGCTTATGGATACCAAATGGTACTAAATTTGGAACACATTTAAATTATCGTGAACCGATAGATCTGAAATTTTGGAATAAGATTTTTATGGAGGTAGTTTTGGAAATTTGAAGTGTAGGATTGGGGTATGTAGAAAATTTAGGAAAGTGAAACTTATGTGTACTATATTTGGTACAATTTAAGTTTATGTGAGCCGTTAGAACTGAAAACCTGAATTTTGGAATTTGGATTATTGTTGAATTGTAGGATTGGGTTATGTAGGAACTTTTGGGAATTCGCACTTATGTATGGTAAATAGTAGTACTTTTGGTACAATTTGTAATCCGGTGAACAGATTACTGTTCATGTGTTGCCTGGACATATGGCGGTCGTTTCGGGAATGAGTACCATAATAGTACCAAAAGTACTGAAAGGTACTAAATATGGAATGAGGTGAAGGGATAGAGATAAATTTCTTAAATTTGATTTTTGGCGGTGATTTGGAAATGTGCACTATAATTGTACGAAAGGTACCAAATAGTACCAAATTTGGTAGTGGGTGAAACATTAGAAACGAAATCCTGAAATGTTATATAGATGTCACAAATGTGTACTATAATTGTTCGAAAAGTACTAAGTGGTGCAAAATTAGGCATTAGGTGAAGGGATGGAACTGGAATCAGGAAATTTGATATTGAGGTCTCTGTTGATATCTGGCATTGAGATATAGAGGTGGTTTTGGAAATGTGTACTATACATGTACAAAAAGTACTAAGTGGAACTAAATTGGGTAGTGGGCGAAGAAATAGACCTGGAATACCAAAATTTGATATAGATTATACAGTTGGTATCTGAGGTTGAGATTAGAAAATACGTACTTTAGTTGTTCGAAAAGTTCTAAGTGGTATTAAATATAATATTGAGGGCAGGAATAGAGCTGGAATCCTGAAATTTGATATCGAGATTTCTCTAGGTATCTGGGATTGAGAAAACGAGGTGGTTTTAGAAATGCGTACGATAATACTAAATAGAAAAAAAATTGATATTGGTTGAAATGATAGGGCTGGGATCCTCAAATTTGGTATTGAGGTCTTTGTTGGTATCTGGAATTGAGAGGAATAGAGCTGGAATCCCGAAATTTAATATAAGGGTCACTGTTGGTTTCTAGGGTTTACATATGGAGACGTTGAACTAGTTTTGGACAGAAAAATTGGATGTGGTCCATTGTACAATGGTTTTAGTAACATCCTTCTCGGTAAACTTTAAAATGAAAGATTTTAGAGATTTTTTGGTGTAAAAAAGAAATATTTTTCAAATATTCTTTCCGATCCATGAATTTTGGTCCCGATACATGAATTTCAAATCATAAAAATCAAAGGACTGTAACAAGTAAAAAAGCAGTAAGTTCGGCCAAACTGAACTTTCCCCTCCATACCCTCCAACATTTGGGAATTTTCAAAAACAAAAAAAAATAAAATTCATAAAAAGATGTTAAAAATGTCTATACGACGACGTGGACCTGCATAGGCAATTTTTGTCACAAGCTATTACATTATTCAAATAAGAAACTTGAAAACAAATCCGGTGAATAATGTAGCTTAAATTATAAAAATATCAAATATTGGGAGAGTACCGCTATATGGGGGAAAAACGAAGACGTGGACCTGCACAGACAATTTTCTGACACAGGTTGTAGTAGCTATTAGGAACTATATATATACAAAATTCCAAACAATTTCGGTGAATATTATACCTAAAATCGTCAAAATACCGAATATACATAGGGAGGTACTGATTTATGGGGCCTATGCAAAGACCCGGGCCTGCATAGACAATTTTCTGTCATAGACTGTAGTTCCCATTACGAATTCTAAATAGGAAATTTGAAAAAACTCCGATGAACAATCTCCCTAAAATCGTCAAAATATCGAATATCGGGGGTTTCCGTTGTATGTGGGGTATACGATATCTTGGACCTATATAGAAATTTATCTTCCAAGAGGTAAAGTGCATAGAAATAACTTTTAGTATGTATTTTTATACAATTTCATTGAAAAATTTAGGTAAAATCATCAAAATGTCAAATATAGAGAGGTACCGTTATATGGGGGTTATACGATATCGTGGACCTATACAGACACATTGTTCACGCTAAAATCATGAAAATACCGATTATTGGGAAGTACCGTTATATGAAAACAATACGAAGACGTTGGCCTGCATGTGCAATTTTCTGTCATAGACTGTAGTTCCCATTACGAATTCTAAATAGGAAATTTGAAAAAAACTCCGATGAACAATCTCCCTAAAATCGTCAAAATATCGAATATCGAATCGAAGGAACTCAGAATGAACTACTTTAGTGAATTTTCAGACAAGTTCATTGAAAAATTTGGCCACAATCATTAAAATACCGAATACCGAGGGGTACCCATATTGAGACTGATCTGCGCAAAATTGTAGCTTCCTATCTTCATTCATTTTGACTCTAGCGTGACCGGGCTAGTCGTCTTAGAATTCTACACTAACCAAGAATATATATATTTTGTTATTATTTCGATGAGTTGCAAACGGAATTACGCACTTAATATACCCTCCATACTATGTGTTGTGGAGGGTACAAAAATTAACTATTAAAAATTAAAAACTTTGTAAAAAATGTTATAAAACAATTCACAGATTAGGAAATCTCAAAAAATTGCTAATGGCTTATACTGTTGCTAATTTCTTACACCAGAAAAAAATACTCCTATGTATTAAACCCTTAATATTCTGGCATGAATCATCGTTCTCCACTAATAAACAAACGCTGTTTTTATAAAAACAACAATAAAGGGATTAAGCCTGAACATTTTGCAACAACAAAATGGCTTTAAATGTTGAATAACAAAAGAATCTAGCGTGACCCAGTTCAATTTTGGTTCATAATTTCAACTAGGAAATCACCTGATGACAACTTATGCCACAAAGAAAATCATCTTGTGCCATGCTCCCCTTGTTCGCTTTTCACTTTCCATTAAAATCCCATAAAACACCATTTCACCATTACAGATAACTAACTCCAAATCATAATTCACTTTTTCGATTAGGAAATCTTTGTTTATGGCATAATTATGCAAAAATCGAAACTGCTACCGTTTTCATGTTATTTGACTGTTTTTTCTTTCATTTTCCTCAAACTTTTGATTTTTTCTTTCTTACGACAGTGCATGGGAGATTTATGAGGCGTTACACGAAACAGATCATTAATTATAATGAAAAACCCCACAGAAGAGAAGGATAGAGAGAAATGGAAATAATTCAATTCAATAAATTTCCATATTTATTTATGGAAAATTTTAATTGGCGGGGGCAAACTAATGTGTTTGTGTTTCAGGTAAAGAAAAAAAGTGAGACTGCAAATTTTTTTTTTCAATTTTTTTTTTTTTTGGTAATACACGGTGAGATGAAAAAACTGCAACCAACTTCAGACTGCTGTTATTTCTAAGCCACTCGTCCGACAGCTGTTAAAATTATTCCAGTGACAGCTCATTATATTGTTTACAAGCGTACAAAAGCATTTTGGTGAGAATTCTCTAGAAAAAAAGTTATTCGTGATGGAATTCAAGCGTGATAGGGTGATTTCTTTATATTTGGCTGGAAGACCACAAGTGGCTATCGTTAGAGCACTCCAGCATTTAAATGTGAATAAATATTTTGTGTCTCGTACCATCGCTCGTTACTGTGATACTGGTAGCGTAGCACGACTTCAAGGAAGTGGACGGAAGAAAACAGCAACATCATCAGAAATGGTTCGAAAAGTAAAGAAGCGACTTGATCGAAACCCGCATCTTAGTGGCCAAAAAATGGCTTGTGATTTGAACGTATCGAAATATTCCATTCGGCAAATATTGAAAAATGAGCTCGGGGTAAAGGCATTGAAATTCCAAAAAGTGCAAGAACCTACACCGCAACTGGGAGAAAATAGACTCAAAAAAGCTAGAGTTGCTTCGCTTGGCCGAATGTGGTTTTCTCCGATGAGGAAACATTCCACTTTCGGTTGGCCACCAGAACCCAAGCGCCGGCCATGGTGATGGTGTGGGCCGCCATAACAGCCGATAGTCGCTCTCCGCTCGTATTAATCGACCGTGGCATCGGAATAAATGCCGAATATTATCGCGAAAATATTCTGGAGGGTTTTAAAGTCTTGGGCACGCAAACATGTTTGCCGCAGACCTTGGACATTCGCGCCACCCAAAAATGGTTACAAAATGAGGTTCCTCGCTTCATTTCCAGCACTCAATGGCCACCAAAATCTCCGGATACCAATCCGTTGGATTATTTTGTATGGAATATTTTGGAAAGCAAGGTGGGCTCTAAAAAATACCAAAGTGTCGATCCCCACAAGCAAGCGCTTCGCCGGGAATGGGCCACAGAGCACCACTCGGACAGCGTGTGACGGCCTCATTGGCCATTTGAAGGCCAGAATACGTGCCAAAGGTGACCAATTCGAACAACTTTAAACTTATTCAAAATCTCCGGATACCAATCCTTTGGACTATTGTGTTTGGAGAATTTTGGAAAGCAAGGTGGGCTCTAAAAAATACCAAAGTGTCGATCACCACAAGCAAGCGCTTCGCCGGGAATGGGCCAAAATACCGCAGAACAACATTCGGGCAGCGTTTGAAGGCCATAATTGGTGCCAAAGGTGACCAATTCGAGCAAATTTAAATTTATTCTAAAATTTGATGGTATTACCGAACTTTTTTTGCTTTCATTCAATAAAATTTAAAAAAGAAAAATGTAAAAATTATGACGCTTGACTTTGTTGCAGTTTTTTTAGCTCACCCTTATATGACTGACATTCCCAACAAAGTGTGACTATCATAAACAACGATGAGGTAGAAGATAAGGTAAGGAAACCGATTGAAGTGACACTTCTTTTTTTTTGGTAAATTACTCCATAAAGTTGTTATGAAGAAAGACAGGCACGAAAATGCAGATTGGCTCTTCAATTGCAAGTCAACAAAAAAATGGTTTCATTTTTAATCCATAATTGTATCTTCTTTGGGTCTGTACACCCACACTGAAAAAAAATATATTTTGTTTATTGCGGACACACATTTCTTTCTGCCCTCCATGGCAATCTCACTTACCAACAACAGCCATCAGATGATGATGATGATGGGAGATATTTGGTGACTGAATGCTTGAATGGATATTGGGCGGAGATGCCATACTCTAACCAAACTCCACTACGTATTCCGCTTGGGTACACTAAGTGAGTGGGTCATATGCAAATATATAATTCGTCATGGTTGCTATGGCTAAAAAACACAAACTTGGCAGGAAAGAAAGGCGGATCGACGGATGAATAACTGGAAAACAGTCATCAGAAAATTGCCAAAGTGAAATTATTTTTTTTATTTTGCTTCGTTTTCGTTTAAGACCAAAAAAATCTACAGATTGTCATTAAGATGCCGCGACACATTTGCCTCGTCTACCTATGTACGACGAGATGTAATGAGTCAAGATATGTATGTGTCTATCTTTTTATGCTGCATATGCAGTTTGCTGAAGTATATAAACATACGTGTATTCAGATGTATGTATCTGGATGTTTATAACAGTGCCTTGGGGGACACTGAACGTACGTACCCGTACGTTTTCACATCATTAGAGGCGACAAAGTAATTATCTATGAAGTTTCTAAAATACATTCAAACTATTATCATAAATTATAGACAATTAGATGCAACAACAAGAACAACAGCTTTTATTTTTTAAAGGGGGAGGCTTTAATTATTTCCGCTTTTTTCCGTAAGTAACGATTTTTTATTTTTCAAGACCTTCTACGACAAAATATGCCTTCTAAAATTATTCCAAAACTAAAACAACTAAAAGACCTTCAAGAGGTCTTTCATAGATTTTTTGTTCTGAAGAAATGATATACCCTACACAAGGCAAGATGGAATTTTCAAAAATTTGTATTTCTTAAAGAATATCTTTTTAAGGCCTATATAAGGCGTGGATTTTTTAAAGAATATTTTTTCAAGGCCTATATAAGGCGTGGATTTTTTAAAGAATATTTTTTCAAGGCCTATATAAGGCGTGGATTTTTTAAAGAATATTTTTTCAAGGCCTATATAAGGCGTGGATTTTTTAAAGAATATTTTTTCAAGGCCTATATAAGGCGTGGATTTTTTAAAGAATATTTTTTCAAGGCCTATATAAGGCGTGGATTTTTTAAAGAATATTTTTTCAAGGCCTATATAAGGCGTGGATTTTTTAAAGAATATTTTTTCAAGGCCTATATAAGGCGTGGATTTTTTAAAGAATATTTTTTCAAGGCCTATATAAGGCGTGGATTTTTTAAAGAATGTTTTCGTATATTAACTTTGTCATTCCGTTTGTAACTCCTCGAAATACTCATGTCAGACCCAATAAAGTATATATATTCTTGATCAGCGTAAAATTCTAGTCGATTTAGCGATGTCCGTCTGTCTGTCTGTCCGTCTGTAATCACGCTATATTTCGAACGAAAATTTTGCACACATGTTTATTTTGCCAGTAGGCAAGTTAAGATCCTAAATGGTCCACATTTTCATATAGCTCCCTCCCGATATTCGGTATTTTAATGATTTTAGCGACATTATTCACCGGAATTGTTTTAAATTTGGTATTTAAAGTTCGAAATGGGTACTACAGCCTAAGACCGAAAATTGTCTGTGCAGGCCAACGTCTTCGTATAGCCACCATGTAACAGAACCTCCCGATATTCGGTATTATAATGATTTTAGCGACATTATTCCCCGGAATTGTTTCAAATTTGGTATTTAAAGTTCGTAATGGGTACTACAGCCTAAGACAGAAATTTGTCTGTGCAGGCTAACGTCTTCGTATAGCCCCCATATATCAGTACCTCCCTATATTCGACATTTTGATGATTTTAGCGACATTATTAACCGAAATTGATTCAAATTTGGTATTTGAAGTTTGTAATGGAAACTACAGACCAGACAGAAAATTGTTTGTGTAAGCCAACGTCTTCGTATAGCCCCCATAAAACAGCACCTACCTATATTCGGTATTTTAATGATTTTAGCAACATTATTTACCGAAAATATTTCAAATTTTGTATTTGAAATTCGCAATGGATACTACAGCCTATGACAGACACAAATTGTTTGTGCAGGTCCACGTTTTATAAGCCCCATGGTACCTCCATATATTCGGTATTTTGATGATTTTAGCTACATTTTATTCAAGTTTCGCATTTGAATATTGTAATAGCTTGTGACAAAAGTTGTCTATGCAGGTCCACGTCGTCGTATAGACCCTAATATAAGGCTACTTTCGGTATTTTTAAGATTTTAACAGAATTTTTAACGGATTTTATTTTTTTGAAAATTGTTAAATTTGTACCAAATGGTGGAGGGTATTCAAAGTGTGGCCCGGCCGAACATAGGTTCTCTTTTACTTTTTTTTTAATTATGTTCAGTGTCTTCTTTCTATGGACGACCTTTCTTTCCTTTTTGTCTCTAATAGAGGTTAGGAAATTCTTCGGTGTATGAGGTCTCTTAAAGTTATGGAAAAATTCCTCTATCTGGATTTTTGTCAAAAGGTCTCCCCCCTCTGTCTACAGAGGCCTTTTGATAAATTAACTTTTTTTCATACAATCCAATCACCATAATTGAACCCATAATTATTATAACAACAACAATGTTAAACATAATTATTTCTTTAATTGCAAACTAAATTATAATTTGTTCCGCTTCTTATTGTCTTAGCTCAGTTATGGATTTTCTTATTCTTGACCTATTATTTGTTGTTCTTCACAGACTGTTGTTGTTGTTATTTATATTTTTTTTGTTTGTTTCATCGCTTACCCAAGTCACATTCAATGGTGGGACTGCCAGCCAGCCAACCGGCTGACTGATTGAATAAAAAACTATGTTGTAGTCAAAAAGAATAACAATAACAACAAGTAATTGCCGATAACATTGCAGAAAATCTGTTATGGCCAATAATCCGGTCACGACGACTACAAGTACCACCACAAGAAGAGGCCAAAAAAAGGTAACGTTTTTTACGAAAGATGTTATTGTTGCTGGCTTTCGTAAAATTGCAATAAACCAAAGCAAAGCAAACAAAAAGCATTTTTGAGTTCATTTCGTTTCATTTTTATTTAATTCAAAATCCAATTCAAAATGTGTTTGACGAAATTCGCTCACAATTTATAAAATATATTTCAAAATTTGTGGGTATTGTCAAGTTGATGGCATGACGAATTATTCTGCGGCAAACCGACTTTTATTTAATTTTAAACCGTTAGCTTGGCTGTGAGATTTTTGCGACCTTTCAAATTATTTGCACGAATTATTTTGTAATGTTGAATGAATTGAATTGAGTTGAGTGGAGTTGAGTGTGGAAAAAACCTTTCCCCCACCATTAGATCGTCGTTTAGTTGTAAACGGCAATTGCCATATGAGAGAGCAAGAGATAGATGGATTAGATGATATGCAATTTGTAGACATGTAAATGATATTAAAAACAAACATGTTTTTGAATTGAATTCGGTCGCTTGGTTTTGTAAAAAAAATATTTTTTCTTTCTTTCGAAACAAATACCTATAATTCAATTGTACATGGGACAGTGCTAGGAAGACCCAGGGTATTGAGAATTTTTCGAATAAATCTAGACAATAAGTTTTCTCAGATCGGAGAAAATGAGAAAAAACAAGTAAAAACCAGTAAAGAAAGTCCTAAAGTCGGGCGGTGCCGACTTTTTGATACCCTACACCACTTTGCTAATTTAGTAGAGCTCCACATAACAATTGAAAAGTTTTTATGGGAAAATTCAATCATACACGCTATGATTATAATTATAATTTAAAGTTCAAAGGACTAAATATGCCGAAGTATTTGTATCTTTTAAATTCGGACTTGTATTGCCCATTTGGTGCTTAATTAATTTGAAATCGGATAAAGATATATATGGGAGCTATATCCAAATCTGAACCGATCTCGATAAAATTTGGCAAAGATATTTCTGAGCTGCATTTGATATATTTCCCCAAATATTGTTGTTACAGAGTGCATAATACGGCTGCGGAGGACAAAAATAACAAATCGGATGAACCATATATATGGGAGCTATAACTGTATCTGAACCGATTTCGATCAAATTTGGCATACATATTTTCAGGCCTAATTTGATATATTTCCCTGAATATCGTTGTTACGGAGTGCATATTACGGCTGTGGGTAACAAATACTACAAATCGGTTGAACAATATATATGGGAGCTATAGCTATATCTGAACCGATCTTCACCAAATTTGACATACTAGCTTCTAGACTCAATTCGGTCGAAAGTACAAAATTGCATACCATTTGGGCAAATATTAGATGTTTGGTGCACAATAAAAGGTAAATCAGACGAAGTTATATATGGGAGCTATATCCAAATCTGAACCGATATCGATAAAATTTAGCAAAGGTATTTCTGAGCTGCATTTGATACATTTCCTCAAATATTGTTGTTACAGAGGGCATATTACGGCTGCGGAGGACAAAAAGAACAAATCGGATGAACAATATATATGGGAGCTATAGCTATATCTGAACCGATTTCGATCAAATTTGGCATGCTTATTTTTAGGCCTAAATTGGTTGTATGTGCCAAATTCTATACTATTCGGGCTGATATTACACGTTTGGTGCACAATAAAAGGCAAATCGGACGAAGATATATATGGGAGCAATATCTAAATTTTGACCGATTATCTCCAATTTCAATAGGGTTCGTCCTTGGGCCAAACAAATGTTGTTTGGTAAATTTCATCTCAATCGGATAATAAATGATACCTGCATTTTGTTCACAAGAATACATGGACAGACGGACGGACGGACGGACATGCATAAATCAACTCAGAAAGTGATTCTATGGATATCCTCAAAAGTAGCTATGGGTCTATCTCGCTTCCTTCTTCATGTTACAAACAAATGCACAAAGACATAATACCCTTACCACTATGTGGTGTAGGGTATAAATATTAAGTTCGACCGGACAGAACTTTTAATATCCTCCACTTTAGGGTAAAGATAACATTCGAACCCATTAATCCGCGAAAAAATGTGGCAAAAATCATCAAAATATCGAATATCGGGAGGTACCGTAATATGGGTACTAAACCAACACGTGGACCGATATATCTCATTATCAATACCAAATATTAGTAGGTTTAGCCGATATATATAAACAGGGTGAGATGAAAAAATTGCAACCAACTTCAGATAAGCCACAGTCCTCGTCCGACAGCTATTAAAATAATTCCAGTTATATTATTTACAAGCTTACAAAAGCATTTTGGTGAGAATTTTCCAGAAGAAAAGTTATTCGTGATGGAATTCAAGCGTGATAGTATTATTTCTTTATATTTGGCTGGAAAACCACAAGTGGCTATCGTTAGAGCACTCCAGCATTTAAATGTGAATAACTCCTTTGTGTCTTGCACCATCGCTCGTTACCGTGATACTGGTAGCGTAGCCCAACGTCAAGGAAGTGGACGGAAGAAAACAGCAACTTCAGCAAAAATGGTTTGAAGAGTAAAGAAGCGACTTGATCGAAAACCGCGTGGCAGTTGCCGAAAAATGGTCGTGGCTCGTGAGCTGAAAATATCGCAATATCCCATTCGGCAAATATTGAAAAATGAGCTCGGGGTAAAGACATTGAAATTCCAAAAAGTGCAAGAACTTACACCGCAACTGAAAGAAAATAGACTCAAAAGAGTGGTTTCCCTTTGCCGAAAATGGTGAATTGCCGAATTTGGTTCTCTCCCGATGAGAAAACATTCGTTGTCCAGCAGTTTATAAACAAACAAAATGATCGTGTTTACTGGCCAAGGAGGTCAGCTGAAAATGTGCACCTTCGGTTGGCCACCAGAACTCAAGTGCCGGCCATGGTGATGGTGTGGTGGTGGTGGTGTGGATATCGCAAAAATATTCTGGAGGGTGTATTAAAGCCTTGGGCATGCAAACATTTTGGACGCAGACCTTGGACATTCGAACAGGACTCAGGACCATCGCACTCAGCACGTACCACCCAAGAATGGTTACAAAATGAGATTCCTCGCTTCATTTCCATCACAATAGTTTTATCAACCCAAGGTCTGGTGTGAAGATGAAATATATTTGTTCACTCCTTCTGGTACCTCCCCCACAAAGGGTCAATATTGTGATTATCCATGCAGCCCATAAAACACGAAATGGACATCCGATTCCGTTCAGACTTGGTGCGTCCCAATATTTCCATCAACTCAGGATATGTAATAAAGATGGTAGAGATCGGACCACTCCTTCAGGTACCTACCCCACAAAGGGACAAAGTTTTGAATAACAAAAACGATTATAAAGTCCAAAATAAGCATCCAGTTCTCTTCATATTTCACACATCTCATTATTGCTACTAACACAAGATCTGCTATGAAGATTGGATATATCTGTCCATTCCTTTAGGTACCTCTCCCACAAAGGGTCAACATTTTGAATATCCATGAAGCTCAAAATTAACATCCGATTCCAATTAGACTTGGTATATCTCAATATTTCCATCAAGACAAGATCTGTTATAGAGATCGGACGACTTCTTCTGGTACCTCTCTTACATAGTCGGTATACATCAGTCGGCAAAACCGACCGATACTTTTTTACTTGTTTTATTTTAATTTGTTATATGAAGCTCTACTAAATATGCAAAGGGGTTTAGGGTATCATAAAGTCGGCCCGCCCGACTTTTAGACTTTCTTTACTGGTCATACTTCATCTACAGATAACAATATTGGTATGGGCAAAATTACATAAAAAACTAACATTTATATCCAATTTTTTACGAAATTATTCCATACTCATCTCAGGGCTCTGGTTGAGAGAAATATTGAGATATAACAAGTTGTAATGAATCGCTGACTTATTTCGCAAGTTATGACCGATGGCTGAGGTACCAGAAGGAGTTCTCAGATATATATCATCTTTTCAACAGATCTTGTGTTAGCAAAAATGGTTGTATGTATGAAATTTGAAAGGAGTTAGATGCTTATTTCGCTTTCTTTGAGCATTTTGTTTTTCAAAATCTTGAACCTTATGTGGGAGAACTACCAGAGCCAATTTAACTCTTACATTACATTTTATAAGAGTCATAATTATTCAAAATGTTGACCGTTTGGGGTGGAGGTACTTAATAGATTGGACCGATATTGTCCATTTTCGCTCCTGACCTAGCACAAATATTAGGATTTGCAAAGTTGAATTATGCTTTTTCTTCATGGCGGTAATTTTTTTTTTTTGAAAATTTCGACCTTTTGCGGAGGAGCTACCAGAAGGAATGGCCCGATCTCCGCCATCTTTATAATAGATCTTGTGCTGATGGAAATATTTAGATGTACCAAGTCTGAATGGAATCGGTTATTAATTTCGCGTTTTATGAGTTTCATCGATATTCCAAATGTTGACCCTTTGCGGTGGAGGTACCAGGAGTGGATCGATATGTTTCATCTTCACACCAGAGCTTGAGTTAATTAAAAATATTGAGATGTGTGTAATTTTAAGGCAAGCGGTCTCTTATATCACATTTTATAAGAGTTATAATTATTCAAAATTTTAACCCTTTGTGGGGGAGGTACTTGATGCAGTGGACCGATATTGTACATTTTTGCATCTGATCTAGCACTCAGGCAAATATTAGGATTTGCAAAAATGGAGTAAAAGCGGATTATCCTTTCTCTTTCTGTGCAGCAAAATATTTTCTTTGAAAATGTACCAGAATGAGTGGACCGATATTGTCCATCTCCGAACTCGATCTAAGTTTGATAATAACATTACCATTTACCAAGTTTGGATCAAATCGGATAATCCCTTCGAGAGTTATCATGCGCACCAGCCTGGCAGACAGACGGACGGACGAACATCCCTAGATCGACACCAAATGTCCTGAAACGGATTTGGTCCAAAGAGATCTAGGGTCTTAAACCGCTATTTCTATATGACACGTTTTGACCATATCAAATGATATATAGCCTCTAGCCAGGGTATAACAAGAATGAGTCCTTAAATTTTAATTAAGCTTGCTTCACCTGATACCTAAGTTACGCATTTTATGAAGACTCGCCAATTTTTGGACTTATATTTGAGGGATTTAACAATTTTAATAACTCGTTTTATTAAAACATGTTCTGTGTAAACAAGGTTTTTCAGCTACACAGATATGTGTAGCTTTGCTCTAGCAAACAAAAATCTGATTCCCATATTGCTTTTGCCATACACATACTCCACAGATTTGTGTAGACCACTATTAACAAGGTCCCATGGACTCTATTGGAATTTTAACATTTGTTTAATTCTTTCTGTTACAGTGAGTTGAATTTCAATTTATCGTCAAAAAAATATACCGAACATTTTATAAATGACTTGTTTTTTGAGATATTTAGGCACACACATACATACATGTGTATGGTAGGGTGTAGAAAGAAGCTTTTGGGTAAATAACCAATTCGTGTCAGAACATATTAAATGATTTGAGTGCCACATATATGGATGCCCTCAGTCCATGGAGAAAGTAAAACATGTGGCGTACAACAAAATTGATTTTTATAAACTTAAAGGTAGTACAAACTAATGATGTTTATGTTTAATGATCGAAATGTAGCTAAACTCTACCACATGTGGAGGATATAAGTTGGGGTTGGTCAAAATGTTGATATTAGATCCTTGTTATATATCGATCAATTTGGATTCAAAAACTTAGTGGGTCGAACTTTAACATTTTTTAACAATTGGGACAAATTTATCAATTCTCAAAAACAATAAAATCCGTTAAAAATTCTGTTAAAATCTTAAAAATACCGAATGTACCTGTTATATTAGGCTCTAAACGATGACATGAACCTGCATAGGTAACTTTTTTATTCAAATTCAAATGCGAAACTTAAAAAAAAATCGGTGAATAATGTAGCTAAAATCATCAAAATACCGAATATCGGGAGGTACCGTTATATGAGGGCTATACGAAGACATGTACCTGCACAGACGATTTTCAGTATCCATTACGAACTTCAAATACCAAATTTGAAACAATTCTGGTGAATAATGTCGCTAAAATCATAAAATGCCGAATATCGGTAATTTAAACAATTTACTTTAATTCGTTCGGAAGCTAGAGTGATTTCCACAGACGGACGGACATCGCTAATTCGACATAGAATTTTATGCTGATCAAGAATATATATACTATGTGGGGTCTAAAATGTATATTTCGAGGTGTTCATACGGAAGGACAATCTTAATATACCCTCCATACTATGGTGGAGGGAATAAACAAAATTGCAAAAGTAGTAGATTCTTGCAGCATAGTTTTGTCATTCCGATTTTAACACCTCGAAACATAAATTTTAGACCCTACAAAGTATATCTATATTCTTGATCAGCATAAAATTTTATTTCGATTCAGCGTCGTCCGTCCGTCTGTGGAAATCACTCTAGCTTCGGAACGAAATTAAGTAGGTTGATCCAATTTTACTCAGATATGTATTAGGTGTGTAGAACTTTTGGTATTGAAAATGGGTCCATGTTTTGGTATGGCCCCATAGAACTGTGCCGAAAAATTTAAGTTTTTTTTGTACATTTTAGCCACAGTTGGAACCCGAGTTCGCTGTATGCATAAAAGTCCTTTTCAAAGAATCCTGGGCAAATGGAACAGCATCCAAAAGTCAAATATAGAAGAATGTCTTTGAGAACGAGACCTTTTCTCATTTTCAATTTATAGATAGAAGCCTTTCTGAGATTATTCTATAGGTGGAGGACCCTCTTAAGGTATTATATATATTTCCTCTGAACAGAATACCTTATAAAAGCCCCTCAGATATCAAATGGTTGCACATTTCTGCTAACAAGACATCATCATTTTCCAAACGAAAAATAAACAAAACAAAACTAACGTTTCTGTTCATGCACTTCCGTTCTGAATGCTCTTTAAACTTACCTTGAAAATTTTGAATGGTACCGGACAATTTTAACAATACGATTTATTTATTATTGTTGTTGTTTTCCTTTTTTTCTGCGATTTTTCAATTATCTTTTGTGTATAAGATCATAACAAAATAGAATTTTTAAGCACAGAATTTTTGAAACACTTTTGAAAGTTCGATAGAAAAATAAATGAATGGGCAAGGGTTGCCAACGTAAAAGCAATTTTAAAATTTCGTTTTCGAATTTTCAGGAAATTTCCCAATGGGAATTATTTTTCACACAGTACAAATGGAGGTGGTGGAGGTCTTTTTTTCAGGAAAAGAATATTATTTTTTTTTTATTTTTTTTTTTTATAAAATTTCACAATAATTCTGTCGTTATTTTATTTAGTTTCGATTTTTTTCTCTTTTTGCCTCTTTGAAAACAAACAACTAAAAAAAAGCGCACAACTTCAACAACAAACAAAATGCAACTGAAACTTTGCCACAGTCGCTTTTGGCATTTGAGCGTTTTACAAGAAAGAGGCAAAAACAAAAAAAAAACAACAAGAACAACATCTCATCGACAATAAAACAAATGAATAATGAATGGGGCTTGGGAACTTAAGAAGCGAAACACAGACACACAGAGCAAGCTAAAACGCAACAAGAAACAACGCGCACAGACAAAATACAACCCAGCAGCTCAGCATACGCCGGCTGAGGAGGAAAGGAAAAAAGCGAAAAAAAACTAAGGCCCACAAAAAACCGAAAAACCGTAATAAAAATATTATAAACCATTAAAACAATAACAAAAGTTCGAATAAAAGTTTTGAGACCAAAGTGTGGCTTTAATGAACATCAGCAGAATGACAAAACATCAGAGGGCCAGGCAGATAGGCACATAGACTAACTAGGGGGTATCTAAACGACGGTTGGTCGTTGTGTCTCGCCATTTCGTTCGTTTAGGTTCATTGTTTTGTTGGCTTGGCTGGCTGACTTGAAAGAAATGCGGCTAAAATAACAACATTCAGTTCAACAGCTACTAACAACTAACCACCGCCACCAGTACCAACCACAACAACAACAACATTTGCTATCTACTCACCGGTAACAAGAAAATTGCTTTTAAAACAATTTCGAATGAAATTTGAAAGAAAGACAAAGGCTTCACTCGAAAAGAAATGAAGAAATTCCCATATAATTATGGCAACAGCTAAACGGAAGTTAACCCCCAGATAGAACCCACAACGGAGCAAGATTTTTATTCAACGAACACCAAATGACCGGCTAAATACAAATGACCCATTAATGTTAGGGAACGAAACATAAATATTGCAAAATGGTTTTGAAATAGCTCAGTAAGTTATTGTAAGGTTTTGGCGACTGAAGTGCAAACTAAGCCTAGGATTAAAAAAAAAAAAAAAAAAACGATTAATAAATGCTCTGTTCCAGAACCTGGAAGAATCTACTAGTTTTGCATTTTTTTTTTTTTTTTTCAATATTAGAAAGGGAAAATCGGTTATCGTTGTAAAAACATTTACATTCTTGCCGTTCTGGAACAGACCAAAAATAGGAAATTTAAAAAGTGCAATGAAAATAAAAGTGTTTGAATATGGCGCTTAACGTAACAGTGTATTTTATATGCGATATTTTGAATTGGTTCAGGTCAGCCTGATCATCTGTCTGTAGGGATTTAATATTCCCTCGGAAACAGCTAAAAAAGCACCAGCCCGTATGGTCGACAAAGGCTGAAGGCACACCGCTATGTTATGTTTTTGATTTAAAAATAGAACACATTTTCAAAATTTCAGAACTTACCTACTTGTTATAACCTCAGTGGCTAGAGAGTGTATATAGGGTGAGATGAAAAAACTACAACCAACATCATACTGCTATCATTTACTAAGCCACTCGTCAGACAGCTGTTAAAATTATTCCAGTGAATGAGCTGTGACTTGTTTACAAGCGTACAAAAGCATTTTGTTGAGGACTTTCCAGAAAAAAGTTATTCGTGATGGAATTCAAGCGTGATAGTGTGATTTCTTTATATTTGGCTGGAAAACCACAAGTGGCTATCGTTAGAGCACTCCAGCATTTAAATGTGAATAAATCGTTTGTGTCTCGTACCATCGCTCCTTACCGTGATACTGGCAGCGTAGCCCGACGACAAGGAAGTGGAAGTGGACGGAAGAAAACAGCAACATCAGCAGAAATTGTTCGAAAAGTAGAGAAGCGACTTGATCGATCCCGCGTCGCAGTGGCCGAAAAATGACTCGTGAGCTGAACATGTCGCAATATTCCATTCGAATTCGAGCCATTGAAATTCCAAAAAAATGCAAGAACTTGCACCGCAACGGAAAGAAAATAGACTCAAAAGAGCTAAAGAGTTGCTTCGCTTGGCCGAAAGTGGTGAACTGCCGAATTTGGTTTTCTCCGATGAGAAAACATTCGTTGTCCAGCAGTTTGTAAACAAACAAAATGATCGTGTTTACACTTGCCAAAGAGGTCAGCTGAAAATGTGAACCTTCGGTTGGCCAACAGAACTCAAGCGTCGGCCATGGTGATGGTGTGGGCCGTCATAACAGCCCATGGTCGCTCTCCGCTCATATTAATCGACAGTGGCATTGAAATAAATGCCGAATATTATCGCGAAAATATTCTGGGGGGTGTATTAAAACCTTGGGCACGCAAACATTTTGCTCGTATACCTTGGACATTCCGACAGAAATGAATGGTTACAAAATGAGCTTCCTCGCTTCATTTCCAACGCACAATGGCCACCAAAATCTCCGGATACCTATCAGTTGGACTATTGTGACTGGAGAATTTCGGAAACAAGAATGGCACTAAAAAATACCAAAGTGTGGATCACCTCAAGCAAGCGCTTCGCCGGGAATGGGCCAAAAAACCGCAGGGCAACATTCGGGGAGCATGTGACGGTTTCATTGGCCGTTTGAAGGCCATAATTCATGCCAAAGGTGGCCAATTCGAACAAATCTAAACTAATTCTAAAATTTAATGCTATTTTCGACATTTTTTTTGTTTAATTTTTTATCTCACCCTGTATGGGAGTCCTTACCAAACGTTTGACGATATAGCCCATCTTCAAGCTTGACCTGTCTTCAATATAACTTCAAATACAAAATTTAAAAAATTTCCGGTGAAAAATGTCACATAAATTACCAAAATACCGAAAATAGGGAGGTACCATTATATGGGGGCTATACCAAAACCACCATACAATGGTGGAGGGTATAAAAAGAATTCGATGAAAATTCTGTTAAAATTTTAAAAATACCGAATATAGGGAGTTGCCGTTATTTTGTGGTCCATACGAAGACTTGGACTCGAAGAGGCAATTTTCTGTCCCAGGCTGACTCCCATATTGGAGTGCAAATACGAAATTTGAAACAATTCCGGAGAATAATGTAGCTTATATCATCGAAATGCCGAATATAGAGAGGTACCGATATTTATGGGCTATACGAAGACCTGGACATAGACAATTTTGGTACCCATTGTAGTACTTATTAGGAATATCAAACACGAAATTTGAAACAATTCCGGTGAATAATATCGGTAACATGTAAAAATACCGAATATAGAGTGGTACTGATATATGGGACCTATAAATAGGTAAATCACAAGTGCCAAAACCTAGAAATCCGCTCGGAAATATAGGGAAAATATTCACTAGACATAAGAAAGTGGAGTTATACCTCTATGTGTGGGCCCTTATCAAACGTTTAACAATATAGCCCATCTTCAAGCTTAACCTGGCTGTAGCCAAAAGACAATGGCACACAATAGACAAGACGTGGCTAAATTGACACGAAATATATCGGATTTTTTTTCGAGGAATTACAAAGCTAATGGAATCCTAATAGATCCTCCACCTTATAATAATGTCTATAAAAGAAAATTTAAAATGTGGCGCCCAATACAGTTGCCATTTTTATGACGTCGAAAAATAAAACAAGCAAAAAAACATTAAGTTCGGCCGGGTCGGACTTTTTATACCCTCCACCTTAGAGTAAAGAAAAGTAAAGAAACATTAGAATCCGTGAAAAATTTGACAAAAACCATAAAAATACCGAATAACGGGAGGTACCGCCTTTTGGGGCTATACAAAAACGTGGACTTATACATACAATGTTTCGCCACCGAAGCTAGAACCCATTATGACCAACAAATACCAATTGTTAAACAAATCCTTGACAAAAAAAATTGGCGAAAATCATCAAAATACCGAATATAGGGGGGCTATACAAAAGCCTGGACCTATACATAAAATGTTTCGCCACACAAACTAGGACCCATTATAACCTACAAATACCAATTTTCAGACAAATCCGTGAAAAAAAATTTGGCAAAAATCATAAAATATCGAATATTGGGTACCTCCTCGTTATATGGGGACTATACCAAAACGTGGAGCGATATATCTCATTTTCAATACCAACCATCCTAGACACAATACAAATTGTTCTGCAAAATTTTGACGCTCCACGTCAAATAATGTGGGCTGTATCGCGATTTCAATCGAAAGACGAACGGTCATACAGATAGAAGATTATAAATTTTATGCTGAATCTTATACTGATATGAATATATATATACTTTATGGGGTCTACGACGAATATTTTGGGATGTTATAAACGGAATGACAAAGTTAATATACCCTCCATTCCAAGGTGGACGGTATAAAAAGGAAAGAAATAAATTTATAAAAACAGGTAAGAAAGTTCGTGTCCCTTTGTTGGAAATGTATATGGGGGTCATTATTGTTTAGCGACGTACACAAAAATGCCTAAGTTTTCCATACAAAAAGTCCAAAAAATGGGCATTGGTTAGTGGTGACATAACCAGCGACCTGTAGTGTAAGGTTATCTGGCGCCCAATTGCAAAAACTGCAATTCCATGTGAGATAGTTCAGTTCATCGAAAAAACGAACTATGTTCCTTGAATGTGTATTACAAGGGTTCCGAAAACTGTTTCACGGAACTCTTGAGAAAATATTTAAAAATTGTGAATTTTATACCAAAATTATGTTTTCCCCTCCCCGACAGCAATCAGTGTAAACAGTTTCCAGAATAAAATTGGAAAATGCCATTGTGGTTAAATATAACTCATTATTAATTTATTTTTGTAAGAATATCACTTTTTTCAAATCTCAAATAATTTCCCTTCACTCCATCAACCAAAAAAAAAACAGCTCTAAAGTCCACCATTCAAACTTTGTTGGTTAATATTTTTTTTTTTTTTTTTTTTTTTTTGGAAAGACACAAAACTGTTACGCTTAACTGCCACCAACATCAGTCACTCAGTCCACCAGCCAGGCAGCCAGCCACTCAGTCCATTTATGTTGCACTTCTACTCTTCGAGGGGGCAATCAGGTCTGTTGTTAGAGTCAATGAAGTTGCTGGATTGTATTGTTATTATTACATTGTTGTTATGCCCGGTTGTACACCTCCTATTTTATTCGACTCGAACTCGGTTGAAAATTTTAATATTTGAAGTTAGCATTTTGAAGCTATAAATAGCGAAATGGCGTGCATGAATAGATGGAGTCAGATGGAGGAATGAATGAATGAACTTTTCAGTAACTTGTAAGTAAGTATGTGTGATGTTGTAATTTGGAAATGCCAAAAACAAAGGGAGATTGCTAATGAATTGCTGAGCTATTTGATCGATTTGCGAAAATTAAATTGGAGAAGAAGTTTAGTTGAAAATATAGGTAAAAATTAATACAGAAAAAAGTCTTTAAAAATTTAAATATTCGTGAAAATCAGTCAAACATTTCAAAATATTCTTAAAATATTCAAATTTCCTGAAAGGGTCCTTGGAAAAATATTATTCAAAAATTCCACCTTTGTTGGTTGAGTGGTCCTATACAATTATTCTTTAAAAATCCACATCTACAGGGTTCCTCCTATTCGACGAACCCATTTTTTTCGGCCATTTCGATGACTCTTTGGGCCCATTCCAATCGACGAGGCTTGTCCGCGGGCAACATTCTTTGCGTCAATTGAATTTTGTACGGGAACAAATGCAAATCAATGCGAATAATCCGTTGTAAAGTGGACCGAGCCATGCCCAACTGCTGAGAACGGCGCTTTTGGGATGTTCTTGGGAACCTCTCAACACTGGCTCGTACGGCAGCGATATTCTCGGCCGATCGCCTTGGTCGACTTTTATATGGCCTCTTCGGATTAGAAAGAGGCTTACCAGTCGAAAATTTTTCGTATAAACGCTTAATGGTGTTCTTAGAAGGCGCACTTCTCACATTTTTTAATGTTTTAAAAGCACGTTAAGTTTTCACAATTGACTTCTTCTGTTGAATGTAAATTTCAACTATTTCAGAGGGCTCGTGTGGCGTGTATTGGTTCATGTTAAAAATCTGCTTGGACTGACGCTTCAAACGCGGTATGCCATTAAGCGATGTGACATCTCTGTCAAAAGTTGTGGCGTTGCCAAATGGGTCCGTCGAATATGGGCAAACCTGTATAGATCGATTGGTCCTTGAAAAAAAATATTCCTTAACATTATGTTTTCAGCTCGGATGGTCCTTGAAAAACTATTCTTTGAAAAATCACGTTTATAACTTAGATATTTTCAGAAAAAAATTACAAAAAATCTACATTTAAAATTCGGAACGTCCTTAGGAAATATTATTTAGTAATCCACGTTTATAGCTTTGATGGTACTTCAAAAAATGGATGGCCATTGAGAAAGTATTCTTTAAAAATAGAAACTTATAGCTTGGGTGATGCTGAAATAAAGAAAGGTTTCAAAAATTAAATAATTAATAAAAATCAGTCAAATATTTAAATATAGTACTATTTCAAAATACTCTTAAAATATTCCCATTCCTTGGATGGTCCTTTAAGAAGTATTCTTCAAAAATCTTTAAAATCTTTATTCTTTAAAAATTTAAAACAATAGCATTTCTCCCCCAGCCCCTTGCTTTCTGGCCTAATTTTTTTTAAAAATAATTTTTCAATTATGCAGGGTGAGATGAAAAAACTGCAGCCAACTTCAGACTGCTGTCATTTCTAGGCCACTCGTCCGACAGCTGTTAAAATTATTCCCGTGACAGCTCATTATATTGTTTACAAGCGTTCAAAAGGATTTTGGTGAGAATATTCCAGAAAAAAAGTTATTCGTGATGGAATTCAAGCGTGGTAGTGTGATTTCTTTATATTAGGCTGGAAAACCACAAGTGGCCATCGTTAGAGCACTCCAGCATTTAAATGTGAATAAATCTTTTGTGTCTCGTACCATCGCTCGTTATCGTGATACTGGTAGCGTAGCCCGACGTCAAGGAAGTAGTCGAAAGAAAACAGCAACATCAGCAGAAATGGTTCGAAAAGTAAAGAAACGACTTGAGCGAAACCCGCGTCGCAGTGGCCGAAAAAGCTGAATATATCGGAATATTCGATTTGGCAAACATTGAAAAATGAGCTCGGGGTGAAGCCATTGAAATTCCAAAAAGTACAGGAACTTACACCGCAACAGAGAGAAAACAGACTCAAAAGAGCTTCGCTTGGCCGAAAGTGGTGAACTACCGAATTTGATTTTCTCCGATGAGAAAACATTCGTTGTCCAGCAGTTTGTAAACAATGAAAGTGATCGTGTGATCGGCGCTTGCCAAATTGGTCAGCTGAAAATGTGCACCTTCGGTTGGCCACAAGAATTCAAGCGTCGGCCATGGTGATGGTATTGGCCGCCATAACAGCCGATGGACGCTCTCCGCTCGTATTAATCGACGGTGGCATGAGAATAAATGCCAAATATTATCGCGAAAATATTCTGGAGGGTGTATTAAAGCCTTGGGCACGCAAACATTTTGGCCGCAGACCTTAGATATTCCAACAAGACTCAGCACGCGCCACCCATGAATGATTACAGAATGAGGTTCCTCGCTTCCTCGCAAAATGGGCACTAAAATCTCCAGATACCAATCCGTTGGACTATTGTGTCTGGATTATTTTGAAAAGCAAGGTTGGCACTAAAAACTATCAAAGTGTCGATCACCTCAAGCAAGCCCTTAGGCGGGAATGAACCAAAATACCGCATAGCAAAATTCGGGCAGCGCGTGACGGTTTCATTGGTCGTTTGATGGCCATAATTCGTGCCAAAGGTGACCAATTCGAACAAATCTATTCTAAAATTGATAATAATCCCGACATTTTTTTCTTTCATTCAATAAAATGTTTAAAAAAATGTGAAAATTATGACGTTTGACTTTGTGGCAGTTTTTTATCTCACCCTGTAGACATTTCTCTTCCAGGGGGTAAAATGCTTAGAAAGAAATTATAGTTTGGATTTTTAGACAATTCCATTAAAAAATGTAGCTAAAATCATCAAGATACCGAATATAGGATGGTACCAATATAAGGGTGATTTACGATATCGTGGACCTATATAGACAATACTCTTCCAGGGGGTTAGGTGCTCAGAAGGAAATCCTTTTGTGAATATTCAGACAATTTAATTGAACATTTTGGCTACAATCATCAAAATACCGAATATCGGGGAGTACTGTTATATGGGGGCTATATATTGACCTGCCTGCAAACAAAACATTTTTAGCTTCCTACAGACGGACGGATCATTCTGATATGGAATTTCGTCTCAGATTTTTACGCTGATCAAGAAAATATATACTTGGTTATGTCTAAAATTATTATTTCGATGAGTTACAAACGGTATGATGAACTTAATATACCCTCCATACTATGTATGCTGGAGAGTATAAAAATCCGTGTTATGGTTTCTATGGCATTTAAAATAAATTCTTTAAACCCGGCTAATATTGCTTGAATGGTCATTGAAATAATATCTAAAAATTCAAATGTTCTTTAAAAAGCCAGATATAAAGCCTGGATTTCCCTTAATAAACATTTTTCAATAATCCACTTTTATTTAGCTGGAATGACCCTTAAAAAATTCCTTAAAAATTTACATTTATAGCTTGGATGATCCCTGAAAAGATATCCTTTGGCTTGGATGACCCTTAATCAATGATGATCCTTGAAGAAATTTTTATGCCTGGATGATCCTCGAAACATATTTTTAAAAACCTGGAAGAATATCATTTCTTCCCAGTCTTATTCATTCTAGCCTAAAATGTTTAAAATGATTATTCTATTATTTTATATTAATTTTTGTTTTAAATTCCTCATTAACAGATGTATCAGTCATTAAAAATATCGATAACAATCAAGTTATCGTCGTCACGCTTTTATTTTGTTCACTACATGGCGCTGCGACAAATACAACTCTATATGCAATAACGATGATGACAGAAACAAACAACTGTCATCTGTCGCGTTCATTACTTGCACATTTGCGAAAAGTTGATTTCTGCTGTGTTGTGTTTCAAGCTAAATACAAAGGAAAGAAGATAATTCATTAAACTTTAGAATAAATTTTATAATAACACACAAATAAGTACGGTTATAAATTGGTTTGTCCAGACAAAACTGTTTTAACATTTAGTTTTTCGTAGGAAACATGGATCGTTTATTGCGTTTGGGTGGTGCTATGCCGCAAGCTGCTCCACCAACTGATGCTCCCGTTGTGGATACTGCCGAACAAGTATATATTTCCTCATTGGCCTTGTTGAAAATGTTAAAGCACGGTCGTGCTGGTGTACCCATGGAAGTTATGGGTCTGATGTTGGGTGAATTTGTTGACGACTACACTGTGCAGGTCATTGATGTCTTTGCTATGCCACAGACGGGTACCGGTGTTTCTGTGGAGGCCGTCGATCCTGTGTTCCAGGCGAAAATGTTGGATATGTTGAAACAAACTGGTCGCCCCGAAATGGTTGTTGGTTGGTATCACTCACATCCTGGTTTCGGATGTTGGTTATCCGGTGTCGATATCAATACACAACAGTCATTCGAGGCATTGTCCGAAAGAGCTGTGGCCGTTGTCGTCGATCCCATACAATCGGTTAAGGGTAAAGTTGTTATCGATGCCTTCCGTCTTATCAATCCCAATATGTTGGTTTTGGGCCAGGAGCCAAGACAGACCACCTCAAATTTGGGCCATTTACAAAAACCCTCCGTACAAGCACTGATACATGGTCTCAATCGCCATTACTATTCGATCAGCATTAATTATCGCAAAAATGAACTGGAACAGAAAATGTTGCTAAATCTTCACAAGAAATCCTGGAAGGATGGTCTAACATTGGAGGATTACAATGATCATAGTTCGATTAATGAGAGTACAGTACAAGAAATGTTAGAATTAGCCAAAAATTATAACAAGGTAAGAGAAATCGATTTTAATGTTTGTTTCAAATTAATATAATGTATTTTTGTTTTCAGTCTCTGGAAGATGAAGAAAAAATGACCCCCGAACAATTGGCCATTAAGAATGTCGGCAAACAAGATCCCAAACGTCATTTGGAGGAAAAGGTCGACAAGGTGATGCAAAACAATATCGTTCAGTGTCTGGGTGCTATGTTGGACACCATTGTCTTTAAATGAATCCCTGAAAAGGGGAAAGCTTAGCATTTAAATAACTCACACGCATCAAGTCATTGCGACTTTCTGCCCCCATATATTTTTCTCTCTTTGCTGTAATATTCTTTACATGTTAACCATCGTGAAAGCATTAAAATGAAACAACCCGAAGAAACAAAAACAAACGAAACATAACTTTGAGAATATTATTTATCAATAAAATATTTTCTAAAAGATACAGAGATGAACCTTCTTTCAAAAATATATGTGGAATACATGTCTCAATGACCTACAGCCTTACAAACGTTGATGTTTAAAGAACTAAAAGACTTCAATCTGTTGGATTTTTCAAAGAATGTTTTTGAAGGACAATTTGCAATGTAGTCTATGCCCTTTTTTCGGTATTTTGGTGATTAAAGCGACATTATTTACAAAAAATGTTTCAAATCTGGTATTTGAAGTTCGTAATGGGTACTACAGCCTATGTCAGAAAATTGCCTGTGCAGGTCCACGTTTTCGTAATCGTATTTTAATGATTTTAGCGACATTATTCACCGGAATTGTTTGTACCTCCCAATATTCGGTATTTTGATGATTTTAGCGGCATTATTCACCGGAACTGTTTCAAATTTGGTATTTGAAGTTCGTAATGAATACTGCAGCCTAAGGCAGAAAATTGTCTATGCAGGCCCACGACTTCGTATAGCCCCCTTATAACGGTACCTCCCGATATTCGGCATTTTGATGATTTTAGCTACATTATCCACCGATTTTTTTAAGTTTCGCATTTGAATATTGTAATGGCTTATGACAAAAGTTATCTATGCAGGTTCCTGTCGTCGAATAGACCCTAATATAAAAGCTACATTCGGTATTTTTAAAATTTTAAAAGAATTTTTAACAGATTTTATTGTTTTTGAAAATTGCCAAAAACGTTGCAAATGGGGGAGGGTATAAGTTCGGCCCGACCGAACTTGCAGCTATTTTACTTTTTTATTTTAAATATTAGTGAAGAAGAATCAACTATAATCGCAGACTTTTTAAAGACGTTTGTCAAAGAAAAGCTGGGCTTGACTGTAATCTATCTGTTAACGAATATTTTAGGGAGCATTAGAACTACAATTGTGATGTTTTAAGAACATTTTTTCAGAGACTGACAAGTTAACATGATTTTCAAGAATACTACTTAAAAATAATCGGAGCCATAGTAGATGAATATTTGATTTTTTTTTTTAATTTTTTACTTATATTTTTAAATAATTTGCCCTGTTCGAAAAACTGCAAGAATCTACTAATGTCGTAACTTCTTGTCTATAAATTTCTTTCTTTTTTTCTTTATTCAATTAATTCTTAATACTAAAGTCTCCAAGGCCAATTAAGTTTTAATATGTTTTAAATTTTTAATGCTATAAATATTTAGTCTGTGTTAAATTTTCCCATTCATAGATCACTACGTTACGTTATCACTAATTACGCTGGTATTTTTCTGATGGAACGCTTTTCATAAAAGAAGGTCATTCATTTCACCAGCTGTCAAAATAACTTAAAAAACAGCTGTTGTCACACACATACACATGCACACGTTTGTCAATCTGGGGAACACTTATGTTGCCAGCCTTTCTGGTTTGATTCATATTTTCTTCTGTGCTGTCTTTCGTTTCAGTGTTGCTGTATCGCAGTGTCCTAGTGTCCTTTGTTCGTTACTTCAGTTCTTTGATAATTCTGTTAATTCTGAAGTAATTTACTTGGAGTCAGGCAATGCAAATATGATTGTTTGCCGCCCTAGCACTCGCCACTGCACTACTAATACATTATCCTCTTCGTCCTCACTTCAACTTAAGAGATGTAAATCATTTTCACAATTTTTTTCGAAAGCGACGAAATTGAGTTTCAAAATACAAGCAATTTGTTTTATCTATTTTGTCAATAACGACGAAAAAATAATTATCGATAACTACTAATCGACTACATAGCAATGATACATGAGTACCAACTTCGTCTTGACGGCGAAACCAACTACCGAGTCCAAAAGAAAAAAAATTGACAAGGTTTGGAAAATAACTTTTGAGGGGAAAACACATCATACAATTAACACAAATAATTTATTAAAGTTTTATAAAATGGGTCTACTTGGTGGTCGTAATATATCGCTGGCATTATGCCTGTGTCTGGCTGTAGTTTTTATTTGCGGTGTTTCACATGCCGAATCGGAGAGTAAAAAAGAAATTCCAGCAACAAAATTTGGTCAAAGTCAATCAGCAACAATGACAGTTTTATACTGGTATGTGGTTACACTGCTCTCTCTCCCTCTCTCAACCCCCCATAGAATTTTGCAAATCATCAAGGAGTTACTGATAGTGTAATATTATAATATTTCTCTCAACAGTTATAGCTGCGGTTATCGCAAGGCATTCGAGGACTATGTCAATATCTTGGCCGACAAATATCCCCAAATTACGGTGACCGGTGGCAATTATGATCCACCCGGCATGAATATGTACTTCTCCAAGTTGATATTTGCCGTCAAGATCCTGCTGATTGTTGTGATTGTCTCGTCCTTTGACATCTTTGGTTCTTTCGGCCAAGCAACACCTAGCTGGTGGCGTCATTTGCTGGAGAATAAGTTGTATGCCTGTATGATGATATTCTTTGTGGGCAACATGTTGGAGGGTCAGGTGCGTATAACAATTTCACACTTTCTTTCTTTAGCTCTTATCTGCCGTCGAAGTGATAACAACAAAATGTTTTTATCTTTGTAGTTGGTGTCGTCGGGTGCCTTTGAAATTTCCCTCAACGATGTACCGGTCTGGTCAAAACTGCAAACTGGTCGCATACCAGCACCCCAAGAACTATTCCAAATTATCGACAATCAACTGCAGTTCAGTGACAAATTTCAAGAGAATCCAGACTTTGTTAAATAATCATTAGTACACTCCTTAGACTCGTTCAGCTCGTGACGTTGTGAAACATACATACATATATATTTTTTTAAGTTCATAGATATGTAATTCGTATTTACCCACCACACATGCACACCCATGGAATTTCTCCGGGAGTGTTCATCTTATTACTTTAGATTCGATTATATGTTTCATATATGGGTCTCTGGCGTTCTGCGGGTTTTATATTTTAGTTTTTTTTTTCTTTTCTTGGTCCCCTAATGACATTGTTCCTGAGTTTTTAGTTTCCTTTCCATTTTTTCCATTGTTTTAATTAATTGTAATTCAATCATAAATAACTTTTTGTAAATTAATAGTTAACAAAAGTGTAAACGTATAGAAAATGAAGTCTGTTGTTGTGTGAACAGCGAATAAAAATCGTTTGACATCACAAGTTGGTGTTTTCAATTCTGTTTGTCTCAAAACACGGATGTTAAAGAGTGGCAAATATGTATTGGTTTATTGCTTGGAAAAATGTAAATCCCGTTCGTAATACTCCCTTTGAGTTTGATGACTACAATTGTATATCTCAGACTTTCCTTTTTAACAACAAAAAATTTGTGGGGGAGGTACCAAAAAGAGTGGGCCGATGCATTCCATCTCCACAACGGATCTTTTGTTAGTGGAAATAATGGGATGTGTGAAATATAAAGAGAACCCGATGCTTATTTCGGATTTTATAAACGTTTTGGTTATTTAAAACTTTGACCATTTGTGGGGGAGGTACTAGGGGAAATTGTCCGATCTCTACCGATTTTTTAACAGATCCTGTGTTGATATAAATATTCAGATGTACCAAGTCTAAATGGAATCCGATGTTAATTTCGCGTTTTAGGAGCTTAATGGATATTCAAAATTTCGACCTTTTTGTGGTGGAGGTACTAGAAGGAGTGGACCGATATATTCCATCTTAACACCAGATCTGGGGTTTATGAAAATATATGGATGTGTGAAATTTGAAGACAATCGGAATCTGACATCACATTTTATAAGAGTTGTAATTATTCAAAATTTTGACCCTTTGTGGGGGAGGTACTTGATGGAGTGGACCGATATTGTCCATTTTCACACCTAACCTAGCACTGACGCAAATATTAGGATTTGCAAAGTTGGAGCAAAATCGGATTATCGTTTCTCTTTTTGTGCAAAAAATATATTTTTGAAAATTTCGACATTTTGTGTGGGAAGTACCAGAGGGAGTGGACCGATAAATTTAATTTTCACACCAGACCTTGCTTGGGTAAATAAAATTATTGAGATGTGTGAAATTTCAAGACAATCGGACTGTTACATAACATTTGTAATTATTCAAAGTTTTGACCCTTTTTGGGGGAGGTACTTAATGGAGTGCATTTACACTGTCCATTTTCGCACCTGACCTAGCATTGATGTAAATATTAGGATTTGCAAAGTTGGAGAAAAATCGGATTATCCTATCTTTTTGATAATAATATTACGATGTACCAACTTTGGCTCAAATCGGATACTCCCTTTGACAGTTATCGTTCGCACCAGCCAGCCAGACAGACGGAGGGACATCGCTAGATCGACTCCAAATGTCCTGAAACGGATTTGGTCCGAGGAGACCTTGGGTCTTAAACCGTTATTTCGATGTGGCACGTTTTGGCCGTATCAAATGATATATACCCTCTGAAGCCATATGACTGAGGGTATAAAAATCGAATATTATTTGACAATGAAAGGAATCGAAAGTGTAGAACAAAGGACTTACCCATTTATTTTCCCAAATGCTTCCAGAATTATTCTCTCCAATTTGTTTAAAAAAAACTCTGCCGTAATGATTCCGTTTCAGCAAATATCGACATTTTTAACGATATTACAAACCAAAATTAATTTACAAAATATAAAAAAAAAATTATTTGAATAATTTTACACCGCTATTTCAAAAGTACGCACATTTTAAGTCGCTTTTTTTGCATTTCCGCTGCGGTTATGAATGACATTAAAATTTTATATTTTTATCAAAGAGCTTTTCCAATATAACCAAATGTTCCAAATAAACCAGATAAACACTAAAAATTAGATCATGCGACGCATTTCCCGATACAAATTAATTTTTTTCGAAACTTGAATTTAAACCCGACAAACCCGAACCAATATTCACCGCGAAAATCAATTAGAATCCGACAAACGACTTTGAAACTTTAATTTAACTCGAAACAATATTCACTGCGAAACTCCAATTGGAATCCGACAAATTGTAATTTTCTATTTTTAAAGGAAAATTTCTTATTTGAAAACACTTTCATTGTTAATTTTATATGAATGCAATTTTTTAATTTATATATTTTTTAATTTTTTTCTAAACACATTATGATTAACAAAATAATCTTTCGTATAGTTTTTTAATTGTAAACAGTTTACTTTTATCGCTTGAAGCCAACGTATTTTTTTATTGGAAAAGAGACCAATTCTCAGTCATTTATATGACTGTTTCTTTTCTTTGTATTATCTTCACTATGGGTACGGAAACGGAATATGATTTCTTGTTTGTTGTTGTACAGGTTTCCTTTGCAAGGGGAACAATGGAATTGACATTTCCGTTGGCGCACTTTTTTCTCACATATCAAAGTTGAATGTGCGTGCATAAACGGCGTGTGAGCATCGTCTTACGGCGGCAATACAAAACAACACCTCTTTCGAGTTCTCACGAAACCGTTAGACGAGAATAAGAATATTTTTCACATCAAATTTTCTAAGGTTTTTAACAACTTTTCGTAGCAAAATACAATTGTCCACACTTTCAGTAATATTAATTTATACTTTGCAACAATTTTTAGAACATAAAACGTTCTATTTTAAATAAACTACCGAAAACACTCACGACGAACACGATCACGACCACAACGAACAAAGAGAAGCGATAACTAAATTGCAAATGGTTATGGCAGTAAGTTATCGATTACACGGTGTTGCATTTTAATGACTGACAGCGATTCTTTTTAAGGGAAATCAAATCCATTTTTGGGTGTCTATGCAAAACCGTTATGAGAGTACATTTTGTTTTTTATATTTTTTACTCTATTTTTTACTCTACTATTTTTTACTTTTTTAACTTGTTTTAATTTTTATAACTCCGTTAATTATTTGTTTATTTAAACACATTTAAGAGCAGGATATTAATTGCCTTAAAGTTAATAATTTTCGAGACATTTTAAAATGTATGGGACATCTTTTATTAAAAACTAATTTTTGCTCTTGTAACACTTCAGAACTTAATACAAAACCTTATCAGATTTTGTTATTAAATGTACTTTATTTGCTTTAAACCACAAATACACATACCACTAAATATTTTTCGATTTTTCCTGTTTGTTGCTTTTCCGTTGGCGCCCTTTTTTCTCACATTTCAATGTTGAACCTTCGAACATTAACGACGTGCGAGTGCCAGCTGACTGCGGCAATCGAAATACCCACCAACTATGAAACCGTTAGTCGAATGTTTTTACACCATTTCTTTAAGTTTTTCAAAAACTTTTCTTAGCAAAATTCATTTCCCCCACTTTCGCTAATGTTTATTTACATTTTCCAATATGTTTTAGAACTTTAAACAGGTTATATTTTAAATAAATTGCTAAAAACACTGACGACGAACGCGATCACGACCGCAACGAAAAAAGAGCAGCAATAACTAAATTGCAAATGGTGATGGCAGTAAGTTATCGATTACACGGTGTTGCATTTTAATGACGGACAGCGATTCTTTTTAAGGGAAACAAAAATGGCACATTTTTTATCAATGAAAATACTTTGCTGGCATAAAGGCTCCATTTTTGGGTGTCGATGCAAACCGTTATGAGGGTATATTTTGTTTTTTATATTTTTTTACTCCTAACTTTTTTCATATGGTTTTAATTTTTATAACTACATTAATTATTTATTTATTTAAACACATTTAAGACCAGGATACTAATTGCATTAAAGTTAATAGTTTTCGAGACAATTTTAAGTTTATGGGACATCTTTTATTAAAAACTAATATTTGCTCTTTTAACACTTCAGAACTCAATACAAGACCTCATCTGATTTTGTTATTTATTTATTTTATTTGCTTTAAATCACAAACACATACACACACCACTATAAAATATTCGTTTATTTTTATTTCCTCTTTGTTGCTTTTCCGTTGGAGCCCCTTTTTTTCACATACCAATGTTGAACCATCGAACATTAACGGCGTGCGAGCGCCGGCTGACTGCGCCAATCGATATATCCACCAACTATGAAATCCAATGAAACCGTTAGCCGAAAACAAGAATATTTTTACACAATTTTTTATGTTTTTCAACAACTTTTCGTATCAAAATTCATTTTCCCCCACTTTCGCTAATGTTTATTTACTGTTTCCAATAGTTTTTAGAACTTTAAACACGTTATACTTTAAATAAATTGCTTAAAACACTGACGACGAACGCGATCACGACCACAACGAACAAAGAGCAGCGATAACTAAATTGCAAATGGTGGTGGCAGTAAGTTATCGATTACACGGTGACGGGCAGTGATTCTTTTTAAGGGGAATCAAAATTGCAATTTTTTTATCAATGAAAGTCCTTTTTGGCACAAAGGCTCCATTTTTGGGTGTCGATGCAAAACCGTTATGAGAGTATATTTTGTTTTTTATATTTTATACTCCTAACTTTTTTATATGGTTTTAACTTTTATAACTACTTTAATTATTTGATTATTTTTTAAATTGTTAAAAAGCACTCACGACAACGTCACAACGATCTCCGATAACTAAACCAAGAAATTAAAATAACCTTTATTTTATTGTACTATACTTCAAAAAAATATTTGTTTCCTCATGTCGAGTTTTAAAGCATATGCAAAATAACTAAGTTAAATACACGACCTCCTATTAATTCCAAATTATTGTTCAATATTTAATTATTATACCTATACAGGGTGAGATGATAAAACTGCAACAAAGTCAAACGCCGTAATTTTTACATTTTTTTCTTAAATTTTATTGAATGAAAGCAAAAATGTCGGAAATAGCATCAAAAGTTATAATAAGTTTAGATTTGTTCGAATTGGTTACCTTTGCCACGAATTATGGTCTTCAAACGGTCAATGAAACTGTCACACGCGGCCGAATATTGCGCTGCTGTATTTTGGCCCATTCCCGGGGAAGTGCTTGCATGAGGTGATCGACACTTTGGTATTTTTTAGTGCCATACTTGTTACCGAAATTCTCCAGACACAATAGTCCAACGGATTGGTATCCGGAGATTTTGGTGGTCATTGTGCGCTGGAAATGAAGCGAGGAACCTCATTTTGTAACCATTCTTGTGTGGCGCGTGCTGAGTGCGATAGTGCGCGCTGAGTCCTGTTGGAATGTCCAAGGTCTGCGGCCAAAATGTTTGCGTGCCCAAGGCTTTAATACACCCTCCTGAATATTTTCGTGATAATATTCGGCATTTATTCTGATGTCACGATCGATTAATGCGAGCGGACAAATTGCTGGATAACGAATGTTTTCTCATCTGAGACGGCGAAAATTGAATTCGACAGTTCACTACTTTCGGCCAAGCGAAATTACTCTTTAGCTCTTTTGAGTCTATTTTCTTTCCGTTGCGGTGTAAGTTCTTGCACTTATTGGAATTTTAATGGCTTTTCCCCGAGTTCATTTTTCAATGTTTGCCGAATGGAATATTGCGATATGTTCAGCTCACGAGCCATTTTTCGGCCACTGCGACACGGGTTTCGATCAAGTCGTTTTTTTACTTTTCGGACCATTTCGGCTAATGTTGCTGTTTTCTTCTGTCCATTTCCTTGACGTCGGGCGATGGTACGAGACACGAGCGATGCTACAAGACACCAAAGATTTATTCACACATTTAAATGCTGGAGTGCTCTGACAGCCACTTCTGGTTTTCCAGCCAAATATAAAGAAATCACACTATCACGCTTGAATTCCATCACGAATCAGTTTTTTTCCTGGAAAATTCTCACCAAAATGTTTTTGTACGCTTGTAAACAATATAATGAGCTGTCACTGGGATAATTTTAACAGCTGTCGGATGAGTGGCTTAGAAACGACAGCAGTCTGATGTTAGTTTTGGTTTTTTCATCTCACCCTGTACATATTTAGCAGGGCAACCCGTAAAAAATAAGCGATCATATTGGGAGTATATAAACAAAACAAGGACAAACAAATACAGAGAGAGAGAGACCTTGTTATCACATCATGACAACATAACGTGGAAAGAGACAACAGTCAATATAGGAGCTTCGTTATCCTTCAAAATTATTTTTTGAAGGTGTGGGGGGTATATAAAAAAGGTAGAAATTCGAAATCTTATTTTGATTTTAATTACATTTTTATTTTTATTAGCATATTTGATTGTGTTTTTTTTGCATTTGGAAAAAAATACAATGTAGGTATAAAATATTTCAAAAATATTTTATAGCTTAAGCTAGACGCTAGTTGATAAACAATTTTGTTACAATGGCTCAAGTTATTCAGAATCGCTGAAAGATATTGGAAATTGAATGCAAAGGCAGTGTACATTATTTGAATAACAGCCCAAGGAAAGATAGGTATTTGGCTTGGGAATGCTGTCAAGGAGGAGTTCCATTTACAAATTTGCATTATTTTATTTAATTTTATAATATTTTATTATTTAGTTTTTTTGCAATGTTTTTTAAAAAATAATAATGGCACGTATTTCTCTGTTCTTTTACAAATTAATGGCAGAATTGTGGTTGTATTTTTAAATTCCTTTTCTTCTTCAGATACAGACATCTACTTTCAATAATGGTCGGTTTAAAACTGGGACTGGGTATTCTTAGGTTTGTTGCGTTAATTTATGGCTACTTAAGTGTTAAGGAAACATAGTAAGTGTAATAGTATTTAGACAACATAAAAAATTAAAAAAAAATAGATTTCGTTTTTGTTTTTTGTTTAGTCTAGTATCTAAGGAGCTGTGGTATCGGCTCTGGGATAACGACTACGGTAGTTGCGGCCTGGCCAGTTTTGTCCAGTTCGTCTGTGATAGTTGGTATTTGGCCGGCGTTGATATGTGGGCTGGTGTTGCTGTGGAGCTGGCACCACCTGCTCATAGCCGCGTCTCAATTCACGGGCCGAGGTATCGACTCGCTCGAGACGTGTGACAAATGAATCATTGCGACGACGACACACAGAACATCTGGAAAGTTAGGGGCATTAGTAATCATGTTCAGAGTTGAAAAAAAATCGCAAAAACACATACCTGCTGATCTTACTGGTCTGATCCTTCTTCAATGTTCTTTGTACTGGCATCTGCCATTGTTCGTGCTCTTCGATCACGGCCAACCAGAATGAAGTGACAGGATTGTACAAATTGCAATTGCCCTGACCGTGACACTCAATAATGGGTTGGGCACGGAATTCCTCCAAGCAAGAGCCGGGTGAGACAAGATTTTGACCCATACCGCCGGTGTTATCGGTAGTTGTCTAGAGAAGTTAAAAAATTCCATAAGAAAATAAAATCATCTTTCAAGCCCCGACCAAAATTTAACTTACCATGAAGTAACTGTAGCCAGTCCACATTTCCTCCCAGCCATTGGGACAGTCGGGAATGCTCATGCTTTGACTGTGCAAAGCAATTACCTTGGTGGTAGTTTCGCAGACAGCACAACTGGAAAAGGAACAAAACAAAAATTAGGAACATCCACGCCACCTCCTCGATTCCTCTACTCACCGTGAAATGTATTTCTGAATAACATTAGCCTGGATGGGAACCATGGCGAAATTCATTGGCTCATCCGTGGCCAGCCACATACTGTCATCGTTGGTCTGGCCATAATTACAGACACTGCCGTCACATGTCATATACGGCATGGTGCTGAAACGTTGCAAACACGAACCGGAACGGCCCAAGTCTTGAGCAACGGCACGTGAATTGGCAATATTACCGGCCAGCGAATAACCCACCCACATTAGATTGGTGTTGGCGGGACATTCAGGAATCAGCACAGACTGAGAATGGCGGGCGAAAATGAAACCGCGACTCTTTGGACGTGGTGGTGGTGGGGCGGGATCACCCTCGGGACCCTTGGCACCGGCCAAGCCAGTAAAGCCAGCCAAACCTGGTGGACCTTGCATACCGCGTTCACCCTTTGGACCATCCAAACCCATTTGACCGGTCAAACCACGTTCACCCTGGTAACCCTTCAAGCCATAAGCACCTTGGAAGCCAACTTCACCTTCTGCGCCCACATCGCCCATTTCACCCTTGAAGCCATCAATACCAGGCTCACCACGTTCTCCCTTACGTGCCATATGGAAGGGAAATGTTACACCGGGCTCACCACGAGGACCGGGCAAGCCATCCAAACCATTTCTGCCATCGAAACCGGCATCACCAGTTGGACCGCGGGGACCACGTGCGCCCATGGGACCGGTGCGACCAGGTCGGCCATGCATACCCATTTCACCCTTCAAACCTTGGGGACCACGAGCACCGGGCGGACCAGCATCACCACGATCACCGCGCATACCATGAATAACATATCCGGGTTCACCACGCATGCCCTGGGGACCAACATCACCACGCTCGCCCTTGAAACCAACCATGCCGTGCAAACCATTGTGGCCAGGTGGGCCAGGATAACCAATATCACCTTGCATACCCTTGGGACCCATGATGCTCATGCCCATTTCACCCTTGATGCCATTGAAGCCATAATCACCCATATCACCAGGGGCACCCTTGGGACCAACACGTCCGGGACGGCCGGGCAAACCATCATAACCCACATCACCTTCATCACCGGGCTCAGCATAGTCGGGAGTCATACCAGGAGGACCGGGATAGCCCTTGTCGCCTCGTTCACCATCCACACCTGGATAGCCATCGGCACCTGGGGCTCCAGCAAAGCCAAAGTCGCCACGTTCACCCTTGCGGCCGGGATAACCTGGGGCACCTTCCATACCCGTCTCACCCATGGGACCCTGTTGGCCTCTGAGACCAGGTTGACCCTTGTCACCTCTTTGCGCATAGCCAGCCAACAAAACACCGGGACGACCAGGGAAACCTTCATCACCCTGTTCACCTTTGGGACCAAAGGCACCTGGCTCACCAGCATCACCGCGATCACCAATTTGTCCCACATAGCCAGCATAACCTTCGTCACCGCGTTCACCAACTTGGCCTTGATAACCCATTTCACCCATGGGACCCACAGCTCCATCAATGCCTGGCAGGCCGGGTCTTCCAGGATAGCCGGGTTGGCCCTTGTCGCCGCGATCACCAATTGCACCAATCAGACCCATTATACCATAGTCACCGCGCATACCCTTGAGACCATCCAAGCCATTGATGCCATCCACGCCGGGTGCACCAGTTTCACCCTTTCTGCCCATTGGGCCATCTTGGCCATAGGCCTCATCACCGGGAGCACCTTGAACACCCTTTTCACCGGGCATACCATCGTAACCACGAGGTCCACGTTGACCTGGCTCACCATATTCGCCCTTGATGCCACTGCGCGAGGCAAAACCTTTAGCACCAACACGACCAGGATAACCGCGATCACCCTCGACACCCTTGCGGCCGGGGATACCATCATTGCCTCTGCGTCCATAGGGACCAACATCACCCATTTGACCTGAAACCAAATCAACATTTTCATAACCCACAATTTTCGGAGAAAATTACAACAACATACCTTTGGGACCCATCGAGCCAATGGAACCTCTTTGACCCATATCTCCGTGACGACCATCTTCTCCCAACTCACCGCGTTCACCTTGCTCACCAGGAATGCCAACCAAACCTTGCATACCAATGACACCGGGAATGCCCTGGAAACCTCTGTCACCATGAGGACCACGTCTGCCGGGGAATCCAATATCACCCTTGGCACCTTGTACACCCTGGACACCGGGAACACCGGTTTCACCCTTTTGACCCTTGCGACCATGTGGGGCAATACGGCCATTGATACCTGGTTCACCAGCAGCACCTTGGAAGCCGACCAATGTATCACCAATGACACCCTTGTTGCCAGGCAAGCCCTGTAGACCATAGGGACCAATGTCGCCCTTTTCACCGCGTACACCCTTCACACCGGGTCTGCCAGTGACTCCGGGCCTACCTCTGAAGCCCATATCACCATACATACCCTTGGGACCCTCTGGACCGTCAGGACCCATCTCGCCAGGTAGAATGTATGGACCAGGATCACCACGAACACCTTTAACACCAGCCACGCCATCGATACCAGGAGCACCATCCAAACCCTCCATACCATGAGCACCGTGGAGACCCACTTCACCGGTAACGCCAGGATAGCCCTTGGCACCCATGGGACCTTGAATAACAATACCAGGCAGACCAATGTCACCGCGTTCGCCGTTATCGCCATTGGTACCGCGTTCGCCTTTTGGACCTTGGGGACCACGTGGACCTGGCTCACCAACATCACCAGGTTCGCCTCTGTTGTCGAATATTTCACCGGGATGGGGTTGACCCTTTTCACCCTTGGGACCCATATCACCAGGCTCACCGGCTACACCCCTGCAAATACAAAAAAGACATAGCCATTAGCAAGGCCCACCCAAACTATGTCGAGGCGGCTACTCACTTGCGACCATCGTAACCCTTTTCTCCAATCAAATACAACTTGGGAGTGTTGGCATCACGACCAGGTCGACCATCTTTACCTGGCTTGCCAGGGGCACCATCTCGTCCAGGCCTGCCGGGCTCACCGAAATCACCGCGTATGCCTCTTTCACCTTTCTGGCCATGTAAACCGTGAGCACCGTTAAGACCACGATCACCAGTTAGACCCTGTACTCCACGTTCGCCCATATCACCCATGTCACCCTTTTCGGCCTTCGTCAAAGAGCCAACTCTCATAACTTTACCTGGAGGACCAGGCATACCGGGTCTGCCACTTTCACCGGGAATACCATCGGGACCGGGTTGACCTTTGAAGCCCATGAAACCAGGTTTTCCTTGTTGGCCCTTGGGTCCACGCTCGCCAGGCAAGCCATGGGGACCAGTAACGCCATGGACACCAGGGAAACCATCATCACCACGAATACCGCGCATGCCTTTGGGTCCGGCCGGGCAAATGCCACAATCATCACCGCGAACACCCTTGTCACCGGTAAGGCCACGATAACCAGGCTGACCGTCAATACCAGGAGGACCACGAACACCAGGGGGACCGTGGGCGCCAGGTGGACCAACAATGTTAACACCCAGACCGGGCAAACCTTTTTCACCGGAGAAACCAATTTCACCACGATCACCACGATGTCCAGGCAAACCAGGCATACCCGGTTGACCAGCATAACCTTTGGGACCAACTACATTGCGACCATCAGCACCACGTGCACCGGGACGGCCAACGGGACCAGGACGACCGGGGTTACCCATGGGACCAGCAGGTCCCATAAATCCGTAATCACCTTCATCACCCTTAATGCTGATACCGCGACGACCAGGCATACCGGGTAGACCGGGATCACCGGGTGGACCGGTATTACCACGGGGACCGAGACGACCTTGTTTGCCGGGAATACCGGGGAGACCTGGATCACCGGGAGGACCAATATCACCCTGAGGGCCAATGGGACCGGGCAGCGATTCATCCAAATTGGGATCGTAAATACCAGGAGGGCCGGCATAACCCTGAACACCGGGAATACCATCGTAGCCATCATCACCCATCTCACCCTTAAGACCGTCTTCGCCATCTCTGCCATTGTAGCCGGGAGCACCCTTTACACCTTTGGCGCCAGGGAAACCCGTCTCACCGGGCTTACCAGGTTTACCACGTTCACCGGGTTCGCCGGAATCACCACGAGCGCCGGGGAAACCATCACGACCCATGTCACCCTTTTCACCCTGTTCACCTTTTCTGCCTTGGTCACCGCGTTCGCCCACATCACCGGCATAGCCTTTGGGAATGTTGCCATTTGGCTCGAATGGGAATTCTTCGGCCTCACCCGGTTCACCCTTTTCACCTTGTTCTCCTTGCAGCTGCAAAATGATGTTAGCATCTTCGGCCATTTCACCCTTGAAACCCTTGGGACCCATTTCACCCTTGGGACCATCAGCGCCAGGGAAACCAATGTCACCCTTGTAACCTTTCATGCCGGGGAAACCAGTCTGGCCGTCATAGCCATCGGGGCCACGATCACCGCGGCTACCCTTGGTACCTTTCGAATTGATGCCACCCTCGCCGGCATCACCTTGGGGACCTGGAGGGCCGGGTTTGCCGACATCACCGCGAGGACCGTGTCTACCGGGAGCACCGTTGTCACCATGTTTACCGGGTTTGCCGGCACAGCCATCAATACCGCGTGGACCATGTGGACCATCTTCGCCGGGAGGACCCTGAGGGAGAGAAACACGATTCAAAAACAATCCAAATAAAAAAGATGTGTTGCCAAACTTACACGAACACCAGGAGCGCCAGGTAGACCAGGTTCACCAGCATCACCCTATGGCAAAGAGATTGGAATAAATTATTATTTTGTGGTCCTTCGATGAAATTCAGTTTTACTTACACGATGACCCTTTTCACCTTGTTCACCGTACTCGCCAGCATCACCCCATTCACCGGGACGACCGGGAGGTCCAGGTGGACCCATATCACCGGCTGGACCTTCATAGCCCTGGAAACCGGGCAGACCGATATCACCGGGACGTCCCTTCAAACCTTTGCAATCGCAAGCCAAACCGCCGCAGTTTCTATCGGGTTGCTGTTGTTGTTCCTGCAATAAAATTGGAGGGAGAGAGAGGGTGGTAAGTAAATATCCAAAAAACAAATAAAGCAATAAAATCATGGAGTTCTGACTCATCGTGACATCGGAAAGTAAAAGGAATTTGTGGCGGCAATGCATTTCAATTAAAATCAATAAAAAAGCAAACCCCCCTCTGGCATATTTTCCAATGATTTATTGGACCTCACAGACCACAGAAACAAAAACTTCGGTTGTTTCAGTTTAGGATGGTCTTTGTGAGTCCGCCTCTCAAGAGAGTGTCTTTGAAATGTTGTATTGTTTTTTTCGAATGATTTGTGACGGAGGAGGACGAAAGGAAGTGTCGATTTTTTATGCGGACAGATATACATACACATGTATGGTTATATGTCTGTAAGAAGTAAGGTCGTCTGTTTATTGTGTCCATTCCGCCAAACAATCGTTTCATTTGTCTGATTCGACAACAACTGAAGTCAATGCTGATAGCACGACGAACATGTCTGATGTTTGAAAGGAATTTTTCAAGAATTGTTGTAGTTCATCGAAATAAAAGGGGTTTCGATAGGTCCCATTTCAGGACGTTTGGAGTCCATTTATCCTATAAATCCTGGAGGGTGGGGCAATAAGATTTGGTTCAAATTGTGGAGATTGTCGAATGTTAAAACTTCGAATGAGTTCGAAAATGGCTAACATGGACTAAAAGTGTTGATCTTAATTCCGCAACGAGGGGTCCTAATGTTGATATCAGTGTTGGGCCAGGTACAAAAGGGAAAATATCGAACCACTCCTTTCCCACGCCTTTCAAATAACCAACTCGGATAAAAATTTATCTAGACACCAACAGTACATTAGTACTTGTAGTACTTTTTGTACTTAATAGTACTTTTGTGTATATTTTTAGTACTCATTTTTAAAAACAAACTTCACATTATAATTCCAGATACCAACAGAGACCTTAATATCAAATTTGAGGATTCCAGCTCTATCCTTTCAGCCATTACCAAATTTAGTACCATTTAGTACAATTATAGCACACGTTCTCAAAAATCACCATCATACTCAACTTCAACTTCAGAAACCAACAGCGATCTCAATAACAAATTTGAGGGTTCCCTTCACCAAATACCAAATTTAGTACTATTCGTACAAATATAGTACTATTTTGGTACTTTTCGTCAATAAGAGTACGAATATCCAAAATCACCTTCATCTCTCAATCCCAAATACCGACACAGACTTCAATGTTAAATTTCAGGATTTTAGGTCTATCTCTTCACCAAATACCAAGTTTAGTACCATTTGGTACTTTTCGTATAAATAATGAATGAATTTCGAAACCACCGCTAAATCTCAAGCATAGATACCATCGGTAATCTAAATATCACATTTCAGGATTTTAGCTCTATTCATTCACCCAACACCAAATTTAGTACTATTTTGGTACTTTTTGTACAAATATTGGACGCTTTTCCAAAAACCACCAACATATCTCAATCCCAAACACCAACAGAGACCTCAATATCAAATTTGAGGATTCCAGCTCTATTCCTTCAGCCAATATCAAATTTAGTACGATTTAATACTTTTCGTAGAAATATAGGACGCATTTCCAAATCACCGTTAAATCACAAGCCAGATACCATCTATTACCTAAATGTCAAATTTCAAAATTTTTATCTCTATTCCTTCACCCAATACCAAATATAGTACCATTTAGTACTTCTCGTATAATTGTAGTACACATTTCCGAAACCACCATCATATGTCCAGGCTACACATAAACAACGACCCTAACACCAAATTTCAGATTTCAAGCACAATCAGATTTCAAGCACCCTGTACCAAATTGTTCCAAATATAGTACTATTTAGGACTTCTCGTACAATTATAGTAGACATTGTCAAAAATCTCTTTATCACAAACCTAACACTAACAACATTTCAAAATTCCAGCTTCATCCGTTCAGTCCAAACCAAACTATTCTAAATTTAGTACCATTTGGTACGATTCGCACACTTAGTACACGTTTCTAAAACCACATCAATATCTCAATCCCAAATACCAACAGAGTCCTCAATATCAAATTTTAAGGATTTCAGTTTTATCCATTCATCCAATACCAAATATAGTACCATGCAGTACTTTTCGTACAATTATAGTACACATTTTCGAAACCACCTCCAAATGTCCAGGCTACACATCAAAAACGATCCCAATACCGAATTTCAGATTTGAAATACTATCTATTGAGCCAATACCAAATTGTACCAAATATAGTAATATTTAGTACTTTTCGTACAATTATAGTACACATTTTCGTACAATTATAGTACACATATGGAGGAGGTATATGCCCAGGCTACACAAGAACAGCGAGGCTTACATCAAATTACAGATTTTAGACTCTGTTCCAAATAGTACCAGATATAGTACTGTTTAGTACTATTCGTGCATTTGTAGTACACATCTCCCAAAACCCACCAACATGGACCCCAATACAAAATTTTCAAATTCCAGCTTTTTCTGTTCAACCATATCGGAATTGTACCAAACTTTGTACCATTTAGTATTGTTCCCAAACTTAGTACTCATTTCCAAAACCACCTTCAAACGTACTTTCAAACTTGATCCTCATACAAAATTTGGGGTTTTTAGCTCTATCTATTTCAAAATGCTAAATGGTACCATTTTAGGAGTTTAGTACTAGTTTAGGACTTTTCGTAACCTTAAGTTTCGAATTTCCAAGAAAAACCTTTTGGTACATCTATCCTGCACTCCATCAGTGACTCTCATTCAAAATTTCAGAGTTCTAGCTCAATTCCTTTGAACAATACAGAGTATTAAATTTTTAGTACATTTTAGTACTTTACGTAGCCTTTTGGTACGAATTTTCAAAAACCTAGATTTCTTTTTAATTTTTTGAAGACTTGTGGGGGGAAATACGGATTTGGCCCACTTTTTAAAAAAATATTAAATTGTGCTAAATTTTGACGAAATAGGACACCCCCTTCTATAACTCCTGAGCAGCCAAGCAAAGAGGTGAACGAATATGCAGAGATCGACTCCCAGTGTTCTGAGTTCACTGATTTCGCCCTAAGAGACAAAATATGCGTCATCGAAAATACAGTTATTTAGATTAGTCTATAGAATGATGTGATCCCTCTCAAACCATAAGAACCACAATTAGTCGGAATTTTGAAACCGAATTTTTTTTTTTCAAAAAATTACTCTTTGAAAAATTATTGCTACCAAAAAGTTTAGGACCATCTAAAAACTGGTTTCACTGTACTCTCAGCTTTGTTTCTATAGTTTTTTTCTCTAAAAATCCTCTGAAATCAAATCTTATTTTGGCGAAGAAAAAAAAAAAACTCAACACAAAATTAGCAAATACTAAAATTTCTGCTTTAATTGCAGTATTTCCGTTTGCCTTAGTTGGGGAGAGGGAAGATGGTGATGGCAATGGTGTTGCATTTTGTTATAAAGCGGTATTGGAAATGCAATCTGATGCTTATGATCACCCGGTACCGTGAGCATAAGTTCAGGAGGAGGCTTTGTATGTGTTGGAGAAAAAAGTGTAAGTGTGTGTGTGTTTGAGTCGTGTGTTCCAATGCTTATCATATAGCATGCTTCTGGAACTGCATTAGATTACATTGTTGGCAAAATTTTGTGTTTTTTATTTTTTTCTTTAAATGTTCATAAATTTTCGTACATTTTTTTCTGTATTGTTGATTTATGTATGTTTTTTGCATTATTTTCGAAATTATTTTTTATTATGCGAAACAGGGAAAATGTGTATTTGTGTTTGTGTGGGTGTGTTTTTTTTGAATTGGCGCCATGTGGCGGTCATTTTTTGTTTGTCTAAAAAAACTAAATACGAAAGGCTAAATACGAAAGGAAGGACTTCAATTAAAAATTCCTGGTCTGACCAGAACAAAGCCCACTTACTGACTTTTATTGAAAATATCAATTCAGCAAAGCTTTTTATACCCTCAGCCATATGGCTACAGGGGGTATTTATCATTTGATATGGCCCAAACGTGCCTCATCGAAATAGCGAATTCCGGACAATGGGAGTCATTCTCGCATATTTCTGACATCATCAGTTTTTTTTTTGAAATAACGGCTTTAGACCCTATGTCTCTTTGGACCAACTCCATTTCAGGACTTTTGGAGACGATCTAGTGATGTCCTTCCGCCTGTCTGGGTGGTGAGCACGATAACTCTCGAAGGGAGTATCCGATTTGGCCCAAACTTGGTACATCGTAATATTTTTGTCAAACTTAGAACGACTTTGGTCCACTCCATTTGGTAACTCCCCCACAAAATTTCGAAATTTTCAAAAAAAAAAAATATAAATATTTTACTGCACGGAAGGAGAAGGGATAATTTTATTTTGCTCCAACTTAGCAAATCCTAATATTTGCGTCAGTGCTAGGTCAAGTGTGAAAATGGACAATATCGGTCCACTCCATCAAGTACCTCAACCACAAAGGGTCAACATTTTTGAATAATTATAACTCTTATAATATGTGATGTAAGAGTCCGATTGTCTTCAAATTACTCACATCGCAATATTTTTATTAACCCCAGGTCTGATGTAAAGATGGGATATATTGGCATACTGCTTCTGGTAACTCCCCCACAAAGGGATCAAAATTTGGAATATCCATGAAGCTCATAGAACGCATAGTTAATATCTGATTCCATTCAGACTTGGTACATCTCAATATTTCCATCAACACAAGATCCATTATAAAAATGGTAGCGATCGGACCACACCTTCTGGTACCTCCCCCACAACGGGTCAAAATTTTGAATAACGAAAATGAGCATAAAATCCGAAATAAGCATCCGGTTCTCTTCATATTTCGCATATATCATTATTTATACTAACACAAGATCTGCTGTAAAGATGGGCTATATCGGCACACTGCTTCTGGTACCTCCCCCACGAAGGGACAAAATTCTGAATATCCATGAAGCTCATAAAACGCGAAATTCACATCCGATTCCATTCAAACTTGGTACATCACATTTTTTCCATCAACACAAGATCCTTTATAAAGATGGTAGAGATCGGACCATACCTTCTGGTACCTCCCCCACAACGGGTCTAAATTTTGAATAACCAAAACGAGCATAAAATCCGAAATAAGCATCCGACTCTCTTAAAATTCCGTACGTCCCAATATTTCTACTAACACAAGATCTGCTGTGAAGAAGGGATTTTTCGGCGCACTGTTTCTGGTACCTCCCCCCACAGAGAGATAAAATTGTTAATAACAGAATGCCCTAAAAATGCGAAACAAGCGTCCCATTCTTCGCAAAACTTCACACATATCTAATTTTTACTAAAACAAGATATGATATGAAGATGGAATATATCGGAACACACCCCTTTGGTACCTCCCCCCACAACGGGTCGAAATTTTTAATAGTTATATCTCTCATAAAATGTGAAAAAGCATCCGACTCTCCTAAAATTCCACACATCCCAACACAACGGGTCAAAATATGGTGTGAACATGATTGATATCAGCTTACCCCTTGTGGTAGGCCACAATATAGATTGGTCCGGAGACCCGGTAAAATGTTCGCCTAATGCAACACTTTAATAGAATTTTTTCCAGAAAAATAATTGCTCTATATCTGAAACATTTTCGAAATTATATTTTTTTATAGAAAATCTATTTTTTCTATAAAAAAAATTAGATGATTTCCATATTTTCAATTGAAAAATTTTGCTGAATTGATTTTTATCTCTGAAAGTCAGTAAGTGGCCATTGGTCTGGAATCACTGTAGCTACGTTTTCATTACACTAAATTTGTTGCATACATTTCTCTTTTGTTTTGCATTTTTGTTGTTGGTGTTGTTGTCATAAGCTTTAGCAATTTTCTAATTTAACCGAAAGCAAAATCCAAACCTATTTCCATGGCATTCAAATGTTTGTCGGTGTGTGTTATGTTATGCATTTCGCCGTTGATATTGACATTAATTGTAGGCCACATATAATAACTTGCAAAAACAATAACAACAAATAATATTCTCATTTTTTGCTGTTGTTGTAAGTTCTAAGCTGGAATCATGTAAAAAGTTATACACACGATATAAATAACATTATCGTCATCGCCATAGCCATTCTCGTGTGTGATGAGCGGCTAAAGATGCTGATGATGCTGTTGCGATTATTTCGAATATTATCATCCAATGGCCAACCAGGAACAAAATGGTTATGGCAACAACAACAACTAAATTATTTTGTATTCCTCTGTTAATAGGAGGCAAATTAAAATGTTTTACTTTTGCTAATCGCACATTAAGTGAGAGATTTTAATAAGTTTTGATTGAAAATTATTGCATGATTTAATTCGCCGAGAAAATCACAAAAAGAAAGGAAAAAATAAAAAAAATTAGAAACAAATTCCTATTTTTCTGATTTTTTGCCATAGAAAGTTTTATTAGAACAGTAAGTTTCCTGGGTCGAATTTGAATACCCTCCAATATTTAGAACGAATTCAGAAAATTTAAAAAAAAATCCGTTAAAAATTCAGTTAAAATCTTAAAAATACCGAATATAGTAAATACAATACAAATTTTCTTTAGAACAAGTAAAAACGCAGAAAATTCGGCTGGTCCGAACTTTGAACTAAAAAAATCTGTTAAAAATTCTGTTAAAATTTAAAAAAAAATTTACCGAATATAAAGAGGAACTGATATATGGGACCTATATGAAGACCCGGACCTGCAAATTTGAAACAACTACGGTGAATAATGTTACTAAAATCATCAAAATACTTTAGGCTTTACGAAGACTTGGTCCTGAAAATGCAATAGTATAGGCTGTAGTACCTATTAGGAACCTGAAATACGAAATTTCAAACAATTTCAGTGAATATTGTACGTAACATCGTCAAAATACCGAAAATATGGAGGTACTGACATAATGGACCTGTAGGAAGACCTGGACCTCCATTGCGAACTTCAAATACCAAATTTCAAATAGTTTTGGTGAATAATGTTGCTAAAGTCATTAAAATACCGAATATCGGGAGGTACTGATATATGGGGACTGTACGAAGACCTGGACCTGCATAAACAATTTTCTGTCACAGGCTGTAGTATCCATTACGAACTTCAAATACCAAATTTCACATAATTTCGGTGAATAGTGTAGCTAAATATCATCAAAATACCGAATATAGGGAGGTACCGATGTATGGGGCCTATACGAAGACCTGGACCTGCATAGACTATTTTCTGTCACAGGCTGTAGTATCCATTACGAACTTCAAATACCAAATTTCACACAATTTCGGTGAATAATGTAGCTAAAAATCATTAAAATACCGAATATTGGAAGGTACCGTTGTATGGAGGCTATACGAAGACCTGGATATGTATAGACAATTTTTTGTGACAGGCTGTAGTATCTATTGCGAACTTCAAATACCAAATTTCAAACAGTTTCGGTGAATAATGTTGCTAAAATCATCAAATACCGAATATAGGTAGGTATTGATATATGGGGCCTATACGAAGACTTGGATCTCCATACACAATTTTCTGTCACAGGCTATAGTACCTATTAAGAACCTCAAATACGAAATTTCAAACAAATTCGGTGAATATTGTACCTAAAGTCATCAAAATACCGAATATAGGGAGGTACTGATATATGAGGCCTATACGATGACCTGGACATGCATAGACAATTTTCTGTCATAGACTGTAGTATCCATTACGAACTCGAAATACGAATTTTCAAAAAAATTTCGCTGAATATTGTTACCTTAAATCGTCAAAATACCGAATATTGGGAGGTACTGATATATGGGGCCTGCTCGAAGACCTGGACCTGCATAAAAAATTTTCTGTCACTATAGCCTGTGATTCCATTACGAAATGCAAATTTCAAACAATTTCGGTGAATAATATTGCCAAAATCGTCAAAATACCGAATATCGGGGGTACGGTTGTATGGGGGCTATACGAAGACGTGGGCCTGCGTAGGCAATTTCTTGTCATAGGCTGTACTTTCCATTACGAACTCTAAATACGAAATTTGAAACAATTCCGATGAATAATGTCCTTTAATCATCAAAATACCGAATATAGGGCGGTACCCTTATATGTGGGATATACGAAATCATAGACCTGTATAGAAATGTCTTTTCCAGGGCGTAAAGTGCTTGGGAAGAACTTCTAGTGTGGATTTTTAGATAATTTCATTGAAAAATTCAGCTAAAATCATCAAAATACCGATTAAAGGGGGGGGGGGGGCGTTTTATGACTGATATACGATACCGTGGACCTATATATAGACAATAATCTTCCAAGGGTGTAAAGTACTCAGAAGGAACTCCTTTTGTGGATTTTCAGACTATTTTACTGAAAAAATTGGCTACAATCTTCAAAATACCGAATATCGGGGGATACTGAATATCGGGGCCTATACGATATCTTGGACCGATATAGCCCATCTTCGCCTGCAGACAAAAAGACTGATCTGTACGAATTTTAGCTTCCTACCTTAATTCGTTGTGACTGACGTTTTGGTGTGATTACAACAGACAGGCAGACGGACCGACGGACGGACAGGGTAAAATCGTCTTAGAATTTTACGCTGATCAAGAATAAATATACTATGTTGGGTCTGAAATTATTATTTCGATGAGTTACAAACGGAATGACGAACTTAATATACCCTCCATGCTATGTATGGTGGAGGGTGTAAAAAGCAAGTTGAATTGAGATCTTCCAGAGGAAAAGTTTGCTAAAAGTAATTATTTTAGTCCAACTTTCTCCAGAACTGATTAGAGTTTGCGTAATTTTAAAAGTTTTGATTAAAAAAACCGATGATGAGAAGGTTTTTTAACGGCCAACTGAGGATGTTTGATTTTAAGAACATTCTTGTAGGACTTATTCACATAGATTCAGACTATTACTATTTTCCAAATTTCCATTCTTTAATTGCAGTTCAGAAACTCATATTTTCCATTTCCAGACCTCAAAACATATATTTTCTTAAATTGTGCATTTAGTTCTAGCTATAATTTAAACATTAACTCAAAATAATTGTATGCATATTTTCGGCCAACATTTTGCAGATGTTAAATTTAGTACAAATAAACAGTAAATTTGAACAAAACTTTGTTTGCCAGAGTTTTCAAATGTAAACACAAATGGACACCCATTCACACACACACTCACGCACGCACAAAACCGTAAATGCATTAGAGGCTGTTAAATATTTTTTTTACAATACTCTTAACCATTTATTACATATGCTTGGCCAATAAAAATGTTTATGTTCCAGTTTTGGGGGTATATTTATGTTTGGAACAAATTAGAATTGGCTTCGGCAGGTTTTTACAAAAAAAAAAAAAAAAAAAAAAAAAAAATAATAATAATAATAATAAAATAAAAGAAAACGAAAAAATACACACGCACTTAAAATGATTCACTGCGAGTTGAATTTCGAAGCAACGAGTTCACCTAGCGAGTGACAAGGATGATTTGTTAAAATATAACAGATGCACTTCTCAGAGTGAGTGGGAGAGAGAGAGAGAGGGAGGAATTTCTCTCAACATTCAAAAGTTAAACAGAGAATACAGATTGAGATGAAAAAAACTGCAACCAACTTCAGACTGCTGTCATTTCTAAACCACTAGTCCGACAGCTGTTAAAATTATTCCGGTGACAGCTCATTATATTGTTTACAAGCGTACAAAAGCATTTTGGTGAGAATTTTCCAGAAAAAAAGTTTTTCGTGATGGAATTCAAGCGTGATAGTGTGATTTCTTTATATTTGGCTGGAAAACCACAAGTGGCTATCGTTAGAGCACTCCAGCATTTAAATCTGAATTAATCTTTTGTGTCTCGTACCATCGCTCGTTACCGTGATACTGGTATCGTAGCCCGACGTCTAGGAAGTGGATGGAAAAAATAGCAACATCAGCAGAAATCGTTCGTAATGTAAAGAAGCGACTTGATCGAAACCCGCGTCGCAGTGTCCGAAAAATGCCTCGTGAGCTGAACATATCGCAATATTCCATTCGGCAAATATTGAAAAATGAGCTCGGTGTAAAGCCATTGAAATTCCAAAAAGTGCAAGAACTTACACCGCTACAGAAAGAAAATAGTCTCCAAAGAGCTAAAGAGTTGCTTCGCTTGGCCGAAAGTGGTGAACTGCCGTATTTGGTTTCCTCCGATGAGAAAACAGTCGTTGTCAAGCAGTTTGTAAACAAACATAATGATTATGTAATCGGCGCTTGCCAAAGAGGTCAGCTGAAAATATGCACCTTCGGTTGGCCACCAGAACTCAAGCGCCGGCCATGGTGATGGTGAGGGCCACCATAACAGCCCGTGGCATCAGAATAAATGCCGAATATTATCGCGAAAATATTCTGGAGGGTGTATTAAAGTCTTGGACACGCAAACAATGGCTACCAAAATCTCCGGATACCAATCCGTCGGACTATTGTGTCTGGAGTATTTTGGAAAGCAAGGTTGGCACTAAAAAATACCAAAGTGTCGATCACCTCAAACAAGCGCCTCGCCGGGAATGGGCCAAAATACTGCAGAGCAACATTCGGGCAACGTGTGACGGTTTCATTGGCCGTTTGAAGGCCAGAATTCGTGCCAAAGGTGACCAATTCGAACAAATCTAAGCTTATTCTAAAATTTGATGCTATTTCCACCATTTTTTGCTTTCATTCAATAAAATTAAAAAAAATGTAAAAAATATAGCAGATTTTTTTATTTAAATTAAATAAATAAAAATCGCAATAATGGCGCCCAATTTCTCCGATTTGTAAAAAATATGACAGAACCTTTAAATCTCTTCTCAGAGAGATGGAGAGAGAGAGAGAGAGCTGGAAATTCCACTTAATATTTAAAACCTAAAACAGAGTGTTTTTAATTGCAATAATGGCGCCCAATTGCTCCGTCACCGAGTGCAATTTATATTTTGCCTAAAATAATTCAGCGAATTGATTTTCCTAACAGTGAGTTCACCCAGTGGCTGACAAGGACGATTTGTTAAAATAAAACAGATCCCCTCCTCAAGTGCAAGAGAGAGGGAAATTTCTCACAAATGTCCCCATCTAAACAGAAAAAAATTAAATTAAATAAAACAATAAATAATCAAAATAATGGCGCCCAATTGCTTCGATATGTAAAAATATGACATAACCTTTAAATCCTCTCCGATTTTTAAAAACATGGGAGAAACTTTAAATTTCTCCTTAGAGAGGGAGAGAGAGATGGAAATTCCCGTTAATATTAAAAATCTTAAAGAGACTATATTCAATTGCAATAATGGCGCCCAATTGCATCGTTGCCGAGTGCAATTTCCATTTTGCCTTGAAACACTGGTCACGCCTTGTTCAGCGTTTTGCAAAAACAAAAAACAAAAAAATGCTTAATCGATCGATTTTCATTCAATTCATAAATTTATTTATAAAAAAAATTAAACCTTTGGTTCTTTTCTGCTTAATCCGGTGCAATTTAAGGCGATAATTGTTTTACAAGTAATCAATATGTCATCGGTCTAGTCAAATGACAGCGCGGCCGGTGATTTCAAAAGAAGAGAAGTAAAAACAAAACCAAAAAAGGAACAGAAAAAACACAAAGGGAAAATAATTAATTATAATAGGAACAAATAAAACTGCTAAATGGGCATATTTTCTTATCAATGGAAAAATGAATGAAAAAAAAGAAAAAAAAAAAAAAATAAAAATGACAATTAAATTTTTAATTGAAAGGTATGGCTAGCATGAGATAATGATTCACAATATTGATTTGAAATCGATTGTGAAAAAAGGGAAATTACCCTAAAGGCAAGAGGAATGGCTCTTCGAGCGTGAAAAATTTAAAACTCAAAATTGATTTCCAAGTTTTTGTTTATACCCTCAGCCCTATATCTAGAGAGGGTATATATCATTTGATAGAGCCAAAATGTGCCTCATTGAAATAGCGACTCTAGACCCTAGGTCTCTTTGGACCAAATCCGTTTCAGGAGATTTGAAGTCGATTTAGCGATGCCCGTCTTTCCGTCTGTGTCTCTGTCTGGCTGGCTGGATAACTCTCGAAGGGAGTATACGATTTGCTCCAAACTTGGTACATCGTAATATTATTATCAAACTTAGATCGAGTTAAGATATGGGCAATATTGCTCCACTCCTTCTGGGACCTCTCTCACAAAAGAACGAAATTTAAGAAAAAAAATATTTTGCTGCACAGAGCTCTCTCTGGATAAGGATAAGAATAATCCGATTTTGCTTCAAATTTGCAAATCCTAATATTTGCATCAGTGCTAGTCTAGGTGTGAAAATGGACAATATCGGTCCACTCCATCAAGTACCTCCCCCACAATGGTTTAAAATTTTGAATTATTATAACTCTTATAAAATGTGATATAAGATTCCGATTGTCTTCAAATTAGACACACTACAATATTTTTATTAATCAAAGGTCTGCTGTGAAGATAGGATATATCGATGCACTCCTTCTGGTACCTTCCCCACATAGGGTCAAAATTCTGAATATCCATGAAGCTCATAAAACGCGAAATTAACATCCGATTCTATTCAGACTTGGTACATCTTCATATTTCTATCAGCACAAGACCTGTTATGAAGATGAGAGAGATGGGACCATTTCTTCTGGTACCTCCCCCACAAAGGGTCAAAGTTTTGAATAACCAAAACTATTATAAAATCCAAAATAAGCAACCGAATCTATTCATATTTCACTCATCCTAATTTTTGTATTAACACAAGATCTGCTGTGAAGATGGAATATGTCGGTCCTCTCCTTCTGGAACCTCCCCCACAAAGGGTCAAAATTTTGAATATCCAGGAAGCTCAAAAAACGCGAAATTAACATTTAATTCCATTCAGATTTGGCACATCTCAATATTTCCCTCAACACAAGATCTGTTATAAGGATGGTAGATATTGAACCATTCCTTTTGGTACCTCCCCCACAAAGGGTCAAGGTTTTGAATAACCGAAACTATCATAAAATCCTAAATAAGAATCTGGATCTCTTCATATTTCACATATTCCATAATTTGTATTAACCCAAGGTCTGGTGTGAATATGGAATATATCGCTCCACTCCTTCTGGTACCTCCCACACAAAGGGTCAGAATTTTGAATATCCTTGAAGCTCAAAACGCGAAATTAACATTCGATTCCATTCAGACTTAGTACATCTCAATATTTCTAGCAGCACAAGATGTGTTATCAAGATGGTAGAATTCGGACCATTCCTTCTGGTACCTCCCCCACAAAGGGTCAGTTTTTGAATAACCGAAAATATTATTAAAACCTAAATAAGCCTCCGATTCTCTTCATATTTCACACATCCCATTATTTATATTAACCCAAGGTCTGGTGTGAATATGGATATGGATATATCGGTCCACTCCTTCTGGTACCTCCCACACAAATGTTCAGAATTTTGAATATCCTTGAAGCTCATAAAACGCGAAATGTCTGAAACCCCTTCTGGTATCTCACCCACAAGGGTCCCCAATTTTCAATACGTTTATCTGTCATAAATTGCAAAACCAGTCAGGGATTCTTTACAACTTGTTATATCTAAATATTTCCCTCAACCAGAAACCTGAGATGAATATGGAATTCATGATTTCGCATAAAATTGGATATAAATGTTCGATTTTCTTGTAATTTTGCCCATACCAATATTTTACTCTGTATTAGATGAAGTGTGAAAATGGAATATTTCGAACCACCATGTCTGGCACCTCAGGCACATTTTAAGATTTTTGTAAAAATTATCGCATATCTTATAAAAAGTGAAGCAAGTAAGCAATATAGTCCAAACCTGGCACATCGCAAAGTGTATTTTTTTATTTAGCTCCGATACGAAATTGGTCCTTTCCTTCGGAACCTACTCCAAAGAGGGTCAACAATTTAAATAATCTTAACAGAAGTCAAAATCTGTTTAAATTATCGAACAATGGCCGACTGATACTTTTTAACTTGTTTCTATTATTATTTACAAAATACATTCGTACACCCTAACGTATAATCAATAGTAATTTTCGTTTATCATACGCCACCCCTCCTCAACACGTCACATATTAAAGTTACCCTTTTGTTTGTCGCTGATCTTGAAAGGGTCAATCTACCCCCTTAATCTACGATCACATGTCTCAAACAGCTGTTTGTTTCTAATGCTTGCATCGTCCACTAAGTTTTCTTCTTTTTTTTCATTTTTGCATAAATTTTATAAACAAAAGAAGGTTTTTGTTTTATTATCCATTTGATGACATGTGAGTTGCTATAAGTTTAACAATGGCTGCTATGCGCACACACAGATAAACACATGTTCAGATATCCAGAACAAAACTAGACTTGATCCAGCACTCACAAGAGATGAGCTTACAACTTGTTTGTAATCCATCTATGCAGCCATCCATCTGTTCGTCCGTCCATTGTGCCGGTAATGAAAGTGGGCGTGTGTGACATCATGCCTTGAATGTGAGAAAGACATACAGACACACACATACATACATATATCTCATATTTCTCTATTCAAAACACTTGATGTGGTTAAATGACCGATGGTCGGTCGGCTGATGATTATTCGGTAAAATGGCACACAGTAATGGGGGGAGGCACACTAACACAGATTCTATGCTAAATGTACCGATGTCAGCGAAATGTAGGTATCTCTGTAAAGATTATTCGTGTTTTATTGTTGTTGTTGTTGTTGTCTCTAAACCGTTGCATTCATCCACTGCAACTGCGGAGAGTTTAGTACAAAGTGTGCTCTTTGTTTTAATGAACTCAAAATATTTTGACCTTAAACTATTAAAGGCAATGATATCAAATGTCATCATACAAATAATTGGTGAAGACAGTGACACACCGACACAGATGCAAGACAATCGGCATACATGGATATGTACATATGTATGTGTAATGCAACATATAATTTATGGTTACATTAAATAACAAAAAAAAAAAAAGAGAGAAAGAAAGCAACTACAGTGCATAGCACAAGTCGAATGTAACTTCTAAAAATATATCCATCAGCTAAATGATGGAAAAAAAATTAGAGAACCGTTAAAAGGACTATTCAAAGGGGGAGTATTTTGTAAGTATAACTCTAAGGAATTATATAACTCGGATTATTTTAAATTTAACGAATATAAGGACGAAAAAATGCCTTATGCTTTATTCTTCAGGACACCAAAGTGTGGGTTTTTGAAGGAATATTTTCAGTAATGATAGTTCGAGGAATATCCTTTTAAGGACAAACTTGATGTGGTGTGGGATATTTTTTTCAAGCATTCTCTTAATGTGAACATGCCTCATTTTTACTCAAAGAGTGCCATATCTCAAAAAAAAAAAAAATAAATAATAAAAAATAAAATAAAAAAAATAAATAATAAAAAATAAAATAAAATAAATAAATAAATAGAACAGTGTTGGTTCGGGACACCATAGTATTTTGTTGTTGCAAAATGGTCAGGCTTAATCCCATTATTGTTGTTTTTATAAAAACAACGTTCGTTTATTAGTGGAGAACGATGATAATGTTTACCAGGGGGTAAGGCAGGGAATACCTAGGTTTCGGAAAGAGCCACCAATCCTCATCAGTTCCCTTATTTTTTGTCTGGGATTTTCTCGCCAGATGTCGGCGAGCATAAAATTCTATGTCGACTTAACGATGTCCGTCCGTCTGTGGAAATAACTCTAGCTTCCGAACGAATTGAAGTAGATTGATAAAATTTTACTCAAATGTATGTTATGTCTGCAGTACTTCTCGTATTGAAAATAGGCCATGTAGGTTCACGTTTTGGTTTAGCCCCCATATAACGGTACCTCCCGATATTCGGTATTTTGATGATTTCAGCGACATTATTCACCGGAATTGTTTCAATTTTGGCATTTGAAATTCGAAATGGATACTACACCCTACGACAGAAAATTGTCTGTGCAGGTCCACGTCTTCGTATAGCCTCCATATAACGGTACCTCCCTATATTCAGTATTTTGATGATTTTAGCGATATTATTCACCGGAATTGTTTCAAAATTGGTATTTGAAGTTCGTAATGGATGCTACAGCCTGTGACAGAAAATTGTCTATGCTGGTCCAGGTCTTCGCACAGCTCCAATTTAACGGCACCTCCTTATATACGATATTTTGACAATTTTAGCTACATTATTTACCGTTTATTTCAAGTTTCGAATTTGAATATGGTAATGGCTTATGACAAACAATGCCTATGTATGTCCACGTCGTATAGACCCCAATATAACGGCTATATTCGGTATTTTTCAAATTTTAAAAGAATTTTTTAAGGATTTTATTTTTTGAAAAATTTCCAAATTCGTTGCAAATGGTGGAGGGTATTAAAAGTTCGGCCCGGCCGAACTTACTGCTTTTTAACTTGTTAAAGAATATATTTATGTTTTTCCATAAACCTGAATATTTTTTGAAAGACTCTCTGAGCTTGGACCTATTGAGGAATATTTTTAAAATTAGCTTCTGAGCGAGGATACTTTTAAGAAAAGTTAAGGATAAATTTAAGATATTTTTAAAGGCTCTGGCAGTGAGTTATTAAAATTTGATTTTTTTTTTTTGATATTTTCAAATGACTTTTTGAGAGTGGATATTTTCAAGAATTTTTTTATCGATTGTATGATTGTGAGAGTGTTAATATTTAAGGACTATTTTTCAAAGATATTTAATTTTTAATACTTTATACAGCACTGTTCAAAGCCCCGTGCTAGCACATTTGGCCCTAAAAGAGAACATTTAAGAGAATGTTTTTTTTTTTATACCATGACTTATTTCAGTTGTTTTAAAATATGAAGTTGGTCCAAAAGTATTAATGACGCTTATAATTTAAATATTAAATAATAAATAATATTTTAACACTGACTGCTGAGTGGGAACTTGTTCTTGAGAAACACTGCTCCATTGAATATTTTAAAGGACTCTCTGAGCATTAATAATTTATGGAAAATTTCTCTCGGAGAGTAAATATTTTTATAACTTTTTTAATCAGAGTTGCGAAATTGATAGTATTGGCTCACTTCTTCGGTACTCTTCCCCAAAAGGAACAGCATTTTGAATACCCACAACGAGATTCAACATATATTTAAATATACGGACATTGCCTGAGGGTATATATCTGTCGCTCAAAACCGACTGATACTTTTAAACTTGTTAAGAACTTTTTTTAAAGACCTCCTGAGCGTGGATATATTTACAATTTTTATAATGTCTCTCGATCCAATTAATAACGTTTCTCTGTGACCATAAATATTTTCCTAGTACATTTAAGAATATTTCCTGAATCGACTCTTTTTGAGAGAGAGAGGATATATGTTAGAATATTAGTTAAACGACTCACTGAACTTTGATTATAAAGAACTATTTTTATACGACTCTCTGAGAGATTTTTATACGGCTTTCTTTTACTTCTCTCTGAATCTGCAAGTTGTGGAACATATTTCAATGTCTTCCTAAGCTTGGAATTATTTTTTGTCTTCGAGAAGGTAATCATACATTAAGAAATATTTTTTTAAATAACTCTATAGTCGATATTTTAAAAAAAAATTATGATGACTCTTTCTCTCTCTCTCTCTGGGCGTGGAATTTTTTATAATATTTTTTAAGGAATTTTCAGAATGTAATTTTTAAACCCCCTTTGGGAGGATATTTTTTTACACTTCTTTATTGGCCGGCATATTTTAAAATATTTTTTTGAAGTCTCTCTGAGGATGGATATCTTTGGGAATATATATTTGTAAATTACTCTCCGAGAGTAGCAATTTTAGGGAATCTTCTTTTAAAATTTTCGGAGAGTGGATATTTATAAAAGTAACGACTATCTGAGTGTGGATATTTGTCGTAATCTCTCTTTCCCTTTTTCTCTCTGAGCCTACATACTATTAGAATATATTACCAAGGCTTTCTCAGCGTGAATATTTTTGGGAATATCCGAGAGAAAAAATTTAAGGAACTTATTTTTTCAACGACTGTTTAAATTTGAGAATTTCAAAAGAACTGGTCTGTTCTTTTTTTTTGATTTTAATTTTAAATATTCCTTTTTGGAATGTTTTTTCATATTTCTCTCACTTAGAGATCATTTTTAAAAGAAGTCCTAAAGTCGGGATACCCTACACCACATTGCTAATTTAGTAGAGCTCCGCATAACAATTAAAAGTTTTTATGGGAGAATTCCATCATACACGCTATGATTATAATTATAATTTAAAGTTCGAAGGACTAAATATGTGGAAGCATTTGTATATTTTAAATTCGGAATCGTAATGCCCATTTGGTGCACAACTAATTTGAAATCGGATAAAGATATATATGAGAGCTATATCCAAATCGGAACCGATCTCGATAATATTTGGCAAAGATATTTCTGAGCCGTATTTGATATATTTCCCTTAATATCGTTGTTACGGAGTGCATATTACGGCTGTGCGTAACAAATATAACAAATCGGATGAACAGTATATATAGGAGCTATGGCTATATCTGAACCGATCTTCACCAAATTTGACATACTAGCTTCTGGACTCAATTCGGTCATAAGTGCCAAATTTCATCCCATTTGGGCAAATATTAGACGTTTGGTGCACAATCAAAAGTAAATCGGACGAAGTTATATATGGGAGCTATATCTAAATCTGAACCGATCTCGATGAAATTCAGCAAGTGTATTTCTGAGCTGTATTTGATAAATTTACCCAAATATTGTTGTTACAGAGTGCATATTACGGCTGCGGAGGACAAAAATAACAAATCGGATGAACAATATATATGGGAGCTATAACTATATCTGAACCGATTTCGATCAAATTTGGCATACTTATTTTCAGGCCTAATTTGGTTGTATGTGTAAAATTCCATACTATTCGGGCTGATATTACACGTTTGCTGCACAATAAAAGGCAAATCGGACGAAGATATACTTGGGAGCTATATCTAATTTTTTACCGATTATCTCCAATTTTAATAGGATTCGTCCTTAGGCCAAACAAACGATTTGTGCAAAATTTCATCTGGATAGGACAATAAATACGAACTGTACTCTGTTTACAAAAATATATGGACAGACGGACGGACGAACGGACATGCATAAATCGACTCAGAATGTGATTCTATGCAGATCATCACAAGGAACTATGGGTCTATCTCGTTTCCTTTTGCCTGTTACAAACAAATGCACAAAGACATAATACCCTGACCACCTTGTGGTGTGGGGTATAAAAATGGCCTCTAAGCCAGCATAGTTTTGGAATATCATTTGAAAATTGTCTACAAAGGACATTTTTTAACAACACTCGGAGGGATTGGATGTTTTTTTTATATATTCGAAGCTACTACCTTGGCTTGGTTATTTTTCCTAATATTTTTTGTGTGACTATTTGAATTTGGTGATATTGAATATAAGGCTAATTCTTTAGACACTTTTTCGGAAAATATCTGAAAGCCAGGAAATTTGCATACAAACAAAACATTTTTTGTTGCTTTGATTCATTTGTTTTCTTGTTGTTGTTGTAATAAAAGAACATGTGTAAAAACACTTAAAGTGTAACACTGACATACATTCGCATGTATGTATGATTTTCTCTTCCACAACTGGAACTGCAACATATGTACATACATATGTTAAATATATGTTTGAAGGATAGATGTTTGAGGCATTGTCCACACATGTGGTACCACCGCGAAATTTTAAGATTTTTTTTGTTTTGACGTGTGTAATAATTTTTTGTTGCTTTTTGGAAAAGAAGTGGGGGGAGGGTAATGAAAACATATACATTTATTGTCATTTTTCGCAACAGTGTGTGCGTGTGTGTGTTTGAATGCTGAGCAGAAGAATGCAAACAATGTTGATGTTTCTAAAGATAACACCATCGTCAGTTGGTTAGTTTGTCAGTCAATGTGTCAAGACAAGAGCGTACACACACACATACGCAATCTCTCCATTCTCCATGATGACAAAGAAATGACATCATGTCCGAGATATACACACACACACATACACCAACATATTGCAATTTTTATGTTTTGAAATACAGGAAGTTGGTGATAGATGGCTGGCTGGATGAATGGCTAAAAGAACACAAACGCAAAAAAAAAATATTGCATTTTAATGTGACATTTAAGAATTAAGTTCAGCGGGAAAAAAATTTATGAGTTTTTAATTTGGTTTTGTGATAAGATATTTTTTATTTCGTTCTAAATTTTTGCATAATGGATTAGAATAACGAAAATGCGTTTTTAATTTTTCATGGTCCATGTGGTCTAAATAGAGTAGAAAACATGTGTTATGCTGTTAGGCATTTTTCTTTCACGCGAAGAGTTAAAGATAAAAGAATTGTGTATTTTTGAATAATGAATGAGTATTTTGAAATTTTATATACCCGGAAAGGTTTTCAATGAAAACCTGTGTTTTATAAACATAAGGATAATTTACAGTACGTCACGGAGAAAAAGGGTCGTGCTTAGTAGAATGCCATAGTTTTTTCTAATAAAGAGACCACGAGGACTATTTGAATATATTTTGTGGTGGAGGTACCAGAAGGAATGGTCCGATCTCTACTATCTTTATAACAGATCTTGAATTGATAGAAACATTGAGATGTGCCAAGTATGAATGAAATCGAAAATTAATTTCGCGTTTTTTGAGCTTCATTGATATTCAAAATTTTGACCCTTTGTGGGGGAGGTACCAGGAGGAGTGGACTGATATTTCCCATATTCACAGTGGATCTTGTGTTAGTAGAAATAGTACGATGTGTGAAATATGAAGAAAATCGGATGCTTATTTCGGATTTTATGATCGTTTCGGTTATTCAAAACTTTGACCCTTTTGTGGGGGAGGTACCAGAAGGCTTGGCCCAATCTCTACCATATTTATAATAAATCTTGTGTTGATAGAAATATTGAGATGTGCCAAGTCTGAATGGAATCGGATGTTAATTTCACGTTTTATGAGCCGCATGGGTATTCAAAATTTTGACCCTTTGTGGGGGAGGTACAAGAAGGAGTGGACCGATATATTCCATCTTCACACCAGACCTTGGGTTACCAAAAATATTGGGATTTGTGAAATATGAGGAGAACCAGATGCTTATTTTGCATTTTATGACCGTTTGGTTGTTTAAAACTTAGACCCGTTGTGGGAGAGGTACCAGAAGGAATGGTCCGATCTCTACCTTATTTATAACAGATCTTGTGTTGATAGAAATATTGAGATGTACCAAGTCTGAATGGAATCGGATCTTAATTTCGCGTTTTATGAGCTTCATGGATATTCAAAATTTTGACCCTTTGTGGGGGAGGTACCAGAATAAATGGTCCGATCTCTACCACCGTTATAACATAAATTGTTTTGATAGAAATATTGAGATATACCAAGTCTGAATGGAATCGGATATTAATTTCGCGTTTTATGAGCTTCATGAATATTCAAAATTTTTACTCTTTGTGTGGGGGGCTACCAGAAGGAGTGGACCGATATATCCCATTTCCACATCAAATCTTGTGTTAGTAGAAATAATGGGATGTGTGAAATATGATGCTTATTACGGATTTTATAAACGTTTTGGTTATTCAAAACTTTGACCCTTTGTGGTGGAGGTACCAGAAGGAATGGTCCGGTCTCTACCAGCTTCATAACAGATCTTGTGTCGATGGAAATATTGAGATGTGCCAAGTTTGAATGGAATCGAATGTTGATTTCGCGTTTTATGAGCTTCATGGATATTCAAAATTTTGACCCCTTGTGGGGGAGGTACCGGAAGGAGTGGACCGATATATTCCATCTTCACACCAGACTTTGGGTTAATAAAAATATTGGGATATGTGAAATTTGAAAACAATCGGAATCTTACATCACATTTTATAAGAGTTATAATTATTCGAAATTTTGACCCTTTGTGGGGGAGGTACTTAATGGAAGGGAGCGATATTCTTCATTTTCGCATTTCAAGTAGCACTGATGGAAATATTAGGATTCGCAAAGTTTCAGCAAAATCGCATTATCCTCTCCCTTTTTGTGCAGTAAATTATTTTCTTTGAAAATATTGACATTTTCTGGGGGAGGTAGCAGAAGTAGTGGACCGATATTGCCCATCTCCCAACTCGATCTAAGTTTGATAATAATACTACGATGTACCAAGCTTAGACTGAATTGGATACCCCTTTTGAGAGTTATAGTGTGCACCAGCCAGACAGAGAGACGGACGGACATCCCTAGATCGACTGCAAATGTCCTTAAACGGATTTTGTCTAAAGAGACCTGGGGTCTAAAATCGTTATTTCAATGAGGCACGTTTTGGCCATATCAAATCATATATACCCTCTCTAGCCATATGACTGAGGGTATAAAAAACTCAGTCCCTCTTTTCATACCCCCCCTTCTGACTGTTTTATGCAGCACCATATGTTGGCTGTCTGGTCGTTGATTTGTTAGATTCTTTTTGCAATGTGTGTTTTTATTTTAACTTTTTTTTTGTTGACATGGAAACCACAATCCCTTCGCTTTGAAAAAATGCATTTGTTGTTGCTGGTTTTGTTGTGTTTCGCTCGTTTTTTGCTGAGTTTGCAAGAAATCCATTCTCAGCATTTCTATGCAGAAAAAAGTTAGTCTCGTTTGGATTTTGCACTTGTTTTTTGGCTTTGTTTATTCTGGACAACCGGCTGGCAGGCAGACAGACATACTGACCAACCGTGCGATCACATGCAGGGTATAGTTTACAAAATATCATTGTTGTGGAAAAAAATAAATTCACAATCTGCAAATGAAACGAAACCTGTGGATTTTTTTCTCTCTGCTTTTTGTTTTCAATTTATTGTCAATTGAGGCAGCAACAACATCAGCGGCGATTGTCATAGTTTCCCTAAATTGCACACAGAAACAGACTAAACTATGAAAAACATCGAATCAGACAGCCAACCTGCCAGCCAGCAATAATTGTTTACCTTGCAATTTTCCAGGTGTCAAGTTCAAGGAAACAATTTTTTTTTAGTCGTCCATCACCAGTGACAAAAATGTGCCATACCAACTGGGGGTTTCTTTTTTATTATTATTTTTTTTAATATTTTTGAAATTTCAATATTTTTATCCATTTTTGTTCTTTCTGTTCGATTGACCATAAGTAGAGTAATAATGAAATGCTTATCTAAGCTAAATTGAAAATTTGGTTTTGTGAAAGAAAAAAATTAACTTTTTATTCCCACAGGGTTTTGTTATTTCGATTGAGGTAGGATTTATTGAAATTTGGGTCAATTTACGTAATATTAATTACTATTGAGGTTTTATGTAGCCAAAAAAAAATATAAAATTTGGCTGACATTGAAATTTCAAATTTCCGTTAATGAAAATATTTTCCCAGGTCTGTGAACCAATTTGGAAAGAGAGGTTTAAATAAATAAGTTATGCGATCCCTTGTTGAAATTTCGACAAGTATTTTTTTTTTTTTTTGACACAAGTGTGATTAGACTCCCTTTGAATTTCAAATCTCAATATGTTTTTATAGAGCATATTATATCGGGTTTGTAGGCCGACCTTATATATGAGATGGGGTTTGCTATGGTGTATTTCAAAAATGAGAGTAAGAGAAATAACGAGGAGCGAAGAGAACGATTAAGCAGGTGTTAAGAAAGAGAAAAATGGCTTCTGAAAATCGATTTCATAAAAGAAGGTGAATGTGGCTTTATTAAGACTTCCAACAGATTCCGATTAAATTCAATTTTAATTCGAGTTCAAACATGTATTTTTAATAAAAAAAATATTAAATATAGAAATGTTCCCAACATCCAAATAAAGAAAATACCACAGGTTTTAATAAAAAACTATTGGGTCTAACCTCTGGCCTTTGGCCATATGATTCGATGTGACAGATTGTACATTTTTCATATTATTAGGTTTCAGATATTTTCAAAAATTCTCGGTACGTCTTCCGTAGCAAAAAAAAAAAAAATAAATAAATAAATAAAAATTGGAGCAAGAATTTTAACCAAGCCTGGCAAAAGGAGAGTAATTCTCTCTCTCTCTCTCCACACCATCAGAACCATTAACCAATAATTTAATCAGAGAGTAAAAAAATGGGAGAACATAAAAATGCGACTCACTGCTCGGCTCTGAAATAAAGACAAATAAATTTTAAATTAGAGCTGAAACCTTCAAAAAAAATTCCAACTTTTACACTCTTCACGATAAGAAAAATTATACTACAACTCGTAAAAATACTAATGCAATGGGGCTTATGTCAAAACATGTACCAATATTGAACATGGGTCGTAGGAGAAATTTTTTATCCAAAGAGAACTCAACATTTTAACTTATTTCAATTCGGTCGCTGTTTTGTCTTAATAATTGGAAAAGTCGAAGATCAGGGTAGTGAACTAAAATTCTTATCAATTGGTACTTTTCGAACAATTTGCCAAACCACCAACAGATTTCAGTACCAGATACCAACAGAGACTTCAATATCAAATTTGAGGATTTAAGACCTATCCCTTCACCCAATACAAAATTCAGTACCACTTGGTACTTTTCAAATTTCAGGATTTTATCTCTATCCCTTCACCCAATACCAAATTTAGTATATTTCGTACAATTATAGTACACATTTCTAAAATCATATCCACATCTCAATTCCAGATAACAAAAAATTCCTCAATAATAAATTTGAGAATTCTACCCCCTATCCTTTTACCCAATAGGAAATTTAGTACCATTTTGCACTTTTCGTACAAATATCGGACACATTTCTGATATCATCCTATATCTCGATTCCAGGTACCAATAAATACATCAATATTAAATTGGAGGATTTCGGTCCTAACCCTGCACCCAATAACAAAATTTAGTACCATTTTGCACTTTTCGTAGAAATATAGGACACATTTCCAAACCACCGACAGATCTCAAACACACAATAATCTAAATATCAAATTTCAGGATTTTATCTCTACACCCAATACCAAATTCAGTACCATTTAGTACTTTTCGTACAGTAATATCACCCGTTTCCGAAACCACTTCAATATTTCACTTCCAGATACCATCGGTAATCTAAATATCTAATTTCAGGACTTTATGTCTATCCATTCACCCAATACCAAATTTAGTACCATTCAGTACTTTTCATACAACTATAGTACACATTTCCGAAATCACCTCCATATCTCAATCTCAGGTATCAACCGAAACCTCAATATAAAATTTCGGGATTGCAGCTCTATTCCTTCGCCGAATACCAAATTTAGTACCATTTAGTACTTTTCTTACAATTCTAGTGACCATTTCTAAAACCACCTCCATATCTCATTCCCAGATAGCAAAATGAGACCTCAATATTATATTTGGGAATTCCAGTTCGATTCCTTCAGCCAACCTCCATATCTCCATGCCATACGTGAACATCGACCCCAATACCAAATTTCAGTTTTCAAGCACTATCTGTTCACCCAATACCAAATAAGTAAGCATTTGCAAAAGATCCTACATAACTCAATCTTATACTCCATCAGTAGTCCTAATTCCAATTTCAAGATTACAGCCCTATCGGTTCCCACACAAATCCAAATTGTACCAAAATTTAGTACACATAAATACGAATTTCCAAAACTTCCTACATACCACAATTCTACACTCCAAATTACCAAAACCACTTCCATGCCCAATAGGATCCATACAAAGCCATATAATTCTTATTTTCAATTTTCAGAATTCCAGCTCTGTCTAATTCCAATTTGTACCAAATTTAGTACCATTTAATTTATATAAAAACGAATTTTCAAAACTTCCTATATACCTTAATCCCGCACTCCCACAGTAATTCCAAATCCAAATTTTAGAATTTTTCCCCTATCGGATTGCCAAAAAAATTTAAATTGTACCAAATTAAGTTAATAGTAATGTTAATTACAAATTTCAGTATTCCAGGTTCACCCAAATCGAATTTATACCAAATTGAGGACTTTTCGTGCACATAAGTGCAAATATCGAAAGCTTCCTCTACATAAATATTCCATTTAAACTACTACTATAAATATATATATATACAAACATATATTTTCTTAATATCAATTATGTCATAATGTCATGTCATAGATATTCTATTATCAGTTTTATTATTTTCTTATTTTTTTCTATTTTTTATGCCTTTCAATGTGTTCAGATTTTCTTTCGAATATTCCCGGATGTACTTCGTAAACAAAAAAAAAATCTCGCTGGTTGGCTGGCTGCCCCAGCATAAGCAAGAGCAACAGTAGCAGCAACAACATTAGTATCACAGTTGAGAATAAAATTAATTTATAATGTTTTGGGAAAAACTGATAATAAATGTTTTTTTTTTCTTTTTAATTTCAACAACAATTCAAATCTTTTGTTTGTCTGCAACACCAAACAACATGTTGTCACGAATACATGTATGAATGTGTGTTGAGGACAATAAATAAATTTTGCATGAAATTGCTTATATTTTTTTTTAATTACGAAGACAATAATAATATTGTTGTTGCAGTCTGGATTATTGCAAAAGAAATGAAAAGGAAGAGAAAAAAAAAAACAAAAATATGACAGCAAACAAAATAGGCGCCATTACCCTAATCGGGAGAATGGAGCTCTGAGAGAGTTGACTTTGTGTCACTGCTGACGTTGATGATCAATGCGGTTTATTTTTGTTTTTTTTTTTTTTGCTGTTGATACTTGAACTTGCCAATATGCTCAGAGTATGTGTGTGTTTGTGTTACTTTGGCGGGACATTTCTGTGACAAAAACCCATTTGTCTGTATGTGTGTGTGTGTGGTCATTTGCTCCCATTTGATTTTTAGTTTCTTTTCTTTTTGGGTGACAAAGAGGTTATCTGTTCATAATTTTTACTGTATGGAGATGGATGCTTTGGTCGCAATGTGTGTTTTCCTTAGAACTTGACAATGCCAACATACATGTTATGCCGACTGACAATATGTCATACGATTTGTTTATGTGTGTGTGTATGAATGAATTAGTCTGAGAAAGCACTAAAACAGGAAATAAAGTTGTTGCTTCTTTAATGGCTATTTCACAGATAGACGAAATACAAATTGGTATTTTATTCCAGCACATTTTTCAAAATCAGTATAAAAAGAATTTTTAAAAAATATGCTGAAATAATATTTAGATTCGGATTTCGAAGAAAGAAAACGATTTGAGAAACTGATTGAGACGATTTTTGATGGGCAATTGATAGGGACCTCTTTATAATGATGATGATGATGATGATAATAATAATAATAATAATAATAATAATAATAATAATAATAATAATAATAATAATAATAGTAATAATAATAATAATAATAATAATAATAATAATAATAATAATAATAATATTAATATTAATAATATTAAAAATAATAATAATAATTTTAATAATAATTATAATAATAATAATAAGCTGTGGGAAAATCGTACGTTTTCTAGATGATCTACGAAATATATTTTTAAATATGAATTCTGAAATGCCGTCCGATTTTTTTTGTGTACATGGACGATATCCAAGGTCTTCTATATATACAGGGTGAGATAAAAAAAACTGCAACAAAGCAAACGCCATAATTTTTACATTTTTTTGAAAGTTTATTGAATGAAAGCAAAAAATGTCGGAAATAGCATCAAATTTTAGAATAAGTTTAGATTTGTTCGAATTGGTCACTTTTGGCACGAATTATGGCCTTCAAACGGCCAATGAAACTGTCACACGCTGTCCGAATGTTGCTCTGCGATATTTTGGCCCACTTCCAGCGAAGTGCTTGCTTAAGGTGATCGACACTTTTGTATTTTTTAGTGCAAACCTTGCTTTCCAAAATACTCCAGACACAATAGTCCAACGGATTGGTATCCGAAGATTTTGGTGGCCATTGTGCGCTGGAAATGAAGCGAGGAACCTCATTTTATAATCATTCCTGGGTGGCGCGTGCTGAGTGCGATGATACTGAGTCCTGTTGGAATGTCCAAGGTCTGCGGCAAAAATGTTTGCGTGCCCAAGGCTTTAATATACCCTCCATAATATTTTCGCCATAATATTCGGAATTTATTTTAATGCCACGGTCGATTAATACGAGCGGAGAGCGACCATCGGCTGTTATGGCGGCCCACACCATCACCATGGCTGGCGCTTCAGTTCTGGTGGCCAACCGAAGGGGCACATTTTCAGCTGACCTCTTTTAGCAAGTAAACACGATTATTTTTTTGTTTACAAACTGCTGGGCAACGAATGTTTTCTCATCGGCAAATTCGGCAGTTCAGCAATTTCGGCCAAGCGAAGCAACTATTTAGCTTTTTTCAGTCTATTTTCTATCTGTTGCGGTGTAAGATCTTGCAATTTTTGGAATTTCAATGGCTTTACCCCGAGCTCATTTTTCAATATTTGCCGAATGGAATACTGCGATATGTTCAGCTCATGAGCCATTTTTCGGCTACTGCGACGCAGGTTTCGATCAAGTCGTTTCATTACTTTTCGAAACATTTCTGCTGATGTTGCTGTTTTCTTCCGTCGACTTCCTTGACGTCGGGCTACGCTACCAGTATCACGGTAACGAGCGATGTTACGAGACATAAAAGATTTATTCATATTTAAATGCTGGAGTGCTCTAACCATAGCCACTTGTGGTTATCCAGCCAAATATAAAGAAATCACTCTATCACGCTTGAATTCCATCACGAATAACTTTTTCTCTGGTAAATTCTCACCAAAAGGCTTTGCTTTTGTACGCTTGTAAACAATATAATGAGCTGTCAGTGGAATAATTTTAACAGCTGTCGGACGAGTGGCTTAGAAATGACAGCAGTCTGAAGTTGGTTGCAGTTGTTTCATCTCACCCTGTATATACCTAAAATGCACAGACTACGGGGAATATATATCCGAAAATGTTCGAAAGTGTGTAAGAGGGGGGAATGCCCTCTCTAATATTCTGTATTTTTAGCCTAATTATTTCGTGGGTTATTTCTCTTCAACGCCGAACCCAATATTCAATATTCGATCTCCGGCCACTATTTTAGTTTCCGATAATGTATGGTCTAAAGGAAGCTCTTTGCTTAATCCCCTAACAACATATAAGTGAATAATAATCCCACATTTTCTCATGTCACGCCAAATTTGAAAGGTCAAATGTTATGCTTTGAAGAAATCTAAATCTAAATAAAAAGCCGGAATTTTTATATCATCAAAAGCCAAGCAGTTAACCAGCTACTTTATCCAATATCGAGTAACTCCAAGATCTGCTCCAGAATAAAAATCCAAAAAGAGGCAAATCTAAACACAGGCATGCCATAGGCATAGCATAATAAACAGCTTTACAAGCAATTACAAATTGATTATTATTTTTACAAAATACCATAACAAAGCAGCAGAGAAAATGAAACGAAAAAGAGGAACAAAAAAAACAAGAGAAAAACTGAAAGGCAATGCGGAAATCACTTCGACTTAGATGTCGATATGCCAGAGCCAGTTAAGTGCTGCAGATACTTATGATGCGATCCGAAACTATCCAACACACCGCCAATGGTGGGTGTTTGAGGGCAGATCTGCTCAACTATGAGTGCATGAATGAAAGTCAGGGAGAGGAGAGAGGTGGGGGGAACTTCGCTCTTGTATTATTGTTCCTCCTCAAAGTTATCATAAATAGCTGTTGGTTCTTCAAAATGAAAACAAATGAAGTTGCTGGATAGCTGTTCTGTGCCACTGGCTCCCTTCTTTGCATATGGAGCTGCTGATGGTCATCTCGCGGAAAGATAAACGATTTTGCGGGTGGCATATCAATCTATGCGAAAATAAATTACCACAACGCACAACGTTTAAGCAAATAATGAATAATGAGTTATTTATAAGCGTGTTTATGTAGCATATAAAGTTGCAATTACCGATGTGTGGGGATGACGAAGTGGTGGGAAGGAGGGAAGGAGGGGTATGGAATAAAAATAAAGAATGAGAATCATGTAAAATCATTGAAATATTGCCGAAACAAAAAGTAGAGGCATTTGAAAGGTCTTGCATAGAGAGAGAATTCCATGAGAGGTATTCTGTAGGCAGAAGATCTTAATTTATGGTAACATAGTTCAGAGCGCGGATTGAAACAAGGAATATATAGGGAGGGTGAGATCAAAAAAACTGCGACCAACTTCAGACTGCTGTCATTTCTGAGCCATTCGTCCGACAGTTGTTAAAATTATTCCCGTGACAGGTCATTATATTGTTTAAAAGCGTACAAAAGCAAAGCATTCTGGTGAGAATTTTCCAGGAAAAAAAGTTATTCGTGATGGAATTCAAGCGTGGTAGTGTGATTTCTTTATATTTGGCTGGAAAACCCCCAAGTGGCTATCGTTAGAGCACTCCAGCATTTAAATGTGAATAAATCTTTTGTCTCGTTCTCGTACAATAGCTCGTTATCGTTGAATTGGACAGTATTGACAAACTGCTTCGAAACCCTACCCCATTAAGTGTCAACAGTTAGAATTTTCATAGCACAGGGCTGGGGGTATACATGTGTCGGCAAAACCGACTGATTCTATTTATTATGTTTTAGCATATTTTGTTTTCAATATTGGTTTGTAGATGGCGTTCCGTAAAAATTTAAATTTGTTGTTGTACATACATAGCTGTCCAGTTATGGCTAATTTAAATGTTCCCCACCTAATCACGAATATTTTTTTTCAAGGTTTTCTAATTCTGATTTCGCACAACGTTTTAGTTCGCATAAATAGAAAACATAATCGTCTCCATGTGTATGGCGCCAAAAAAGTGTCGGCCGATTAAAAAGTCGACAGATTATAATTAATTGGTTTTTCTCAGTTGTTGTTGTTGTACTCATGCAGCTACTGGATTGGTCCATTTACTTTGAGGGTATCATCGTACCTGATAAGGCGAAACTATTTTCTTTAGTAAATAGTTTTTTTATGTTTTTCGAGTAGATTAGACATGGAATTTTGCAACAATGTTGCCGATGAGACGATTGGCGATGGATGAGAAGGCGGAGCTAATACTTATGTTGAGATTATAATGTGGCACAGTGGGGGAAAGTGTAGTGTAAAATTAGTGGTGATATTTCCTATTATGAATAATAGTAATAATAATAATAATAATAATAAAAATAATAATAATAATAATAATAATAATAATAATAATAATAATAATAATAATAATAATAATAATAATTATAATAATAATAATTATAATTATAATAATAATAATAATAATAATAATAATAATAATAATAATAATAATAATAATAATAATAATAATAATAATAATAATAATAATAATAATAATAATAATAATAATAATGGTTCTCCGATTTTTCATCATAAAATTGAACAAAGAGAGGATTGTTATGAGTTATATTTGAAATTACTAAAAAAAGGATCTTCAATATATTCAAAATATTATTGGCGCCCAAGCTGCAAATATAATCTTCGATACCTTCATAATTGTAAATCTGTCGATAATTGCTGTCCATTCCACTGTCAGAGAAGCTCACAGAGAGTCAGCTCCCAATCCAAAGTCCGTATAAAGAAAATGTGCTCGAGCCATACTTTGCCATAGCATTATTGCATCATGTGGAATGTTTAAAAATAATAATCATTTCATAAATATGTATTAAAATACAAACACACACACACACACACACAGAGAGACACATGCGTGCGTGTTAATGTCTTTCTACTGATAACCTAGATTTTTGTTTTGATTTAAATTTATGGCAAAGATTTAATAGAAATAATTAACTATGGACTATGTGGTAATGAAACGCAATTTAGTTGAATGAATTTTATAGAAAAAAAATTTCAAATATTTTTTTCCAAAATTGCTTTGTAGCTTTTTTCAAATATTCAGTTTTTTATGTATTCCATACATTTATTCTTGTATTTTTCTCATTTTTACTAAGTCTATTCATGTACTCACTCACTCTCTCTTTCTTCTATTCTCTTTTTGACCAACTCTCATTAGTTGCATTTTTAGTAGGGGTGACTAGTTTTGGTGAGATAAAAAAACTGCAACGAAGTCAAACGCCATAATTTTTACATTTTTTTTTAAATTTTATTAAAAGCAAAAAAGTTCGGAAATAGCATCAAATTTTAGAATAAGTTTAGATTTGTTCCAATTGGTCACCTTTGGCACGAATTATGGCCTTCAAACGGCCAATGAAACCGTCACACGCTGCCCGAAATTTGCTCTGCGGTATATTGACCCATTGCCGGAGAAGCGCTTGCTTGAGGTGATCGACACTTTGGTATTTTTTTGTGCCAACCTTGCTTTGCAAAATACTCCAGACACAATAGACCAACGGATTGGTATCCGGAGACATTGGTGGCCATTGTGGGCTGAAAATGAAACGAGGAACCTCATTGTGCAACCATTCTTGGGTGGCGCGTGCAGAGTGTGATGGTGCTGAGTCCTGTTGGAATGTCCAAGGTCTGCGGCCAAAATGTTTGCATGCCCAAGGCCTTAATAGCCCCTCCAGAATATTTTCGCAATAATATTTGGCATTTATTCTGATGCCACGGTCGATTAATACGAGCGGAGAGCGCCCATCGGCTGTTAAGGCGGCCCACACCATCACCATGGCCGGCGCTTGAGTTCTGGTGGCCAACCAAAGGTGCACATTTTCAGCTGACCTGTTTGGTAAGAAAACACGATCATGTTTTTTTTGTTTACAAACTGCTGGACAACGAATATTTTCTCATCCAAATTCGGAGAAAACCAATTTCGGCAGTCCACCACTTTCGGCCAAGCAAAGCAACTCTTTAGCTCTTTTGAGTATATTTTCTTTCTGTTGCGGTGTAAGTTCTTGTACTCGTGGATATTCAATGGCTTTACCCCGAGCTCATTTTTCAATATTTGCCGAATGGAAAATTGCGATATGTTCATCTCACGAGCCATTTTTCGGCCACTGCGACGCGGGTTTCGTTCGATCAAGTCGCTTCTTTACTTTTCGAACCATTTCTGCTGAAGTAGCTGTTTTCGTTCGTCCACTTCAGGCTACGCTACCAGTATCACGGTAACGAGCCAATCTCCGAACTCAATCAAAGTTAGACAATAATATTACGATGTACCAAGCCTGGTTTCTATACTTTTTTAATGTTTGAATGAAAGAATGAACGAATTGTTTTGGGAGACTATAGCTTGATGTTTGGAAAACTTAGATAGAACGACATTTTTAAAATGTTTGTCTCCAGAGAATATTTTCTGTGATTCTCATAAGGTCTTCTTCTATGTATGGAACACCTTTTGCAGGTCTTCTATAAATAGAAGATCTTCTATAGTACTCCCATGGGTCATGTACGAAATATGAGTTTCGAATGCGGCTAAATTTTTAATTTTATTCACTGCCAAAAATCTATGATGGAGATTAGAAAATATTCCCCACAAAATCATGTGAATTTTGGAAAAATACGTTTTTAGAAATTATTTTCTTTATGCCATGTACGTTTTTTTATGCAATACATTGTGCATGCAACATCTGGTTGCAAAAATCCAAAAAAAAAAAAAAAAACGCAAAACTAAAATCAAAATTTCAAAATGAAATGATGTCATTCCGCAAAACTTCTTATGTATACAAAGCTTGTTCTATGGTCCGTAAAAAAAGGCATGCTAACAAACATATGTATAAGTCAGTATATATTATGTTCACAGCTTGCATCTGATGCATTTCGGAATGATTGATTTCGCGCTAAAAGAACCATTCGACTGACAAACAATTGTTTATTGCCTGGCAGACAGACAGACAGACCGCCTAACTGGGAGGCAATGCAAGCCGGCAGGCAGTCGGCCAGCCATGCCGTGCAGTTTTGAATTTGTGCAAATATTTAATTGATATTTCTGTTCTAACTCAATCACGACACATTGTTTCGTTTTTTTTTTGTGGTCAAAGTGTGATAATTGAACTAATTTCTGTGAGGATTTTGTTTATAATACACAGAAGTGGCATGGAAGTAGCAGAAGGCATCATCGGATTTTTTCTTCTGTTTTCTTTTTGTGGTATTGGCTAACAATGAATGCATCTGCCAATTTATGCCACATTCAATAATGATGATTGATGAAAATTTGAATGTGTTAACTTGAAGGGGGAGGATGATGATTGGAGTAATTTTCAGATAAATATTAAGAAACAATAAAAAATGTAGTTTTATAGAAGAAACTGTAATTTATAAAATTGGAATTCCGTGCCAAGAGACTAAGAAATCTTTAAAAAGTTACTAATTTTTTTTTTGCTTAAAAAATATAAAATTATAGCCATACATTTGGGAGCCAAAATGTAATATAATATTAAAAGTTTTAAAAAACTCACCAACTTTTTTTATTATTTATTATAATTTTTGAATGTATGTCATCTATTTTTGACATTTCGAATTCCGACCGTTTTGCTAATTAATATCGTTAAAGATCTAAGAAAAACATGTTTGATGAGAAGAGCGACATCTTGATATCAAAACTCTGCCCTAGAAATGAATAATTGACCTCTATGTTTTACTATTTCCTCTCCCGTTCTTTTCTCTCCGAGCGAATTTCACATTTTTTTCTCTTTTTCTAGTTCTATAAATGTATAAATAATCATTAAAACAAAGAGAGGCAAAGAAAGGGCAAAGAGCGCCATCTCGATATCAGTTTGTTTTTGGTAGACATCTAGCTACTTAAGTAATAACAATTTGAATGAAAGGATGAACGATTTTTTCTCGAAGAATGAATTTCACATTTCGACCCTTTCTTAGTTATGCCATTGAAAGACTAAATTAAAGTACTTGATGTGAGAGCGACATCTTAATATCAAAATTTTGCTGTAGAAATAAAAATTCTGGAGGGCATATATATTCGCTAAAGGCACTCTGAAGCTCATCAATGAGCAGGGGACTTTCTGAAGCTATAAATCGATTAACTTTTAAAGCTTTTCTGTAGACCTAAGGTCTTATGAAGCTGTTCTCAATACAGAGGGCCGTTTAAACTTTTTTAAGACAGAAGAACTTCAAAAGCTCTTTTAAAGAGAGAAGACCTTTAGAAGATCTTTTAAAGACAGAAACTGATCTGAAGTTCTTCTATAGACTGAAAAGCTTTTGTAGCTGTTCTATAAAAGTTGATATTCTATAGATAAAAGTCCTTCAAAACCACCTCTATAGAGAGAAGACCGTTGGAAGTTATCCTATAAACAAGAGCTCTTCCGATTTCTTGGTCAAAACACCATTTGCAATACTCCTAGAGATAAATGACTCTTTGTAGCACCTTTAGAGATAGAAAACCTTTTGAGGATCTTATGTTGTTAGAAGACCTTCTGAAGCTATTCAATATATAGATAGCCTTCTTCTATAGACAGAAAACAACCTGAACTTCTTTTATAGACAATAAAGGGTAGACGACTTTGTAAAAACCCTTCTATAGGCAGAAGACCTTCTGAAGCTCTCCAATAGACGGAAGATCTTCTGAAGCTCCCCTTTAGACAGAAGACCTGCTGAAGTTGCAGATAGAAGATCTTCGGAAGATATCCTATAGACAGAACACCTTCAGAAGTTATCCTATTGACAGAAGACCTTCTGAAGCTGTCCTAAAAACAGAAGACCCTGTGAGGCTCCTTTATAGACAGAAGACCTTCTGAAGCTGTCATAAAAACAGAAGACTTTCTAAGGCTCTTCTATAGATAGAAGACCGAAAGCTCTTCTATAGATAGAAGACCTAAAGCTCTTCTCATTCTAAAGCTCATATTTATATAGAAGACCTCATAAAGCTCTTCTAGAGATAGGAGACCTTCTACATATCGCAACATTCCATTCGGCAAATATTGAAAAATGGGCCTTTAGACAGAAGACCTTCTAAAGCTCTTTTATATACAGAATACCTTCTAAAGCTCTCATAAAGACAGAAGACTTTCTAAGGCTCTTCTAAAGCACTTCTATAGATGGAAGACCTAAAGCTCTTCTATAGATGGAAGACCTAAAGCTCTTCTGTTGATAGAAGACCTAAAGTTCTTCTAAAGCTCTTTTCCGGATACAGGATCTTCTGAAGCTCTTATAAAGATATAAGACCTTCGGAAGCTCTTCTAAAGATAGAATAACTTCTAAATATCTTATAAAGATACAAGACCTTCTAAAGCTGATCTATGAATATGAGATCTTTTGAAGAAAGACAAGAGACCTTCTTAAAGTTTTTCTTTGGGCAGAAGCCTTTCTGAAGCTCTTTTGTAGAAAAAAATATTCTCAAAGCTCTTCTGTGGACAGAAGCTCTTATAAAGATCTTTGAAGATATACGACCTTCTGAAAAACTCTCAGGGATATAATATCTTCTATAGGCCTTCTCTATATAAAATACCTTCTAAAGGATCTTCTCTCTACAAGCGACCTATTGAAGGATCAATTTAGGTTTCTATTAATGAAAACCCAGAAGATTCAGAAAATGTCTTATTGAAGATATTTTCGAAGACCTACACGGGGTCCAGATAAAAGTCCCGTAGAAGGCTTCTCCGGATAATCCCTCACAAATGCCCCATTCTCTATAGGTTACCGTCGAAGAAATCCCAGAAGATTTTTTACAAATGTATTTTTGAAGATATTTTCGAAAACCTACAGAGGGCACATTATTAAAAAAAAAAAAAAAAAAAAAACGGAAAAAACACTTCTCCGGATAATCCCTTATAAACGTCCCATTCAATTTTCATTTATTTCTTATTGAAGATATTTTCGAAGTTACCTAGAGAGGGCCTTTATTCATTAAAACCCCGTTGAAGATTTCCCTGGATAATCCACTACAAACTCCTAATTCTCTATAAGTTTCCATCGAAGAAAGCCCAGAAAATCTTCAGATGTTCTATATTCATAAAAACCTCATAAAAGACTTCTCCGGATAATCCCACGCTAACGCGCCATTCAATTTTAATTTCTTAATTAACCATATCTCGAAAAGTAGACCTATCAATTGTCGAAGACAAACGCCCCATTCAATTTTCATCAATATTGAACATATTTTCGAAGTTACCTAGAAAGGGCCATTATTTATTAACTACCCGTAGAGGATTTTTCTGGATAATCCACCAGAAACTCCTCATTCTCTATAAGTTTCCATCGAAGAAAGCCCAGAAGATCTTCAGAGGGTAATTTATTCATAAAAGTCTGATAGAAGACTTCTCCTGATAATCCCTCGCTAACGCGCCATTCAATTTCTATTTCTTAATTAGCCATATCTCGAAAATTAGACCTATCAATTGTCGAAGGCAAAAAAAGAATATCTTTCTAAATCAAAGATCAAATCAATGCAAATTGAGCAAAACTAAAATTCAAAAAAGAAACACCGCCAACAGATGGTGTTTTGCGGGCGTTTTTTTTAACAAGAATTTATTTGACTCGAAGAGATCACCCACAATTTGGAATACAAAATAAAAAACAAAACCAACAACTCAATGGTTGGAGCTTCAAAGCAAACAAACAAAAACGAACGGGTAAGTGTAGGTGTGTGCGTATGTTTGTATCTTGGGAAATGTGTATAACCTCAAAGATAAACAAAACAAGTGAATATTTAAAACAGATCCTAAACAAAAAAAAAAATAGTAGAGCGAACGCATCCCAAACAAACAAACCGCAATACCAAAAATTTTGAATAAGAAAAAAAAAACTAAACATAAATGAAACCATAACAAATTGGAGAATGAAAAAAAACAACAACAACAATTTTAAAGAAAATAAAAATGAATGAATGCAAAATTTTTTTTGAAATTTTGTTTCAAATTTTTGTCAACATATTTAGGTTAATTTTTGAAAAAAAAAAACGAGTAAAAAATTAGTAAGTTCTGCCTGGCCGATCTTTGAATACGATCCATTATTTGGAACAAATTTGGAAATTTTCAAAAAAAAAAAAAAAAATAGAATCCTTTAAAAATTCTCTTAAAAATACCGAATACAGAATATTCCGGTGAATATTCTACCTAAAATCGTCAAAATATCGAAAATAGGGAGGTACCTATGTATGGGGCTGTACGAAGACCTAGACCTGCAAAGAAAATTTTCCGTCATAGACTATAGTACCCATTAGGAACTTCAAATACGAAATTGGAAACAATTCCGGTGAATAATGTCGCTAAAACCATCAAAATACCGAATATAGGGAGTTACAGTTATATGGGGGCTATACCCAAACATGGTATACAGCCCATTTTCAAAATTGCAGACCAAAGACACATTTGAGTAAAATTTTATCAACCTACTTCAATTCGTTCGGAAGTTAGAGTGATTGCCACAGACAGACGGACGGACAGACATAGAATTTTATGCTGATCAAGAATATATATTCTTTGTGGGGTATTTTTTGATTCTCTTTCCGACCGTATTAATTCTAATAATTATGACACTTGTTGTGAAAAGAAATGTTAAGATTTCATCCAAAAATTGCTAAGTTTCTCTCTTAAACATATGCATCAATTTGATATGTTTGAAGGGTTTTAGTTACATTATAACTTGCCATTTTTGATTATTCGCCTGCCGACCATGCCCTCTGCATTCCTCACAATATATTTTTTTTTTTTGTAAATTCTTAGAACTGTGTTACGGATCAATTGGCCCAACATTGATCAAAGAGAAGCAGAGAACGAAAAAAAAACGGAAACATTGTTTACCCCAAAGGCCACAGCAACACCAACAACAACACTAGTGCATACCAATATCATCTTGTAATTAAGATCAAACTCCTCAATAAGCAAATAATAACACGTTCCAATATTACATACACATACACTCCTATAATGAAAATGATCTCCAATCATCGAACTGAAGGGAGTAAAGGGAGGAGGGGAAAAGAGACACGGTAGTTGTGTTTATGGAAATGCTTGAGAATGTACTTCATTTGTTTCTGAAGATGAGATGAGATACCACACAACAACAATTACTCCCCACAACTACTCCACATAAGTGCTCTTCCTTCTTACAATTATTGCACATCAATAATTACACAGACACACACTCATGCACGAATGCTCACCCACAACACTCCTCATTTCCTATTGCCTGCCATTGAGAGATCAATTCTCAGCTCTAGATGGGTGGCTGGCCGACACTCTCACACCCAACACTTGTTGCATTCACAAGAGTCATTTGAATATTGTTGTTGGCGTTGTTGCTTGATTTTCTTTCTTTTTTTGTTATTGTATCATTCATTCCTTTTTTGTGTATTTAGTTCATGCATTCATTCATTGATTATTTCCACAATGGGACTTGCTTGGATTTGTGATAACGTTGGCTGTTTGGTTGTTCGGTGCTGTGTTGTTGTGTGTGTGCGTTGTGCACTCAGTTGCAATTGAAGAGAGCGCTCAATTTGAATAATTTAAGAGATGAAGAGAAACATTGAATGGTATCAATATGCATTGATAGGCAAAATAATAATAACAAAAATGCATTTGAATTGGAAAATATTCAAAGGAGAACTAAAAGAATAAAGAGTATTTAGACTTATTGATGAAATTGAAAGGCAATGTGGTAAAATGGGGTTTTAAATGTTAGAGAAATAGATAATCTGAAGAGAAATGAACTTTAAAAGAATAATAAAGGAATTATGACCAAAATAAGAAAATTAAATATTCGTTTAATAAAAAGCGGAAATGAAACACTCTAATAATGCGATAAACTCAAAAATAAAGAAGTTATGGTCAAAATAGGAGAATCAAATATTTATTATTAAGAAACATAGTGAAATAATGAAAGAGAAATTCTCAAGAGAATTTTAATATAATTTTTTTGCGACAACTTGTCGAAGAAGTGGGTCGATAAAGTCCACATTCAAATCAGATAACTATTTAAGAGAAATATTTAGATATACTAAGTTCGAAAATAATTTTTCGCAAGTTATGAAATATAAAAAAATGTTTGCCCTTTGTGGGGAAGGTACTACAAGAAATGGTCCGATATTTTCCTTATCCACACCAGATCTTGTGTAAATAAAAATTTTGCGATGAGTGAAAATTCAAGAGTATCTGATGATTATTTTGTATTTTATGAGATATATAATTATTCTAAATTTCGACCCTTTGTGGGGGAGGTATCAGAAGGGTTAGGCCGATATATCCCATCTCCACAGCTGATCTTGTGTTAGTAAATATATTGAAATGTGCCGAGTTTGAAAGAAATCGAATGCTCACTTTCCGTTTTATGAACCTCATAATTATTCATATTTTTGAACCATTTGTGGGGAAGGAACTATAAGCAATGGTCCGATATATTCCTTCTTCACACCAGATCTTGTGTAATTAAAAATATTGATATATGTGAAAATTAAAGAGAATCTGATGCTTATTTCGTATTTTTATGAGATATATAATTATTCAAAAATTTGACCCGTTGTGGGGGAGGTACCAGAATTGATGGGTCGATTTGTACCATCTTCACACCAGATCTTGTGTTATCAAAAATGTTGGCATGTATGACATCTGAGGAGAATCTGATGCTTATTTCGTATTTTAGATATATAATTATTCAAAATGTTGACCCCTTTACAAGAAGGAGTGGATCGATATGTACCATCTTCACACCTGATCTTGTGTTATCAAAAATGTTGGCATGCGTGAAATTTCAGGAGAATCTGATGCTTATTTCGTATTTTATGAGATATATAGTTATTCGAAATATTGACCCGTTGTGGGGGAGGTATCAGAAGGGGTAGGTCGAAATCTACCATCTTCACAACAGATTTTGTGTTAGTAGAAACATTGAGATTTGCCGAGTTTGAAAGTCATCGGATGCTCATTTCGCGCTTTATGGGATTTATGGTTATTCAAAATGTTGACCCCTTTGTGGGGGAGGTACAAGAAGGAGTGAATCGATATGTACCATCTTCACACCAGATCTTGTGTTATCAAAAATGTTGGCATGTGTGAAATCTGAGGAGAATCTGATGTTTGTTTCGTATTTAATGAAAGATATAATTATTGGAAATATTGACCCGTTGTGGGGGAGGTACCAGAAGGGGAAGGCTGAAATCTACCATTTTCACACCAGATCTTGTGTTAGTAGAAATATTGAGATTTGCCGAGTTTGAAAGTAATCGAATGCTCATTTCGCGTTTTATGGGCTTTATGGCTATTCAAAATGATGACCCCTTTGTGGGGGAGGTATAAGAAGGAGTGGATCGATATGTACCATCTTCACACCAGATCTTGTGCTATCAAAAATGTTGGCATGTGTGAAATCTGAGGAGAATCTGACGCTTATTTCGTATTTTATGAGAGATATAATTATTCGAGATTTCGACCCCTTGGGAGGGAGGTACCAGAAGAGGTGGTCCGATAAATTCTATATTTACGCCAGATCTTGTGTTAGTAAAAATATTGAGATGTACCGAATTTGAAAGTAATCCAACGCTCATTTCGAGTGTTATGGGCTTTATGGTTATTCAAAATGTTGACCTTTGAGGGGGAGGTACCCGAGGGAGAGGTCCGTTCAATTCGTTCTTTTTACCAGATCATGTCTTTGTAGAAATACTGAAATGTGCAAACTTTGAAGACAATCGGAATCTTACTTTAATTTTTATAATTGTTATAATTATTCAAAATTTCGACCTTTTGTGGGGGAGGTACTTCATCGAGAGGGCCGTTACTGTCCATTCTCGCAACTGGTTAGTGCTAACCAAAACATTAGGTTTTGGTAAATTTGCACATCATTTATGTTTTTTTTTTTTTTTTTTGAAATTTTTGACCTCTTGTTGGAGAGGTACCAGAAGTGGTGGACCAATATTACCCATCTCCGAACTCGATCCAAGTTTGGTAATAATAGTACGATGTACTAAATTTGGGAGAAATAATCTATTTTGATTTTCAACCAGAGAATAGGATGTAAAACTCAACCTCTTTACTACCCAAAAACAAATTCGGAAAATTTTACAAAAATAAAACTAAAGCCAAACAATTAACCTTGAATTGAAAGCATTTAACCAAATTCAACTAACTTGCCAATGTTGAGTGTAGGGAAGAAGAAATTTAATCCTTTTTCAGCACCACCACCACCTCGTCGGCCACCAACACAGTGTGTAAGTTGTTGGTTGGGTATTTTGCGGTTAAGTATCACTCCAGAGCAGTTTTATTGGCAGTCCGTTAATGAAATCGAAGATAAACGGTCTCTTCCAGAGAAGAGGGTAAAACAAAAGACATTAATGAAGAAAAAAGTGTCAACAAAGACGCAAAGAAGAAGACGAAGACGAAGAAAAAGATGTGCAGTTACGAGAAGTTATGGCCTTTGGAGGCACGAAAACCACAAAAAGAAAAGTAGTTGTTGTCGTTGTCGTAATAGTGGCCGTGGCCAAGTACATCTAACGGCATAAACAGGCAACATGATTTGGTTGTTGTGATTTTTGCTTTGTAGGTTTTACATGCTTTCAGTCGGGCTTTTTTCATTCATCAAGTTCAACATTGATTTTTGTATTAAAAACTGGATTTGTGTTTTATTTTTAAATTGAGAGAAACATCTAAGGGATTTTTTTTGAGAACATTTTTGGAAGAATTAGACTTGAAGAATTCTTAAAAGGACTTTCGGAGCAATTAATGTGGATTTTTTCAAAGAAATTTTGAAATTATTTTTTTAAGAATTAAGAATTCAAAAGAACTTTCGGCCAAAAAAGTGCGTTTTTAAAGAAATTTTTAGTCATTTTTCGAAAAGACTTTTTGACTTTCGGACTAAAAGAAGTGGATTTGAAAGAAATTCCCTAAGGACTTTTTGATTAATTTTTTAAAGGACTTTGAAAACTGGAATCGTGGATTTTAAAAAGAATTTTCGAAAGGACTTTTTGAGCAATAATCGAAATACAAATCGTACATTTTTTGACTATTTTTTTAAAAAGACTAATTGAACAATAATCTTGGCTTTTTAAGATTTTTTTGGTGGAAAAATGTGAATATTTTTAAGAACTTTTCAAAAGAACTTTTTGGTTAGAAAATGTGGATATTTTGAAGAACTTTTTGGCTAAAAAATATGGGTATTATGTACGAATTTTTAAATGATTTCTAAACATATATTTTGGACTTTTTAGAGAATATTTGGAAAGAACAAACGTAGTAATTAGGCAGTACTAGTGAATTTTTTAAAAGGACTTTCTGAGATACAGTCAAGCATTTTTTAAAGAATTATTCAAAAGGGCTTTGGGAAAAAAATCAAGGTTTCTTTAAATATTTATTGAAAGAAGTTTCAGATCAATAATCATGTTTTTAAAGGACTTTCTGATTTACTTTTTAAAGGATATTCTGACTAGAAATCGTAGATTTTTTAAATATATTTTTTTTGAAAGGACTTTTAGAATGAAAATCGTGAATTAAAAAAAAAAAAGAAAATGACATTGCGCCTAAAATCGTGAATTTTTTAACTTTATTTTTTATTTATTTATTTTTTTTAAAAGGAGTTTTAAAGATTTCTAAAGGACTTTCTCACCCATTTCTTGTAAGGACTTTTTGATTAATAATCGTAGATTTAAAAAAAATTAAAGGACTTTCTAAACAAAAATAGGAGGATATGAAAGAATTTTCAAAAAAAAAAAAAACTTTCAGAGTAAAAATTGTGGATTTTTAATAATTTTTTCAAAAGGTCTTTGGGACTAAAAATCTTGCAAAAGGACATTCCGAATAAAAATCGTGGATTTTTTTAAGAATATTTTAAAAGGACGTTGGGACAAAAAATCTTGGATTTTTAAAGAATTTTTGAAGGGATGGGACTTTCTGACTAAAAAATTTTTCAGAATAAAAATTGTGGATTTTATCACATTTTTCAAAAGGTCTTTGGGACTAAAAATATTAAAAAATGAAAATTCAGAATAAAAATCGTGGATTTTTTGAAGAATATTTTAAATGGACGTTGGGAAAGAATTTTTGAAGGGATGGGACTTTCTGACTAAAAATCGAGGATTTTTAAAAGGAATTTTCCTTCTAAACAACAAATGGGTTTATAGAGAATTTTTCAAAAGGACATTCAGAATAAAAATAGTGGATTTTTTTAAGAATTTTTGCAAAAGGACTTTCTGACCTAAACTTGGGTACTATTAAAGAATTTTTCGAAAGGACATTCAGAATAAAACAATCAAGGATTTGCTTTAAGATATTTTCGAACGGACTTTGGACTTGATTGATTCGTTGATTTTTTAATTTTTTTTTTTTTTGAAAATATGTTTCAGAGCAATAATTGGGCATTTTTAAAGGATTTTAAAGGAGTTTTTAAAAAAATTTTCGAAAGGAATTCCTGATCTACACTCAATGTTTTTTTTTTTAATTTTTCATAAGGACTCTGGGACTAAAAATCTTGGATTTCTTTTTAATTTTTTTAAGAAGTTTCAAAGGGTTTTCTGACCTAATTTAGGTATTTAAAAAAAAATTCAAAGGGAATTTCTGAACTACAATCAAGGACTTTTTTTAAAGTATGTTTTGAAAAATAAGCGTGAATTTTTAATACCTCAGCCATATGGCTACAGAGGGTATATATCATTTAAAAACATTTTTAAGGGAATTTTTGAACAAAATCGGTGGTTATTAAAGAAATTTTAGAAACAACTTTCAGAATTAAGAATTAATCCAAAGAACCTTTGGGACAAAATTGTGGATTTTCGAAAAAAAAATTTTAAGGAGTTTCAGAGCAATAATTTGTCTAATAATTGTGGATTTTGTATTTTTTTTTTTTTTTTTTTGAAAAGGAGTTTCGGAGCTATAATCGGGGATTTTTAAAGGGATTTCTCACTCATTTCTCGAAAGGATTTTTTTTTGACTAATAATCGTGGATTTTTTAAAGAAAACTTTTAAAGGACCTTCGGGACGAAAATCCGTTGGTTTAAAAGAATTTCAAAAGGATTTAAGGACCAAAAATCTTGGATTTTTTAAAGAAAATTGTTAAAGGACTTAGGACCAAAAAATATAAATTTTTTAAAAGACTATCTAGATGAAAATCCGTTGTTTTTAAAGTATTTCGAAAGGACTTAGGAACCAAAAATCTTGAATTTTTTAAGAATTTCTTTAAAGGACAAAAAAGTGATTTTTAAAGATTTTTTCGAAAGGACATAAAAGTCGTGGTTTTCTAAACATTTTTTTGAAAAAAAAAAAAGTTTAGAGCAGCAATTGTGTATTTTTAAATGACTTTCTGAATCTTGAGGTTTCTCTTGGCATGTGAGATTGGGATTTAAAGATGGTTTTAAAAAAATTTTTTTTAAAGGACCAAAAACCTTTTTTTTATGAATTTTTCAAAGGGGCATTGGAAGTTAAAATCGAGTTTTTTTTTAATTTTTTTGAAAATGATGTTTGAGCAGCAATTGGTAATTTTTAAGGACTTTCTGAATCTTAAGGTCTCTCTTGGCATGTGAGATTGGGATTTGGAGATGTTTTTAGAAATGTGTTCTATAATTGTACGAAAAGTACTAAATTGAACTAAGTTTGATATTGGGTTGTAATCAGATATGGATGTCACTGTTGATGACTGTGGCTCAGACATGGAGTTGGATGGTTTTGGATATGCGTACTATAATTGTACTTAATGGTACTAAATTTCGTAATGGAGTAAAGAGCTAATATTCTGAAATTTAATATTTAGGTCACTGTTGTTATCTTAGGTAGAGATATGGAGATATGGTTTCGGAGATGTGTACTAAAATTGTACGAAAAGTACCAAATTGTACTAAATTTGGTATTGGCTGAAAGATTAGAGCTGAAATCCTGAAATTTGATATAGAGGTGGTGATGTCTAGGTTAGAGAAAAGGAGGTGGTTTTGGGCATGTTTGGTATAATTGTAGGAAAGCTGTGGTAATAAAATTTGCAATTGGTTCTTGGGATAGAGCTGGATTTCTGAAATTTGATATGGAGACCACTGTTGGTACATAGTTTTGAGTACTAATTTTTTTTTTTTTTTTTGAAAAGTACTAAATTTGCCTTTGAGTGAATGGAGTGAGCTTGAATTTTGAAATTTGATGTTGAAATTGTCAATTCAAAAATTGAAATTTTCAATTCAAAAGAAAAATCTGGTCGAATCTCCCTCTTCTTGGCATTCCAATTATATTTTAACATTTTTCTTTAATGATTAAAAAAAGCTACTTTACATGAGATTGAATGCAATTTATCAATGAATGGGAAAGGAAATCGCCTAGCTGATATTACAGCAGAACAATAATAAATACAATATTTATTTCTTTGTTTCTAATTTGTTTAAACAAAACAAAAAAAAAAATGTGAGAAAAAAAATTCAATTTCAAATGTGATACATTTTTAATGCAACCGATACGAGATGGCATGTAAAACTGTAAGTCAATACGTCCAAGTGTGTGTATTCGTGTGTGTGTGTGTTTGAGTGCATTGGGGCCACTACAACGGAACTTCAATTTATCAATGACGGAAACACGCGCCAATTTTCTAAATATATATATCACGAAGTAGTGTGACTTGATTAATAAATAATTGAAGGCTATCATTGTTACACACACATCTATACATGTTTGTAACACACTATTAATGAATGTGTTGCCTACTTTTGGGGCGATAATGCGCCACACATAATTAATGTCACATTTACATTGTTTTTTTTTTCTCTCCCTCTTTTCCCGTTAATAACGGGGTTAACAACACGAACTAATGTCATTTCAAATTATCAGTTTTTTTCTCTCTTTGAATGAACACAACAAAAAATTATGGAAACCAATATACATTATTTTTTATGAAATTGTACCCGACCGGAAATTGAATTTAATTGTAGCTTATTTTTTTGGTTCATCCTTGTTTAGAAAATATTAATAATTTTATTTTTTAATTACTCTGTGAGGTGACGATTTTGAATTTGGTTTTGAAATATTTCACCAAGGGTTATCAATGAAATATTGAACTTTTATTTTTAATGTATTTTTTTTGAAAATCATGGAAGTAGCTGATAAGGCATTATTTTTGGTTATATTTTTTTATGTGGTTCTGCAAAAAGAAACGTCGAAGCCAAAGAAAAAAAATCTGAGAATAAAATTTTTAGAAGTTGATAAAAAATCAGGTCGGGTTATCTCTTTTTGTTTTGGAAGACGCAACAGAAGCAGCAGACAAAAAAATACGAAATTAAAAACTAGGTTGATTGGGTCGATCTTGGGCAAAACTTTTCAGAATGTCAGGTCAAGGCCTTAAAATTATGGGAAAAAAATTATTAAAAACAGAATTGGAGAAATGGATTGTTGCCAAAAAAAATGCCAAACATTTTTTTATTTTTGTTCAATTAAAAAAATTTAAAATTTTAAAAAATATTTTTTTTAATTTTTTTTTAATTGAAAAAAAAAATAAAAGAAGTTGGCATTTTTTTTTTTTTTTTTTTTTTTTGCAAACATACATTTCTCCAATTTCTGCTTTTTAATAATTTCCATAATAATTATAAGGCCTTGAAGGCCTTTGAAAAAATATAAACATTTTAAATTTAGAACAAGTAAAAAAGCTGTACGTTCGGCCGGGTCGAACTTTGAATACCCTCAACCATTTGGAACTAATTTGGCGATTCTCAAAAACAATAAAATCCGTTAAAAATTCTATTAAAATCTTAAAATTACCAAATGTAGCTGTTATATTAGGGTCTACATAACGACATGGACCTGCATAGGTAACTTTTTTCATAAGCCTCTACAATATTCAAAAGCGAAACTTAAAAAAATCGGTGAATGATGTAGCTAAACTCATCAAAATACCGAATATCTGGAGGTACGAAGCCATACGAAGACGTAGACCTTCACAGACAATTTTCTGTCTTAGGCTGAAGTGTTCATTACGAACTTCAAATACCAAATTTGAAAGAAATCCGATGAAGAATGTCGCTAATATCATCAAAATACCGAATATCTGGAGGTACGAAGCTATACGAAGACATGGACCTGCACAGACAATTTTCTGTCTTAGGCTGTAGTATCCATTACGAACTTTAAATACCAAATTTTAAAGAAATCCGGTGAAGAATGTCGCTAATATCATCAAACAACCGAATATCGGAAGGTACCGTTATATGGGGGCTATTCATGATGGAATTCTGGTTTTCTCCGATGAGAAAACATTGCCAAAGAGGTCAGCTGAAAATGTGCACCTTCGGTTGGCCACCAGAACTCCAAAAGCGCCGCCCATGGTGATGGTGTGGACCGCCATAACAGCCGATGGTCGCTCTCCGCTTGTATTAATCGACAGTAGCATCAAAATAAATGCCGAATATTATCGCGAAAATATTCTGGAGGTGTATTAAAGCTTTGTTAGGCACGCAAACATTTTGGCCGCACAACTTGGACATTCCAACAGGACTCAGATCCATTGCACTCAGCAAGCGCCATCCAAGAATGGTAACCAAATGAGGTTCCTCGCTTCATTTTCAGCGCACAATGTCTACCAAAATCTACGGATACCAATCCGCTGGACTATTGTGCCTGGAGTATTTTGTTGGAAAGCAAGGTTGGCACTAAAAAATACCAAAGTGTCGATCACCTCAAGCAAGCGCTTCGCCGGAAATGGGCCAAAATACCGCAGAGCTACATTCGGACAGCGTGTGACGGTTTTATTGGCAGTTTGAAGGCCATAATTCGTGCCAAAGGTGACGAATTCGAACAAGTCTAAACTTATTCTAGAATTTGAAGCTATTTCCGACCTTTTTTGCTTTCATTCAATAAAATTAAAAAAGTAAAAATTATGGCGTTTGCCTCTGTTGGAGTTTTTTTATTTCAACCTGTACATACATAAGCATACTCTTATTTTCTATAACATATTTTTTAAATATTACTAGTTTTTAATTTAAAAAAATGCGTCCTATTTGTGCTTGTCGATATTTTCAATTTTTTTTTATTTTAGTTAAATTAAAAAAAAAATCAAAAATTTTGAATTTTACAATTTTTTTATTTTAGTTTAATTAAAAAAAAATCAAAATTTTTGGATTTCAAAAAAAATATATTTTTTTTCGCAAGTAAAAAAATTAAAAATTTAAAAAACCCTACAGAATATGTGATTTTCTCAGGCTCTAATTTTTTTCCCAAGTAAAAAATTAAAAATTTAAAAAAAAAACCTACAGAATATGTGATTTTCTCAGGCTCTTATTTTCTATACCTTATTTTTCCATATTATATATTTTTTTTAATTTCTCCTTAACTCCATTTTTTTCTTTAAGTATTCTCTCTAACACCCTTTTGCATTCTAACTAATTCCGGAAATATAATATACATGTTGTACACTGATAGGCCATAACACCCATGGCACTCAGTCATCATTTTTTTGTAGATTGCTTTTAATCATCACCAATGTCTGTCGTCAGTCAGTCAGCCAGCCAGCCAGAATTTTCTTTATTCTTTATTGCTGGAGTATGCCACTGCCGTTGATGATGAATGGCGCTGGATACCAAAAACAGTTCACTCCACTTCATCAAATGCAAGTTTTCAAGCTTTTTATTTGCTGCTGATTACAATGCATCCATGCTAAATAATGTTAATTGTAATGCCCAGGCGACGACAACAGTTGTGGAAAGTCAACGATTAAGACATAGTTAGTACTCACTCCTCCATGACAATTTCTTCAAGTCCGTCCTCCCGTCCGTCCGTCTGTCCTTCATTTCGTTTGTAAGTTGTCTGATAGTTGATGTTTTCATTTTTTTCTTAGGTTTTTTTCTTTCTTTTTTTTATTTCATTTGACCCAATTTTTTGCTGTTATTGTTTTCGAAAACATAAGATTTTTGTTTGTGTAATTCTGTTTTGATTATTTTATTAAAATGCATTTTTTTTAATTTTTATTTTCTTAAAAAAATAAAATTTTTCTAGAAATATGTAAAATTAAGAGATGACATAAATAAACTCTCTTAATAATCAACGGAAATACACGATTTCATCAAAATCTCTTGATAACGGAGAGAACTCGAAAAGAGCACTCAAAGAGAAACACTTAAAATGAGAATTTTTAAGAGATCATTGCAATTCAATTGGTCAGCATCATGTAGCGGTGCCTATTTTATTATCGATAGCTCGTGCTCGTTTTAACGGTATGTTTCAAAGAGAAACATGGAGGAAGAGAAATTTATGTTTGGAAATAATTTATGAACAAAACTGTATGTCTCTTGCGCTCGTTATAAAAGCCTAAATAAACGAAAAAATAAATGTTTTTTCGTCTATTTTTATTTAATTTGCAGTTTTTAATTTTTATATTGTCTAATCATTAAAAAAAAATAAGAAAACATAACAGACTAGTTTAAAAAAAACATATCCTCGCAATAAGATGAGATAAACACAAAAATATAAAGAGAGAGTTCTTTTGTGGAGAATTTCCAAACAATGTTTTAAGAGATTATCTGATAATGATTATCAAAACAGAAGAACTTTGTATGAATAAGAAAAAGCATATTCTCGTATTAAGCTCAGATAAACGCAAAGAGAAAGAGAGTGATTTTTTGAGAGCAGGGGTGCTCAAGAAGAAATATCTGTTTTCAGTCAAATTTCTCTTTGCTTATTTAAATCAAGAATAAAACAGTGTTAAGTCATTATTTATACAAATATTTTTTATCCATTTGCTTTATAAACTATATTGGCAAACATTCGTGTTTAAAAACAATTAAATAGAACCGTAAAATATAAAGAAAAACAGAATTTTAATTTTCTATTAAATTATCTCTTTTTTTCTCTTCATGTTCTAGAACACGCTTTTGAGCACCCCTGTTTGAGAGGAAATTTTAATCTATATTTTAAGAGATGGATTTCTTTATTAAAATCTTCAGTATTAGAAAATTAATTATTTCATTGTAAAATGTTATTAATAGTGAAATAAATAATGTAGCATCAAAAATAAGGAAAAAATGAGGAAATACTAAATACAACATATCGAAATATTGACTAAAGGTCCGATAAATATTTGGGAATTATGGCTGAAACAAATAATATCGCATAGTCTATTTTTGGTTGTGAATATTACGAGGGGCTAGTGCGTGTCTTTTTTGTATAATTTCACCCTTTCTGAGTGGCGAAAGGTTCGAACGACGGTGAAACCATAGAGTTCATCTTTGAGTCCACATTGGTATAATATAAATATCCACAAATTTTAGTCTCGACACACTCTAATTAAACTCGATTGGTTCTAAAAATGAAAATATCCAAAAAAAATAGCCCTTATTTTTTTTTTCTAAAATTTATATATTCGAGGTGTTGCTAACAGTTGACAAACTTAATATAGCCTCAATAATATGGAGGAGGGTAAAAAATAATAACTCAGAAAAATATCCATTTTCTTCCGAATAACTAATCAATGCCCTATTTTTATGTCTTAGATACCTGAGCTTTAAATTTGTATACCCTCAAAACAGACTAGATTTTTTTTATTTATTTAAAAAAAAACGATTTTATTTATTTTTTTTTTGATAAAATCAAATGACTATATCCAAAACACTTGCCCTTTTTTATATCCTCCACCATTGTATGGAGGGTATATTAAGTTTGTCATTCCGTTTGTAACACCTCGAAATATACATTTTAGACCCCACAAACTATATTCTTGAACAGCATTAAATTCTATGTCGATATAGCGATGTCCGTTCGTCTTGGAAATCACTGTAGCTTCCGAAAAAAATGAAGTAGGTTGATAACATCTTACTCAAATGTCTATTATGTCTGCAGGACTTTTGGTATTGAAAATGGGTGATGTAGGTCCACGTTTTGGTATAGCCCCCATATAATGGTACCTCCCTTTTTTCGGTATTTTGGTGATTTAAGCGACATTATTAACCGGAATTGTTTCAAATTTGGTGTTTGAAGTTCTTAATGGATACTACAGCCTATGACAGAAAATTGTCTGTGCAGGTCCACGTCTTCTCAGAGCCCTCACATAACGGTACCCCCCAATATTCGGTATTTTAATTATTTTACCGACATTATTCACCGGAATTGTTTTAAATTTGGTATTTGAAGTTCGTAATGGATACTGCAGCCTATGACAGAATTATATTCTATATTCTGTATTTTGATGATTTTAGCGACATTATTCATCGGAATTGCTTCAAATTGGGTATTTGATGTTCGTAATGGATACTGCAGACTAAGGCAGAAAATTGTCTGTGCAAGTCCACATTTTGGAATAGCCCCCATATAATAGCACCTTCCTATATTGATGATTTTTTTTTTCAAGTTTCGTTTATGACAAAAGTTGCCTATACAGGTCCACGTCGTCGTTTAGACCCTAATATGACGGCTAAATTTGGTATTTTTTAGATTTTAACAGAATTTTTAACAGATTTTATTTTTTTAATTGCCATATTCGTTCTAAATGGTGGAGGGTATTCAAAGTTTGGCCCGTCCGAATTTACACTTTTTTTTACTTTTTTTTAAATATAAAAAATATATTTAAAAAGGAAATAATAATATTTATTTTTTATTTTAATGGCTATATATTTTTTTTTTTTTTTTGTAAAAATTGGCCATGTGAAATTTAAAAACTATTTCATACAGATAGGTTTTTGAACAAAAAAAATCAATTTAATTAAAATATAATTAAATAATATATTAAAAAATAATAAAAAATGAATTTTTATTTAATTTGGTATTACTTTTTTAAAATATAAAATTATATATGGGAAAAATAATAAAAAATAAATTTTTACTTTAATTGCAATAATTTGTTGTAAAAATTTGACTATATCATTTTGCAATAAAAATAAATTACGAACTATTTCATATAGATCGGTTTTTTGAACGAAAAAATATTTATTACATTAAAATATAATTAAATTATATATTAAATAATACAATAAAAATTTATTTATTTTTTTACTTTATTTTAAATATAAAATAAAATTATATTTTAAAAAAAGAAAAAAAATTTTATTTTATTTTAATTGCAATATTTTTTTGTATAAAATTAGGCCAAGTAAAATGTAAGAACTATTTCATATTGCAATAAAAATATTTAAAATTCCCTTACATATATATTATAACTCCATGTGTTAAACCATGTTACCTTATGCTCAGCATAGGTCAAAATAATTGTATTTTTTAATAAATTTTATTTTTAAAAATTTGAAATTGTTTTCGTATCAAATTCAAATTTTTGTACCACTTTGTACCACTGTATTCAATTTTAATAACCCAAATTTATTATAAATAAATAAATTTAAATAACCCAACATTTCAGTGTGCACTCGCTCTCTAATCATTTCCAAAATTACAACAAAAAAAATTTAAAAAATTTTGGGTTAGGCTCACTAAATTTTGAAAAAAAAAATCAACAAAAAGTACTTCTCCAATGCTAGATATAAACATATCGATGGAGATATTTCTCATATCGATATTATCAGAAATTAACATGACAAATACCCAAAATCCCGTTTTTCACACATACATAGATACATATATGGACACATAGATATATATCTACATATATTTTAATTAAAAAATATTGACACTGAAGTTTGAATCCAATACAAAAAATTATGTCAACAAAATATCGACAATCAGAAATTTTTCAAATTCCAAAACAATGCACTTTTTAAATTTGAACTTTTTTGTTTATATTTTGTATAAACTTACCTTTGCATCTGCAAATTGGCCACTCAGCAAGACGAGGCACAATACCAAAAACACTGACTTCATTGTCAGCTGTTGTTGTTGTTGTCTATGCCACTTGGGGGTGGCATTTGCACCCAAGAGACCCAATAGGCCTCTGGGCAATGGCAGCATCGTGTTGGACGTTCTTTTTGTTAACCGTTTAGACGCGTATCCGTTTTGAATTTGTTGTTATTATTATATTCTTTAAAAAAGTTTATTTAAGGGTGGAATGTTTATTTTTTTCTAACATCAGCTTTTCTTTGAACAAGGTAGAAAAGGACACTACCGTTGCCACAACACTATGGGACGAAAAAAGGAAAAAATATAAAATAAAAAAACTAACCGTTACAAACAAAAAAAAAAACAATTTTTCCAAAAAAAAGACAATGCCTTAAGGGAACCAAAAAAAAAAGAGAAAAACCAAACAAAAAATACAAAATGCAAAAAAAAAACAAAATTAACCAAAAAAAATTGTCTGTCAAACTAACACAACTCGACGTTAGGCACTTTTAACATACACTGATTGCGGTCTTTATTTTGTTTTCAGTCAAATCGATTTCAACAATGCTTCTGTTTTATTATTTTTTTTTTGTTCTTTCTTTCTTTCCTTGGGTATACGACAGCCAGAAGAAGAAAAATACGATCGTCGTACACTCTCCCTACATGGAGATCGACAAACGTTCGAAGTGTTACTAAACATGCGGCCAGCCAAAGATTTTTCATGCTGCTCCCAAAGCCCAAAGCCAGCCACCAATACCCATGCACGAGCCAGTGCTGGTTGCATACAGGCGCACACAGTGGCACGAGGCGAGAAAAACGAGTGCACTCACACAGCCATATGGCCACCCATACACACACACACACACACATTGCGCCATGCTCTGGCTGATAATGGCTGGTTGGGCTTTCAATGTGGTTGTATCTGATGCCTGCCTGCCTTAGAGGTTCTGCGACAATTTTACATATATAATTGTTATTTTTTTGTCTGATTTCCCGGCCCCGTTGTTTTAAACGTAGTTTTACTGCTGATATACATATATTTATGTATGTAATATATATTTTTATTTTTTTTATTAATTTTTTTTAGAATCGTGATGAAGTCACTGCATGTGAATGGGGATGTGAGGATCTAGTTTTGTAATTGTAAAACAAAATACATTTCCATTTCATGATCGAAGACGACTCCAGCAGGATTACCAACAGATGGATTGCGGGGAAGTCCCGTTTTAAGGCGAGGAGGAAGGGTGTGATCCTCGGCAAAAATATGGAGTAATTTTTTTTCCAAATGAAAGTCTTAGTTGTAAGACTGGCGCTCTGAGCTACAAATGGAATATTTTAAAGAATACGGTTTTGGAACGAACCAAGTTTTAAACGTATCATCTCGAAATCAAAATGGGTTTTGACTTAAAAAATATATATTTTTTCTACGTGTCGTTTTATTATTTTATTTATTTATTTATTATTTTTTTTGAAATATTTTTTTTCTAAAGAGTCTGAGGTAAACTAAGGAATTTTGAGGAATATGTTTTCAGATACTATCTGGTTGATTAGGCCAAATTTTTAAGACTGTTTCAGGGGATGATCAGAATTTTATGACGATTTTTCAAGGATTCTTGACAGAGTCCTTCAAGGATTATTTAAGTCGGGAACATAAATGTTTAAACATAATAAATAATTTTTGAGCTAATTTTTATAATATTTTTGCTTAAAATTTATTCAATTAGTTAAAATGCAAAAATTAATAAAATATATATAATTTTCTTTAAAAAAATATATATTTTTTTCTAAATCGTCTGAGGCAAACCATGGAATTTTGAATAATATTTTTCAGGCACTATCAGGTTTATTAGACCGTTTCAGGGAGATAATCAGAAAAAATGGGAAGATTTTTTCAAAGAATTTTAACAGAGTTCCTCAAGGATTTTTTGAGTCGGCAATGTTTAAACATTAAAAATCGAAAAATTAAAAATGAAAATTTATTTGTCGCAATTCTGGCCCGATACTCACGAAATTTACAATGGAAGTGATGATATGTTCAGAATTTAAGCCTATTGTTTTGGGAGATGATCGCATCGATCAAAAGCAGAACATTTTCCTGACTTTATAAACCAATTGACGCGGAACTAAGCATGGAGTTAGAGTTATGGACTGGCCAGAAGTCTACCAATTTAGACGGTACCAGAAATTGTATGTCAAAAAATAGGAACATTTTCACTAAACCACACATATTTTTAATACCGGCGTGATCGCAAATACATTAAAAGGTCACTTCTGACCATTACAGTGATGCTGAGAGCCAAGTCAAGAACGCCGGACTGAATTTCACAATTCTTATCAATTCGGAATGGTCTCTTGCCAGAAAAGTATAAAGTCTAAGAAATTCTCGTAAAAATATGAGAATAAAAAGGAGAATATTTTTTGTTACATTTTTTAAATTTTTGTCATATTTTTTATCGCATGCGACTTTTTCAAATCGACTTGCAATTTTGAATTGTAAATTTTCTTTACTTTCTGTCTGAATTTTTTATGGTCAGAGTCAGAATTAGGGGTTCAAAATGGACCAACAAATTAACATTTTCAGTCGCACTACAGTTCATAATTGAAAACCAATAGACACGAAATTTTATATGAGGAGAGAGTTAAGGGTAGGGAAGAAGTCTAACTGGTCAAAAAGCTAAGGGTATCGTGTGGGCAGGGCGCTATGGTATGATTTCAAAAACAAAATTTTCTAAATGGATTTGGACATAAGGGGGCTTCCAATATATTATAGTGTTGTAGGGTATCACATGGTCGGGCCCGCATGTCTATAACCTTTGCTTACTTGTTTTTTTTTTTCTAAATCGTCCGAGGAATTTTGAGGAATATGTTTTCAGATACTGTCTGGGTCATTAGGCTCGATTTTTTAGACTGTTTCAAGGAGATACTCAGAAAAATGAAAATTTTATAAAGATTTTTTAAAGGATTTTTAACAGATTTCTTCAAGGTCGGGTGTTGAGTCGGGTGCTTGAATTTTTAACAAAAATGTAAAAAATATTAAAAAACGAAAACTTAATATTTAAAATTTTTGTTTGTCTCTTCCTCTTAGGCATAGATTTTTAGATTTAAAAAAGGTATATTTTTAAATTAAAAATTCTTGAAACCGGAGTTTACTCTTAACATTGGCACTATTCCAAAAAGTAGACCTATATGACGCATTTTCTTAGAATAGGATTCGTTTCTTTGATGACTTATAATACAATTTGATGAAGAATATTTTTGTCTTTGACGTCATCGTTTTAAAATGATGCATTGCTGGAGTACTCAAAATTCCAAAGAGTCCCATACCCTAAAATGTGTTTTTAATGCATATGACTTCGACATTTTAAAACAAGGACTAAAAAGTTTGTTTAAAGTATTCGTCGATACACATATCTTCTTTTTCAGCTCTACTTTCACAATCTGCTGGACATTTCAAAAGCTATTGGAGCCCATAGAACTTGGATTTAAAAAAAATATTTCGAGGACTATTCTATCAGATTTTAAAGAACGTGGTTTTTTAAGAATATTTCAAGGACCTCTTCGAACGCAGATTTTTTAAGAATATATCAAAGACTATCAAACCTCTAGAAATTGTTTTTTTAAAGACGAGTAAATTTTGTAGAACATTTTAAAAGTTTATTTCAAAGGCTATAACACCTCTTGGGATATGAATAAGGCTATCAGACCTCTCAGATTGCTTATTTTTAAAGTAGTTTTCAAGAATAGTCAGCAGTTTTAGAAAAGGATTTTTTTTAATATTTAGAAGACCAATACCGACTGAAAACGAGGATTATTTAACGTATTTTTCAGGGATTCTGAGCTGTCAAAGGGAGTGGACTTTTTCGAACGTCGATTAAAAAATCCAAGACTGTCAGACTTCTAAAAACGCGTTTTTTTAAAAGAAATTTTCAAGGAAGAACAATCAGCTCTTTAAGAAAAGGATTTTTTTATTTAATATTCCGAGGACTAAAATGAGAATTTTTAAAGAGTTTGTCAGAGATTGTCAGACCTCCAAAAAGTAAATTTTTAGACCCCTGGATTTATAAGGAATATTTGAATAACTATCAGACCTTTTTCAACGCGGATTTTTCTAGGACTATTAGACCTCTTAGAATGTGGATTTTTTTTAAATAGCGACTAAGGGTAAAAGGTCCGTCAATTTTTAAAGAATATAACCAGGATTATAAAACCCCCGATAAAGTGGATTTTTCAAAGACTGTCTGTTCTCCAAGAACATGGATTGTAAAAATATTTCAAGGAGTATTAGTTCTCCAAGAACGTGGATTTAAAAATAATATTTTAAGGACCATCAGTTCTCCAAGAACGTGGATTTTTTAGAATTTTTTAAGACAATCAAACTTCTAAGAATCTGCATTTTTACACACTCAGACATATGGCTATAGAGGGTATACATAATTGAATAAGGCCAAAATGTGACTCATGGAAATAACGGATTTAGACCTTAGGTCCGTTTCAGGACACTTTGAGTCGATCTAGCGATGTCCCTGCGTCCGTCTATCTGCCTGGCTGGATGGTGCGCACGATAACTCTCGAATGAGAGTATCCGTTTTGCTCCAAACTTGTTACATAGTAATATTATTATCAAACTTATATCGAGTTCGGAGATGGTATCGGTCAACTCCTCCCCCGTAAAAGGTCGAAATTTTCAAAAAATATTTTACTGCACATAAAAAAAGAATAATCCGATTTTGCTCCATATTTGCAAAGCTAACTAAGGTCGTGTGAGCAAATGGACAATATCGGCCCACTCCATCAAGTACCTCCCCCACAAAGTTTCAAAATTTTGAATAATTGTAACACTTAAAAAATGTGATATACGAGTGCGATTGTCTTCAAATTACATACATCACAATATTTTTACTAGCCCAAGGCCTGGTTAAAAGATGGAACATATCGGTCCACTCCTTTTGGTACCTCCCCCACAAAGGGTTAACATTTTGAATAAGCAAAACAATCATAAAATCTGGAATAACCATCGAGTTCTCTTTATATTTCACACATCCCATTATATCTACTAAAACAAGATCTGCTGTGAAGTTGAGATATATCGGTCCAATCCTTTTGGTACCTCCACCACAAATACACGAAGCTCATAAAACGCAAAATTAACATCCGATTTCATTCCGACTTGGTACATCTCAATACTTCCATCAACACAATATCTGCTGTGAAGATGGAATATATCGGTTCACTCCTTCTGATACCTCCCCCACAAGGGGTCAGAATTTCGAATACCCATGAAGCTCATAAAACGCGAAATTAACATCCGATTCCATTCAGACTTGGTACATCGCAATATTTCTATCACAACAAGGCATTTTGTAAAGATCGGTCCACTTCTTCTGGTACCTTCTCCCCAAAGGATCAAAATTTCGAATATCTATGAAGCTCATAAAACGCGAAATTAACATTCGACTCCAATCAGACTTGGCAAATCTCAATATTTCCAAGATCTTTTATAAAGGTGGTATAGATCGGCCCATTTCTTCTGGTACCTCCCCCATAAAGGGTTCAATATTTTGAGGAAACAAAACGCTCAAAGATCTTTAAATTTCACACATACAAACATTTTTGCTAACAAAAGATCTGTTGTGAAGATGTTATATATCTGCGAACCCTTTCGGGTACCTCCACCACAAATGGTCACAATTGTCAATAATTTTATCTGTTTTATTTGTACCGATATTGACCATCTCCGAACTCGATCTAGATTTGATAATAATATTACGATGTACGAAGTTTGGACCAAAACGGATACTCCCCCCGGGTATCACTAGATCGACTCCAAATGTCCTGAAACGCATTTGGTTCAAAGAGATCTAGAGTCTAAAACCATTACATCGAAGGGGCACGATGTGGCCGTAACAAATTATATATATTTCCTCTAGCCATATGGCGGAGGGAATAGCAAGGCAAGACCCAATTATGGCAATTCCAAATTTAGACCTTTTTCGGTGAGGTGACTATGTTCGAACACCATCCTCCCTTTCCATCCGGCCCATCTTTGCAAATTTTCCTCACTTAGATTTCCTCTGCTCAAGTTTTTCATCAATGAGTCGCTAAATCCTTATCGGACACAACGTGCCCACATAACCCACTCTGTATCTCGTAACACACAAAAAAATTGGAACTTTGCCTTGACGTGAGGAAGTGAAATGATGTTGACATAGAGGAGATGATTTCGAAAGAAAAAAACTCTACGTTCACATCTTCATGTTTCATCTTCGTGAGTTCCGTTTCGGATTCACACAGAAACAAAGAAGAAGAAGAACAACAACAACAAACGAAGAGGAGGCAGTAACAGAATTCTCAATACATTGTTAGGCCTTTATCATTATTTATGGGTATTTGGATTTGAATGGGGCAAAGCTAAGCCAGAAGCTAAGCTAACCATCCTAGCCCAGACTGAGTTAAGCTCGAAGCTCGTGCTCCGGCTCATGCTCAAGATGATGATTATTAATAATATTAGGTTCACAAAGATTAGTTGAAGGTTCTTTTGGGAAAATATGAAATAGCATTGTTGTTGTATTTCATATTTTCAAGCTACAAAAACAAAAATATTGAAAAGCAAAACAGCGACAACCAAGTGATTCGAAAAAAAGAATTGAAAAACACATCAAGCTCACACACTTGCCACAATTTTTATTTTATATTCAAAACTGATAAGAGGGACACTGTTGCGTATTTCCGTTTAATTAATTTCAAATACGCACAGATACACACACACACAAATACATGTTAGAGAGACACACACTAACATATATAAATGTAATATATATAATTAACCCTTTTCAGAATTGATTTTGATTAGAAATCGCTGAAAAGCCTAACAAAAATAAGACCATTGACTGGGTTTTGAAATCTCCGGCTCGAAGCTCGGCTTGGCCACCCGGAGGTGGATGCCATTTTAGGTCAATTTGGAAATGTTTCCAATGCTGATCGTGTCGATCTTCCGCACCAAAACCTTGATGTCATTCGAGTCGAGTGTATTGGTTTTTTAACCCAGATTTCAAGTTTCCTTCGCCGGACCGGACAGAAGACGCTTATCAGCAGCAGCAGCAGCGGCAGTAGTCCGCTGACAGTTTTGAAACAAAACTCGTAAATTCTCAGAAATGATAATAGAAATTGAATAAAGGGAGAAGGCAGGGTGGGAGGAGATAATTAATAATTGAATGGTGGTGATGATGATACTGCAAGTTGCTCATTTTCCCACCAGGGGAAGGTGGACTTTAGTTTTGGAATGGGCATGTCTCCTCGTAGAGAAGGTCGTTTATAAAAAAGGAAAATTGATCTTCTGGTCTTCTGTGGAGAAGACCACCTCTGGTCTTCTATCGAAAAGACCACCTCTGGTCTTCTGTGGAGAAGACCACCTCTGGTCTTCTATCGAAAAGATCACCTCTGGTCTTCTATCGAGAAAACCACCTCTGGTCTTCTATCGAGACCACATCTGGTCTTCTATGGAGAAGACCACCTATGGTCTTCTATGGAGATCACCACCTGTGGTCTGCTATCGAGAAGACCACCTCTGGTCTTCTGTGGTGAAGACCACCTCTGGTCTTCTGTGGTGAAGACCACCTCTGGTCTTCTGTGATGAAGACCACCTCTGGTCTTCTGTGATGAAGACCACCTCTGGTCTTCTGTGGTGAAGACCACCTCTGGTCTTCTGTGGTGAAGACCACCTCTGGTCTTCTGTGGTGAAGACCACCTCTGGTCTTCTGTGGTGAAGACCACCTCTGGTCTTCTGTGGTGAAGACCACCTCTGGTCTTCTGTGGTGAAGACCACCTCTGGTCTTCTGTGATGAAGACCACCTCTGGTCTTCTGTGATGAAGACCACCTCTGGTCTTCTGTGGTGAAGACCACCTCTGGTCTTCTGTGGTGAAGACCACCTCTGGTCTTCTGTGGTGAAGACCACCTCTGGTCTTCTGTGATGAAGACCACCTCTGGTCTTCTGTGATGAAGACCACCTCTGGTCTTCTGTGGTGAAGACCACCTCTGGACTTCTGTGGTGAAGACCACCTCTGGTCTTCTGTGGTGAAGACCACCTCTGGTCTTCTGTGGTGAAGACCACCTCTGGTCTTCTGTGGTGAAGACCACCTCTGGTCTTCTGTGGTGAAGACCACCTCTGGTCTTCTGTGATGAAGACCACCTCTGGTCTTCTGTGATGAAGACCACCTCTGGTCTTCTGTGGTGAAGACCACCTCTGGTCTTCTGTGGTGAAGACCACCTCTGGTCTTCTGTGGTGAAGACCACCTCTGGTCTTCTGTGGTGAAGACCACCTCTGGTCTTCTGTGATGAAGACCACCTCTGGTCTTCTGTGATGAAGACCACCTCTGGTCTTCTGTGGTGAAGACCACCTCTGGTCTTCTGTGGTGAAGACCACCTCTGGTCTTCTGTGATGAAGACCACCTCTGGTCTTCTGTGATGAAGACCACCTCTGGTCTTCTGTGGTGAAGACCACCTCTGGTCTTCTGTGGTGAAGACCACCTCTGGTCTTCTGTGGTGAAGACCACCTCTGGTCTTCTGTGGTGAAGACCACCTCTGGTCTTCTGTGGTGAAGACCACCTCTGGTCTTCTGTGGTGAAGACCACCTCTGGTCTTCTGTGGTGAAGACCACCTCTGGTCTTCTGTGATGAAGACCACCTCTGGTCTTCTGTGATGAAGACCACCTCTGGTCTTCTGTGGTGAAGACCACCTCTGGACTTCTGTGGTGAAGACCACCTCTGGTCTTCTGTGGTGAAGACCACCTCTGGTCTTCTGTGGTGAAGACCACCTCTGGTCTTCTGTGGTGAAGACCACCTCTGGTCTTCTGTGGTGAAGACCACCTCTGGTCTTCTGTGGTGAAGACCACCTCTGGTCTTCTGTGATGAAGACCACCTCTGGTCTTCTGTGATGAAGACCACCTCTGGTCTTCTGTGGTGAAGACCACCTCTGGTCTTCTGTGGTGAAGACCACCTCTGGTCTTCTGTGGTGAAGACCACCTCTGGTCTTCTGTGGTGAAGACCACCTCTGGTCTTCTGTGATGAAGACCACCTCTGGTCTTCTGTGATGAAGACCACCTCTGGTCTTCTGTGGTGAAGACCACCTCTGGTCTTCTGTGGTGAAGACCACCTCTGGTCTTCTGTGATGAAGACCACCTCTGGTCTTCTGTGATGAAGACCACCTCTGGTCTTCTGTGGTGAAGACCACCTCTGGTCTTCTGTGGTGAAGACCACCTCTGGTCTTCTGTGGTGAAGACCACCTCTGGTCTTCTGTGGTGAAGACCACCTCTGTTCTTCTGTGGTGAAGACCACCTCTGGTCTTCTGTGGTGAAGACCACCTCTGGTCTTCTGTGGTGAAGACCACCTCTGGTCTTCTGTGGTGAAGACCACCTCTGGTCTTCTGTGGAGAAGACCACCTCTGGTCTTTTATAAAGAAGATCACCTTCTTCACCTATATTGAAGACCCTATCTGGTTTCCTATAAAAAGGACCACCTCTGATCTTCTATAGAGAAGACCACCTCTGGTCTTCAACAGAGAAGACCACCTCTTTCGTAAAAGACTCGAAGGTCTTCTCTCCCCCAAAAGTCGAAGGTAGGAAGTCTCATAAAAGAGATGAAAGTCGTCTCCTTTCTCAAAGTAGAGCTGGGAAACACATACAGTAGATCAGATGTCCACTCTCCCCCTCTCAAATGAGAGTCTTTCTTAAAAGAAGTGCGGACAGTATTCTCCTTCATGATTGAGCTAAAAGCCGTCTCTCTTTTTTGTCCTGAACTGGTGGTTTTCATTCTATACAAGATATAAAGAATGTCTCTCATAGAAGATCTTAAGACTTCGATCTCACAGAAAAGTTCGAATGTGACAGTATTCTTACAGATGTGACAGTGGTGATTGTCTTCTCTCTCTCTCTCTCTCTCTCTCTGAGAACAAAAAAAAAAGGCCATCATCTCTACCTAATAAGAACAAATGATCATCTTCTCCCTCCAGAAACAGCTGAAGTTTCCTGCTTCCGAAAGAAGGTTTTGTAGTTTTTTTCCTTTAAAAAAAAAAGAACTGGAGATCGTTTTTCGTTCACTTGGAAGAGCTGAAAGTCTTCGTGTTCCCAAAGTAGTGCTGAAGGTCATTTAATTTTATTTTATTTTATTTTTAAGATAGTCTTCAAAATTGTTATATTTTTTTAAAATACTGCTAATGTTCACAAATATTCCCACCTGGGTGGATGATATAGACATAAGTTCTTCTTCTTCACAAAACACAGTTTTTTTTGTTACCGTGTCCATTTTGCAAAACAAATTTTGATATTTAGAATTTGAAACCCAAAAAACCCTGAATTAAATAAAAAATATATATGTCGCCTCTACTAATGATAACCTTTTGCCTCGTTCGGTTTAATTTTTAATAATTTTTATTTTTGACTGTTCAAGGAACTCGACACAAAACTCGACCCCAGATTAGAAAACAAAATTAAATTCATCCAGAGAATCATTTCGACTCCGGTAGATGGGCGCCGATTTGTTTGTCTATTAATCCCTTGAAATGAGACCAAAAAGTTATCATTACTTTTTCCGGTTCGGGCAGTTCACAAGAACTAATAATGGAAATGACGATGATTGAGACACTTTTTTTAGAATTTCAATAATAATTCCATACCGAAGTAATTGATAATAATTCCATAGAACTAATTTGAAATTTGTTTTAACAAAAACCCCAGAAATGTTGTTGGTATTCATTACCGAAGATCAGGTGGCCTTCTTCTTGGCTTTTCGTAATAAAGACTAATTGGTCCCCTTGAGACAAGACGACAAGGTTTTCATCATTGAAGACAGAAAGGTCGGATACATAAAAGGTCGAATGGTATTCTCCATAAAATCAGAGGTTGTTTTCTTCAAAAAAATACCAATAAATCTTTTCTACAGATTATAAGATTAGATTCTTCATAGAAGGTCTTCTCCATAGAAAACAAGAGTGGGTTTTCTTCATAGAAGAAGAATTAAAGAGAAAAGACGACCTTCAGTCCTTCTTATAGAGAAAATATGACCTTTTCTTTTCTTCTATGAGAAAGAGGACGATATTCAGCTCCTAAATGAGAGGAAATTGCTTCGACCATACTGTCACCTGGTGTGAAACAGGCTCTTTCATGAGATCGAAATCTGTATTTCTCTCAGGGAGAGAAAACGCCAATTCATTAAAGGAAAAGTAGATACAACCTTCAGCTCCCTTTCTTTCCAATTTGAGAGAACCTTTTCCGTATGGGATCTTCCCCAGGTCTTCTATGAGAAATAAATTTGAGCTTGATCTTTTTTATGACAGCTAATGTCCTCTTATCTATTGTGGAGGGGAAGATCTTCCAATTTTTTACGAAAGAGAAGATCTTCAGTTTTTATACTCAGTTCTTATAATATACTATTACAACCATGCTCACAATATATACATCCGTAGTGGTGAGAGACTCTCTTCCCTTGTCAAATCAACAGCAAATGAAAATCGAGTGAGAATACATGAGCTTTGTATATACTTTTTCGTTCGAAGCTGCTCATAGATGTAGTATGAGCTCAAGAGAGAGAAAAGAAGACTTCGACTCTTCTATGAGAGACCCTTTTCAGGTGTTCTATAGGAAAGAAACCCGCCAGTTAAAAAAAGACAATACTTTTAGCTCTTCTCTGAAAAGGAATTCGGTTTAGTGCGAAAAAGAAGACCTTTCTTAGAGAGGGAGGAAGGGAGAGAAATTTGAGCTATTCTATATGAGACCTCCCCCACCTCTTTTTTGAGAACGAAAGCGACCTTCAACTCTTTTATTTCAGCTAATACCTTCGACTTTTCTTGGGGAGAGAAGATATTCAGATATTTTACGAAAGAGAAGATCTTTAGTTATTGTACTAGCAGCTCTTGTGTTACAGAGAGAGAATAGTGCTGTCAAAACTTCTGTGAAAAGGCAAGGCTCTTCTGGGAGAAAGAAGACTTCTGCTCTATTATGTGAGACCTTTAAAGGGTTCTATAAGAAAAAGTTTTGTTAGAAATAAGAGAGAAGACCTTTAGCTCTTCTAGTGAGAGGGAATACAAGTACCGCTATCATAAAAATTAAACTATAGGAGGACTAAGCGTGGATTTTTAAACAATTTTTGGAAAGACTATAGGAAGACTAGGCGTAGATTTTTTAAACAATTTTTGGAAAAACTATAGGAGGACTAGGCATGGATTTTTTAAACAATTTTTGGAAAGACTATAGTAGGACTAGGAGTGGATTTTTGGAAAGACTATGGGAGGACTAGGCATGGATTTTTTTAATCAAATTTTGGAAAGACTATAGCAGGACTAAGCGTGGATTTTTTAAACAATTTTCGGAAAGACTATAGGAGGACTAGCCGTCGGTTTTTAAACAATTTTGGGAAAGACTATAGGAGGACTACGCGTGGATTTTTTAAACAATTTTTTGGAGAGGCTATAGGTGGACTAGGCGTGGTTTTTTTTAACAATTTTTGGAGAGACTATAGGAGGACTAGGCGTGGATTTTTTAAACAATTTTTGGAGAGACTATAGGAGGACTATGCGTGGATTTTTGAAACAATTTTTGGAAAGACTATAGGAGGACTAGGCATGGATTTTTTAAAAAAATTTTTGAAAGACTATACTAAGACTAGGCATGGATTTTTTAAACAATTTTTTGAAAGACTATAGGAGGAATAAGCGTGGATTTTTTAAACAATTTTTGGAAAGACTATAGGAGGACTAGGCGTAGATTTTTTAAACAATTTTTGGAAAAACTATAGGAGGACTAGGCGTGGATTTTTTAAACAATTTTTGGAAAAACTATAGGAGGACTAGGCGTGGATTTTTTAAACAATTTTTGGAAAAACTATAGGAGGACTAGGCGTGGATTTTTTAAACAATTTTTGGAAAAAATATAGGAGGACTAGGCGTGTTTTTTTTTACAATTTTTGAGAGACTATAGGTGGACAAAACTTAGATTTTTTAAATAATAGTTGGAGAGACTATAGGAGGACTAAGCGTGGATTTTTTTTTTAAGTTTTTTTGGGAGACTATAGGAGTACTAAGCGTGGCTTTTTTTAACAATTTTTGAGAGACTATAGGAGGACTAAGCGTGGATTTTTTTTAAGTTTTTTGGGAGACTATAGGAGTACTAAGCGTGGCTTTTTTTAACAATTTTTGAGAGACTATAGGAGGACTAAGCGTGGATTTTTTTTAAGTTTTTTGGGAGACTATAGGAGTACTAAGCGTGGCTTTTTTTAACAATTTTTGAGAGACTATAGGAGGACTAAGCGTGGATTTTTTTTAAGTTTTTTGGGAGACTATAGGAGTACTAAGCGTGGCTTTTTTTAACAATTTTTGAGAGACTATAGGTGGACAAAACTTAGATTTTTTAAATAATAGTTGGAGAGACTATAGGAAGACTAAGCGTGGATTTTTGAAACAATATTTGAAGAGATTATAAGAGGTTCAAACGAGGTATTTAAAAATAATTGGAGATATTATAAGAGGTTCAAACGAGGTATTTAAAAATAATTGGAGATATTATAAGAGGTGTATTCGTTAAATTTTTAAACATTTTTTGAGAGACTGTAAGGGGACTATGCGTGGATTTTTTTTTAAACAATTTTTTAGAGACTTTAACCGTCTTCCGATAAGTCGCCTTTTGGGCTTATCAAATGATACATACCCTTTAATCGTATGACTTAGGTTTTAAAATATGAGGGGTGGTAACTTGGGAGTCCTTAGGGGTAAATTTAGAGATTTTAAATTTGATCTAAAAATTTTCCAAAATTTAAGATATCGCTTAGGTAACGAAATCCCTAAATTTAAATTAAAATCATTCTACGGCGGAAGTTATTCAAAATTTGGCTCAATCGAACTTAAAATCGGGTTTGAAAGAATGGAATCTTAGAGTGACATATTATTTCAAGGGAAATGTGGCTTAACCAATGAGGGCGAATATGGTTATCTCTTGACAGGTGTAGCATTATTTTATTTATTTATTTTATTTAATTATTTTATTTAATTATTTTATTTTATTTTTTTGTCAATGAACAACAGAAGGCCGTTCATAACTTTATCAGATATTTTCATAAGGACTCTTAAATTATGTACCTTTTAAATAAATAATAAATTTAATTTATTAAATGTTATTATTTTTTAAATTTATGCTATAAACTTTACAGTTCATCCTGTCCCGATGACCACATGTTACAGCGTTTTTTTTTTTTTTTTTGTAAATTTGATAACAAATAAAATTTACAAGAAAACAAAAATAAAACAAGGCCATCAGACTCGACTTATGAAATGTACAACAAAAAGTTTAGTAAATATATTTTTTTAACAAATGAACACATATATATGTTTGGATGTAGGTACATGCATTTCATCACGACCACCAGTGGCACAATTTAATGATAATATACAAATAATAATATCAACTAAAAACTATACAACAATGTAATGTGTAAATTACAGTTAAAAAAGTAACTACAACAACAACAAAAACAATGAATAACTATAATCGGCAATGATGGACGTAGTATATGCTATACGATTTAACTTGTATAGAATTATGCAGGATATATTATTGGACCAAAGACAATGGTACGATGACAAAGACGGAATTGATAAGGATAATTGTTTGGCATTTCGGATAAATTGTTTGGCATTGGAACGATACGACCTTATTGCAGCGCTTAATATTTGAAAGCACATTGATAAGTAGGAAAAAAAGATCTCCATTCTTGAAATACTGAGGACATTGACTACATTAAATGAATTCATGTTATCTATTCTGATCGCATACACACAATCGCAAACCACACATGTGCGAGTCCCTACTGACTAATGAACCTCTCAGGAGTAATGCTTCATCTGACTTCGTCGGAATACTAAATTCGTATTTTGTGGATTTCTGAATAAATTGTAAGCTTCTTTAAACCCAAAATCCCAGGCATGCTGCTTTCAAGTTCTGGATATGCACAAATACAATATACGACTGTAAGTTGTAATATTTTAGGTCATAATATCCTGGATAATGACTATATGTCCAATTACTAAAATTTAAATTCATAAAAGTAGATGGTCGACCGATTTTCAAAGAAAACAGGACTCGGGACTTTTGAGGAAAGAACGTCCTAAAGTCTTCTTTTAGGTCTACTTATCTTTAAAGATCTGAAGGTCTTCTCGGCATGAAACACCTTAAAATCTTCAGGACTTTTCTTCATAGAAGAGTGACTGACATTAATGTATTCTCTTTCTTGTCATAAAAGATCTGAAGGACTTCTTGTAAAAAAGTTTAGAAATGTTTCATGTTTTAGAACTTTTGAGTGAAAAATAGAAAAAGAAGCACTACATCTGAGACTCTTGGGTTTTTTCATAAAAGACCTTAAAGTCTTCTTGTCCTAGAATATCTCACACTCTTCTTTCCATAGAAAACCTGAAGATCTAGTTTAAATCACAAAAATGACCTTTTCCACGATTTCTACAAAAAATACATTCCTTAGTTTTTTTACGAAAAGAGAAATTTCTTTTTCAGGACTTTTATGGAAAATGAAACCTTCTTCAGTTCTTCTATAAAATAGATATTTATGGCATTAAGATCTTTAACAAAATGAAGAACTTCAGACCACTTATTTCTTCACGTATTGAAACCCAAATTTTTCTCCATTTCTTTTAAGAAAAAGAAGTCCTTCCCGTGTCTTCTCTGAAAATTAGGCCTTCTTCAAATAACTTACTCAGAGCTTCAACGTAACAGAGGGATTTCTTTAGGTCTTCCACCAAAAGAGGTCTCTTTTCAAGTCTTTTATGAAAAATTAGACCTGCATTAAAAAGAACGACTTCTTCAGGTCTTTTACCAAAAGAGGTCTTCTTTTGGATACCTTACGAAAGAGAATACTTCCTTTAAGTCTTGTATGAAAAGAAGAGATATATTAAGAGAGAGATATACAAACTTTGAAAATAATCGGTGAGCTTTTTCGTAAGTTATGAGAGTATTGAAAAATCTTACCCGTCCTGGGGTAGGTACTAGAAGGAGTGGATTGATATAGTTTTGAAGATAATTAGATCCGGCCCCAAATGTCCTGAAACGGTTTTGGTTCAAAGAGATCTAAGCTACAAAATTGTTATTTCGATAAGATATTGGTCGTATCAAATAATATTTACACTCTGTAGCACGATTAGTCCTATAGTCTCCCCGAAAATTAAGTAAAAAATCCACGCTTAGTCCTCCTATAGTCTCCCCACTACGTTTAGTCCTCCTATAGTCCCTCAAAAAATTGTTAAAAAATCTCTCCAAAAATTATTTAAAAAATCCACGTTTAGCCCTCCTATAGTTTTTCAAAAATTGTTTAAAACATCTACGCATAGTCCTCCCATAGTCCCTCTAAAAATTATTTAAAAAATCTGCACATAGTCCTCCCATAGTCCCTCTAAATATTATTTAAAAAATCTACGCATAGTTCTCCCATAGTCCCTCTAAAAATTGTTTAAAAAATCTCCCCAATTTTTTTTAAATGCAAGCTTAGTCCTTTTATAGTCTCCTTGCTTAAAAATCTACGCTTAGTCCTCCTATAATCACTCCGAAAATTATTAAGAAATTCACTCTTAGTTCTCCTCTAGTCTCTCAAAAAATTATTAAAAAGTTCACTGTTAGTCCTCCTCTAGTCTCTCCAAAAATTATTTACAAAATCCAAGTTTAGGTCTCCGATAGTCTCTCCAAAAATTATTTAAAAAATCCACGCTTTGTCCTCCTATATACTGTCGAAAAATGTTAAAAAAATCAACGCTTAGTCCTCCTATAGTGGCACCCCAAAATTGTTCCACGCTTAATTCTCCTATAGTCTCTCGAAAAATTATTTAAAAAAAAAATATGAGCTTAGTCCCCCAACAGTCTCTCCAAAAATTAAAAAAAAACTCAAAAAGTGTCTACAAAAATTTTTTAAAAAATCCTTAATCTGTCCTGTCATAGTCTCTCCAAAAATTTAAAAAAAAAAACTCAAAAAGTGTCTCCAAAAATTGTTTAAAAAATCCTTAATTTTTCCTGCCATAGTCTCTCCAAAAATCGTTAAAAAAAATCCACGCTTAGTGGCCCTATAGTCTCTCCAAAAATTGTTTAAAAAATCCACTCTTAGACCTCCTATAGTCTCTCCAAAAATTTTTAAAACCATATTAAAGTGTCTCCAAAAATTGTTTAAAAAATCCTCAATTTGTCCTCCCATAGTCTACCGAAAAATTGTTAAAAGACCTCCTATAGTATCACCATACATGCTTTGAAAAATCCACGCTAAGTCCCCCAACAGTCTCTTCAAAAATCAAATCCAAAAATTATTAAAAAAAAATCCACGCTTAGTCCTCGTATCTCCAAAAAACGTTAAAAATCCACTCTTAGTCCTCATATTGTCTCTCCAAAAATTATTTAAAAAAACCACGCTTAGTCCTCCTATAGTCTCTCCAAAAATTGTTTAAAAAATCCTCCTATAGTCTCCCCAAAAATTATTTAAAAAAACCACGCTTAGTCCTCCTATAGTCTCTCCAAAAATTGTTTAAAAAATCCTCCTATAGTCTCCCCAAAAATTGCTTTAAAAAATCAACGCTTAGTTCTCCTATAGTCTCTCCAAAAATTGTTTAAAAAATCCTCCTATAGTCTCCCCAAAAATTGCTTTAAAAAATCTACGCTTAGTTCTCCTCTAGTCTCACCAAAAATTGTTTAAAAAATTCTTCTTTAGTCTCCCCAAAAATTGCTTTAAAAAATCTACGCTTAGTTCTCCTATAGTCTCTCCAAATATTGATTAAAAAATCCACGCTTAGTTCTCCTAAAGTCTCTCTAAAAAAATGTTTAAAAAATCTACGCTTAGTTCTCCTATAGTCTCTCCAAATATTGATTAAAAAATCCACGCGTAGTCCTCCTAAATTCTCTCCAAAAAAATGTTTAAAAAATCCGCCTATTGTCTCTTCAAAAATTATTTAAAAATTCACGCTCAGTCCTCCTATAGTCTCTCTAAGAATTATTTAAAAAATCCACGCTCAGTAATCCTCTCTCTAAAAATTATTTAAAAAATCCACGCTCAGTAATCCTCTCTCTAAAAATTATTTAGAAAATCCACGCTCAGTAATCCTCTCTCTAAAAATTATTTAAAAAATCCACGCTCAGTAATCCTCTCTCTAAAAATTATTTAAAAAATCCACGCTTAGTTCTCCTATAGTCTCTGCAAAAATTGTTTAAAAAATACACGCTTAGTCCTCCTATAGTCTCTGCAAAAATTGTTTAAAAATCCACGCTTAATCCTCTTACAGTCTCACCAAACATGATTTTAAAAAATCCACGCTTAGTCCTCCTCTAGTCTCTCTAAAAATTATTTAAAAAATCCACGCTTAGTCTTCCTATAATATCTCCAAATATTGTTTAAAAAAATCTAGGTTTAGTACTCCTATAGTCTCTCTAAAAATTATTTTAAAAAATCCACGATTAGTCCTCCTATAGTCTCTCTAAAAATTATTTTAAAAAATCCACGATTAGTCCTCCTATAGTCTCTCTAAAAATTATTTTAAAAAATCCACGATTAGTCCTCCTATAGTCTCTCTAAAAATTATTTTAAAAAAATCTATTCTTAGTCCTCCTACAGTCTCTCTAAAAATTATTTTAAAAAACCCACGCTTAGTCCTCCTATAGTCTCTCTAAAAATTATTTTAAAAAAACCCACGCTTAGTCCTCCTATAGTCCTCCTATAGTCTCTCCAAAAATTATTTAAAAAATCCACGCTTAGTCCTCCTATAGTCTCTCCAAAAATTATTTTAAAAATCCACGCTTAGTCCTCCTATAGTCCTCCTATAGTCTCTCCAAAAATTATTTAAAAAATCCACGCTTAGTCCTCCTATAGTCTCTCCAAAAATTATTTAAAAAATCCACGCTTAGTCCTCCTATAGTCCTCCTATAGTCTCTCCAAAAATTATTTAAAAAATCCACGCTTAGTCCTCCTATAGTCCTCCTATAGTCTCTCCAAAAATTATTTAAAAAATCCACGCTTAGTCCTCCTATAGTCCTCCTATAGTCTCTCCAAAAATTATTTAAAAAATCCACGCTTAGTCCTCCTATAGTCCTCCTATAGTCTCTCCAAAAATTATTTAAAAAATCCACGCTTAGTCCTCCTATAGTCTCTCTAAAAATTATTTAAAAAATCCACGCACAGTCCTCCTATAGTCTCTCCAAGAATCCACGCTTAGTCTTCATATAGTCTCTCCCAAAAAATTGTTTAAAAATCTACGCTTAGTTCTCCTATAGCCTCTGCAAAAATTATTTTAAAAATCCACGGATAGTTCTCCCAAAAAATTGTTTAAAAAATCCATAGAAAGTTCTCCCAAAAAATTGTTTAAAAAATCCACGTTAAGTCCGCCTATAGTCTCTTCAAAAATTGTTTAAAAAATCTAAGTTTAGTCCTCTTATAGTCTCTCCAAAAATTATTTGAAAAATCCCCGCTTAGTCCTCCTTTAGTCTCTCCCAAAATTATTTAAAAAATCTAGGTTTAGTCCTCCTATAGTCTCTCCAAAAATTGTGTAAAAAATGCACATCTCTCCGAAAATTGTTTATGCCTGAACATATTCCTCAAGGAACCAAAACATGGTCCACGTGCCCCCGTAGGGTATCAAAAATGTATGTTGAGCAATCGAATACTTTTATGAATTAAAAAAAAAACAAATAGTATCAAATATATATATTACATCTTATGTGATTATATATGTTTGTAAATAAATATGTATAAAGTCATACAAATATATATTATTTTTCATGAAATGTAAGTACGTTCGTGTGTGTGTGTGCGTAAGTGTGATCGACACGAGTAGCGATGATATTACAAAATTCGAACACACGATCGTGTGTGCGCAAAAAGGAAACCCTAGAAACCAAGGCTTCAAAAGCCCAAAAAGCCAACCAAAAACAGCAACAACAATAAGTAAAAGTCAAAAAAGTTATCTTTTGAAGCAAAAAGCAACAACAATAACAGCAAATATGCGACGAAATATAATCAAACACACACACATGTGGAAATTTTATATTCTATGGAAAAACTATATTTTATTAAACTTTATTCAATGTTTAAGTGTTTGTGTGTAGTATGTGTGATAGTCAACGATCTTATGGTGTGAAATATGTATGTGTGTGTGTGTGATAATTTCATCATCACCATACAGCCCCTCACACATATATGTCATATATGTGTAAAGGAGCATATGTGCTTTGTATACATACAGCCACTCATACAAACAATTTGGCTTCGGAAGATCATTCGTGAATTCATTCGTGTTAATCCATTGCTCACACATGTGACTTCTCTTTCACAACATCACCCATACACTGGCCATACTCTGGCCGCTCTCTTCTAAGAGCATAGCCAGCCAGATCGTTTATACTGCTATGTGTGATTGGCCATAGCCGTATAACACCAAACATGTGTGTGTGTGTGTGGTACGTGTATTTGTGTGTGCTCAATATATGTTTGACTACAGTACTGTGAGATGATGCTTTACTGTTGGCTGCAATTTATACTATAATTAGTCGTGTTCTGCCTTCGCAAGTAAGTAGTAGGTCCACAGTTTAGAACGTTGTTCACATAAGACCCACGACCGCCGAAGGAGACAAACACACCACAAATAACAAAAAAAAAAACACATAAGAAAAAAACTAGTAAAGAAAGCAGGCAAACATCGAAACGAAAACACGAAGTTCACAAGAAACAGCAACAATCACAACAACAACGAGAAAAAAAATAGAAACTGAAACGAACCTTAGCACAACCAGCCGCCACAACATTGGCAATGTTTCTCCAAGTTCTCCAGTAGTAGTCAGTACGCTCCAGTCGATCTCCACAGCTGGATCGACACGCTTTTTGCTCGACCACAAGAAAAAAAAAGAAAAACATAAAACGAAAATAAAAAAACTTTTTCCTCCGTTCTCCTCTTTTTTTTGGCCAACGATCACGAAGAGAAAAAAGGGAGCAAATGGATGGGGTTCACCTTTAACTTGGATTAGAATTTTGAAAAAAGAAAAAAAAAACATTTAAAAAAACAAGACTCAAAGAAAAAAGAAAATTTCAAATGAATTTTTAGTTCTTTCTTGCGGAACATTTTAGTTTAGTAACTCAAAACGGATATCCTCGAGTTTTGAAAAGTAATTGCAAAAAAGTGTTCAATTTTTTAAATAATTTTTTTACAAAATAAAAGAAAGTGTTGCACGGACCTCTTGTGTTTTTGTTTCGTGCTGATTGTTTTTGTGTTTTTCTCTTTTAAAAAAATTTCGATTTTTTTTTTTTGAAAAGAAGTGTCACCGTGTCTTATCTTCTTCTACTTTCTCTGCTTTATTCCCCCAGGAGGTTATCGCGAAATTCTAATTTGTTTTGTCTTATTCAATTATCAATTTTTATTTCTAACTCCGTGGTGGATCGTTAAGGAAACGGAAATACGCGCATTCAAAATTGGGGTATAATGGAGCCCCTGTGGAAGCGGTAAGTAAAGAAATAAATAATGATAATTTGATAATTATATGAAAATAGGTCACCAAATTAAAAAAATAATTAGAAATATTAAATAAGAAATTATTTCCAAAAAATTTTAAAAAATTAAAAAAAAAATCAAAATTTAAAAAAAAATCAAAATTTAAAAAAAAAAATCAAAATTTAAAAATAAAACCGAAATTAAAAAAAAAACAACATTTAAAAAAAATCAAAATTTAAAAAAAAATCAAAATTTAAAAAAATTGATTTTTTTAATAATTTTTTTTAATATTTTTTTTTAAATAAAAAAATCAAAATTTAAAAAAAAAACAAAGTTGAAAAAATCAAAATTTAAAAAATTGATTTTTTTTATTTTTTTACTTGAAAAAATACAGAATTTTGAATTTTGTTTTTTTTTTTAAAGAACAAAAAATAAAACATATTATTTTCATTATTTTCATAAATAATCTTCACGAAAAAAATACTTTAGAAAAACTTCAAGATTAAATTTGATAATTAATTAATGAATTAATATATTTTCTTTAAATACAATAAATAAAGTACAATAAAATAAATAAATAAGTAGAATAAAATAACAAATATAAAAATAATGCAACAAATAAAACTAAAAATTAAAAAATTAATAAAAATAGAAAATAAAATAAATAATTAATAAAAATTTATTTACACAAAAAAAATATTTTCTTAAAATTTAACTGTTATTAATCTTAAAAATTATTCTTTACAAAAATACTTCAATATTAAATTGAAACACTTATAAATATATTCTCCTTAAATACAATAAATAATGAAGAATAAAATAAAATATAAATAATAAAATATAAAATAGAATAAATAAATAAATAAGGAAAAAAACAAAAATAAATTAAAATTAAAAAAAAAAACTAGTTAATTTAAAAAAAATAAATAATGAAAATAAATCGAAAAACAAAATAATAACAAGTAAAAAAAGCTAAGTTCGGCCGGGTCGAACTTATAATACCCTCCACCATTTCGAAGGAAATTGAAAATTTTCAAAAAAAAATCGAAAACTACAACTCGAAGGAAAACCGTTATATGGGCACCTGCATACGAATTTTGTGCCATAAGTTGTAGTACCCATTAAGATCTTTCAATACGAAATTTGAAGCGATTCCGGTGAATAATGTTGCTGAAATCGTCAAAGTTCCGACCATCTAAGGCTATACAAACAAGTGGACCTGCATATAAAAATTGTTGTCATAGTTGTCATAGTCATACCCATTACGAACTTCAAATACGAAATTCGAAATAATTCCGGAAATGAACATACCGAATATCGGGAGGAACCGTAATATGAGGGCTATACGAAAACGTGGACCGACATGGTCCATTTACGAACTTAACCGGCCTACTGGTAAACTATGCATGTTTGCAAAATATTAGCCTCCTATCTCAATTCGTTCGAAAGATATCGTGATTACAACAGACAGACGGACATCGCTAGATCGTCTTAGAATTTTACGCTGATCTAGAATATATAAACTTTGTAGGGTCTATTATGAATATTTCGAGGAGTTACAAACGGAATGAAAGTTAATATAACCTCCATAGAATGGTGGAGGGTATATAAATAAATAATAAAAAAAATAAATTAATCAAAAAATGCAAAAAAAAAATAATTATAATTACTTTGAAAAAAAAAAATGAATTAAATTAAATGAAATTAAATTAAATGAAATTAAATTAAATTTATTAAATCAAATGAAATAGAAAACAAATTTAAAAAAAAAATTAAATATATAAGTTTTTGCTTGAGCTTAATTATTTTTTTAATTATAATTTCGTTGGAAAAAAAACATATAAATAAAATTAAATGCAATTGAATAAATTTAATTAAAGCAAATTAAATTGAAAATAACATATAAAATAAAAAAATAAATAAATAAGCTTTTCTTTAAGCTTGAGAAAAACTTATTTATTTAAATTGAATAAAATATAAAAAATATAAACAATTTTATTCATATTGAATTAAATTTTTAATATTTCCAAAAAAAAGTACTACTAACATTTCATATCCAATTTAATTAGCCTTATTATTTTTATTTTAAATTAGCTATAAACTAATATTTTATAAAAATAAAACATAAAAATATCAAAATATTGTCCTTTAATAAATTAATGGAAAAAAAATTAAAACAAAACATACAATTAAATTTAATTTTCTAAAATTAAAAAACAAAGTTAAAATAAAAATTTAATAATTATTATTTTTAAAAATAATATTATAATCTTAAAAATAATTCTTTATAAAAACATTAAATTTTAAAACATTCCAACATATAGTGTCAGGGATGTGAGGGGTCCGGCCCCTTACGAAGTGTTGTCTACTTTTCTATATTTTTTTGTATATCTTACATGCAAGAGATAATTTAGATTTTGAAATTTTTATTCAATTTTTTTTTTATTTAAATTTAAAGTTTAATATATCTAAGTAATTATTATTCATTTTTTATTCGGAATTATAATTATACCATAGCCATATGGCTACAGAGGGTATATAACATTTTATACGACCAAAACGTGCCTCATCGAAATAACGGTTTTAGACCTAGGTCTCTTTGGATGAAAGCCGTTTCAGGATATTTTGAGTGGATTTAGGGGTGTCCGTCCGTCTGTCTGTCTGGCGCACACGATAACTCTCGAAGGAAGTATATCGATTTCATCCAAATTTGGTACATCGTAATGTTATTATCAAACTAAGATCCAATTCGGAGAAGGGCAATATCGATTCACTCCATCAAGTACCTCCCCCACATAGAGTGAAAGAAAATTTTGAAAAAAAATTTTTTTTGAAAAACAAAACGCTCATAAAATGCGAAAAACATCCGATTCTCTTCAATCAAAATTTCAAATTTTCCACATTTTAATATTTCTTTATTTTAATATTCAAGATTTTGAATATCCATGAAGCTCATAAAACGCAAAATTAACATCCAATTCCATTCATACATGGTACATCTCAATATTTCCAGCAACACAAGGTCTGTTATAAAGATGATAGAGATCGGACCATTTCTTCTGGTACCTTCCTCTATTTGGGTTCAAGATTTGAAAAACAAAACGCCCAGAGAAAGCGCAATAAGCATTCAACTCTCTTCAAATTTCCCACACACACAAACATTTTTGCTAACACAAGATATGTTATGAGGATGATATACATCTGCCAACCCCTTCTGGTACCTCACCCACAAAGGGCCATAATTTTCAATACTTATATCAATCATAACATGCGAAACAAGTCTTCGATTTTTTTCAATATATATATAAAATATAAATGTTCGATTTTCTTCATATGTTGCACATACCAATATTTTTATCTGTATTAGATGAAGTATGAAAATGGAATACTCCGCTATATCTGTTACCTCACGCATATTTCCACATTTTGCACATATCTCATATAAAATATAGGAAGTAGTCCAAATCTGGCGCGTTTTAATATTTATATCAGTCTTAGGTCGGATACGAATTGGTCAATATTGGCCAACTGCTTCGGAATCTCTCCCTTAAAGAGTCAACAGTTTGAATAATCATAAGTCAAGGCTGGCAAAACCGACTAATACTATTTTACTTGTTTTATTTAATTTCAAATTTAAAAAAAAAATCAAAATTTTTCAAAAAATGCAAAATAAAATAAAAGAATATGGTCCTGCAAAATGTGCCAAGGGAAAAATGGTGTGTTAAAAAAGTTCATATGTAAATATCCCATTATATTATAAGAAAAACAGGCTGTAACTAAGGTTTATTACGTTTAAGTACATTTTAGTACCTTGTTTAAAAAAACCTAAAATCCAGTCCAATCAAGTAGTCTCCTTAAAAATGATTTAGAGATCTATGCTTAGTTCAAAAAAAACCACACTTAATCCTGCAATAGCCTCTCCAAAAAAATGCATTGAATTTAGAAATATTTCTCATTTTTCAAAATTTACTTTTAATGATAAAAATATTATTTAGATTTAAATATCTCTCTTCACCAAAAATAAGAGAAATGTAATTGTTTATTCAATAAATCAAAAACGGTAAAATCAAAATCACACTCTCTTGAAAAAAACATATAAGAGAATTTCAGAAGACATAATAATTTAAGAGAAATTTAAATACTTAAAACTCTTAAATAATGATTTCTCTTTCCGTTTCTTTTGTTCTCTTTGTAGGCTACTGTTTGCCGCTGTATTTGCTGGAGCGTTTTTAGGAATAAATGCTGTAAGTACACAAAACAAATGCATTTCTCAATCGCACATTATTCACATACACACACAACACTTTTACACACACATTCACTCGAAATGATGCAAGAAACTGACATATAAATGATAAGGAACAGAAAATTCAAAACAAAAAGAAAAAACTTAAAAAATATAAACTTAACAATAACAAGTGAATGAAATTGAAAAAAATGATTTTTTGTAAATACAACATTTTTTATCGCGCCTACCGACCGAAACATTTAGCCAGGGGGTGGTTTATGGAATGGCGGGATTACAGTTATGACCTAAATGTCAGTTTTTTTCACACATTTCCTCTGTGGGAACGGAAATAGGCAGCAAGTACAGGAGAAAAACTTTCATGCACTTAAGTTGGGTTAGCCAAATACTAAGTTTGGTATAGCCACCATATCCAGAGGATAGAGATCAGTTATCCACATCATGTAGATACTAGGTAGCCGTTTATCCGCTTTACCCAGTTACTGGGAATGGATTATCTACATTATCCCGATTCTGGGCTGTGATTCTGTAATTTTTACAGAAACTAGCGATTGATTTTCCAATTTATCCACACATAAAGGATTTCTTATCCATGTTATCCATTAACGGCAAATGTATTATCCTGCCACTAGGAATTTAGTTCCATGTTATCCAAGAACTAGAGTGGATTATCCATGTTATCCACATACCCAGAAGACACATATGACATAAGTTGATTGTCCGCGTTATCCAAATACGAGGTATGGATTATCCACGTTATCCAAATAGTCAGGTATCATTATCCACTTCATCGAAATACGAGGGATGGATAATACACTTTATCCAGGCACTAATTATGGGTTATCCACGTTATCCATATAGTCTGGTATAATTATGCACTTTATCCAAATACGAGGGCTAGAGAATACATTTTATCCTGACATAAATTTTAGGTTATCCACATTATCAAGATAATCTGGAATCATTTTCCATGTTATCCAAATACGAGGGCTGGAGAATATACTTTATCCAGTCACTAATTATGGATTTTCCATGTTATCCAGATCGTCTGAAATTATTATCCACGTTATCCAAATACGAGGAATGGTCAATACACTTTATTCAGACACTAATAATGGGTTGTCCACATTATCCAGATAGTCTGGAATTATTATTCACATTATCCAGATACGAGGAATGGATAATACACGTTATCCAGACACTAATTATGGATTATCCACATTATCCAGATAGTTAGGATTCATTATCGACGTTACATGGAGGACAGAAATGGGTTATTCCCGTTATCCAAATATGAGGGCTGGAGAATACACTTTATCCTAACATAAATTTTGGATTATCCAGATAGTCTGGAATCATTATCCATGTTATCCAAATACGAGGGCTGGAGAATATACAATATCCAGACACTAATTATGGGTTATCCATGTTATCCAGATCGTCTGATATTATTATTATCCACGTTATCCAAATACGATTAATGGTCAATACGCTTTATCCAGACACTAGTAATGGGTTATCCACATTATCCAAATAGTCAGGAATCATTATCCACTTTATCGAAATACGAGGGATGGATAATACACTTTATCCAGACACTAATTATGGATTATCCACGTTATCCAGATAGTTAGGATTCATTATCCACGTTACATGGAGGATAGAAATTGGTTATCCCCGTTATCCAAATACGAGGGCTGGAGAATAGACTTTATCCTGACATAAATTTTGGATTATCCAGATAGTCTGGAATCATTATCCATGTTATCCAAATACGAGAGCTGGAGAATATACAATATCCAGACACTAATTATGGGTTATCCATGTTATTCAGATCGTCTGAAATTATAATCCACGTTATCCAAATACGAGGAATGGTCAATACGCTTTATCCAGACACTATTTATAGATTATCCACGTTATCCAGATTGTCCGGAATCATTATCCACTTTATCCAAATACGAGGGCTGGATAATACACTTTATCCAGACACTAATTATGGATTATCCACGTTATCCAGATAGTCTGAAACATTATCCACGTCACAAGGAAGATAGAAATGGATTATCCACGTTATCCAAATTCGAGGGATGGATAATACACTTCTCCAGACACTAATTTCGGATTATCCACGTTATCCAGATAGTTTGAAATAATTATCCACGTTATTCAAATACGAGGAATGGATAATACACTTTATCCAGACATTAATTATGGATTATCCACATTATCCAGTTAGTCAGGAATCATTATCCACGTTATCCAAATACAAGGGATGACTAATAAAGTCTATTCCGACACTAATTATGGATTATCCAGATAGTCTTGAGTAATTATCCACGTTATCCAGATATTATTAATTCATTATCCACGTTATCCAAATACGAGGGATTGATAATACACTTTATCCAGACACTAATTATGGATTATCCAACTTATCCAGATATTCTGGAATCATTATCCACGTTATCTAAATACAAGGGATGACTAATATAGTCTATCCAGACACTAATTATGGATTATCCACATTATCCAGATAGTCTGGCATAATTATCCACGTTATCCAGATATTATTAATTCATTATCCACGTTATCCAAATACAAGGGATAACTAATAAAGTCTATTCCGACACTAATTATGGATTATCCACATTATCCAGATAGTCTTGAGTCATTATCCACGTTATCCAGATAGTCTTGAGTCATTATCCACGTTATCCAGATATTATTAATTCACTATCCACGTTATCCAAATACGAGGGATTGATAATACACTTTATCCAGATAGTCTGGAATCATTATCCACGTTATCCAGATAGTCTTGAGTCATTATCCACGTTATCCAGATATTATTAATTCACTATCCACGTTATCCAAATACGAGGGATTGATAATACACTTTATCCAGACACTAATTATGGATTATCCACTTTATCCAGATAGTCTGGAATCATTATCCACTTTATCCACATACAAGGGATGACTAATATAATCTATCCAGACACTTTTTATGGATTATACAGATCGCCTGGAATTATTATCCACGTTATCCAAATACAAGGAATGGATAATACACTTTATCCTGACACTAATTATAGATTATCCAGATAGTCTGGAATTATTATCCACGTTATCCAAATACGAGGAATTGATAATAAACTTTATCCAGACACTAATTATTGGTTATCCACGTTATCCAGATAGTCTGGACACATTATCCACGTTGCATGGAAGATAGAAAGGGGTTATCCACGTTATCTAAATACGAGGGATGGATAATACATTTTATCCAGACACTTTTACATTTTATTCACGTTTTCCAGATAGTCTGGAATAATTATCCACGTTATCCAAACAAAATACTTTATCCTGTCACTAATTATGGATTATCCACATTATCCAGACACTAATAATATATTATCCACGCTATCTAAATCGTCTGGAATTATTATCCACGTTATCCAAATACGAGGGATGGATAATACATTTTATCCACACATTTTTACATTTTATCCACGTTATCCAGATAGTCTGGAATAATTATCCACGTTATCCAAACAAAATACTTTATCCTGTCACTAATTATGGATTATCCACGTTATTCAGACACTAATTATAGATTATCCACGTTATCCAGACACAAATAATAGATTATTCACGTTATCCAAATCGTCTGGAATTATTAACCACGTTATCCAAATACGAGGGATGGATAATACACTTTATCCAGACACTAATTATGTGCTATCCTCGTTATCCAGATAGTCTGGAAACATTATCCACGTTACATGAAAAATAGAGATGGGTTATCCACATTATCCAAGTACGAGAGATGAATAATAAATGTTATATCCAGACATTAATTGTGGGTTATCCACTTTATCCAGAGACTAGGGGAGAGCTATACACATGTTCTAGCTACCTAGGGTTTGTATAGATGGTTTATTCACGTTGTACAGATAGTGGAAATGGATAATCCACTTTATCCCGATACTTGAGATTTGTTTCTCAGTTTTGGGGATGGTAGGATATTTTTCAGACTCAAAGTATTAATTTTCCGATTTTGAGAATATACGCTGTACATATATCAGGGAAAGATTGTTTCGTTATCCCTATACAAAAAATACATTATCCACGTTTTTTGGATCAACGATGTTATCCAGACAGTACGGATAAACCATATTATTTATACGGATAATAGAATATATAGTGCGTTTTTTATCCCCATTATCTGAGTTGTTTATACCTTGCATTATCTCGATACTAGGGATAAAATATCTCAGTTACACCCCTTTCCACACATTTATCACCCACATACGCCTTTCATTTACCCCTCTCCCCCCCCCCCCCCCTCACATCAATTTTCCATTTTTCTCACAAAAAATTTCATCTCCCCATTCTCGTACGCTTTCAGCAATTCTGGAAAACCACCGACACCGGTGCCATCTACAACACTGCTAAACACTATCGTCCCGAAGTTGAAGCCCCCCGCCAGCCGATCGATAACAGCTACTCGATAATCGACAGTGCCAGCAACTGTACCGGCAATACGCCCGGTTGTATTCCCAAATGTTTTGCCGAAAAGGGTAATCGCGGTCTGCAGGGACCCATTGGTGTGCCCGGTCCCAAGGGCTTGCCTGGCTATCCCGGTACCGAAGGTCCACCCGGCGACAAGGGTCAGAAGGGTGAACCCGGTCCCCTTGGACCCAGAGGCTTGAAGGGTGAACGCGGTACACCCGGTATTCCCGGTATGTCTGGCGTGCCCGGTATCCAAGGTATTGCTGGCAATCCCGGTGCTCCCGGTATACCCGGTAAAGACGGTTGTGACGGTGAAAAAGGTTTGCCCGGCTTGGCCGGTCTAAGCGGTATGGCTGGTCCTCGTGGTTATCCAGGTCAGCCTGGTGCCAAGGGTGAGAAAGGTGAACCGGCCAAGGAAAATGGTGACTATGCTAAGGGTGAAAAGGGTGAACCCGGTTTTGCTGGCCGTGCTGGTAATCCCGGTCCTGAAGGTCCAATCGGTCCCAAGGGTGAACGTGGTGAAACTGGTCCTCTTGGCGCCCCCGGTTTGCGAGGCGATCGCGGTTTGAAAGGTGAAAAAGGTGCTCCATGCTTCCCACGACCACAGCCTGGCAGAAAGGGCGAGAAGGGTGAGAAGGGCGAACCAGCCAGATCTGCAGGATTACGTGGCGGCAAAGTGGAAATTATTAGCGAAAAGGGTCAACGTGGTGAAAAGGGTGAAATGGGTCCAGCTGGTGAAAAGGGTGCTGTTGGTGAACAGGGCGCTCCCGGTCGTGAAGGTCCCAAGGGTGAAAAGGGTCTTCCTGGCGGTCCCGGTGATAGAGTGAGTATTTCCCGCAATGGTGTGCGTTGTTTTCCCATTTGTTAATCTTGAAATTGTTACCCACGAACTAGGGTCGTCAAGGTGCTTTCGGTCCACCTGGTCCACCTGGCCAAAAGGGTGATCGCGGTGAAACTGGTTTGAATGGCTTGCCCGGTAAACCTGGTCAAAAGGGTGAACCTGGTCGTCCCGGTAAACCCGGTGAACGAGGTTTGGTCGGTCCCCCTGGCCCACCTGGTGGCGGTCGTGGCTCTCCTGGCGCTCCCGGTCCCAAAGGTCCTCGTGGTTATCCCGGTGCCCCAGGTCCTAAAGGTTTGGATGGTTTTGATGGTCCTCCCGGCCCACAAGGTTTCCCCGGTGCCAAGGGTGGTCCCGGTATGCCCGGTAACAATGGTGTTGAAGGTCCTCCCGGTGAAAAGGGTCAAAAGGGTAATGCAGGTCGTCCAGGTCCCATGGGTCCTCAGGGTCCTATCGGTCACACTGGTCCCCCAGGTCCTGAAGGTCAAAAGGGTGAAGCTGGTCTCCCTGGTTACGGTGAACGCGGTCCTAAAGGTGATGATGGAACTCCTGGGTAAGTTGTAAACATCCCCCCTACCAACGCCCGAATCCATGTTTGTTCTCTTTTCCCTTACTTTGCAGATCTCCCGGCTTGAAGGGTGCAAAGGGTGAACGTGGTTTGACTGGTGCCCCTGGTGCTCCTGGTGACTCGAAATTAGGTCTTCCCGGTACTCCTGGTGCCGTTGGTGCTCCAGGTCCTCGTGGTGATCAAGGTCGTCCCGGTCTGCCCGGTCCCAAAGGTGATATGGGTCCTAAGGGTGATGCTGGCGGCAAATGCTCAGACTGTGCTCCCGGCCAAAAAGGTGACAAAGGTGATCGTGGTACAGACGGTAGCCCCGGCCGTGATGGTCTTAGAGGTCCTCCCGGAGAACGTGGTTATCCTGGCGAACGTGGTTCTGATGGTATTCCTGGCCCCCCTGGTCCTCCTGGCGAGAAGGGTAGAGATGGCAACCCCGGTGCTCCAGGTCCCTATGGTTTACCCGGTAAAGATGCTATGGTCGATTTAAATCAAATCGTTGCCGAAAAAGGCGAAAAGGGTGATCGCGGCTACCCAGGTGCTCCTGGTGTCAAGGGTGAGCGTGGCGAAACTGGCGCTGCTGGTCTAAACGGACAAAAGGGTGAATTTGGTGACAAGGGCGAAAGAGGTTATCCTGGTCCTCCAGGTAGTGATGGCGCTCCCGGCAATCCCGGCAGAGATGGCTTTGATGGTGTCCCTGGTCGCAGCATTAAGGGCGAGCCTGGTTTGGCTGGTCGCGATGGCGAAAAGGGTGACAAAGGTACAACTGGTCCAAGTGGTATAAAAGGTGACCCAGGTACTTGCGATGTTGATTTTTTGAAGGTTCCCGCTAAGGGCAACAAGGGTGATCGCGGTGCTCCTGGCAACCCCGGTGCCATGGGTCCAACTGGTTCGCAGGGCGACAAGGGCAATGCTGGCCAAAAGGGTGAGACAGGTCCACAAGGTCCACCTGGACCTGCTGGTCCTCGCGGTATGACTGGCCCACGTGGTGAACCCGGTCCACAAGGTCCCATTGGTGCTCCTGGTAATCCCGGCAGAGATGGTTTGCGTGGTCCCCCCGGCAGAAATGGTCCCCCCGGTCAAAAGGGTGAACAAGGTATTGCTAGACCCGGTCCACCTGGTAGCATTGGTCGTCCCGGTATGCCTGGTCCCAAGGGTGATCGTGGCGTGGAAGGTCCCATGGGTCCTCCCGGTATGGATGGCGCTCCTGGCTACCCTGGCGAAAAGGGTGACAGTGGTCAGCCTGGTGCTCCCGGTGCTCCTGGCTTTGATGGTCCCAAGGGTGATACTGGTCCTCGCGGTCCAACTGGTCCTCCCGGTCCCCCTGGTAAACCTGGTGTTGATGGTGTTCAAGGTCGTGACGGCGCTAAGGGTGAACCCGGTTATCCCGGTTTGGTCGGTATGCCTGGTATGAAGGGTGAAAGAGGTGCTCCCGGTGTTGATGGTCCCAAAGGTTTTACTGGTGTTGCCGGTCCCCCTGGCAAACGTGGTCCACCTGGTCCTGCTGGTATTCCTGGTAAGTTAGAAGAGCCCAATTAGTTGAGGGTAAGATGTCAAGACTCTTGATTTTCCCTAGGTGCCAAGGGTGACCGTGGTGAACGCGGCTTGACTGGCAAGGATGGTTTGCCCGGTGTCAGAGGTCCTCCTGGTCCACCCGGTGTAATGGGCGTGAAAGGTGACATGGGACCCATGGGTCCTCCCGGTGCTGATGGTGTTCCTGGTATTGATGGTGCCAAGGGTGATCGTGGTTTGCCTGGTATGGATGGTCCTCGCGGTGAGCCTGGTGATGCTGCCGAAAAGGGTCAAAAGGGTGAACCTGGTGCCTCTGGTCTGCGTGGTGAGCCTGGTATGACTGGTGCCCCTGGTATGCCTGGTGAAAAGGGTGTACCTGGTATTGCTATGCATGGACGTCCCGGCGCTCCTGGCATGAAAGGTGATCGTGGTCGTGATGGTCTCAATGGTGTCGATGGCAGACCCGGTGAAAAGGGTGATCAAGGTATGCCCGGTCTTACTGGCGCCAAGGGTATCAAGGGTGACTTTGGTTTGCCCGGTGCTCCTGGTCTTCCCGGCATGGATGGCAAACCCGGTCAAATGGGTGCTCCTGGTCCAATCGGTCATACCGGTCCCAAGGGTGACAAGGGCGAACGTGGTTTCCCTGGCCTCAATGGCGCCAAGGGCGACAAGGGTGAACGTGGTGTACCTGGTTTCAATGGTGCTGCCGGTCCTAAAGGTGATCGTGGTTTCCCCGGCCCAGCTGGTCTGAATGCTGCTCCGATTACGATTAAGGGTGAGCCCGGTGAAATGGGTGAACCCGGTTTGATTGGCTTGCCCGGTCCCATGGGTCTGAAGGGTAATCAGGGTGCACCTGGTTTCACTGGTCCCAAGGGTGATCGTGGCTTGACCGGACCTCCTGGACCCAACGGTTTGAATGGTATGCCTGGCGCTAAGGGTGAACGTGGTTTGACAGGTGATGTTGGTGCTCCTGGGCTGACCGTCAAGGGTGAGAAGGGTTTGCCTGGCCGTACTGGTAAAAATGGACGTGAAGGTAGGTGGTGTTGTAACAGGGCGGAGGTTCAATTGGGTTGATGTTGTTGTTATTGTTTTACAGGTGCCCCTGGTTTGCCTGGACAAAAGGGTGAAAAGGGTCTGGCTGGTCTTCCAGGTACTCCTGGTGCCACCGGTGCCCCCGGCCCCATTGGTCCTCAGGGTCCTAAGGGTGATCGCGGTCTGGTTGGTGCACCCGGCAGAGATGGTGCTAACGGCATGCCTGGCGCTCCTGGTATCAAGGGTGATATGGGTTATCCTGGTCCTAAGGGTGATATGGGTCTACCTGGTGTACAAGGCGAAAAGGGTGACAAGGGTGAAACCGGCATGGCTGGCTTCCCTGGCAGTCGCGGTCTAACTGGCGAAAAGGGTGATCGTGGTCTTGATGGTATGGAAGGTTTGCCCGGTCCCGTGGGTGCTCCTGGCGAGAAGGGCTTCCAAGGTCCACCTGGTATAAATGGTCGTGATGGTCTGCCTGGTCTCAAGGGTGACAAGGGTGAACCTGGCAAGATTCCACCACCCGGCCCCAAGGGTGAACCTGGTTATCCTGGACGTGATGGTCAAAAGGGTGAACGTGGTCCTCCCGGTCCTCGTGGCCTGATTGGTTTGCAGGGCGAACGTGGTGAAAAGGGTGATATGGGTTTGGTTGGTTTGACTGGTGCCGTGGGCCGTCCTGGTCCCAAGGGTGACACTGGTCCAGCAGGTTTGGTGGGTCGCGATGGCGCTCCCGGTCCCATGGGTCCCAAGGGTGAGCCCGGTGCACCATGTAGCCATGCTCCTGACTATCTTACCGGTATTCTGTTGGTGCGTCACAGTCAAACCGCCCAGGTGCCACGCTGTGAACCCGGCCACCAAGAATTATGGACTGGCTATTCCCTGCTGTATGTTGATGGTAATGACTATGCTGCCAATCAGGACTTGGGCTCGCCCGGTTCCTGTGTCAGACGTTTCTCCACACTGCCCATGCTGACCTGTGGTGCCGGCAATATTTGCAACTATGCCTCGCGTAATGACAAATCCTTCTGGTTGACCACCAACAATCCCACCATGCCCATGATGCCTGTTCCCGCCCAGGAAGTTAGCCAATACATTTCACGTTGTGTTGTGTGCGAAGTGCCGGCCAATGTTATTGCTGTGCACAGTCAAACACTGGATGTGCCCTCATGTCCCGGCGGCTGGGAAGGTTTGTGGATCGGCTACAGCTTTATGATGGTAAGTATGGGAGGGTGGGGAAGTGGTGAAAATTGATAACAGCTAATTTTCTTCTGCTTTTTTTTTTTGTAATTTCCAGCACACTGCTGTCGGCAGTGGTGGTGGTGGCCAGGACATGTCCTCGCCCGGTTCCTGTCTGGAAGACTTCCGTCCCGTACCGTTCATTGAGTGCAACGGCGGCAAGGGCCACTGCTTCTTCTACGACACAATCAACAGTTTCTGGCTGGTAACCATCGAGGAGTACCAACAGTTCCAGAGACCCGACATGGTTACCCTCAAGGCGGGCAACTTGCAGCAAAGAGTCTCCAGGTGTCAAGTGTGTATTAAGAACTCGTCATAAGAGCCTAGATCGATAAACAACAACAAAAACAAGAAACAATAGCAACAACAACAACAAAAGGATGAAAACGAAAAATAAGAAAAATAGCCACGAATTTCAAATAGTATCCCCCCAGCCCCCACAAGCATTCCCCTGGATTCCCGCTCCCAACTCCCTGTTGCAGAATCAAGCCATGTTTCCTTTTTTGTTTGTTTGTTTTTGTTTGTGTTTTATTTTTTATATAATTAAATTTTATTATTTTATACTCTTATGATTACCTTAAGCATTCGAAACAGTTTCCTTAATTACAACAATAACTACAACAACAACAATTTTTATTGCCTTAACATAAGTAAACGAATACCAAAAACAAAAGAAAATACAAAACACATTTTTTTACCAACTACTGCCTGTCTTCCTTGCCCCCCAACCCCAGTTGAGCAACATCCTCTTAGATTTGTAAAACCTTAGAATGCCAAGAGAAAATCAACAAAAAATCGAAACTAATTCTGGCAAAAAAAAAACAACAGCAAAGCAAAGAAGAAGAAGAAGAAATACAACATTCTAATCTGCCATTTAAACGAATTTATAAAACTTTATTTTTTAAATATGTCGTTTTTTTTTTTGTAATAAATGTAATATTTAGTTTTTTTTTTTAAATTTAAGTAACAAAATAATAAAAACCCAAAATATAACAACTACAAAACCCAACCCAAGTGAATCCAAAAAAAAAAATCCAAAATTTTTCTTTTGTGAAAATTCCAAAGATCTAGAAACCAAATGACAACCTAAGATTGAGTTACTTGTTTTGTGTTTTTCGCCTCCTTTTTTCAATTTGAAATCAACTGCCATACTAATTTTAAACAAAAAACATATACATATAAATAATAATAATACATTTTTTTAAAAATTATGCATAAGAGAGATCCTTTATGTGTAACCTTGTAAAAAACCAAAAACTACAACAAGAAGAATAATAAATAAATAATTAAAAAACAACAAAATAAATATGTTACAAAGAAATCCAAAAAAAAATCCAAAAAAAAAATAAAAAAAGTTAGAGTAGTTTCAGGGAATTTTTTTCAAGAAGCATCAGGCCTCCGAATGTGGATTTTTTAAGAATACTTTTAAAGGACCATCATCAAACCAGAAAACCCAAAAAAATAAAAAAATTTAAGGATTTTTGGGGAAATTTTTTCAAGGAGCATCAGACCTCTACATATGGATTTTTTAAGATATTTTGAGAAGATCATCATCGAACCAGAAAACCAAAAAAAAAAAAAAATATTTAAAATATACAGGAATTTTGGGGAATTTTTTTCAAGAAATAAATATGGATTTTTTAAAGAATATTTTAAAAGAGCCAAAATCGAAACATAACCCCCCCCCCCGCAAACAAAAAAAAAACATGTAAAAAAGCAGTAAGTTCGGCCGGGCCGAACATTGCATACCCTAAACCCTCCACCATTCTGAGAGGATCATCATCGAACCAGAAACCCCCCCCCCAAAAAATATTGAAAATATACAGGATTTTTGGGGAAATTTTTTCAAGAAGCATCAAACCTCTAAATTTAAGAATATTTTAAAAGAGCCAACATCGAACCAGAAAATAACCCCCCCCCCCCAAAAAAAAAAAAACATGTAAAAAAGCAGTAAGTTCGTCCGGGCCGAACATTGAATACCCTCCACCCTCCACCATTTTGAGAGAATCATCATCGAACCAGAAAAAATATTGAAAATATACAGGGTTTTTTGGGATTTTTTTTTCAAGGACCACAACTCTAAATATGGATTTTTTTTAAGAATATTTTAAAAGGACCATCATCGAACCAGAAATCCAAAAACAAAAATTATAACAAGTGAAAAAGCAGTATGTTCGGCCAGTCTGTAAATACCCTCCACCATTTGGAACGAATTTCCAAACTTTAAGAAAAAAATAAAATCCGTTAAAAATTCTGTTAAAATCTTAAAAATAACGAATATAGCCGTTATATTGGGATCTATACGAAAATGTGAACCTGTATAGGCAAACTTTTGTCATAGGCCATTACAATATTCAAATACGAAACTTGAAAAAAAATCCGATGAGCAAATGTAGCTAAAATCATCAAAATACCGAGAATAGGGAGGTACCGATATATGGGGGGGCTATACGAAGAACTGTACCCTCATAGACAATTTCATGTCACAGGCTGTAGTACCCATAATATACACTTCATTGGGGGGGAGGTACCATAAAGATTGGGCCGATTTGCACCTGACACCTATTTTTTGCACCTGATCTAGCACTGATGCAAATATTAGGATTTGCAAAGTTGGAGCAAAATCGGATTATCCTTTCTCTTTCTGTGCAATAAAATATTTATTTTTTTTAATTTCGATATTTTGCGGGGGGAGGTAACAGAAGGACTGGGCCGATATTGCCCATCTCCGAACTCGATCTAAGCTTGACGATAATATTACGATCTACCAAGTTTGGACCAAATCGGATACTCCCTTTGAGAGATATCGTGCGCAGAGTTATCGGGACCCCAATACAATATTTCAAAATTCCAGCATTATCCGTTCACAGGATACCAAATGATACAATTTTAGTTGTTTAGCACTATTTAAGAACTTTTCATAACCTTAAACTTCGAATTCCCCTTAAAGTCTTTGGTCCATCTATCCTAAACTCCATCAGTCCATATTTCAGAGCAATTCTAGCTCATTTCGTTTGTCAAATACAAAAAATTGAATTTTTAGCACTTTTTATATCATTTTGATGCGAATTTCTTAAAACCCAGCCACCCACCATGACCACGACGCGACATCACACGCCTAAGCACTAAAACTGACCCTCGTTCAAAATGTCAAGATTCCAGCTTCAGCCGTTTCGTCTTGGCGTTGATTTTCAGTAAGGCAGTTACACACAGCCAGACGAACGGACGGACACCCCTAGATCGATCCAAAATATCATGAATCGGATTTTTTTATATGGAGGGTATATAAAGTTTGTCATTCCGTTTGTAACACCTCGAAATATACATTTTAGACCCCACAAAGCATATATATTCTTAATCAGCATAAAATTCTATGTCGATTTAGCGATGTCCCGATATTTGGTATACTAACTAACTTCCAAAGAAAATGAAGTAGGTTGATAAAATTTTTCTCAGATGTATATTAAGTCTGCAGGACTTTTGGTATTTAAAATGGGACATTTTTTTTTTTTTTGGTACAGCCCCCAGATAACGGTACCTCCCGATATTCGATATTTTTATGATTTTAGCGACACTTATCAACGGAATTGTTTCAAATTCGGTATATGAAGTTCGTAATGGATACTACAGCCTAAGACAAAAAATTGTCTGTGCAGGACCACGTCTTTGTATAGCCCCCATATAATGGTAGCTCCCGATATTCGTTATTTTGATGATTTTAGCGAGATTATTCACCGGATTTTTTTTAATTAAATTTTGTATTTGAAGTTCGTAATTCGGATACTACATCCTATGACAGAAAAATTGTATATGCAGGTCCCCGCCCTCGTATAGCCCCCATATTATGGTACCTACCTATATTCGGTATTTTGGTGATTTTAGCTACATTACTCACCGGAATTGTTTCAAATTTGGTATTTGAAGTTCGTATTGAATGAACTACATCCTATGACAGAAAATTGTCTATGCAGGTCTACGTCTTCGTATAGCCCCCATATAATGGTACCTCCCGATATTCGGTATTTTGATGATCTTAGCTACATTATTCACCGGAAATGTTTCGAATTTGATATTTTAAGCTCGTAATGGATGCTACAGCCTAAGACAAGAAATTGTCTATGCAGGTCCACGTCTTCCTATAGCCCCCATTTAATGGTTCCTCCCGATATTCAGTATTTTGATGATTTAAGCAAAATTATAAACCGAAATTGTTTCAAATTTGGTATTTGAAGTTCGTAATGGATACTACATCCTAAGACAGAAAATTGTCTGTGCAGGTCCACGTTTTCATATAGCCCCCATATAACGGTACCTCCCGATATTCGGTATTTTGACGATTTTAGCGATATTATTCACCGGAAATGTTTCGAATTTGGTATTTGAAGTTCGTAGTGGATACTACAGCTTAAGACAAGAAATTATCTGTGCAGGTCCACGTTTTCATATAGCCCCCATATAACGGTTCCTCCCGATATTCGATATTTTGAGTATTTTAGCGACATTATTCACCTGAAATGTTTCGAATTTGGTATTTGAAGTTCGTAATGGATACTACAGCTTAAGACAAGAAATTGTCTGTGCAGGCTCACGTCTTCGTATAGCCCCAAATATCGGTACCTCCCATTATTCACGACATTATTCACTGGAATTGTTTCAAATTTGGTACTTGAATTTCGTAATTCGGATACTACAGCCTATGACAGAAAATCGTCTATGCAGGTCTACGTCTTCGTATAGCCTCCATATAACGGTACCTCCCGATATTCGGTATTTTGATAATTTAAGCAAAATTATTCACCAAAATTGTTTGATATTTGGAGTTCGTATTGGATGGACTACAGTCTAAGACAGAAAAATGTCTGTGCAGGCCCACGTCTTCGTATATCCCCCATATAACGGAACCGCCCTATATTTTGACGATTTTAGCAACATTATTCACCGAAAATGTTTCGAATTTGGTATTTGAAGTTAGTAATGTATACTACAGCCTATGACGGAAAATTTTCCGTGCAGGTCTCCACCTTCGTATAGCCCTCATATAACGGCACCTCCCGATATTCCACGACGTCATATAGACCCTAATATAACGGCTTTATTCGGTATTTTTAAGATTTTAACAGAATTTTTAACGGATTTTATTTTTATCTTTTTTTTTTGAAAATTCGGCCCGGCCGAACTTACAGTTTTTTAATTGTTTAAAAAAAAAAACTAGAGTCTAAAACCGTTATTTCGATAAGGCACATTTTGGCCGTATCAAATGATATATACCCTCTGTGTTGTTACAAATCACTGTTTCGAAAATATTTCCCCCTTTTCGTGTCACGAACAAGGGGATGAACACACACATTTCCCCTTTTTCGGTTGCCACAGAGGGGTGTGAGGTCTATGCAATATTTACAACCCTTAGCAGCGTGTTCGAGAACCTGTAACAAAGAAAGCCGGCAATTATAATAACAAGAACTACAACAACACTAACTGATAACAAGCCACGTCAAAAAAAAACGAGACTATAGAAAATAAGGGAAAACATAAACACAGATGAGGGTGAAAAAACAGCCAAAGCACAAAACGAAAACAGAAAACAGAGAGGAGCGATAACACAAACGATATGGCAAAACGATTACATTTACATTACGACGATAATAAGGGTGGTTGTGGGTCTGGTCTGGATGTTTTCCAAGCATATTGGGATTTGGCAGTTCGGCAGTCCGTTTAGTTAGTTGGTAGTGCGCGAAGGAAAAGGAACCGAAAACACACAGAAATAAACAGCGGAGGAAAGCAAGTGTTGTCGAACAGGAAAAAATTAGGTGTTGTTCTTATCAAATATTGAAAAAAAAAACTGCAATAAAATATTGTATCAAGAGAAAATACTTTTGTGTGTGTGTAGGTGTAAATAAAATTGAGAAAAAAGGAGCATCCTATTGGTTCCTGGAAGAAAACTAATCCCAGTTCACAATAATTTTCTTATTGGACTTTTTTTACACTTGCCCCTTTTTGGTTCCTGCTGGACTTTCTCAACTACCTCTGCCAATGTATGTGTGTATGTATAAGCAAAAAGACGAAAAAGAAGAACAAGCATAGAAAATAGTGAACCCAAAATAGCCGCAAAAAAAAAAGAAACCAAAACCGCGTAACGCCAAAACTAGAAAACCACCCCCGAACCAAAAAAAAAATCGAAAAAAACCGAAATCACAAACGTTTCAATGCAACTCCGCCTGCTCCTACTCCTTCACGTCCACCCTCTCGTTTCATTGCATTCAACTTCTGGAAACTTTTCGTCTGAATGATTATCGTGTTGTTGTTATTCTTCAAATCCATTTGCCTGTACTGTCAACGTCTGGTCCTGCACATTCATGACCGCTGGATAAATCCCAAAAACGTACGCCTCATCAAAGAAGCCGCCGAAGCCAAAGGTTCCAAATTCCTGTTGGACGACTATCGTCAGACGCGCAAAGGCAAGCGACGGCGTCACGCCAGCGGTTCGAGCAATAACTCCAGCAGCCACTTGTCACAGACACCCTCCACGTCCGCCTCCACGGTGCTAAGTTCGTTGGGGTCACGAGCTGAGAATTGTCGTTTTTGTGCCAACACACCACAGGGCTATTGTCGTCATCACTTCCATTTGCAGGAGCTGCAGGTACACAAACGCCAACAACAACAATCGATTTGGTGTCCTCTCGGTGGTGGTGGCCTGCTCACACGCAATGTGGAGTACAAGCAATTGAGGAAAATCAAAAGGGAACTGAAAAGGACACTACATCCGCAGCAACAGCAGCCACATCATCATCAGCAGCCTAATATTCCAAGATCCTCAAATATCTACCACTCAATACCCCTGGACCCGGAGGACTCTGTCTATGAGCACTCGGAGAGTCTAACCAATTCTTCCTCACTACAGGATTCGGGTTATCAAAGTATAGCCCTGACAAATCAAAATTCTTCACCCTCAACACCCCAACAACAATTGTATCAGGAAGTTGAGGAGAAGGAGCCGAGAGAAGAAGCTCTCCAATTACCTGAAATCTCCTCACAATCATCAAAAGAATTTTTAGATTTACCCACACCCAGCGAATCCTTGGTGGAGACCACATATTCATTTGGCTCGTGCCCGGAAACACCACGAACCCCATCACCCACTCCCACGCTGCCAAGGGTAACATCCAATCAGAGTTTTGTGTCCTGCACCAGTTCAACACTTTCCACAAGCTATTTGTGAGGGAAGCCAGAAGAAGGAGAGAGGTGAGTATTCCCAAAAAGAAACACATATTTATCCAGAAATTTTCTAATAACCCCCTATTAAACTTTGATGAACTGAAGGAATAGTAATTGGACTTGGGAACGAAAGACAGGGCTTAATACTCCAAGAAACAAGGAAGAACAAGTAAAAAAGCTGTAAGTTCGGCTGGGCCGAATTTTGAATACCCTGCACCATTTAAAACAAATTTGGCAATTTTCAAAAAAAAAAAAAATAATAATAAACCCGTTAAAAATTCTGTTAAAATATTAAAGCACCAATTGTAGCCGTTATAATAGGGTCTATACGACGACGTGGTCCTGCATAGGCAACTTTTGTCATAAGCCATTACAATATTCAAATGCGAAACTTGAAAAAATAGGTGAATAATGCGCTAAAATCAGCAAAACACCGAATATCGGAAGGTACCGTTATATGGGGGCTATACGAAGACGTGGACCTGCACAGACAATTTTCTGTCGTAGGCTGTAGTATGCGTTACGAGCTTCAAATACCAAATTTGAAACAAAATTCGGTGAATTATGTCACTAAAATCACCAAAGTACCGAATATCGGGAGCTGCCGTTCTATGGGCACTGTACGAAAACGTGGACCGGCACAGACAATTTTCTGTCATAGGCTGTAATATCTTTTACGAACTTCAAACACCAAATTTGACACAATTCCGGTAAATCATTTTGCTTAAATCATCAAAATATCGAATATCGGGAGGTACCGTTATGTGGGGGCTATACGAAGGCGTGAACCTGCACAGACAGTTTTCTGTCTCACGCTGTAGTATCCATTACGAACTTCAAATACCAAATTTGAAACAATTCCGGTGTGTAATTTTGCTTAAATCATCAAAATACGGAATATCGGGAGGTACCGTTATATACAAAGACGTCGACCTGCATATACAATTTTCTCTCTTAGATTGTAGTATCCATTACGAACTTCAAATACCAAATCTGAAACAAATTCGGTGAATTATGTCGCTAAAATCATCATAATACCGAATATCGGGAGGCACCGTTATGTGGGGGTTATACGAAGGCCTGGTCCTGCACAGACAATTTTCTGTCTTAGGCTTTAGTATGCGTTACGAACTTCAAATACCAAATTTGAGACCTACATAGCCCATTTTCAATACCAAAAGTCCTGCAGACATAATATACATTTGACGGCGGTATTTTTTGTGCCAACTTTGCTTTCCAAAATACTCCAGAGAATCTGGAAAATAGACCAGAGAATCTGGAGATTTAGTTGGCCATTGTGCGCTGGAAATGAAGCGAGGATCCTCATTCTGTAACCATTCTTGGGTGGCACGTGTTGAGTGCTGAGTGCGATGGTTGGAATGTCCAAGGTCTTTACTACACCCTCCAGATAATATTCGGCATTTATTCTTATGTTACGGTCGATTAATGCGAGCGGAGAGCGACCATCGACTGTTATGGCGGCCCATACCATCACCATGGCCGGCGCTTGAGTTCTGATGACCAACCGAAGCTGCACATTTTCAGCTGACCTCTTTGGCAAATAAACACGATCATTTTGTTTTTTGTTGTTTACAAACTGCTGGACAATGAATGTTTTCTCATCGGAGAAAACCAAATTCGGCAGTTCACCACTTTCGGCCAACTCGGCGAAGCAACTCTTTAGCTCTTTTGAGTCTGTTTTCTTTGTGTTGCGGTGTAAGTTCTTGGCCTTTTTATACCCTCCACCATACTATGGAGGGTATATTAATTTTGTCATTGTAACTCCTCGAAATACTCATGTCAGACCCAACAAAATATATATACTCTTGATCAGCGTAAAATTCTAAGACGATTTAGCCATGTCCGTCTGTGTGTCTGTCGGTATGTCTGTCCGTCTGTCTGTCTGTTGTAATCACGCTATCTTTCGAACAAATTGAGGTAAAAGGCTAAAATTTTGCACACATGTATATTTTTCCAGTAGGCAGGTTAAGTTCGTAAATGGGCCACGTAGGTCCAAGTTATCATATAGCCCCCATATAACGGTACCTCCCATTATTCGGTATTTTGATGACTTTAGCGACATTTTTACCGGAATTGTTTCAAATTTGGCATTTGAAGTTCGTAATGGATACTGCAGCCTAAGACAGAAAATTATCTGCGCAGGTCCACGTCTTCGTATAGGCCCCATATAACGGTACCCCCGATATTCGGTATTTTGATGATTTTAGCGACATTATTCACCGGAATTGTTTCAAATTTGGTATTTGAAGTTCGTAATGGATACTACATCCTAAGTCAAAAAATGAGCCATGTAGGTCCACGTCTTCGTATAGCCCCCATATACCGTACCCCCCCCCCCCCCCCGATATTCGGTATTTTGATGATTTTAGCGACATTATTTACCGGGATTGTTTCAAATTTCGCATGTGAAGTTCGTAATAGATAATAGAGCCTATGACAGAAAATTGTATGTGCAGGTCCACGTCTTCGTGTAGCCCCCATATAACGGTACCCCCGATATTCGGTATTTTGATGATTTTAGCGACAATATTCACCGGAATTGTTTCAAATTTGGTATTTAAAGTTCGTAATAGATACTGCAGCATAAAACAGAAAATGGGCCATGTAGGTCCACGTCTTCATATAGCCCCCATATACCGTACCCCCCGATTTTCGGTATTTTGATGATTTTAGAGACATTATTTACCGGGATTGTTTCAAATTTCACATGTCTTCACATGTAATGGATACTTCAGCCCATGCCAGAAAATTGTCTGTGCAGGTCCACGTCTTCGTATAGCCCCCATATAACGGTACCCCCCATATTCGGTATTTTGATGATTATAGCTACATTATAAACAGATTTTTCTTCAAGTTTCGCATTTAAATATTGTAATAACTTATGACAAAAGTTGCCTATGCAGGTCCACGTCGCCGTATAGTCATTCGGTATTTTTAAGATTTTAACAGAATTTTTAACGGATTTTATTTTATTTTTTTTTTTTTTTTTGAAATTGCCAAATTTGTACCATATGGTGGAGGGTATTAAAAGTTCGGCCCGGCCGAACTAACAGCTTTTTTACTTGTTGGAATTTCAATGGCTTTAAACCGAGCTCATTTTTCAATATTTGCGAATGGAATATTGCGATATATTCAGCTCACGGGCCATTTTTCGGCCACTGCGACGCGGGTTTCGATCAAGTCGCTTCTTTACTTTTCGATCAAGTTGTTTTCATTTCCGCTGATGTTGCTGTTTTTTCCGTCCACTTCCTTGACGTCGGCCTACGCTCCCAGTATCACGATAACGAGCGATGGTACAGGACACAAAAGATTTATTCACATTTAAATGCTGGAGTGCTCTATCGTTAGCCACTTGTGGTTTTCCAGTCAAATTTAAAGAAATCACCCTATCCCGCTTGAATTCCATCCCGAATAACTTTTTTCTGGAAAATTCTCACCAAAATGCTTTTGAACGCTTGTAAACAATATAATGAGCTATCACTGGAATATATGTAACAGCTGTTGGACGAGTGACTTAGAAATGACAGCAGTCTGAAGATGGTTGCAGTTTTTCTATCTCACCCCGTATGTTGGCTTGGCGCCCAATCAATAATTTACATATCCTAGGCCTTGGAAATTTAATTAATTTCTCTCATCTCAAAGAATTTTTCCTTTTTTCCTTGAAATTAATTATTTACAAAATGCTTGTCCTGCTTTTCCTATTCTCAATTTGTCAAATGGAAATTGCAGCGGCATTTGGTTTCAATGGAAATTCCTTTCGTTTGTTATGCCACCACACACACCCACACACACTGCAGGCTTTATTTATCTGGTGCACAATGTGTTCCAATTCGAGGCCATAAAAATTACACAAACAAATGCAAAAAAAAATGAAAACATCCCATAACTTTGTTGTATTTTCCACTTTTTTTCTTCTTCCATTTAAGGTTGGCCAGCAGACAAAGAGTGGAACACAAAAGCTCTGCCAAATCGAGGACAACGGCCTCCATATGGTCACCAACAAGTAGAACAACAGAAATAGTTGGCAAGTGAAAGTGTTCTAATTGATGACACTTGCAATTGCAGGCACCGAAGGATACTTGAGGTAAAGAGTCTAACAACAGCAACAACAATAGGGGGAGAATAGACAACCAACCAGCCAGCCAGCCAGCTGGAGTGACAACAAACCTAGATTTTCAATCAATCTTGGAAATTGTAATACGAAAAAACGGAAGCAATTATTTCGAGAAGTAGTTGTTTGGACAAAGGAAAAAAGAGAAGAAAAGAAGCTCTTCAATACAACCAGGACGATAGCAAAACAAAACAATTGAATTACCACTTGGAAATCAAACAAACAAGCTAACAACAACAACAATGACATCAAGCGATAGCAGCAGTAGCGGCAGTGGCAGTGGCAGCCCCTCCAGCACAGCCACATCGCCCAGTACCTCACCGCGCCAGCGTAAACGTTCAGTCCGTAGCCACAATAGTTCCACAACGAATGCCAGCAAACGTCCCAGTAGCAGTACCAGCAACCACAACCACGACAACAACAACTGTAGCAACAACAAAAAACTCGCCATACCTCTGGAACATGGTTGTGAAGACAATTGGACCTGGAGCCGAAGGCATCGCTCCAAAGAGATTGTGTTGAGTGGTGAAAATGATCGCACCGTACATTTTCATCCGAATTGGAGTAAAGGCACCGCTGGAGTTCAGGGCGAACGGCCACTCAACAATGGCCGTTTCTATTGGGAACTACATGTCTCGAAGAGAATATTCGGCACCAGCATTATGTTCGGCATTGGCACTCGAAAGGCCCGCCTCCATGCCAATTCATTTCGTAATATTTTGGGAGAAAATGAACACGGCTGGGGTCTGTCGCACAAGGGCGTATTGTGGCACAAGGGCGTGGCGTTGATGTACACGGATCGCTTTAAAGAGAATCAACCCACAGTGGTGGGTATTCTGTTCGATGGCATTGCGGGCACGTTGACGTACTACAAGGATGGTGAATGTTTGGGTGTGGCATATCGTGGATTGTATGCGGTGAGTAGAGGGGGGAGAGGGGATTAAAAAAACGGGGGAGTAGAGGAAAATTTCTCAGGAGGAGAAAATGGCGAGCTGAAGAATCAGAGAGGAGCTAGTGAAGCCCCAGGCAAACTAGGGAACCATCTGGTGATCTAGGAAACCAACTGGTGAGCTAGGACACCATCTGGTGAGCTAGGAAACCAACAGGTGAGCCATTGAACCAACTGGTGAGCTAGCCAAAAGTAGAAAGCTGTTCAACCAACCTCTGATCTAGTCAATCTACTTTTGACTAGTGAGCCACTGGAGAACTGAGTGAGCCACTGGTGAACTGAGTGAGCCACTGGTGAACTAGGGAACCACTGGTGAACTGAGTGAGCCACTGGTGAACCTGTGAGCCACTGGTGAACTTGTGAGCCACTGGTGAACTTGTGAGCCACTTGTGAACTGGTGAACCACTCGTGAAGTATTGAGCCATTGGTGAACTAGTAGGCCACTGGTGACCTAGTGAGCCACTGGTGAACTAATGAGCCACTGGTGAACTAGTGAGCCACTGGTGAACTAGTGAGCCACCGGTGAACTTGTGAGCCACTGGTGAACTAGTGAGCCACTGATGAACTTGTGAGACACTGTTGAACTAGCGAGCCACTGGTGAACTAGCGAGCCTCTGCTGAACTTGTGAGCCACAGGTGAACTTTTGAGCCACTGCTGAACTTTTGAGCCACTGATGAACTTGTGAGCCACTGGTGAACTAGTGAGCCACTGGTGAACTCGTGAGCCACTGGTGAACTAGTGAGCCACTGGTGAACTCGTGAGCCACTGGTGAACTCGTGAGCCACTGGTGAACTAGTGAGCCACTGGTGAACTCGTGAGCCACTGGTGAACTAGTGAGCCACTGGTGAACTTGTGAGCCACTGGTGAACTTTTGAGCCACTGATGAATTTGTGAGCCACGTGTGAACTAGCGAGCCCTACTGAACTTGTGAGCCACTGGTGAACTAGAGAGCCACTGGTGAACTTGTGAGCCACTGGTGAACTAGTGAGCCACTGGTGAACTTGTAAGCCACTGGTGAAGTTGTGAGCTACTGGTGAACTAGAGAGCCACTGATGAACTTGTGAGCCACTGGTTAACTAGAGAGCCACTGATGAACTTGTGAGCCACTGGTGAACTAGTGAGCCACTGGTGAACTAGTGAGCCACTGGTGAACTTTTGAGCCACTGGTGAACTAGTGAGCCACTGGTGAAGTATTGAGCCAATGGGGAACTAGTGAGTCACTGGCGAACTAGTGAGTCACTGGTGAACTAGTGAGCCACTGGTGAACTTGTGATCCACTGGTGAACTTGTGAGCCACTGGTGAACTAGTGAGCCACTGGTGAACTTATGAGCCACTAGTGAACTAGTGAGCCACTGGTGAACTCGTGAGCCACTGGTGAACTCGTGAGCCACTGGTGAACTAGTGAGCCACTGGTGAACTCGTGAGCCACTGGTGAACTAGTGAGCCACTGGTGAACTATTGAGCCACTGGTGAACTTGCGATCCTCTGCTGAACTTGTGAACCACTGGTGAGCTAGCGAGCCACTGCTGAACTTGTGAGCCACTGGTGAACTTTTAAGCCACTGGTGAAGTTGTGAGCCACTGGTGAATTTGTGAGCCACTGGTGAACTTGTGAGCCATTGGTGAATTTGTGAGCCATTGGTGAACTTGTCACTGGCTAGCCACCCAAAAAGAGTTCGAGAGCTCACTTCATAATAACTCTTAATAAGGAAAAAGCTTGTGATTTATTGGGAATTTTTGTAGACTTGAGACATACTCTAATAACGATTTTCTCTCCTATCCTTCTCTTATTACAGATCAAAGAACCTCTCTACCCGATAGTTTGTTCCACGGCGGCGAAAACCGAAATGACACTGAAAAATACACGTAGCGACATAGGCCAACTACAGGATCGATGTCGAGCCGAGGTTTTGAAACACATTCGACAACGGGAGGATTTGAACAAATTAAAGCTACCCTCGATTATTACGAATTATTTGGGTGAAACCTTCTATGACTTGCGAACGCTGCGTCAGGTGGATAACTATGATATGTTATTTGATTTTTAGACACAAATATAGGGACGCAAACCAAAGCGGAACCACCAGGGGGATAACAAATGAAACTAAATGGCCAACCGGCATTCGAGTTAAGTATTTTCTCTCATTTGTGTTAGCAACAATTACTTTAACTAGAAACTAGAAAAGCCAACAAAGCTTTCAAACAAACAAATTTGATATAACCGTGAAGCTTGCAGTGCCATACTAGCATAAATAACTCAAAAAAAAAAGTATTAGAAGAGTTTTCCAAAAAAAAAGAAAAATAGATTTATAACAAATAACTATTTTGTCATACTGTTTATAGGCATCCAGATCAGATGTTAAGGAGCTTTTAGCCATTAGCGTTGAAAAGAAATTCCTATCTTTTTTTTCTCTTCTTTTCAAATTTAAATATTGTAAAATTTTCGTAATTCTTAAAAACAAAGTTCTAGTCATTTATTTACTTTTCGAAATGTAAGAAAAAATTAATAAACTTCTAGTCAAATGATTTCAAATTAAAGCAAGATCAACAAAAAAAGACAGGCCAAGTTGGTGCAATAATGTGATATAAGTTTTAATTTTTTTGTACATTTTATTATTTTTATATTTTTTTTTTTATAAATTTTGTTGTTGTTTTGTATGTATTCTGTTTATATTGATGTTTATTTTTTTTTAATTGTTCATTTTTCTTTTAAGTAATTCAAAATATTTAGAATAATACTGCCAATAGGTGAGCTAGTGAGCCCTTTGATGATCTGTGAACCACTGGTGAGCTGGTGAAGCCCTGGGCAACTAGTCAACCAACTAGTGAGGTAGTGTACCCTCGGTGAACTAGTGAACCAAATGGAAAGCGAGTGTGCCACAAGTAAACCTCTGGTGAGCTAGTGAACCTCTGGTAAGCTAGTGAACGTCTGGTGAGCCAGTGAACTTTTGGTGGGCCAGTGAACCTCTGGTGAACTAGCGAATCTCTAGTAAGCTAGTGAACCTCTGGTGAGCTGGTGAACCTCTTGTGAGACAGTGGAACTATGGTGAGCTATTGAACCTCTTATGAGCTTCTGGTGAGCTAGTGATCCTCTGGTGAACTAGTGAACCTCCTGTGAATTAGTGAACCTATGGTGAATTAGTGAACCTCTGGTGAGCTAGTGAATATTTGGTGAGCTAGTGAACCTCTGGTGAGCCAGTGAACTTTTGGTGGGCCAGTGAACCTCTGGTGAACTAGCGAACCTCTGGTGAACTAGCGAACCTCTGGTGAACAAGTTAACCTATGGTGAACTAGTGAACTTCTGGTGAGCTAGTGAACCTCTGGTGAATTAGTGAATCTCTGGTGAGCTAGTGAACCTCTGGTGAGCTAGTGAACCTCTGGTAAGCTAGAGAACGTCTGGTGAACTAGTGAACCTCTGGTGAGCTTGGAACCTCTGGTGAGCTAGTAAACCTCTGGTGCCTAGTGAACCTCTGGTGAACTAGTGAATCTCTAGTGAGCTAGTGAACCTCTGGTGAACTAGTGAATCTCTAGTAAGCTAGTGAAACTCTGGTGAGCTAGTGAACCTCTTGTGAGACAGTGCAACTCTAGTGAGCTATTGAACCTCTTATGAGCTTCTGGTGAGCTAGTGATGCTCTGGTGAACTAGTGAATCTCCTGTGAATTAGTGAACCTCTGGTGAATTAGTGAACCTCTGGTGAGCTAGTGAACATCAGGTGAGCTAGTGAACCTCTGGTGAGCTAGTGAAGATCTGGTGAGCTGGTGAACCTCTGGTGAGCTGGTAAACCTCTGGTGAGCTAGTGAACTTCTGGTGAACTAGTAAAGCTCTGGTGAACTAGTGAACCTCTGGTGAACTAGTGAACCTCTGGTGAACTAGTGAACCTCTGGTGAACTAGTGAACCTCTGGTGAACTAGTGAACCTCTGGTGAACTGGTGAACCTCTGGTGAGCTAGTGAACTTGTGAACTAGTAAAGCTCTGGTGAACTAGTGAACCTCTGGTGAACTAGTGAACCTCTGGTGAACTAGTGAACCTCTGGTGAGCTAGTGAACCTCTGGTGAACTAGTGAACCTCTGGTGAACTAGTGAACCTCTGGTGAACTAGTGAATCTCTGGTGAACTAGTAAACCTCTGGTGAACTAGTGAACCTCTGGTGGGCTAGTGAATCTCTTGTGAACTCTGGGAAACCTCTGGTGAATTAATGAACCTCTGATGAGTTAGTGAATCTCTGGTGAGCTAGTGAACCTCTGGTGATCTAGTGAACCTCTGTTGGGCTAGAGAATCTCTGGTGAACTCTGAGGAGCCTCTGGTGAGCTAGTGAACATCAGGTGAGGTAGTGAACATCTCTTGAGCTAGTGAACCTCTGGTGGGTAGTGAACATCTGGTGGGCTAGTGAATCTCTGGGGAACCTCTGGTGAAGTAGTGAACCTCTGATGAGCTAGTGAACCTCTGGTGAGCTAGGGAACCTCTATAAACTAGTGAACCTCTGGTGAACTTGTAAACCTATGGTGTGCTAGTGAAACTCTGGTGATCAAATAAACCTCTTGTGAATTAGTTAACCTCTGGTGAACTAATGAACCTCTGGTGAACTAGTGAAACTCGGGTAAGCTATTGAACCTCTTGTGAGCTCCTGGTGAGCTAGGGAACCTCTGGTGAGGATGAAATGTATCATATTATGCTACGTCCATCTTAAACTACGGATATCTAGTTTTGTGGAAATTTTTACATTGTTCGAACTTAAAATTTGAAACACATTCCACATTTCTTCAAATGATCTCAATCAGGTTCCATCCTGTAAATTTTCTTCTTCAATTATTTAATTTCTTACCTAGTTTTTTTTTTACAATTATTATATAATTATTATAATTTCTATTCTTCTCCTCTTCACTTTATTTTTTGCTATTGTAAATTATGTCAGCACGACGAAAAGATGAGTGAATTCTAGTCAGTGTTTTGTTTTAACAAAACGCATAACTTTTAAGTAGATCAATAATAATAATAATATTAATAACAAAATTAAACTATGTATTTTAATATTCTTTAGGATTTAAAAGAACAACAAAATAATAATAAAATGTAATCATAATATTTATTTGTATTTAATTGACTATGCATATTGAGAAATTTTTGTGTAAACAAATAGTTGTTAAATAAAAAAACAAATAATAATAAACTCTTATCGATGTAATAAACTCAAAACAAAATACATATATTATTTCAATAAAAAATATAAATAAAAAACTATTTTATTTTTAAGAAGTAAAAAAGTTGTATGTTCAGCCCTGCCGAACTTTGAATACCCTTCACAATTTGGGACAAATTTGGCAATTTTCAAAAAAAAAACGCTAAAAATTTTATAAAAATCTTAAAAATACCGAATGTAGCCGTTATATTAGGGTCTATACGAAAACGTGGACCTGCATAGGCAAATTTTGTCATAATCCACTACAATATTCAGATGCGAAACTTGAAAAAAAGATCGGTGAATAATGTCGCTAAAATCATCAAAATACCGAAAATCGAGAGGTACCGTTATATGGGGGCTATACGAAGACGTGAACCTGCACAGACAATTTTCTTTCATAGGCTGCAGTCCATCCATTACGAACTTCAAATGTCAAATTTGAAACAATTCCAGTGAATAATGTCGCAAAAATCATCAAAATACCGAAAATCGGGAGGTGCCGTTATATGGTGGCTATGCGAAGACGTGAACCTGCACAGACAATTTTCTGTCATAGGCTGTAGTATCCATTACGAATTTCAAATACCAAATTTGAAACAATTCCTGTGATTAATGTCGCTAAAATCATCAGAATACTAAATATCGGGAGGCGCCGTTATTTTGGGGGCTATACGAAGACGTGGACCTCCACAGATAATTTTCTGTCATAGGCTATAGTATCCATTACGAACTTCTAACACCAAATTTGGAACAATTCCGGTGAATAATGTCGTTTAAATTACCAAAATATGGAAAATAAGGAAGTACAGTTATATCGGGGCTATACGAAGACGTGGACCTCCACAGATAATTTTCTGTCATAGGCTATAGTATCCATTACGAACTTCTAACACCAATTTGAAACATTTCCGGTGAATAATGTCGCTAAAATCATCAAAATACCGAATATCGGGAGGAGCCGTTATATGGGGCTATACAAGGGCGTGGACCTACATGGCCAATTTCCAAAAGTCCTGCAGACAGAATATACATTAATAAAATTTTATCAACCTACTTCATTTCGTTTGGAAGCTCTGGTGAGCTAGTGAACGTCTGGTGTGCTAGAATAGATATTGAATTTTATGCTGATCCAGAATATAAAGGGTGAGATGAAAAAACTGTAACCAATTTCAGACTGCTGTCATTTCTAAGCCACTCGTCCGACAGCAGTTAAAATTATCCCAGTGACAGCTCATTTCATTGTTTACAAGCGTACCAAAGCATTTTGTTGAGAATTTTCCAGAAAGAAAGTTATTCGTGATGGAATTCAAGCGTGGTAGTGTGATTTCTTTATATTTGGCTGGAAAACCACAAGTGGCTATCGTTAGAGCACTCCAGCATTTAAATGTAAATAAATCTTTTGTGTCTCGTACCATCGCTCGTTACTGTGATACTGGTAGCGTAGCTCGACGTCAAAGAAGTGGACAGAAGAAATTAGCAACACCAGCAGAAATGGTTCAAAAAATGAAGAAGCGACTTGATCGAAAACCGCATCGCAGTGGCCGATATGAGCTGAACATATCGCAATATTTCATTCGGCAAATATTGAAAAATGAGCTCGGAGTAAAGCCATTGAAATTCCAAAAAGTGCAAGAACTTACACCGCAACAGAAACAGAACAGAAAATAGACTCAAAAGAGCTAAAGAGTTGCCTCGCTTCGACGAAAGTGGTGAACTGCCGAATTTGGTTTTCTCCGATGAGAAAACATTCGTTGTCCAGCAGTTTTTAAACAAACAAAATGATCGTGTTTACTTGCCAAATAGGTCAGCTGATAATGCGCACCTTCGGTTGGCCACCAGAACTCACACAGCGCCGGCCATGGTGATGGTGTGGACTGTCATAGCAGCCGATGGTCGCTCTCTGCACGTATTAACCGACCGTGGCATCAGAATAAATGCCGAATATTATCGTGAAAATATTCTGGAGGGTGTATTAAAGCTTTGGGCCCGCAAACATTTTGGCCGAAGACCTTGGACATTCCAATAGGACTCAGCACCATCACACTCAGCACGCGCCACCCAAGAATGGTTACAAAATGAGGTTTCTCGCTTCATCGCTGCGACGGTTTCATTGGCAAAACTTTTGAAGACAATAATTCGTGTGACGGTTTCATTGGCCGTCTGAAGGCCATAATTCGTGCCAAAGGTGGCCAATTCGAAGAAATCTAAACTTATTCTAAAATTATAATACAATTTCCGACATTTTTTGCTTTCATCCAACTAAAATTTAAAAAAAAAATGTAAAAGATATGGCGTTTGACTTTGTTGCAGTTTTTTATCTTACCCTGTACATGGCCCATTTTCAATACCAAAAGTCCTGCAGACATAATATACATTTGTGTAAAATTTTATCAACCTACTTCTGCTATTTCCGACATTTTTTGCTTTCATCCAAATAAAATTAAGAAAAAAATGGAAAAATTATGGAGTTTGACTTTGTTGCGGTTTTTTTACCTCACCCTGTACATGACCCATTTTCAATACCAAAAATCCTGCAAACATAATATACATTTGAGTAAAATTTTATCAACCTACTTCATTTCGTTCGGGAGCTAGAGTGATTTTCACACACGGATGGAGAAACGGACATCGCTAAATCGACATAGAATTTTATGCTGATCCAGAATATATATTTTTTGTGGGGTCTAAAATGTATATTTCGATGTGTTATAAACGGAGTGACAAACTTAATATAGCCTTCATACTATGGTGGAGGATATAAAAAAAATTCCAAAATGAGGTGTTATACAAATTTATTTAATGAGGTGGGAATAATTGACCACTTTTTGTAGCGATTTAAATGGATAATCGGCGCAAGATAAGCTGTATTAGCAATAGGCCAAAAATAATAACAAATACATACCCTCCTCTTGCCTAGGAATGCCGTCTGCAATACTCTGTCGTCCATGTCGACTTTTAATTGGACAAACATTTATTGCCACTAGTTTGGCCATTAAGAGATACTCATTTCAATTGATGTCTGTTAAAAATATAAGTTTTTATTTCTTATATTTAAATAAAAAAAAACTAAAGTATATAAATAAAAAAATTAAAAAATAAAATATAAAAATATTGTTTGTATAGCACGGTTAACTTAGAGACTAATAGGAGGTATAATTCGATGAAATAAAGCAATTAAATAATGCCAAAATTGCATTGCAAGTTTTATAAATTAAAAATAAAATAAAAAATTGAGACTAATTAATGAGGCATATCAAAACAAATATGATACGTATTAGAATCTCCTGGCATCCCTTACAACTCATCCGCCAAATGGTGAATATTTTGCAAATGATCTCCGTAATCGGTGGCCTCACTGCCCACAAATGTATCGTAGTTATTGAGAATTTCCAAATACGACAAACGATCATCGTGATCCTCATCGGTGGCGGCAAACAAATGATCCACCTCGTCGGTGGCAACCACATCGTTGCTGGGCACAATCCAACTTAGCACCTCATTGCCGGACAACACACCATCACTGTTGCTATCGTAATCCTTGTCGAAATGTTCCTTCTCGGTGATCAACCATTCCTTGTCATGATGATCGGCCGTCTCGCCGACATATTCTTTGAAATCGATTTTGCCATCACCATTTGTATCCTTGTCGCGCATTGTGTGTTCCAGCACCAGTGGCAACATTTGTGGATGCTCTTCGGGATTTTGGAAGAGTACAAATTCCTCGGGATTTAACATACCATCATGATTTAGATCGGCTGCCTGGAACATTTCCTTATCGTCCTTGATCATTTTCTGCTCCTCGTCATAGCTATCGAAATCGATGAGCTCCTTTTTGTAGTTTTCATCTTCCATGGCATAGACATCCTGCAAATACTCCTTCCATGTCACCTGATTGTCATTGTCCTGATCGATTTCTTCGAAACGATCGGCTGCCTCTTCTTCGGCCAGTTTCCTAGACGTTGGCAAAAACAAGAATGGAAATTGAAGGGGAAATTTTGTTAATGTCCGTTCTTTGGGATTTTGAAAAATTGCAGCTGCTTTTAATTTGATGGGATTCCAATTTGATGAGTGAGATTTTGTTATGTTTTCTTGAGTGTTATGAGCTTGACCAATTTTTATCTTTTTCCAATATTTTTTAATTTTTAAAGAATTTGAATGGTTTCCAATTTAGATTTGTTTTGATTCAATATTGCAAATTTTTCATTGTAGCACTAACTTTTTGAAAAACTAAAGGAGGACTTCTTTAAGAAGACCTGAAGGTTTTAAAAGTCCTGGGTGAGATGTTTTTATAGACGGCAGGGAGGAGGTCTTAGCATAAAAGGCCTTGCAAATCTCCTCACAGAAGATCTGTAGGAGGCATTCTCATAGACGACCATAAAGAGGACTTCTCATAAAAAATCTAGAAAGAGGTCCTATCATAGAAGACCTGGACGAGGTTTTCTCATAGAAGACCTGGACGAGGTCTTCTCATAGAAGACCTGGACGAGGTCTTCTCATAAAAACCCTGGAGGAGGTCATCTCATAAAAGACCTTATAGAAGACCTGGAGTAGATCTTCTCAAAGAAGACTTCTTTTAGAAGACCTGGCGGAGGTGCTTAAAGGGGATGCTTTTTAAAGAGGACCTGCAGGAGGTCTTCTCATAGAAGGCCTAAAAGAAGTCTTCTTATAGAAGACTTAAAGGAAGTCTTTTCGCAGAAGACTTGATTGAAGTCTTATTGTAGAAGACCTGGAGGAGATCTTCTTATAGAAGAGGAAGTCTTTTTGTAGAAGACCTAGAGGATGTTCTTTAAGAAGATTCTTCTTATAGAGAACATTCAGGAGGTCTTCTTGTAGAAGGCTTAGAGTATGTCCTTCGTACAGAAGACCTGGGGTAGGACTTCTCATAAAAAAACCTAGCGAGCCTTTTTATAGAAGATCTAAAAAAGTTCTTCCTATACAATACCTAGCAGTTTTCTTATAAAAGATTAAGTATTCCTCTAAAAGTCCTGGTAAATCTTTCTCTGAGCGATCTAGAGGTCTGCTTATAAATCACCTGCCGGAAAACTTTTCTTAAAAAAATCTGGAGCAGTTTCTATTAAATACCTGAAGAAGGTTCTCATAAAGAAGACCTTAAATTTTGCCGAATAGAAAGCCTTGGGGTTTTAGAATAAAGAACGTGGATGTCCTCTTAAGAAGACATGTATGACCTCGTAAAAAGTCCTGGAGGACTTCCACTTATGTTTCTCTCTGAATCTTCTTCTATAAGGCCTAGTGAGTATTTTTTGGACGATCTAGAGGTCTGCTTATAAATCGCCTGGGGAAAACTTTTCTTAAAAGACCTGTAGGAGTTTTTATTAAATACCTGTTGGATCTCCTCAAAAGCCCTGGAGGTCTCCCACTTACACTTCTCTGCCTATCAGTTGCCCTTTGGATAAGATGCGAGCGACTCTAGCTTTGATAATGACTCGTAGATGATGCTTAACGTCTTTCAGCCTCTTTTCTACGCGAAAGAGCTCTCCCGTGGTTATGGAAAGTGCAACATTCAGGGGCTATTAATTCTCAAGAATCTCCCAAGAACAACAATTAAAAAAGCTGCTAAATTTGGGGGGGGGGGGGGGCGAATTTTTTATACCCTCGAAAATACCGCTCAAATGGGGACTATACGAAGACGTGGTCCTGTATAAGTAATTCGTGTCATAAGCTGTAGTAACGGTTCCGAACTTTTTATACGAAATATGAAACAATTCCCGTGAATAATGTCGCAAAAATCATGAAAATACCTAATATCTGGGGTATCGTTATATAGGCGCCATACTAAAACGTGGACCTATTTAGACAATTCTCTTCTATGGGGTAAATTACTCAGAAGGAACGCCTTGTATGGATTTTAAAACAATTCCATTGAAAATGTTGACTTAAATCTTAAAAAATCCGAATATTGGAGGCTACCATTCTATAGGGACTCTACGATGTCGTGGACATACATAGGTAAGTCTCTAGACCTATATAGATAATTCTCTTCAGCCAACTCCATTGAAAAATGTGACTAAAATCATCAAAATACCGAATAATTGGGGGTATGGGGGATATACGATATCGTGGACCTGTGTAGACTATTCTCTTTCAGGGGGTAAAGTACTCACAAAGAACCCCGTGTGTAGAATTTCAGATAATTCCATTGAAAAATTTGGCTAAAATCATTAAAATACCGAATATGGGGGCTGTACCATATCGGGGACCGATGTAGCCCATCTTCGAACTTGACCTGCTTGCAGACAAAAGACATATCTGTGTAAAATTTAGCTTTCTATCTTAATTCGTATTGACTGCAGCATGATTCTCATAGAATGATGGATGTTATAATAAAAACAGACCACGACTTTATGGATCCAATTACCCCGATAACGAAATAACCTCTAGAAATCTGAAATCTTATCTGCTATGCTCCTCCTCAACTACACGAGAATTCACAAGTATTTTGTGGATGGACATGGTTCCCCAGAATCTTGTATTTTCCGGGAGATACCAAACAAGATCTCCCAAAGAAATTCCGTGCTGTGTTACTTATAATAACAGTTAATGACTTTTGTGCCACACTGCATACGTATTCCAAACAAAATCGAATTCAGAATAAATTAAAACGAAATTCCCGCCTAAAACATAAGGCATGAAATATATCGTTTACAATTTCAAACGGTTCACTGATCATTAACATCTCTTGGTAACACGTATCACACCAATACTGGCTATTTTGCAAAATACCAACAAATTCAAATGAACTTCAAACAGTTGCGAAGAACAACAAAAATAAAATGATGCGAAGCATAAACAAAAACAACAATTGGATATAAACAACTTCTTCAGAATCTCAAGAATCTTTAAAGGTGTTTGACCTTTTGCTTACTTTCTTGGCTGGTTGGCTAGCTGGCTGGCCGACCATTGCCAATCAGCAAATTGAAATGTTAATAGAATATGTTAATGTCTGGTGTGTGTTTGTTAAGAAAATAACGCACTCACACACACACTCAGGCACACAACACCCTAGCCAAATACAAGCTGCTGCAAATGTTATGCTAGAGCATGATTGCCGCAAGAAATAAAAAATAAATAAATGTTTTTAATAAGCTTGCATAAGCCCTAGGGATGATGTTCGGTCATTCAATAAATTTGCTGGTGATGACAAAAAAAAACATTCTTCAAAGCATTATTAGAGCACAAACATAATAACTCACTTAAAAGACCTTAAAATCCATGCTTTCAGCTCGTGCCGTTCAATGTACTCATCATTGTTCAAATCCATAAGGCGTATCAGGATGGCCAAACGTTTTTTCGACTCTTCCGGTGATAGGGTGTCGAATTCTTGGGCCTCTTTGACATTGCCTGGGAAGAAATAAAAAACCATGATTAAAAATATATATATTTTTACAAAAAAAAAAACCAAACGTACCTATAATGGCCTCATGATCGAACTCCACATTGTGTTCACCATTCTCATGATGATGGGCATCGCGGGCCTGATAGACACCATCCTTTATACGCTCCTTACTTGTGTGTTTTTCATGTTTGTGGGGTGCAATGCCCGCATAGGCTGGCATGGTACTGACCATTAAAACGAAGGCTGTGCAACACAGCACCAGACAAAATTTGGACATGTTTTTCGTTTGATGTTTGTAATGGGTTTTCCGCCAATCTGGGTTAATAAATGCGTGTAAATGTTCCCTTCAAACCACTTGAAATAAATTGTTGTTTTGTTTGTCTGGGAGGGTGTGTGTTTTTTACAATTTGCTGCGTATTGTTGGCACTTGACTCAAAGGCAGGCTGGCTGGCTGGCAGGCAGACAGACGATCAGGCAGGCAATGTGTTTTATATCTGTTTTTGATATAATAAAAATTATTGAAATACTTGTTGTTTTTTTCTGTTTTCTTTGTTTGCACAGTTGCTGTTTGGTTATAGTTTGGCCTTATTTTGGGATGACGTGAAGAAGCACTATTGGTTTTTTAGTTTTGATGTCATGAAAATGAATTATTAGGTTGTGCACGCGTCAGCCACAATTTTCTTCTCGGTGTTCTCTATATTTGCGTTTGTATTTTGTACCGGTATTCTCACTATTCTTGACGTCGGTACGATGTTGACCACAAGACCTATGCTGGCCGACTGAAATGAAAATGTTTTGAAAAGAACAACACATTAATGAAATGAAAACAGTCAATGAATTCTTCTCTCAAAATCGGGGCAAGAGTGTGTGTGTGTCGTATTGGGGATGGAAATAGTTTTAAGGTACCATTTCTTTCAGGTAAGTTCTGAAGTATTTCCACGGAAACGTCACATTATATTAAAGGTCACGTCCTCTTTTATAGATTATGTGGCATTTTTATAAATGAGTGGCAAAATCTACTTATGAAAGAGAGGATGGTCTTCATATGTAGGACCTTGAAGTCTTCGTTTAAAGGTCCTGGTCATCTTCTTATAAGGATCACAGAAAATTTCATTTGAAGGACTTGAAAATGATTTGAAAGTGTTCTTATAGAAAATCTGGGGGACTTCTTTTAAGTAACGAGAGGTCTTCTTATAGAGGACTTTCAGATCATTTTATGCAAAATTGAGGTCTTTTAGGAAACCTGGAGGTCTTCCTATAGAGGCCCTGAAAGTCGTTTTACAAATAATCAGAAAGTGCTTTAAAAGATCCGGACCTGAAAATCTTTTTATTGAGGACTTGGAAGCATTCTTATTGAGAATCTGGTAGATTTCTTGAATATGGTAGGGCCTTGATGTCTTTTTGTAGAGGACTTTCAGGTCATCTTATGTAAATACGAGGTCTTTCAGAAAACCTGGAGATCAGAAAGTTCTTTAGAAGGAACGGAGTTTCCTATAGGAAACATGAAAGAAGATCTGAGGTCTTCTTATAAATGAATTTGAAGTCTTTTTTAAGGAAGACCTGGCGGGTTTTGTTTAAATTCTGTAACTGGAACTGTAGGCCTTTTAATGTAGAAACTCTTTTTCAGTATCTGGGGGACTTCTTTCGAAACACCTGAAGCTTTTCTTATAGAAAACGTGGAGATCTTCATGTGAGTCAATTTATATTCCCTTACGGAGAACCTTTCTACATAGGACATATAGGTTTACTTATTGAGGACTTCAAGTACTTTTTATACAATATTTGAGACACTTCCGGAGGTCTTCTCGTAGAGGACCTGAAGGTCTTTTCATAATAAACCTGAAGGACTTCGTTTGGAGGATCCTGGAAGGCTTTTTACAGAAGATGTGTGGAATGGAGGTCTTATGGGAGACATGAGTTCTTCATTTTCATGGGGGTTTAGTAGAAGGTGTGGACGTCTTTGTATGCTGAGCATAAAATTCTATGTCGAATTAGCGATGTCTGTTCGTCTGTCCGTCTGTGGAAATCACTCTAGCTTCCGAACGAATTGAAGTAGATTGATAAAATTTTGCTCAAATGTATGTTATGTCTGCAGGACTTTTGGTATTGAAAATGTAGGTCCACGTTTTGTTATAGCCCCTTTATAACGGTACCTTCCGATATTCGGTATTTTGATGATTTTAGCAAATTTATTCACCGGAATTGTTTCAAATTTGGTGTTTGAAGTTCGTAATGGATACTACAGCCTAAGACAGAAAATTGTGAAGGTCGACGTCTTCGTATAGCCCCCATATAACGGTACCTCCCGATATTTGGTATTTTAATGATTTTAGGGACAATTTTCACCAGAATTCTTTCAAATTTGGTATTTGAAGTTCGTAATGGATAGTACAGCCTAAGACAGAAAATTGTCTGTGCAGGTCCATGTTTTCGTATAGCCCTCATATAACGGCGCCTCCCGATATTCGGTATCTTGATTTTATCGACATTATAACCGATTTTTTTTAAATTTCGCAGTTTTTTCAATTTCGAATATTGTAAGAGCTTATGACAAATGTTACCAACGCAGGTTCATGTCATCGTATAGATCCTAATATAATAGCTACATTCAGTATTTAAAAGATTTTAACAGAATTTTTAACGGATTTTATTGTTTTTGAGTATTGCCAAATTCGTTCTAAATGGTGGAGGCCCGGCCCGGCCAAACTTACAGCTTTTTTACTTGTTTAAATCTACAAAGAGGTCTTCTTAAGGAGGACTTGAGAGTCTACTTATAGAAGACATGGAGGTCTTATAAAGGAACTGTAGGCCTTTTAATGTAGAAACTCTTTTTGAGTATCTGGGGGATTTCTTTTAAAAGACCCGAAGGTTTCATTATAGAAAACGTGGAGATCTTCTTATAGAATGCCTGGAGGTCTTTTTAATAGAATACATGTGAGTCAACTTATATTCTCTTACGGAGAACCTTTCTACATAGGACATATAGGTTTACTTATTGAGGACTTCAAGTACTTTTTGTACAATATCTGAGACACATCCGGAGGTCTTCTCGTAAAGGACCTACAGGTCGACTAATAGAATAACTATATGTCTTCTTATAGAGGACCTGAATGTCTTTTCATAATAAACCTGAAAGACTTCGTTTGAAGAATCTTGAGGACTTTTTATAAAGGACTCGGGGACCTTCTTATAGAGGACCGGGAGGTCTTCTTAAAGAGAACCTGGAGGTTTTCTCATAGAGGACATGGAGGTCTTATTGGAGGGGACCGGGAGGTTTTCTTTGCGAGGACCTAGTGATGTTCTCAGACATTTCAGAGGTCTTCTCATAGTAGAACCTGGAGGTTTTCTTATAGAGAACCTGAAGATTTTCTCATAGTGGACCTGGTATTCTTCTTATAGAGGACCGGGAAGGCTTCTTAAAGTGACCAGCTTAAAGGCGACCAGAATGTATTAATAGCGGGGTCCTATTTGTCTTCTTATAGAGGACTTGACCTGAAAGACTTCATTCGGAGGTTCTTGGAGATTTTGCATGTAGGACCTGGGGTCTTCTTAAAAAGGAGCGGGTGCCTTTTTAATACAGAACCGAGAGGTCTTCTTGGAGAGGACCAGGTGTTCTTCCAGGTCTTTAAAAGACCTGGGAGTCTTCTTAAATAGGTCCGGAGGGCTTCTTCTGTAGCTCTGAAGATCTATAGGTCTTCATGGAAAGCACCTTTAGATCTGGTTGTGGAGAACTGGTGGTATTTTTATATGTTACCTGGGATGCTTTTTACAGAAGACGTGTGGAATATTTGTAGAGCATCTGGGGGACTTCTTATAGGAACATTGAGGTATTCATTTTCATGAAGTAGAGGTTGTGGACATCTTTATTGTGAGGCTTTCAATTGGTGATTTGAAGGAAAACCTTAAATAGAAAACCTTCTAGACAATGAACTTGTATCGGTTCTCCACAGATACACGAAATTCAGTAGTTTCTCTGTGGACAGAAGACCTACAATATAACATCTAGACATAGAAGATCTTTACTAAGCCCTCTGTACATAGAAGACCTTCATTAAGTCTCCTATAAATTCCCAATTTCTCTTATAGATAGAAGAGATAGAAGACCAATAATCCTCAATAAGCCCATTGCCATTACAATACTATCTATGGATCGAGCCCCTCAATAGATTTTTCTGAAATAGAAGCTCTTCAGTAGATTTTCTTAAATATGAGACCTACAATAAGTATTCTCTAAATTGAATACCTTCAATAGGTCTTACACACTAAGAAAATTATCTATAGGTCTTTGGTAAATATGACTTTTGGTGACCTACATCGGTAAGGGTTCTTTGGAAGGTAAATTAAAACTTTTTAAATGTCCTCTTTAGACTGATAGGGCCACAAAATCCTTCAATCACTAAAAAAAAAAAACTCAAACGCCATCTACAGGTCTATATGGATAGAAGGCCATGTAGGACAACTATAAATAGAAAACACCTTCCTTTATGTTTTTTTATTGTTTGGAACTTTCTATCTGCAGGTCTCCCATTGACCATTCTATATATAGAAGGTTTCTTTCTTATCTCCTGAGGATCGGTGGAGTATTCAAACGTAAGACCTTCACAGTTAAAGATATACAAAGATATGTAATTTTCTGTGCTGAAAATTACCCAGCTAAATATGTTATAGTACCAAAAAAATTGTTCCATCCCCACCGAAAATGTGTGTGTGTACATATTTGTATAAGTTTGAGTGAATATTTGGAAGCTGTATTGAATTGTTTTGTTTATTTTTTGTTTATATTATTATGGTTCTCTTGTATCGTTCGTTCATTCGTTTTTCTTTTATCCACGTCATGTCTTTGGCAGTCGCGTGCGTGCGTGTTCATTTCTTTTGGTTGTTAAAAATTGATCTGAATATCGTTTACATCATTACGTTTGATGATGCCAAAGGCAAATGTGTGAACTTAATTGACCTTTGTCGAGTTCTCTGCCTCACTCACTCTCTTCATTAGTATGTTAATGAGGTGGTTATCCGATAAATTAAGAGAAAGATCCGTCAGATGATTTGACTGAATTAGTTGTAGATAAAATTAAAAAAGTCAAAACAAATATCTAAAATCAGTCGGTGATGTACAAAATCTCCAAATTGTCGTGGACTTAGCCGAAACATTTCGAGCCTCCAGGAAGATTTATAAATTTTAGATCATTTTTTTTTTTTTGATGCCAGTGGCTTTTTGAATTCCAGAATTCCAAGTCCATATTAAAATTATCCTAGATTCCATCGAAAATCCTATCGACTGATAAGGTATATTTTCATACCGGTAGCTAGGTCAAGAATCTAAATTGTTCCATCTGTGTGGTCGGAAAACGCAAGTTTTTGTTAAGAAGTCTCTCAATACGAATAATGGTCCAACGGTGTTAGATGACCTTGCTACTCAAAAATGAGTTTGGAACCACAGCTATAGTTAATGGTCAAAATTGAATGGTATTAATCTGGACATTTACTTTCAACAAGAATGCGTGCCACACATGTAACGAAACTATTTCCTCTATACGGGAAAGAGTCCCGGACGAATCATCTCTCAAAATTGCCACCGAGATCTAGTGATTTAAAACCTTCCTACTTTTTTCTTTGTGGTAAAAAAAATGCACCATAACATAATCCATCTCGCCAAAGTAATTTTCAGCACCAGACATATTATTAATAGATTTGAGGAGCTACATGCAGGTTGATTGAATTTTTTACCAGATATGCTGCGTTGCCGGCCTCTATGACTATCACTAATCCTTACGCAGACCGAAAGTCTTGCATTTAGTCACATTCTTCCTGGGGAACATCAAAACTGCACAAAACTCATTTTATATCCCGACATACATTTCCAAAATATTGTACTTTCTCAAAATTATCACGCCACAAAATATTGCCCAAACAAAGCAACCATTTCCCCGAATTTGTTGTTCACCAACAATTGCGGCGGAAGGCAAAAAAATGTTTCCTTCCATATGTTTTATGAAAAACTTACCTTTTCCCGCTCGGAAATCTTTAAATTTAATTTATCGTCTATTAAGGCAATGCACTTTTCTAGAAATTGCCAGAACTAGAAGGATTTTTATTCAAAAAACTTAAATTTTTATATTATTTCTTTTTTAACAACAACATAACACTAACAGAGGTGGAAGCGAAACGATTGTAAATCGCCGCCGTTCCTTTTTTTTCGATAATAGCCGCTATCGATAACGAATAAATGCACAAGTCGAATGACTATCGCCGCCGACAACATTTTTCAGCGCGCCGCCAACAAAATAGCTTTGCTTTGTAGTCTAGCACAAAGTAGAGTTACCAAACAGCATATCAATGGTATTGTTATTTTCATTGATGTGGCAATATCATGAATTGATCGTTTGTTCTGGGCCTCAATTCTTGTTCTATGAAAATGTGAAATGAAAACTTTTATAAAGGAAAGAAATGTCAAATGAAAAATTTTATAAAGGAAATATTTTTCATTTCATATTTTCATAGAACAAGAATCCAGCCCCTGTTCTAGTAATGCTATATTCTCATTGGCATTTCAACAAAAAACAAAAATAAAAATGTTAGAATTTAGGCTCAATTACAAAAAAATGTAAAAGTTTGCGACCATGGTAGAACTAAAGGTGGGAATACATAAAGGGCTTATCTGGCTGGCTTAAGTCATGGGCTGGCTTCTTCGGAAATGAACAAGGGAGCCTAGGGCCAAAATCGAACTAAGTCAACCTAAAACTCCTTTGTTCATCTACGAAGAAGCCAGCCGATCACTTAAGCCAGTCAAATATGCGCTTTATGTATTTCCACCATTTCCAACAAATTAAATTTTGTGATAGGGGATATAAAAAGGTGGCGGAACAACGCCATTATATTGCCCATGTTATAAATTTATAGTCAAAAATCGATCTATATATACCTATTAACCTTGTCATTATTGGGGATTTTCCCAAAATGAGGGTATTTTTCCTTATTGGATTCAATATGGACGGCAATTTGTTTAAACCTCAAATGTCCTTCATTGTAAAAATAGTAAAGCAGTAAAAAACGAAGTAAAAGCAATGTCATTTATTTAATATAAAACAATTAACATTCAAATGTTCTCACTTTGTGAAAAAATAAACTGTGGAGATTTACACACATTTTTGGGATTATGGGGAAAAGACCCCGAAAGATACTGGCAACCCTTTTTGCAAAATGACAATGTTTTTGTTGTCGTCTTAAGGTAAAGTGAAGTTAAATTTTTTGCGGTGAAAAGTCGATTTTGTGCAAATAAATTGTAAGCTAAATTTAGATCTGAGGACTCTATTGAAAAATTGAAAAAAAAAAAAACATTTCCAAAATAATTATTTCCCAAAGGAAAATAAAACAAATTTCAATAAAAGTGTGAGTTTGAACATATGATGACGGGCCATAACTAATAAATCTAATCTGTTGACATAGGACACAATAACAACAACAACAAACAATTTTTCATTTCATAAACTTTCATTTGAGTAAGGATATCATAATTTGTTAAAAATTACTTTAATACAAACACATTTTTTATTTCTATATTTATGTATATATACATGTCTGCATCTTCATTAAAATGGGTTGGTGGTTAACATTGGAAAAGTTCATTAACACTGCAATTTCGCATATAAGTACGTGCATCCCATCCCATATTTATGTCGTGTATGTGTGTGTGTGCATAAGGCCCTCTTGGTGAAGGTTAGACAGTCAGTCAGTACACATGAACGAGAAAGTGAGGAGTCAACATTCCAAATAAAGAGTGTCAGGTTGTTTGTGTGGGTCCATATAAGGGAACACGAAGAATTAATATGTTTATTAACTTATCTCTTATCTGAGATCTAAATGTAAGAATACAATATGGCAGTTTATTACACGACGTCATCTTGCCAACACAATTTGCAGAGGCTTAATGTAACTATAATTGCATTTTTATACAAAGTTTAAAAAAACCCCAATTTACCATATAATTTTTCATCAAAACTGATTTAGGTCATTTCCCCTAATAAACCTGAGGTGAAATTATATTGATATGTGGGAGGTGGTTAGCAAGTGGCCAACATGTCGTGTTTTCCAGCACTTTAGGAATATTGAATGAATGAAACCATTAAGTCGCCTTCAAAAGTGGTATTGTATCATCAACACACATAGGTATATGTGTGGAAAGTGAGAGGAAAATCACCATCACAGAAAGTGGTTTTGTCGCCTGGAATTTCTTCTCAGGAAACTACATTTTGAACACAATTTAAACAAGTAAAACGAAAGTTAAGTTCGATTGGGCCAAACGCTCCACTATGAGTAGACTTGACCTATGTCCAAATAGGCTTTCATCAAAATCCTTTGAGTGTGGAAGTTCCTTTGTATTAGGGACCAGAACTTTATTGAATATTGTTTGAGGGGAATTGATCAAACCACACAGAAACCAAAATATCAGATTATAGCTGATTTTAATGATTTTTAATAAATTTCCCCTAAAAGAACATAAATATGAAGCCATACTAAAACCAGTAAAGAAAGTCTCAAAGTCGGGCGGGTCCGACTTTATGATACCTCACACCACTTTGCATATTTAGTAGAGCTTCACATAAAAAATAAAAGTTTTAGCTTGAAAGTTGATAAAGATATGTATCCAAATCTGAACCAATCTCGAAAAAATTTGACAAAGAAATTTCTAAGCTGAACTTGATATATTTCCCTGATTATCCTTGATACGGAGTGCATATTACGGCTGTGGAAAACAAATAAAGCTATAGCTATATTTGAACCGATTTTCACCAAATTTGACATAGTAGTTTCTAGACTCAAATTGGTCGTAAGTGCCAGATCACATTTGGGCAAATATGACACGTTTGGTGCGCAATAAAATACAAATCGGGCGAAGATATATATGGGAGCTATATCCAAATCTGAACCGATCTCGATAAAAGTTAGCAAAGGTATTTCTTAGATGCATTTGAAATAATTCCCCAGAAATCGTTGTTACAGCGTGGAGATTACGGCTGCGGAAAACAAAACTAACAAATTGGATAAACAATACAGGGTGAGATAAAAAAAACTGCAACATTTTTTTTAATTTTATTGAATGAAAGCAAAAAATGTCGGAAATAGCATCAAATTTTACAATAAGTTTAGATTTGTTCGAATTAGTCATCTTTGACACGATTTATGACCTTCAAACGGCCAATGAAATCGTCACACGCCGACCGAATCTTGCTCTATTGTTTTTTGGCCCATTCCTGGCGAAGCGCTTGCTTGAGGTGATCGACACTTTGGTATTTTTTAGTGCCAATATTGCTTTCCAAAATACTCCAGGCACAATAGTCCAACGTTCTGAGTGCGATGGTGCTGAGTCCTTTTGGAATGTCCAAGGTCTGCGACCAAAATGTTTACGTGCCAAAGGCTTTAATACACCGTCTAGAATATTTTTGCGATAATATTCGGCATTTATTCCGATGCCACGGTCGATTAATACGAGCGGAGAGGAACCATCGTCTGTTATGGCGGCCCACACCATCACCATGGCCGGCGTTTGAGTTCTGTTGGCTAACCGAAGGTGCACATTTTCAGCTGACCTCTTTGGCAAGCGCCGATCACACACTCATTTTGTTTGTTTACAAACTGGTATACAACGAATGTTTTCTCATCGAGAAAACCAAATTCGGCAGTTCACCACTTCAGCTCACAAACCATTTTTCGGCCACTGCGCCGCGTGTTTCGATCAAGTTGCTTCTTTACTTTTCGAACCATTTCTGTTGCAAAATGCTTTTGTACGCTTGTAAACAAGTCGGACGAGTGGCTTAGAAATGACAGCAGTCTGAAGTTTTTTGCAGTCTTATCATCTCACCCTGTATGTTATTCAGTAGTTGGGATATAGAAACTTCACAGATTTGATAAAAGCATATCATGGCTTGGCAAGCCTTCATATAACTATATATTTCTGTCTCTTCTTTTTTCTCAATTTACATCTTTCTTACCATCACTGATTCTTCCTACGATGAACACAATGGACCAATGGTCTCCGAGTGAAGCAGCTGCCGACTCCAGTATAGCTGCGCATCCTGTAACCTAACCTATAATCTAAATGCTACTCACTTCTCCCCCCTTCCACAGCAACTTGCTTCGTAGTAGCTTTCCTCCAATAATGTCATAAAACTTTGCTGTGATGATAGTCCATTATTATTTCATTATTGGCATGCAATGTGGACATTAAACAAAAAACAACATTTTAAAATTAAACAAACCTTAGTTTTCGTGGAATTTCTTCATCGACATATCCCTTTCAAAATCCCCGTGAAATATGAATAAGTAATACATCATACATGCGTGCTGTGAGCAATGGGTTATTCCAACAGGGAATTGTTTATCTTCATATTCTCATATTTGTCTTGTTTTAAAGCAATACAAAGTTTGGAATATTCAAACACAAGGACATTTACGTCATATAAACGTACACACCGCTATACCCTGGACATCAATTCAACTGCTTGTGATTAAATTGTTCATTTTTATATTTGACATGCAGGACAGTCTGCCTACCCATCAATCTCCTATTACTGACCAACAGTGTCACAAAGAAAATGGTCATGCTTCTGTCATCGTCACAAACTATACAGATATGAAGAGCATTTTCAACGCTATTTTTAGGGAGTTGATTGTTCAGCAATTATTTGAGAATATTTTTCAAAGAACTTACTGCGATATTAGCGTGAAGGTTTAAATATATTTTAATGAATATTTATAAATATTGTTAAGGATTATAGGAGACAACAAAACATGAATATTAAAGGATAGTCTTTGAAAAAGCTATTAAAATTTTAAACGTTGTTTATTTTAAGATCTGTTATGGTGGATCTGTTAAGGCGTATAATTGAAGAATATTCTTCAAAAAATTTTAGAGGTTTAAATGTGGATTTTTGTATTATTATTATTATTATTATTGTTGACAATCTGATTAAAATCGTGGAGTTTAAAATAAATTTTTTCGAGGGCGAAATTCATACTACAGGTTGAGAAAAAAAAACTACAACAAAATCAAACGCCATAATTTGTACATTTTTTTTTTTAAATTTTATTGAATGAAAGCAAAAAATTTCGGAAATAGCTTCAAATTTTAGAATATGTTTAGATTTTTTCGATTTGATCACCTTTGGCACGAATTATGGTCTTCACGGCCAATGAAACCGTCACACGCTGCCCGAATGTGGCTCTGCGGTATTTTGGCCCATTCCCGGCGAAGCGCTTTGCTTGAGGTGATCGACACGTAGGTATTTTTTAGTGTCAACCTTGCTTTTCAAAATACTCCAGACACAATAGTCCAATGGATTGGTATCCGGAGATTTTAGTGGCAATTATGAGCTGGAAAGGAAGCGAGATTCCTCATTTTGTAAACATTGTTGGGTGGAGCGTGCTGAGTGCGATGGTACTGAGACCTGTTTAAATGTCGAAGGTCTGCGGACAAAATGTTTGCGTGCCAAGGCTTGAATACACCCTTTGAATAACCCTCATATAACGGAATATCGAAGGTCTGCGGACAAAATGTTTGCGTGCCCAAGGCTTGAATACACCCTTCGAATAACCCTCATATAACGCCACCTCCCGATATTGGTTATTTTCATGATTTTTGTCACAATTTTACACGGATTTGTCTATTAATTGGTATTTGTTGGTAATAATAGGTTCTAGCTCGGGCTATCCAAACATTTTTACTGGTATTCGTACACGACGAACCAAGACACTCCTATATAAAAATGTTTTCTTTATCCAATGGTGGAGGGTATTAAAAGTTCGGCCCCAGAAGCGTAAATTTTGCTTATTTACGTTCCCGCTAAGATAGAAATGGGCATCATCGCTTATGATTATTTTTGATGAAAAATCATCTTCTTCTTGGTTGTGATTAAGGATGGCTAACATTAGGAGCCAATCATAAATTTATGATAGGAGGATTACTTTTGCGCCACCTTGTATATGTCGATAGTGAAACTCACTGCCCTCAAAGCTGTCAAGTGCCATTAAATCGAGAGCCATTTTTGACTGCAAGAAAACATCGACCTGAAATACGTGGATTCATTAAGAATTGCTGGGATTCAGCATGTTGCCAACAAAGTGGGGAATGAAGCGGCTGATGTGTTAGCTCAAGGCGGATCCCAGTCGATTAATAAGTCTGTTAAACCATCAACAAGCAATTATATCAACTGCCTCCAAAAAAGCGTAGTTGACTAAGATGACACTTGGAAATCGGCCGATAATCTCGAGAAGAACAAGTACCCTTTTAACACTTTGTAGGTCTGATCTAAGAATCACAGCAGGCACATCGACTGGCCACTGAAGTATCAGATATCTTACCTTAAGGCTACTATGTGAAGATGAAGAAGTGGTAGAGAGCATTGAACCCCAGATGTCCAACGTTATCTAACAAGGGGCAAAGACTATTTGGCAGGTGAAATATCGAAACTCGAAAATTGTCCTTCATTTCTGCCACTGAAAATTGTCTATGGGGTTCTGTCGAAAGGAGACAGCAGGCAGTACTATTTGGTTTGAGCCAATTTCCCTTAGGACCCCGTTCGATTTTTCTTACAATATTCGTCTGTAATCTTAGAGTACAGGGTGAGATGAAAAACTGCAACCAACTTCAGGCTGATGTCATTTCTAAACCACTCGTCCGACAGCTGTTAAAATTATTCCAGTTACAGCTCGTTATATTGTTTACAAGCGTACAAAAGCATTTTGGTGAGAATTTTATTCGTGATGGAGTTCAATTTGGCTGGAAAACCACAAGTGGCTATCGTTAGAGCACTCCAGCATTTAAATGTGAATAAATTTTTTGTGTCTCGTACCACCCCTTGTTCCCGTGATACTGGTAGCGTAGCCCGACGTCAAGGAAGTGGACAGAAGAAAACAGCAACATCAGCAGAAAATTTTGTTGGAAAAAAATCAATTTCGCCAAATTCGAAAACCCATTTTCAGCTGACCTCTTTGGTAAGTAAACAAAATGATCGTGTTTACTTGACAAAGAGGTCAGCTGAAAATGTGCACCTTCGGTTGGCCACCAGAACTCGGCCGCTCGTATTAATAGACCGTGGCATCAGAATAAATGCCGAATATTATCGCGAAAATATTCTAGAGGGTGTATTAAAGCCTTTGGCCGCAGACCTTGGACATTCCAACAGGACTCAGCACGCGCCACCCAAGAATGTTTACAAAATGGGTTCCTCGCTTCATTTCCAGCACACAATGGCCACCAAAATCTGCGGCTATCAATCCGTTGGACTATTGTGTCTGGAGTATTTTGGAAAGCATGGTTGGCACTAAAAAATACCAATCACCTCGATCACCTCAAACAAGCGCTTCGACGGCAGCTTGTGACGGTTTCATTGGCCGTTTGAAGGTCATAATTCATGCCAAAGGTGACCAATTCGAACAAATCTAAACTTATTCTTAAATTTGATGCTATTTCCGACAGTTTTTGCCTTCATTCAATAAAATTTAAAAAAAAAATTAAAAATTATGGAGTTTGACTTTGTTGAATTTTTTTTTATCTCACGCTGTATATAATTGTGGGGTCAATATTATATATTTCGAGATGTTATTAAATTACAATTACTTTCATATATCAACTCCCATAGAACACGACTGGAACGGGCAACGTGAGTTCCTAACCAGTCTCAACCATGTTTTGCTTTTCCATGTCCATGTCTAGCCAAAACCCTCACCCCCCACAGTCATCAACATTGTGTGTGTGCAACAACCTAACCTTGTTAATACAAATGGCCATTTAACGCAAAATTAAATGACACAAAATCTTCAAAATAGTTAACAGCTAAGCTCAGCCAAAGGTAGCAACGACTTGTGCATGGAAAATATAATAATAACAATAATAAAAGTGAATTAGCGCATAGCCAGAAGTAAAAAAAAAAAAACAAAACAAAGAAAAAACGCTAGAAGCATAGCAACAATATATCTAAAGTAAAAAGAAGTAAATTCTAGCGCACACATTTCGCGGCAACTACAACCGGCAAATCTTGGTAAAAACAAACTACTACTACCACAACAACAACAGCGGCGGCAGAAAACCAACAAAGTAGTAAGGCCAGGCAATCAATTGTAAGGCTAGTCAGCCAGCCAAGCTACTGTTTTACAAACCTTTTGCATTTTAGTCATTTGAGAAACTTTGAAACGAAAAGAAACCAAAAAAAAAAGAGGCAATACTCAAAACAACTTGTAATACCTGTGAAATTTATAAATAACTGACAGGTGGAAAATAAAACGACAAGGCAAATCATCTGCAACACCCAACAAAAAATTTTGTTGGAAAAAAATCAATTTCGCAAGATTCAAAAACCAATTTTCCAGTTTGAAAAAAACTCGACACATTTGATTTCCATTGAATTGAAATTCGTTGTATTTTTTGTCATATACACCTTGGCCAGCACCTCCTTTCAAAGTCGACACAAATAAATCCAACCAAATGCCCTACATAATAATTCGTGGTAATTTAGCCTCCTATAGCCATAAATATCCATGGCGTGTTCTAGTATCAGGATTAAAAGGTAAGCAAGCAATGGCAAATTTTTAATAACAGCATTGTTGTCAAAATAGTTTCCTGTCTTTTTTTTTTCTTCAATGTTTTATAGATTGGTCCACTTCTTTTTTCACAAGAAAAATGCACACTTTCCTAGACAATTTTTAGTTGGAATTTTTCTGCACGCCATAGTTTATTAAATTTTAAATTCACATTTAAAATTGAATTAAGATTTGAATATGTGTAAGATTGTTTTTTTTTTATATTTATAATTAAGATTTAAGATTTTGAAATGTGTTCACACATTATGTGGACTGTTAATATCCACAAATATGTCTGTTTCATCTTTATCATACCTCATTGTCCGAAAAAATGTGAAGAAGATATCATGTCCATATTATTTTTTAAGGAAATTTTAGTTTTAGTAAAATATTAAATAAAGATGCAAAGAATCGCCACATTCTTGACTATACTAAAAAATGGAACTACATTAAATATTTTGGAAACCTTTAAAATAGCAAAAATCTGGAGGTTATTTTTTGAAGTATATAGCATATATATATAAATAAAAATATGCATTGATCGACATGGTTTATTTTGGCCAAAAACTATTTTAACTTTTTTATACCCTACACCACATAGTGGTAAGGGTATTATGTCTTTGTGCATTTGTTTGTAACATGGAGAAGGAAGCGAAATAGGCCCACAGCTAATTTTGTGGATTTTTATAGAATTACTTTCTTTGTCGATTTTTAACGAAATTGGTCAGAATCGGTTCAAATTTAGATATAGCTCCCATATATATATCTTCCACCGATTTCGAGTTAATTGTGCACCAAATAGCCAATATCAGTCCAAATATTTGGTACATCCGACCGAATTCAGTCTAGAAGCAAGTACATCAAGTTCGGAGAAAATCGCTTCAGATATAGTTATAGCTCCTATATATATGTTTTATCCGATTTTGTGTTTAAGTTCCTCAAATTCGTAAAATGCTCGATACAAGAATAATATTTGGTAGTAGATATCAGATGCAGCCCTGAAATAGCTGTTTTAAATTTAATCGAAATCGGTTCAAATTTGGATATAGCTCCCATATATATCTTTGGCCGATGTTGAGTTAATTGTGCACCAAATAACAAATATCAGTCCAAATGATTCGGTACATCCGACCGAATTCAGTCTAGAAGCAAGTACATAAAGTTTGGAGGGAATCGGTTCAGATATAGCTATAGCTCGCATATATATGTTTCATCCGATTTGGTGTTTAAGTCCCTTATATTTGTAATATGCACTTCACAGGAATGATATTTGGTACCACATATCAGATACAGCCCAGAAATAGCTGTTTTAAATTTTATCGAAATCGGTTCAGATTTGGATATAGCTGTCATATATTTTCAGATTTCAGGTTAATTGTGCAATAAATGACTAATATTAGTCCAAATGGGGTGTATTTTTGCACTTCCAACGGAATTTAGGCATGAAGCAAGTATTTAAAATTTGCTCCCATATATGTTTCTTCCGATTTGGTGTTTAAATGTCCCACTTTCGGAATATGCACTCTATAATAATGATATTTTGTACCTCATTAAAAACGTTAATTCGTTTGTCAAACTCTGTTGGGTCCCTGGACATTGCAACATATCTGGCAATGAATCGGCTGATGAATTGGCCAGGTGCGGATCTGAGTCAGTAGGTCTAGAGATTGAGAGCTCAGTGAAGCCACCCCTATGTCACTTCTTCCAAGTACTGCATAAGCATTATCTTGGGAAATTTCAGCAAAACTGGCTAACTGGAAGGGAATGTAATGTCTCCAAGAAGATCTGGGGGGTAAACTCCGAAAGGAGGTCAAGGTCACTTATATCCATGACGAAGCTGGACTTGAAGCTTGTGGTGGGTCTAATTACAGAACACTACAACATGAAGGCCATGACATCCAAATGGGGGGTGACGATACTGAATACTGCAAGCTTTGTCAGGACGAGGAAGAAACTGAGACGGCAGAGCACTTACTCTGCCACTACCCAACTCTTATAGGAGCGAGAAAAAGGCGACTGGGTAAGCAAATTCTGCCTCTCCGACAGCAGTCATTTTTCAGTTAGCCAGAAGACTAAAATGGCTAAAGACGACACGTTAACACACTTTTTATTTCTTCACTTTTCGCTATTCATTCCTTTTCTTCTCTCTATTCTATTCTCGTATTTTCCTAATTAGGACGAACACAGTGGACCGAGTGGAGTGGCTGTTTTTCTTACAACCTCGCCTTCTTACACCTAAATCATTGATATCTCATAGAGCTCAAAAATGCCCAATATAAACCTTTTTTACGTGAGCTCTGATAAATATGCATAGTGCTGTAGGTTAGCCCGACTTTTGACCTTTTCTTACTTGGTTTAAATATTTATTCGGCGTAAATTTACCCACAGACAACCGAAAATGCCATATTTCACTCAATTTGATGGGAAATTGGGACCAAAATCTTAAAAATACCTAAATACCCTTACCTTGCTACCCTTATATATTTTTTTATATTTTTATGAATACATACGTGTAGGATAAAAAAGCTGAAACTAAGACAAGCGCCTCTTTAGCAAGTGAACACGATCATTTTGTTTGTTTACAAACTGCTGGACAACGAATGTTTTCTCATCGGAGAAAACCAAATTCGGCAGTTCACCACTTTCGGTCAAGCGAAACAACTCTTTAGATCTTTTGTGTCTATTTTCTTTGTGTAGCGGTTTAAGTTCCTGCACTTTTTGCAATTTCAATGGTCACCCCGAGCTCATATTTCAATATTTGCCGAATGGAATATTGCGATATGTTAAGCTCACGGGCCATTTTTCGACCACTGTAACGCGGGTTTCGATCAAGTCGCTTCTTTACTTTTCGAACCATTTCTGCCGATGTTGCTGTTTTCTTCCGTCCATTTCCTTGACGTCGATTTAATCCAAAGATACCTAGGGTCTAAAACCTTATTTCGATGTATAAAATGATATATACCCTCTCTAGCCATATGGCTGAGGGTATACCGATGAAAAGGAGCTGCACATTTTATTAAAAGAAACAGCCTTTCTGACCCATATTGGATTTTTAACGGATTATAACATATCAAAACTTAATTCTATATTGGATCTTTTACGATAATTCCCATAGACCTAGTAAAATATTCCATTCCTAACTTTATGATTCCCTACAATATTTGCTTTCTCTCCATTAAAAATGCAAATGTTTACAAACAAAAAAAGCAAAAAAAAGATTGAAATAAAAACACAAAATACAAATATTTACAAAACAATGCGTCATCGTCCGCACTGCAACAACAACGCCAACATCACTCGCCCACCCCACTCACAAAAGTTTAATGACATATCTACCTATTTTGTGTTTTGTTGGCTTTTTATTAAGCATACATTTATACGCTCAACAGCAGAGAAAAAAAAAAACTTGAAACACTGTCAACTTTATTTGGACTCCTTGCTGCCCCTAAGACCCCTTCTCCATGATGGTATCAGTAGTAGTCGATTTGGCTTTAGAATTTACTTTTATATCATCTCTACTCGCCGGTCAATTGCTATGACACACCGCACAATACCATAACTACTATTTTCGCTAGTGCGAGAGAAAAAAAATTATGGAGAGGGAGCGAGATATTTGTTGGACAGTGGAGCGGACAATTGGAAAGAAAAATGTTAATTTTATGAGTCATATTTAAATGAAGTAAAGAGTTTGGAAAAAAGGTATTGATCTGGAGGAAGATTACGCATGTTGGGGGTTGAAAAGTGAAAAGAAAAACATAGAAAATGGTTTAGTGATTTCATATCTTCCCTTTAAGACTTCAGCTGTTCAAATCATTCACTAATCGTCTCACCATCTTTTCAGATTGTTTCAAACCATTAAATAAAATAAATGAAAACTGCACAACTGAGCAGATTTTAATAAACCTCCCGTGATAAGGTGCAGATTATATCTCGGTAATTTGGAACCTACGACACAGATGAAGTTCTCTATAACGATAGAGAAGACCTTCTTTTTTGAAATCTTTGTGACGACCAGCGGCCCAAAAATCTAACTTAACTGATTTGACTTGCGAGCAGACGTTCTTCAAATCTCTTGATGATCAGCATCTATGACTGCATCAGTATGAATAATTATTATACACGCATCATAGCCCCGTTGATCTAGATTTTTATACAGTTAATATATTCATGATCAGGGTAATATTCTATTATCTATCTATAATAAATTATTATCTCATTTTTATACCCTCCACCATAGCATGTAGGGTATATTAAGTTTGTCATTCCGTTTGTAACACCTCGAAATATACATTTTAGACCCCACAAAGTACATACATTTTTGATCAGCGTAAAATTGTATGTCGATTTAGCGATGTACGTCCGTATGTGCGTCTGTGAAAATCGCTCTAGCCTTTTGATTGAAATGAATTAGGTTGATAAAATTTTACTCAAATGTATATTATGTCTGCAGGACTTTTGGTATTGAATGTGCCTAGGTCTACGTTTTGGTATAGCCCCCACATAACGGTACCTCCCGATATTCGGTAGTTTGATGATTTTAGCCACATTATTCACCAGAATTCTTTCAAATTTGGTATTTGAAGTTCGTAGTGGATGCTACAGCCTAAGACAAAAAATTGTCTGTACAGGTTGACGTTTTCATACAGCCTCCATACAACGGCACCTCCCGATATTCCGTATTTTAATGTTTTTAACGACATTATTCAAATTTGCCATTTGAAGTTTGTAATGCATACTACAGCCTATGACAGAAAATTCTCTGTGCAGGTGCACGTTTTCGTATAGTCTCCATACAACGGCACCTCCCGATATTCCGTATTTTAATGATTTTAGCGACATTATTCACCGGAATTGTTTCAAATTTGGTATTTGAAGTTCGTAAAGAATACTACAGCCTAAGACAGAAAATTGTCTGCACGTATTCGTATAGCCCCCATATAACGGTACCTCCCCATATTCGGTATTTCGATGATTTTAGCGACATTATTCACCGGATTTATATCAAATTTGGTATTTGAAGTTCGTAATGGATACTACAGCCTAAGACAGAAAATTGTCTGTGCAGGTCCACTTCTTCGTATAGCCCCCATATAATGGTACCCCCCATATTCGGTATTTTGATGATTTCAGCGACATTATTCACCGGATTTATATCAAATTTGGTATTTGAAGTTCGTAATGGATACTACAGCCCATGACAGAATATTGTCTGTGCAGGTCCACGTTTTGGTATATACCTCCCGATATTCGGTATTTCAATGATTTTAGTCACATTATTAGCCGGTTTTATTTCAAATTAAGTATTTGAAATTCGTAATGCATACTACACACTAATACAGGAAATTGTCTGTACAGGTCCACGTCTTCGTATAGCCCCCATATAATGGTACCTCCCGATAGTATTAATGATTTTAGCGACATTATTCACCGGAATTGTATCAAATTTGGTATTTCAAGATCGTAATGGATGCTACAGCCTAAGACATACAATTGTCTGTGCAGGTCCACGTCTTCGTATAGCCCCCACATTACGTTACCTCCCGATATTCGGTATTTCAATGATTTTAGCCACATTATTCACCGGAATTGTTTCAAATTTGGCATTTGAAGTTTGTAATGCATACTACAGTCTAAGACAGAAAATTGTCTGTGCAGGTCTACGTATTCGTATAGCCCCCATATAACGGTACCTCCCCATATTCGGTATTTTGATGATTTTAGCGACATTATTCACCGGATTTATATCAAATTTGGTATTTGAAGTTCGTAATGGATACTACAGCCTAAGACAGAAAATTGTCTGTGCAGGTCCACGTTGTGGTATATTCCCCATATAACTGTACCTCCCGATATTCGGGATTTTGATGATTTTAGCGGCATTATTTACCGAATTTTATTTCAAGTTTAGCATTTGAATGGCTTAGACAAAAGTTGTCTATGCAGGTCCACGTCATTTTTATAAACCCTAATATAACGGCTACATTCTGTATTTTTAATTTTTGAAAAGAATTTTTAACGGATTTTATTTTTGCAAAAATTACCAAGTTCGTTCCAAATGGTGAGACCCTCCAAATGGTGAGTTTGGTCTTATTCCTGGGTATTCGACCATCCTACGAGCGTCTGCAGATGTGATGATATAAGAAACAAACAAATCACCCGGTTTCCATATATTAACCGTCGGGAAAGGCACATAAAGCGCCGCTAAGGTGGCACTTTTACACTTTCCCCTTTAACGTACAAAGTCACTGGATTCTGACTTAAAAAAACATTTTAAGATAAAAAAACATTTTATTTATTTCACAACGAAAGGAATAAAAATGGTGAAATTAAAACTTACCCTTCAAATTATTTGCATGCAGATTAAATTTTCTTTTTTTCAGTTCTTTTCCCATGCATCAAACAGTTTAATTCCGTTTTTAATCCCACTGTATTTTAGCATAGCATGACACAACAACTCTACTTGCTACTAGAATATTTCATTTGTACACTCTCTCCCTACTACGTTTATTTTTTTCTTCTCGATACATTCGGCATTTTATCGTTAAACGTTGCCTAGCAAACACCACGGAATTAAATCGCAAAGCCAAAATTCTAAGTTATCTGATTAACACCACTCACAGTTGCTGCTGGTACTTGTAGTTATTTTTGTTTGCCTTTTTTTGTTAGTTTTATATAACCTTATTACGAAAAAAGAAAACATTTTGTAATTTTGTGTTAATTGTAGCGAATTTTGTTATCTTTATTTAATAATAATAACAATAATTATCATTCTCATAATTCTATTAAGTCACAATATATCAATAATAACTTTCAATTTCCATTTCGTTACAATTTCAGCCCCAGACATTGAACAATTGAATAAATTTTCATGTGGTGGTCTAGTGGATGAGACAACTATTGTTTATTTGGTACATCCTTGTCACATACTGTCCGCTCTAGAGGTAATGTATTGAATATGCACATATATATAGACACAAATAATTTGCATAGTAATATTAATGAGATTTTCTCTCCATATAATCTAAATCGGGGTTTTTTTCTGCATAATTTGATTTGTACACACAAGTTATTTTCAAGAAAAAACGAAGAGGGAAAAAAGATTTGAATCGAAATTTTTCCAAAAATCATGAATCAATCATATTTGCAAATGTAAAGACATTTATTATGGAGGACTTTTTAGAGCATTCCAGGGAAAGCTTTTAAATCGACATTATAATCTCCTCGAATATTTCATTCAGTACAGTCATTGAAATTAATGCTGCAGCGAATTTTTGTTTCACGGCATTTGGATTAGGGTTGCGAGCAATTTTGCTGGAGTCGAAGGGAATTCCAAAAAAGCTTTCAAATCGACATTATAATCTCCCTGAGTATGTCATTCAATACAGTCGTTGAAATTAATGCTGCAGCGAAATTTTATTCACGGCATTTGGATTAGGGTTGCGAGCAATTTTGCTGCAGTCGAAGGCGGAGACGTGAACAAATTTCGACTCATTTTTATATCCTCACTCTTATGGCTACAGAGGGTATATATCATGCACCAAAAAAATCCACCAAGCGAGATGATAATGTAAATGATGATAGTAAACTACTCTCTAAGGACTTCGTATGAAGATCCACACAACTTCTCATTGATATCTGTTTTTAAAAAATTTCGTAGATTTTCTCTTGAATATCTGTGGATTTTTAGAGGATATGTAGATAGAAGATATAAAGATTATTTCGTAACACTACAAAAATTCTCAATTCTTCTGTGAAAAACCAGTAAGGAAAAATCAAAAGTTGGGCGGAACCAATGATACCCTACACTAGTATGCATATTTAGTAGAGCTCCCGTACAAAAGAATTTATTTCAAGTAGATCATACCACCTATCAACATTTGGCTTTTGAGCAGTTACAGTTTGCTATAGAGTGCATGATATCACTTGGAGAAGGATTATATTAGAAATATATATATATATATATATCGGAGCCGAGTGCACAAAATGGAAACCTACGTCCCGAAATTCACTCTATTTGGGCTGATATTAGCCATTATTTCCACAATAAACCTGAAATTGGATTCAGGATATATATGAGAGCTATATCCAAATCTTAACTGTTCTCGATAAAATTTGGCAGAGGTATTTCCGAGCTCTATAAAGTATCTGGTAACAAATAACATTGTTGTCGAATGCATATTACGAAATTGAGGGCCTTAAACACAAAATCGGATGAAACTTATATATGGGAGCTATAGCTATATCTGAAACGATTTTCTCCGAATTCGATGTACATGCTTCTAGACTGAATTCAGTCGGATGTACCAAAATTCAGGACTTTTGGACTGATATTGGTCAATTGTGCACCAAAATTAACCCGAAATTAGTTGAAGATATATATGGGAGCTATATCCAAATCTGAACCGATCTTCATAAAAGTTGGCAGAGGTATTTCTGGGCTGTATCTGATAACTGGTACCAAATATCATTGTTCTCGAATGGGTATTACGATTGTGAGGGACTTAAACACAAAATCAGATGAAACATATATATATGGGAGCTATAGCTATATCTGAACCGATTTACATCAAATTTGATGTACTGGTTTATAGTATGAATTCAGTCGTACATGCCAAGAATCAGTCCATTTGGGTTGATATTAGCCATTTGGTGCACAATAAACCTGATATCGGATAAAGATATATATGGGAGCTATATCCTAATCTGAAGCGATCTCGATAAGATTTGGCAGAGTTATTTCTGGGCGGTACCTGATGTCTGGTACAAAATATCATACTTCTTGAGTGCATATTACTCATGTGAAGGACTTAAAACCCCAAATCGGATGAAACATATATATGGGAGCTATAGCTATATCTGAACCGATTTTCTCTAAATTTGATTTCTTTGCTTCTAGACTGAATTCAGTGGGATGTACTAAAATACAGGTTATTTGGATTTATATTAGCCATTTGGTGTACAATTAACCCCAAATCGTTTGAAGATATGTGGGAGCTATATCTAAATCTGATCCGATTATCACCAATTCCGTTTCGTCCTTGGGCCAAACAAATTTTGTTTGCAAAATTCCATCTCATTCGGATAATAAATGCGACCTGCATTTTGTTCACAAGAACACATGGACGGACAGCAGACGGGCTGACATGCATAAATCGACTCAGAAAGTAATTCCATTAAGATCCTCCAAAGTAACTGTGGGTTTATCTCGCTTCCTTCTCCATGAAACAAACGAATTCACAAAGACATAATACCCTTACCACTATATGGTGTAGGGTATAAATATAGTGTATGAAGTCCTCACGAATATCTTTAGTTCTTTTACAATCATCTCACTATCAAAATTCCCTTGAGTGTCTCAAGAATAATTATAATCTCCATTTCTATTTCTTTTTATTTTTCAGATTTTAGGTTTTCGCGTTGTGGCCTCTTCATCGACAGCCGTTAAGCAAGACTACAACGAGTATATGTGGACAATGCGCAAAGAGTTTGCCGAACCGGAGCCATTAGAAACAGAATCAGTTGTAAGGGAAAATCTCTCAAATATTGGAAGGGAAGCGGCCAGTTTAGGCAATTATCAAAAAGTGCATTCGCCCGAATAAATTCAATTCGGTTCAACATTTGTTGTGTTGTTAGTAATATTTCAAACAAACAAAAAACACCTACCCCGCCTTTCCCCTTTTTTTGTAACATTCTATTCGTTTAGACTCCAAAGCCAAGTTTTTTTTTTTAAAAGAAACTAAAAACCAGATAAAAAATAGGGAAAAGAAACAGCCACAACAAAACTATTTGAGAAATTTACACTTCAATACCATAACAAGTTGAAAAAAAAAACATTTAGAAAAACACGGCTTTAAGGCCCGTATTGTAAAAGTATATATAAAGAAGTTTGAACCTTAAATTTAATTGTTAGCAAGGAAATGGAATCTGAACCAACTAACACAGCTACTACAAATCCTTTACCAGAATCTTTGTCATCCTCTTCGGTGTCCAATCAGTGTGTTGTCCCTCCTCCCGTTGTTGCGGCACCTGCTGCCCCCCAACCGGCCAGTGTAGTCACCATTCCAGTACCCGTGGTCAATAACGAGGGGACTTTTGCTTATGTTACCGTTAAAGGTTCCCTGCACGATCGTTCCTGTCAGGTCTTCGGTCTAAACGATACCGAACTGCACGCTTTATCGAAACGTTTTGAGAATGGCATTAAGCCAGTGGTCAATGGTGTTATGATTTCATGTCCGCCCATGATTATGATGAACACATTGGCCCAGTTAAGCTATAAGGTGGTATGCAGTTCGGGTGAAGCAGAAATTTGTTGGACCATGCAACGTGAAATTTAAGCAAACATATATTCTAGAATTATTATCCAACAACAACAACAAACAAAAAAGACAACTAATCAACAACATTCTATCTTTCTGAAGAAAAGCAACAAAAAAAAGACCCCAACACGCAAGACATAACCTCAAATAAAAACATTTTTTTTCCAAATACTTAAAAAGGCATAATAAAAAATCAGAATATTTAAAATAAAAATATATCGTAAACAGCAAATAATACAACATCGTCATCATCATGGACCGACACAAGGCTGATTGTTGCAAGTGTCACAAACAAGTTCAACCTGCCCAGCAGACTATCACGGATATGGAATTTGATCGAGGCATTTGGAATGCAGGTTAGTGTTGGTTGTTTATAGTTTTAACGATGACTTCTATTGAAATTATCCTCTTCCTCTTTTTGCAGTAATATACAATGAAGTTGATCGGGTGCGCAGTTTTATCCAAAAAGGTAAAACCATGGATTTGGATAATTGTGATTATACAGCTTTACATTATGCGGCGCGTAATGGCAACGAAGAAATCTGTAAACTACTCATTAATGAGGGCAAAGCTGATGTCAATGCCGTTACCAAGGGTGGTGTTACACCCTTGCATCGTGCAGCTATGATGGGTATGTTTATTTAGAAATTCAAAAAAAAAATAAAGAAGAAGTCTGGACTCGATTCGGTCGTATGTGCCAAACTTCATCCCATTGGACAAATATTAGACGTTTTGTGCACAGTAAAAGGTAAATCGGACGAAGTTATATATGGGAGCTATATCCAAATCTGAACCGATCTCGATAAAATTTGGCAAAGATATTCGGGCTGATATTACACTTTTGGTGCACAATAAAGGGCAAATCGGACGAAGATATATATGGGAGCTATATCTAAATTTTTACCGATTATCTCCAATTTCAATAGGGTTCGTCCATGGGCCAAACAAATGATTTGTGCAAAATTTCATCTCAATCGGATAATAAATGCGACCTGCATTTTGTTTACAAGAATACATGGACAGACGAACGGACGGACAGACGGACTGCATGCATAAATTAACTCAGAAAGTGATTCTATGGAGATCCTCAAAAGTAACTATAGGTCTATCTCGCTTCCTTCTCCATGTTACAAACAAATGCACAAAGCTATAATACCCTTACCACTATGTGGTGTAAGGTATAAATATTGGTATATGCAAAATCTGAAGGAAATCGAGCATTTATATACAATTTTATGCGAAATCATAAATTTCGATAAATCTCATATTCTTAGCAGATTTCTGGTTAAGAGAAATATTAAGATATAGCCAGTTATAAAGCATCGCCGACTTGTTTCGCAAATTATGACATATAAGTCTTCTGGCTAACTGAAGAATTAATGTAGGGTCAGTGTTAAAGAACGAAGACAAATCGTGTGACAGTTGTTCCCCCACTATCCTGTGTCTCGCGTTAATGAATGAGTCCTCACTTCGCAGTGATCTGTGATGATGCCCACCACATGTTTTAAATCAGGTTCCGACAAGGACAATAGCGATTTTGTTCTCTTCTCAGAGATTCTCTTGGATATATTACATTCCATTTCATCCAGCCTTTGTGGCTGAGTTTTCTCAGAGTAATGTCTATGAATTACCTGGAAGAAGTGGCACTGGTGTGGTTTAATCGAGCCTAGCCAATTTCGTGATCCAAGGATCTCCTGCATTCCAAAACAGCCCTAGACTTTATGGTAAAGGAGTAGGCATGCAGACTTGCAGTGGCAGATATCTGACTTCAAGATGGCATAACAGCGTACATTACTACTATAGGCTATGTGAAGATAAAGCAAAAGATGTACAGACGATTAAACACCCATTACACAGATGTCCCATTTTATCTCACAAAAGGTGGGTGGGAGATAGAAACTCTTAACGTAGACATAGGTCTTATCAACATCTACAAATTTGCCATAAGAATTCCCTGGCTAGATAGATCAGCCAACTAACTACACTTCTCTCTATAAAACTTTTCCTCTCTGTCTCGTTTCCGTATCCCTTCTATCACCCACAACCTCATTTTTAGTAGTATGAACACAATCGATAATGTTAATCCTTTTGGGTGAGGTACCGCAGGAGTGGGCTAATATTGTCCATTTCTCATCTGACATAAGTCGGATGCAAATATTACGGCTTGCCAAGTTTCGATTGTATCGACGATTTTCTCCACTCTTGTGGAAAATGTGAATCTTTTGTGGGGAAAGTACCAGGATACTACTATGCTATGCGTATTTAATAAAGCTCCCTTAACAAAATAATTTATTTGAAGTAGATCATACCACATATCAACGTTTGGCTTTAGAGCAGTTATAGTTTGTTTTCAGAGGGAACTTATCTATGGGAGACGTATGAAATTCTGAATCGATTTTCAGTAAATTTGACGAGGACATTTTTATCTTCTATACCAAATAACATTGCTATAGAGTATCTGATATCACTTCGAGAAGGATTACATTAAAAAAAATATATATGGAAGCCGAGTTCCTCCAAATGGAAATGTGCGTCCCGAAACTCACTCCATTTGGGATTTAAAACGGATTATGAATATATATGGAAGCTATATCCAAATCTTAGCCGATCTCGATAAAATTTTGCAAAGGTATTTCTGAGCTCTATGAGATATCTGGTACCAAATATCACTGTTGTCGAATGCATGTTACGAATGTGAGGGACATAAAAACACAATCGAATGAAACATATATATGAGAGCTATCACAATTTGATGTATTTGCTTCTAGACCGAATTCGGTCGGATGTGTCAAAATTCAGGTAATTTGGACTGATATTGGCCATTTAGTGCACAATTAACCCGAAATCGGTTGAAGATATATATGGGAGCTATATCTAAATTTGAACCGATTCTCACCAGTTTCAATAAGGTTCGTACATGGGCCAAACAAATATTGTTTGGTTCCTCGCTTCATTTCCAGTGCACAATGGCCTCCAAAATCTCCGGATACCAATCCGTTGGACTATTGTGTCTGGAGTAATTTGGAAAGCAAGGTTGGCAATAAAAAATATCAAAGTGTCGATCACTTCAAGCAAGCGCTTCGCCGGGACCGGGCCAAAATACCGCAGAGCAACATTCGGGCAGCGTGTGACGGTTTCATTGGCCGTTTGAAGGCCATAATTTGTGCCAAAGGTGACCAATCCAAATAAATCTAAACTTATTCTGAAATTTGACGTTTGACTTTGTTGCAGTTTTTTTTATCTAACCTTGTACTGTCTCCTATTGTTTTTGAAAATAAATTCCTAAAAAATTACTTTCCTTTTCACCGTATTGCCTGTAAAGGTCCTTAAAAAACTAAAACCTAACAATTCAACTTCATACCTCTGATTGTCCTTGAAAATATTCGGCTCTGATGGTCTTTGGATCACATGGTAATTAGTTTTTTGGCTCTTCAAAAAGATTTGTGACGACTCACATAGTCCTTGGAAAAAATATATATGTCAAGTGATCGATTGAAGTCTGTTGGTTTCCGTATACTCAAATGAAATACAACGACCGTTTTTATATTAAATTAAGAATTCACAAACGTTTATTAAAATCAATTATACGAGCTTAAACTAGTACGCCTTGTCAGGTTGGCTTCGTATCTTCAACTTCGTTCCATTTTAAAAATTCAGGGTTGTATCCGGGTTGCATGTAATCGTATATTTTCACATGTATGCAACAAAAGGTATCTACTACTACTTTTAACTTGACAACTCGGCCTTTCCTGACCTGAAGTCGTCCTCGGCTTCATCTTCGCTTGAAACATCCAATTCGGGGGAACATTCACACCATTTCTTCAACTTGTCGGAACTGAATACGGAACAGAATTTCCTATTCGTGATGTTTATTCCAGGAATGTCCTCTATCAGGTACCTGTCGTTGCCCAATACTCGTGCTATTATGTATGGACCTTTGTATTTAGGTTCTAACTTCCGGGATTCACCTGTCGCTGGTGGTTCATTCTGTATAAGGATCAAGTCACCTTCCACATACAATTTCGGATTCGAATGCTTGCTGTCAAATCTTTTCTTCCATCGTTCTCGTTCGCTTTTGATGTTTTCTGCGGCCATGATACGTTTTTCGTTGATGGAAATTTCTTCGTTTTGTACATCATCTTGTACAGCTGCTAACAATCGGTTTTGTATTAAGTCGGTGGGCTTGTAATCGAAAATCAACTCATTCGGACTGTAACCTGTTGTCGAATTTTTGGTTGAATTGATTGACCATTGTAAAACGTGAAGTGCCGAGTCCCAATCCTTCGGTTCTTCAGTGGTAGTTCGTAAATAAGACAGGATAAGTTGATTGACCCTCTCAACTTGTCCATTGGCTCTTGGTGTACGAACGGCATTCTTAATGTGTTGAATATTGTTTCGATCGCAATATTCCTCAAACATTTTTGACGTAAAAGCTGTCCCACGGTCCGAAATTATTCTTCGAGGTAAACCAAAGTATCCACTAACCTCATTTAAAACGTTGATGACGGGCAATGTCTTCGTATTCCTTACAGCTTTAATAACCACAAATTTCGTAAAGGAATCGGCGATTGCCACTATATGTGTATGACCATGCTTGCTTCTTATAAACGGTCCCAAGTGATCAATATGTACTTGCCTAAATGGTAGCGGTTCGACATTACTAAAATGTAGAGCTCCTTCGTGTTTACCACCTTTTGCCTTGTTGTAGCAACACTCTACACACGCTGCAATGTACTCCTTCATATATTTCCTCATGCGGGGGAACCAAAACGTTTGTTCGACTCGTGAGAGGCTTTTCTCCAACCCGTAATGGCCAATATCATCATGACAGTATTTAGCTATGCGCCATCGTATAGCCTTCGGTATGACCAATCGTAGTCCATTTTTCGTTTTCCGGTATAGTCGATGTTTTTCCAATAAGTATTCAGATTTTATCTGTTTCTCTTGCTCAGATTTCAATTCATTTCGCAGTACTCTCATAATATTCTTTATGTGGTCGTCGTTTAGCTGCATCGTGAGAATCCAATCATCGCTATCAATATTCATTATGAACCCTGCTGGTTCAATCTCCGTCTGTGGCTGATCCGGTGAACGGCTGAGAGCATCAACGTGAGCCATACGTGACCCTTGTCGGTGTACATACTCACAATCAAATTCAAGTAATTTCATCAGCCATCGTGCTACTCGAGGTTGTAATTCCTTCGTTGTCTTCACATTAGTAATTGCGGCACAATCAGTGACGATTCGGAATGGCTTTCCAAGTAAATATATACGGAAACGCTGCACCGTTTCAACCACAGCTAAAACTTCCAGCTCGTAACTGTGATATTTCGATTCCGTTTCAGAACAGTGGCGGCTAAAATAAAACACTGGTTGCCAATTACCATTACCATCGGACTGTAATAACACTCCTGCTAATCCGAGACTGCTAGCGTCCGTGTGCACCTCGTGATCTGCTTTCATATCGTAGATTGCTAAAACTGGTTCACTACACAAAATTTGGATTAAACTTCTGAATGCGTTTTCATGGTGTACGTCCCAACGAAATTTATTCTCTTCGCTCTTTCGTGTCAACATCGCAAGAGGTTTCGTAATGGCTGCATAATCCTTTACAAATTTTCGGAAGAAGTTAGTTAGGCCAAGGAATCGTCGTACTTCTGTTACATTCGTTGGTACCTTAAAATTTCTAATCGCTTTTACTTTTTCTTCTCCAGGTAAAATTCCGTCACGTGTAACTATGTGTCCCAAATAAGAAATCTTTTCGGCTAGGAACGAACATTTCGCCAATCGTAACGTGAGACCACATTTCTTAAGGATATCCAAAAATCTTTTTATTCGGTCCAGACCTTCATCGACTGTTTTACTGGGAATTATGACGTCATCCAGATACGCTAAAACTTCTCCTGGTTTCATAAAGCTTATAACTCGGTTCATCGTTGCCTGAAAAACTGCAGGTGCGTTTACCAAACCAAATGGCATCCGGTTGAATTCATAATGACCATCTGAAGTCACGAAAGCTGTGAACTTTTTCGATTCTTCCTCTACTTCAATTTGGTGGTAACCCATACGTAAGTCGAGTGTGGTGAAATAACGATTTCCGGCGAGTTGTGCAATCTGTTCATCCAGTACAGGCGTAGGATGCGCTATACGTACGGTTATTCGATTCAACTGTCTATAATCTATACATAAACGGTGTTCACCATTTCTCTTCTCGACCAAAACAATTCCCGATGCATACGGAGAATTCGATTTCCTTATGATTTCGTTATCCAGTAAGTCTTTCACAATATTTGCCACAATAGGACGTTTGGCAAATGCTAGTCGATATGGCTTGCATCGTATTGGTTCTGGAGTAGTAACTTCGATTTCCATCTTCACTAAGTTACACTTACCCAATTCGCTTGACTTTTCTGAAAAACATTGTCGGTTTTCTTGAATGTTCAACTGCAACTTCTTATGCTCTTCAGATGTTAAGCCTTCGTTGATACTAATCGCATTTACGTTTTGCATCCAACACTCATCTCCTTCAATAATGGTGCGTCGACCCTTTTGGCATAAAACATCTCGACCTAAAAGAACATCATTCGGGATCATAGAATTTTCCACAACATAAAGGTTCACGTCGTAACTCGTCTCATCAATGTCAATTGGCACTTTAACCACCTTTGTGCACTCGTATTTGCCACCAGCAAAGCCATTTAAAACCATACTGCAATTTTCCGTTTCGCCAATTATCATTGCAAAACTTCGTCTGATCAGACTCCGATCACTTCCCGAATCAATAAATGCCTCAAACTCCTTGTCCTTTACTTTGACACGTTTACATAGTATTTCGTTGGACTTTACGCTGTCCCTTATATTGTTGACATTTGTGTTCAGGGTTTTTGTTGGACATTCACTTGCACCGTGTGAAGTCCGTTTGCATATCGTACATCTATTCTTCTTCTGTGGATCTGGGCAGTCTACGGCTTTGTGACCAGTATTACCACAATTAAAACATTTGAATTTATTCACTCTTTCATCGCTTTTCCTTTCTGGGGCAGTTCTATTTTCATTGCTACGTTTCGTCTTATTCGATATCGGGTTCAGCACTCTTCTTACCTCGTTATAACTACAGTATGCGTTGATGTCACTCAAAAGTTGATTACAGGTAATATACTCGTTAGATATTTTCTGCTTCAATCCTTGATCATTAATTCCGTTGACTATATGCCGTGCTATGGATGATTCATTTATATTGCCCCGTTTTCCAATAGCATACATTCTGTAATAATATTCCTGCGGCGTTTCGTCGAACTGCCGTTTTGTCTGTGCCATTCTAATGTGTACATCGGCTGCATTTACATTTTGAGGGAAATCTAAAAGAAATTTGTTAACAAACTGAGGCCAAGACAGAAATACCTCTTGCAGTGAGTCAACCCAATACTTGGCTGGGCCAGCCATTTTCTGTTGCACTGCAAATATAACTGATGCGTCGTCCCAGTTATAAGCTGTCTTCAATAATTCCACACGTCGCACGAATTGTGAAGGATTAATCGATTCTTCAGATGACGGATTAAACTCTGGCAAAAGTTGAATTATTTCCTTAACGTTCCCAAAGGGGTTGTGCTGAACATAACGTTGTGAAGGCTGCATAACTATTTCTGACTGCGGCGGCGCTGAATAGACACTTGTTGCAAATATCGGCGGTTGTAGATATGCGTTGTAGGGCTGCGTTGATTGAACATATCCATTGTTCGGCTGCGTGAACACTCCTGTCGGTGTTGCTGTTGTAAAATTCGAATGTGTCGTTATATGTGTTGGTACGTTGTAGCATGACGTCGCTACATTTTGCGTTGTATTTCGTGGAAGTTGAGCATGTCCGTGCAATGAAGGTGTAAACGTTGGTAAACCAGCAGAAGCACACGTGTGGACCGTTGGAATTGTTGACGTAGTCTGAAATGCACCAAAAGAAGTATTCGTTTGAACATACGATGGAATCGAACGTGATTCCGGTAATATTGTCACAACGTTTGCCACGTTTGGCAAGCTAGGCCGTGTGCCTTGCAGGGACATATTACCATCCGGTGTCGAAAACGTGTTCAAAGGGGATGATGCGTTGTTCGGCTCAAATTCTGATTGTCCACGTTGCTCCATAGATGAACGCAATTCAGTTACCATATCTTCCAAATGCGAAATTCGCTCCTGCATATCATGAGGAGATGCGAATCCGTGCAGCTCGCTTTCGTTGTTGACTTCAAGTCGTTCGATCAATTGCTTTTTGTTACCACTTTGAGAAACACCAATTTCTCTGCATTTCGCTTGCAACTGCTTAACCGTGCATTTGTGCAAATTCTCCATATTTCTTGTTGGTAGACGCTTCTTCCAATAAGACTTGTCGTATCCCACTTCTGAGAAAAATGTCAAGTGATCGATTGAAGTCTGTTGGTTTCCGTATACTCAAATGAAATACAACGACCGTTTTTATATTAAATTAAGAATTCACAAACGTTTATTAAAATCAATTATACGAGCTTAAACTAGTACGCCTTGTCAGGTTGGCTTCGTATCTTCAACTTCGTTCCATTTTAAAAATTCAGGGTTGTATCCGGGTTGCATGTAATCGTATATTTTCACATGTATGCAACAAAAGGTATCTACTACTACTTTTAACTTGACATATATTTTAACATCAAACTGCTAAAGCTCTGCTGCTGAGGCTTTGAAAAAAAAATATTAAAAAAAAATGTTTAATATTCCCTTTTTCTTATTCTTCCAGGTCACCTTCACATAGTTAAACTATTGGTGAACAGTGCCCATGCCAATGTTGATATACAGGATGATGATGGTCAAACGGCCTTGCATCGCTCTGCAATCGGTGGCCATTTGGAAGTTAGTAAATTTCTTCTCGAGAAAAATCCCAAACTCAAAGATGTAGCCGATAATAAGAATAAAATACCATTTGAATATTTAGCAAAGAATGCCAATGATGATTTCAAATTGCTGCTTAAACCCTAAAAATCTAAATCTAATCCCCCGCAAAAAAGAGGATTCAAAATAAATTACTATACACACACACACACACACACAAAATATATCTCTATTTATCTGTATACATTTATTAATAATCCATAATCGTGCATAAAATATAAAATATTTTGTCTCTTTTTTTAGAAGAAAAAATCAAATTAAGTGCATTTCAACATTGAAAAACAAAAATATAACAATTTATATATTTCAACTTTAACTAACCAATAAAGTATTTTTAAAGATTATTACTAAACCAACAAAAAAAAGAAGTACATACCTACATGTGTAGCATAAAGTTATTTAATGAATAAATAAGAATATAGTTAAAAAAATATGTATTTCTGCAATTTTATTACAAGCGGAGATTTTGATGGCAAAAGAAAGAATCAAAAAGAAAACAAACTGTTATGAAAAATTAAAGATAAGTAAAATAGTATCAGTCGGGTTTTCCGACAGATGCCTTTTGATTCTGATTATTCAAACTGTTAACCCTTTATGAGGGAGGTTCCAAAGCAGATGGCCAATATTGACCAATTTGTATGTGACCTAAAACTGATATAAATATTACAACGTGCCACATTTGGACTATATCGACTACTTCCAATACTTTATATGAAATATATGCACATATTTGGGAAATGTGGAAATATATGTGAGGTAACAGATATATCGGACCAAAGTATTCCATTTTATTCCTTCATCTAAATATTGGCATGGGTCAAATTTGAAGGAAATCGAACATTTATATCCAATTTTATGCGAAATCATAAATTCCGATAAATTACATATTCATAGCAGATTTCTGGTTAAGAGAAATATTTAGATATAGCAAGTTGTAAAGAATCGCCGACTTGTTTTGCAAATTATGACCGATATAAGCATTGGAAATTGTGACCCTTTGTGTGGTGAGGTACCAAAAGGGGTTGGCAGATATATATATTATCTTCGCAACAGATCTTGTGTTAGCAAAAATGTTTGGAAGTGTGATATTTGGAGCGAGTTGGATGCTTATTTCGCTTACTTTGAGCGTTTTGTTTTTCAAAATCTTAAATCCTATGCCGTAGAGGTACCAGAAGAAATGCGCCGATATATCCCATCTTCACAGCAAATCTTGTGTTAGTAGAAATAATGGGATGTGCAAAATTTGAAGAGAACCGGGTGCAAATTTTGGTTTTTATGAACATTTTGGTTGTTCAAAATTTTGACTCTTTATGGGGGAGGTACCAGAAGGAATGGTCCGATATCTACAATCTTCATAATAGATCTTGTGTTATCGGAAATGTTGAGATGTGTGAAATATGAAGGGAACCGGATGCTTATTTCGGATTTTAAGATCGTTTTGGTTGTTCAAAACTTTGATCCTTTGTGTGGGAGGTACCAGAAGGAATGGTCCGATCTCCACCATCTTTATAAAAGATCTTGTGTTGATGGAAATATTGAGATGTGCCAAGTCTGAATGGAATCGGATACTAATTTCGCTTTATGAATATTGCAAATTTTGACACTTTGTGTGGGGGATCCGGAAGGAGTGTACCAATATATTCCATCTTCACACCAGACCTTGGGTTAATAAAAATATTGTGACGTGTGTAATTTGAAGACAATCGGACACTTACGTCACATTTTATTAGAGTAAAGGGCTAAGTCATGGTAGAAATAACAGGTAACAACATAGGCGAAAATTACAACAAAGCAACTTTTTTAGAAACTTGATATGTCAAAGTTTTAATCAGGGCGAATTTATTTGAAGTATAAAATTTGGGGCAAATTGGTTTGCACCAATCAGAACTCTTCGTTCTGAAACATTGAATAAGTTTATTTTGGTTTATTCATATGTATATATTAGTTGAGATTAGAATATTTTTTAACATATAAATTGAAAATACTGCAATAACTGGAAGTGTATACGTATTATACCATCAGTCATATCGCTACAGAAGGTTTGTATAAATTGATATGACCAAAATGTATCTGATCGAAATAACGCCTCTTTCGACCAAATCCGTTTCAGGACATTTGGGTTCGATCCGTCCGTCTTTCTGGCTGGTGCGTACGATAGCTGTAGAATGGATCATCATCCAAACATAGTGCATCGCAATATTTTTAACAAACATAGAGCGGAGATGGGCAATGTCGTCCCACTCCTCACGACATTTTTAACAGCACAGAATCCAGTGTGAAGATACAAAAGATAGATATGTTATGTTATCACTTATTTTTTATTCTCTTAATAAAATAAATAATTCACCTTGTAGCATTAGATATAGGCTTTTAAGAAATGTGTAAAGATCTCAAGTTATCCTTTTGTATTAGAATTAGGGTTTATGCTTTGCCATTAAAAGTGTTTAAACAATAAATGTACATATATGCGTGGAACTTGTGAATTTAAACCTGTGTGTAACTACGGTGGAACTTTTTTATTTCCACCAATATCAAGGTCGAGAAATTGTAAGCTACTTAATAATTTCGTATACCCTCCACCATGGGTAGGAGGGTATATTAACTTTGTTATTCCGTTTGTAACACCTCTAAATATTCGTCGTAGACCCATAATCAGCATAAAATTCTAAGACTATTTAGCTATGTCCGTCTGTCTGTCCATTTGAAATTTGGCACAAGTGTGTGTATTGTTCCTAGGATGGTTGGTATTGCAAATGGGACATATCGGTCCACGTTTTGGTATAGCCTATTTATTCCAGCCTCACACTGAAGCATCCTCCCGACTTCTTCGCATTGGGCTCATCTACATATAAACCGTATTTTATATATTTTATTAACATTCTCACTTCTGGCAAATACAGGGTTGTCCATATTCGACGGACCCATCTGGCAACGCCATAACTTTTGACAGAGATGTCACATCGCTTAATGACATACCGCGTTTGAAGCGTCAGTCCAAGCAGATTTTTACCATGAAACAATACACGCCACGCGAGCGCTCTGAAATAGTTGAAATATACAAGAAATCTATTGTGAAAACTCAACGTGCTTTTAAAACATTAAAAAATGTGAGAAGTGCGCCTTCTAAGAACACCATTAAGCGTTTATACGAAAAATTTTCGACTCGTAAGGCTTTTTCTAATCCGAAGAGGCCATATAAAAGTCGACTAAGGCGATCGGCCGAGAATATCGCTGCCGTACGAGCCAGTGTTGAGAGGTCCCCAAGAACATCCCAAAAACGCCGTTCTCAGCAGTTGGGCATGGCTCGGTCCACTTTACAACGGATTATTCACATTGATTTGCATTTGTTCCCGTACAAAATTCAATTGACGCAAAGAATGTTGCCTGCGGACAAGCCTCGTCGATTGGAATGGGCCCAAAGAGTCATGGGTCCATCGAATATGGGCAACCCTGTACGTACCCTGGAAATTTCTTTTTTGAACCACCAGAATAGAATTGATGCATCTCTGGTAAAGCGCATGGAAATAATCTTATTCTACAACTTTTCCCCGTTTTATACTTTGGGTTGAAGTGATGAGAACAAATTTTGAGGTTGTGGTTAAAGTGATCCCACAAATCGCACTTCATTTCAACCTCTTCGTCTTTTGGATACATTAAAAATGTTGCTTGTCGATCACTATCCTTTTTTTACAAACAGCACAACACCTCATATTCTGTTCTTTTATTTGAACTTTATCACAAAATTTAATTTTTATATTTTTGTGTTTATTTGTGTGTTTTTATTTTTTTTCTCTATGATGTTTGAATTTCTGTTATGTATTTCTACGGCGAATTCGAATTACAACAACTTGTTTGACATATCAAGTTGACTACAGCTGGCCTGAAAGGGTTACCTTGTAATTCTACCATGGGCTAAGTACATAACAAGCTTGAAGTCATGGCTAGGCATATTAATGTCAAATTATAATGGAAAACGACGGCAGGATTTTGGTGCGGCTCTGTAATCCCTTTATGAAATGTCACAAAATATGCCTAGCCATGACTTCAAGCTCTTTATGTATTTCCAGCCTAATAATTATTCAAATTTATGACCATTTGTGGGGGAGCTACTTGATGGAGTGGATCCATTTTCGCACCCGACCTAGTACTGATGCAAATATTAGGATTTGCAAAGTTGGAGCAAAATCGGATTATCCTTTTTCTTTCTGTACAGTAAATAATTTTCTATGAAAATGTTGACATTTCGTGTGGGAGGTACCAGAAGGAGTAGACCGAACCCGATATAAGTTTGAAAATCATATTACAATGTACCAAGTTTGAATCAAATCGGATACTCCCATCGAGAGTTATCATGCGCACCAGCCAGACAGATGGACGGACATCGCTAGATCGACCCCAAATGTCCTGAAACCGATTTGATCCAAAGAGACCTAGGATTTATTATTTCGACTAGGCACGTTTTGGTCGTATCAAATGAAATATATCCTCTGTAGCCATAGGGCTGAGGGTATAATGAGCTAAAAATATACTGACACATTGTTAAAAACACTCTCTATATCGAGAAAAGGATACAATATCAAATTGAAGTTTTCCATATTTTTCTCAATGCACGTGACAATTTCTTGTAGGGCTGTCTCCACTGACCGACTCTTGATATGGACGTGCTGCAATGTACTTATTATATTTACATTTAAATTTGAACGAATTTCCAGGTGTAGTATCCTTTCTAAGGCCTTCATTAGAATGGGAAAGAGGTCAATCGATCTGTATAATATTTATGTAATGTCTGATTAGGTTTCCTGGCTTTGGGAACATAGGTTACTCTTACCTCTTTTCACAGACTGGGTACTAAGCACAACATAAAACAAGTCTTGAAAATCTCCTGCAAGATAGCCAATAGCTATTCAGATGCATTTCGCAACATTGTATAATTGAAAGGTGTTGATTGCCTATATAATATTAGGGTAGCTTTTTATCCTTCCTATAAGTCTCACATCTCCCGCTGTGCAATGTACGGAGGGTGTTTTGTCATTACTATCTTACAACCGGGAAATATAGATAGATAGGAGGTCGAGACTCTTTAGACCAAATTTAGTCCATATACCATAATCTCGAAATCTAGAGCATTATCTACCCCCTTCTATAGACGCACAAAAGCTGACCCAAGATCTGCGATTAGCCTTCTTTATTTCACTTTTGTACTTCTTAAAGTCTACTTTATAGGCGCTTCAATCAGTACTGCGTTTAGTTTTGCTGGCCCTGCGACAGGTGCCAACAATGGCACCAAATTTCTGGCTACAGAAAGTCCAAGTCACCTTTTGTCAAAATATTTAATATTGGTACTGATTCCGATATTTAACGCCAAACAAATTTTCCATGATTGAAGTTTTCCTTATAGCGGTTTTGATTAATTTCATGGTTGCTCCGAACTTCTAATGTCTCAGGTATCATATTAACAAAACAAATCGTTTTTGGGTCTTTTCTCTCTCTTTTCTGACTAGAGAATTTATTGCAATGGTGTTAGTTTATATTATTTAAATAAATTTACAAAAATTATAAAATAAAACAACCTAATAAAATTAAATACATTTTTTTTCGTAAAAAAAATTAAAACCACATTAAAAAATATCACATAAAAAGTACATAAATAACTTGTATACAATAGATTAAAAATTTTACAGATTGGAATGAATTGTTTTCCTTTTTTTTTTTTTTTTGAGTAAAATTTAAATGAATATTATTTTCTACAGCCAAATTTTGTAGTCATGTCTTAGAGTTTGTCTTTTTTTTTTTTTTTTTTTTTTTTTTGATGTGTTAACAGTTCTATTCATCTATTTGTTAAAACATGGAGAGTACATGGGGTCCAGTGTTAGAGTATTATTTTTCTTTGGGATTTTTTTTTCTTCTAATTATATAATGCCATCACAGATACACAATCATCAAAGTCTATAAAATATTTTTGTAAACATTTTGGTAATTCCAATTCTTCAATAACTTTTTGTAATGTCGATTTGTCTTTCGATGCTCGATATTTGCTTAGGTGTGTTTCAACGGTGGAACTAGATAGTGTCTGGATTAAATGCTTGCGTAATTGTATACGTGTCAGGGTTTTCAGTTCTAAGGGTTGGGTTGATGATCGTCTGAGATCCTCTTCGAAGTCTTGTCGCTCCAATGACCAATTGTTGGGTATTTTTGTCAATTTGCGATATGGAAATTTAAAACCATTCAAAACTATGGAGAAGAGAGAGAGAGAGAGAGAGAGAGAGAGAGAGAGATTAATTGATTTCATATTTATTTTATTTCGTTACGTTGCTTACCCAAAAACTTGGCAAAGTCTTTGGCTCCGGGAGCCCTTAATGTTCTCAGCGAGTTTACAACGTGATCGTAACATATCTGCTGAATACTCACACCCTCTTTCAACAAAAACTCGGCAAAGTGCAATTTATTCAATGTCACCGCACGCGACAGCGGTGTATTGCAAAACGGGACATAACAATTTGTACTGGAGGTTGAGGTCATAATTGACGACGACGACGACGACGACGACGACGATGTCATCCAGGATAAATCCTTGGCATATGCCATCAGTGTGCGAGCTATAATTTTGAAATCATGCAGCTTATCGATATATTGTACGGCCAAAATGAGATCATTATCGATTTCCGTCTCCAATGATGATGCATCCAGCTTCAGCATATATTCCAACATTTCGCACTTTTTATACATAATCGCCAATTTGATGGGTGTAAAACCATCGGTATTGCGCACCTTTAAGCTATTCAAATGTTCATCGTAATGCAACAGCAACCCCAACATTTCTGGCATATCAAAGGCAATGCAGCGGTGCACCAAATAATGTGATGTTATGAGGCGAGCTCCACGTTCGAGCAGGCAGGCGGCCAGGGCAATGTTATTCTTTTCCACAACCTGAAAGAGAGCCGTGTTGCCATCTTTATCCTGTAAATTGACACGGGCTCCCTTCCTTATCAACTCCATGGCCACCTCGAATTGATCATAGGCTATGGCATACATGAGCGGGGTCTTGTCATTCTCATCGATTTCGTTTAAATTGACTTTGTTGGTCTGCAACAGTAAATTGGCCACATTCGGATTGCGATATTTAAGAGCAACGTGCAATGGTGTTTCGCCCGTGTTAAAGGTCTTAGCATTTGGGTTTGCTCCGTACTGTAACAACAGCATTGTTATATCACAGTTATCGGCTCCAATGTGTAATGGAGTATAACCCACAGCTGTTGTTACATCCACCTTGGCGCCATGCTCCAAAAGTATACGAGCACATTCACACACCCCACCCACCGCTGCATAATGTAATGGTGCCATGGTCATGTGGTCCAATGTGTGTGGGTCCTGTTCCAGCAATATGGCATTGGCTTGATTGGCGCAACCGCTGCTACTGCTGCTGCTGTTGCCGTTGCTGCTGGTAGTGGCCATTGAGTTATTGCGATCACAGATATACTTTTCCAAATTGCTAACTATATCCCCAGTTCGTTCGAATGTTTTGGCATAATAATTATACAGGGCTATAAATTCCTTTACAGTCTCGTCTGTGGAATTATCAGAATTGTTGCTGGCATTAAATTCGTCCTCCCATTCCAAACAGTCCATACCCTCGGGTGTGGTATCTATTTCGTTTTCATTCGATTTGGATTTATCTGAAAAAATACAGAATATAGATTTTGAAAAGAGGTAAAATAAAATTGGGATTTATTTAAGGCTAAGCTTTTTTTATTTCGAATCCAAAACCATGTTATCTGCATCAGAAGTTTTCTTTCAACACCTACCACTTCTATGCCAACCAAAGATATAATTAAAATTTTTTGAAAAGGAAGAAATATGTAACTCGATCTTTTATCAAAAAATATCCAAGGACGAACCCCATCGATAGATACATCTTTGTCCGATTTCACGTATATTTTGCATCAGACGCGGGATTGGGCTACTATTTCACTCGGAGACATTTAGTCCATTGTGTTCATCCTAGGAAATATAAAAGTTGTTGGTGGTAGGAGTGATGGAGAAAGAGAAGGAAAGAGAGAAAATACAGTTAGCAGGACGTCTGCTTAGCCAGAGAACCTTTTTGGCATCTTGTCTATGGTGATGGGATCTATGTTTGAAAAGAACGAAAGGGAAAGGGGCATCTACATAGTAGGATTTCAATCGTCTGAATCTCATCCTCATCCTCACATAGATTACAGAAGTTCTCCTGCGCTTGTTCTCCTGCTCGAGATTACCGAGCAGATGGCCTTAGATACCCTACGACCGGTCGCTAACTGCCAATTTCTTTCAGCTTCTTCGATGAGAGATTTTTTGAAACGAATCGGTTTAATCTCCCAAAGTCTGCATATTATAACAATGATAATCGGTACCAGATATCAGATACAGCCTGAAAAAAGCTTTGAGTAATTTTACTTTCGTTATTTTGCAAGATAGGGCCCCAATTTCCTCCCAAAAAATTCAATGTAAGTCCACATTTTGATATCGCCCCATATGTCCCCAATTTTTAATCAAATTAGCTGTAGTTCAATATTTGGGGTTCTTGGTGGATATATTTACACCTCCAAAGAATATTTTAATTTTTTAATCTCCACATCGTTCTCTACAATCCTTTTGGGACACAACACAATAGCCCTGAAAGTTTCCGAGTAGAGTAGATATTGGACTAGATAGATACGCGTTATTTACATAATCGTACAAGATCTCAGATACAGCCTGAAAATAGCTTTGAGAAATTTTACTTTCGTTATGTTGTAAGATGGGACCCAATTTCCTCCCAAAAAAAATGACAATTTTAGTCCACATTTTGATATCGCACCATCCCCAATTTCCCCAACTTCAAACTAAAACCAACTTCAGCTGTAGTTTAATATTTCGGGTTCTTTGGGGATATTTTAACACCTCTGAAGAATATTCTATCTATCAAATTTTAGGAATTTGAGAAGAGTCGATTTGGCACTACTTCGTTTTTATTTTTTAATCTCCATATCGGTCTCTGAAATTCTTTCGGGAACACAGCACAATAGTCCTGACAATCTTCGAGTGGATTAGACGTTGGACTACGTAGACACGCCTTATTTAACCCATGTCTTTCTGCAAACAACTTTCCATGATAGTTACACTCTACCTCTTCTCATTGGTTTTAGAGAACATATATATGCCATTTAATGACCAATATTCCTTGCAGTTTTATACCAGGACCAACACTTGACACGTTTAAAGATTTCAACCTATGCACATCAACGACACAAACATTTGGCAAACATACCCGGCTGGAAAATCAAATCTGGTTCCTCGCACGACTGTATCAGTAATTGTAATATTTCCGTATCACCCATTAAGGCCGCCGAACCAATGGCCGTCCGTCCGCAGGAATAGGATATGAATGTGGCTCTTAAAAATATAGAAAGACCAACTTAAAATGTTGCAGCAAACAAACAAACAATTGCTGATAAACAAAATCAGTTTTGTTTTTCTAATATACCTTGCACCTTGCATGAGGCATGACAAAGTTTCCTCATAGTTGGAATTGTGCACCGCAGTCAAAAGGCGTTCGTTGAGTTCAGTAGTAGTACAACCAACATTTGCGAGCATTTCTTTCGTATAACATGTGCTGCTGTGGGTTTGCGATTTTTGCAATAAAAAGCAATAAATTATTTATATTTAGGCAAACTGAATAAAAAAATGAATAAAACTTAGAATATGTTTAGATCTCACTGATTGGCTAACTGGGTTGGCTGTCTGTGTTTCTTGAGCAAATTTCTTCTTTTTTCCCCCAGCCTTATTGTGAATGCTGCGCATGTGTGTGCCAATAACGGCGGAGAGGGGGTGTTATTTCCCTTAAACAATGCATTTCCTTTCGTATTCATTCATTGATTAAGGATACGAAGGGGATGTTTTGTTATGGTTTGTTGTGTGCTGCAGAAAGTTAAACAACGAAATATGGAGCCGTTAAACAGCCCTTCCTAATTGTCAACGTATTTGCTTGACGTTTTTCTTCATTGATTTATCGATTTACGTTGACTGTACAATAATCGCTCTATAATCGAAATTACCATATGATGTTTGTTTATATGGCAAATAAAAATAATGAAAACAGCGTTCGAAAATTAACAAAATTAAAATTAGAGTAAAGTAAAAAAAATAATAATGAAATTGTCACGTAAATATTGTCGTTTATTATATTATAGCATGGTCTAATATTGAAAAAGGCAATGGTGTCGGCTTTTTTGCGGAAATCTCAACGTTATGAGCTCATTCAAGCTAAACGACGACGGCAGCATCTTTCAGGTGGAGATGGATTCGTTTCAGTCCGATAATTAAATATGTTGACATTTCTAAATTTGATCATCATTAAAAGCAAGGCGATCTTGAAAACGTTGAAGTTCATCTTTACGCCTTGTCGAGTTCCGGCTGGCCACAATATTATTGATAATGAGGTAGCCCGCGAATTGAGTAGGCAATAGGACACCAGGTGAGGCCTCCTCTGATAGAGTAACACTACTCTATAAAGGTCCAGCAAAAATAGATCTCAAAGAAGAATTAAAAAAAACAACAAGGGAAATTAGGAACAATATCAGAAGAGCTACACAAAAATGTTGACTTTGAGATTTTCATATTATAGTAACTACAAAACAATACATATTACGACTTCAGACCGGAATTAATTTGAAATCCCATGGATTTAATAAATGGATGCTGTAGAAGGTATTTTTATGCTGTCCAAATGTCATTATTGTTATTGAAAGTTTATTATGTATTTTAGGTCTATATATATATATATATATATATATATATATATATATATATATATATCTAGACCATGCTATAATATATATATATATATATATATATATATATATATATATATATATATATATATATATATATTGATCCAAACTAGACTTTTTTTCTTGCAATTGATACTTCGCTTCTTACACTGTCTTTACACGGTGACATTTTTTAACCATGCCATTTTTTATTGTTGGTAAAAGGTGTAGAGAGACAAGGATAGAAGAAAAAATGGCACGATAAGCCACCGCACAGGGTTACATGCCATTTTCTTTGCATTTCTCTTTTTGCTTCTTCCGAATTTTTTATAATTTTGACATTTCATATAGTTTTTTTATTGTAATTTTTGATGCGTTTCTTTTATTGTGATGTGAAGTTTTTAGTTATTGAATTGTATAGTGAATTATATGAAAATTAATTGGTAGTATTAAAAAGTAAAAAAAAGAAAGTTAAAATAAAAGTTAATAATGCAATATTTAACACCTCAATAACTTTTTCCATCATTTCTTCTTTAAATTCACACATTTAAGTTTAAATCACTTCTTTATAAATATCTGTTACAAACAATTAGCTCTATACGAAATACTGAATAAAATAAAATATCAGAAAAAATGCCAAGCACTATTATCGTAAAATGCCACCGTGTAAAGTCGCGAAGATTTACGCAGAAATTTTAAAAGAGAATTGATAAAAATGCCAGCTAAAAATTGCACCGTGTAAAGGCAGTGTTATTGTAGTTAACGCAATTCGACAAAAACAACGAATAACATAAATGACACACAAACACACATTATTCAATCACACACGTATACAAGGCAGTGGTAGTTTAGCATTATAGATTAAAAATTTGGGACCACAATTTCTAATGTTTTTTTTTAAATAAAAAAAATAATAAAGATTTAAAAATTAATTTCACAGTATTAGTTTGTACTTACTTTTGTTATCTTCAATTTTTCCACTTAATTTCTTTTATGTTCTTCTCTAGGCTTTTAACAAAATGATGTTCTCGATTCTATAAAAAAAAAACATTAATAATAAGATATTATTGTGAAATACTTAGACCAACAAGGTAAAACGTACACCAACTGGAATGTGTACCTTCCGCGCCTTCTTCCTAGAGAGTGATCCTCGTCATTATCTTCTTGGCGCGGAAAATGTTTCCCGTACATTTGGGTAACGGGTAGAGAGTTGCCAATAATGGAGATATTTCTGCAAAACCGGGGAACAAAACCGACAACACTAAAATCGATAATAATCGATAGCTGCAATTGGTACGAAACAAGCACAACGGCGGTCACTGACAACTTCCAATTAGAATTTTTTTGGTTGGGAACTTTTTCCTGTCTCTTTTAAATAATATAGGAAATTATTTTGAATGTTTTCAAATTGGAATATCAATTAATTATTACGAAAATCCAGCAATAAGAATAAAGCTGTTTCCTAAAACTACTGCTTTGTCAGAACTATTTACAATTAGATGTAACAAGCCGTTCTTATTTATTTGATTTTCCCTTTTTTCAATGGATCTAAAAGCGAGAAGGTTATTGGTTTGTCTGTTTTTTTTTTTAATATGACCACTACCATGGCATAATTACAGAATAAAAACGATTTTTTTCTTTTGGTGCCCTTATTCTGTCAAAAGCTATACACATTTTTGTCCCATACACATTTCCAGTACCTGCCAGAATTTTTGTAATTTTTTTCGATATTATAAAGGGAAAATCGAAGTAAAACTACATTCTTGCAGTTCAGTAACAGACCATAGGTTTTTTCCAATCATTGATTTTGAAATGACATAATAATAATAACAATAAGGCAAACACAAAATTGGCAAAAGACGGGTATCTAAGAGTGAGTCTATTGGCTATTTTTCCTTTTTGATCATCCGGAAATTTATTTTGTTGCAAGCAATTTATAAGCATTTCAGAGCTGTTCCAGAACCATTTATTTTATTTTAGACATCGCAATCGCTCTAATGTAATCTCATGCGATCACATATTTTTATTAATGTCCCATCACTGTCAAATTTATATTCTGTAGTTCTTCCTTAGATATGGGCGTAAGACTGGCAAGAAATTTTCTTGTATTTCTTATCAAATATTTTTTTTTTATTTTTACACCTTTTACACCCTCTATCGAGGAAGAATTGATCTAAACAAGAAAGCTAACATATTAGCAACAAAGTTACCGGGAACGTTTCCTTAAGATGATGTGTTTAAAATCTATATTTTATTTTTTAATCTATATTTATTTTAATCTATTTTATTTTAATCTATTTTATTTTAATCTATATTTTCTATACGTGAAAATAAAATTTAAATTCGTCTTCCCTAGATAGGAAATATATTATGTTTTGACGTGCCAAAATTCCGGACTATTTATTATTTTTGTAAACTATGCCACTCGTCATACGTAAATATTTTAGATGAGAAGAATTTTTATTTGAAAAATTATGGGGTCGAGTTGAAAAAAGCAAATGAGTCTACCTCTGTTGTTTTGTAATGGCCTAATTTTTGTTTCTAGAAACTCTTCCTTTTAGCTGTTTTTTTCTTTCTTTATATAAAATTCAATTGGTGTGCATTTCTTCTTTTTATGTTTTGATATTACTGCAGTAAAAGCAACCAGGCAGACCCAATGTAAAAAACTGAATTTTTAAATTTTGGTAACGCATATTGTTTCTGGAACTGTCGAAAAGACTCCCACAAACTTTGTTTCTTTCTTTTTTGACAAACTTAACTGTCTAGATTTTTTTTTTTTTTTTTTTTTTTTTTTGCAAATAGTATAGATGCAGACACATTCATTTGATTTCACATATTTAATGGAGTTTAAAGTCATATAACACTTGATAAATTTGACTTGTCGCCATTGCTCGTTATTTGCCCTTCATATCGATAAACACCACTGGTCGAAACATATCGAACAATTTTAAAATATCGATTAACATATAAATTACAACTATTGCCATCACTATCTTTCTTTTCACAAATTCATCAAAATGGCAACAAATCGTGGTAATCGTGCTCGCCAAACTGAAGAAGTGGATAACACTATTAATTATGTACAATGCGATGGATTGGTAAGTAAATTCAGTAGAATTTGACAATATCTTTAAGGATTTACCAGAATTTTGGAGAAATTCCATTTAACAATCATGAAATTGATTGGTGAAATTGGTGTATTGGACTGTGTCTGCTGGGCAAATGTCAAAAGCGAAAATCACACGTTCGCAGTTGACAACTGTGCATCAGCCAGCCAAGGGGAAGAGATGCCATATTTACGTTTGATTTGGGCTTTACACATTTTTTTGCAAACATTAAAATGTTATTGTTTTATTCCAGGCGGCAATGAAAATTGTCAAGCACTGCCACGAAGAGTCCAGCAACATGGATTTGGCTCAAGGTGCTTTGCTCGGTCTTGTGGTGGACAAATGTTTGGAAATCACCAATTGCTTCCCCTTCCCCAAGAGCGATGACGATTCCATGGACGAGGAAATGTATCAATTGACCATGATGCGCCGCTTGCGTCGCGTTAATGTCGATCACTTCCATGTCGGCTGGTATCAAAGCTCTAATGTGGGAAATTTCCTGTCAATGGCATTGCTGGAATCGCAATACCATTACCAGACCAGCATCGAAGAATCGGTTGTGGTAATTTATGATACCCAAAAGTCGGGACGTGGTTTCTTGTGTTTAAAGGCTTACCGCTTGACCCCACAAGCTATCCAAATGTACAAGGATGGCGATTTCACACCCGAAGCCTTGAGAAACATGAAGGTCGGCTATGAGAGTTTATTTGTCGAAATTCCCATTGTTATTAAAAACTCGCCATTGACCAACATTATGATGAGCGAATTGTGTGAAATGATGCCCGAAGAACAGGGTCATAATTTCCTGGATCTTGGTACCGCTTCCGTTTTGGAAAATCACATGCGCTGTCTGATCGAGCGTGTCGATGAATTATATCAAGAATCAATTCGCTACAATAAGTATCAACAAGTTGTCTTCAAACAGGAAACGGTAAGCTCAAATTTTCCTATTTTTCTTCTTGATTTGTATTGATGAAAAATTGTATTTTCTTTTCAGGAAAAACATCGTGCTCTCACCAAACAAGCTGCCGAGAATGCTCTGCGTGTTGCCAAGGGTGAATCACCCATTCCCGAGGAAGAAGTTCTTAAACAATTCCGACCATTGCCTGTTCCACCCAGACTCAATGCTACCATTACATCGGGTCAAATCAATACCTATTCACAACACATTTCACAATTCTGTTCCCAATCTTTGGCTAAACTTTTCATCACTCAATCTTTACAAAACGCTAAGGAGTCTAAGGAAGTGGCCAAATAAGTGTATTTTTTCCCTCTGCAATTAACACATAAGCAAAAAACGCAGTAAATTATAATTTCACAATACAGAGAACTTTTTTAAAAGAATCGTACATTTAGTGAAGAACACAAATATATAGACAAAAGAAATCTTTATACAAAAAGAAAATAACGATTTGATTAAAGTGTTAAAACAAGAATAATTTGTATTTTAATTTCATCGAGTTAAATGGATTGGACATACCAATTTTTTTTAGAGAATAGAGTGTTGAAGGATTGAAGCACTGGAAGGATCTAACTTATATTTTGGGGAAGTCCTTGTTTTCGATATGTTTGGACTTAGGTTACAATTTTTTGAGGCCTCTTGAGAGATTTAAACACAAGCTACGTGAAAAAATGTGGCCGTTATTGAAGATGCATTCGTGGTTGGTGTGGCTTTATTTAATAATATATCCTTATTATCAAAACCTCCAGTCCTTAAAGTTAACACCCATTAAAGACTATGGAACCTCAGAAACCCATATGCCGACAATCATAGACTACCGCAAAAAATGTATGCTGCTGAATTCCGGTATCAAATGATACAAGAGAGAACCTTAAACATAAATTATCTGCTTGAGCAGTACTTGTGAATATTCCTGTAATTGGACAAACCATGGAAATAATGGTCCTGACCACAGTTTTAAAAATTAAGTTTATTATAGCAAGAATAACTCCCAACTTTCGAGCTCTTGCCCATACCATGCATGTATGAACAACAAACATACCTCATATTTATTGTGATTCGTCAATTATCACGGTTAACCTGGATTAAGATTTTGTAAAAATATGTTCCCATCTCCGATGCAATAGATTTAGATAGCCAAAATTCAAAGTTATATATTTGAAAAGTTACCTTGATTATTGCACAAAGGTACCCCCCCCCCTCGTTTTAAAAGTTTATTTCGTGTTTAAACATGGGGTACATTTTGCTTTTATTTAAATAGTCACAATTCATGCGCCATACGCTGCAGATGACGACCACGGCGTGGTGGTTTTTTTTAACGCCGTCAAAGTACAACACATCATCTTCGGTGTATTTCTAAAGTCGAATTGTTTACAAGTTACGCCAAGTTTTTGTGCAAAAGCCGGAGCAGTAGCAATATTTTTAAGTAAAGTTTTAAAATATTGTATGACAATTGAATAACACAGGTGGGTAAAATTAGTAAATTAATTTAAATTACAAAAGTATGCGAAAAACGGCAAGAGACGCTACTCTACACATACACTGAACAAAAAGCACACCGAATTTCAGTCTAGAGACTTCTAGGCTGTCAATGATGTTTTGTAGGCCGGTTGACATGAAGTGAACCGGCTTTGAACTTAGTGACAGTTGGCGCCGAACTATTTTGAAATAACATCAATTTTGCAAACGATTTGTGAGGTGACGCTTTCGCAAAAAAAGATGGCATCGGCAAATTTGAATCCCCAACGTGAAGTACGATCGTTTCTAATGGCCAGGGATCCAAGTATTGACAGAAGATTCCGGCCACGACCACAAAAACGTGAACGACTTTTTGCCGAAATTGAAGAAGATGATTATTCAAGTGATAGCTCCGTCAGTGACACGGATATTGATAGCGACATCAGATCATCGGGAATCACCGATGCCAATTCCAGTGATGGCTCTCACATTGAAAGCGGTGCTCTTGTATACCTTCGTCTGAGACCGGTTAGTCCATGTCCCTCACCTGCCTACAAGATATCTGAAGATGGCAATGTGTTGATAACAGGTCCGCCATTAGAGTGTGCCAGCACAAGTAACAACAAAAATTCCATGGAAAAACATTACAGCTTTTCGGGCATATTTAATGCAGCAGTGAGTCAGAGTGAGGTATATGAAAAATGCATTGGACAAAAGATAGAAATGGAAGAAAGCCTATCGGTCATGACATATGGTACATCGGGTTCGGGAAAGACCTTTACATTGCTTGGCGATGCCAATCGCCCGGGTGTTATACCTCGTTCCTTGGAGCATATATTTACACAGTATCAGACAAATATTTATCCCAATCCCGTCTTAAAATTGGTCAACGGACGCATTACTGTGCTAGATGACTCGGCAGCGGCAAAAGAAAATAGCATGCGTTGCAAAATTATGTCCAGTTGTCCCGAATTGGAAGGTGATTATGCCAACTTGCAGCAGCGTATTGCGGCAGACCATAATTTTCCACAGCTTCAGTTGGACGATGGCGTCTCTGTTCTCATCTGGGTGTCATTTGTTGAAATATACAATGAATTGGTGTATGATCTGTTGGCTCCAATGCCAACTGGTGGCAATAACAAAATGCAAAAGGTTCCTGCCCGAAAAAATCTTAAAATTGTTTGTAACGATGGAAATGTCTTTATAAAGGGATTAACCTCTGTCTTTGTTAAAACCAGTGCCGAGGCACTTAGACTGCTACGTTGGGGTTTGCAAAAACTCACATATGCCTCGACATCCATTAATGCCAATTCCAGTAGATCACATTGTATATTCTTTGTTGATGTACTGAAGTATTATCGCTCCGGTGTCATTACGGAAACTTCATTTAAATTTTGCGATTTGGCGGGATCTGAAAGACTGGACAAAACCGGAAACATGGGCTCGAGATTGAAGGAAGCCCAGCGCATCAACACTTCCCTAATGGTGTTGGGCAGATGTTTAGATGCCGCCAACAGTGTATCAGCCGGTGGCAAGGATCGCATACCCTTTAGAGAGTCTAAGCTGACAATGCTACTGCAGGCTGCTCTGCTGGGCAAAGAAAAAATGGCCATGATTGTCAATGTAACACCCACCGACAAGTACTATGAGGAAAATTTAAATGTTTTAAGTTTTGCCGCCATCGCTAAAAATATTCTATTTAAAGCGCCAGTGACAAAACAGAATAAGTCACGATACTCGGTGTTCGAAGGAAAAGAGCTGGACAACAACGAATATGTTCAACAGCTATTGGAAGAAAATGCCTTTTTGCGCAATGACAACGAAGATCTGTTGGATGAAAATGCCCGGCTACGCGATGAAATTGAACGTCTCACCAACGAACGAACCGATGAGCTCCAAAAGCAGGAACAAGAGCTGCGTATACAATTAGTCGATTCGTTTCAAATCACTTTGGAAGAGAATAAAAAGAATTTCGAGCGACGACTACAAACTGAACTGGAAAGTCAGAAGCGTATTTTCGAGTCAAAAATGGAGTTTCTCAAGCGCAAATACGAAGATGAGTTGGAAGATTTACGCGAAGAAGTGGAGGAACTGGAAAAAGAGAACAAGGAAAATATTGAAAAACTCGAACTGAAAGAAACGCATGCAAAGATCGAAGGCAATGAAAATATGCAAAATCAAATGCTTTCGAAAAAACGACGAACAATAGAATAATTATTTTTTAAAGACTTTTTAATATACGTTTTTTTTAATATTTGTATGTTTATTTTTGTACTGTAGAATATTTGTGTTAATAAATTATAACCATTTTAATAAAAGATAACATTTTTTCGAAAAAGGGTCATTGTTTTGCAATTATCAACATTTCTCAAGAAATTCGCTACAAAGTCCTACAAATTAGGAAATTCCATTTAAATTTTAGAAAATATTCAAAGGTCTGGCGCAAATTTAACAGAATTCTCAAATTCGAACTTAACAAAATTTTGTGTCGAACAAACGAAAAAATACTTCGATATTTTATTAAAAATATTAGCGAATGATTTTATTATATTTTATCTCTTTAGCACAATGTCAGATGAAAATGAGTATGGAGTTTGCCCCTTTAACAGTGGTCATCGCATTGTTATGTTCCGAATGCCAGCACATGTCTTGAAATGCCGTAAAAATTATCGTGGTCCACCATTGGAAGTTTGTGAATATAATGCCACACACTTTGTGCCGATGGGAACAATGAGTGAACACTTGCAGGAATGTCGGGCGTATCATCGTTTCAATCAGGCGACCTATAATAAAATGGCTGAAAAATCGATACGACAGGATGCCTAAGAATGAAAATGACTAGCGGATAAAACGATAAGTTGTGACGATCTTCAAACAAATTTATTTTTATAATAAAAACTATAATGAAATAATTTTTATTTTAACCCCTTTTTATATTTTTGACCTCATATACTTGATATTTTTTTGAATTTTTATTTTATGCTGTAATATGTCATAGGCAAGCATTTCAAAATCAAAAATATATTCTAATGCAAGTTATTCATTTATAAGGAGAATTTAAATGTTGTTTGTTTTCATCCTTTTACTTTCATCATGAAAAAAATTGGAATTGAAAGACCAGCTCTTGGAATTGGATGAGGCCAGATCTTGAATTGAAATACCATCTCTTGAAATTGCAATATAAAACCAGCTCTTGGAAATGGATTCCGAGGAGGAAATGCCAGCCGGATTTGTGGACTAAGAGCTTGCTATTCTTCGGAAGACAGAAAGGATACCTTATAGCAGAGCCAGCAAAACTGAATTTAGTACTGATTAAAACGCCGAGACTTAAATAAGTACAACAGTGAGTTAAAGAAGTCTAAATGAAGATCTTGGATCAGCCTGGGTGCGTCTATAGAGGGGGTACATGATGCTGCCAAATTTCGTAAAAATACCGTCTAAGGATCCCAAGTCCATAGGGAGTATACAGTGAGATTATGGTACATGGACTAACACTGGTCTAGAGTCTCTCGACCTCTTAGCAGGCACCCGCTTCTCCGATTTTTGTTGTAAGGAATCACAAACGCCCTCTCTACATTACCGAAAATAGGAGACTTACAGAAAAGATAAAAATCTACGCCAAAATTGTATGGACAATCAACCCCTGTTAACTCTTCAGGTCTGCTGGTCCTGATGGCATCATAACACCAATGTTGCAAAATGCATCTCTTTTGGTAATTCTGTAGGAGATTTTAAGGTTTGCCTTATGTTGTGCTTTGCACCCAGTGTGTGGAAAGATGTAGCGGGGACATATATTACCAAAGCTGGGAAAACTAGTCAGACGTTATCTAAAGACAACAGACCAATAAGCCTTTCTTATGAAGTCCTTAGAAAGGTTTCTGGAAACTCTTTCAAATTTAAATATAATACGCACATTGCAGCAATCCCATACGTCAGTCAGACAGCCCTACACGAAGTTGTCGGATACATTAAAAAAAGTGAAATACTCCAAGTTTACTTTGGTTGTTGTTGTTGTAACCGTAAAAATGTCTTCTGTTGTTTATAGACTGTTAATCCGGCCCTTCTTCGATGTCCAGGTTTAAGAATTCTACTACCTTTATGGGCTGTAGCCAGAGATCCCATGGATGAAATTGGGTAGGCTTGTCTGGACAATTGGATTGAATGCAGCGTATTGTGCAGGCCTGTATCGCACGCTGGGCAGGCGTTCCGCACATCTTCGTCAATTCGTGCCCAATGTGAATTAAGACGGCTGCACCATCCTGATTGTAGTTGGGCCAAAACTACCTGGTTTGCCAAGACAGCCGACTCTGAAGATGGCATTCATACTGTAATTGTTAGCTACGCGACTGCATCAATATGAATGCTATTCAGACCCGCTTTATTGGCTTCATGATCTAGGGTCTCTCTTATCTCACTGTACCTCTCTCTCTAGATCATGCAGGTCCTTCCTGACACGCCTGGGTGGGAGAGTTAGGATGACTCCCACAATAACACCCAAGCAGGTACTGCAACGAAAGCATATGATTATGCTGACGTAAGGGGAGAACCTTCGTCTGCTCATGTAAATATTTCAAAGGATTCACGAGGAGGCAACTTGTTACTTTGGTAGTTTTCCTCAATATAGAGGAGACTTAACAGCTGAAAGCTGCCCAAATACAAGTTGCACTGTTACAGTTGTCTGGTTGGGCCCTGGACAATGGTCTGGGGGTAACACAATGGGCCAAAGGTTACAAGTTAGATCATAAATCGCACTAAACAGTCACACGTTCAAGATGCAGAGCTATTCAACAATAGTATTTGGGTTTTCCAAACCCAGATGCCGCTATTTTGCTTGTTGATCTGGTAACCGAGGCCTCATTTGTCAAGATGCTAATCCAGGGTTATGGATGCTTCTTAACCTGTTATTTTCCAAGAGACCTACGTTAGGTTAGGTTCCCTCACGTGAGTGCTGGACAGTGGCGGAGCAAATGTTCGATCGTCTCAATGTCTTCTTCGTCTTGACAGATTCTTCACTAGTCAATATCACCGCTGTCCCATTTCGAGGTCGCTGCCCTCAGTGGCCTGTGATAATGGCTTTTACCTACTAGTTTTACGTCAGGTTTCGACAAGGACAATAGCGACTTTGTTCTCTTTTCCGAGAGTGTGGCTCAGATTCACTTGGAGATTTTCGTCCCCTTTTGTCCAGCCATTTTTTTGAATTCTCTCAGAGTAGTGTGTAAGAATTTCCTGCAGGAAGTGGCACAGAGGTGGTTTGACCGAGTTCTCAACTTCAATAGTAGCTGATTCGGACCCACGCCTAGACAATTCCTCTGCAATATTTTATTTTGCCTGGAATATTTTATTGTTTTGTATTCCAAGAAACCTACAATCAATTCATTTTCTCAAAGATCACAAAAAATCGATGCCAAGTAAAATAGTAAAATGTTTTATTTTTTTATTTGCAATTATAAAAACTCAATTTTACAAATATCATTAGACTTTGGTTAAATAAGGCTAGCAAAAATCTCATTCTATTGCCAGTATAGAGTTTCTATATCTCAGAAGTTGTTTTTTTTTTAATTTTATATCTTAAAAATAAGTCTTTGTTTTAACAAATCATAAGAGAAATAACTAATGTTAACATATGTAATTACAATATGTCTTACCTCGCCTAAAATCAAATGAAACATGTGTAATACAACGAAAAATAATGCGAGGAGGAGGAGGATATGAAGGGGAAAATTCGTCATTTATAGCGTTTTATTTCTCTGAAGACGTAAGGTAAACCAATTAAATGTATTATTTCCAAGATGGACATAAATGAAAGTTGAGTAATTAAAAAAATAATCTACTCAAAACTGAGACAATGGCAAACAATTTGCTAATTTCTAGCTTCTTAAAGCAGAAGGAAAACCAGTAAAGAAAGTCTTAAAGTCGGACGGAGCCGACTTTTAATACCCTACACCACTTTGCATATTTAGTAGAGCTCAACATAACAAATCAAAGTTTTAATGGGGAATTTGTGAGAATTAAATTATACCCGCAATGATTATAGTAATAATTAAAAGTCCAAAGGAACTAATGTATGGGAGGAATATCCTCCTTTGAATTGATTTCTACTAAATTTGTCGAGGCATTTGTGCCTTTTCAATTCGGGCTTGTATTATCCATTTGGTGTACAATTAACTTGAAATCGGATAGATATATATGAGAGCTATAACAAAATCTCGATAAAATTTGGCAAAGGTATTTCTGAGCTGTATTTGATATATTTCCCCGAATATCGTTTCCACGGAGTCCATATTACGGCTATGTAGGGCAAATTAAACAAATCAGATGAACAATATGTATGGGAGCTATAGCTATATCTGAACCGATTTCCACCAAATTAGACATACTGGTTTCTCGACTCAATTTGGTACTACCAAATTCCATTCCAAGGCGAATCGGACGAAGATATATATGAAAGCTATATCAAAGTATTAACCGATCTCGATAAAATTTGGAAAAGGTATTTCTTAGCTGTATTTGATATATTTCCCCAAATATCGTTGTTGCAGAGTGCATAATACGGCTGCGGAGGACAAAAATAACAAATCGGACGAACGATATATATGGGAGATATATCTATATCTCAACCGATTTCGATCAAATTTGACATACCTATTATCAGGTCCAATTTGGTTGTACGTGCAAAATTACATACTATTTGGGGTGATATTACAAGTTTGGTGCACAATATAAGGCAAATTGGACGAAAATATATATGGGAGCTATACCTAAATTTTGACCGATTATTTCCAATAGGGTTCGTCCTTATTTGTGCAAAATTTCATCGGAATCGGGCAATAAATGCGACCTGTACTTTGTTTACAAAAATATATGGTAAGACGGACGGACGGACGGACATGCATAAATCGACTCAGAATGTGATTCTATGCGGATCATCAAAAGGAACAAATGCACAAAGACATAATACCCTGACCACCTTGTGGTGTAGGGTATAACAATTATGACCAACATACTTAAACAATGGCTATTTTACTGGAAAGATTTTCTTTTTTAATAATTAATAATATTTTTCTTATGAAAAGAAGAGAGCATTTTCAAATTAAAAACAAATAAACAGCACACAATTAACATATGTGTCTATAACTAAGGTTATAACTAAATTAAACTTATTCACAAAAAAAAATTGCAATAGGATTTAATAAACATCAATTTCGGTAACTCCATGAAGGAGCCAAAGATGATAAGCCGGAATAAAAAACAAAACATAAAAGGGATTATATAGGTGCAGATAATCAGGACAATTAATACCGGCATCTGTAAAATATAAACCTACATTGTTTGATGAAACTAAAGGTATGGAAAAACAATAAAACATTAACATAAAAATAAAATAAAAATAATAATATTAAAAAATAGAATACAATACAGTAGTTCATGTACTTAAAATGTATACAACTAAAACAAATTGACTACTACACCATGTCCATTTCCAAATCAGTATCTTCATCATCCAACAATTTCTTACGGTCTTGTGACGATGACTTTAAATCACTGACACTTGTCGGCGGTCGTACTTTACCCAAATTCACCACCGGACTTTGAGAATACAAATAAATGGCAAACGACACCACCGCAATGGCCAAGGCTGTATTAATATAAATGGGTATGGCGAAGAGGAAATAACACAAGACCGCCGTAAACATTAGCTCCAATGCACTGGCAAATGTCTTCAATATTGAATTCATGTATTTCAAAAAGAAACTTGTCACAATACCGATGGCGGCATTATTTACAATAATGATAATGACCTTAAAGCGAAATATTGCCTGCAGACTATCGGCCGTAAAGGCGGAGAATAGATCGCCCTGCAGCAAAAGTATGACAACATTGCATACAATCGAATCCAAATACATGAAAACATTCTGCACAAATATATTTACGTCGGATCCCTTGTCTTTCAGCAGATATTCATTGTAGACACCGGCAAGACACGAGAATATGGTCTGGGCCAATATAAGCAAAGCACTTATGCTAAAATCAAAACCATTCATATTTTTCTGGCTAAAGTGTTGTGCTTTTGTAGCCTCTGTTGCGGCAAGGTTTTTCAATGTGTCATCTTTATTGCTGTTGTTGTTATCACTGTAGATACCGCTAAAGTTGATTTGCTTTAGCATACAGCCGACTGTCAATAAGACTAATGAGATCCATTGTCGTTTTGAGAGGTATTTTTTGAAAATTATCTGCAAATAAAAGATAATAGATTATTAGGAAGTTTAACAATTGGAGGATAGAGTTTTGTTTACGATATATTTTTTTTAATTATTGATATCAATTTCTTGTATGTGCAGCTGTTTAATTATAACAAGTAAAAAAGGTGTGAGTTCGGCATTTCATGGCATTACAATTTTCAAAACAAATAAAATTCGTTAAAAATTCTGTTAAAATCTTAAAAATATCGAATGTAGCCGTAATATTAGACGACGACGTGGACCTACATATGCAACTTTTGCCATAAGCCACTACAATATTGAAAAGCGAAAAATCGGTGAATAATGTAGTTAAAATTACCATTATATGTGGGCTATGCCAAAACGTGAACCTGCGCAGACAATTTTCTGTCACAGGCTGTAGTATAAATTATGAACTGCAAACTAAAATCATCAAAATACCGAATATCGGGAGGCACCGTTATATGGGGGCTATACGAAGGCGTGGACCTGCACGGACAATTTTCTGCCATAGGCTGTAGTATTCATAACGAACTTCATATACCAATTTGGCCGAAAGTGGTGAACTGCCGAATTTGGTTTTCTCCGATGAGAAAATATTCGTTGTCCAGCAGTTGGTAAACAAACAAACAAACTGATCGTGTGATCGGCGCTTGCCAAAGAGGTCAGCTGAAAATGTGTACCTTCGGTTGGCCACCAGAAGTCAAGCGCCGGCCATGGTTATGGCGTGGGCCGCCATAACTGTCGATGTCGCTCTCCGCTCGTATTAATCGACCGAATATTATGGCGAAAATATTCTGGAGGGTGCATTAAAGACTTGGGCATGCAAACATTTTGGCTGCAGACCTTAAACCTTCCAACAGGACTCAGCACTATCGCACTCAGCGCGCGCCACCCAAGAATGGCTACAAAATGAGGTTACTCGCTTAATTTCCAGCGCATAATGGCCACAAAAATCTCAGGATACCAATCCGTGGGACTATCGTGTCTGGAGTATTTTGGAAAGCAAAGTTGGCACTAAAAAATGCCAAAGTGCCGATCATCTCAAGCAAGCGATTCGTCAGGAATGGCACACAAACACCGCAGAGCAACATTCGGGCAGCGTGTGACGGTTTCATTGGCCGTTTGAAGGCCGTAATTCGTGCCAAAGACGACCAATTCTAACAAATCTAAACTTATTCTAAAATTTGATGCTATTTCTGACATTTTTTCTTTCATTCAATAAAATTTAAAAAAAAAATGTAAAAATTATGTCGTTTGACTATGTTGCAGTTTTTTTTTTTTTTTATCTCACTCTATATATACTTAATGGGCACCATGGCGAATATTTAGAGGTTTTACAAACGGAATGACATATTTTATATACCCTCCTTTTAAAGGTGGGGGGTATAAAAATACTGAGCCTTTTTGCGTAGGTAAAAAAGGGAGTGGGAGTTCAAGTCCCACCTCACATAAGTCTGATGTAAATATTGATATGTGAGAAGTTCCCAACGACTTATATGAAATTGATTTGATAATATAAAAATTGTTGTTTGTAAACACTACAGTGATTTGCCCGCATGGGCCATATTTCCTCTACATTTTTTTCTGAGAGAAATATCGGCACCTTTGAAGAAAATCCGCGATTAATTTTGCATTTCATGCGAGTTATGAACATAGAAGGAAGGGGTCGTGATAATGTCAAATTTCTCACGCAGGCAGGGTCGAAAAAATGTGACAATGGTGTATCCGCTTCGCCTTGATATAAAATTGTTCACTCAATTAAAGATTGACAGAAATATCAGAACGTGCAAAGTTTGGACCAAACAATTATCGCTTTCAACAGACTGCGGACATAAAAAAATATATTATTGCCTAGCATTTTTTTAAACAAGTTTCAATTGATACAGTGAGTAATACCTGTAATGCAAGCCACACACGATACAATTGGTTGTAAAACTTGGAGAGTACTCAAATTGTGTGTTTCGGTCACAAACGATACAACTTAGTGTACAACTTCACACTTCGTAAAGTTTACTTGAGTTAAGATGACACCGGAAAAAAAATCATGCTCCATAGTTGGCTTAATAGTTTTTATTCATTATTAATTTTTGCCTTAACCCCTGGTAAACATTACCGCGACATGCCCATGTGTGGCTAGCATTACAATCGGTTGGTACAACATGCCAAATATCAATCATATTGATTCTTTGTACAACCTAGACACAACTTCGTACAACTGGGTCACAGACGATACAATCTTTAATACAACCTCTCCAAGTTGTACAACCAGTTGTATCATGTCTGGCTTGCTTAACACATTTCCTACCAACAATGGTTAAACCAATTTCAAATATTACATTGTATTAATTAACAATTCTTAAATATTTGAATATGTTAACTTACCTGAAACAAAATACCAGTTATGACAACTCGTAGCTGCAATAACAAATAATATGTTGTGGGGTCAAATGTTGATAGATTTACGAAGGCCAAATTGTTGTACAGACAGTAGAGAAGGGCGGGAACAAAATACAATAACATAACATTGGAATCTTTACGGACATCCTTGACCAATGATGTAAAATTGTGACTGAAAAAAAAAACGGGGAAAATACTTATATTAAAAAAATACATGTTACAAATTAAATTTGGACTCACTCTCTGAGATATAGCGAAGCTGAAACTAAAAGTTTTAAGACTTCCGTTAGAAGAACCACTGTTACGGTATTGTAACTATATGAATTATTGGATTCCTGTGATGCGGTTACAAATATCCCTGCAAGGAGACATAAAAGTTAGTAACATAACATCTTAAAATTGAATGTTCTCACTTACCTTGCCCAATAAAAAGGGACATATACAGGATAAATATGAGAAATGTAAGTTTCGTTGGAAACAATTCACGCCAATTTATTGCCATGTTGGCCACTAAATTAATTATTGATATTAAATTGATTGCTAATTTCACAATTTCTATTGGATGGTAAATTATTACTTTTGTATCCAACAAGCTGTATAAATAAATGCGTCTGCAATTCCTAAGAATAGCATACTTGCGGAAAGGGAAACTTGTTGATAACAGACCAAAAGAACTCAATTCCAATTAGTATTTTTTTTTATCGCTCATAGACTACATATAAAGTTCATTTGTTAAATGTAATCAACAATAATGTATTGTGTACTCTTTGGGGTGCTGTATTGAGGAATAGCTGAAGGTTTTTGTTTTGTTTCTAGACTGATGAAGATTGCTTTAAATGCCCAACCATAATTTGGGAAAACACACAACACAATTATCGACGTATGTTTGTTGCTTTTCTTGTTGTTTGCAGGGAATTCTATATCGGAATTGTTGTTGCAATGATTTCAATTTTGGATTTGATACAGGTAGAAGGTGGTTGCACACGTTTAACCAAAAATGTTATTTTGTCATATAATGTTCCGTTAATTGCACTTTAATAATTTCTTTCATATCAATAAAAATTTGTAGCCCTTTTGTTAATAAATTTTGTTTATCATGATATCACTTGAAAGACTTTTGTGGAAATTGTGATTTAAAGCGCATTCGTATGATGTTAAAAACGAAACAACTTGTATAAGTTATTTGCTGTGTTCGCTCGATTGTTTTATTACTTTAATCTATTGCTTATATACTCTGTTAATATCGTTAAATTATTTTATTATTTTTTCATTAAATTCACAACCTTAACGTAAGACGTATGGAATTTATGACTTTGACAGAACAGCTGTGTGTCTGAAATCGCTCGTACGCCCCTACCTAATGCCTGACGTACGTCTGCAACGTTTTTCACCATACAAGCATAGGCAAATGAAAATATAAGGTGTGTCTGGTTACTTTTCCTGCAGGAATTGTCCAGCAACATCTTTCTGAGAGTGTAAGGTAGTTTTACTCTCTTTTGCAAGGAAATTACGAAAAGTAAACAGACGGTATTCCTGCAGAAGCTTGCAACTAATCAGCTGATTTGTCAAAACAAACCAATTTGTCCCCCATAAGGAGAATTAAAACAAAGGAAGCAATACTAATTTTACAAGTTTTTTAAATGAAAATGTTGGAAATAGTCTTTTATTTTCTTATTACATATTAACATTTACGTTTTTCACATTTTGTAAAGTTTTTCTCCAAAAACTATTAGTCTTGCTAATTCCAGAAAAATATTTTCAAATTGAAAGCACAAAAATAAATAAACAAACAATAGAAAACATCTGATTGAATGTCGATGAATGAGAAGAAGAAGAGTTGCAAGTGATTGCAAGAAGAAATTTTTCCAGCAAGAATTTGCAAGCTCTCACTAAAAGAACTGTCAACATTTCTCTCTCCAACCGCTCTCTTTTGCAGAACTTTTGGGTTAACAGACGACTTCCAGTAACAATTTGTTATGGTTACCACCTTATGCGGTACTGTGGTGTGTATCCAGCTGCTCAGGGGAGCTTTTTGCTCAGGGTCGGTTCCAACCCTGACACCAACAGTCCAAGGGACCTAACAATTAAAAAAAAAAGGGGACATATTACAACATCAAAACCAACAAAAATACAAACACTGCATACACCGGTGACAAGGGTGCTTGGTGGAAATTGCACCCACACTTGGCCCACCCAACCTTGACCCTTATGTCCAATAATCGTTAAATATCTTAAGGGCCCCGCATTCCACTAACACTTACCACGCAATTTACACCCTATATTCCCCCAAGAGTTTACAAATTAGCACATCATATCGACTGTTAACACTTATACATATAAATAATTTATTGACATATTTTAATTTGTCTTAATCCTAACAATAAAACAAGTTTGCACAATATTGACTTTTAAATTCCTAACACCTGATATTATCTTTTTTATATGAGCCAATCGCTCGGGCCGCTACAGTCTACGAAGAGTACATAAAAATTTTTGCCAATTTGGCCACTTTTTGCATCTACTCCCTCCCTAATAGAGCTCTGTTAAGGGGATATTACGGACGTTACCTTATGTCCAAAATTGCCAATAAACCAGAATTCTCCCTTCGTACGACGGTCTAACCCTACGCTCAGGTATATAACCGGGCGTTAGAAATTTTCACAATATAAAAATCTTAACCTAAATTCTATACACTAAGGACAATCACACTTAAACTACAGACAATTACATTAAATTAAACTAGTCAGTACAAAATTTTGGTGTCATTCCATTTTTCATTCAAATTAATTATTAATCCAAGTTCTCTTCTTTTTTTCCAGGCCGCAGGAGGAAGATATATATATATATGTATGCCGCTTGGCCGCACCAACCGTTCAGGACTCGGTAAGTTTTAATAATACAAATTATTACCTGGAGATTCTGTACTTATATATTTTCTTTTCTTTCCAGATATTGATGATCTTTTTGACCTTTTCGGCATCAGACCTACCGAGCCGACCACTGTTTGAATACCGGTACTTTGGCGGACCGGGGCTTAGCCTCACTCACGGACTTTCTGGGCAGCAGCGCTTCTCTTTATATAAAAAATTTACTGACCTCCTCCACCGAAAACTTGGAGGGGTCAGATATCTAGCCGTCTTTTGTTGGGGTGTTATGAAATTTTGGTCACACACACACATACACAACAATCGGCAAATAAAAATAAAAAAAATCACGAAAACTTTAATTCCACTAACTTGGTGTTTTTATGGGATCACTTTTTTAAATTTTAGCTTAGAAAAATTTTTCCTTGCCCGTTTACCAAAACTTTAATGGCGAATTTTTCTGTCCGTTACCCCTTTTATATGGCAGCCATTGGACGCAATCTTCCCACTTTTCCTTTTTTTTTTGTTCTCTCTTGTTTATCCTCTTTCTCTTTGATCGCACTTGGCGAGCCCTATCGTTACCCATGGTTGCATATGATCTTAGTACCATGTACTAAGAGGAACATTGGCAGCACCTTGACACCCAACCGTATCCGGTTCATTCATTTTTTTAAGATCGGCTGGAGCGGTAATTACAAGTGTAAATCCTCGCTCAGCCGATAATACAAAAAATTAATCTTCAGCAATCGCGGTACGCACGCAACAAAACTTCGCCATTTTCACACAAAAAGTGAGAAAATGGTGATGTGCGTTACTGGATTGTAACATTTTCCTGCAAAGCATCAGGATAAAATAATCAATTAAAAAAAAGAAAAATAGATTTTGATCCCCACAAAAAAAAACACGCTGCTGTGCTCCCACATTGACTTGGATATATTGGTAAGTATATTAAAAAAAAATTAGTTTATAATAATTTTATAAAAAGAACAATAAAAGAAAATATTTTAATTAACCAAAATTTCTTTTCAGAAAAAATATCGGTACATATTTCCACAATGAATGGCCATGTGGGGTGGCTCAGCCTACAAGGTAAGTGTGAATGTGTGTACATTTACGCATCGCCATTGACAAGAATGCCGGTCACACATACTTGTGCTTGCTACAACTACAACGGTTTGGTGCCGCTTTGACGAGCAGAACGTCGCCGTCGCCGCTGGTTTGAAACAAACTCAACAACGTTAAATGTATGAACGTCATCTTCATACCATTTGTATGAAGATTGAGAAACAGGTAATTATATTCTTATTTATCAACTACTTCCATCGAGGCAATTGTTTAATTCATTTTCTTTTCAGGTAAATTCAACATTCGCGTATGTGAAGTACCATTTGAGAATATTTGTATTTTGGCGCACGACGACAATATGAAATAATCGCTATTCAATTTACAATGTACAATCTGTCTCAGTCAGTGGCGGCGTTAATAGAGGAATGCTCTTCGGTGTTGTGTTCCCCAGGTAGGTTTTGTGTGTGAAAAACTTGAACGTGAAAAATATACAAATAAGAAACAAAGATTCTTGTGAGCAAAGATTTGCGGTGGCCACTAAATACACTTAATTGTGCACAAAAGAAAAAAATAAGGAATGAAAACAAAAAGTGAAAACAACGAACATAAAGAAATATGACATTCTTGAATACATGGTTAAAAAAGGGCTGAATGAATGAGTCATATAAAAATTGTGCAATGTTCGTAATTCTTCCCCCCACAAAAAAAAACTTGTTATCGTTGTTAAAATTTGTGCATTGTGGCTCAGGTAATAGTGGAAATCTTTGCGTTGTAGATAAACCAACAACAATCGTATGGCTCTGTCCAAATGGTGGTAGTTTGGAGTGATTATGCGTTTTTTTATGTTTATGTGTTGTTTATGTTTATTTGTTTTGTCTATGACTGGAATTTTTGTTTACGATTGTGTTGTTGTATTCTAGAGACGACTCTTTTACGAAAATAGGAAAATGCAAAACAATTTCTTGGTGAAATGTTCCTTTATGAATATTTTAATTTTTACAGAAAGATAATTTATCGCCAGTTCATACAATTTTACAAATTTATTTTGCTTCAAAACAAAACATTTGTATTTTCTGTGCCAAACTAATTTATGTTTTTGTGTTTTTATTTCAGTATTTTTTTCCCAATTGAATGCTACGAAAGTGCTACAATGAATCTGCCAGCATGAAGGAATAGTTTTTCGTGACCTCATCGACTTTTTTACATCACCACACAACAACGTTCCCCTGTGGATCATAAACCTTCAGGTAAGTCTTGTTTACTTTTTATTTTTGTGAAGTATTATTATTTGAAATATTTATATTTATTATTTAAAATATTCTGCAAAAACAAAATGCGTGGAGCATTCAGTTTTAGGCAACAATTACGTGGAGTAATTATTTAAAAAAAAAAAAATACATAGAGTAGCCGAATGTTAAAAAAAAAAATAAAAGAAGCAATTGTGTTCAAAAAAAAAAAAATACGTGAAGTAGTTGCTTGTTGTGGAATGAGATTGATTTAAAGGTGTTTTGGAATTTAGGTATTCAATCTCTATAATTGATTTATAATATTTTGCTAACGTTCACCGAAAGGAATAATTTGTAAATTAATCTATTTTTCAAGACGATTGTACAAATGGCATTTAGAATCATTCGTGGGCTCTTGGGTAATAAAAGGAATATAAGAAAAATAATTTCATTTGAGAATTATTTGAGTTGTTGATCATAAAAATAAGGGTTTGCTGGAGTTGGAGATGTCTTTCAGTAGCTCAACGTGGGGAACTCCCACACCCTGAAGTCTCATAAGCCGGGCATTCAATTCTGTGCTAAATTAGAATATAAGACATTGGTCGCTAGATAAAACATTTACTTTCTTTTGCATAATTGTAAGCAAGATAATAATCTCTAAGCATAAATAATCATAGTCAGAATAATACCTATATAAAAAGGGGACTGTCCACAGCACAAAAAATTTATGGTATAAATGAAATGAGTCAATAAACTCCAGATATAATTACAAATAGTCATATAGTTTGATAAAATTGGACGTTTACGACACAAAATTATAAATCTATATTGCACTATTATTATATCACAGATTTATTGCACACTTCCTACACCTTAATATCTTTGGCATGATAATTACCAAGGGGTTTTCCCTGCAGAGTCTCCAACTCATACATGTTATTACCTATGGGTTTAACAATTCTGCATTTTAGGAATTTCTTACAAAATTTGGCATTTACGTTATTTTTGAAATCAGAGAGCATATGATTCCGTCTATAAACCTCTTGTCCAGGTAGGAACTTGACAAGTCTGGCTCTTTGATCGTAACGTTTTGCACTATTTTCGTACGCGTTATGTAGATTCTTTTGGACCTTTTCTCTCATCAGCTTTAATTTGTCGGTTTTATTCATTTGCAAAATTTGATGGTCAGTTAATGATTGGAGCCGCCTCGCTAATTTGTAATCTGTTCCGCTCGTAAACATATTATAGCCAAACAACGCAAAGAAAGGATTCACACCGGTTGCTGAGTGAACTGAAGTACGCAAAGCCTGTTCAATTTCAGAAAGATACAGATCCCAATCACGGTGATCCGATTGAACATAGGTCCTTATCGCCGCCAGTACGGACTGATTTACTCGCTCTGACGCGTTTGATTGGGGAGAATAGTAAGCCGTTGTTATGTGATTGATTTTGTATCTTTTGATCATTTCTTCGAACATTTTCGACACAAACTGCTTCCCATTATCACTATGTATTATTTCTGGCACTCCGAATGTATGAAATACTTGATCTTCCAGAAATTTTATGACGTTTTCGGCCGTTGCTTCCTTCATTGCATGCAGGAAAATAAATTTTGTAAAATGGTCCATTACTATAAATATGTAGGAGTTTCCTTTCTTTGATCTAGGGTATTTGCCTAGGAAATCAATATACAGCTTCTGAAATGGTCTGTCGGTCACTACTTCATTTCCAATTGTAGGACGCATATTTTGATTGGATGGCTTTGTTTCCTTGCAAATCTGGCAGTTATTTACATATTGCTTGACTTGAGATATCATTTTTGGCCAATAATAAAATGTTTTTAAGCGGTTTAGGGTTTTGTATATGCCATCGTGGACAGCTTCCGTAAAGTTATGTGATTTTTCGATTAGTGCATATGTTATTTCCTGCGGTATCCAAAGCTTCCATTCAAATTCTGTAGTGTCTGGATCGCAATTCTTTGTTCTTTTATAGACTTTTTCATTTTCTATGCGGAGATCTGGTAACTTTTCTTTATTTTGCTTTATGGTGTTTAACAACTCGACATATTCCTCACTTTCAAATGCTGTGGTCTCGAAATCTAAGAGTTCTTCCTCACTAATCTCTTCAATTACGACATCTGAGTCAACCGGCATCCTTGATAAAGTATCCGCCACTACATTTTCTGAACCTTTACGGTGTTCAATGGCGAAGTCATACGCTTGGAGCTGTAAGGACCAACGAGCTAGTCGTCCGCTCAAGTCCTTTAATGACATAAGCCATTTAAGACTGGCGTGATCCGTAATGATCGTAAATTTCATAAGTTCGACATATGGTCGAAATCTCTTCACCGCCAATACCGCTGCCAAGCATTCTTTTTCCGTCACAGAATAATTTCTCTGGGTAGAATTTAGTTTCTGTGAATAGAAAGCAATGGGATTTTCTCCGCCGTCGTCATCCTTCTGGAATAATACCGCACCGATTCCGTATTCCGATGCGTCACATTGGATAAAAAACTCCCGTCGGAAATCTGGGTGGCGGAGCACTGGTGCTGATGTAAGGGCTTTCTTTAAAGTTTTGAAAGATTCCATAGCCTCGGAATTTATATTGAACTTTTGTCCTTTTTTGAGGGTATCGGTTAGAGGTGCAGATATTGACGCGAAGTTCTTAATGAACCTGCGATACCATCCGGCGGTTCCTAAGAAGCTTCTTACTTCTCGTGGACTTCTGGGTACAGGTATATTCAGGATCGCACTGATTTTATCCGGATCAGTTTTCAAACATCCATTTCCAATGATAAAGCCGAGATATTTCAGTTCGCGAAAACAAAATAATGATTTTTTCATCCCGATCGTAAGATTAGCTTTTCTCAGACAATCGGCCACTTCGCTCAACAGTCTTAAATGATTGTCGAAGTCATCCGCAATAATTAGAAGATCATCCAAGTAAATGAATACGTTGGACTTTAATCTACCAGGAATAACCTTATCCATTAGACGGCAAAGACGTTGCGCCGCATTACAAAGTCCAAACGGCATTACTCTAAACTGATATAGAGGGCGACCTGGTACTGTAAAAGCTGTATATGGTCTGGCTTCTTCTTCGAGCTCAATTTGCCAGAACGCATATTTCAGGTCGACGCTGCTAATATAGTGCGTTTGGTCGATTCTGCTCAATATCCCATCAATATTCTGCAAAGGATACGCATCCTTTATAGTAAGCGCATTTAACTTTCGAGCGTCTAGACAAAATCTGTTTTTCCCGGGTTTTCGAACCACCGTTGTTCTATTACTCCATGGGGAGTCACTCTCCTCAATCACCTTTAGAGCGAGCATGTTGTCTATCTCCTTATACACAATATCCTGCACGGCCGGCGATAATGGATAATGCTTATCCTTTACAGGATTTGCGCCTTCAATTAACTTTATGGCATGTTTTTCTAGACTTGTGCATCCTAATCCTTTCTCCTCGAATGTGTAAAATTTGCTTACAACTTCTGACAACCTGATTTTTTGGTCTTCAGTTAGGTCATGCATGTTGGTATTTGCGTTTTTGGATTCCCCATGAATTTTTATTTGGAGGTCTAAATTGACTTCTTCCAATGAAAAGATTTCTGGGGCTATCTCAAATAATCTCCAGAAATCAGTCCCTAAATATAAATCCTGCTGTAGGTCGGGACACAAATACAAAATAATTTCTCTTGTTTTATCCTTGTACTCTATGTTCACTATAATCTTGCCTAAAATTCTATGTCTTTGCCCTGAAGCTGTACTTATCGCTGATACATATGGAAAAATTTGCAGGTTTAATTCTTCGGCGATTTCACGGCACTGTTTTCCTAATAGGCTAACAGTTGCACCTGAATCTAAAAGCCCTTTAACCTCTTTTCCTTCGATTTTAACGCTAACGTAAGGTCTAGGATCTTTAGTCTCTTGAAAACGCTCAATTGCATCGCATATAATCCTTTTCCTCATTCGGTTTTCCTTTTGATATTTTCTTAATTTCATAATTCTTATTTTACTTTTTTCTTTCTTGCTAGTATTTTTAGTCGGATTCGGGTTCTCGTTATTGCTTTCACCGAAAATTCTTGCTTTAACATTTTCGTAGTTTTGTTGCCTAGATTCTAAGGGTAAATAATGTCTTCGTGAGGCATAATCTTGAGTATTTCCCGAATCTGAATCTAATTTATTGGCGGGTTTACTATCTTGGAGGGCTCGGTGGAACGATGGTTTCCCGTCGCAACCATGTTCTTCCGGGAGTTTTCCGAAGCGCAGTTCGAGCATTTAGGGGTTATTGTGTTTGGTCTGCCACATTTAAAGCAAAACAAACCCCTTTGTGTTGCAGGACAGTCTCTAAAACCGTGGCCTGGTTTTTGGCAGTTCCAACAGAGAATTGGGTTGCTCGTAAAAGCTGCAACTTCTACCACTTCATCTATTTCTTCAACCCTATTCAATTCTAACTCCTCTTCCTGCAAAGCACTAACCCGAATAGGTCTATTTACGGGCGGAAATTGTATTGGTGGTGGTGCTACGCTATCTTTTTTGAAGAATGTACGTTCTATTTCTAAACATTCAATCCTCAACTGTTCCACAGAATTCACTGGCAACGCATAAACTATGCTAGAAAGATTTTTCCGTAAATTTTTCTTTACTAGAGAAATCATTTCGTATTCTGATACAGGCTTCTCTAGTTTAGAACGCATCAAATTCACATCATGGAAGAATGAATCGATCGATTCTCCTGGCATTTGTTTCCGTTCCAATAAATCCCTCATAGCCTCGAAACATGTCCGCCTAGTCTTAAATCTTTCCGTTAACCCGTATTTGAGTGATTCCCAATCAGCTATGTTTGAATTTCTTTGCTGGAGCCAAAACCATTCATAGGCTGGTCCTGACAAAAGAATATGAAATTCATTTAAAATCTCATCCCAGGCTAAACGGTAATGTCTCTGGAAATATTCCAACCTATAGATGAAATCTTCGACCGACAAACTATTCGGCCTTCCCGAAAAATTCAATCCGAATCTTTCAATTCTTATTCCCATATTGGGTCCCAGTCTATAAATTGACGGTGTTACAGTGGCATGACGATTTGAGTGTGTCTGGTATTCGGTGTTGATAGGTGGAGGTTGAGTAGTGGGTGGAGGCTGAGTAGTGGGTGGAGGAACGTGGGGTACCTGGGTTTGATCCGTCGGGGGTCTATCTATAGATAACCTGGCGATTACTTCATTCAAATGTTGTATCGCAGCATGTACTTTCCCCATTTCCTGACTTACGCTCTCCTGAACTAATGACCTTATACTATTGCGAGCGTCACTTACACTCTCTTGGACCAACCCCCTTATGAGCTGATCCATCTCGTTAGGCGGATTTACTTGATCAGGTTGCATGCTCAATGGCCTTTGGATACCAGAGTTAGGCAAATTATTGGGGTTATTAATAGTCCCGGACAGATCTCGAACAGTACTATCTCTATTTTCCATTGTTTCTTCACCTCTTTTCTTTTTATTCTTCGGCTTTGGTGTTTGAGTCAGAAACCTGCTACTATCAAACGCTAAAACTCTATTTCTTTTACTTTGTCTTTTCCCTGACGTATATTCACTCATTAGAATGATCAAAAATGCATAAAATTCAGAAAACACAATATCAAAAATTAAATATCTATTTAAATGCGAACTGTAAATGGAAGGACAATATTAGTAAATTTAAAACAGAAAACGGAAATTTAACTAGTATCTATTTATCAAAAAAAAACAAAATTTAAAAATAAATATAGAAATCTATCAATAAGTAAAAATAATAATAACATAAAAATCAATTCAAACACAACACAATAAGAACTTATGATAACACAAACATAAATAACATAAATACGAATGAACAAAAAAAAATATCAACTAAAAATAAAAAAATGTATATATATATATATTTTAAACTGAACAGAACTAGACAGATATTACAACAATATTACTTTCTTCAAAATATGAGGTAATAGGATGTGTTTTCAATTGTCTGGCAAGTGTGTGGTTTTGATTTATATAATTTTACGCTTTTTTACGAAAAGTGTCCTTTTAGGTTGTCACGGTGTATTGTAAGACGTGGATTTAAACAAGTGGACAAAACATATTACATGTAAATAGACATTACGGCAATTTCCTAATTCTTGCGAAGGAAAAAGATCTCGTATTTAGAGTAATAAAATACAATGCTCTTGCGACTCACTTCGTCCCAGAGGCTATTGCACTTATTCCCTTATGTCTACTACAGACTATTTAATCTACTCTAAATACAAACAAAAACGTAAACAGTACAGGTCATCACACAATACATCATTTGTTACAGTAGACGAACAAGAGCTATTGCACTTGACCCATTCGATTTGGAAACGAATATCCTAATTTTTCTCAGACTTAAAGCTAATATTGCACATTTAACACGACTTCGATCGCGAAGTTGTGGTTGCGATATTCGCTATGCAAGAAAAATGCGATATTCGTTTTTTAATCTATTTTCTTAAATGGTCTATTGAACAGTGCCTCGGTGTTATTGCACTGAATATTTCGATTATTATCGTTTCAGTTTGGGCGCCATATTGTTATGGTTACCACCTTATGCGGTACTGTGGTGTGTATCCAGCTGCTCAGGGGAGCTTTTTGCTCAGGGTCGGTTCCAACCCTGACACCAACAGTCCAAGGGACCTAACAATTAAAAAAAAAGGGGACATATTACAACATCAAAACCAACAAAAATACAAACACTGCATACACCGGTGACAAGGGTGCTTGGTGGAAATTGCACCCACACTTGGCCCACCCAACCTTGACCCTTATGTCCAATAATCGTTAAATATCTTAAGGGCCCCGCATTCCACTAACACTTACCACGCAATTTACACCCTATATTCCCCCAAGAGTTTACAAATTAGCACATCATATCGACTGTTAACACTTATACATATAAATAATTTATTGACATATTTTAATTTGTCTTAATCCTAACAATAAAACAAGTTTGCACAATATTGACTTTTAAATTCCTAACACCTGATATTATCTTTTTTATATGAGCCAATCGCTCGGGCCGCTACAGTCTACGAAGAGTACATAAAAATTTTTGCCAATTTGGCCACTTTTTGCATCTACTCCCTCCCTAATAGAGCTCTGTTAAGGGGATATTACGGACGTTACCTTATGTCCAAAATTGCCAATAAACCAGAATTCTCCCTTCGTACGACGGTCTAACCCTACGCTCAGGTATATAACCGGGCGTTAGAAATTTTCACAATATAAAAATCTTAACCTAAATTCTATACACTAAGGACAATCACACTTAAACTACAGACAATTACATTAAATTAAACTAGTCAGTACAAAATTTTGGTGTCATTCCATTTTTCATTCAAATTAATTATTAATCCAAGTTCTCTTCTTTTTTTCCAGGCCGCAGGAGGAAGATATATATATATATGTATGCCGCTTGGCCGCACCAACCGTTCAGGACTCGGTAAGTTTTAATAATACAAATTATTACCTGGAGATTCTGTACTTATATATTTTCTTTTCTTTCCAGATATTGATGATCTTTTTGACCTTTTCGGCATCAGACCTACCGAGCCGACCACTGTTTGAATACCGGTACTTTGGCGGACCGGGGCTTAGCCTCACTCACGGACTTTCTGGGCAGCAGCGCTTATCTTTATATAAAAAATTTACTGACCTCCTCCACCGAAAACTTGGAGGGGTCAGATATCTAGCCGTCTTTTGTTGGGGTGTTATGAAATTTTGGTCACACACACACATACACAACAATCGGCAAATAAAAATAAAAAAATCACGAAAACTTTAATTCCACTAACTTGGTGTTTTTATGGGATCACTTTTTTAAATTTTAGCTTAGAAAAATTTTTCCTTGCCCGTTTACCAAAACTTTAATGGCGAATTTTTCTGTCCGTTACCCCTTTTATATGGCAGCCATTGGACGCAATCTTCCCACTTTTCCTTTTTTTTTTGTTCTCTCTTGTTTATTCTCTTTCTCTTTGATCGCACTTGGCGAGCCCTATCGTTACCCATGGTTGCATATGATCTTAGTACCATGTACTAAGAGGAACATTGGCAGCACCTTGACACCCAACCGTATCCGGTTCATTCATTTTTTTAAGATCGGCTGGAGCGGTAATTACAAGTGTAAATCCTCGCTCAGCCGATAATACAAAAAATTAATCTTCAGCAATCGCGGTACGCACGCAACAAATTTGTAACAATTGTTACAAATTTTAGGGTAACCAGACACACCTATAGACAACGAATTGCTTTCACCGTTTATCTTCGAAAAAAATCGTCGCCTAAATCGTTCCAGGGGTATGAGCATAGACAAATGAAAATATAGACAACGAAATGCTCCCACCGTTCATCTTCGAAAAAAATCGGATCGGCAAATGTCGTCAATGTCCTTTCAGGGGTTTGAGTGGGAATTTTGAAGACACTCAATTCAAAAATATTAAAAATAACAAAAATTGTAGGATATTAGTCAGCTGAAAATTATTTCATAATAAAAGAAATCTGAAAAGTACGTGATGACATCGAAAAATAAGGGAATATTCCAGTGAAATTCTTGAAAAGCGATAAAATGTGTTTTCGAAGTCGAGTGGCTTGATCGCGTAAACATAGACAAATGAAAATATAGACAACGAAATGCTCTCACCGTTTATCTTCGAAAAAAATCGAATCAGCAGATGTCGTCTATATCGTTTCAGGGGTTTGAGTGGGAATATTGAATTCACTCAATTCTAAAACGTTAAAAATAACAAAAACTGTAGGATATTTGTCGGTTGGAAATTGTTCCATGATAAATGTAAAAATTACGTGATGACATCAAAAAATTTCGGAATAATCAAGTAAAATTCTTGAAAAACGATAAAATGTGTTTTCGAAGTCGAGTGTGTTGAACGCGTAAATCAGCATGTTGACTATGCAAAACATGATGAGGGCCACCTTGATAAAAAGTCAAAACTAACTTTTCGTTGTCTATGCTAAACATAGACAAATAGACTAAAAATTTGCCTCATCTGCAGTGTTGCCGTTTTGGGCGTTTCCGTCCAAATTTGGGCGGAAAAAAGATAAATTTTGTGGTTTGGGCGGATTTTTTCCATATTGGGTACAAATTTATTTTTCATTGTTTATTTTTAAGTAATTTAATTTTTTTGTTACTAACTGAATTTTATATTTTTTATTGAGATGAATCGTTATTTAGTTTATAGATTTTTGTTAAGTTTTTTAATAATATATATAATACATTAGGCTATAAGTCGTGCGGGGCCGACCATGTGATACCCTACAACACTACAATATGTTAGAAGCCCCCTCATGTCCAAATACATTTTGGAAGATTTCGCTTTTGAAATTATGTCACGGAGCACTGCCCAGATATTACCCTTAGCATTTTGACCAGGGACATTTTTGTTGAGAATTGAATCAAATATTGTACTTTAGCATAAAACACTTTGTCCAATATTATTAACATAATCTTAATAGGCTTTGATATCAATATGTTTGTTGTCAAATATGTATTCTCAGTTTTTTTCAGTTCAATAAACGAATTCAATTATAACAGGTTATGGGCCTTAGTCACGTTTGAAAAAAATATTCGGCAAAACAAAATAGATACATTTTTTAATATTGAAAACTAGTGACGTTTGTGAAAAAAAATTAAAATGGCTGGTAATAACATAGCTTTTCCGCTAGAAAGATTGCGTGGACGCGAAAACTTTGATGTTTGGAAGAGGCAAGCGCAATCATATCTGGTCATTAAAGGGTGCTGGAAGGCATGTGTTGATAATACCGCTGATGCTGAATTGAATGCGAGAGCTTTAGCCGAGATAACATTGATGATTGAACCAGACAATTACGGCCACATTGCAACTTCAACTACCGCGAAAAATGCCTGGAGTGCATTGATGAATGCGTACGAAGATACGGGCCTTACCAGAAAAGTTGAATTGCTGAAGCAATTTGTGAACATCAAGCTACAGAACTATGGATCCATTCAGGAATACGTCAATGACATCGTTATAGTGGCTATTAAAGTGAAAAATGCTGGCTTAAACATTGACGATGAGTTGACTGCATCTCTAATGTTAGCTGGATTAACGGATGACTTTAAACCGCTTGTGATGGCCGTGGAAAATACCAAGGAGAAATTGACGGTGGATAAGGTGAAGAATGTTCTACTTCAAGATGCGAAATTCGATCGAGCTCCAGAAAAAGAATCGGCGTTACAATCTAAAGGTATCAAGAAAGGTAAGAAGCAAATCAAATGCTACAATTGCAGTGGACTTGGACACATCTCAAGAAATTGTCCCAGCAAATTGAAGCCAAATGACAATGGAGCTACAAGGAAGCATGAAAAGAAGTCGGATGTTTTATTTGCTACAACTACCGATGTGAGCGCGTGTGCAAAAGCTACGGAATCCACTTCAAGTTCAGATTGTTTAAATGCCTGGTACGTTGATAGTGGAGCAAGCAACCACATGACGAATGAGAAGAACCACATGTACAACATCCGTGATGTTTTTAATAAAAAGGTGATTATTGCAAATAAGCATGAACTCGTAGTGGACTCCATTGGATATGTTGATATTGAAGTTGGCTCTGGAAAAAATAAGAGATGTGTTACAATCAAAGACGTGGAGTATGTTCCAGATTTGTGTACCAACTTACTCTCCGTTCGACAAATGGCTAAGAATGGAAAAAGGGTGACTTTTGAAGGTGAAAAATGCCGCATTTCTGATAAAAATGGACGTGTTATAGCAACGGCAACTGCGCAGAATCAATTGTACCGGTTAGAATGCAATTCGAAAGAGGAAAAGGGTAAAGCTTTTACCATGGCCAATGATTTCAATTTGTGGCACCGAAGGATGGGGCATATCTGTAATGCGAAACTGGGTGATGTCAAGAGCGCAAATGTTGGCATAAATTTTGGCAAAGAATGTTCTGAACCATGTGTTGTCTGCGTGAAGGGAAAGCAAACCCGAAAAGTGAGTAGAGAAGTCGGTACTCAAGCCAAAGAGCTATTGGAAATTATTCATTCGGATGTTGTTGGTCCACTAAAAGAAAGTTCGTTCTCGGGAGCTCGTTTTTTGTTGACATTTGTGGATGACTACTCAAGAAAACTGTTTGTCTATCCAATCAAGAAAAAGTCTGAGGTATTTCCGAAATTTTTAGAATTCAAGGCTTTAGTGGAAAACCAGTGTTCTAAAAAAATCAAGATTCTACGATCGGATAATGGGGGTGAGTACACCGGCAAACATTTTTCTGAATTCTTGAAAAAAAGTGGAATAATACATCAAAAAACATGTCCATATACACCCGAGCAAAATGGTGTAGCCGAGCGAATAAATAGGACGATTATAGAAAGGGTAAGATGTATGCTTATCGACAGTGGATTAGATCAACGTTTTTGGGCAGAAGCTGCTTCTACCGCATCGTACTTGATAAATAGAGTGCCATGCCGAGGAAATGAAGGATGTCCCGAAGAACTATGGTCGGGTCGAAAACCAAATTTGAAGCATCTTAGAGTCTTCGGATGTCCAGCTTTGGTCCATGTACCAAAACAACGAAGATCTAAAATTGATCCAAAGTCATTAGAATGTATCATGGTTGGATACAGCACGGAAAGTAAAGCGTATCGATTATTTGATCCAAGTGATCAAAAAATAATTGTTAGCCGTGACGTGGTATTTCTTGAAAATGTTCACTCAAACATTGAAACGCCATCTTCTAATCTGTACAATCCTTTGCTAATTCAATCTCCAGATGAAGAAATGGATAATGTTTTGAACCAAACAGTGAATAATGTATCAACGAATATGGAGTCAACCGAATTGGATGGCAATAATGTAATTCAAAATGAGCCTCGTAGTGATTCTGAAACTGATAGTGAGTTTTTGGATTCAGAATGTTTTGATAACAATGGCTATGTGGACCCAAATGATGAAGAATGGGAACCAAATCAATGTAATTCACGACCAATACCAACGTCTGAAAATATTAGAAGATCAGAAAGGATAGCAAACCGTAATCAACGATCAACGGCATTTTCTGCAATAGAATATGTTTCTTCAGACCCCCAGACTATAAAACAGGCAATGTCGTCTGAAGATTCTGAACATTGGAAAAAAGCCATGCAAGATGAAATGAATTCTTTGAAAGTCAATAATACTTGGACTTTGGTTCAACTTCCTGAAGGATGCAAAGCTCTGAAGTCAAAATGGGTGTTCAAGACCAAGCAAGATTCCAATGGAAACACGTTGCGATGGAAAGCAAGACTAGTCGCAAAGGGATTTACACAGACTGAAGGTATCGATTATATGGAAACATTCTCTCCAGTTGTTCGGTATGAATCAATAAGGTATTTAGCAGCATTGGCAGCAAAATATGACATGAAGATTCATCAGATGGATGCCGTTAGCGCTTATTTAAACGGGATTTTAAAAGAAACCATATATATGGAACAACCCGAAGGTTTCCGTGATGCTTCTAATAAAGTCTGTAAGCTTAACAGATCCATATACGGCTTGAAACAATCTGGGAGAGTATGGAATGAAACCATAAACAAGGAACTTATCGATATGGGTTTTGTACAAGGAGAAGTGGATCAATGCGTATATTCAAAGGTGACAGATGAAAAGAAGATTTATATTGCAATATACGTAGATGATGTAATTATATTCTCCAATGACGAAAACGAAATAAATTCTGTCAAGAATACACTTTCAAGAACATTTAAAATGAAAGACATGGGGGAAGTGTCTAATGTTCTTGGTATGACAATATCCCGAACTGAAGATGGAATCAAAATTGATCAGTCTAAGTACATATCAGATGTATTGACACGTTTCGGAATGAATGACTGTAACCCTTCCTCAACTCCAATGGACTATAATAAGAAGTTATACGAAAGTATGTCCCCTAAAACCGAAGTTGAAAAGGAAAAAATGTCGAAAACACCGTATATGGAAGCTATTGGGTGCTTGTTGTACGCTGCTCAGGTTTCGCGCCCTGATATATACTATGCTGTGAATATCCTGAGCCGATTCGGAATAAATCCTGGTAGAGCGCATTGGGAAGCTGTAAAAAGAATAATGCGTTATCTCAAAGGAACTATAGAACAAGGGCTCATCTATAAGAAAAATTTAGAAGAAGATATTACCGGCTATTGCGATGCAGATTGGGCTGGAAGTTTGGACGACCGCCATTCGACAACTGGTTATGTCTTTATTTTTCAATCAGCAGCAATATCCTGGTCCACAAAAAGACAAAAAACGGTGGCACTATCTTCAACGGAAGCTGAGTTCATGGCAATAACTGCAGCTATACAGGAGTCTGTTTGGTTGAAACGACTAGAAAAAGAACTCAATCCCAACAACAATGTCAACATGGTTTTGTATTGTGATAACAAAGGAGCTATACAAGTGGCTACAAATAACAAGTATTCGTCAAGGACAAAGCATGTGGATATTAAAGCCAAATTTATCAAACAGAAAATTGACAACAATGAAATATCTTTGAAGTATCTTTCAACAAAAGAAATGGTTGCTGACGTTTTTACCAAGGCAGTAACTCCACAGAAGTTGGAATATTTTAAAGGAGTTTTTTGGCATTGCTTAGTTTCCAACTTGTATTGTTTTGTAATTATAATGTAAGAAATATTTAATTCAGGTAGAGTGTTGAGAATTGAATCAAATATTGTACTTTAGCATAAAACACTTTGTCCAATATTATTAACATAATCTTAATAGGCTTTGATATCAATATGTTTGTTGTCAAATATGTATTCTCAGTTTTTTTCAGTTCAATAAACGAATTCAATTATAACAATTTTCCCAATATTTATGCACTCCGTCGTGCTGTTAGTTTTTGTGGTCCATTTTACGGCTAAATATATTCCAATGGTCATCCAAAATGCCAGAATTCTTCCCTGTGCTTACCTATCTTCTCAGGCGTGTCGATTGGCTTCAATTGTGTGATCAGGAATTTTTTTTCTGTTTTTGGTTCATGATGTTTACATTTACAAAAAAATATATTTACATTTACTATTGTGTCTGGAGTATTTTGGAAAAAATACCAAAGTGTCGATCACCTCAAGCAAGCGTTTGGCCGGGAATGGACCAAAATACCGCAGAGTAACATTCGGACAGCGTGTGACGGTTTCATTCATCACACAGGTGGTCGAACAAATCTAAACTTACTCTAAAATTTAATGCAATTTCCGACATTTCTTGCTTTCATTCGATAAAATTAAAAAAAAATGTAAAAATTATGGCGTTTGACTTTGTTGCGGTTTTTTTATCTCACCCTGTATGACTGCATGACGATACCTTCTTCATTTTACCATTCTAAGTTGTTTAAAATAGAAAAAAAAATGAATTCCCTACAATTTTCTTGCATCTGAATTAAAATACATTTAACACTATGTTTTAATAATTTGGTTTTATTTAAGAGAAATATGTTTTTGTAGCTGTTTTTGTTTTTCTTTCTTTCCGGTAAACAATTATATTGTTATTTCTTTGTTTCTTTATAAATATTTTTTTATTTTTAAATATACTATATTAAGTAAATTTTTCTTGTAGTACTTTTGTTTAAAGCAGTATGGTTTGTATGCTTTCAATATATTGTTGTTATTTGTTTAAGCTTAGGTATGTTGGTTGCAAGAGTTGTGGAAAAAATAATTTCTTTTTATTAAAAAAAGAGAGTAGTAAACATTACATTTTATTTGAAATAAAAAAAAAATAATAATTAATAAAAAAATAACAGAAAGCCCTAAACAAATTGTTGTGGTAGTTAACACAGGATTCTATACATAAAACTATAGAATTTAATTCAATTGAAATGAAACCTCCAAACTTTTAGTGAAAAATCTCTGCTAGGAGGGGGAGAGAGGAAAACAACCCAGATTTGACACAAATTGTTGTCAAACGATAATCTTAATGTTGAACCCACATTTAATTAAATGTAAATAATGATTTAATATGCATGGAAAGACTGCCGCGGTCTAACACATTCTCCGTTTGTAATCAGCTTCGACCCAATCAATAGGAAGGAATTGTATAAAAAGTTTCTTGGAGAATTTTGCTATGGCCATATGTTTGACGAATGTAGAATGAATGAATGAAATGAACTGGCGAAAAGTTGTTTTACTCTAATAATTCCATAACTTGTTTGGAGCATTTTATATATTTTTGTTTTATTTTTGTAAATTCTAATGGATTTGTATGATACCAGATTCCATGAGTTTCATGATTTTATCGGCTATCGCTGGATTTTGTAAATGCCTGAAAAAAAAAAAAACGGGAGAAATTGGTGAGGTTTAGTTTTATTCATTTATGATAAGAAAAGAAATAAACAAGTAAAAAACATTAAGTTCGGCCGGGCCGAACCCCCCACCATTGGCTAAAGAAAGCATTTTCATATAAAAGTATCTGAATTTTAACGTGTTCCACTTTGAAACACAAATACCATAAACTGGGTGAGGACGTTATATGGGGGTCATACCAAAAGTGGGTATCGTTATATGTGCGCTTTAAGAAAACGTGGACCTGAATATTCAATGTTCTACCACCGGAGCTAGAACCCATTATGAACTACAATTACCAATTTTTAGACAGATCCGTAGAAAAATGTGGCAAAAATCACCAAAATACTGAATATCCGGTGGTACCGTTATATGGGGGGCTATACGAAAACGTGTACCTATGCATACAATGTTTCGCCACCGGAGCTTTAACCCATTATTACCCACAAATTCACATTTTAAGATAAATCCGTGAAAAAATGTGGCGAAAATCTTTCAAGTACTAAATATCAGGAAGTACCGTTATATGGCGGTTATAACAAAACTTGGACCGATATATCTCATTTTCAATACCAACCATCTAGACTCAATACAAATTGTTTTGCGATACCTTTATGACCACTCCCTGCAGTTGATTCTGCCCTGTCCACCTGTTGTTTCGCCACCTTCTCCGTTTCAACTGTTTGCATCGATGAATCATGAGATGGGCTCGGCAGAATCAATTTCAAGGGTTTAGCAGGTTTCGATTTCCTTTTCTACCTCGCAGCCTTTTTAGTGGCCTTCGGTTCCGACTTCCCTAGATTTGGTGGGTAGTACCCTCCAGATCTGACACATCAGAGACTTTTTTCAAAGACTTCTTGGTTACAGTTTCTTCGATACCACATTTCCAAATGTGTCCTTTTTTTGAGTTCTTAACTGGTTTCACCACTGTTCTGCATGTGGGGATACTGCTTTAGAGTGTTGCGTTATAATATGTCATCTCGAACCCCTAACGGGCGTCAGGTTCGTTCTAATAAACTTCAACTACTTATCAGTGAGCTTAGATCGACTACAGTAGTCTTTTACTGCTCGCCGATATACCCTTTTATTCCTTATCTCCTTGGGTTTGGTGCTCTTGGTGTCAAAAGAGATCATCGCCACTTCAATATTATCAATGGGGACCCCGCTCTGTCCTCTTTTTTTTTTTTTTTTTTTTTTTTTTTTGAGATGGAGTTAAACTTCGGACTTGTGCCTTGTTAACGAAGGGTGTCAAAGGCGTCCACACCAGCATCAGTCCAAATAGGATTGGTTATTGTTTGGTGGGGTTTTGTAAGTTATGTTTTTCATACGTCATAGTCTTGTGAAGGTATGGTAAGGACTCACTAAATAAATCTAATATTCGATGAGGCGGCCTGGCATGACAAAGCTTAGCACGAATACAGTCGGTACCCTGACTAAAAAATCTGTAACACTGATGGGCGCGTGGTAGCATAACACCTTTATGTGGGGACCACAGCACCGAGATTTGGCTGAGGATCTAAGGATCATTGGCAATCGAGTATTTAAAACGAAACATTCCCCCTGACCTCTGACTGTCCGATACTGCTTAAGGAATTTGAAGCCTCCAAAAAAAAATTAAAAAGGGTGTCGACATTGCTCCCATATAATGGTGCAGCCCGATTTCAGGCTATAGGTATAATCTTACATATTTTTTATAGTTTTAGATAAGAACACGTTTTGACATAGCCCATAAACCTATGAGGGTACAACTAGAGTTGAACTCTATTTAAAGATCTTCGCCCCATTTCCTCCCTAAATTTTCTCATGCTAACTAGGCAAAAATTTTCTTACTTCACGTTTTGTTTTACTCATCAACACTTACTCTTTAACAGCATTAGGATCGTTTTGCATTTGTTCCAGAATCAAACGCATAGCTGGATCTTTAAGGATCTGTTGGACTTCGGGATCGTTCATGGCATTCTTAAGGACTTCTTGGGGATTGCGTTGAAGATTCAATGCACAGGTTCGATAACCTTCCAGGGCTTCGGCATTGTTGGGATCCAATTCGAGGGCCTTTTGATAAGCCGACGAAGCCTTTGATGTCTTTTGCATGCCCTGCAAAATTTTACCCTTGCGAATGTAAGCCTTAATAAATTTATCATCCAATTTAATGCATGTTTCACAGTCTTTTAGGCCCAAATCGAAAGCAGCCAATTTGGTATAGCACGCTGCACGATTACTGTACAGTTTGGGATCATCTGGATTACGTCTGATTGCTTCCGAATAGTGTTTAATGGCAGTGCTGTAATCTCCCTTCTTGAACAATTCATTGCCCTTCTCTTTTTCCTCTTCGGCTTTGGCTGGATCAATGTAGGCTTTACGTTCCATATCCTTAATTTTACTTTCAACTTCGCTCAACGAAGTTTTCACTTCCGGTGTACGATGTTCGGACATGGCTTTTTCGTAATACGTCTTGGCCTTGTGATAATCTTCCAATTTGCGATATGAGTTGCCAATTCGGGCAAATGCTTTGCCAATCAATTTGAAATCAGCTCGATTCTCACGACCGATTTCAATACCCTTCTCACAGGTCTTAATACATTCTTCGTATTCTTTGCGTTCGAAGTAGACAGCGGCAATATTGTTGTAGAATGTAATATCTGTAGGATCCAATTCTAAGGCGGCATTATAGTGTTTTAGGGCTACATCGAATTCTTTTTTCTTATAGGCTGCATTGCCGGCTTCCTTTTCTTTTTTGGCGAAATATTTTTTGCGTTCCTCTTCGGTCATTTCATCGGGATTGGGTTCAGCTGGTTTGGGTTTCTCTGCTGGCTTTGATGGCTCGGCTGGTTTGGAACTTGTCGAGGTAGAGCTGGTGTTGGAAGATGGTGGATCGACATCCATGGGAGTGTTCATGCCTTGCATGTGTTGCAGTACAGCTGCCGTAATTTCTTGACGTCCCTGTAGGAGTACAGCGTTTTGTGGATCATGCTTGAGACCTGTAAAACAAAAAAATAACCAGTTAGATGGTTTACAAAATGCGTAAGATAATGGGAATAATATAGGAAAATATAAATTTGAGACCTAGAATTTTCCGTATTACAATTCGGGGTGTGGTGTAAGGGGTGCTTATTAGCAGGCAAGCAACTAATTTTTAAATGTTATTAAATGCTCAACATAAAAAACTCGTACTCCTTCATTTACAATACCTCCTCCTTTTCTACACCAACGAACTTAAAACTTCCTAAAAATTGGTTAACCATTTAGGACCAAATGTTCGCATCCTATTAAAATAAATTAGAATATGGGAATGACACTTTCGAAAATTTCGTAGAAACTGCTATGAACTTATTGTTATAGTTACACCTCCTCAGTTGTTTCCCGATCAACTTTTCTCCGTTATCGAATTCCAGAAATTACCCCATGATTTCCAAATAACATGAAATATACATTAAATGTAAAATAAAACCGCATTTTCATATCAAAATAACGACATGCACATTTCACATGAATCATACCAAAAACTAAGCTACACAATCTGGCATCCACATTGTTTTGTTCAACAAAACGAATCTTTTGCAAAAAAAATAAGGTTATGTTTATCTTTCACACACCCTACAAAAACACCGATTTGCAGCAAAGTTCATTTAGACTATGTCGCTGTTTTGATTGTTCCATCATTATCTGCATCGCTAATCCATCTGTCACTTTCTTACCTTCATTGTAGGCTTCGAATGCCTTCATGTAATCTCCCAAACCAGCTGCTGCTGCACCTTTACGCGAATATCCTTTTGCCCATGTTGGATTCAATTTGATTGTCTGTTCAGCATCTTCCAAAGCTTCGGCAAATTTACCGGCCTTCGCATATGCCGCTGATCGATTACTGTATAAAACATGATTTTTACCATCCAATGCTATGGCCTCTGTATAGGCGGCAACAGCTTCATCAAATTTCTCAGCATTTAAAGCCTTGTTGCCCTTTTCCTTGAGTTCATTTACCTATATAAACGAACGAACAACAAAATAAAAAAGGAGCAATTCATCAATTTCATTGCGATGACATTTAGAGTTATGTGGTAATGAATGTGTGTGTGGTTTTTTTTTCAAGTCAGAGAGGAAGGAATATTCTAGGAGAGAATGTTTTAAGGAATTTAAGTTATTTGCAATAATTTCTCGTAAACCTTACCTTGTCCATGTTATTTTATTTTTGTTTCTTTGTTTTATCTTCCAAGATATCAGCTATTTCAATGTAATTGTTTTAACTTTTTCGAGAAAATAGCTAAAGGTAAGCAAATTAACGTTGCTTTTCAATTTTTTTGCACAAAACACTGGAACTATCTAGAATTCATTTGACATTTGATTAGGCATCACTAAAAGAGTCATCGTAAAAGGGGGTTCACAGGCTGTCTGTTAAATCGCCCACGATGTCATTAACAACAATGATGGTACACAATGAAAGCGTTTGTAGCTTTTGACGCATTCAAGCAAATTTAATGGGCAAAAACGAAACGATTGCGTAAAAGTTTTATTTATTCTAATTAATTTATATCTACACCCAAAAATTTCCATCCCTACCGAAATGTTACTCAAAGATAATAAAATAGAAACAATTTTGTAGAGAAGGCATTGCAAAGCTACCAATGAATCCAAAAATAGCAACAAATGCACCATTGGGTCGTACTTCTACACAGACGTAACTGTGAATGGTGAGCGCTACCGTGTTACATATTATAAAGGGGTGGCAGAGTCGCATTCGAATCCTGCCGTCGTTTCCCCTTATAATTTGACAATAATATGCCTGGACCACTTATGCACTCTTACTTTTATAATGGAGTTATTGAGGGGCGAGTTCGGTGGATATTTTATTTCATGCCCGTGAACGGTGAATTGGTCCATAAATCGGGCGATTTGACGCCTTAACGACAATTGACGCATTGGAGGATAACATTGAAGCACTTATTCATGAGATACCGGCCGAAACTTTGAAAAGAGTAAGCCAAAATTAAAATGAAATAATTATCAGACATTAATTATACGGACCGTACTATCAATGCAAACAAAGATTTCTGGCATTTTTTGTAAATTCTATGTGTCGTGTTTTTTTTTTTTGACAAACTTGCCTATTGCCTTAAAACATCACCCTTCTAAATACATTCACGTAACGTAGGCGACCATTCGATTAGTAGTTGCGACGACCACTAACTACATTAATATACAGCTGTTTCGACGGCGGCCAAAATAAAAACATCGATTGTCGATATGATGTAGTTCGATTAGTCAACTATTAATTTATAGAACCCTATAACGGCGTGTGTTTGTTGAAATCGGAACAAAAAAAACCGACCAGCAGAAGAAAAAAAATAAGTTTTATTAAATTTTCACGTAATTTCAACCTGTAGAACTCCAAAGGCTTTTATTCTTGATTCGGTGTACAATATATAATTCCTTGCTTACCGGCGGGATAGAAACAACAACAACATGGCTGAGTATTTGGCGTCCATTTTTGGCACAGAAAAAGACAAGTATGTATTGAAGTAGTAGTAGTCGCGATAAAAAGGGAGCTTAGTATTGTCGCCATCATTGAGTTATGTTTTAAATATTTTGTGTTTCTTTTTTTGCAGAGTAAATTGTTCTTTTTACTTTAAAATCGGTGCTTGCCGCCATGGAGATCGCTGTTCGCGTATACACAATAAACCCACATTTTCACAAACTGTATTGCTGCAGAACCTCTATGTTAATCCACAAAATTCTGCCAAATCCGCAGATGGCTCGCATTTGGTGAAAAATGTTTCGGACGAAGAAATGCAAGAGCATTATGATAATTTCTTTGAAGATGTGTTTGTTGAATGTGAAGATAAATATGGTGAAATTGAGGAAATTAATGTTTGCGACAATTTGGGTGATCACTTGGTTGGTAATGTGTATATTAAATTTCGCCAGGAGGCCGATGCTGAGAAGGCGGCCAATGATTTAAATAACAGATGGTTTGGTGGGCGACCGGTGTACTCAGAATTGTCACCGGTAACTGATTTTCGTGAAGCCTGTTGCCGCCAATATGAAATGGGTGAATGTACTCGTTCCGGGTTTTGCAATTTTATGCACTTGAAACCAATTTCTCGAGAGTTGCGCAGGTATGTGCCAAGTATCTCACTTTGTCATGGGTGACTTAATTGTATATGTTGTTTTTTCGTTTTAGATATTTGTATTCACGTAGACGCCGTTCCCGTTCGCGCTCACGTTCACCACGCCGCAGACGTTCCCGCTCCCGTGAGCGCCGTGACCGTGAGAGGGACAGCCGTAGAGGACGTTACTGATTGAATCTTCCGCTGAATCAACAATATGGATTAGATTTTCTAGAGGTTACTATTATTTCATGATCCCTTGGAAGGGAAGGATTTCCTCAACCCAGCACTAACGATTAAGTTAACCACCCGAAAAAAGAACTCAATTCTTATATGTTTCAATATATATATATAGCTATCTGTGTAAAAGAACGTAATAAAGACCTTTTTAGTTTCACAAAAAGAAAGGGGGGTTTATCTTTTGAAAATACTAGTTTATATGATTTTTATTAAGATAACCAGATTTACAACATTGCCAGTGACATCACATCCTTTCAGGATGTTAAACAATGAGAAATTGTCTCTTAAATTAACAATAACAAATATTCCTATCGTAGGGCCTACGTGCCTGTTGTATTCACATCACCCTCCTGCGTTTGCATTTGTTTCAATTGTTTGGTCAAATCAATTTGTTTCTGCAGCGTATAGGTGTTTTCCATTTTCCGGCGTTGTTGCCTTTCCACATCCCGCACTACACCCTCGTGTAGCTTTTCCCTGTAAAAATATAGAAAATTTGTTGTTACACTTTTACAAATTAATGCTAGACTACTTTGAACAGACCTGTCAGTCGTCTGTTTTAAATGAACATAACCAATAATTCCACCGGAAACGACAAAGGAAACCGCCAATGTAACTTTTGAGGCCAGAGACATGTTGTACAAGATAATAATACTTAAATTAATTTCAGAACAAATATCTACATGGATGAAGTTAAAAATCTAATCACTTTTGAAAGGTTATGCAAAACAAAAACATTCAACTAAATGTCATATATGTGGTACAATAATAATGGTAGCCCCAACATCAAGGCAATGAATAGTCAACAAATTCCGAATGCAGTATTTTGAATGGAAAGTTATGGAAATTAGTTAAATGTTTTGAAAAACACATTTTATAAAATTTTCGGAATCTTTAGTACAAAAATAAATTTATAAACCAATTTATTTTTATGAAACTTTTTCATTATTTGAAAGTCCACGTTCATAAATGATGATGTATATACCCGTATTCATCATTTGCCATATGTTTTTGAGAGTTGCCATGTATATTTACTGTGTAAGTTTCTTATGTGAGTTTTTTTCTGTATTTTTTATTAACAGAAAAAGAGCTTTTCATTGGCGCAATTACAAAATGCAAAATTATTGGAAAATTTTGATAAACGAATTTCATTATAACCTCCGATTGACGTCGCATAATAAAAAATATAAAAATCTACTTATTTTGACAAAACATTTAAAAAATGCTGCCATATCAATGTTCCCGAGCCTTGATGTGCTGTATATTTCTCATTTTTATTAATATGGCATTTGTGTGAACTCCCCTTTTTACTTTCATCATAATCTCTCAGTTATTATTGATTTACCCTCCGCTTTCTTCATAGAAAAACTCAATGATAGGGAAAGAAAGTTGGAAATAAATTGATACTTCATTATTGTTTTCCCTTCACACCGAAAACCCGAGTTATAAATGTGAAGTTTATGTAACCTTTATTGTTTTGTAACGAAGTGGCACCCCTATAAATTCTTCTTCTTATTAACTGTCATCCTTAAAAAATGGCTATCACTTAAACAAGACACCGTTAGTAATTTTTTCTTGTTGTGTGCAAAAATAAGCGGGAATATTGTTGCGTCGAATAAAAAGACAAATTTGTTGTTTAAGTTTAAGAAGACATTTGAATGTAAAACCATTACCAATTTATTTCGTGTGTTTGAAGTGAAAAAAGAAAAACTTAAATCAATTTATTTCGTGTGTGTGTAGTGAAATTATAATAAACCAATGTGGCAAACAGTTTGAAAGCGTTGCATGCCCGGTACTGATTTGATTGGAAAAAAAATGTGTAAATTGTGTAAGGAATCGGTAGCATGCTTTCCCAGGGCCTTAGGAAAAAAGGAAATTCGGTAAGTTGTACGATACATTATTTATTATTATGAAGAAACGGACGATGAAAAATACGTCCTGGCTGATATAGCAAATCGTACTCCCATGATTATTTTGCAGATGGGGTTAGTTGTAAGGCTTGGGATTGAAATAAGATAGCTGAATCGTGCCAATTGCAAGGACGACAATAGATTGGCTTTATCAATAATTTTTTGCCTCGAGGGCTGCCAACCCATAAACTGTCTTTGAGGTTTTTTCTATTCACTAGGAGTATGAACATGTGGGCAGGCTTTGAATAGGAACGTACTCTTTCTATGTGAAATTTACAAAAAATGCCAAAAAAATATCTATTTCAATGGGAGCAGGGATCTTAAACCGCAATCATATTGACTGGCTTCAACATTCATAAAACTTAGGGTTACACTTGAAAAATACCTTAGATTATTTTATTTATACTTAGATACATTAGATTTTTTTTTCTGCGAGAATGTGTATCGTATATGGGCTTTTTGTCGAAACGTTAAAAGAACGTGAGTTAGCTGTTTAAATCAATATTGCCATAAAGATAATAGCTTCAAGGAGCACCCTTTAAAAGAAAAATTAGTCCCCAATTTGGTTCCAGATTCAACTTTGCTTCTAGATCAAATACAACAAGAAGAAGGACATGTATAGTGTGATCAATATTTTTTAAATAGATTTTTATACCCTCCAACTTGAAAAGGAGGATATATTAACTTTGTCATTTGGCTACGACGAATATATAGGGATGATATTCGTCGTAGCCATAAAGTATATATATACATGATCAGCATAAAATTCTAAGTCAATTTAATGACGTCCGTCCATCTGCCTGTCTTTTGAAATCACGATACAGCCAACCTATTTGTATTGGGTCTAGGATGGTGGGTATTGAAAATTAAATATATATGTGTACGTTTTGGTGTAGCCGCCATAAAACGGTACCTCCCGATATTCGGTATTTTGATGATTTTCGCCACATTTTCTTCACGGATTTGTCTAAAACTTGGTATTTGTAAGTTATAATGGGTTCTAGCTCCGGTGTGGAAACATTGTAGGTATAAGTCTACGTTTTTGTGTAGCCCCAATATAACTTTACCTCACGATATTCGGCATTTTTATGATTTTTGCGCATTTTTTTCACGGATTTGTCTAAAAATTGTTGTTTGTAGGTCATAATAGGTTTTAGCTCTGAAACAATGTAGGTATAGGTCTACGTTTTTGTATAGCCCTCATATAACTGTATCTAGCTTGTTCTTTTCCCGACATTGATTAAATTGGAATAGGAAGGTTATGGGTCCAATTTTTTCGCTACCTATGGCTTAATTGGTTATTATTTTGAAACCAAGCTGTTATTTCGACCCGGCCGAACTATGAATATTCTCCACCATTTGGAACGAAATTGGCAATTTTCAAAAAAATAAATAAAATCCGTATGTATACGACGACGTGGACCTGCATAGGCAAATTTTGTCATAAGCGAAACTAGAAAAAATACGGCTAATAATGTAGCTAAAACCATCAAAATACCGAATATAGGGAGGTACCATTATATGGGCGCTATACGAAGGCGTGTACCTGCATGGACGCTAAATCGACATAGAATTTTATGCTTATAAAGAATATATATACTTTGTGGGGTCTAAAATGTATATTTTGAGGTATTACAAACGGAATGACAAACATAATATACCTTCCATACTGTGGTGGAGGGTATAATAAGAGAATTTTTTCCTGGCCTTATCCCAAAAGAACAAAGAAGTTTAGATTGTCTGATTTCAATCTAAGGCAATAATTTGAACTTGGTCAACATAAAGTACTTGGTTCTTTTACGAAGAAGCGAGTCTTCGCTAGATATATATTCTTCTATATACTCCCACTTTAACATTCGATACTTAGCTGTTTCTATCGCTATTTTAAATGTAATCAAGCTAAAATTGTACACAGTCAAATTAATTTCCATCAATATTTCCATGAATTCGTCTACAAATATGTACATTAAACCTTGCTACCTACCTTTAATCTCCTTAAAATAACATCTGGGAGTTATACTATTGTGATTTTGTTTTTTTTTATTATTAATTTTTTCATTGAAATATTTTTTAATAGGTTTCCTCGTAGTATTATTAACTTATGATGTTTTCTGGTGATCAATTGTCAAATTGTTTTGTTTTCCTAGCTTTTTTTACTCGTGCACTTGATATGACAAAATTTGTGATAGACTGAGAAAAATGTGTTTAAAACGTGTTTTACATCTATCATTTGAATTTTACACTTTTTAATTTGTTGTGTTGTGTTTTGTTGGTTTCCTGTTTTTTTTTTTATTATGATTATTAATAAATACTAGTTGACTAAATAAGTTAACAGAAAGAGAACAGAATTAAAGAATAAAATGCTATGTTTCTATATAAAAGCCTTCTAGAACTAAAGGCATTCACAAATATTTATTTTTTAAATTTCGGTTTTTGTATCATTTTGCTTGACCTTTTATAATAGTATTTAGTTAATATTATTATCTTTAATTGTTCAAGTATTTTGCTTTACTTCTTTGTGTTAAGTTTCTTTTTTTTTGTTTTTGTGTGTGTTGTCTTATTGTAATTATATACTTTGGAATATATATATAAATATTTATAGAGATAATTATAGCATGCCTTTATGTATATTATTTCACAAAAACAACAAAAAAACATTAGCATTTAAAAATCTGGTTTAGAATTATCATAAGAACAATATTACGTGTATTTAATTAATTTATTCATTCTCAGTTTTCTTTTTCTTTTTTTGTAATCAGATCGTTATTAGAAGTAATTCTAAAAGTTAGTGAAATGAAGTGTTGTTAGGGTATTTGGTTTTGTTGTGTTATTGGATTTTATTTTGACACTCCACCACAAATTTACTTGTGTTTACGTTGAGCCATTTTAAGTTCTTTCGACCAGACCAAATTGTTCAATACCTCGCCAAACATATAGAGACCCAATGTAAATACCAATGAACCGATAAAGAATACAATACGTTGTGGCAATTGTAGAACTTCCAAGACGGGATATACCCAAACGCCCGAATAGTGCTTAATCACATGCAACCACACCAAGTAGGCCAACATAAAGGCCGATAAGCCGGCCAGACCTTTGAAACGTGATGGATAAGAACGGAAGGAGATAAACATTTCCAAGACAATGAACACAACAATATTGGTGTGCATAATGTGGTTAAGCCAGCTGGAAAAAAAGAAGTAGAAAAGAAAAATGATCAATAATGTTATTTATGAAGAGGTTCTGGGAAATAATATGAGCCAAAATAATTTCCATTCATAATACAACATGCACATACCTTGGGAATACAGCATCCAAGACCCGTGGGAAGACCAATTCACGATCGACAGCATACAGACCCCAGAAGGTAATGCCAACATTTAGTGCAATGGGGAAAGCAAATGTGGTCATCATGTAATCCTTAATTTTTCGAATCAATGGTGTTTTCTTGGGCATTACCTCATTGCTGCCAACGAAATCATTTACCAACGAAATGGTATAATATAAAGCTTGAATGATCTGAAAAGAAGGCAGAAAATAAAGCAGATTTTAGGAGAAAGACAATATTGTGTAGATGAATAAACCAAAAAAATGTTCAAAATTTTTTAAGTTTGGGTAAAGTTCCAAGGCTTAACTCTAGTTCAGTAAAAAATCTTCAATTTTTTTTAAATTTTCTAGTGGTAGGAATTTTTCCCTGATTCCGGGAAACTATTTTTTTCTTGGGAGACGGACCTGGACCCCATATTTTTGACCTGAAAGTCCGGGTTAAAAACCCGGACTAGACGCGGATCCACCTACCTATCCAACGAGTGGTCACATAATGGAGTTATTTATTAGCGATTCGGAAGTTATTATCAAATTATCGATTATTATAAAAACCCCCAAAAAGTCGAAAAACGGGCAAATTATGGGGGTCAACAAAATTGATGCCAAATTTAACACTAACACTCTTAATTTTCCAAAATGCTACAATTTGTGCTAATACCTGTTTCGGGTCCAGAGATATTCTCTTCTAGTCCGGATTTTTTATAAAACTCACAAAAAAGGTTGAAAAATGGCCCATTATGGAGGTCAACAAAATTGATGCCAAATTATTGCTGAAACTCTTACCATTCCAAAATGCTACAATTTGTGCTAATACCTTTTTCGGGTCCAGAGATATACAATTCTGGGTATGTTCAACCAATAATTGGACTATAACGTCCCAATCGCTTATAAATAACCCCATCATGTGACAACTTACTTATTGGATAGGTATTTCCACTTAAGTGGAAGGGTAAGTGGATCCGGGTCTTAAACTCGGACTCTGGAAAAAATTTCGAAAACATAGAAGAGTTTTTACTAGACCAAAGTTGTTCCAGTTAAAAGTCTGAATGTTTGTTGAAAAGAACATGCGTTTTGTGTTGTAGTTGAAATTTAAGGGCGAATCTTGTTTTGCCACTTTATTGTTTTGCCACTTTATCAAATAGACTTTGTTATGGACTCGTTATATGATCGGATACGTGACAACAAACACAAAGTTCATCCAATAACAATACACGTGTATTGATATCAATATCATTCTGATTTATTTTTCAAATCAAATAGAGAGTAAAGGAAATTTTTGTAATCTCCATTGTAAAATGGAGGGTATATTAGAAATATTCATCGAAGACCCCATAAACGTAGTAATGGATCAGCGTACAATTCAATGTCGATGTATAATGCAACTCTGTTCGTCTGTTGAAACCATTATTATATAACTTTAAAATTATGCGCATGCTTTGATATTGTCCTAAGGGTGTTAGCTATTGAAAATTAAATATACATCGGTCAATGTTTAGATGTCGCCCCTTATAATGGTACCTCCTGATTTTCGGTATTTTGATTCTAATTTCTAGCCGAATTCGACATTTTGGTTTCTATATTAACTCCTGGGTATAATCCCAATTAAACCGTACCTACAGATTTTCGGTATTTTGGAGCTTCGGGACCCATTTCCAATCAAATCAAGAGTAATTTAGTATTTCGGCTTATCGGTTGGCCGTTTAACTCTACGAAAAAATATTCAATGTAAGTCCACTTTTTGGTATAGTCCCCAAAAGTTAAACTTTGATCTTAACTTTTCCTTAAGAATCACTGAATCAATTTTTATGAAACCACTGTGCTACATACTTGAAGGCAATAATTTGAACTTGGTCAACATAAAGTACTTGGTTCTTTTACGAAGAAGCGAGTCTTCGCTAGATATATATTCTTCTATATACTCCCACTTTAACATTCGATACTTAGCTGTTTCTATCGCTATTTTAAATGTAATCAAGCTAAAATTGTACACAGTCAAATTAATTTCCATCAATATTTCCATGAATTCGTCTACAAATATGTACATTAAACCTTGCTACCTACCTTTAATCTCCTTAAAATAACATCTGGGAGTTATACTATTGTGATTTTGTTTTTTTTTATTATTAATTTTTTCATTGAAATATTTTTTAATAGGTTTCCTCGTAGTATTATTAACTTATGATGTTTTCTGGTGATCAATTGTCAAATTGTTTTGTTTTCCTAGCTTTTTTTACTCGTGCACTTGATATGACAAAATTTGTGATAGACTGAGAAAAATGTGTTTAAAACGTGTTTTACATCTATCATTTGAATTTTACACTTTTTAATTTGTTGTGTTGTGTTTTGTTGGTTTCCTGTTTTTTTTTTTATTATGATTATTAATAAATACTAGTTGACTAAATAAGTTAACAGAAAGAGAACAGAATTAAAGAATAAAATGCTATGTTTCTATATAAAAGCCTTCTAGAACTAAAGGCATTCACAAATATTTATTTTTTAAATTTCGGTTTTTGTATCATTTTGCTTGACCTTTTATAATAGTATTTAGTTAATATTATTATCTTTAATTGTTCAAGTATTTTGCTTTACTTCTTTGTGTTAAGTTTCTTTTTTTTTGTTTTTGTGTGTGTTGTCTTATTGTAATTATATACTTTGGAATATATATATAAATATTTATAGAGATAATTATAGCATGCCTTTATGTATATTATTTCACAAAAACAACAAAAAAACATTAGCATTTAAAAATCTGGTTTAGAATTATCATAAGAACAATATTACGTGTATTTAATTAATTTATTCATTCTCAGTTTTCTTTTTCTTTTTTTGTAATCAGATCGTTATTAGAAGTAATTCTAAAAGTTAGTGAAATGAAGTGTTGTTAGGGTATTTGGTTTTGTTGTGTTATTGGATTTTATTTTGACACTCCACCACAAATTTACTTGTGTTTACGTTGAGCCATTTTAAGTTCTTTCGACCAGACCAAATTGTTCAATACCTCGCCAAACATATAGAGACCCAATGTAAATACCAATGAACCGATAAAGAATACAATACGTTGTGGCAATTGTAGAACTTCCAAGACGGGATATACCCAAACGCCCGAATAGTGCTTAATCACATGCAACCACACCAAGTAGGCCAACATAAAGGCCGATAAGCCGGCCAGACCTTTGAAACGTGATGGATAAGAACGGAAGGAGATAAACATTTCCAAGACAATGAACACAACAATATTGGTGTGCATAATGTGGTTAAGCCAGCTGGAAAAAAAGAAGTAGAAAAGAAAAATGATCAATAATGTTATTTATGAAGAGGTTCTGGGAAATAATATGAGCCAAAATAATTTCCATTCATAATACAACATGCACATACCTTGGGAATACAGCATCCAAGACCCGTGGGAAGACCAATTCACGATCGACAGCATACAGACCCCAGAAGGTAATGCCAACATTTAGTGCAATGGGGAAAGCAAATGTGGTCATCATGTAATCCTTAATTTTTCGAATCAATGGTGTTTTCTTGGGCATTACCTCATTGCTGCCAACGAAATCATTTACCAACGAAATGGTATAATATAAAGCTTGAATGATCTGAAAAGAAGGCAGAAAATAAAGCAGATTTTAGGAGAAAGACAATATTGTGTAGATGAATAAACCAAAAAAATGTTCAAAATTTTTTAAGTTTGGGTAAAGTTCCAAGGCTTAACTCTAGTTCAGTAAAAAATCTTCAATTTTTTTTAAATTTTCTAGTGGTAGGAATTTTTTCCCTGATTCCGGGAAACTATTTTTTTCTTGGGAGACGGACCTGGACCCCATATTTTTGACCTGAAAGTCCGGGTTAAAAACCCGGACTAGACGCGGATCCACCTACCTATCCAACGAGTGGTCACATAATGGAGTTATTTATTAGCGATTCGGAAGTTATTATCAAATTATCGATTATTATAAAAACCCCCAAAAAGTCGAAAAACGGGCAAATTATGGGGGTCAACAAAATTGATGCCAAATTTAACACTAACACTCTTAATTTTCCAAAATGCTACAATTTGTGCTAATACCTGTTTCGGGTCCAGAGATATTCTCTTCTAGTCCGGATTTTTTATAAAACTCACAAAAAAGGTTGAAAAATGGCCCATTATGGAGGTCAACAAAATTGATGCCAAATTATTGCTGAAACTCTTACCATTCCAAAATGCTACAATTTGTGCTAATACCTTTTTCGGGTCCAGAGATATACAATTCTGGGTATGTTCAACCAATAATTGGACTATAACGTCCCAATCGCTTATAAATAACCCCATCATGTGACAACTTACTTATTGGATAGGTATTTCCACTTAAGTGGAAGGGTAAGTGGATCCGGGTCTTAAACTCGGACTCTGGAAAAAATTTCGAAAACATAGAAGAGTTTTTACTAGACCAAAGTTGTTCCAGTTAAAAGTCTGAATGTTTGTTGAAAAGAACATGCGTTTTGTGTTGTAGTTGAAATTTAAGGGCGAATCTTGTTTTGCCACTTTATTGTTTTGCCACTTTATCAAATAGACTTTGTTATGGACTCGTTATATGATCGGATACGTGACAACAAACACAAAGTTCATCCAATAACAATACACGTGTATTGATATCAATATCATTCTGATTTATTTTTCAAATCAAATAGAGAGTAAAGGAAATTTTTGTAATCTCCATTGTAAAATGGAGGGTATATTAGAAATATTCATCGAAGACCCCATAAACGTAGTAATGGATCAGCGTACAATTCAATGTCGATGTATAATGCAACTCTGTTCGTCTGTTGAAACCATTATTATATAACTTTAAAATTATGCGCATGCTTTGATATTGTCCTAAGGGTGTTAGCTATTGAAAATTAAATATACATCGGTCAATGTTTAGATGTCGCCCCTTATAATGGTACCTCCTGATTTTCGGTATTTTGATTCTAATTTCTAGCCGAATTCGACATTTTGGTTTCTATATTAACTCCTGGGTATAATCCCAATTAAACCGTACCTACAGATTTTCGGTATTTTGGAGCTTCGGGACCCATTTCCAATCAAATCAAGAGTAATTTAGTATTTCGGCTTATCGGTTGGCCGTTTAACTCTACGAAAAAATATTCAATGTAAGTCCACTTTTTGGTATAGTCCCCAAAAGTTAAACTTTGATCTTAACTTTTCCTTAAGAATCACTGAATCAATTTTTATGAAACCACTGTGCTACATACTTGAAGATGCAGAGTAGTTTGAACTATTATTCTAACACGCGCTCATTGTCTTACTGATTGTTAATAGCTTGTTTGATTCAGTTCGCAGTATTAACAGCTCTGTTTTTTTTAAACTTTTTTATTTACGGATTACAATAGTTGGAGTTGTTTGTTGCTTTAAAAGTAAAGATAATTGTTCCCATGTTTATTATAGTAATTAACTAATGGGCGCAATAGCCTTAAATGACATGTGTAATAAATGAAATGCAATAACAACAAGTTAAAAAGATGTTACGATCGGCTGAATCCAAGTTTAATAGCCTCCACCACGTTTTGTGGTCAAAACGGAAATCCTTAAAATTCCTATAATTTGGAAGTACCGTTATATGGGTCCTTTGCCTACATTGAATATTTTTTTAATATGAGTTAATCTACCCGCAGTGAACTCTAAATATCAAGTAGCAAAATGGAATTGAAACCTTTAAAGTGCCAAATATCAGGACACTATACCAAAAAGTGAACCTAAATAGCAAATTTAGTTTAAAATGGTCGCCAAAACCTTCAACAAACCTTCATTGAATATGTTTCGAGGACTAAATCTACCCAACGAATTGTCAAAATTAACAAGGATAATGTACAGTTCAAAAAAGTCAGGTTCAGACGGAATTAGCATTTTCTAAATCTCACAAGTGTTACTAGATTTGATACTTTTTTAAGTAGCCAACCTTGGGCCGGGGTTTGAGATTTTCTCCTCTCTGGTATGTGCAATGTGCACATTTTACATTCAAAACATCATTTCCAAGAACTGAATAGAACCATGCAACAAAAGGAAGCATCTATTGCAAACTCTTAATTCCGTTCGAAAAATACCGAATACTTAGGGAATATACCACAATTTTGATAGTTTTTTTTATCTCTCCAAACACGGAAAAATCGGAGTCGTCGTCCCACCCACTTAGAAGTCATGGCCCATATGTTGCAGTAACCTGTGATTATTCCCACCACAATTTTTTAGTCTGATTTCGCCATCAGTAGATTTTTACAGGACATTTAATCACTGGTTTTGTCTCCGCCTGTGCCACATGTCCCAGAATCGGAAAAAGTCCAAAGGTATGGCTGCACCACTATTCAAGTTCTCTGAGACTCAGGGCGCACCTGGCCGCGAGCATCTTTACAAATAGACTTAAGAGCTATATGTTAGGTAGGGTATCTAGTGTAGCTTGGGGTGTACTCCGAAATGCACCTGATCAATAGAGATGCGGATCTTTGTCCTAAGGGTGTTAGCTATAGAAAAATTTAAATATATATCGGTCAATGTTTAGGTATCGCCCCTTATAATGGTACCTCCTGATTTTCGGTATTTTGATTCTAAATTCTAGCCGAATCAGGGGTAGTTCGACATTTTGGTTTCTATATTAACTCCTGGGTATAATCCCCATTAAGCCGTACCTACAGATTTTCGGTATTTTGGAGGTTCGGGACCCTCCAGCTTGGGGTGTACTCCGAAATGCACCTGATCAATAGAGATGCGGATCTTTGAACTTTATCAATGCTTTTCTTATGAGATGTTTTCCTTAACGTGTGTCACCAAACGAAAAGCAAGGTCTTCTGGAAATTATCGACCAGGAGACCTTAGGTAGCATGCAACCGGTTTCTAAGCCCTGTAATATGGGAAATGACCCATTTTCAATACCAAAAATTTTTATGAGACAAATTTGAGAAGCTAGAGAGATTTCCACAGACGTGGCTAAATCGACAAATAATTTTATGTCGATCAGTAATATACACACTTTGTGTCGTCTAAAATGTTTCTTTCGAGGAGTTGCTACAAATGGAATGACCCACTTAATATACCCTCCATAGTAGTATTAAATGTAATATAGATTGGTAACCCTGACATTGTATCTTCTTCTTGTTTAATAACAATCTTTGAGGCACTTTCTTTCGCCCCTTTTTCATGTAACAACACACACACACACATAACCACTCACACGGAACTGTCGCAAACACTATTCACTATGAGATAAGATTAAGACAAAACCTTTATGAACTTTCACCCCACTTTCCAACACGCAACGATGTTATTTGGAAAATTTCGAAAAAAAAAAAAAACAGATAATTGTCTTACCGCATCTAAAAATGTTAAATATTTAAATTTGCCACCAAATGGATTGTGCATAATGTTGGCGGATTGTGGGAAGTGGACATATTTGTAATCGTAATAGACGGCATAGCTGAATTGTACGGCAGCCGTCAGATGCACCAAAACACGTAGAGTACCGTAAATTCCATGGTAGGCCGTTTCGGCAACCGAAGTTCCTTTACTTTTTGCCATGTTTCGATGGATTTTCTTGTCTAAACTGTCTCGATTTTTTTAATAATTTATCCGCAGCAAACGAAACGAAAACAAACTGCCCGGAATGACAGACGCACAACTAAAACACTTCCAATTCAAAACTAATCAATTCTTTTGATTGTCTGGCATGTCAACAATGAACCACAAAAAAAAGAGCAAACTTTGACAGACGACAAAAGCAAATAAATGGGAGAGAGAGTGTGTGAGAGAGAAATGCAAAAATTGATAAGGGTTGTCGTGTTGCGTTATTTGTGCGTGTTGCGTGCAATTGAATTTTGGCGATTTTTTCAGTTGTGCTCAAACGGAAGTGGGCCAGTGATAATAATACTGGATTATTTTTAGTTTGCAAATAATTATTGTACAGTTAATTTAATACAAATATATGATGTTAGCTTCTTATCAGTATATTATCATGGAGATAAACTATAAAGATTATATTATCAATATAGCACACGTCATGGGATTTTAGTTTTTTATTCGGCATTTTAATAATTTTAGCTACATTTTCTAACGGAATTGTTTGAAATTTGGTATTATGAGTTTGTATTACGAATTACCCCTATAACAACATGCTTTCTAAAGCTTGCATTTAATCATACCACCTAATAATCAGTATTTTGATGATTAACGACACATTTTCTAATGGAATTGCTTGAAGTTTGGGTGTTAACTTTCTTAATGGCTACAACACTATCGGCAGAAAAGTTTCTATGGAGGACCTCGTTTACCTACATGCCTTGAACAACAGTACTTCCTGATACTCGGTATTTTCAATCAATGAGAAGACTTCCTTCTATGCGAAGACCTTCTCGCCTCCTACGAGAAGACCTTCTCGCCTCCTACGAGAAGACCTTCTCGCCTCCTACGAGAAGACCTTCTCGCCTCCTACGAGAAGACCTTCTCGCCTCCTACGAGAAGACCTTCTCGCCTCCTACGAGAAGACTTTCTCGCCTTCTATGCGAATATCTTCTGACCTTCTATGCGAATATCTTCTGACCTTCTATGCAAAGATCTTCTGACCTTCTATGCGAAGATCTTCTGGCCTTCTATACGAAGATTTTCTGGCCTTCTATGAGAAGGTCTTCTCGCCTTCTATGAGAAGGTCTTCTCGTCTTCTATGAGAAGGTCTTCTCGCCTTCTATGAGAAGATCTTCTCGCCTTCTATGAGAAGATCTTCTCGCATACTTTGGGAAGACCTTCTGACCTTCTATGAGAAGACCTTCTGGACTTCTATGAGAAGTCCTCCTTTTGGCCTTCTATGTAAAGACCTTCTCGTCTTCTATGAGAAGACTCTCTGGCCCTCTATGAGAAGACCTTTTGGCCTTCTATGAGAAGACCTTCTGGCCCTCTACGGGAAGACCTTCTGGCCTTCTATGAGAAGACCTTCTGGCCCTCTACGAGAGGATCTTCTGGCCTTCTATGATAAAACTTTCTGGCCTTCTATGAGAACAGCAACCGTCCTTCTATGTGAAGACCTTCTCGTCTTCTTTAAGAAGGCCTTCTCGCCTTCTATGAGAAGTCTTTCTGGCCTTCTATGAGAAGACCTTCTGGCCTTCTATGGCCTTCTGTGAAATGACCTTCTCGCCTTCTGTGAGAAGACCTTCTCGCCTTCCGTGAGAAGACCTTCTCGCCTTCTATGAGAATACCTTCTCGCCTTCTGTGAGAAGACCTTCTCGACTTCTGTGAGAAGACCTTCCCGCCTTCTATGCGAAGACCTTCTGACCTTCTATGAGAAGACCTTCTGGCCTTCTATGAGAAGACCTACTGGCCTTCTATGAGAATATCTTCTCGCTTTCTGTGAGAAGACCTTCCCGCCTTCTACGCGAAGATCTTCTGGCCTTCTATACGGAGACCTTCCGGCCTATTATGCGAAGACCTTCTGGCCTTCTATGGGAAGATTTTTTCGCCTTTTACGAGAAGACCCTCTGGCCTTCTATGAGAAAACCTTCACGCCTTCTATGAGAAGGCCTTCTGGCGTCCTATGTGCAGACAAGCTGCTCTTCCATCAGAATACCTTTTGGCCTTCTATGAGAAGACCTTCTGGATTTCTGTGAGAAGATCTTCTATGAGCTTTTAAGGGAAACGCTTTGGGAAATTAAAGTCGATGAAGACATTTAAGTTTCATTTTTCGCTTTACCACATTCCGTACTATATTTTCGAAACTCAATTTTCGATAATAATACGAATTGACATTGTTGTATCATTCATACATTTTTTATTTGTCTCTGCACTATTTATTTATCAATTTCATTTGAAATTGTTTTCCACACGTAAAATTCCCCCCAAAAAGAGTAAGGAATAAAAACGGAAAGCTATTATTACTCTATAAATAAACATGTTAATGCATGCATAGCAATTTACTTGTTAAGGATATTGGATTCTTTTCACATTACAAAGGTTAACAAAATTGAAGCGAAGGTCATAGGGTGGTGGTGATGGTGGTGGGTGAGTGATAATTATTTGTTTACTTAACTATGAATGAACTAGAATATTAAAATTAAGACTATGAAATTGTTGTTATATTCTGTACCATGTAAGGGAGGATATATATTAAGTTTGTCGTGTCGTTTGATATTTCAATAAACGTGAACTTTTTTTTTTAAAAATATTTTTAAAGGACTATCAGAACATTGAATGTGACATTTTTAACGAATATTTAGGGTCAAGGACAAACAGGTCACTAGAATTGCCTTTTTTTTAACAATATTTTTGCAAGGACCATCAGATTATTAAGCGTGGATTGGTTAAGAATAGTTTTCAGAGACCCACAGAATTTGTTTCAAGCTCCATCAGACCAATAAGTTTGGATATTGTTGGAAATAAAGACCAAAAAGCGTGTATCGTGCGTGTAAGGATATTGTATTTCAAGGACTAAAAGACAAGTTATCCTAGATGTTTAAGAATATTTTTTTACTTCCTAAAATTATTTTTATTTATTTAATATTTTTCAAATCCACAAATTTTGGTTTTACAGTAAAATATTCAAATATATGTTTTGGTTAAATAATTATTCCTTTGTTTCCTGTTCCTTGCTCTCGTCCTCATCATCCGATGATGAAGATGTTGTCTCCAATTTAATTTCCGTCAACTCCTGTTCATCTTCATTGTCATCGTCATCAACGTTGGCATTGAGAGTGGTATCGGTCATATCAACACTTTCCATTACCAATTGGGGTGGATCCTTCAATTCCTCCCCTCCCTCCTTACCAGCACCCCCTCTCTCCTTCGAAGTTGTGGGTTTCTCGTCAAAAAGAGGATTATCAAATGCTCTCTTGCTACGAACATCACCACTTTCAGCATCATAGCCCATGCGGAAACCCTCCGCTGCTGATCTTCCACCCACATCTGCGGTGGTCATTACACTGGCCCGGGCATTATCAAAACGAGCAAAGACGGCATCACGTCTTTGGAATAATGAACGCCAACGATTTGGATCATACACCCATCGGGGGACATAATGGAGATAATGATTGTCGGGTTGGTAATGGGCAAAGATGACCAAAGCCACAACAGAGACAAACATCAGACACAGCAGAATTAATAAAATCGAACCAAAGGTGACATTGGGATTATAGGGCCGCCCAGAATATTCAATGCCAAAGATATGCTGCTTGTCCAATTTCAGCTTGGCTCTCCAGTCTAGCGTCTCATTTAGCTTGCTTAAAAATTTAATGCTCTTCTCCTTGTAACCATCCCGATCAACAATAACAGCCTGCAAATAGTTACCATAATTCTGGGAATTAACATAATTGACATAGTAATCCAAATCATCCTGCATGTCTTGGTCTCGCACTGCCCACTTTAGGATATCTTCCAAGATATGTAAACGGCCATCTTCACAAAACTCCACCTGGAATTTTATGACCGCACCACAAATTGCACAACAGCTGCCATAGGGCATGACGGGTACCAGACAATGGGGTCGTTCACAGGACTCCACAATGTTGTGGCATATGGGTTCACCGAAATTATTGAAATCCTTGTGGCAGCCACACACATCATGATGATAGAATTCCACCATAACTCCAGCCTGATTTTTAAACAGGAACTGACCCAAATCATTGTAAAGTAACTGCCTTAGGTAATCCCGCGACAGCAGCGATCCAGCAAAACTCATTTGTCCCATTCTCAAATATTCAATATTTTCCAAATCCAAGGCCACCGGACCATTAGCTTGTATCACCACCGATTCATTGTTGCACGGCACCCTTTCCATATCGGGTATGGCTTTGTTGGCAGCGAAATCATTCGAGGATCTCCAAGTCTTGGGATCAAACCATTTTCGTATCTTCGGCTCTTTTAGGAAAGCCTTACCCTTATCACACTCCCTTTCGTTGGCATTACCCTCCAGGGTAATTGTTGATTCCCTGGGCAGAAAAATAGCACCATCTTTGGGTAAAACAAATCCTCCCACATCCACATGGCTGGGTAGGGGTAATAGGGCTTGATATGTCTCGGGAAAAATGACTTGCTCCCGACTGCAAGGCAAATGTTCATCCAACCACGCAGCAGGATTATCAAAACCTGGACTATCCACAAGCCATTTTGTCGCCATGGTGTTGGATATATGAAGCAGTAGCTGCAGCCAAATTGCTGGGCGTAAAAATTCCAGCATCGTTGTTTGTGTTTTGTTCGCTGGCGTTTCAATAACTCGACTGAGCCATCGAAATGTTTGAAGTGGTGGCTGGGCGATTTAAATGAAGACCTCTGTGATTTAATTAGGGGGCGTCTGGTTTGTTTTTATTATCTGTTTCTTCCTTCCCTTCTACTTGGGGTACATTTTATCGCGTATTTTTATACCCTACACCGCATATGTAGTGGTAAGGGTATTATGTCTTTGTGCATTTGATTGTAACATCCAGAAGGAAGCGAGATAGACCCATAGTTACTTTTGGAGATATTCATAGAATCACTCTCTGAGTCGATTTATGTATGTCAGTACGTCTGTCCGTCCGTCAGTCCATGTATTTTTGTGAACATAATGCAGGTCGCATTTATTATCCGACTGAGATGAAATTTTCCAATTTGTTTTGCTCAAGGACGAACCCTATTGAAATTGGTGAGAGTCGGTTCAAATTTAGATATAGCTCCCATATAAAAATCTTCACCCGATTTCGGGTTTATTGTGCACCAAATAGCCAATATCAGTCCAAATGACCTGAATTTTGGTACATTCGACCGAATTTAGCGTAAAAGCAAGTACATCAAATTTGGTGGAAATCGGTTCACATATAGCTATAGCTCCCATAAATATTTTTCAAGCGATTTGGGGTTTAAAGACCCTTACACTCGTAATATGTACTCCACAAGAATGATATTTTGTACCAGATAAGGAGCTCAAAAATAGCTTTGCCAAATTTTATCGAGATCGGATCAGATTAGGATATAGTTCCCATATATACATATAATTATATTATCCCAGTTTAATGTGAACCAAATGTCTAAATCATCCCAAATGGGCAACAATGATATTTGACACCGGGTGTCAGATAATGCTCGAAAATACCTTTGCCAAATTTTATAGAGATCGGTTCAGATTTTTATATAGCTTCGATACACATCTTCATACGATTTTATGGTTGTTACTCACCATATACAGAGTGAGATAAAACAACTGCAACAAAGTCTAACGCCATAATTTTAATTTTTTTTTTAAATTTTATTGAATGAAAGCAAAAACAAATCGGAAATAGCTTCAAATTTTAGAATAAGTTTAAGTTTGTTCGAATTGGTCACGTTTGGCACGAATTATGACCTTCAGACGGCCAATGAAACCGTCACACGAATATTGCTCTGCGGTATTTTGGCCCATTTCCGGCGAAGCGCTTGCTTAAGGTGATCGACACTTTGGTATTTTTTAGTGCCAACCTTGCTTTCCAAAATACTCCAGACTCAATAGTCTGGTATCGGGTGGCCATTGTGGGCTGGAAATGAAGCGAGGAACCTCATTTTGTAACCATTCTTGGGTGGCGCTTTCTGAGTGCGATGGTGATGAGTCCTGTTAGAATGTCCAAGGTCTGCGGCCAAAATGTTTGCATACCCAAGGCTCTAATACACCCTCCAGAATATTTTCGCGATAATATTCGGCATTTATTCTTAGGCCACGGTAGATCAATACAAGCGAAGAGCGACCATCGGCTGTTATGGCGGTCCACATCATCACCATGGCCGGCGCTTGAGTTCTGTGGCCAACCGAAGGTGCACATTTTCTGCAGATCCTCTTTGGCAAGCGCCGATCACACGATAATTTTGTTTGTTTACAAACTGCTGGACAACAAATGTTTTCTCATCGGAGAAAACCAAATTCGGCAGCTCACCACTTTCGGCCAAACGAAGCAGCCCTTTAGCTCTTTTGATTCTATTTTCTTTCTGTAGCGGTGTAAGTTCTTGCACTTTTTGGAATTTCAATGGCTTTAACCCGAGCTCATTTTTTAATATTTGCCAAATGGAATATTGCGATATGTTCAGCTCGCGAGCCATTTTTCGGCCACTGCGACGCTGGTTTCGATCAAGTCGCTTCTTTACTTTTCAAACCATTCAAAACAAACACATTTCTGCTGATGTTGCTGTTTTCTTCCGTCCACTTCCTTGACGTCGGGCTACGCCACCAATATCACGGTAACGAGCGATGTTACGAGACACAAAAGATGTATTCACATTGAAATGCTGGAGTGCTATAACGATCGCCACTTGAAGTTTTCCAGCCAAATATAAAGAACAACATTGCTAAAGGAAGCCACGATTCATGGACAGGAAGTTCTCAAAAATAGTTTTATAACTCCACGATACTTTGATAAGAAGTCCTTAAAAAATATGTTTTAAAAAAATCCGCTATCTGCTGTCCAAGGTCTTTAAAAAACGAGGAACTCCTTGCAAAATATTTTTAAAAAATGCCCACCCTTGACCAGAAACTCATTGAAAAGTATTTTTAAAAAATTCGCGATTCTTGGCCAGGAATCCCCTTAAAAATATTTTTAAAAATCTATAGGATGTGATGAAAAAACTGCAACCAAATTCAGACTGCTGTCATTTTGACAGTCGTCCGACAGCTGTTCAAATTATTCCAGTAACAGCTCATTATATTGTTTACAAGCGTTCAAAAGCATTTTGGTGAGAATTTCTAACAAAAAAAGTTGTTCGTGATGGAATTCAAGCGTGATAGTGTGATTTCTTTATATTTTGGCTTGAATTCCATCATCATTACGAATAACTTTTTGTTTTGGAAAATTCTCACCAAAATGCTTTTGAACGCTTGTGAACAATATAGTGAGCTGTCACTGGAATAATATTAGCAGCTGTCGGACGAGTGGCTTAGAAATGAAAGCAATCTGAAGTTGGTTGCAGTTTTTTATATCACCCTGTATATCAGTCTTAGGTCAGATACGAATTGGTCAATATTGGCCAACTGCTTCGGAGCCTCTCCCATAAAGGGTCAACAGTTTGAATAATCACAACTCAAGGCGAGGACTATACATCTGATCGACTGATACTATTTTATTTGTTTACCTTCAAATCTTAAAGGCAAGGGACTGCACCGTACTTATATTTTTTGGCAATAATACCTACACATACATTTTGATTATAGTAATAATTTCCATTTCGGACGGCATTCATGTGGTAGGCTCTGATATTTTATTTACTTTTCACTCTTTCGTTCATCGTTCGCATTTCAAGAGATATGGGTCAATGCTTCTTTCGGAAAAATGTTTATTACTTTTCTCTTGTTATTGTTTCTTTTTTCGTTTTTTATTTTCACCATCAATTAAATAAATGTGCTTAATTAGTGTTGTAGTTGCTGTTGTTATTGTTGTTATTAATAAAGATTTTTTGCTGTGTTTTTTGTTAATAATTTCCTGACAAATGCAGGTCATTACATTTTTATGGATTTCCATTGCAAATTTGTTCTGAAACTTTTTATGAGATTTCTTTTTCGTTCGTCCATGAAGATTTTTGTGTTTTTTAAGTTGGTAATCAAAGTCGAGGCATAAAGTAATTGCCTTGAGGAGGTGGTGTATGATCTGAATTCATAAATATTTACATGTGCAGATATACATATATATTAATGAGATCGTATATAGTATATTGAACAAAGTTCAATTACGACTTTAGTTGATAATAAAATGTATAGAGGAGAAGATCAGAGAGGCCTTTAAAATATGGAGAACTTTTGAACATGATATAATGAAAAGAACTTCGAGGTATAAAATATCTCTACAAAGGTACCATTATATTGGGGCTATACCAAAACGTGGACCTATACATGCAATGTTTCGCCACCGAGGATAGAACCCATTATGACCAACAAATGCCAAATTTTAGAAAAATCCGTGAAAAAGTGTGACAAAAAACATCAAAATACCGAATATGGGGAGGTACCGTTATATGGGGACCGATATATCTCATTTTCAATACCAACCATCCTAGACCCAATACAAATTATTCTGCTAAATTTTGACGCTCTACGTCATATAATGTGGCCTGTATCGTGATTTCAATAGACAGACAGACAGACGGACGGACATCGTTAAATCGACTTCGAATTTTATGCTGATTATGAATATATATATATGTATATACTTTATTGAGTCTACGACGAATATTTAGGGATGTTACAAACGGAATGACAAATTTAATATACCCTCCTTTTCAAGGTGGAGGGTATAAAAAAACGTTAAAATAGTGTTCTACAGGGAGGGATGAAAAAACTGCAACCAACTTCAGAATGCTGTCATTTCTAAGCCACTCGTCCCAAAGTTATTAAAATTATTCCAGTGACAGCTCATTTTATTGTTTGCAAGCGTACAAAAGCATTTAGATGAGAATTTTCCAGAAAAAAAGTTATTCGTGATGGAATTCAAGCGTGATGGTGTGATTTCTTTATATTTGGCTGGAAAACCGTAAGTGGCTATCGTTAGATCACTTCAGCACTTAAATGTATATAAATCTTTTGTGTCTCGTACCATCGCTCGTTACTGGTAGCGTGATACTGGTAACGTAGTCCGACCGACGTCAAGGAAGTGGACGGAAGAAAACAGCAACATCAGCAGAAATGGTTCGAAAAGTAAAGTAAAGCGACTTGATCGAAACCCGCGTCGCAGTGACCGAAAAATAGCTCGTGAAATGAACATATCGTAATATTCCATTCGGGACATATTGAAAAATGAGCTCGGGGTAAAGCCATAGAAATTCCAAAAGTGCAAGAACTTACACCGCAACAAAAAGAAAATAGACTCAAAAGAGCTGAAGAGTGCTGCGCTTTTCCGAAAGTGGTAAACTGACGAATTTGTTTTTTTCCGATGAGAAAACATTCGCTGTTCAGCAGTTTGTAAACAAACAAAATGATATTGTGATCGGCGCTTGCCAAAGAGGTCAGCTGAAAATGTGCACCTTCGGTTGGCCACCAGAACTCAAGTGCCGACCATGGTGATGGTGTGGGCTGCCATAACAGCCGATGTTCGCTCTACGCTCGTATTAATCGACCGTGGCATCAGAATAAATGCCGAATATTATCGCGAAAATATTCTGGTGGGTGTATTAAAGCCTTGGGGACGCAAACATTTTGTCCGCGGACCCTGTGCATTCCAACAGGACTCAGCACGCACCGCCCAAGAATGGTTACAAAATGAGGTTCCTCGCTTCATTTTCAGCGCACAATGTCCACCAAAATCTCTGGATACCAATCCGTTGGACTATTGTGTCTGGAGTATTTTGGAAAGCAAGGTTGGCACTAAAAAAATACCAAAGTGTCCATCACCTCAAGCAAGCGTTTCACCGGGAATGGGCCAAAATACCACAGGTGTGGGGCGCCATAACAGCCGATGGTCGCTCTCCGCTCGTATTAATCGACCGTGGCATCAGAATAAAAGACGAATATTATCGCGAAAGTATTCTGGAGGGTGTATTAAAGCCTTGGGCATGCAAACATTTTGGCCGCAGACCTTGGACATTCCAACACTACTCATGGTGCACTCAGCATGCACCGCCCAAGAATGGTTACAAAATGAGGTTCCTGGCTTCATTTCCAACGCACAATGGCCACCAAAATCATTTAAAATCATTCAATAAAATTTTAAAAAAAATGTAAAAATTATGGCGTTTGACTTTGTTGCAGTTTTTTTTATCTCACCTTGTATAGACGACCCTCAAACAGTCAAGATTGCCATCTGATATAATGAAAGGAACTCTGAGGCATAGAAGATCTCTAAAAAGGATTTTTTGGAAACTTCGTAAATATGAAAGGACTTCTTTTTTGTAGAGAGTCACCAGGAAACTCTCTATATAGAAGATTGTTAAAAAAACATCAAAATGGTGTTCTATGTGTCGAGGACCTCAGCAAAGATTATTTTTTAGTATTCTCTGTTCCTTCCTTACTTCTCTTCTACCCTTCTTGTTGTATGTCCGGAAAATTTATATAGTATACTTCATTAATCGTTTCCAATCGAAAACGCATTTCTCTACTTTTGTATTTCATTTATTATCAGCCAAACAATTTTTTTGTCCAACAACATGTGCGAAACATCATTGAAAAGTTTGATGACCGTTGAATTTGTTGTTTTATTTTGTGGTTATTGAAATGACAATGGCGTATGGCGCGTTTTTATTGTTTTTCTTTCAAGGAAATTCAACGTTGAAAAATGTGTGAAAGGAAACACATTTTTCAGGAAGTTAAGCTACGACGGAGTATTCTTTTTTTACGTAGGAGATTAATTTATAAAACAAAATCGAAATATTTGTAAAATTCAATTTCACTTACCAAATTCCAATAGGTCAAATACTGCAGTTTCTTCTCCATGGTATCGGGTACCATTTTTTGCACCTCCGTTGGCTTTGATTTATAACTCCGTTGCGTTTCAAATTTATGAAAATACAGGGCATACACAAATTGGCCGAGAGCCAAGAGATGAATAATGGTAACGAATACCCGCGATTTATATAATTCGACTTTTGTCATTTTGATGACTTTTTGGAGAGTTCGTTTACGGATGCAATTTAGATTGACTCACTTTAAGATTTCTGAAAAATCTACACTTTTTCAAAATTATAAATTTTTGACAATATGTTTAAAGAAACCATTAGATTAACCAAAAGACCAAACAAATAGATTTTTTAAGAATATATTTTCAAGAACAAGCAGACCTCTATGTTTGGTTTTAAAAAAAAATCAAGGATCAAATTTTCTTGGAGGAACCTTCCCACCAAAAATCTGGGATTTCTTAAGAATATTCTTTCAAGGGGCAAAAGACCAAACAAATATTTTTTTAAGAATATTTTCTGAAGACCAAGCAGACCAATAAACACAGTTTTCAACATATTTTTTTAACAATAAACGTGAATTTTTAAAAATATTTTTTGAGGATCCTTCAGACCAATAAACGTGTATTTTTTAAACAAATTTTTAGAGAGACCTTCCGACCAATAAACGTGGATTTTATAAAATCTTCCGACTAGTAAACGTTGATTTTTTGAAACAAATTTTTAGAGAGACTTTCCGACCAATAAAGGTGGATTTTTTAAACAAATTTTTAGAGAGATCTTCCGACTAATAAACGTTGATTTTTTGAAACAAATTTTTAGAGAGATCTTCCGACCAATAAACGTGGATTTAAAAAAAAATAGAGAGACTTACCAACAAATAAACGTGGATTTTTAAACAAATTTTTAGAGTGACCTTCCGACCAAGAAGCGTGCAAGTTTTAAACAAATTTTTAGAGTGACATTTCGACAAATAAACGTGGACTTTTAAACAAATCTTTAGAGAGACCTTCTTGCAAATAAACGTGTATTTTTTAAACAAATTTTTAGAAAGACATTTCGACAAATAAACGTTGTTTTTTGAACAACATTTTAGAGAGACCTTCCGACCATGAAACGTGGATTTTTGAACAACTTTTCAAAGAGACCTTCCGACTAAGAAACGTGGATTTTTAAACAAATTGTTAAAGAGACCTTCCGACCAAAAAACGTGAAAAATATGTTTCAAAGTCTTGCAAACCATTAAACGTGGAATTTTTAACCAACTTTTTAGAGAGATCTTCCGACCAATAAACATTGATTTTTTTAGGAATAATTTCAAACGTCTTTCACACCATCAAACGTGGCTTTTTTAAAAAATATTTTCAAAGGTCAGACCATCAAACGTGGCTTTTTTAAAAAATATTTTCAAAGGTCTTCAAAGGTCAGACCATCAAACGTAGCTTTTTTTAAAAATATTTTCAAAGGTCAGACCATCAAACGTGGCTTTTTAAAAAACACCCACGTTTGATGGTGTTTTTTAAAAAATATTTTCAAAGGTCTTCAAAGGTCAGACCATCAAACGTGGCTTTTTAAAAAACACCATCAAACCTGGATTTTTTTAAAATAATTTCAAAGGTCTTCAAAGGTCAGGCCTGCAAACGTGGCATTTTTAAAAACACCATCAGACGTGGATTTTTTTTAAATATTTTCAAAGGTCCATCAAAGTGGAGTTTAAAAAAAATTAAAAACGTGGATTTTTTGTAATTTTTTTCAAAGGTTTTGCACATCATCAAAATTGTTTATTTATTATTTTTTTCTCAAAGGTCTTTCGCACCATCAAACGTATTTTTGTAAACTTTTTTTTCAAAGGTCTTCCAGAACATCAAATGTGGATTAAAAAAAATTCAAAGGTTTTTTAGACCATAATAACGTGGATTTTTTATTTATTTTCAAATTTGATTTTTTTTATATTTTTTAAAAGGTCTTAAAATCCATCAAACTATGATTTTTATTTTCTTTTTTTTTTTAAGTAAAAAAGTGGACTAAAAAATTGTTTCAAAGTGGATTTTTTAAAAATTTTCAAAGTGGATTTTTTAAAAATTTTCTTAAAGTTGCTGCAGGCCTTTAAACATCGATTTTTTAATTTTTTCTCAAAGGTTTTCCAGACTATAAAAAAGTGAAATTTTTAAATATTTTTCAATGGTCCATCAAAATTGATTTTTTATTTTCGTTTTTTTATTTTTTTTTTCAAAAGTCTTCCAGCCCATAAAAAATTGGATTTAAAAAAAATTCAATGTCCCATTAAACCGAATTCTTTAAAAATGTTTTCAAAAGTCTTCCAGGCCATAAAAACGTGTATTTTTAACCATCAAACTTGGATTTCTCAAAAAAATTTTCAAAGGTCTTAAAAACGTGGATTTTTATTTTTTTTTCAATGGTCCATCAAAGTGGATTTAAAAAAAGTGTAAAGATCTTCCAAACCATAAAAAACGTAGATTTTTCTAAAAAAAATTTTTTTTTAGATGGAACTTTAGACCAACAAACGTGTAATTCTTTTTATTAGTATATTCAGACCAAAAAACTTGAATTTTTCAAGAATACATTCCAAAATTTTATATATTAGAAAATATATCAAATACAGCTCAGAAATAGCCATATATCTTTATCAGATATCAAGTTGATTATGCACCAATTTTTTAAAATAACCTAAATTGAATAGATGTTGGCACATACGACCGAATTTCACCTGAAATCAAATTTGGTGTGTCGAATTTGGTGGAAATCGATTCAGATATAGATTTAGCTCCGATAAATATTTTTCCTCCGATTTAACATTTAAGTCCCTCACAACCGCAAAATGCACTCCATAACGACGATATTTGGTGCCAGTTATCAGATACAGCTCAGAAATACCTGCTAAATGTTATCGTAATCGGTTCAGATGTGGATATAAGGCTCCAATATATATCTTAATATGATTTCACGTGTATTTTACACCTAAAGTGTAAAAAATCAGCTCATAAAGGATGAATTTTGATGAAAATTGGTAAGGATATAGCAAAGACTCCGAAAAATATATTTTCTTAGTATAAGCGTTCTCAAAGTCGAGAGACACAAATGCCTCCGTTGAATTTAATAGAAATCGATTCAGATTAGGATATACTTCCAATATATTATTTTCGGTTTGAAAAACTGTTTTTTTTTTTTTTTTCAAGGACTATAAGAACACAAGGCTTGGATATTTTTTCAAGAGCCAACAGAGAATATTTTTTCAAGAACTAAGAGACCAATAAACATTGATTTAAAAAAATGGATTTTTGAAGAATATTATTTTAAATGGACTTTCAGGGACCTTGATTTTTTTAAATATTTTGGGAGGACTTTCAGACCAATGAATGTGAAATATTAAAATATATTATTGGAGGGACATTATGATTGGAGGGACATTCATTTATATAAACGTGATTTTTTGAAAAAATATTTTTCTCATTTCCGTTCATAATTCTCCTGGTGTACAAGACCTCATTTAAATTGTGTACATTTGTTTAAATCATAAAAATATCGAAACACAGACACACACAAACACACATCTCGACAGAGAAAAAATATTAATGGTTATTGAATATTTGTTTGATTCCAAACAAATGTTACCGTTCAATTGAAATGCAATTAAATAAATAAACATTTAATTTCAGCGCCGTTTGGGGCTATTCAAGCGCTCCATTGGCTAGTCTGTCAGCCAGCCATTGGCCATTGGCATCATTGAGTCCATATCATAAACACAAAACACGAAAATTATAATTTAACCTTTTTTTTGGTGTTCTGTCTAAACACCTATTATTTTGTTGGCGATTTCTGTTGCGTATTTTACGATGACAGTCAATGGAGGTAAATTGTAGTGTAACCATATTGCTCCAGAACACGCAATGGCAGAGGGACAACAATAAAAAGAAAAACTTAATTGGGGTTTATTTTTCAAATTAGCTAATGTTTGTTAATTGGGGCGATTTTTTTTCGCAGAGATTAGACTCCTAATATTAGAGTAATAAAGTGTGAAGTGTGAGCCATTATAAGGTACTTGAGGGAAAAGGAAGATTGCTCAGATTATATATATCCATAATCTGGCTCGTATCCCCCAATTTCCCATGGAGTCACCCATATCCATATGGTCTCTATTTGTTTACTCTTTTCAAGCCGGTCTTAAGATCTGAGCATATATCTGTGAGATTGAATGGGTGAGTGAGCGTGCGAGTGGGTGGGTATTGGCTGTTGTGTCATCATCAAACAATGCCAATGTGCACTAAGAGCCAGCAAAACAAAAAAAAATGTAAACAAACTCAGCGTTGTTTGAAATGAGAATAACTACAACAACAACATCAGTAACAACAACCACAACAACACCGATGACTATCTCCATAAAAATTCTATGTTCAGTTCGAAACGCAGACAAGTAATAATTTCAATTCAACAGTCAATCAGGCTTGCCAATTTATTTAAAATCGAAATTTGTTCGAAAGGGGGATGCAATCAACCATAACATTTGGCAAAAACAACAACAATAACAACAGCAAAAATCTGTTACACATTTTCTAAAGTTTCTCTATTGCCCCAGAGCTTAAAAGTATGCCCTTGGGGGCAAGGAACTATTCTATGGACAATTTTTAGAGGGACCTTCAGAGTTACAAGCGTGGATTTTCAAAACATATTTGTAGAGGGACCTTCAGACCCATAAACGTGGATTTCCTAAAGATATTTTTAGAGGGACCTCCTGAGCAATAAACGTGGATTTTTTAAACAAATTTTTAGAGGGACCTTCAGACCAATAAACGTAGATTTTTTAAAGAAATTTCAGTTTAATAAACCTGGATTTTTAAAAATATAGTTAGAGGAACCTTCCGACCAATAAAAGTGGATTTTTTACACATATTTTTAGTGGGACCTTCAGACCAGTAAGCTTGGATTTTTTAAACAGATTTTTAGAGGGACCTTCAGACTACTAAACGCGGATTTTTTAAACATATTTTTAGAGGAACTTTCAGACCAATAAACGTAGATTTTTTAAACAATTTTTTTGGAGGGACCTTCAGACGAATAAACGTGGATTTCTGAAACATATTTTTAGAGGAACCTTCAGACCACCAAACATGGATTTTGTAAACATATTTTTAGAGGGACCTTCAGACCAATAAACGTGGATTTTTTAAACAAATTTTTAGAGGCATCTTCAGACCAATAAACGTGGATTTTTAGAGGGACCTTCAGACCAACAAACGTGAATTTTTTAAACAAATTTTTAGAGGCATCTTCAGACCAATAAACGTGGATTTTTAGAGGGACCTTCAGCCCAATAAACGTGTTTTTTTATACATATTTCAGAGGCACCTTCAGACCACCAAACGTGGATTTTTCAAAACATATTTTTAGAGCGACCTTCAATAAACGTTGATTTTTTTACACAAATTTTTAGAGGGACCTTAAGACACCAAACATGGATTTTTTAAACATATTTTTTAGAGGGACCTTCAGACTAATAAAGGTGGATTTTTTAAACAAATTTTTAGAGAGACCTTCAGACCAATAAAAGTGGATTTTTTAAACAAATTTTTAGTGGGACCTTCAGACCAATAAACGTGGATTTTTAAACAAATTTTTAGAGGGACCTTCAGACCAATAAACGTGGATTTTTTAAACAAATTTTAGAGGGACCTTCAGACCCATAAACGTCGATTTTTTAAACAAATTTTTAGAGGCATCTTCAGACCAATAAACGTGGATTTTTTAAACAAATTTTTAGAGGTACCTTCAGACCAATAAACGTGGATTTTTTAAACAAATTTTTAGAGGCATCTTCAGACCAATAAGCGTGGATTTTTTAAACAAATTTTGGGAGGGACCTTCAGACCAATATTCGTGGATTTTTAAACAAATTTTTAGAGAGACCTTCAGACCAATATTCGTGGATTTTTAAACAAATTTTTAGAGAGACCTTCAGACCAATAAACGTGGATTTTTAAACAAATTTTTAGAGAGACCTTCAGACCAATAAACGTGGATTTTTTAAACAAATTTTTGGAGGGACCTTCAGACTAAGAAACGTGGATTTTTAAACAAATTTTTGGAGGGACCTTCAGACCAATAAACGTGGATTTTTAAACAAATTTTTAGAGGGACCTTCAGACCAATAAACGTGGATTTTTTAAACAAATTTTTAGAGAGACCTTCAGACTAAACGTGGATTTTTAAACAAATTTTTAGAGAGACCTTCAGACTAAACGTGGATTTTTAAACAAATTTTTAGAGGGATCTTCAGACCAATAAACGTGGATTTTTTAAATAAATTTTTAGAGGGACCTTCAGACCACCAAACGTGGATTTTTTAAACAAATTTTTAGAGGCATGTTCAGACCAATAAATGTGGATTTTTTAAACAAATTTTTAGAGGCATCTTCAGACCATCAAACGTGGATTTTTTAAACAAATTTTTAGAGGAATCTTCACACCACCAAACGTGGATTTTTTAAACAAATTTTTAGAGGCATCTTCAGACCACCAAACGTGGATTTTTTAAAGAAATTTTTAGAGGGACCTTCAGACCACAAAACGTGGATTTTTTAAATAAATTTTTAGAGGGACCTTCCGACCAAAAAACGTGGATTTTTTAAATAAATTTTTAGAGAGATCTTCCGACCAAAAAACGTGGATTTTTTAAACATATTTTTCAGAGGGACTTTCAGACCAATAAACGTGGATTTTTTAAACATATTTTCCAGAGGGACTTTCAGACCAATAAACGTGGATTGTTTAAACATATTTTTCAGAGGGACATTCAGACCAATAAACGTGGATTGTTTAAACATATTTTTCAGAGGGACATTCAGACCAATAAACGTGGATTGTTTAAACATATTTTTCAGAGGGACATTCAGACCAATAAACGTGGATTGTTTAAACATATTTTTCAGAGGGACATTCAGACCAATAAACGTGGATTGTTTAAACATATTTTTCAGAGGGACATTCAGACCAATAAACGTGGATTGTTTAAACATATTTTTCAGAGGGACATTCAGACCAATAAACGTGGATTGTTTAAACATATTTTTCAGAGGGACATTCAGACCAATAAACGTGGATTGTTTAAACATATTTTTCAGAGGGACATTCAGACCAATAAACGTGGATTGTTTAAACATATTTTTCAGAGGGACATTCAGACCAATAAACGTGGATTTTTTAAACATATTTTTCAGAGGGACTTTCAGACCACCAAACGTGGATTTTTTAAAAATATTTTTAGAGGGACCTTCGGACCAATAAACGTGGATTTTTTAAACATATGGATTTTTTAAACATATTTTTCAGAGGGACTTTCAGACCACCAAACGTGGATTTTTTAAACATATTTTCCAGAGGGACTTTCAGACCAATAAACGTGGATTTTTTAAACATATTTTTCAGAGGGACATTCAGACCAATAAACGTGGATTGTTTAAACATATTTTTCAGAGGGACATTCAGACCAATAAACGTGGATTGTTTAAACATATTTTTCAGAGGGACATTCAGACCAATAAACGTGGATTGTTTAAACATATTTTTCAGAGGGACATTCAGAGGGATCCTTCAGACCAATGTACGAGGGTTTGATGGAAAATGTTTAGAGAGTTTTTTCCGAAGCAGAATCGTTGTTAATTTAAAATTTTCACTTATTAGTGACTCCTCTAGTACCTGGGTGACATGTGTCACTCCCCTTACCAAATCGTTTTTAAAGCTAGTGATATTTTTTGTTATTTTTTAAAATGTTTACTCTGTATACCCAAAAGTTAAATACATAAAATTGCGCTTTAAAACGCATGTGTTGCTGTTGTTGGTGTCAATGGTAGCTGTGATAAGCAGTGAAAAATTTAAATCAATATTTGTCACAGTTTTCAAAACGACGTAGAACAAGAATAAAATTAAGTCAAGATGACGGCGATAACCCCGTTGACACCATGGCTGATTGTTGGCGACCCACATTGTATTGGCATTCCATGAGACTGCCCCAAAGAAATGGAATTTTAGTTTAAACATCTTAACAGGGGTGCTCAATCACTAATGCAAATCAGCAGGATATTCATTTGTCGGAGGTCCGGATGGGACATTGATGTGCCTTTTTTTCAATTTTGCTTTGTGAAACATGGAGTTATAAATGTTTGGTAAAGCAAAATTGAAAAACAAAAAAAAAAGAAATCAAAGTCCCATCAGGATCTGCTCTCCTCATTATTTTAACACAATGTTATTATTTTTTAATTAATTTCTTATTTTTTTCTTTTTTGCAAAACATGTCCTTTTAGCAAATTTTCCATTTTGAACATTTTATAAAAAAAGGTTTGTGGTTTTTTTATCTTTCGTACGTTTCTTTTTTTCAATTTGCGATTGTTTTTTTTTCTTTTCCTCGAACTGTTTATCCGTATTTCAAGTACCGCAAAGAACGAATGACCGAACGAACGGACGAACGAGCGTTTCAACGTCGATAACTTTTGAAGTACTACTACTGTTTGGGTTGTTGCCGCAGCAAAAGATGGTGATGTTGATGATGATGAAATTTTTTTGGAAAAGCTCTACTGACCGAGAATGTTGATTGTTTGTTGTCTACTCACTCACTGGCGTTCTCGGCAGCGGTGTACTCATTCAACGATTTCGAATCCGAATCCTCTTCATACATTACGCCGAGTGTGCAGAGCAGATAAAAAAAATGTACGCAAAGATACGATACATTCATATCGCGCAGTGGGTACAGTGGTTTGGTAGTTAGGGAATTTCGATTTTTGCGAGATTTTCAGAAGATCTTTCGGTCTATAAAATCGGGTTTTTTTTTGAAGAAGATGTATAAATATGGTAGTGACAAGGACCTTCTAAAAATATGTTTAAAAAATCCCCGTCTGTGACTCTGAAGGTCCCTCTAAAAATATGTTTAAAAAATCCACGAATATTGGTCTGAAGATGCCTCTAAAAATATGTTTAAAAAATCCACGATTGGTCAGAAGATGCCTCTAAAAATATGTTTAAAAAATCCACGAATATTGGTCTGAAGATGCCTCTAAAAATATGTTTAAAAAATCCACGAATATTGGTCTGAAGATGCCTCTAAAAATATGTTTAAAAAATCCACGAATATTGGTCTGAAGATGCCTCTAAAAATATGTTTAAAAAATCCACGAATATTGGTCTGAAGATGCCTCTAAAAATATGTTTAAAAAATCCACGAATATTGGTCTGAAGATGCCTCTAAAAATATGTTTAAAAAATCCACGAATATTGGTCTGAAGATGCCTCTAAAAATATGTTTAAAAAATCCACGAATATTGGTCTGAAGATGCCTCTAAAAATATGTTGAAAAAATCCACGAATATTGGTCTGAAGATGCCTCTAAAAATATGTTTAAAAAATCCACGAATATTGGTCTGAGGATGCCTCTAAAAATATGTTTAAAAAATCCACGAATATTGGTCTGAAGATGCCTCTAAAAATATGTTTAAAAAATCCACGAATATTGGTCTGAAGATGCTTCTAAAAATATGTTTAAAAAATCCACGAATATTGGTCTGAAGATGACTCTAAAAATATGTTGAAAAATCCACGAAAATCCCTCTAAAAATATGTTTAAAAAATCCACGAATATTGGTCTGAAGATGACTCTAAAAATATGTTGAAAAATCCACGAAAATCCCTCTAAAAATATGTTGAAAAATCCACGAAAATCTCTCTAAAAATATGTTTAAAAAATCCACGAATATTGGTCTGAAGATGCCTCTAAAAATATGTTTAAAAAATCCACGAATATTGGTCTGAAGATGCCTCTAAAAATATGTTTAAAAAATCCACGAATATTGGTCTGAAGATGACTCTAAAAATATGTTGAAAAATCCACGAAAATCCCTCTAAAAATATGTTTAAAAAATCCACGAATATTGGTCTGAAGATGACTCTAAAAATATGTTTAAAAAATCCACGAATATTGGTCTGAAGATGCCTCTAAAAATATGTTTAAAAAATCCACGAATATTGGTCTGAAGATGACTCTAAAAATATGTTTAAAAAATCCACGAATATTGGTCTGAAGATGACTCTAAAAATATGTTTAAAAAATCCACGAATATTGGTCTGAAGATGACTCTAAAAATATGTTTGTCTGAAGATGACTCTAAAAATATGTTTAAAAAATCCACGAATATTGGTCTGAAGATGACTCTAAAAATATGTTTAAAAAAGCCACGAATATTGGTCTGAATTTGACTCCAAAAAATATGTTTAAAAAATCCACGAATATTGGTCTGAAGATGACTCTAAAAATATGTTGAAAAATCCACGAAAATCCCTCTAAAAATATCTTTGAAAAATCCACGAATATTGGTCTGAAGATGCCTCTAAAAATATGTTTAAAAAATCCACGAATATTGGTCTGAAGATGCCTCTAAAAATATGGTTAAAAAATCCACGAACATTGGTCTGAAGATGCCTCTAAAAATATGTTTAAAAAATCCACGAGTATTGGTCTGAAGATGCCTCTAAAAATATGTTTAAAAAATCCACGAATATTGGTCTGAAGATGCCTCTAAAAATATGTTTAAAAAATCCACGAATATTGGTCTGAAGATGCCTCTAAAAATATGTTTAAAAAATCCACGAATATTGGTCTGAAGATGCCTCTAAAAATATGTTTAAAAAATCCACGAATATTGGTCTGAAGATGACTCTAAAAATATGTTTAAAAAATCCACGAATATTGGTCTGAAGATGCCTCTAAAAATATGTTTAAAAAATCCACGAATATTGGTCTGAAGATGCCTCTAAAAATATGTTTAAAAAATCCACGAATATTGGTCTGAAGATGCCTCTAAAAATATGTTTAAAAAATCCACGAATATTGGTCTGAAGATGCCTCTAAAAATATGTTTAAAAAATCCACGAATATTGGTCTGAAGATGCCTCTAAAAATATGTTTAAAAAATCCACGAATATTGGTCTGAAGATGCCTCTAAAAATATGTTTAAAAAATCCACGAATATTGGTCTGAAGATGCCTCTAAAAATATGTTTAAAAAATCCACGAATATTGGTCTGAAGATGACTCTAAAAATATGTTTGTCTGAAGATGACTCTAAAAATATGTTTAAAAAAGCCACGAATATTGGTCTGAATTTGACTCCAAAAAATATGTTTAAAAAATCCACGAATATTGGTCTGAAGATGACTCTAAAAATATGTTGAAAAAAGCCACGAATATTGGTCTGAATTTGACTCCAAAAAATATGTTTAAAAAATCCACGAATATTGGTCTGAAGATGACTCTAAAAATATGTTGAAAAATCCACGAAAATCCCTCTAAAAATATGTTTAAAAAATCCACGAATATTGGTCTGAAGATGACACTAAAAATATGTTGAAAAATCCACGAAAATCCCTCTAAAAATATCTTTTAAAAATCCACGAATATTGGTCTGAAGATGCCTCTAAAAATATGTTTAAAAAATCCACGAATATTGGTCTGAAGATGCCTCTAAAAATATGTTTAAAAAATCCACGAATATTGGTCTGAAGATGCCTCTAAAAATATGTTTAAAAAATCCACGAATATTGGTCTGAAGATGCCTCTAAAAATATGTTTAAAAAATCCACGAATATTGGTCTGAAGATGCCTCTAAAAATATGTTTAAAAAATCCACGAATATTGGTCTGAAGATGCCTCTAAAAATATGTTTAAAAAATCCACGAATATTGGTCTGAAGATGCCTCTAAAAATATGTTTAAAAAATCCACGAATATTGGTCTGAAGATGCCTTTAAAAATATGTTTAAAAAATCCACGAATATTGGTCTGATGATGCCTCTAAAAATATGTTTAAAAAATCCACGAATATTGGTCTGAAGATGCCTCTAAAAATATGTTTAAAAAATCCACGAATATTGGTCTGAAGATGCCTCTAAAAATATGTTTAAAAAATCCACGAATATTGGTCTGAAGATGCCTCTAAAAATATGTTTAAAAAATCCACGAATATTGGTCTGAAGATGTCTTTAAAAATATGTTTAAAAAATCCACGAGTATTGGTCTGAAAATGCCTCTATAAATATGTTTAAAAAATCCACGAATATTGGTCTGAAGATGCCTCTAAAAATATGTTTAAAAAATCCACGAATATTGGTCTGAAAATGCCTCTATAAATATATGTTTAAAAAATCCACGAATATTGATCTGAAGATGCCTCTAAAAATATGTTTAAAAAATCCACGAATATTGGTCTGAAGTTGCCTCTAAAAATATGTTAAAAAATCCACGAATATTAGTCTGAAGATGCCTCTAAAAATATGTTTAAAAAATCCACGAATATTGGTCTGAAGATGCCTCAAAAAATATGTTTAAAAAATCCACGAATATTGGTCTGAAGATGCCTCTAAAAATATGTTTAAAAAATCCACGAATATTGGTCTGAAGATGCCTCTAGAAATATGTTTAAAAAATCCACGAATATTGGTCTGAAGATGCCTCTAAAAATATGTTTAAAAAATCCACGAATATTGGTCTGAAGATGCCTCTAAAAATATGTTTAAAAAATCCACGAATATTGGTCTGAAGATGCCTCTAAAAATATGTTTAAAAAATCCACGAATATTGGTCTGAGGATGCCTCTAAAAATATGTTTAAAAAATCCACGAATATTGGTCTGAAGATGCCTCTAAAAATATGTTTAAAAAATCCACGAATATTGGTCTGAAGATGCCTCTAAAAATATGTTTAAAAAATGAATGAATTTGGGTCTGAAGATGCCTCTAAAAATATGTTTAAAAAATCCACGTTTGGTGGTCTGAAGGTCCCTCTAAAAATTTATTTAAAAAATCCACGTTTGGTGGTCTGAAGGTCCCTCTAAAAATATGTTTAAAAAATCCACGTTTGGTGGTCTGAAGGTCCCTCTAAAAATATGTTTAAAAAATCCACGTTTGGTGGTCTGAAGGTCCCTCTAAAAATATGTTTAAAAATTCCACGAATATTGGTCTGAAGATGCCTTTAAAAATATATTTAAAAAATCCACGAATATTGGTCTGAAGATGCCTCTAAAAATATGTTTAAAAAATCCACGAATATTGGTCTGAAGATGCCTCTAAAAATATGTTGAAAAAATCCACGAATATTGGTCTGAAGATGCCTCTAAAAATATGTTTAAAAAATCCACGAATATTGGTCTGAAGATGCCTCTAAAAATATGTTTAAAAAATCCACGAATATTGGTCTGAAGATGCCTCTAAAAATATGTTTAAAAAATCCACGAATATTGGTCTGAAGATGCCTCTAAAAATATGTTTAAAAAATCCACGAATATTGGTCTGAAGATGCCTCTAAAAATATGTTTAAAAAATCCACGAATATTGGTCTGAAGATGCCTCTAAAAATATGTTTAAAAAATCCACGAATATTGGTCTGAAGATGCCTCTAAAAATATGTTTAAAAAATCCACGAATATTGGTCTGAAGATGCCTCTAAAAATATGTTTAAAAAATCCACGTTTGTAACTCTGAAGGTCCCGCTCTTTTAGCTGACCCATTTCTCCTCCTTCGTTACCTCGAAACCACTGTCCATCTCGTGTATTGTAGATACACTGCCGTAAACGGTATGAAGTTGATTTTATTTTCGTTCGTTAACTAAGGGGTAAACAAATGGAGAAGTGAGACGTACCTCCCCAACTCAGAATCAAACCGAAATTGAGCAGTGTGTGCGACGACGGTCGACGAATGCGCATGTTTGGAAATTTTTCCTTTAACTTGCATCATTTCACCTTCTGAGTGGGTCGGCAAGGGCGAAAGGGGTCGTTAGTCATTCACTACTGCTGGCGTTGGGTGCTCTGATTACCAACTAACCAACCAACAAATCGACCGACTAACCTTCCGTCAGACCATCCAACCGACCGACCGACCCACCAACTGATTTGGCTTTCCATTTCAGATTGTTGCTCTCCATTGTTAAATGACGGCGAAATTCATTTGTTGCGTGTGGCAGTAGGCCGAGTGACTACTGACAACAAATGACAATAACAACAAAACCTCAAACGAAGAACGAGAAAAAAGAAAGTCTGGAATGGAAAAACCAAAACATAACACAAAGAATGGAAGGAAGGAAAAATGAATGACAAATGAGTGTTAAACAAAAATGTGCTAAGAAATCTCAAGCTATTGTCCTTGTGGCCATGGCATGAAGGTGAAAAAGCCAAAGACCCCCACCCTCCCTTTTCCTCTCTCTATTGTTATTTAACAGGTCCTTAAATATGGTTATGCAGTTAATGTTGTTGTTGGTGTGTTCGTGTGCGTGCGTGCGTACATGTCCGCCTGCCGTGGTTATCTTTGTCTGGATGTGTGTTGGCCTTAAATTGATTTTCAAGGGTACCTACCACCCAACTATCTATCGAAATATGTATCTACGTTTGTATCTCCCATTAGATTGACAAGGCCACCCAGCTACGTAACTCCACTTAGCTGGAAGATAATGGGTCCGACAAATTTACCCTCCATTTTAATATGGGTACATACCTTCAACCTCAAACACCACCCACCCCCTAGCGATACCCGGTGGCCCGCCCTGATAATTTAAAAATAACATCATTATTATGCCTGTCAAGTCCATTGGTTTGCCTGCAGTGAGTGCCGGCAGGCTGGTTGGCATTTGTGTGAACTGCGCTTCTTTTTTTGGAAACCTGATAAGAACTGATTTTGGTTGTGTTTTTCTCGCAGTTTCGCTCGTTTACTGCTGATGAAGATTATAGCTGTTTTTGTTGTTGTAGATTTTAGTTATTTTAAAATTTATTGCAGTTTTTTGTTTTAATTTTGATGATAATTTGCCAACGAACAAATGAAAACAGTTCAAATTTTATGCCGGCTGGATTAAAAATATATGTATTATTACACAGAGCAACACAAAAAAGAATTATAGGAAATCCTTTATGGGGTCTCCGATGTAAAATTTAATGCACCCTTCATTGTATGGTAGAGTGTAATTCTCTGCCTTCGGATGGGACGCCTCAACAGGTTGCGGATAGTGGAAAGCCCAATAGATATACTGGGAAGCTCCGTTTAAAATAAGCAGTCGCGGACAACCTGCGGGTCTGGAGGAGTCGTGGCTTTACCAAAGTTTACCTCCGCCTCAATAAAAATTATCTCAAAATAGAACTTAGAAATGATTCAGGAGCCGACAATGATATGACACTGAACTTAATTAACAACAGCGACAAGAGCAAGCAATCTGCCAAATCATTGAGGATATGGGGCCTTTAAGGCTGAGTCAGGACAGTATCCCCGAAGATTTCTGGGTAACCCCCTGTTTGATGAGGAAGAGAACAAGTCAAGGGTTGACTCCTAAGGTAGTAGACCAAAAAAGTCCCAGCGGTCCAAATACAAATTAGTTGGTAAGCACATTCACAAGACCTTATTTAAAGTCCCAGATGAGCAGAGGTTTCCCCCAGTTTTTGAGCCCTCGACTGGTTTCGCCATTTTTCCTTCCATTTTATCAAAAGAGACTCTCTGCTCTGTCCTCCTTCTACTTCGATAGCCTTCGAAGTAGAAGGAGGCTATCGAAATAGAAGGAGGACAGAGCAGAGGGTCTCTTTTGATAAAATGGAAGGAAAAATGGCGAAACCAGTCGAGGGCTCAAAAACTGGGGGAAACCTCTGCTCATCTGGGACTTTAAATAAGGTCTCTGAGGTGCCAAAACCGGTGGTACCACACTTCAAAACAAGGGAAAGCAATGACTTCAGGGAGAAGAAGAAATCGAAGCGAGAAATCTTCTTATAGAAGGCCACAAGGTCATCTCATAGCAAGACCAGAACGTCTTCTCATAAAAGGTCAGAAGATCTTCTTATAGAGGGCTGAAAGTTATTCTCATAGAAGGCCAGAAAGTCTTCCCATAGAAGGTCAAAAAGTCTTCCCATAGAAGGCCAATATAGCTTCTCATAGAAGACCAGAAGGACTTCTCATAGAAGGTCAGAAGGACTTTTCATAGAAGGCCAGAAGAACTTTTCATTGAAGGCCAGTAGGACTTCTCATCGAGGGCCACAACGTCTTCTCATAGAAGTCCAAAAGGTTTTCGCATAAAAGATCAGAAGGTCTTCTCACAGAAGACCAGAGGGTCTTCCCATAGAAGGACAGAAGGTCTTCTCATAGAAGGCCAAAAGGTCTTCTCAAAAAAGCCGAAGGTGCTCTTATAAAAGGCCAGAAGGTCTTCTCATAGAACACTAGAAGGTCTGCTCATAGAAGACCAGCGAGGACCAGAAAATCTTCCTAAAGAAAAAGAGCAGATCTTTTCATTGAAGAGGTCTTCCCATATAAGGCTTAAGGTCTTTTACAAGGTCATCTCATAGAAGACCAGAAGGTTTTCTCATAGAAGGTCAGAAGGTCTTCCATTAGAACACCAGAAGGTCTGCTCATAGAAGTTCAGAAGGTCTTCTCATATAAGACCAAAGGGTATTCTCATGGAAGACCAGAAGGTTTTCTCATAGAAGGTCACAAGGTCTTCTCATTGAAGGTCACAAGGTCTTCTCATAGAAGACCAGTTGGTCTTCTCATAGAAAGCTAGTTGGCCTTTTCATAGAAGGCCAGTTGGTCTTCCCATAGAAGGCGAAAGGTCTTCCCATTGAAGGCCAGTTGGTTTTCTCATAGAAGGGTTTTCCCATAGAAGGCCAAAAAGTCTTCCCACAGAAGACCAAACGGCTTTCTCCTTGATTACCTGAAAGTAAAAGACCAGAATGACTTCTTTTAGAAGACCAAAAGGCCTTTTTATAGTAGAGCAGAAGCTCTTCTCGTAGAATACGAAAAGATCTTCCCATTAAAGACCAGAAGGACTTCTTTTTATAGAAGACCAAAATACTTTCTTCTTGCAGAAGGTCTTCTCATATAAGGCCGGAAGATCTTTCCAAAGAACACTAGAAGGTCTTCTCATTGAAAACCAGAAGTTCTTCTACTGACAGAACAATGGAGGGTCTTCTCATTGAAAACCAGAAGGTCTTCCTATGGAAGATCAAAAGAAATATTTTCGAAGAAGGTAGGAAAGGCTTCTCACAGAAAATCTGATTGATCCGAAAATTTTCCCATATAAGACCAACAGATAATTTCATAGGAAAAAGGAAGGTCTTCTCATAGAACATCAAAGAGTTTTCTGCTTTTAGATTTCCAGAAGTTGGTTTTTTAATGCCAGAAGGTCTTTTCTTTGTAGACAAAAAAGCGAACTTTCAATTTCATTTAGGCACTGTATCTGTTCAATCTGGGTGACAATGAAATTCCGCCGTGGCACCATGTCTCACATTAAAACTTATTTTGTAATCTAAATATTTTTTTTGGACTATGATTAGCTGTCGCCTCGCATAATGAATAGCACTGTTGCAGTTGTGGCTCTTGCCAGATCCAGATCTTCTTTTTACAAACTGTAGTAGATAATTTGTCTAAATTGATCTAATATCATCTGTTTCCGAGGAGTTAAAATTGTAGATATCGAAATTGAAATCTACCAGGTCGGCGTGAGTGTTGCACATGTTTATTGGATAAATGTTTGCGACCTGGCAAAAATTACCCAACTCTCTCCCAACTCATTTCCTGAGAATTACCCAATACAAGCCATGAAAGTATGCAATATTAGGAGTTTCATCCAAAATCCAGATTTACAGGACAAAATATAACTCAGTACCATTAACACTGAATGTTTCGGCATCTTTTTCCTCGTTGAATATTTAAAAAGAATTCCTAAATCGCATTCCAGCATTCCGTACAAAACATACGTATATTATATTTTTTATTTTATTTTGATTTAATATTTTATTTCTCGTTTCCTTTTTTTCTTACAAGGCACAGGCGCTGTATAAAAAAATACAATTTAAAATTGTAAAAAAAGATGTATGTTTGTATCTACAATAAATGAATTATGTATCAAAAGTAGCTTAATTAAATTACATCTATATTTTTTTTTTGTATACAAAATGTTCTTAGTCTAAAAATTTTATAAAAAAAATAAAGTATACAACAAAATATAATATAAATTAAGTAAAGCAGTTTTTATAGCACAGAATACAAATGTACTATTTAGTAATAGATGATAATCGGAGTATACATACAGTTGATTGTTATTGTAAAATATTCGTTTGTGTTCTTAATGAGAAAATTACAGTCTTTAGAGATTTAGTTTTGAGGACATGATTTCAAAATAATACTTGGGATTAGCTTTTTTGAAAATTTTTCAAATTTCTCATTGTTATTGAAGAATAGCTTTTGTTTGATTTTTTGTATTTTTTTAAATAGTTATTTGTTTTGTTTTTTTTTGGGTTGGAAGCTCTTTATAAAATTAGCAATATTTTTTCCAAAGTTTATGTGTTTTATATTGACTTGGAAGCACTGTATAAAAATAATTTATGTAGAGTATTTTATTCCCAACAATTTTGAGAGTTTTGTATTGAGTTGAAAACCCTTGATATAAAATGTATGACTTGTCTCTGTATGACGATTCTAAAGTTAAGTCGAAATAAAACCCATTCCTTATTTGTTTTTTAAAATTTTAGATTTTGATTAAATTTGTAAAATACTCTTGGAATGGATGTTTTCCTTTCGAGTTCACTTTCAAATGGTCATAGAAAAACATGACATTATTGTGGCGCTTTTTGGAAGATCTGAACAACCAATGTTTTAAGGAATTTGTTTCTTCTTTTCTCTCTCCTTCCATGAAATTACAGAGTGAGATGAAAAAACTTCAACCAACTTCAAACTGCTGTCATTTCTAAGCCACTCGTCCGACAGCTGTTGAAATTGTTCCAGTGACAGCTCATAATATTATTTACAAGCGTACAAAAGCATCTGAGCGAGAATTTTCCAGAAAAAAAGTTATTCGTGATGGAATTCAAGCGTGATAGTGATTTCTTTATATTTGGCTGGAAAACCGTAAGTGGCTATCGTTAGAGCACTCAAGCATTTAAATGTGAATAAATTTTTTATGTCTCATATCATCGCTCGTTAAAGTGATACGTCAGCAAAAATAGTTCGAAAAATGAAGAAGCTACTTGGCCGAAAACCGCGTCGCGGTGGCCGTAAAATGGCTCGTGAGCTGAACATATCACAATATTCCATTCGGCAAATGTTGAAGAATGAGCTCGGGGTAAAGCCATTGAAATTCCAAAAAGTGCAAGAAAGAAAGAAAATAGACTCAAAAAAGAGCTAAAGAGTTGCTTCGCTTGGCCGAAAGTGGTGAACTGCCGAATTTGGTTTTCTCCGAAGAGAAAACATTCGTTGTCCAGTAGTTTGTAAAGAAACAAAATGATCGTGTTTACTTGCCAAAGAGGTCAGCAGAAAATGTGCACCTTCGGTTGGCCACCAAAACTTAAGCGCCGGCCATGGTGATGGTGTGGGCCGCCATAATAGCTGATGATCGCTCTCCGCTCGTATTAATCGACCATGGCATCAGTATAAATGCCGAATATTATCGCGAAAATATTCTGGAGGGTGTATTCAAGCCTTGGGCACGCAAACATTTTGGCTGCAGGTCTTGAACATTCCAACAGGACTCCAGCATCATCGCACTCAGCACGCTCAGCACAAAATCAGGTTCCTCGCTTCATTTCCAGCGCACAATGGCCACCAAAATCTCCGGATACCAATCCGTTGGACTATTGTGTCTGGAATAATTTAGAAAGCAAGGTTGGCACTAAAAATACCAAAGTGTCGATCACCTAAAGCAAGCACTTCGCTGGGAATGGGCTAAAATACCGCAGAGCAATATTCGGGCAGTGTGTGACGGTGTTTCATTGGCCGTTTGAAGGCCATAATTCGTGCCAATGGTGACAAATTTGAGCAAATCTAAACTAATTTTAAAATTTGATGCTATTTCCGACATTTTTTGCTTTCATTCAATAAAATTTAAAAAAAAAATGTAAATATTATGGCGTTTGACTTTGTTGCAGTTTTTTTATCTCACCCTGACGTATTTTATTCCCAAAACATTTGGAGTTTTGTATTGAGTTGAAAACTCTTGATATAAAATGTATGACCTGACTCCAAATGGCGATTCCTGAGTTAAGCCGAAACAACGCCCATTCCTTATTTGTTTTTCAAACTTTAGATTTTGATTCAATTCAAAAAATATTCTTGGAATGGATGTTTTTCGTTGGAGTTCACTTTCAGATCGCCATGGAAAAACAGGACATTATTGTGGGGCTCTTTGGAAGATCTGAACAACCAATTTTTAGGGAATTTTTTTCTTCGTCTCTCCCTCCTTCCATGTAAATATATTGTTGTGTTTTTGTAAAGCTTTACATCTTATCTTAGTCTATCAATTATCTTAAAATAAATTGAGTATTTTTCAAATACTAAATCATAAAAAATGAACCGAAAATTTTTCTCATTTTCATAAGCTACCTAATTCCGAGACACTTCCTCATTGAGGAAAAACAACTTGAAACCTTCTTCATACGATTTGGAAAAAAAAAATCTCCCTACTTTGAAGGTAGCAATAACATTTTCAGCTTTTCCGCCTCACTCATTATAAGTGGGGTATTTTTGTGTTTATCCACCAGTGACTGCATTTCATAGGCATCGGCTTCGTAACGATTACGCCGCTGATTATGGTGATTCATGTGGCGTACACATTTCTTTAGATCATCCTCATCGGCTGAGGTGCGATTGGAGAGATCAAAGGCGTCCGCCTGAATACCCACATCACAGCTGGTCTTACTTTGGCCGGAGAGAGAATGTTGTAGGAAAACATTTAGCGGCAAATCCAAGTCCACCGAAGAAAATGAATCATTGCTGGCCGTGTCCTCGTCATCATCCTCATCATCACGATGGCTGCCAAAGGTTAATTCCCGTTTTAGCTGTAAATTTAAATCCGAGGTGTTAAGGGAATCCATTTCGAATATTTTCGAATTGGTAGATTTTCGACGATTTGAATTGGCGGTTTGATTGCGTTTAAGGGAACGCTTGTGTTGGGAGGTGTTAAGGGCCTGCGACTTCCGTGAATGCCTTGAGTTGCGTGTGGAATTGCGTGAATGTTTGTGATTATGATTAGAATCATGGGACTTTTGGGTCTGTTTAAGCAGCTCCTCATAGGCAGATTGACGTTTGGTTTTACTACTCCTCCCATGCATATTAGTATGGTCATCCTCTTCATTATCATGATCATGTATCTCTTCTATTTGGGGACCATTGTGATGCCTTGTTTCAAACTCCTCCGAATTATCATCACTTAAATCCTGTTTGAGTACAACATCCAAACGCGACCCCTGTATCTTCAAAGATCCCTTCGAGTTTTCTTCTTCATCCGAGGAAGTGGTCATGCCCTGATTTTGTAAAAATGGCAATATCAGTTGACCATTTCTGGCCAAAAATTCGGTTATATCATTTGGATCCAAGGTGCCATGCCCCGACCTCCTCTTTGAGCCACCATGATTTTTTGTACTCTGTGCAAAGAGTCCCAGTTTGTGATGTGAATTGGGATAGGTGGTTTTTTGTAGCGCAATAATTTGTGATTCTATGGAGGTACTACTCTCCCGCCTTCCGTTGTGTCGTCTTCCTCCGCCGGCGGCATTAAAGTCTCGAGCCTTTTGATAACGTTTCCCCGCCGAATGTTTGCCGTGATGGTGATGTCTGCCACCCCTTGATCGCGCCACTTTGGTTTTCATTTCCTGTATCTTCACCGAGACCTGGGAGTCAACGGAATTCCGCCGAGACTCCACCGAAACATGTCTCACACTAAAACTTATCTCCGAATCTAAGGAATTTTTGCGATTATGATGAGCTGCCGCTCCGGCATGATGACTAGCATTGTTGGCAGCAGTGGCTCCTGTCAGAGCCATTCTTCTCTTTACAAACTGTGGTAGATAATTTGCCCAAGTGGAGCTAATGTCATTCGTTTCCGAGGAATTTAAATCGTTGACATCAAAATTTAAACCTACCGGATCGGTGTGGGTGTTGCAAAGGGTTATGGAGAGCCTCCCCTTATCTTCGAATTCTTTGCGCTTGGCCCATGTCTGGGCTATGACTTTGTGTTTGGGCATTTTCACTTCCTCCGATACATCTTTCCCGCACTTTTTTCTGATATAACGTTTCCAGGTTTCCACAGAGCTGGGCGTCCAGCACCAAGTAGACATGACAATGCCGGCACCAAAGAGACACAGCAAATGTAATTGCAGGACCGAAACACTGGGTCTCTGGGACAATTTGCACTGGACATATTCATTGTTGAAACGGCCAAAAATTGTACAGCTGGAAAAGAAACGAAATTTGTTAGTAATTGAATCACCCAAGAAATAAGGCCTACTTACTTCACATACTCCCTTAAACTCTCCGCCCACTCCTGCGAGTGGCGAAATTCATTGACATGGCAGGCAATCGACACCAAAATAAACAGCAACGTAAACAGGGCACAAACACTCATCCGCACAATAATCAAATGGATTTTATTACTCGCCGATGTCGACTTAATGTCATTGGCAAAATGTTTCAAACCAAACAACATTATCATGCCACGAATTATGAAATAACCACCCACCAATATAACACCGCACAGAGGGCCCAGCAGCAATCCGGAACGAATGGGGTGGTTACGATAGCCCACAAAACAAATACCAACAATACTATTGCCATCCACTTCACTGAGGGCCAATGTTGTAATGGTTAGCACCAGTGGCAAAGACCAGGCAATCAAATGGAAATAGGAACCTTTCTTATCGATGCGATCTTGAACATTGCCTACAGCTCGCAAATGCCAGGCATAGGTTAGGAAAACAAACCAAACCATGGCCGCAATCAGAAAGTAATAGACAATTACAAAGACCACAACACAGGAGAGGTTTTCTCCTGCCGTGGGTTCAGAATGACGCAGTGTGCCATCTTTACGGCAGACAATGTCCTCGCGCGAACCAGGTGTGAATTGGGCCAACCATCTGAAACGAGGGAATGGAGAAAATGATTAGTTATCTGGAGTAGCTATAACTTTATGAATATTAATTTAAAAAAATTAATAGTTCTTGAAAAATTGTCTTAAGAGGACTACTAAACACGAAATCTAGTTCTGGCAGGGACGAAATTTGTATGCCCTTCAACATATGAAGTCTTGACTAATGGCTAATTTGTCTAACTTCAAAATCTATGTTTCGATTTCCTCTTCCTTCTCGCAGCCTTTCCTTGATTTGGAGGATGATACCTCCGTCTCTGGTACATCAGTGGTCTTTTTTGAAAGCCTCATTGTTAGAGTCTTCTTTGATACCACCTTTCCAAGTGAGCAGGGGTTTCCCGCAGTCGTCGTATTTTTCGAAGCCTCGACTAGTTTCATCACTGCTCTGCATGTGGGGATATTAATTATAGGGATAGGATACGTCCTCTCTAACCTCCTAAGGTTCAGGTTTGTCCTGATAAGCTGCAGCTCCGTATCAATGAGCTTTAATGGATCCATCGACATATCAACTATAGTAGTTTACTGTTCACCGATTCCCCTTATCCCTTTGGATTTGGAGCTCTTGGAAGACCCCACTCTGTTCTCCTATAACTTTGATTAACTCCAGCCTTGAGAGTGTGTGATTTGCGACCAATTTGTATTGGGACCGCTGGGACTACTCAGGTCAAATCTCTTTGGATTTGGCGCTCTTGGTTGCGGGAGAGCTCAGCGGCACTTCGATTATATCAATGCAGACCCCACTCTGTTCTCCTACTACTTCTATTACCTCAAGCCTTGAGAGTGTGGGCTTTCCGTCCAATTTGTCTTGGGACCGCTGGCACTTTTCAGGTCGACTACCTTTGGAGTCAACCCTTGACTAGAAGTCGAGTCATGGATTATCGTGTTACCCATGTCCTCTTCTTCATTGAGCAGGGGGTTTCCCAGAGATATACAGGGATGCTGTCCGGACTCTGCCTTAACGAGTCAATAACCGCTGCTGCTGTCTGGCTACAATATATTTTATCAGGTCCGATGTCAGAGCATTATCGGCACCCTGAGGTCCCGTCCGCTTTGTTATTCTACTGGTAGCAAACGAAACTGAATCACTTTCCGAGTCCGATCTTAGAGCCATTCTTGTTGAGGTGGAGGTAAATGTCGCACTTGTAGCTTTGTTGACTGAGGGTACCAAGGTCACACGGGCGGCAGGTGAAAGGGACGTTTAATATTTTTCATTTTTATGCTGTCGTCTTCGTGAGGTCGACCTCCGTGTCATGACAAGGACACGTTAACTAAACCTGATATTCGAGGACTAAATCCACATTTAGTACTCGAAAAATATTAATCCTTGAAAAAATATTCTTTAAAAATCCACGTTTTTGGTCCTTCAAAAAAATAATTTTTAAAAATCCACGTTTTTGGTCCTTCAAAAAAATAATTTTTAAAAATCCACGTTTTTGGTCCTTCAAAAAAATATTTTTTAACAATCCACGTTTTTGGTCCTTGAAAAAATATTTTTTAAAAATCCACGTTTTTGGTCCTTGAAAAAATATTCTTAAAAAATCCAAGTTTTTGGTCCTTGAAAAAATATTCTTAAAAAATCCACGTTTGATGGCTCTGAAGGTTCTTGAAAAAATATTCCTCAAAAATCCACGTTTTTGGTCCTTGAAAAAATATTCTTTAAAAATCCACGTTTTCGGTCCTTGAAAAAATATTCTTTAAAAATCCACTTTTTTGGACGTTGAAAAATATTCTTTTAAAATCCAGTTGATTTTTTGGTCCTTGAAAAAATATTCTTTTAAAATCCAGTTGATTTTTTGGACCTTAATAAAATATTCTTTAAAAATCCACGTTTTTGGTCCTTCAAAAAATATTCTTTAAAAATCCACGTTTAGTCCTTGAGAAATATTTTTTAAAAATCCCTGTTTAGTCCTTGGGAAAATTAAGATATCAACATTTAAATGCTCTAATAGTCCTTGCCGGTCTAATGCCAGTACATCGTCTACCTTGTCTCACAAATCATTCTACAACTAACTTCTAAAACACTCCGCCAATCACTTACCCCAAACACGCAATCATGAAACACATATTGATATAGAAAACAATCAATGCTGGATATTTGCTGGCATTTTCCCAATCAATCATAAATGTGGCCACAACAAACAGATTGCATAGGAAGCACAAGGTGGCACCCCATCCAATTAACTTCTGTATTTGACGATGTTCACCATCGGTGTACAAAGGATCCTTACAACGTACACCACAACCCTCCACGCCGGGATGATAGCTAACACTCGATTCAGCCGGTACCAAAGGATCCAAACACTGACCGGTTAGATTAAATTTCATTTCACGTACTTCATTATTACATTTTGAGGGAAAATGTGTTTCATTGCACTTCAAGTATTCGGGGAAATATGAAGTGTTGTAGAGTATGCGACAGGGCTCCAAGGTAAGGCGGCACATTTCCAGCGAAGGCAAATACACCATATCATCGCCATTGATATTCTCACATTTGGGAGCCAAGACGGCACATATAAAGGGCTGTAGTGAAAAAGTAAAATAAATTAATTAAATAAATCTTTTTCTCTCCAAATTCATGTCACACTCACCTGTATCACAGCCCAGCACTTGGGTACATGTTTCAGTGCCATCATATTTTTCAATCTCTCTTGGATATCCTTTTGACTGTGCGATATGGTCAAATCCAAACTGGTATGTGTATATGGCAGTTTAACACCCAAACATGTGGAAAATTGTAGTTTTTCACAATTTCCCTTGCGCACACACTGCACATGTTGCATACTGAGGCCACGACCATCCAACCAATGTTTATCATCTTTACCTTTTTTATAGATGCGGAAATTACTGGTACCATTTATGGGTTCCAAGGGGATTTGTAGGTGGTTTGTTGCTTGACTGTTGGTGATGGCGGCGGGCGATATAACATTGGGCGCTGTGGCCACAGCTAGCAGGGAGGTGGCAGCTGTGATATTAGCTTCCGCTAGCGATAGTTTTAACAAGATTATACACAGTGCGAGGAATAGAATGGGTGGTCGACATCGACAGGTGAGAGGATCTTTTTTCAGTTTTCTTAAATGAAAATATAGAAGTCGGTAAATATAAATTGAATATTTCATTAAAGGTATTTATATTTAAAATTTATATAAATATATAAATATATAAAATGTTTTAAAACTCCATGTTCTGTCCTTGAAAAAAATATTTCAAAAATACGCGTTTTGTCCTCGAAAAAAAATTTAAAAAAAATCCTCGTTTTGTCCTCGGAAAAAAATTGAAAAAAACCTATTCTTGTCTTTGGAAACAAATTTAAAAAAAAATCCGCGTTTTGTTGCTCTAATAGATCTTTTCAAAAATTCTTAAAACTCCCCATTTTTAGTTCGACTTAAATGTGAGTGTTTGTCTATCTTGTCTTACAGATCAGTTGCTCCGGTAGTCCTCGAAGAAATATTTTTTAAAAAAAGTCCATGTTTATATTCCTAAAACGTCTGCGTCTTTTCCTAAAACTACTGTTTAAAATAATATATGGGTATGAAGAGGGAACAAGTGGTTAAGAGGGTGGTACACGATTGATATTGGCATTCGAGAACGTAGCTAGAGGCTAAAGGGTAGGACAAATCATGATAAACCAATGTGTTAGGTACCGATATCATATTTTTGTTATGTCTCCGGGTCAGATTTTTTGATGGAAGACGAAGACCAATTTTCATAGAATTATTAAGTTAAATTTGACGGATACGTTTTTCAGCAGACCTTCGGAAAATACTATCTACTTCAGCCCAACACTTCTCGTCGCTTTTTCTACAACTTCTCTATTGCCTTTGATTTAACATTGTCTCTTCTTCTTCTTTTCAGGATGAAACCCAGTGACTGTGATTGATGTATTCTACAGCATTGAGACATTTCGGAATAGCTATCCAGTTGGCGATCATCAATATTCGTTCTCATCTACAAAAATTGAAGCATTTGAAATTCTGATCACGCAAAACGTTTTGAGGATGTCGATCTGTGTGGAATCAGTTGTTCGTTCGATGCATATCAGTGTAGAAAGTTAAAACAAAAAAGCTTCCCGAGCTGAAGTGATATCTCCGGGACAGTAGCTTTAAGTCGTCCGTGGAAGCTGCAGTCGTCTACGATAAATTGAAAATGAAGGTCCGCAAATTGAAGGCCGGTATTACTTTTGGGTTCAGATGAATATACCATGTTGGTTTCTTTAAATGCTGTCTGTGTTTATATGTTCGACGCCAGTGAACTCAGCGAACATGTACATACTAGGTTGGCAGCCGCTGGACGAAACTGGAATGTTGTTGTTTCGGGTGAATTCGGTATCGTAGAACATGCTGAAGTGGGATTGCTCTTTAATTGCACAGCTAAACCTACCCGAAGTAGCCAAATTTCTAAATCTGGAGCTTGAACCAGATTAGCAGAATTCAAACACCCATACGTTCTACTACTACAACAACAATACATATGACAAATATTAAGTAAGGTTACAGCGCCGCAATAAGAACCACATGACAGTATTTGGACTTGATGAAACGAAGATTCTTTCCGTACGTCAGAATAAATGGGAGTTTTCCAAATAAAGGCAAATGAAACTCCCCCGTCCCAACTTTTCACAAAAGACCTACACGAATTAGAATGTTCCGAAGTAAGATCAAAAATCTACTGTCCAAGTCTGTGTATTATTCACATTGATATTGCCAACACTGTCATCAGTCAATGAAATCTCGCATTCCAACTCCATCAGTGAAAGAAGTTGTCTGCCTGTACAAGGTGGGATTATTTTGGTCCAACTATGTTCAAGATGATGCAGCCGTATCAATTCGTATTCGGCGTGCTTAGACAGCAATGAGTTTGTCCAGACTGTGCTTCAGGATAGCATACTATACCGCATACTTACTGAAGATTTATGGATATAACCCTTCGAAGTGGCTGAGTTGAAAGGAGCTCAAGTCTATGCACCGAAATTCTTCTTCCGGTAAGTTTTGTGCAGAACGCTTTGATTATTATATTTTTACCGATCTTACTAGGTTCGTGCTTCGTCGAAATTATTAACTTTTTTGACATGATAATTATCTATAATTTAGAACTTTTCACTATTCTGTATGTCTATGAAATTTCCCACCCAGCAGTTAGTTGTAATACTATCGGCAGTTACGGAAACAATAACTTTTCCACAGCTATGGGGAGGTAATTTGCTACTACTACCAAAGCTATACAATCTGCAAAAAAATATACCAGAAGTCTGACCATCTACAAAAATATCCGTTTAAAAAGTTGATTTATCACAAATCGCTTTTGGAACCTGTGCATAGGTGGAAGTCATACCTTCCCAACTAATGAAATGAATGTAATTTTTTTCGGCTTATTTCACTACCAAGGCTCATTTTTCGGAAAAGCTGATTTCCTTGAGAAAATAAAATTATGACCTTGGAATCAAGCCCTTAAGGGATTCACAATGACGACCATTGGGAAAATTTTAAAACAATAAATTCCGCAAGTGAAATACGCACTATTATATGGGGGCTATACCAGAACGTGGACCTGCACAGCCAATTTTCTGTCATAGGCTGTAGTATTCATTACTAACATCAAATACCAAATTTGAAACAATTCCGGTGAATAATGTAGCTAAAATCATCAAAATACAGGGTGAGCTGAAAAAACTGAAACCAATTTCAGACTGATATCATTTCTAAGTCACTCGTCCGACAGCTGTTAAAATTATTCCAGTGACAGCTCATTATATGGCTGGAAAACTACAAGTGGCTATCGTTAGAGCACTCCAGCTTTTAAATTGAAAAAATCTTTTGTGTCTCGTACCATCGCTCGTTATTGTGATACTGGTAGCGTAGGCCGACGTCAAGGGAGTGGACGGAAGAAAACAGCAACATCAGCAGAAATGGTTCGAAAAGTAAAGAAGCGACTTGATCGAAACCCGCGTCGCAGTGGCCGAAAAATGGCTCGTGATCTGAACTTATCGCAATATTCCATTCGGCAAATAGTGAAAATGAGCTCGGGGTAATTCCAAAAGTGTAAGAACTTACACCGCAACTGAAAGAAAATAGACTCAAAAGAGCTAAAGAGTTGCTTTGCTTGTCCGAAAGTGGTGAACTGCCGAATATGGTTTTCTCCGATGAGAAAACATTCGTTGTCCAGCAGTTTGTAAATAAACAAAATGATCGTATAATAGGCGCTTGCCAAAGAGGTCAGCTGAAAATGCACCTTAGGTTGGCCACCAGAACTCAAGCCCCGGTCATGGTGATTGTGTGTGTAAAAATTATGGCGTTTGACTTTGTTGCAATTTTTTGTCTCACCCTGTATATGTTGATGGTCGAATAAGGGCCAGGGTATTCGTTAAGCTGATTTTAGTTCCAGGGTATAGCAACATAAATGGCTGATGAATTTGTTCAAGATGGTGTCCATTTGATATATCTACCGATTGGTGAGACAGTCAAATCATCGATAAGCTGCTTCTCGAACAAGCTGGCACTTGGAAATTGGTTGCAAGTTATCTAAGGCCATCTGGATGTCACTCTTTCAATTAGTAGTCACATAAGACGTTAACGTTGGCTTGGCCTACCGTAGACTGAATGAGGATGAAGATGATGTAGAGACGATTGAATACCCGATATGTAGATGTCCCATGTTATCAAACAGGATACACAGACTATTTGATAGGTGGGAGATAGAAACTCGAACGCTCTTCTCAGAAGTAGATCTCAACAGAGGGTCAAAATTTTGAGTATCCAAGAAGCTTACAAAACGTGAAATCAGCATCCAATTCCATTCAGACTTGGTACAACTCAATGTTTTCACCAACATAACGTTTTTTTAAATATATAGATCTGTTGTGAAAATTATATATATCTGCGAAACCCCTTCTGGTACTTCACCCACAAAGGGTCACAATTTAGCATTACACTGGAGATCCATTTTATCTTCCATTAAGAGAAGGCTTAGCATAGATAGAAGATATATCTTAAAATCCAACTAAATGTAAGGCCTAAAAAGGTCGTCTAAATATCTTCTATAGATATACACACCTTTTGAAGGAAGATAGAGTAGCATCTGTAGTTATTTAATCGATTTTGCGTTAGGTCGCATTCTAAGTTCATGAGCAAATGTTTTCAGTTATTACAACGTGTCATGATACACCCTATATTCCATAATATGCGATTAATGAACCCCTTTTTCTCAACCACAAATGAAATTAAAGCCATCAAAGCGTTACAAGATTTGGGTGGAAAAAACGAGATCATCACAGCGTGCAACTCTCCTAATGTGTGAACGAAATATTTTCATTACAATGACAATGGAAGATGGGGAAGGCCACTTTTTGTTGTTGATGGAATAACCCCTTTAATGAAGCAGATTTCAATACCGATCACATAGCAAGAACAGATTGTTTTGTGCATTTAAGTAACTTAATTTGTATGCAGCAGCAGCAACGGGCCAGATCGGTATTGAAGGTACATTAAGAGTAATATGATATGGGCTCTCCAAAGATGCACCACCACCACCAGAATTCTTTACATTTTTCACACCCAGTTCAGTTTTCTACCCCTTTTACACGTTCCCCTTCAAGGAGGAGGAACAAGAAGCAGCCGCCTCACAAAATACATAAATAAAGAAGACATTAAATAAAAATAGCAACACATAAAAAATTGAACAAATGTTCCAAGAACTTACATTCTGCTGGTGGGACTCATGGCTTTTTTCGACTTGTCTTCTTCTCGTCTAGAGACGAGACAATGTGGCTGGCCTGCTGTTGTATTTTTTATTTTATTTCCACAAAACGAAATAAAAATGCGACCAGAAAGTTATGGCCACTAAATGAAACTGGTAAAATAACTTGAAATTAGTTAACACATTTTCTTAATAAATTCTTTTAATACACAATTGCTGTTGTTGTTGTTATAATTCCATCAAAGCACCGGATTTGTTTATGTTTTTTTTTTCGTGTGTGATTTGTTGTTAAAAGCAATTTCGGCGACTTTTTTGTTGTCTGGCAATCTTCAAGATTCTTTTTGTGGGAATTTCTCTTCGTTTTTTTTTCTTCTTTTTTACTCCTTTCCAGGGTATAATTTTATTGGCAGTGTGAATTTCTTTATTAATTTTAATACTTATTTAGTCATATTCTTTTGTTTAACAAATAAAACAAACTCGAATTTAAATTAAAAATCAAAGAAAACAAATCAACAACGAACGAACGAGTCAAAGAAACACTACCGCAGAACTTAAATGAAATTAACTAAATGACACAGACTGCGGTGAGCTGCTGCTGCCGCCGAGAGAGAGAGAGCGCGAGAGACAAACTGAGAGTGAATGGGAGGACCACCCAAATCGCATTGTTTGAGTAACAGTATTGCCACATGATTTATTTTGTGTTATGTTTTCGGTATTGGCAGGTAGGAAAGGAGATTTTTGTGAGATGTAATTGACAGGTAAATCAATAAATCGAGGGACTCATAAAACAAAATTAAGTATTTAACCTTAAATTGTGGAGAAACTAAATTGTGACTAATACTCGGATATTATGAAACAGATGCTTCAAAAATTGTGCGGCATGCTTTTCATAATATCAGAACAAATGGTACAATAAGGAGGAAATGCTTGAAACTTTTTCAAAAATATCATCACTACATTTTAATTATTCAATCCCATGACTCAACAGAATTATATTTTTTATGCGCGCCACACAATGTGCGCTTTTTCTTATCGTCGATTTTTAATTTTTAAACAATAAAAACAGCGTTATTGTTCTAAATCTGAAATTTTGAAATTTTTTCGTAATCATAAAGGAAAATCGTTTATCGTGACAAGCCATTTTGAATACGCTCCACAATTTGGAACAAATTTGGAAATTAAAAAAAATATATATAAAATCCGTTAAAAATTATGTTAAAACCCTAAAAATACCTAATATAGCCATTATATTGGAGTCTATACGAAGACATGAACTTGCATAGGCAATTTCATCATAGGCCATTGCAATATTCAAATACGAAACTTGAAAAATTCCGTGAACAATGTAGCTAAACTCATAAAAATACCGAATTATACCTCCCTATATTCGGTATTTTCAGGAGTCTAGAGTTAAGCTGGAAATACATAAAGCGCTTATCTGGCTGGCTTAAGTCATCGGCTGGCTTCTTCGGAAATGAACAAAGGAGCCCAGGGCTAAAATCGAACTAAGTCAACCTAAAACTCCTTTGTTCATCTACGAAGAAGCCAGCCGATGACTTAAGTCAGCCAAATATGCTCTTTATGTATTTCCAGCCTTATATCGGGGCTATTCGAAGACCTGGACTTGCGTAGAAAATTTTCTGTCTGTAATTTGAAACATTACCGGAGAATAATATCGCTAAAATCATCAAAATAGCGAATATAGGGAGATACCGTTATATGGGAGCTATATGAAGACCTGGAAAGCATAGGTAATATCCTGTGACGGGTTGCAGTACTCGTTACGCAGTGCAAATACGAATTTTGAAACTGTTCCGGTGAATAATGTGGCCAAAATCTTCAAAATACCGACTATAGGGATATACCGATATAGGGGGGTTATACGAAGACATGGACCTGCATAGATAATTTTATGTACCCAGTACTAAGTGCAAATACGAAATTTGAAACCATTAGCTCAGGTGCAATGATGGACAATATTCCTTCCAGTACCTCTGTCACAAAAGGCGAAAATTGGAATCATAAAAATAGGCGTCTAAAATTGGAAATCAATTCCCAAATTTTGCGCATCCCAATATTTTTCAATTTTCGTTAGAGCAAGTGTAAAAATGGAATATATCAGTTTTATTCAGTATTATTATTAGTATCAGTATTATTTTTGGTACTTCACTCCAGATCGCTTATGTCCAAATAAACCATCATGCAAAAAGCGGCGTTCTTACTGGCAGATCCGGAACTCTCAAGAGCACCCGTCAGTCCGATTGACAAAACTTCCAGCTATTGGATTTTTAGCTCAAGTTCAAGCAGTTAGGATTACACAACTTCTAACTATGGAATCCCGTAGGAAGACAATTTTACAATTCTGGACATACCAAATAAGTAGGAATATCGTAGGTGAAGGTGATAAATGGAACAGCTACATTTGAACTTTTTCCATTTTAATTACATTGACGTATCAATACTTGATGGGGACGATTGGGGTGATGGTGAACGTCTTCTGGACGGTTGAGGAGGTTTGGCACTGACTTACTCAGTCCGAATTTAATTATTAGATGTTCATTTAAACTTAAAGTTATCTGGCCGTTGAGGCTAGGCTAAGCGAAAGGTCTCGAGGTTTGTCCAGTCCAGGTTTGTCCAGTAATCTTTAATTTCCCTAAAATTGAGCGAAACATTTTTAAAAAATTTGAAAAATTCTTAAGATCGAATCATTTTTTGCCTTTTATTCATAAATTACTCCTCGAGCCTTTTCGTTTGAGCCCAGCTTTAATTCCGTTTCGTTATTAGTTTCTGTTCAATAGATCCTTTTATCTGTAGTTTTTCTTAAAATCGAAAATTTTCAGAGAATTCGTATTTACAGCTTTGTTGGGAATATTTTTTTTTTCTTCATAGACTGTAGTACTCACTAAGATCTTCAAATAAGAAATTTGAAACACTTTCGGTAAATAATGTCGCTTAAATCGTCAACATTTCGAATAAAGGTAAGTTCCGTTATACGGTCTTCGTTATATCGAAGACCTTTACCTGTATACAATTTTTTTTTGAAATGGGTTGTAGTACCCTTTACGAACTTCGAATACGAAATTTGAAATAATTCAGGTGAATAAAGTCGCTAAAATCGTCAAAATACCGAATTTAGGGGGCACCGTTATGTGGGAACTATACTACGAAACAGGCATGGCCCATTTACTAACTTAACATGCCTACTGGCAAGATACACACGTCTGCAAATTTTCAGCCATCTGTCTCGATTTGTTCGAAAGATAGCGTGATTCAGAATATATACTCTGATCCAGAATACACAGAATTTTCTAATATATTCTAATGTACCCTCCATAGAATGGTCGAAGTGGAATCCAATGCCTACCAATTTTCGATTAATTCCCATTACTTTTGTTTTATAATTTGTAGCTTTGCTCAAATTAATCCAACACGTTGTCTCCGTTTCCCCATTCCAAACTTAATATCTGGCATCTCTGCACATTTTATGTCGCCGACAGAGAGGAAGTGAACATGAGAGAATTAATAAAACCCAATTTCGAGAGAGCCCAATCAACAATTGTGTTGTACATTCCCCTGCTGGTTTTATTCGAATAAAAACAAAACACACACACATGGGCGCACACACAACCGATTACTCGTTTTGTTTGGCAGGTAGAAGAGATTTCGAAACAACAGGTAAAATTGTGCTCCTCCTCAAACCAAAGGTGCTAATGGCCACGGAGAATTGCAGCAAAGAAATACCAGAAATAAGTTCTTAATCCCTTACGTTGATGGTTCTTGGGAAATGTCTTTATTTTAAAAGGTACCTACCAACCTTCGCTGAAATGATTTCAATGGAAACGAGATTGGTTACGGTTGCACACGAGGCTATTACAGCCTCCTAAGAAAAGCGGTCATGCAACACATCATTATAAAGCATCCAAATATTTTGAGGTGATGGAATGAAGACATCATTCTAGAATGGTTCGAGTGAAAGACAAGTAGAACTTGGCCGTATAACAACAAGTTGACCGGAAATGTAAATGTAACAATTGATAGGCCAATTGTGATTGATACTTCTTTGTTCTGCATAGTATGGAGGATATATTAAGTTTGTTATTCCATTTATAACCGCTCGACATATTCATTTTAGGCCCAATAATGTATATATACTCCAGATCAGCCTAAAATTCTAAGTCGATTTAGCACACTTTATTTGTCTATTGTAATCACCCTAGATTCAAATGGCATGTGGTAGAAGTCATATATGTTGCATAGAGTAGTTTTTTTTTGTCTGCAAGCAGGTCAATTTCGATGATTAGCTGTATCGTCAACGTTTTCATATAGCCTCTATATAACAGTGTATTCCCATAATTGGTATTTTGATCATTTTAGCCTCAGTTCCTAAAGTAATGGTATACAATTCGGTAGGCTCAGTTCTGAATGGGTTCTATCTTTTGTTGCAGAACATTATCCACATACGTTCATTATACCCTACACCACATAGTGTTAAAGATACCATGGGTAACATGGAGAAGGAAGCGAGATAGACCCATTGTTACTTTTGGGGATTAGGTACCAGATATCTTTTAAAGCTCGGAAATACCTTTGCGAAATTTTATCGAGATCTACTAAGATTTTGATATAGCTCCCAAATATATCCTTAATCCGATTTCAGGTTTATTGTGCTAATAATGGCTAATATCCACCCAAATGGAGTTCATTTCGGGACGTACGTTTCCATTTTGTGGAACTCGCCTCCGATACATATTTTTTTAAATATAATCCTACTTGAAGTGCACTCTCCGTCAAGTTTAGTGAAAATCGATTCAGAATTGGATATGCTTCCCATATCTTAGTCCCCTCTGAAACCAATCTATAACTGCTCTAAAGGCAAATGTTAATAGGTGGTATGATCTACTTCAAATAAATTTGTTTATTGAACTTTGAAAAGAAGAATAATTTAGAAAATCCACGTTTTTTAACTTTGAAAAAAAGAAATATTTAAAATTCACGTTTTTAAACCTTTTTTTTAAATCCACGTTTTATACATTTTTTTAAATCCACGTTTTTAAACATTTTTTTTTAAATACACGTTTTGAAACATTTTTTTTTTAAATCCACGTTTTTAAACATTTTTTTCAAAAAATCCACGTTTTGAAACATTTTTTTAAAAATCCACGTTTTTAAACATTTTTTTAAACAAAACCACGTTTTTAAAAAATCCACGTTTTTAAACATTTTCTTTTAAAAAATCCACGTTTTTAAACATTTTCTTTTAAAAAATCCACGTTTTTAAACATTTTCTTTTAAAAAATCCACCTTTTTAAACATTTTTCCAAAAATCCACGTTTTTAAACATTTTTTTTTAAAAATCCACGTTTTTAAACATTTTTTTTTTAAACAAAACCACGTTTTTAAAAAATCCACGTTTTTAAACATTTTGTAAACAAAACCACGTTTTTAAAAAATCCACGTTTTTAAACATTTTTTTTAAACAAAACCACGTTTTTAAACATTTTTTTTTAAACAAAACCACGTTTTTAAACATTTTCTTTTAAAAAATCCACGTTTTTAAACATTTTTTTTTTAAATACACGTTTTGAAACATTTTTTTAAAAATCCACGTTTTTAAATTTTTTTTTTAAAAAATCCACGTTTTTAAACATTTTTTTTAAAATACACGTTTTGAAACCTTTTCTTTAAATAATACACGTTTTAAACATGTTCTTTAAAAAAATTCACGTTTAAAAACATTTTCTTTAAAAATCCAAGTTTTGAAACATTTTCTTTAAAAAATCCACGTTTTTAAACATTATATTTAAAAATTCACATTTTTAAACATTTTCTTTAAAAAATCCACGTTTGTTGAATTTTGAAAAACATTTTCTATTTTTTCAAAAATGTTTAAAAAATCCACTTTTATCTATTTTTGAAAAGAATGCTATTTAAAAAAATCCACGTTTATCTATCTTTGAAAAAATATTTCAAAAAATACACGTTTATCTACTTTTGAAAAAATATATATATAAAAAATGGTCCATCAATACTGTCCTAAAATTGGGTTAAAAAAGTCTAAATAATCCCTCAGATACGGTTCAAAATGTCATGAGTTTTTCTTGTTTTTTTTTTCAATCGGTAGATATATTCACGAACATAAATCCACGAAATATCTCTTATTTTAAATTTTATGGTTGAAAAAATAGAAGTTTAAAATATGGTATCTCTATTATACAAAACGCCATCTGTGCTTAAATTATGACACTATTTTCATAAGCAAATAGAACAATTATTATATATTATTATTATTATTATTATTATTGTTATTATTATTATTATTATTATTATTATTATTATTATTACTATTATTATTATTATTATATGGTTCCGATAATTCATGAATATACCTTTGATGTTCTCTCTTAATATATCCCTGATAGTCCCTCACATGGTCCATTGAAAATTCTTGGCTATAACTCTAATAGTTACTCTAATAATTTGGCAAAATTTCTTACAAATACCTTTGATATTTCCTCAGATGGCTCAAAAAACCCACGAATATAACTCACAAAGCTTGGAGATTAAAAAAATCCACGAATATAATTCTGTTACTCCCTCAGATGGTTCTTATAAAATCCACCAGTACGTCTCCATAAGTCCCTCAAATGGTACTTAAAAACTACGAATTTATCTCAAGTAGACCGCCTGATGGGGTTTAAAAATCCTACTAGTCCCTCATATTGCTCTAAAGAATCTGCGAATATAACTTTGATATTCTTTCAGTTAGTTCCAAGAATTACAGGAAAATCCACATTAAAACGTTGTTATTATTCGACAAAAAAATCATATTTTAATTCATTATATTTTATATTTTTCAGATGTTAATTCATCCGATTAACAGGTAAGTTGTATAATCTCATATTACAAAATCAACATTTATTTTATTGAAAAAAAAAAAAAAAAACTCAAAAAGAATTCTAAAAATTTGTCAAACGGAAGACATGTATCATACGAATATATTATTGCGACACATGTCGTACGGGAAAATTCAAGGTGCTCTCATTGTTCTATTTGCTTATGAAAATAGTGTCATAATTTAAGCACAGATGGCGTTTTGTATAGTAGAGATGCCATATGGTTTTCCTTTATTTGGGGGAAGCCGTTAAATTTGAAGCTGGTATGTTTTCGAAGGTGAATACATATTTTCTTTCATGATTTGGGTAAAGGGAAAATTTTGGAGAAAAATAAAAAATTATTATAATAATAACAATAGTAAAAATAATCATAATAATAATAAAATAGTAACGATAATATAAATAATAATAATATTCCATGCCGAAGCTAAAAGCTTGGGTGCTGGAAAACTATAGAAGGGCATAAACAGAGGTCCCCTCGGATTGGGATATAAACTAGTTATGAAGAAACTGGGAGTTCAAGCTCGAGTATGTGGAATGATTGAAGAGCAAATGACAAACCTCGTAAATAATTTCTAAGAAATTAAAAAAAACAATAATGCCCCAAGGACAGATGGTGTTCCGGCGGAAGTCCTTAAGGAGATAGCTGATGCACGACCACACACATTGCTGAACATATACAATCACTGCTTAGCAGAGGTAATCTTCCCAGTGCTTGGAAAGATCAGCAGCTTGTGCTCATTAGAAAAGGTAAAGGAGACCCAACAGTACCGTCATCATACAGGTCACTGAACGTGCTAAATGCAGCTGGAAAACTAATCGAGATACTACTAGACAAGAAAATACAATGCTGTAAACTTAAACTTGGCTTCAGAAGTGGAAAGTCAACAATCGGTGTTATCAAGGAAGTAGTTGACGTGTTTTCCGGAAATAATTACAGCAAGGCGGTAGTCCTTTTAACCACACTTGGTATAAAAAACGCTTTTAATAGCCTGAGGCGGACAGGTATCATATACGCCATGGAATCTAACATTCAAATCCCTGAGTATCTTATAAGAGTAATAAGAAGCTATCTAAGCGGAAGAGTGCTTAAATACAGTACACGCGATGGCACCACAGAGGCCCAGATGACATCAGGAGCTGCGCAGGGTTCCAACCTAGGCCCCGATCTATGGAACATCAATTATGGCGGAATACTAAATCTGGATATGCCAAAGAACACATTTTTTAGTAGGATACGCAGATGATATTGCTGCCGTTATCCAGGCCAGGACCATAGATGATGCCCAGCGTAAGCTTAAACAAGTCATGATCCGTTCCAGAACATGACTGATATAGCATGGATTAGAGCTAGCCATGCATAAAACAGAGCTGGTATTATTGGCCAGACAACATATTCCAGTAGAAATCGACATGCATGTGAACAGCATCACCATTCGTACGCAGAGAGCCATAACAATAAAGTGACGTTTTCGTCGCAGTTGAACCATGCCGCCGAGAAGGCTACCGCTATCACGATGCAGCTAAGCAGATTGATGGCACACGTCGGAGGGCCCCTACCCTGCAAGAGGAGGTAACTAATGGAGGCATGTAACAGCATCCTACTGTACGGATGTGAAATCTGGTCCGGGAACATGCTCAATAGGCAGAGGGCACAAAAACTGCTGAATGTACAGAGAACAACGGCACTGAGAGTGGTGGCTGCATACCGCACAGTCTCAGGACTAGCGATACAAGTTATAGCGGGTATGGTACCTATCGATTTGGTAGCAGAAGAGAGGCGGAAAATATTTGAGGTAAAGCGCCGCCAAAATAAAGTCTCAGAACTTGCTCAAATAAAAGAAGAGACTTTCGAAAGATGGCAGACACGCTGGCATCGAGAAACATGTGGAAGATGGACAGCAAGGGTCATTCCAGATATAAAAGCATGGATAACATGGAAGCACGGTAATGTAAGCAGTTACATAACAGAGATACTTTCCCGACATGGGTATTTCCGTAAATATCTGTTTAAGCACGGAAAAGGGATTCCCCTTGTTGTTTGTATAAAGAAGAAGACATTTTAGACGACGCATAACATACATTCTTCTCATGCGGTCGGTGGACAAACCTACGCACAGAAGTAGAACTGCAAGCAGGTGCAATCACAGTGTCGAACATTGTAGCGAAAATGATGGAAGCCGTAGAAAACTGGAATGCAATTTCCAAAAATCTCGAAATAAATAGCGGAAAATAGAAGGCCTTAAAAGCCCGGGAAACCCACGAAGTAATACGAAAGTGGTGCCGAGGTGGTAGTAACTCCCAGAGGTCGACAGGTGTGTTTTTTAGTCGGTACCAAGATCAAGCCCTACATACCACGATGAGTGACGGATCCCAAATGCTCCGCAAAAAAATATTATTATTAATTTATTCATTATTGGCACAAGTTTTTACGATATCGAACCCAAAAGAAAAATGTAAACGAGAATTATGGCCTCATACTTTCTGTTCTCTACCTTTCATATTCTGTTTCCATTTGTTTTTGCGTTAATGTAGAACAAATTTTCCCTTTTGACATGTTGTGGTCATTTTATTTTGGATTATGGTTTTGTTGCTGCACCATTGTCATTTTTCACGGTTGAAGTGGAACAACTACAACAACAACAACATGTATGTTTTCTGGACATGTCAATTATAGGCATGTCTGACAATGAGCCTCGCTGCATTGTACATTGACAGACGGATTGACATTAACAATCAGGGCTATTGTTGGAAGGGCGGACGACGCATATGCAATGACATGGGGCTTTTTTGTTTTTGGGCCAAGTGAGTGAGTGAATCAGTGGAAACAAAAATATGAAGTGACCGTAAAATCATTGAGTGTCTCTAATTTTTTATTGAATCCAATTTTAAATTTTACCATGGATGATCCACATCTGGGCTATTTGAAAGCTGGGAAAGAGTAGAAAACGCCTATATGGACCTCAAGTCAAATCGAGTCGGAAAATATTTGAAAATTATCAGCATAAAATTCTGCGTCCATATATAGCTAAATTTTGAAATTAGCTAAATTTTTTGACAGAAATATCTCAAACTTAGTATATTGAGTTCGCAATAGGCACCACCTTCTCTGGCAGATATTTGGCTGCAGAGGTGGAGATTAAAAAGGGTTCGGCCCAGGTAAACTTAACTTCGTTTATACTTCTTAGTTTATGAATTGTGATGGCAGCCTAAAAGTATGCTTTAAATGGCTAAAGTCAATTTACATATGACTTTAACATCATGTGTATGAACCATTAGAGCTACCATCAGACTAACCTAGTCCATACACAGTTCTATAGACCCATAGTTACTTTTGAGAACCTTCATAGAATCATTTTCTGAGTCGAATTATGCTATCGGGCGCCCGTCTGTCCATGTATTTTTATGAAAAAATGCAGATCCCGTTTATAATCCGATTGAGATAAAATTTACCAAACAATATTTCTTTGGCCCAAAGACGAACCTAATTGAAATTGGTGAGAATCGGCTAAAATTTAGATATTGCTCCCATATATATCTTCAACCGATGTCGGGTTAATTGGGCACCAAATAGCCAATATCACTTCAAATAACCTGCATTTTGGCGCATCCGAAATCGGTGAAAATCGGTTCAGATATAGCTATAGCTCCCATATATCGTTCGACTTGCGGGTTTAAGTCCCTTACATGCGTAATATGCACTCCGCAACAATGATATTTGGTACCAGATATCAGATACATCCCAGAAATACCTTTGCCTTACACATGGTGAGATAAAAAGAACTGCAACAAAGTCAAATACCATAATTTTTACATTTTTCTAAAATTTTATTGAATGAAATCAAAAAATGTCGGAAATAGAATCAAATTTTAGAATAAGTTTAGATTTGTTCGAATTGATCACCTTTGGCACGAATTATGGCCTTCAAACGGCCAATGAAACCGTCCAACGCTGCCCGAATGTTGCTCTGCGGTATTTTGGCCCGTTCCCGGCGAAGCGCTTGCTTGAGGTGATCGACAGCCAACCTTGCTTTCCGAAATACTCCAGACATAAAAGTCCAACGGATTGGTATCCGGAGATTTTGGTGGCCATTGTGCGCTGGAAATGAAGCGAGGAATCTCATTTTGTAACCATTCTTGAGTGGCGCGTGCTGAGTGCGATTGTGCTGAGTCCTGTTGGAACGTCCAAGGTCTGCGGCCAAAATGTTTGCGTGCCAAGGCATTTATTCTGATGCCACCGTCGGCCTGTTATGTCGGCCCACACCATCACCATGGCCTTCGCTTGAATTCTGGTGGCCAACCGAAGGTGCACATTTAAACTCGATCAATTTGTTTGTTTACAATCTGCGGGACAACGAAGGTTTTCTCATCGGATAAAACCAAATTCGGCAGGTCACCACTTTCGGCCAAGCGAATCAACTCTTTAGCTCTTTTTCTTGCACTTTTTGGAATTTCAATGGCTTTATCCCGAGCTCATTTTTCAATATTTGTCGAATGGAATATTGCAATATGTTCAGCTCACGAGCCATTTTTCGGCCACTGCGACGCGGGTTTCGATGAAGTCGCTTCTCTACTTTTCGAACCATTTCTGCTGATGTTGTTGTTTTCTTCCGTCCACTTCCTTGAGCGATGGTACAAGACACAAAAGATTTATTCACATTTAAATGCTGGAGTGCTCTAACGATAGCCACTTGGGGGTTTCCAGCCAAATATAAAGAAATCACAGTCTCACGCTTGAATTCCATCACGAATAACTTTTTTTCTGGAAAATTCTCACCACAATGCTTTGGTACGCTTATAAACAATATAATGAGCTGTCACTGGAATAATTTTAACAGCTGTCGGACGAGTGGCTTAGAAATGACACCAGTCTGAAGTTGGTTGCAGTTTTTTCATCTCACCCTATATTATCGGAGTTTTTTTTTTAAACATAAAAAGGTCTATCGGAAAATGTTCTACATTCGTTAAGGACAATCTGAAGGACTACTGAAGGTAGAACTATCTGAGGAGCTAACAGAAATACATTATTTTTTCAAAATCATTTGAGGCATTATCCGAGGACTTTTTTCAAAATCACCTAAGGGTTTGGATTCTTTATAAATTATCCAATGGAATATAAGGATAATCACATCCATATTCGTATATTTGGAGTCTTCTAAGAGACTATCGCGAAATTAGTGAACCATCTGAGAGACTATCTGAGATATAGGTGTTTTTTTTTTAAGAATCATATGAAGGTCCATGATAGGCGTATTCTGGGATCAATATCATAGAATCGTAAATTCTTTTCAACCACCCGAGGGACTACCACAGGTATATCTAAAGTTCTTTTCCTGCATTCCTTTCATCTTTTGTGCCTCCAATTGTTGCCAATTTCCACCCAAAAATTGCGAAATTCAAATTTTATTCAATTTAAATGGCCCAGTGCCTGCCAAAAAATATATATTTTAATTGCCTACCCCATGCATTGTAATAGTCCATTTCCGTTTAGGACAAAACGCAAAAAACTTCACATAAAAAATATAATAAAAATTGCTTTTGGGCCATCTCTTTCATTGAAATTTCGCCCAGCCAATGGCTGGCAGTCGGCAGTTAGTATTTTATTATTTTTTTTGACGGAAACTTTTCTGTGACAGTCCATCTCGCGTTTTTATTTCTAAAAACTACTTCCGTTTTCGGACACTAAACGAGTAGTTTCCCTCCCCCCCTCTGGCCCCAAAAACACTTTTGAAGAATGGCCAAATAGATGAAGCCAGCCAACAACAACAATATCATGAAATTGGGCCAGTTCGTTTTTGTGTTGGTGGGGATTGCTTTTTGGCAAACAATGGCAAAATGCAACAGTGTAGCAAGAGTCCAGCTGAGGCAATTGTTGTCGTTGTTGTTGGCAACCATAAAAATCCAGGAATACGAGAAAAAAAAACAAAAACAATTCAAAGGAAATGAAAAGTTACAAAAAATGGGGGAAATAAGTGGATGAAATTGCAGGTTTATTAGAGGCCTACAAGGCACAGTGGGATGAAAACTTTCTGAGGATTTTTCTATCTAGGCAAAAAATGTGGGTTTTTAAGAATCTTTTGGAGAGTCGTGGATTTGTTAAAAACTATTTTTCGAAGTCCAATTGATGGGGAGATTTTTTTCTTTTCACGGACCTACGGTCTAATAAAGACGGATATTTTGGAATATTTTTAAAGGGGCTCATTGTGGTTTTTACAAATATTTTCCAAGGACCATCAGATAAGGATATTTTTTCAAGGACCATCAGACCTATAAGCTTGGATTTCTTATGAGTAGTTTTCCAAGGACCCTTGGATCAATAAACATGGCTTTAAAAAGATATATGCCCTCTGTAGCCATATGGCTGAGGGTATAAAGATGGTTAAGAACATTTTTAAGGACCAATATAGTTGGACTTTTTAAGAATGAATTTTCATGCACCCTCAGACCAATAAGCGTTCAAGGACCAAAGAACTTATAAGCGAGGATTTTTAAGAATATTTTGTTCAAGGAGCATCAACAATAAGCGGAGATTTTCTATGAATATTTTTTTCGAGAATTAACTGCCTAACAAATGTGGACTATTCAGGATATCCTTCCAAGAATCATCACATCAATATGCTTCGAATTTTTAGGGATATGTTGTTCAAAGACTATCGAACAATTTTCGAGGATTTTTTAAATAATGTTTTTTCAAGAACCGTCAAATGAATGAGGTTGGATTTTATACCCTCAGTTATATGGCTATAGAGGGCATAAATATATCATTTGACCGTATCAAACGTGGCTCATCGAAATAACGGGTTCATACCCTATGTTTCTTTGGACCAAATCCGTTTCAGGACATTTGGAGTCGATCTAGCGATGTCCGTCCGTCCATCTGTCTGTCTGTCTGTCTGTCTGTCTGGCTGGTGCGCACGATAACCCTCGAAGGGTGCATCCGATTTGGTCCAAATTTGGTATATCGAAATATTATTGTCAAACTTAGATCGGAGATGTGCAATATCGGCTCACTCTTTCCGGTACCTTCCTCACAAAAGGCTGAAATTTTCAAAAAAATATATTTTCTGCATTGAAAGACAACAGATAATCTGAATTTGCTCGAACTTTGCAAATTCTAATATTTGCATCAGAGTTAGGTCAGGTGTGAAAATGAACAATATCGGATCACTCCATTAAGTAACTCCCCCACAAAGTTTCAACATTTTGAAATATTTTAACTCTTATAAAATGTGATGTGAGAGTCCGATTGTCTTCAAATTACACACATCACAATATTTTTATTAACCTAAGGTCTGGCGTAAAAATGGTATATATCGGTCTACTCCTTGTGGTACTTCCCCCACAAAGGGTCAACATTTTGAATATCCATGAAGCTCATAAGACGCGAATTTAACCTCCGAATCCATTCAGATTTGGCACATCGCAATATTTCCATAAACGAAAGATCTGTTATGAAGATGGTAGAGATCGGACCATTCCTTCTGGTATCTCCCCCCACAAAGGGTAAAAATTTTGAATAACCAAAAAGATTATAAAATCCGAAATATGCATCCCATTCTCTTCATATTTCACACATCCTATTATTTCTACTAAGACAAGATCTGCTGTGAAAATGGGATATATCGGTCAACTTCTTCTGGTACCTCTCCCCATAAAGGGTCAACATTTTGAATATCCGTGAAGCTCATAAAACGCAAAATTAACATTTAATTCCATTCAGACTTGGTACATGCCAATATTTCCATAAACGCAATGTGTGTTATAAAGACTGTACAGATCGGATCATTTCTTCTGGTACCTCCCCCACATAGGGGTCAAGATTAAAAAAAACAAGACGGTCAAAGAATACGAAATAAGCATCTACCTCTTCTCAAATTTCACACATCCAAATATTTTTGCTAACGCAAGATCTGTTGTAAAGATGAAATACAGGGTGAGATAAAAAAAACTGCTACAAAGTCAAACGTCATAATTTTTACATTTTTTTTTAAATTTTATTGAATGAAAGCGCAAAAAATGTCGAAATATCATCAAATTTTAGAAGAAGTTTAGATTTGTTCGAATTGGTCACCTTTGGGACGAATTATTGCCTTCAAAGGTCAATAAAATCGTCACACGCTGCCCAATTGTTGCTCTGTGGTATTTTGGCCCATTCTCGGCGAAGTGCTTGCTTGAGGTGATCGACACTTTGGTATTTTTTAGTGCCAACCTTGCTTTCCAAAATACTCCAGACACAATAGTCCAACGGATTGGTATCCTAAAATTTTGGTGGCCATTGTGCGCTGGAAATGAAGCGAGGAACCTCATTTTGTAACCATTCTTAGGTGGCGCGTGTTGAGAGCGATGGGGCTGAGTCCTGTTGGAATGTCCAAGGTCTGCGGCCAAAATGTTTGCGTGCCCAAAGCTTCAATACATCCTCCAGAATATTTTCGCGATAATAATCGGCATTTATTCTGATGTCACGGTTGATTAATACGAGCGGAGAGCGACCATCGCTTGTTATGGTGGCCCACACCATCACCATGGCCGGCGCTTGAGTTCTGGTGACCAACCGAAGGATGCTACAGCCTATGACAGAAATTTGTCTATGCTGGTCCAGGCCTTCGCTCAGCTCCGATATAATATTTTGATGATTTTAGCTACATTATTCACCGTTTATTTCGTGTTTCGAATTTGAATATGGTAATGGCTTATGACAAACAATGCCTATGTAGGTTTTTTAAGGATTTTATTTTTTGCAAATTTTCAAATTCGTTCCAAATGGTGGAGGGTATTCAAAGTTCGGCCCTTCCTTTAGGGACTTTAACAATATTTTTTTCAAGGATTAATCGTGGATTTTGTTTTTCAGAATATTTTTTCAAGGACCAATAACGTGGTTCTATTGTCTAAGGACAATATGTGGCCAAATACGACTTTTTAATAAATATTCTTTTACAGATTTAACCCGATTTTGTGATATTATTTATGATATTGCCAGAACTAAATATTCTGCAGCCACTGTGCTATGCAAATAAAAGTTTTTTCTTTATTATGCTGTGATGACAGGCGTGAGACTCGCGAATATCTTAGGGCAGAGCACATCCCCTTTGAAGTGCAATAAAATGACCAATTGTTGAAGCCAAAAGACTTCTGGTGGCCCAAATGGCCCAGAGGGCAAGGAAATGGATAATTTATGAAAATTAACACTTAGCACCCATGTAACCCCTGCCCTCCAAAATATGAATCCTTTTTTATATTTTTTAAGTTTTTCGTTATTTAAGTGAAATTATTAACCTCAAGAATTTATAAATGAAATTCAAAATTTCCGAACATATAAAACCAAAGAAGACATGGCCATCATATCAATGCAAACTGAGGTCAGGGTTTTCTGTATTTATTTGAGAGTTTACCCCTTAATAGCCATTCTCTGCCTCTATCGCCTTGTGCTTCTTCAAAACTTTGCAAAATAATAATGACGGGGATATTACCAAAACTAAACAAACGAGACGTGTTATCGACGTAATTTTCAGTGTCAACACGTTTCCATTATTTGTTTTAATGACGCTAACAGGCGGACAACCCGCTTGGCCCCCAAGTCCCCGCTTGGGTTGGCCAAAAGACGAACGCCCCTTTTGTGTTGTTTGTGAGTGTGTCTCTTTGGATCTGGGTAATGTGTAATGATTTCAATGGTAATGACATCCAGACGCAGTATTGCCAACACCAACAACAACAAATTGAAGTTTTTCGACGCTGTTTTCATTGAAACCACAACAAACAAAGTTAGTGCCAAGTACAAAATAATGAGGCTACGTGACGGGAGTTGTTAAAACTGGATCAACACTTTTTAAACTCAATAAAAATTCGAACTTTTATTCAGCGGAGGGGGGCATTGGGATTTTTTTTGCATGCATACAAATTTGCGAAGGAGATATGATAGTTCGCAATTTTTGAGGTAGAAACGAAATTTACCTAGAAAAGTATGTTTTTTGAAAAATATTTTTTTCTCAAAATTGTTTATTTTAAATCTACGATTATTAGAAAAAAATATTTGTAAAAACATTCACTAAAAAAGATTAAGACTAAAAAAATATTTTTTATACTTAAAAGGCTAAAAATTCTCGAATATTAAAAAATATTTTCAAAAATAGGAAAAATATCCACAAATATTTAAAAGTGTTTTTTTTTAATCTACGAATATCGAAAAAAATATATATTTATAAAAAACCTAATAAAAAAACCAGTAAAGAAAGTCTTAAAGTCGGGCGGGGCCGACTTTATAATACCCTACACCATATATTTGATATATTTCCCTGAAGATCGTTGTTACGGTGTGCATATAACGGCTGTGGGTAACAAACATAACAAATCGGATGAACAGTATACAAATCGTAAGTGCAAAATTCCATCCCATTTGGGCAAATATTAGACGTTTGATGCACAATAAAAGGTAAATCGGACGAAGTTATATATGGGAGCTATATCCAAATTTGAACCGATCTCGATAAAATTCAGCAAATGTATTTCTGAGCTGTATTTGATATATTTCCCAAACATTGTTGTTACAAAATGCATTTTACGGCTGCGGAGGACAAAAATAACAAATCGGATGAACAATATATATAGGGGGCTATAGCTATATCTGAACCGATTTCGATCAAATTTGGCATACTTGTTTTCAGGCCTAGTTTGGTTGTATGTGCAAAATTCCATACTATTCGGTCTGATATTACACGTTTGATGCACAATAAAAGGCAAATCGGACGAAGATATATATGGGAGCTATATCTAAATTTTGACCGATTATCTCCAATTTCAATAGGGTTCATCCTTGGGCCAAACAAATGATTTGTGCAAAATTTCACTTGGATAGGACAATAAATGCGAACTGTACTTTGTTTACAAAAATACATGTACAGGCGGACAGACGGACGGACGGACATGCATAAATCGACTCAGAATGTGATTCTATGCAGATCATCAAAAGGAACTATGGGTCTATCTCGTTTCCTTTTGCCTGTTACAAACAAATGCACAAAGACATAATACCCTGACCACCTTGTGGTGTAGGGTATAAACAAGTAGAAAAACATTAAATTCGGCCGGGCCGAACTTCTAATACCCTCTACTATTGGCAAAAGAAAATATTGTTTATATAAAAGTATCTGAATTCAAACGTGTTGCACTATAAACTACAAATACCAGTAAGACCGTTATGCTGTTAACTTTTCAGAAAACCCCTAAAGTGGATGAGGACGTTGTATGGGAGCCATACCAAAACGGGAACCTCTATAGACAATTTTATACTTCAAGGATTGTCATCTACCAAATCTTCTTAAAAACCAAAATTTCGTGGGTAAATGTGACTAGGAATAATAAAATACTGAATATCGGTGTGTACCGTTATATGTGCGCTATAGAAAAACGTAAATATTCAGTGTTCTGCCAAAGGAGCTAGGGCCCACGATGACCTACAAATATCAATTTTTAGACAAAAACGTGGAGAAATGTGGCAAAAATCAGCAAAATAGTGAGTATCCGGAGGTACCTTATGTGGGGGCTATACGAAAACATGGACCTATATATACTATGTTCCGCCACCGGAGCTAGAATTCATAACGACCTACAAATATTAATTTTTGGACAAATCCTTGGAAAAATGTGGCAAAAATCATCATCCCGAGTATTGGTGGTAGGACCGTTATATGGGGGCTATGCAAAAACGTGGATCTATATATACAAAAATTTCGCCACCGGAGCTAGAACCCATTACGAAATACAAATACTAATTTTTTGACAAATCCATGAAAAAATGTGGCATAGACACCGATATATGCCATCTACACACCAGAACTTGAGTTAATAAAAATGATGAGATGTGTGAAATTTGAAGAGAACAGGATGCTTATTTCGGATTTTATTATCGTTTTGGTTATTCTCTCACCCTCTCACCTTTATGGAAATATTAAAATGTGTCAAGTCTGAATGGAATCGGATGTTAATGTCGTGTTTTATGAGCTTCATGATTATTCAAATTTTTGACCATTTGTGGGGGAGGTACCAAAAGGAGTGGACTGATGCATTCCATCTTTACACCAGACCTTGAGTTAATAAGAATATTGTGATGTATGTAATCTGAAGACAATCGGACACTTACATCACATTATATAACAGTTATAATTGTTCAAAATTTTGACCCGTTGAGGGGGAGGTACTTGATGGTGTGCGCCGATTTTGTCCATTTTCACACCTGACCTAGCACTGATGTAAATATTAAGATTTACAAAGTTGGAGCAAAATCGGATTATCCTTTCTCTTTCTGTGAAGAAATAAATATTTTCTTTTTGAAAATTTCGCCCTTTCGTGGGGAGAAGGTATGGACTGATATTTCCCATCTCCAAGCTCGATCTAAGTTTGATAATAATATTACGATGTACCAAGTTTGTACGAGTTGGATGCTCCCTTGCAGAGTTATTGTGCGCACCAGCCAGACTGATGGATGGACGGACACCCCATAGATCGACTCCAAATGCCCTGAAATGCATTTTGTGCGTAAACCGTAATTTCGATGAGGCACATTTAGGTCGTTATCAAATGTTATATACCCTCTGTAGCCATAAATGTTCTAAAAAATTAAATAATAATCAACAAATTTAAAAAAAAATATTCTAAAAAAATCCGCGAATATTGATAAAAATTTCAGAAGAAGGTCAGATAGCAATTTTGATACTGGGTACCTACTATAAGTTGTTAAAAAGCTTTCAGGGATCGTTTGGATGGTGGAGGATTTACCAAGTCCTTCTTAGGGCCGCAGACCTTCACAGGTCATCACGAAATATTCTATAGTCTTCTGAAGGTCCTTTACCTAAATTAACCGTATTTTATTGCTTTGAATAAACCCGATTACTTTACCAAAGACTCCACTTAACAGCCTTTTCACATTACCAAGACAACCAAAGGCGGCCGCTGCCGGTTGCCATGGTAACTAACTCCTCTGCCACCACTGGCATAATTGCTGGTGTAGCTTTTCAATGAGCCTGCAAAAAAGAGGAACTGCTAAAACAATAGCCCGGTTTTCAAGTTGTTGGCTTTTGTGTAACGAATGAAAATTGTGAAAAGGAAACCGAAAACTGGAAAAATATAATCCTTTCCCTTTTCTCCAACAAGGAAGGTGGAACAAAGCAACAAAGTCACACAGCAAATTCCTGCAAAAAAAAAAAAAACAAAAGGACGTAGGAAGGACTGGCATTAGACCACAAAAACAAGCAACTTGCCTCGGTTCATTCTCTAGGCCCTTATCATGAACTATTATGATGAAGAGATTCCAGTGAATGCTTTGGCGGCTGGAGCAGCAACCGTGAAACCAACACCGCCACCCAGCAATGCCAAGGTGGAACGTATCTCTAGTCGCGGAAGCAATGGTGACAAAGCAAGTGTGTTGGGTAGTGGTAGATCCGTTGCTGCTGTGGGTGGTAATGGTGGTGGTGGTGGTGGTGCTGTCCAAAGAGCAGGAAGTGGTAATGGTTTGCAGCGTAGCATAGAAATGGTGGGAAGACCTCGCCAGCGAACAATGGTAAGAAGGGGTGGGCAAGGATGTTGGCCAAGGATTATGGAAATGTTTGAAGGCTCAGGTATGCAAAACGAGGATACAAAATGAAAAACAGCTTAAGGATATATTATTTCGGAAACCAGATTGATGTCCCTTGGGTCCTTCAACAATTTTCTGGCCCTGGCCCTTGATCCTTTGAAAAATCTACGCTGGATGGCCCTGAGGGTCCCTTAAAAATATTGGAAAATTTCATTTTGAAACCCCCCTTTACCCTCCTTTTCTTCCCCCCAGATGCATGGCAACTCCACCGATGATGATGGCCTGTTGCAGGACATTTTGGATCATGACGATGAAGACGATGATGACGACGAAGAGGATGATAGTGAAATACAAATGGAGGCCAAACCTTCCATACAACCCATTCTCACTGAGGCCCAGCCGGACTTTATGAAGCGTACCAGTGGAGGAGCTGGTGGTGGTGTTGGCGGAGCCATTGGCCGCAATAACCCTCTACGTCCTGGCAGTTCTCGCATGAAAATGAATCTGCCAACAGCCAAAGTTTTGGACAACGACTCCGAGGCTTCCGAGACGGACAGTGAAGAAGGTGGAGAAGAATCCAAGGGAGTCACCGGAGATTATGCCCCAAATTGGGAGGCCTCACAAATGAGCATAACACCAGAAAAATGGGAATCTCTACAGGTTCCCCAGGAGGTCAAGGATCTATTCCCGTACATTTTGAAATATATACCCCAGCACATTGAGACGGCCTATCACTTGCAGCCATTCATCCCGGATTTTGTACCGGCAGTGGGTGATGTTGATGCCTTCTTAAGGGTGACCGGGCCGCCAATGCTCAATCCCCAACGCAGTCGGGAAGTTGATGAGCATTTGGACAAACTTGGCCTTTACTTTTTGGATGAACCTTCGGGCACCCAAAGTGAACCCAGTTTACTTAACATGAAACTGCGCTCTGCCCTCACGGGAAGTGGCAGTCATGCCCGTTCCTCCTCCGCCAGCATGGTACCCACTGCCAAGTCCAATAAGGACATTGACAAATGGATCAATGAAGTTGAACAGGTCCACATGACCCAGTCCGTGTATGATGTCCAGCCTCGCAAGGATATTGAGAACATGATAATTGATTGGCCACGTTCGTATGCCAATGTGGCTGGCAGTGTGCAGCAGGCCTATCAACAGTGTGCGGCCGGCCAACAGACTGTCATTGATTATGTCCGCATCCTCTGTCAACAGTTTGAGCTGCAGGGACCACTTGAGACACAAGCCGATTATTTGTTGAGTGTTCAAACATTGTTCGCTTTGTATTTGGCAGCCAATCAGGCATGGGAGTGAATGGAAAAGGAAAGCCGAAGGGGCAAGGTCATGGAGAGTAGGCTGCTTAAGATGGGAGAGAGGCATAACCCAGTAAATATTTTTTCGCATAGTATTAGAAATGTTTAGTTTTAAATCCGAAAATCGAAATAAAATATACTTATCAATGTGAAAGAAATGGATTTTTTCAAAAAAGAAATTTTCAACACCGAACAATCGACTATAAAAATTGATTTAAAATAAAAACTTTCCAAGGCCCAAAGACTTGATTTTCGCACAAATATTTTTTAAGGATAATTTTCAATTCTTTGAATGATTGTCATGCTGATTGAACGATGTCACAGAAAACTATTTCCCTCATTGAACAAGAATGGAACATAGAATTTTGTGCGAACTTTGGAAAACCCAATATTTTTTTCATGATTAGGTCAGGGGCGAAATTGGACAACAAAACAACTCCATCAAGTACCTCCACACAACATCCACGAAGCTCGTAAAACAGGAAATGACAATCATGATCTGTTCTGAAAATGGTAGATATCGGCCTACTGCATTTGGTCCCACCCCATAAGGTGTTAAAATTTTTGATAAACAAAAAAGCTCACAAATGTTCGAAATAAGCATCCGATTCTCTTCAAATTTCACAAATCCCATTATTTTTAGCAACACAAGATCTGTTGTGAAGATGGCCCCCATAAACGGGTCAAAATTTAAAATAATTATATCTCTCATAAAACGCGAAATGACAATTCAATTCTCTTAAAATTTCACACATCTTAATATTTCTATCAACTCAAGATCTGGTGTGAAAAGAACAGACATCGCTCCACCTCTTCTGGTACTTCCCCCACAAAGGGTCAAAATTGTGAATAATAATAACCCTCATAAAATGCGAGGGAAACATTCGATTATTTTCAAACTCGTCACATATCAATATATCAATCAACACAAAATCTCCAGTGAAGATGGTAGATATCGGCCCACTCCTTTTGGTACCTCCCCCACAAAGGGGCAAAATTTAGAATAACCAAAATGCTCATAAAATGCGAAAAAAGCATCTGATTTTATTCAAATTATTTATTCGAATATTTCTGCCAACACAAGATCTGGTGTGAAGATAGAATATATAGGACCACTGCCTCTGGTACCTCTCTCACAAACAGGTTAAAATTTTGAATAAGCTAAAGCTCATAAAACGCGAAATGAGTATCCGATTCCTTTTAAACTCGGCACATCCCAATATTTATATCAACACAAGATCTGGTGTGAAGATGATAGATATCGGTCCACTCCTTTTTGTACCTCCTCCACAACAGGTAAAATTTTGATTAATTATAATTCTCCTAAAAAGTAAAATAAGCATCCGATCCTTTTCAAAATTCACACACCTAAATATTTCTGCCATCACAAGATCTGCTGTGAAGATGGAATATCTCGGTCCACTTCTTGTGGCACCTCCCCCACAAAGGGTTAAAATTTTTAATAACCACAACGCTCATGAAATTCGAATAAGCATCTGATTTGCTTCAAATTTCACATATTCCAATATTTCTATCAACGCAAGATCTGGTCTGAAGCTGGGATATTGGTCCATTCCTCGTGGTACCTTACCCACAAACGGTTAACATTTTGAAATACTTATAAAATGCGAAATAAGTATCCAATCCTCTTAATTCATCTCTTAATTCTTAATTCATACATCTCAAAATTTCTGTCAACACAAGATCTGGTGTGAAGATATTAGATGTCGGACTACTCCATCTGATACCGCCCCAACACATTTTGAAAAACCCAAACGGCAACAGACTCCGAAATAAGCATCCGATTGCATCTAAACTTCACCGATTCCATTACTTCTACTAAGACAAGATCTTCTGTGAAGATGGTAGATATCGGTTCACTTCTTGTAGTACCTTCCTTATATATACCTCTCACATCCTGGGAAAGAAGTCAGCGATACTTCTAAAATTCCCATCAGATCTCTCACTTTACGAAAAAGTCCTTAAAATCTCTTATTCTGAAGATTACCGAGTAATTAGTAAAGCCATTGCACAATGGACCCATATCCAATTTTTCTGTCCAAAACTCTTTCAACGTGTTCATATACACTTAAACCCTCAAAATCAAATTTCAGGATTTCAGCTCTTTAATTTTTCCCAATGCTATATGTAGTACGAGGAATCCAGTTCTATAGGGTGAGATATTAAAATGCCAACAAAGTCAAACGCCACAATTTAAGTTTTTTTTTAATTTTATTAAATGAAAGCAAAAAAATATCGGAAATAACATCAAATTTTAGAATAAGTTTAGATTTGTTCGAATTGGTCACCTTTGACACCAATTATGGTCTTCAAACGGCCAATGAAACCGTCACACGCTTCCCGAATGTTGATCTCCGGTATTTTGGCCCATTCCCGGCGAAGCGCTTGCATGAGGTGATCGACACTTTGGTATTTTTTAGTGTCAACCTTGCTTTCCCCAAATACTCCAGACACAATAGTCCAATGGATTGGTGTCCGGAGATTTTGGTGGCCATTGTGCGCTGGAAATGAAGCGAGGAACCTCATTTAATAACCATTCTTCGGTGGCGTGCTCAGTGCATTGGTGCTGAGTCCTGTTGGAATGTCCAAGGTCTGCGGCCAAAAGTTTTGCATGCCCAAGGCTTTAATACACCCTCCAGAATATTTTCGCGATAATATTCGGCATTTATTTTAATGCGAGGGTCGATTAATACGAGCCGAGAGCGATCATCGGCTAGTACTTCTCGTATAATTTTATAACACATTTCCAAAACCACGTCCATATCTCAAATGCAGATACCAACAGAGTACTCAATATAAAACTTGGGAATTCCCAATATCTAATTTAGTGCCATTTAGTACTTTTCGTTCAAATATAGGTCCCAAATCTCAATCACAGATACCATCAGTATTCTAAATATCAAATTTCAGAATTTTATCTCTATCCCTTCACACAATACACAATACTTTTCGTACAATTATAGTACAGATTTCCGAAATCACCTCTTTATTATAAAAATACCACGAAACAATACAACATTTTAAAATTCCAGCTTCTTCTGTTAACCATAACCAAACTGTTTCAAATTTAGTACCATTTAGTACAGTTCGCACACTTAGTACACAGTTCCCAAAACCACCTTCATATATCAGACTTACTTTCCAACCTTGATACTCCTGCAAAATTTTTAGCTGTATACATTTGTATAATAACAAAATGTTACGATTTTGGATATTTATTACCATTTCAGAATTTTTCGTAACATAATAGTTTAAATTTCCAACTACCCTTTGGTATATTTATGCTGTTTTTCTAATTCGTGGATTCGTACGATTTTTTTTTTTAATTTTCGGGATTTTTTTTGGAATATTTTTCATATAAACCTTTGAATTTTCAAGGTCTCTTCTCTTCCATAGTTAGTTATCTGCAAAAATTGTCTAACATTTGCTCTACTTGACCCCCACTAGCCACACATTGCATAAACATCAACATTATCATCAGGGGCCTAATGCTCGTACTCGATATCGAGTTGTTTCGATAGATAATTTGAATTCTTGGATTACCGTATCCGTGATCGAATAAAATTTATCGATATGTCGAATAAAACTATTCGAGTTTTTGCCCGCCACATTCTACCTGTCGAGAACAAAACAAAACAGAAGAAAAACGAAATGTAAGTATTAAAAAATGTAATTATATAAATAAAATGGATATAATTGAGCCTTTTATTTCACAGGAGCACGAATTGCAACAAAATAAATTTTAAGCAAAAGGCAATTATGGCAGATTTTATGTCTGACCACCCGGGACTTGCCAAAGGAAAAATTTCGAATTGTCCAGAAGGTAGAGCGTCATCAAATCGTTTGTGGGAGCAGTTGACAACCAAATTAAATGGAGCAGGACCACCCGTAAAGAATGTCACCTTGTGGCGAAAGGTATATATTGAAAAGTGGTATGAAAAATTATGTTTCACAGTTTTCCTTTCCAAGGTTTATGCAGACCAAAAACAACATGTTAAGAAGAAATTATCTTTTAACAAGGCATCAAAGAATCAGACAGGTGGAGGCCCATATGAAGAAAAACTCATCACCCAATCAGAAGAGCTGATACTGGAAGCAGCAGGATTATCAGCGGCTGTAGAGGGGCTTTCTTCAGTCCAAAGTTTTGGTGCAAAAAAATGTAAAAATGCATATATTATTTTATTTTAGAATCGAAAAAGTCAATATATTCTTACCTCCAGGAATCCGAAACTTTGTACAGAAATGTTCCATACACAAAGCCGACTGGTCTGGTGAAAAGTTGATGTGTTCTGGACAAAGTTTTAGTTCCATTTCTTTTGCGACTCGCTGGACAACCCTGCAGGTTGCGCTTTGGCTCATTCCTATAAGAAAATCATTACCCACAGTGTGCTGAAAACTTCCACTGGCCAAGAGTGACAAAGTTGATGCCAATTGTAGAACTGCCGGAATGGACGATGACATATGTCCGGAGAAATCTAGTCTAGATAACACATATCGAAAAGCATCTTTTGTCAGTCTAAATCGTTGACGGAATCTGCAATGAATTGCAAAAATTATAAACACCACACTTGCATGCATTTTCATATTATACTTACGCATTTTCTGACAATGATAAGGGGTCACTACGTTCTCGAATTTGTCTTCTTATTATATTTATATTATTACCGTCCTCATCTTCCGAAGAGGATAATACAAAAAAACACGTATCCAAAATTTTTTTTAACTTTTAATGAAGCGGCAAACAATTGTTTTGTTTACTTTTTGGATGAAAACATATGTTTCGATTGTCGGTATTTCGATTATTTTTTGACAATAATCGATAAATTTTTGAATAATTCCATTCGAGTCGTATCATTCAATTAGTAACTACGGATCGTAATTTAACTTCGAACAAAATCTCACTCTATATCGAGTACGAGCATTAGGCCCCAGATTTTCTCTTACCCTCGACATTGTCTCACAACATTCACAACCTCTATGCTGCATGGTTGTCGTTGTTCCATTTGCAAATATTCTTCTTGTGGTATGTTTCCTTAATTGGAACATGTTATGTCTGAGAGAGAGAGGGTGCTGCAACCCATTCTCCTCGAATTTCACTGTCGACATCCTCCGTCTTCATATGTGATTATGTTGTTGTTTTCATAGCTTCCGGTGTGGTGTTGGTGGGTGGGTGGGAATGTGTTTGGACCATAACATTGACCACCATCATCATCGGTCGTTCGATGGTCGTCAATGTTTCTTCTTCTGCTGAGGTTTTGAACCACGAATTGTTCCGTGTTCGAAACCAAAATTGTGACCGGGGGGTAATTTGTGCAAATTGCTTTTCAATGTTGCCTTAAGAACGGACATTCTTCTTATGAAGGACATCCACATCGGAACACAACACAAGGTGTATGTATGCATGCAGGTGCATGCCACATGTATATTCGAAAGGTAATGAGTGAGTTATCAAGGATTAAACCATTCGGAAAATATTTGTTATGAAAACAAAGACAAATGGGAATGGAAGAATACAAAATGAATGGAAAGGATATTGATTTTTGTTTTAGATTATGATTAGATTGACGATGAATTTAAGTTGTTGTTAGAGGAGTATTGGAGGAAATTTAAATTGGCAGGAGGTGATTTTTAAAAAATATTCCTAAAAAATCCATTAAAAATAAAAAAAAGGTAAATTAAATCAGTTGGTATTGCCGACAGCTGCATACCATCAGCCAATGTTCGATTATTTAAATATATTTTGACTTGCGTTATGATTATTCAAACCGTTAACTCTCCACAGGAGAAGTTATGAAGTAGTGGGCCAATATTTTCTATTTCGTATCTGACATAAGTTTCATATTAAAACGTTTCAGATTTGGATTTTATATCAACTACTTGCTTCACCTTAAATTAGATATTTCATAATATTTCGGAAAGTTCGCGTTATATGAGAGTTTTATTTCTTTAAAATTTTGACCCGTTGTGGGGGAGGTACCAAATGAAGTAGTCCGATATTATCCATCTTCACAACATAGAAGTAATGGGATGTGCCGAGTTTGAAAGTAATCTGATGCTCATTTCACTTTTTTCGATCTTCATGATTAATCAAAATGTTTACCTAGTGCTGGGGAGGTATCCGAAACAGTGGACCGACATTGTCCATTTTCGCACCTGACCTAGCACTGATGCAAATATTAGGCTTTGGAGCGAAATCAGATTATCGTGTCTCTTTCTGTGCAGCAAATAAATTTCTATGAAAATTTCGACCTTTTGTGGGGGAGGTACCATAAGGAGTGGACCGATATTGCACATCTCCGAACTCGATCAAAGTTTGATACAAATATTACGATATACCAAGTTTGGACTAAATCAGATACTTCCTTTGAGAGTTATTGTGCGCAACAGACAGCCAGACGGTCGGACATCGCTAGATCGACTCCAAATGTCCTGAAAGGGATTTGGTCCAAAGGGACAGTTATTTCGATGAGGCACATTTTGGCCATATCAAATGATATATTCCCTCTGTATATATTCATAGGTCCCTCGTTTTTTTGTCTGAAGGTCCTTGAAAAAATATTTTTAAAAAATCCTCGTTAAATTGTCTGAAGGTCCTTGACAAATATTCTTTAAAAATTATTGGTCCATTGATCCTTCAAAAAATATTCTTTAAAAACTCCACGTTTATAGGTCTATTGGTCCTTGAAAAAATATTCTTCAACAAATTCATGTTTATTTGTCTATTGGTCCTTGAAAAAATATTCTTTAAGAAATCTAAGTTTATTGGTCTATTGGTCCTTGAAAAAATATTCTTTAAAATCCACGATTATTGGTCCTTGAAAAAATATTCTTTAAAATCCACGATTATTGGTCCTTGAAAAAATATTCTTCAAAAAATCCACGTTTATTGGTTTATTGGTCGTTGAAAAAATATTCTTTAAAAAATCCACATTTATTGGTCCTTGAAAATATATTCTTTAAAAAATCCACTTTTATTGGTCCTTGAAAATATATTCTCTAAAAAGGCCACGTTTATTGGTCCTTGAAAATATATTCTTTAAAAAATCCACGTTTATTGGTCTATTGGTCCTTGAAAAAATATTCTTTAAAAAATCAACGCTTATTGGTCTTTTGGTCCTTAAAAAAATATTCTTCAAAAATCCACATGTATTGGTCTTCTGGTCCTTGAAAAAATATTCTTTAAAAAATCCAAGTTTATTGGTCCATTGGTTCTTGAAAAAATATTCTTTAAAAAAACAGGTGTATTGGTCTATTGGTCCTTGAAAAAATATTCTTTAAAAATCCACGTTTATTGGTCCGTCGGTTTATAAAAAATTATTCTTTAACAAATCCTCCTTTAAAATATCCACGTTTATTTGTCTATTCGTCCTTGTTCTTGTCCTTGAAAAATATTCTTTAAAAAATCCACGTTTGTTTGAAGGTCTTTAAAAATATTCTTTAAAAAATCCACGTTTGTTTGAAGGTCTTTAAAAATATTCTTTAAAAAATCCACGTTTGTTTGAAGGTCTTTAAAAATATTCTTTAAAAAATCCACGTTTGTCTGAAGGTCTTTAAAAATATTCTTTAAAAAATCCACGTTTGTCTGAAGGTCTTTAAAAATATTCTTTAAAAAATCCACGTTTGTCTGAAGGTCTTTAAAAAATCCAGGTTTGTCTGAAGGTCTTTAAAAATATTCTTTAAAAAATCCACGTTTGTCTGAAGGTCTTTAAAAATATTCTTTAAAAAATCCACGTTTGTCTGAAGGTCTTTAAAAATATTCTTTAAAAAATCCACGTTTGTCTGAAGGTCTTTAAAAAATCCAGGTTTGTCTGAAGGTCTTTAAAAATATTCTTTAAAAAATCCACGTTTGTCTGAAGGTCTTTAAAAAATCCAGGTTTGTCTGAAGGTCTTTAAAAATATTCTTTAAAAAATCCACGTTTGTCTGAAGGTCTTTAAAAATATTCTTTAAAAAATCCACGTTTGTCTGAAGGTCTTTAAAAATATTCTTTAAAAAATCCACATTTGTCTGAAGGTCTTAAAAATATTCTTTAAAAAATCCACATTTGTCTGAAGGTCTTTAAAAATATTCTTTAAAAAATCCACGTTTGTCTGAAGGTCGTTAAAAATATTCTTTAAAAAATCCACGTTTGTCTGAAGGTCTTTAAAAATATTCTTTAAAAAATCCACGTTTGTCTGAAGGTCTTTAAAAAATATTTTTCAAGAAAATCCACGTTTATTGGTCTATTGGTCCTTGAAATAATATTCTTCAAAAAATCCACGTTTATTGGTCTATTGGTCCTTGAAAAAATATTCTTAAAAAAATCCACGTTTATTGGTCTATTGGTCCTAGAAAAAACATTCTTTAAAAAATTTACGTTTATTGGTCTTTGAAAAAATATTCTTTAAAAAACCACCTTTATTATTTATTTTTAAAAATATTTCATTGAAATCGCATACATTTCTTTTTATTTCCAATAATATTTATTTTAAATCGATTTTCAAATCAAAAGTTTTGTAACGTTCATTTACCAATCACATTTGCCATCTATCTGGCATCACTCTGTTCTCTCACTCACTCTTGGGCTCCAATTTCCATGCATCTCTCACAGTAAACGAAATGTAAACAAAACTCATTGAATTGAGCCCATAACAGAAAAATGTGTGGAGCACAGATGCTCTCACAAACATACCATAACAACAGAGAGAGGGTGCCTTACCGTTGTGTTGATTACACTCAATGCTCCAATTGGGGTTGTGGTTGCTCTCTCTATCTCTCCCTCTCAAACTCTGTTGCTGCTCATTAAATTCAAATAAACAATTGTGTGTGAATTTCACTCAAACTCTCTCTCGCACTAACGTGTTTCCGTTTTCTGGAGGGGGGTTTTGTGTTGAGTGTGTTGAGTTAGGACCAAAACAAAAGCTACCGCAACAACAACAACAAAGAAACAAAAACAACACAGAGAGGCTCCCAAACAAGGTTCTGTGTTTATGCTGTTGGCTTTTGCAATGGCATGGCATGCTCTGGCATTTGTTACAACTTCAATCTGTTACGGTATTTCAGACGTGTTAGATGTTATGTACGTAAAATTGCGCTCGTTCGTTTGCGGTCGTTCGAATTTGTTCTACGATTATTTGGGATTTAAGAAATAACAAAATACGTTGTGGTGAACAGCAATAATAATAACAACTAAAAGAAGTTGTGAGAATAAAATTCCCAGAAAATATAAATTTGTAAAGTGAAGCCATTTAACGGTGTTTCAAAGAGTGTACTCCATTGATCAGAGGGTGAAAGAGGTAATACTCCCCAAAACAAGAGCAGTTTAATGGGCGATTAGTAAATCGTGGGAAGTACAAAAAAAAAAAACGAAAATTAAAACCTCAAGAGCAATAACAATGCGAAAAAGCGAATGTTTGTAAACAAAAAAGAAACAAAATAAAAACAATCAAAAAATTACATTTATTTAAAAAATAAATAGAAAAAATACGAAATTGCTAAATTTATATAAGAGAATATTATAAAAGACATAAATTGAGGAAAATAAAATAAAATTGAAATAAAAAAACAAAAGAAAAATAAACGAATAAATGTTAAAAAAAAAAATAAAAAAAATAATTTAAAAAAAAAAATTAAAATAAAATTAAGAATAAAAACAAATAAAAATACAAGCAATCTTATTTAACAAAAAAAAAAAAAAAAAAATAAATAAATAAATAAATAAAAAGTAAAAACTTCTTGAAAAAAAAATAAAATTCAAATATATATAACAAAAACAAAGTATAAAAGTTTATATAAAAAAATATACAAAATTGCAAGATTTTTTACAATAAAAAACAAAATAGGAAATTATTAAAAAATAAAATAATAAAAAATTATAAAATTAAAAGTTTATGTAAAAAAATTGAAAAGATAAAATACAATTTTATATAAAAATAATTAATAAAAACATACAATATTAAAAATATTTACTAAATTTTAATAAATTAAAAATAATACAAAAAATAAATATCACAAAAATAAAATAAAATTTATATTATAAAAACATCATATTTTACAAATATTTACTAAATTAGAATTAAGATCGAATATTAAAAAAATATATTAAAAAATAATTATAATTAATAAAATTAAAAATTAAAACAAATTAAATAACAAAAATCGAGTATAAAAAATAAATTATATTAAATAAAAACGAATTTAATTAAAAATAAAATTAAAATGATATAAAAAGAATTTAAAAATAAAAAATCTTTAAAATTTAAAAAGTTTGCTAACTGTTGTCGTATAAGGCTTCGCTTTTCCAGTGTCATTTGCACCGCAGTGTGATTTAATTAAAACTGACATCGTCAACGTTTTTCTTTATATTTTTCGAATTACAAATTTAACCTCCAGTCAGATAAAATCATTTAACCTTTCAACTTAGCCGAAACAGTTGCGACGACCCTCCTGAAAACAGACAACAATAAAAACCACATCAAAAGCGGCAATTACCTTGACTTCGCCAAACAACTTTTGACACGCAGACAGAGAAACAGTGTTGAGTTTCCACAGCACGCTGCTCATTGGAGATTTTTCGTCATTACAGAAAGTGTTTGAGTGCCAAACACCCAAAAATAAATTTCGATTACTTTGCCAAGTTGCAGAATTTTAGATTTTCTAATCCCCCTCCTGAAAAAAAGGTAAGTCAATGGCAGTGAGTCAACAAATTTCAAAAACAGCGAAGAAAGTTACATCTAATCCGCCATATACCCAAAATGCTTAGAGACAAAATAAAGGATGTACTGCAGTTTTTGAGCAGGGTTGCCAGTATTTAAGGAAAACAAATATTCTAAGGATCCTCTAGGGACATAAGACCTTTTCTAGGTCTTTTGTAGACAAAAGGCCTTAACAAAAGTCTCCGATAGAGAATATATCTTTTGGAGAAGTTCCTTTGATAGGCGATCTTTACAATGTTTTTTAAAGGCAATAAGCCTTTAAAAAATCTTTTTAGGCAGAAAACGTCTAATTGGTTTTTTATATATATAAGACCTCTTCTATAGGAAGAAGATTATTAAACCCTCAGCAATATTTCTACAGAGGGTATATATCTTTGATACGCCAAAACGTGCATCATCAAAATAACGGTTTAAGACCCTAGATCCCTTTGACCAAATCCGTTTCAGGAAATTTGGAGTCGACCTAGGTGTGTCCGTCCGTCTGTCTGGCTGGTGCGCACAATAACTCTCAAAGGGAGTATCCGATTTTATCCAAACTTGGTGCATGGATTGTTGTAAAATTTGGATCGAGTTCGGAGATGAAGTGATGTTCAAAATTTTACAAATTCCAATATTTGTATCAGTGATTGGTTAGTTGCTTAAATGGACAATATCGGCCCGCTTCATCATGTACCTCCCATACAAATGGCCAACATTTTGAATAATTATAACTCTCATAAAATACGCATCCAACTCTTTTCAAATTTTACACATCCCATTTTTTTTTGCCAGAACGGGATCTGGTGTGAAGATGGAAGATATCGATCCACTCCTTCTAGTACCTCTCCCACAAAGTGATCGAAATTTGAATATTCATAAATCTCATAAGTGAATAAGCATCCGATTACTTTCAAATTCGGCACATCCCAATATTTCTATCAACACAGAAACAGGTGTAAAATTGGAATATATCGACCCACTCCGTGTAGTACCTCCCCCACAAAGGGATCAACATTTTGAATAATTATATCTCTCATGGCATGCGAAATAAGTATCCGATTACTTTCAAACTCGGCATCAACAACGGGTATCAACACAGAAACAGGTATGAAGATGGAATATATCGGACCACTCCTTCTGGTACCTCTCCCATAAAGGTGTTAAAATTTTGAATAACCAAAATAGTCATAAAATCTGAAGTAGGCATTTGATTCTTTCTAAACTTCAAACATTCCTATATTTCTACTAACACAAGATCTGGTGTGAAGATGGTAGATATCGGTCCACTCCTTCTTGTACATCCTCCACAAAAGAAAATATTGTAAAAAATCTGCGTTTATTGATCCTTGAAAATATTTTCCTAAAAATTCACGTTTGTTGATACTTATAAATACTTTCCTAAAAAATCCACGTTTATTGATCCTTGAAAAATATTCTTAAAAAATCAACGTGTTTGATCTGATGGTTATTGGAACAATATTCTTAAATCCTTAAAAAATATTCTTAAAAAATTTGGCGTTTTTGTTCTTTTATGCTCCGTGATGATTCAAACCCCTTAAAAACTCTTCATGCAGTCCTTTAAAAATATAACGTAAAATATTTGTCCTTTTTTGTCTTTAGAAAAATATTCTCAAATAATCGGTGGATTTTGACCTTAAGAAATGTTCTTAATAATCCACTTTGGTATTTAAAAAGATTTTTAAAAAGTCCACTTTTATTGGTCTAATGGTCTATTCTTAAAAAAAATCAAATTTAGTCCTAGAAAAATATTCCTAAAAATCCAGGTCTGTTGGTCCATGGATACATATTCTTAAAAAACTCTTCGTCTGGAACCTTCAAAAATATTGCGTAAAATTCACGTTTATCTACTCAAAGATCCATATTTATTACCGGGTCAAAGTTTGTACTAATCTAAGTTGAATCTTGGAAAATTCATTTTTAAAAATTGACGTTATGTCCTTAATATCCTTAAAAATCTAGGACTACTCCTTGCAAAAAGTTTCTCAAAAGTCGAGGGTTTCTTTGTTCGGATGGTCCTAGAAAAATTGTCCCTAAAAATGCACGATAAGCCTATTTTTGAAGAAGAATGATTAGTTCTTGAAAAATATTTTTAAAAATGTCATCTTTCACATTCTCAACTCCAGAAGTCCTAAAAAATTCTCACAAAAAAAAAAAAAAAAACTTTTTGTGAAATATTTTCGAAAATACCATGTTTTGTTTCCCTGGACAAAAATATTTTTGGAAATCGACATATGGTCCTTGAAAAATATTTTTGAAAACAAATAAATTTTGTTGCCCTGATTGCTTTAGAATATTTTTAGCTCTGCTCTGATATTCCCTGAAAAAAGTTCAGGTTCTCTGTCTCTGATGATCCTTGAAAAAATATCTCGAAAATCGTGAAAAATACTCTTTAAAATACAAAAGAGTGGAGCTTGAAAATTTATTTTTAGATATCCTGGTCCTAGGACTCGGTTAATCCTTAAAAAAGTTCTTAAAAGTCCTGTTGGTCCTAGGAATAAAATGCCTAAACGTTAAGGTTTTGCGACACTTTTGGTCCTTACAAATAATCTTTAAGTTTTACTTTTTTTTAGCTCTGTTCTGTCCTTGAATCCTTTCTTGCCCTTGAATACTCTTAAAAAAACTCATTTAGTTGCTGTGTTTGTCCATGAAAAAAATATTCCTTAAACCACAATATTTCTGGCTCTTTTGGTCCCAGGAAAAATATTCTTAGATCTGTTATCCCGTTGAAAAAATAATTTGAAAAATTCGCCCTTTTTTGGCTCTGATGGTCTTTGAAAAAAATCCACAGAGTGGCCCTTAAAAATTAATATTCAGATATTTGAACAATATTCCGAAAAAATCCACATTTATTTGCTCTGATAGTCTACAAAAAATATGCTTAAATATTAAGGTTTTATGACATTGTTGGTCCTTAAAAAATCAACTTTTTTTTCTAGATTTGTTATCCCGAGTAAAATATTCAAAAAATAAGCGTTTCGGGTTCTTTTTGATCCTTGAAACAATATTTTGAAAAATCCAAGCTTTTTCACTCTGTTGATCTTTGAGAAGATACCCTAAAATCCAACAGAGTGGCGTTTAAAAATTAATATTAAAATGTCCACGTCCTCAAGCCCTATGAGTCCTTAAAATTCACCTTTATTTGCCCTGATAGTCTATAAAATATTCTCAAATCCCACATTTTCTGGCTCTGTTGGTCCCACGAAAAATATACATAAACATTAGGGTTTTCTGGCACTGCTGGGTCCTTAAAAAATCAAGGTTTGTTTTCTAGATCTGTTATCCCGTGTAAAATATTCTTAAAATACGAGTTTCGGGCTCTTTTGATCCTTGAAAATATTTTTTTAAAAAATCCAAGCTTTTTCGCTCTGTTGATCCTTGAAAAGATACTCTAAAATCTTACAGAGTGGCCCATAAAAATTAATATTCAGATATCCATCCAGTTTTCGGGCTCTGTTTGTCCTTGAAAAATATTCTTTAAAAAAATCCACGTTTATTTGCTCCGATAGTCCATGAAAAAATATTCTTAAACCGCTACATTTTCTAGCTCTGTTGGTCCCACGAAAAATATACTTAAACATTAAGGTTTTTATATTTAAAAAATATATATTTTTTATATTTTTAAAAATTCAAGCTTTTTCGCTCTGTTGATCCTTTAAAAAAATTCTCTAAAAATACAATAGAGTGGCCCTTAAAAATTAATATTTAGATATCAATGTCTTCAGGCACTTAAAACTTTAAACTTAAAACTTTTCTTAAAAAATCCTTGAAAAATATTCTTAAAATATTCTGTCTCTGTTGGTCCTAGGAAAAATATGCTTAACTTTAAGGTTCTTTAAATATTTAAAAATAATCTTCAAAAATCTATTTTTTTTGGTTCAGTTAATAATCTAAAATTATTGAGGTTTTTTGGTTATATAGGTTCGTAAAAATATTCTTAAAATACACATTTCAGCCTCTTGAGATCCTTGAAAAAATACCCCTAAAAATCCACGGTTCTGTTCTGTATTTCGCTCGATAAATATTTTAAAAACCCACTTTGTAGGTCCGTAAGTCCGTGAAAAAAGATTTCCAAAAATTCACAAATTGGCAACTCTTAGCCACTAATTTCTCTAAATGCCACCTCTCCAACACACACTCTCTCTTTCCCCCTTTACAACACCTTCAGTTTTCAGTTGTAATTCTTCGACAGACATTGAAGTTTATTACAGTTGAGTGTCGTTGTCGTTGCCGACGAAAAAAGGATGGCTGTGCTGGTAAATTGGATAAACTGCTACCCCCTTTCTCACATCACTCTGGTCCCTCCCCCCACAATTAACCACTCACAGGTGTAAATGAAGTGGCGGGGTGGAGTAGTGTGCCTGGTGTTATTAAGAAGGGTCAGACCATTAACAGTAGATTGGTTTATTTGTGTGAATGCTGTGACGGGTGCCGGTGTATCACAGGAGCGGATAGCAGAGGTGTTGGAGGACATGCTTATTTTTTGGGGTTCAAGTAATCAAATTGCCAGATTTTATGGTTATTTGCCAAGTTGCAAATTAGGGTTAAAATACAGCCCTTTTTTTTTGTCTATATTGTAATTGAATTTTCTAAAGCAGCGAAGATAGCGAGAGAGAGAGGTAGGGAGAGGGTCAGGATGGGACATAGATTAGTAAAGCTTAATGCCTAAGTGGAGGACGATGTGACAGAGAGATAAATTAAATTTCTTTGGCATATTTGGCGATAGTTGTTGGCGTTATTCAGTTGGTGGGATAGCAAAGTTAAGGAAAATTATGTGTGACGATAAATAAGAAAAATTGGGCCCCTCATTGGGCGCCACTTAAGACAAAGGTAAAGTAAAATGATGATACTATCTAAGATCGTCTGCGATATTTATTTGTGTCGAAAATAATTACAAAACATTGACTCGATGAAAGATTTACTCAAGTAAATACAGAAAGGTGGGTCCCTGATTGGGCGCCATTTTAATGAAATACAAATTTGAACATAAAATTGGCTTAAAATGTCTTATTTGGAATAGTAATTACCAATATTCTATTTGAGAGAGGAATTATCTTCTATTAAGAGAAAACAATGGATGGGAACCGCTCATTGGGAGCCATTTTCAAAAATTGCCAAATATTACGGCAAAATTTACAAAATCCTTTATTGATCTTTGGCTATGGCGACAATATAGGGTGAGAAAAAAAAACTGAAACAGTATCAAACGCCATAATTTTTACATTCTTTTTTTTAAAAATTTTATTGAATGAAAGCAAAAAATGTCGGAAATAGCATAAAATTTTTGAACAAGTTCAGATTTGTTCGTATTGGTTACCTTTGGCATGAATTATGGCCTTCACACGACCAATGAAACCGCCACACGCTGCCCAAATGTTGCTCTGCGGTATTTTTTGCCCATTCCCGGCGAAGCGCTTGCTTGAGGTGATTGACACTTTGGTATTTTTTGTGGCAACCTTGCTTTCGAAAATGATTCAGACACAATAGTCCAACGGATTAATATCGGGAGATTTTGGTGGCCATTGTGCGCTGGAAATGAAGCGAGGAACCTCATTTTATAACCATTCTTGGGTGGCGCGGGCCTCTCATTGGACGCCATTTTGAAAAATTACAATATTTTAAAGCTAAATTGATAAAAATGCTTTTGATCTCTAGAAGTGGCAACAATTATCAAAAAAAAAAAAAAAAAAAAAAAAAAAATAATAATAATAATAATAAATAAATAAATTTAAAACATTTCTTTACTAAGCGAAATACATCAGAAAATCGGGACCACTGATTGGGCGCCACTTTTGAAAAAACTCGAAAATTTAACTGTGATATTGACAAAACTATCATTGATTTTTGATGTGAGCACAGTAATTACAAAAATTCAATTAGATGGAGGAGACCCAACCGAGTTCAGTGAGAAATGGTGGACCCCTCATTGGGCGCCATTCTGAAAAAATTACAATATTTTACAGTAAAAATTATAAAAATGTCTTTGATTTACAGCTGTGGGACATTTATAAAAAAAATAGATTTAAAACCTTACTTTACTAAACGAAATAAATGAAAAAAAAAAAAACGCGCCACTGATTGGGCGCCACTTTGGAAAAATGGAACATTTTATAGTGATATTGATAAGAACTTCTTAGATTTTTGATATGGGAACAATAATTATAAAAGTTCACTTTTATGGAGAAAAGTTAACCGATTTCAGTGAGAAATGTTGGACCCCTCATTGGGCGCCATTTTGGAAAATTACAATATTTTACAGTAAAAATGGTAAAAAATGTCTTTGCCTTCCATTTGTGGAAACAATTATTAAAAAAAATCAATTTGTAATATTAATAAGCAAAATAGCTGAGAAAACACGGGGCCACGTTTTGGGCGCCACTTTTGAGGAAACTTAAAAATTTAACTGTGACATTGATAAAACCATCATCGATTTTTGATGTGAGAACAGTAATTAAAAAAAATAAACTTGATGGTGGAACCCTAATTGAATTCAGTAAAAATGTTGCACCCCTCATTGGGTGCCATTTCGAAAAATTACAATATTTTACAGTAAAAATTATAAAAATGTCTTTGATTTCCAGCTGTGGGAACATTTATTAAAAAAATAGATTTGAAACCTTACTTTACAAAACGAAATAAATGAGAAAAAATCGGGGCCACTGATTGGGCGCCACTTTGGAAAAAATGGAAAATTTTATAGTGATATTGATAAGAACTTCTTAGATATTTGATATGGGAACAATAATTATAAAAGTTCACTTTGATTGAGAAAATTCAACCGATTTCAGTGAGAAATGTTGGACCCCTCGTTGGGCGCCATTTTGGAAAATTACAATATTTTACAGTAAAAATGGTAAAAAATGTCTTTGCTTTCCATCTATGGGAACAATTATTAAAAAAAAAGAAGCAATTTGAAATATAACAATAAGCATAATAAATGAGAAAACACGGGGCCACGTTTTGGGCGCCACTTTTGAGGAAACTTAAAAATTTAACAGTGACATTGATAAAACCATCATCGATTTTTGATGTGAGAACAGTAATTAAAAAAATTAAACTTGATGGTGGAAACCTAACTGAATTCAGTAAAAATGTTGGACCCCTCATTGGGCGCCATTTTGAAAAATTTCAATATTTTACAGTAAATTATAAAATTGCCTTTGATTTCCACCTGTGGGAAAAGTTATTAAAAAAAAATAGACTTGGAACCTTACTTCACTAAACGAAATAAATGAGAAAAAAGCGGGGCCGCTGATTGAGCGCCACTTTGGAAAAAAACTGGAAAATTTATCTGTGTTATTGATAAAAGCCTCTTTGATATGTTCCCATCACAAAAATTCAATTTGATGTTGGAAACCTAACTGAATTTAGTGAATAATGTTGGGCCCCTCATTGGGCGCCATTTTGAAAATATACAATATTTCACAGCAAAATTGATACCAAATGTCTTTCATCGACATTTGTAGCAACAATTTAAAAAAAATCATTTAAAACCTCCTCCATCTCATTTCAATGATCTAAATCCTGTCCAGTCTCACTCCAGAAAGGATCCCATATTTTCTTGCAGATGCCAGCCATGATAAAATTAATTTCGCATGGCTTTTATTGCACCAATTTAATCCTCTTGTTTATATTGTATTCATTATCCTGTATATTTATTATCCTGTGACAAAGAATTCCGATAAGAACACTATTACATTTGATTATGTTTACATTTCATGGTCATTTCATGTTTCGGAGCTTATCAGTGGCATCACAAATTCAAAAGGACACACTTGAAACCCATCCATTTTTTTCTAATCCCCAATAATAACACATGTTTCAACACTACATTTTTGGGTGTGACGTTATCCAAAGGAGCTGAAATAATTTTTCCAAAATAACCACGTCTGGAAGAAGAGAAAATAAATCCCCCCAAAAATATTCGCCTAGAAAAATATTTACTCTGATGCTAAAATATTATCTTGTCGATAGACAAAACAACAGTTTATTCTTGGCACAGACGTCTTATGACCTATCCTTACCTCCCTTTCCCTCTTGAAGTTTTATCATATTTTTTGGGGGGTTATTTTGGGCCACAAATTCCAACAGCTTGGCATGGCACACGAACCAATTTGACAATCATTGCCACCACAACAGGCCGATCCACTCACTCACAGAAGGCTAAACAATTTAAGATAATATTCATACACAAGTGTTTTGGAGAATTTAAGGACTGGTCCTCCTCCCTTTCTCTATTTGGAAGCCACCGGCTGACCATTTGTCGTTTTGGGTCTTTTTTATGATTTTCGTTTTCGTGGTCAGGGCTGTAATGCCAAGATTTTCGTTTTTGGCAATTTTGATATTAAACTGAAAAGGAAAGGAGAAGCCAGGGTGAATTTGAATGCCTAGCATTCAATCACTATCCCCCTTCCAAAAATCTTGAATTCATTGCTTTTATTTTCATTACATTGTGGTTGGGGGTAAAAAAGTTTCCGGGAATTGTGTTTTTGTATTTCTGCGGTATATTCATTTACAATCAGGTCTGGTTGTTGGTTTATTATGGGAGCGGTGTTTTTTTTTTTTGGCAAAACCGCAAAGAAATCAACAACAGTCGCTTAGCAGCAGCAGCTAAACTAACTCCGGTTGCCAATAACTTAGCGACACTACACTCTCTCTTCTCCTACTCCTCTAACCACAACTATGGTGAAAGGGGGTATCAGAGCATTTTTAAGAATATTTTTTCCAAAAGGAGTAAACGTGGATTTTTTAAAGAATATTTTTTCAAGGACCTTCAGACCAATAAACGTGGATTTTTTAAAGAATATTTTTCAAGGACTTCAAGACCAATAAACGTGGATTTTCAAAGAATATTTTTCAAGGACCTTAAGATCAATAAACGCGGATTTTTTAAAGAATATTTTTTCAAGGACCTTAAGACCAATAAACGTGGATTTTTTAAGGAATATATTTCAAGGACCTTAACACCAATAAACGTGGATTTTCAAAGAATATTTTTTCAAGGACCAATAAACGTGGATTTTTTAAAGAATATTTTTTCAAGGACCAATAAACGTGGATTTTTTAAAAAATGTATTTTTAAGGATCATTAAACGTGGATTTTTTAAAAAATGTATTTTTAAGGATCATTAAACGTGGATTTTTTAAAGAATATTTTTTCAAGGACCAATAAACGTGGATTTTTTAAAGAATATTTTTCAAGGACCAATAAACGTGGATTTTTCAAAGAATATTTTTTTCAAGGACCAATAAACGTGGATTTTTTAAAGAATATTTTTTCAAGGACCAATAAACGTGGATTTTTTAAAAAATGTATTTTTAAGGACCATTAAACGTGGATTTTTTTGAAAGAATATTTTTTCAAGGACCAATAAACGTGGATTTTTTAAAAAATGTATTTTTAAGGACCATTAAACGTGGATTTTTTTGAAAGAATATTTTTTCAAGGACCAATAAACGTGGATTTTTTAAAAAATGTATTTTTAAGGACCATTAAACGTGGATTTTTTTAAAGAATATTTTTTCAAGGACCAATAAACGTGGATTTTTTTAAAGAATATTGTTTCAAGGACCAATAAACGTGGATTTTCTAAAGAATATTTTTTCAAGGACCAATAAACGTGGATTTTCTAAAGAATATTTTTTCAAGGACCAATAAACGTGGATTTTTTAAAGAATATTTTTTCAAGGACCAATAAACGTGGATTTTTTAAAGAATATTTTTTCAAGGACCAATAAACGTGGATTTTTTAAAGAATATTTTTTCAAGGACCAATAAACGTGGATTTTTTAAAGAATATTTTTTCAAGGACCAATAAACGTGGATTTTTTAAACAATATTTTTTCAAGGACCAATAAACGTGGATTTTTTAAAGAATATTTTTTCAAGGACCAATAAACGTGGATTTTTTAAAGAATATCTTTTTTAAGGACCAATAAACGTGGATTTTTTTAAGAATATTTTTTCAAGGACCAATAATTTTTTAAAAAATATTTGCCAAGGGCCTCAGTACCAATAAACGTAGATTTTTTAAAAAATATTTTCCAAGGGCCTCAGGACCAATAAACGTGGATTTTTTAAAAAATATTTTCCAAGGGCCTCAGGACCAATAACGTGGATTTTTTAAAAAATATTTTCCAAGGGCCTCAGGACCAATAAACGTGGATTTTTAAAAAAAAAATTTTCCAAGGGCCTCAGGACCAATAAAAGTGGATTTTTTAAAAAATTTTTTCCAAGGGCCTCAGGACCAATAAACTTGAATTTTTTAAAAAATATTTTCCAAGGGCCTCAGGACCAATAAAAGTGGATTTTTTAAAAAAAATTTTCCAAGGGCCTCAGGACCAATAAACTTGAATTTTTTAAAAAATATTTTCCAAGGGTCTCAGGACCAATAAACGTGGATTTTTTTAAAAAATATTTTCCAAGAGCCTCAGTAATTAACGTGGATTTTTTAAAAAATATATTCCAAGGGCCTCAGGACCAATAACGTGGATTTTTTAAAAAATATTTTCCAAGGGCCTCAGGACCAATAACGTGGATTTTTTAAAAAATATTTTCCAAGGGCCTCAGGACCAATAAACGTGGATTTTTAAAAAAAATTTTTCCAAGGGCCTCAGGACCAATAAACGTGAATTTTTTAAAAAAAATTTTCCAAGGGCCTCAGGACCAATAAATGTGGATTTTTTAAAAAATTTTTTGCAAGGGCCTCAGGACCAATAAAAGTGGATTTTTAAAAAAAAAAATTCCAAGGACCTCAGGACCAATAAACGTGGATTTTTTAAAAAAATTTTTGCAAGGGCCTCAGGACCAATAAAAGTGGATTTTTAAAAAAAAAAATTCCAAGGACCTCAGGACCAATAAACGTGGATTTTTTAAAAAATATTTTTCAATATCAGCAATGTCGATGCCATATGGCTACAGATATAACGATTTTAGACCCTAGTTCTCTTCGGACCAAATCCGTTTCAAGACATTTGGAGTCGATCTTGAGTGTGATTGTCAGCCCGTCAACATTTCTAATAACCAAAACACTCATAAAATGCGAAATAAACTTTCGTTTCCTTTCGAAATCCGCACATCCTAATATTTCTATCAAAACAAAGTTTGGTGTGAAGAAGGGATATATTGGTTCACTCCTTCTGGTACTTCCCCCACAAAGGGGTCAAAATTTTGAATAATTTCACCTCTCATAAATTGCGAAATAAGCATCTGACGCTTTTCAAACTTAGCACATCCCAATATTTACATCAACACTAAATTTGCTGTGAAGATGGGATATATCGGCCCACTCCTCCTGGTACCACCCCACAAAGTATCAAAATTTTGAATAACCAAAATGATTATAAACACCAAAATAAGCCTTCGATTCTCTTAAATTTTTACATGTGCCAATATTTTTAATGACACAAGATCTGGCGTGGAAATGGGATATATCGGCCCACTCCTTCTGGTGCCTTCCCCACAAGCGGGTTAACATTTTGAACAACCAAAACACTCATAAATGCAGAATAAGCATCAAATTCCTTTCAAATTCCGCATATCCTAATATTTCTATCAACACAAAATATGGTGTGACTCCTTCAGGCACCTTCTGGTGCCTTCCCCACAAGCGGGTTAACATTTTGAACAACCAAAACACTCATAAATGCAGAATAAGCATCAAATTCCTTTCAAATTCCGCATATCCTAATATTTCTATCAACACAAAATATGGTGTGACGAAGGGATATATCGGTCCACTCCTTCTGGTACCTCCCCCAACAAAGGGGAACAAATTTTGAACAATAAAAATACTCATAAAATGCGAAATAAGCATTCGATTCCTTTCAAACACTGCACATACTTATATTTCCATCAGGACAATATCTGTTGTAACGGTGGAGTATATCGGGCCAACCCTTCTGGTACCTCCCCTACAAAGTGTCGACAATTTGAATAACCAAAATGGTTATAAAAAGCAAAATAAGCCTTCGATTCTCTTCAAATTTTACATATCTCAATATTGTTATTAACACAATATCTGGCCTGAAGATGGAATATATCGGCTCACTCCTTCTGGTACCTTCCCCACATGCTACACATTTTTTTTCTTGGAATAGCTAAATATTTCTCACAACCAGAAGTCTGATGTAAAAATATATGAAGTGAAGCGACGGATACCTTTTAATTTGTTAAAAAATATTATTTTCAAGGACTATCAGAGCTTCGTCTATTTTTTCAGAACATTCATTTCTCTTTAAGTTTAATAACCCTCCCCCCCCAAAAGTAGCTATTTTATTTTTATTGCCAAATTGTGGTGTTCTAACTTTTGGGGTGGTTCTCCAGTTTTTGTTATTGTTACCGCACTTGTTCCCAGTTTTAGCTTGTTTTTCTCTTATAAAAGAAATTTTGTTGGCCTTTCGAACAAAAAAAAACCTTCTATTCATTACCATAAAAAATGCCCCAACATTCACTTTCGTTCATTGTATTGACCTATTTGAACGGCCGGCCTATCACAAAAAATGGCAAAACCAACCAACAACAGATCCCACAGCGTATCGCATTTCCTTTTCCTTTGAAATGCTGGTCCTGGTTTCCTCAACTTTTTTTGGCATGGCCTATGAGCCAATAATTGTGAGGGTGGAGGTGGGCAAACCAAAAGGAAGGATGCTCCCATCGTGTTTTTTAGCGATAGATTTAAATGTTGTTATTTATTTGAGGTTGGAAATGGGGACACACCGGAGGTTTTTTATTCTCAGTGAATGGAGTTTGTTTTTTTTTTTTCGGCTGAAGTGAGGTTAAAATTAGTTTTGTAACGAATCATAATAGAAAATAATCGAACAAAGAACATTTTGCATTTGTTATTTAAAATTTACTGAATTGCCAAGTCATTCAGGGAACAACAACTTGAAACTTTTTTTTTATTAAAAGTTAGAATGTGGCGTGTTTTTTGTTAAGTTTTTATGATTTGATATAAAGATCCTCAGCTGTAGAGGTATAACTCTTTAAAAATTGATTTAAAATACGAAATTAATATTATTTGTAAATAAAATCCTGACTAAGTCCGAAATGGCGCCCAACGTAAATCTGCAACGAGAAAATAAATCCCAAAAAATATTGGTTTAGCAAAATATTTACAATGGCAAAATATTATCTTACAGAACAACATTTTTTGCACTGAGATCTAATGGAGCTCCGTTCGATTTAGTAAAGATATCATGACATACTTGGAAATGGCGCCCAACGTAAATTCTGGTAGAAATAAAATAACATAACACGCATATATCCTTAATTGAAAGATAGCTCCCCATTTGACAAGCTTTTCATCATCTCCTCCTCATCATCTCTTCCCCATAATCTTCACATATTATTGTGTTCTCCCCTTTTTTTATTGCAATTGCTCTCCAATTTGTCAAACCCCTCGTATCACAATATGTTTTGTTTTATAGCCTTTTTTGGGACTTGGATTTGTTTATCTGTTTCCCTATTTTATCTTCCCCATTTAGATTGCAACCCAAAAAGCAGTGCTTTTGGCAGACGACCCTCTCAGATTTTAATATTTTATAAGACAAAGTGCATTCGGCTTCCTTTAATTTGTGTCAGCTTTTAATTGGGCTAGGAGATTTGATTTCAAATGCCATTTCCTTTGGAGACATTTTCGTCAATTTTCCTTCATACAGATATGTTTCCCCTCATTAAGTTTGGCTTTAATAAGTGGCTTCCTTCCTCCTGTATTTAAGAGACTTGGTAGGCTTGAATGGAGAACAGAATATTTGGGTTAATTGGCTAATAATTGATTTAATAGTGTTTTATAGTAGTAAGGGAAGAAAAAAGGGAATTGGAAATAAGGGCCACAAATAGGACCTGAGCAGAATACAAGAGGGTCTTTTCATAGAATAGCCGAGGGCCTTCTTACAAAAAGCAGAAGGTCTTTTCATAGAGCAGAAGGTCTTTCTATAGAAGAACAGAAGGTCTTCTCATTAAAACTCATAGAAGAGCTGGATGTCTTCTTCATTGAAGAGCTGAAGGTCTTCTCATAGAAGAAAAGAAGGTCTTCTTATAGAAGAACAGAAGGTCATTTTATAGGAGACCAGAAGGTCTTCTTATAGGGGACCAGAAGCTCTTCTTATAGGGGACCAGAAGCTCTTCTTGTAGGAGACCAGAAGGTCTTCTTATAGGATACTAGATGGTCTTCTTATAGAAGGCCAGAAGGTCTTCTCATAGAAGAGCTGGAGGTCTTTTTCTCATAGAAGAGCTGGAGGTCTTTTTCTCATAGAAGAGCTGGAGGCATTCTTCTCATAGAAGAGCTGGAGGCATTCTTCTCATAGAAGGCCAGAAGGTCTTCTCATAGAAGAGCGAAAGGTCTTCTCATAGAAGAGCGAAAGATCTTCTCATAGAAGAGCGAAAGGTCTTCTTCTCATAGAAGAGCGAAAGGTCTTCTCATAGAAGAGCTGGAGGTCTTTTTCTCATAGAAGAGCTGGAGGTCTTCTTCTCATAGAAGAGCTGGAGGTCTTCTTCTCATAGAAGAGCTGGAGGTCTTCTTCTCATAGAAGAGCTGGACGTCTTCTTCTCATAGAAGAGCTGGACGTCTTCTTCTCATAGAAGAGCTGGACGTCTTCTTCTCATAGAAGAGCTGGACGTCTTTTTCTCATAGAAGAGCTGGACGTCTTCTTCTCATAGAAGAGCTGGACGTCTTCTTCTCATAGAAGAGCTGGACGTCTTCTTCTTATAGAAGAGCTGGACGTCTTCTTCTCATAGAAGAGCTGGACGTCTTCTTCTCATAGAAGAGCTGGACGTCTTCTTCTCATAGAAGAGCTGGACGTCTTCTTCTCATAGAAGAGCTGGACGTCTTCTTCTCATAGAAGTGCTGAAGGTCTTCTTCTCATAGAAGTGCTGGAGGTCTTCTTCTCATAGAAGAGCTGGAGGTCATCTCATGGGAGAGCTGGAGGTCATCTCATGGGAGAGCTGGAGGTCTTCTCATAGAAGAGCTGGAGGTCTTCTCATAGAAGAGCTGGAGGTCTTCTCATAGAAGAGCTGGAGGTCTTCTCATAGAAGAGCTGGAGGTCTTCTCATAGAAGAGCTGGAGGTCTTCTCATAGAAGAGCTGGAGGTCTTCTCATAGAAGAGCTGGATGTCTTCTCCTGGAAGAGCTGGAGGTCTTCTCATAGAAGAGCTGGATGTCTTCTCCTGGAAGAGCTGGAGGACTTCTCATAGAAGAGCCGGATGTCTTCTCATAGAAGACCTGGACGTCTTCTCTTAGAAGATCTGGACGTCTTCTCTTAGAAGACCTGGACGTCTTCTCTTAGAAGACCTGGACGTCTTCTCTTAGAAGACCTGGACGTCTTCTCTTAGAAGACCTGGACGTCTTCTCTTAGAAGACCTGGACGTCTTCTCTAAGAAGACCTGGACGCCTTCTCTTAGAAGACCTGGATATTTAAATACATTTGTCAAGTCCCTTATATCAATTTGTATTCCATTGAATTATAACAATACCTCTCCTCATTTAACTCCCAGCATGACATCGCTTTAATCAAAGTAACAAACGGCAACAACAAGACAAGCTGCCGCCGCCGAACGATGATGGATAACCAGATAAATAAATGAGCATTTGTCTGTTTGTGACAATCAAACATGTGACGCGGTTGGTTGTGATGTTGCGATGTATGTTTGTCTGTCTCTGTGTGTGTAATAAGGTCTCGCGTGGCGGTCACATCGCACGCATGTGATATTTATCCAGCTCCGAATACATTAGCAATAAATAAGGGTACAAAACCGATATTGTTTTTAAGTGACAACCAGCCGCTCCCTCTCCTCCCTCCCCACCATCACCAACAACCGCTGTTGTTTGGTTTTCATTAAACACTTGTTAAAACAATATTATGCGGTGGTGTTGTTGCGAACAATTTTTTGAAAGAAAAAAAAATACCTTAGTAATGAAGCGGGGTTTTGTTTTAATTTTCAATACAAATGAACAATTAAACGAGTGGCGGAATTTGAAAATAAAACAAAATCGATGTATTCTGTTATTTTCAATAAAAAGTAGATCAGAATTTATTTATTATTCCTTTGAAAAAAAAAAAAAAAAAAAAAACATACAGGATGAGATGATAAACCTGCAACCAACTTCAGACTGCTGTCATTTCTAAGCCACTTGTCCGACAGCTGTTAAAATTATTCTAGTGGCAGCTCATTATATTGTTTACAAGCGCATAAAAGCTTTTTTGTGAGAATTTTCCAGAAAAAAAGTTATTCGTGATGGAATTCTGCGTGAACCATCAGTAGGCTCGCTCTTATATACCTTATGAGCTGGGGCATCCTCATCCATTCGCACAACATGACCTAGCCACCGTAGTCGCTGCAGCTCGATACATCTGACTATGTCGATGTCCGAGTATAGATGGTATAGCTCGTGGTTTATTCGACGTCGATATTCACCGTCTATGCAGATCGGCACGTAGATTTTTCGGAGAATTTTTCTTTCAAACACTCCAAGCGCTGCCTCATCTGCTTGCGCAAGTACCCATGCTTTAGATCCATACAACAGCACGGGTAGTATCAGTGTCTTGTAGAGTGTGAGTTTGGTCTGACGAGATGTGGCCTTGTTTCTAAACTGCTTACATAGACCATAGTAGCATCTATTGGCTAGTGTTGGCCCTTATCCGAATCTCAAAACTGATGTCATTTGTTTTGTTTTTGGTACTGAGGTAGATAAAGTCACTGACTACCATCAGCTTGGTCTTCTCGCCATTTACTGCCAGACTCACTTTGGCAGACTCCTTCTCAATTTGTTCAAAGGTGGCTGTTACCGCTCTCAATGTTCGACCCATTTTGTCAATGTCATCGGCGTAGGCGAGCAACATGTATTGTTTGGTGTACAGAGTGCCATTTCTGTTCACCTGTGCATCTCGTATGACCTTTTCCAGTAGGATGTCAAATAGGTCACACGAGAGGCTGTCGCCTTGTCTGAACCCTCGTTCGTTATTGAAGGGCTCCGAGAGGTCCTTTCCGACTCTAACTACTGACCTTGTGCAGGTTAAAGTTATCCTGCATAGCCTTATTAATTTTGCAGGAATGCCGAACGCAGACATGGCTTTAATCACCTCTGAGCGGATAGGGCTGTCAAATGCGGCTTTATAGTCGACGAAGAGGTGGAATGTGTCGATATGTTTTTCTTGGGTCTTTTCCAGGATTTGGCGCAGAGTGAAAATCTGGTCTATGGTGGATTTGCCAGGTCTGAAGCTGCATTGGTATGGTCCAATAAAGTCATTGACCATTGGCTTCAGTCGTTCACACAAAGGAGACTGATTCCTCTATAGTTGCCGCATATCGTCTTGTCTCCTTTTTTGTGAACGGGACACAGGATGCTGAGGTTCCAATCGTTGGGCATATATTCCACTAGCTAAATTGTTCTAATCAGCTGATGCATGCTCCTAATCAGCTTTTGACCACCGGTCTTGAATAGTTCGGAGAACAACATTCGGACAACGTGTGACGGTTTCATTGGCCGTTTGAAGGCCATAATTCGTGCCAAAGGTGACCAATTCGAAGAAATCTAAACTTATTCTAAAATTTGATGCTATTTCCGACATTATTTTGCTTTCATTCAATAAAATGTACAAGTTATGGCTTTTGACTTTTTTGCAGTTTTTTATTTCTCAGTTATTCTTTATTTCTTTAAAAAAAACATAAGTATGTCTTTCCGACTCGGATCTAAGAATGGGAAACTGATCGTGTCAACTAGCTATAGTTGTTTGGACTCTCCGAAGCCTAAATTCCATGTTTAAATCTGAAGTCCCCCTCTCAGAAATCATATATGCACATTTAAGTTTAACACCAGGTTTTGACCCAGTTGAAATTTATATTCCACATTCCTCATAATTGAGCTGTGGGAAATCAATATTCAGTTTTTTTTTATCAGTTCCAAACAACCATTCACAAATTCTTGCTTAAATTAAGAATACGAATTCAATTGATCTCAAATAGCAATAACAACAACAAAAACTGTCGTCATAAAATCAAGAATACATTTTCAATTAGTCAATTTCGAAATAATCGTAGAAAATTCAAGTACAATGACATTGAATTACAATTACCCCCAGAGTCAAATGGCGGACCCAAAATCGAATCGAAAAAAATACGTTGACAATAAAATATCCATGTAAATGCAACGCTAAGTCAGAGCCACTGCCAGTTATGGTTGTAGGCCATTGTGGAACAACGTTGCGAGACTGTCTGTCACATTGAGACTCATACACAACTGACAAACAGTTATGATGGTCGTCAACAACAGCCCGTAAACAATACTTCCATAACATCGTCGAAAATTGAAAATTGATTTTGTATTTGAAATGCATTGTTTATTTTCTCAGTTTCAGTTTTTTTGTATCGTGTTTTCTCTCTCTCTTCTCTCCAAACAATGACAGCAATTGTGTTTTTCGTACCTTGAAATTTTAAACCATTTTTGCTTGTAGTGCTGTCAAACAATGGCAGTAAATAAATATTGATCGAATATCGAATAGAAATTTTAGAGCTTTGACAAAGGTTATATTGTTTAAGTTAATGGATTTTCTACACGCTACAATCTGCAGGTATTGAAGATCACCAATAGATGTTCTATGGTAACCCTATGACCAAATTCATTTTGTAAGATTTCTTTTGAATAGAGCCCTGCCCAGATGTTACCCTTAGGTTTTTTCCCGGGAGCATTTACCCAATATTTTCGCACTCCGTAGTGTTGTTAGGTATTCAAAACAATTTCACACAAAAGTTGTACCAATTTTACAGCTAAATAATGTCATCCAAAATGCTAGACTTTTCTCCTGTCCTTAGCTGTCTTCTCATGTAGGATTCCGTGTCGATGGGTTTTCAAGTGTGACCTGTAGAACGACTGCAAAATCAAGAAAAATGTAATTTTTTGGTCCATCTTGTACATTTTCAAAAACAAGACGCTTTAATCCTTACCCTAACTCTACTCCATGCCAATATATATATATATATATATATATATATATATATATATATATATATATATATATATATATATATATATATATATATATATATATATATATATATATATATATATATATATATATATATATATATATATATATATATATATATATATATATATATATATATATATATACCCTATCAAATCCGTTTGAGGACATTTGGAGTCGATCAAGCGATGTTCGTTCGTCCGTCCCTCCGTCTGTCTGTCTGGCAGGTGCGGACTATAAACCTCGAAGGGAGTACCCGATTTAATGCAAACTTGCTACATTGTAATATTATTATCAAACTTAGATCGAGTTTGGAGACTGGCAATATCGGCCCACTCCTTCTGATACCTTCTCCACAAGAAGTCGAAATTAAAAAAAAAAAAAATAATAATAATAAATAATTTACTGCACAGAAAGATAAAGTATAATCCGATTTTATATATATATATATATATATATATATATATATATATATATATATATATATATATATATATATATATATATATATACCCTATCAAATCCGTTTGAGGACATTTGGAGTCGATCAAGCGATGTTCGTTCGTCCGTCCCTCCGTCTGTCTGTCTGGCAGGTGCGGACTATAAACCTCGAAGGGAGTACCCGATTTAATGCAAACTTGCTACATTGTAATATTATTATCAAACTTAGATCGAGTTTGGAGACTGGCAATATCGGCCCACTCCTTCTGATACCTTCTCCACAAGAAGTCGAAATTAAAAAAAAAAAAATAATAATAATAAATAATTTACTGCACAGAAAGATAAAGTATAATCCGATTTTTCTCTAACTAGGCAAATCCAAATATTTGCATCACAGCTACTTCAGGTGCAAAAATTGACAATATCTGTCCACCATCAAGGGATCAATATTTTGAATAATTATAACTCTTAGAAAATGTGATGTAAGTGTCCGATTGTGTTCAAATTACACACATTACAATATTTTTATTGACCCAAGGTCTGGTGTGAAAATGAAATATATCGGTCCACTTTTTCTGGTCCATCCCCCACAATCTATTAACAAAAAATCTGCTGTGAAGATGGAATATATCGGTCCACTCCTTCGGGTACCTCTCCCACAAAGGGTCCAAATTTTGAACATTCATGAAGCTCATAAAACGCGAAATTAACATCCGATTCCATTCAAACTTGGTACATCTCAATATTTCTGTCAACACAATATGTGTTATAAAGATGGTCGAGATCGGACCATGTCTTCCAGCACCTCCCCCATAAAGAGTCAAAGTTTTGAATAACCAAAACGATCATAAAATCCGAAATAAGCATCTGGTTCTCTTCATATTTCATACATCTAATTATTTCTACTAACACAAGATCTGATGTAATAATGGGATATATCGGTCCACTCCTTTTGGTACCTCCCCCACAAAGAGTCGAAATTTCGAATATCCATGAAGCTTAAAAAAGTGAAATTAACATCCGATTCCATTCAGACTTGGTACATCTCAATATTTCCGTCAACACAAGATCTGTTATTAAGATGGTAGAGATCGAACTATTTCCTATGGTAGCTCCCCCACAAAGGGTCAAAGTTTTAAATAACCAAAACGATCATAAAATCGGAAATAAGCATCCGGTTCTCTTCATATTTCATACATCTAATTATTTCTACTAACACAAGATCTGATGTAATAATGGGATATATCGGTCCACTCCTTTTGGTACCTCTCCCACAAAGAGTCGAAATTTTGAGTATCCATGAAGCTCAAAAAACGTGAAATTAACATCCGATTCCATTCAAACTAGGTACATCTCAATATTTCCGTCAACAAAAGATCTGTTATAAAGATGGTAGAGGTCGAACCATTTCCTATGGTCCTCAAGAACGCTTGAAAAAAAAAAAAACAATAAAAGCATACAACTCTCTTCAAATTTCACACATCCAAATATTTTTGCTAAAGCAGGATCTGTTGTGAAGATGATATATATCTGCGAACCCCTTTTTGGTACCCAACCCGCAAAGAGTTACAATTTTCAATACTTTTATCTGCCATAACTTGCGAAACAAGTCGGCGATTCTTTAAAACTTGCTTTACCTAAATATTTCCCTTAACATGAAATCTGATATGAATATATAATTTATCGGAATTTATGATTTCGCATAAATTTGGATAACAATGTTCGAGTTTCTTCTAATTTTGCCCATACCAATATTTTTTATCTGTATTTGATGAAGTATAAAAATGGAATACTTCGGTCGACTAAATCTGGTACCTCACGCACATTTTAGCATTTTTTTTAGAATTATGGACAATATTGGTCATTCCTTCGGAACCAACTCCATTGCGGGTCAACAATTTGAATAAGCATAACAGAAGTCAAAATATATTTAAATAATCGAACATTGGTTATTTACTTTTTTTCTTAATTTTAACGAATTCTTTTGAGTTTGCAAGCAAGAGAGTAAGATTGAAAGAGAGAGAGAGAAGTGGAGTTTCTAAGCAAATCAGTCCAGCAATGTAAGTTAAACTCTTGGTGGTGGAATATGAAAGAGTTTTGAGAGAGGGAAAATGAGAGGAAATGTGAAAAAAGGAATTGTGTTTTGGAATCCATGATTCTTCGATTCTATTAAAATGCGATTTAAAATATATTATTAAGGCTAAATATTTTCAATAAAAATTTTTATCTGGAAACTATTTTTATTTTTTTCATGGAGCAGCATGGGACAAATAAAAAAAGGAATTGAATTATAAAAAAAAAAATATTTTAATATTTTGTGTGTACCCTCATTAGATTCTCATTTTATAGAAGACTGCTTGTACACCTTCATCAATATTTTTGCAATTAATTGCAAAGACTTTTTAAGGGCTTGTTTATTTTTTAATAGAACATACCTTGTGCCTCTTCCCCGTTTCGATATCTTTTACTCTTCATTCATTTTCCAATTAAATGTAGGTCTTTTCCCATAAATAGGTCACTCATGCCAAGGGCTGACCTGACCCCTTTCGTTTATTTTTGCTTTTTGTAAAATACATTCTGACACGCTTCGATGATGAAGATGGCGATGACCATCATTTGTGCCAATTAAAATTCCCTTAGAAAACCTTAACCCATGGGGGCTTTCAGAGATTAGAACACTACCTGGCCTAAGGGGATAATTAAAAAGTACAACTCCAACACCCAGATACAAATACGAACATATCTGTATGCCCACAACATAATTTACAAACATAACATGCCATATTTTTGTTTTCAAAGGATATCATTATCCCTGTGTTGTGTTTTGACAACGAAAGGCTTTGTAATTGAAAATAAACATTTCTCGGTGAGTGTGTGTGTGTGTGTGGGGGGAGAGAGCATTGCAAATGGATGATGGTCGTTGGAGAAGGTAGCAAGTAAGGGAGGAACACACCTACACAGAAAACCTTTATGCACGGCAAGGGGAGGGTGGGTGTAGGAGAAGGAAGAAAAGTGGTATGGCCAGCAAAGAAGACATTTGCAAAGCTCTACACTAGGTTTTTGAACTGGATATAAAAGCGATATTCCCTTTTATTTATGTTCGAATTAAGCTAAACTTAGATGGGAGCTCCTAGACCTCTTTCTATAGATTCTGAACTCTGGACTTCTTTAGAGAATATTTTTTTTAAACTGTTAAAATTTCGACTAATTGCTAATTTTTATACCTTCCACCATACTATGGAGGGTATATTAATTTTGTCATTCCGTTTGTAACTCCTCGAAATACTCATGTCAGACCCAATAAAGTATATATATTCTTGATCAGCGTAAAATTCTAAGCCGATTTAGCGGGGTCCGTCCGTCTGTCTGTCCTTCGCTATCTTTCGAACGAATTGAAATAGAAGGCTAAAATTTTGCACACAAGTTTATTTTGCCAGTAGGCAGATTAAGTTAGTAAATGGGTCATGTAAGTCCACGTTTTCATATAGCCCCCATATAACGGTACCTCCCGATATTCGGTATTTTGATGGTTTTAGCGGCATTATTCACCGGAATTGTTTCAAATTTGGTATTTGTAGTTCGTTACGAAGACTACAGCCTATGACAGAAAATTGTTTGTGCAGGTCCACGTCTTCGTATAGCCCCCATATGACGGTACCTCCCGATATTCGCTATTTTGATGATTTTAGCGACTTTATTCACCGGAATTGTTTCAAATTTGCTATTTGTAGTTCGTAACGGATACTACAGCCTAGGACAGAAAATTGTCAGTGCAGGTCCACGTCTTCGTATAGCCCCCATACAACGGTACCTCCCGCTATTCGGTATTTGGATGATTTTAGCGACATTATTCACCGGAATTATTTCAAATTTGGTATTTGTAGTCCTCAACGGATGATACAGCCTAGGACAGCAAATTGTCAATGCAGGTCCACGTCTTCGTATAGCCCCCATACAACGGCACCTTCCGATATTCGGTATTTTGATGATTTAAGCGACTTTATTCACCGGAATTGTTTCAAATTTGGTATTTGTAGTTCGTAACAGATACTACAGCCTAGGACAGAAAATTGTCAGTGCAGGTCCACGTCTTCATATAGCCCCCATATAACGGTACCTCCAAATATTCGGTATTTTGAAGATTTTAGCGTCACTATTCACCGGATTACTTTCAAATTACGCATTTAGAGCTCGTAATGGATACTACAGCCTAAGACAGAAAATTGTCTGTGCAGGTCCAGGTCTTCGTATAGGCCCCATATATCAGTACCTCCCTATATTCGGTATATTGATGATTTTAGTTATAATACTCACCTGAATGGTTTCAAATGGTGTATTTAAAGTCCGTAATGGATACTACAGCCTATCACAGAAAATTGTCAATGCAGGTCCTCGTCTTCGTATAGCCCCCATACAACGGTACCTCCCGATATTCGGTATTTTGATGATTTTAGCGACATTGTTCAACGGATTTGTTTCAAATTTGGTATCTGGAGTTCGCAATGGATACTGCACCCTATGACAGAAAATTTTCTGTGCAGGTCCACGTCTTCGTATAGCCCCCATATGACGGTACCTCCCTATATTAGGTATATTGACGATTTTAGTTACCATACTCACCGGAATTGTTTCAAATGTGGTATTTAAAGTTCGTAATGGATACTAGAGCTTATGACAGAAAATTGTCTATGCTGGTCCACGTCTTCGTATAGCCCCCATATAAGGGTACCTCCCAATATTCGGTATTTTTATGATTTTAGCTTCATTATTCACCGTAGTAGTTTCAAATTACGCATTTAGAGTTCGTAATGGGAACTTCAGTCTGTGACAGAAAATTGTCTACGCAGGTCCAGGTCTGTGTATAGGCCCCATATATCAGTACCTACCTATATTCGGTATTTTGACGAGTTTAGGTACAATACTCATCGAAATTGTTTGAAATGTCGTATTTAAAGTTCGTAATGGATGCAACAGCCTGTGGCAGGTCCAGGTCTTCGTATAGCTTCGATATAACGGAACCTCCCCATATACTCCCCCAATATAACGGCAATATTTAAGATTTCAACAGAGTTTTTAAAGAATTTAATTTTTTGAAAATTTTCAAATTCGTTCCAAATGGTTGGAGGGTATTCAAATTTCGGCCCGGCCGAACTTACTGCTATTTAACTTGTTTTAAATTATCCTAATTTTTTTAATAAAAAGGCTATCTTCCAAAAATGCTCCATTCGAGTCCCATTTCTTTAGATGAGTGGGAAAACATAATATCCCACCGAAAAGGACATACATTCGTAAAAGGGCACACATTCCACACCTCCGTAGGGTATGTCAAGGTGTGGCCAAAAAAAAAAAAAAAAATCTAAAGGAAGTCTGCATTATAAATCGGTCATTTAATGCTTTAGAAAAAAGGGGAAGAGATTTCCCATTTCTATCCTGTCTGTTTGCCTGTGTGGGTGGGTGTGTGTGTGTCGATACACTGACATGAAAAATAAACACCAAAAACATCTTAATTTTCCTTCCAAATTAACATAAATAGTACAATGTCACCAGTTCCACTAACGACCATCATCCCCACTCCCGCCTTAATAGTCCTTGCAAACAAGGGAGTGCACTCGCCACACAAGGTTGCCCATAAGCCGGGGAGTTGTGGAAATTGTGTCATGCACAGGATGACACAAATATTTCAGCCCCCACCCTCTCCCCATCCTTTGATTTGTTTTCTGTGTTCTTTTTTGTTTTCTGTGTCTTATTTGTTCCTGTTGTTTATTTAAAAAAAAGTGCGGGAATTGTTTTAACCTCAACACGTGCCTCAAGCAGGGGACCAATCAAATTACCCACATGCTTGCGCTTAAACGATTTTTTGTGCGCTCTCGCTTTTACAAATTCAATTCATAAATTAACATATTGCGGTTGTTGTTCTTGGTTTTGTTGCTGTTTTTTTGTAAAACTCAAAACATTTGTGTAGTTTATGTTAATTTTTGGGAAAATACTCGGGTGGGCTTTTTGTAAAAAAATGGAGGTTTCCATCACTTCCATGAGTTTTGGAGAAGCAAGAAGAGAAAATATAAAATTTTGTTTATGGCCTTCCCAAAGGACTAAAGATGCCCATAAGAAGGATTTTCCCCATTGAGAAGGCAATTTATAGAGGACTTTCTATGGGCCTCTTTAAATGGGAAATATCTTGTGCAGGACGACTAATTCTTCTACTGTTTGTTTTATAAATTTCATTGAGAAACTCGCTTTTCAATGGTAGACTTTCGAATAAATAATAGGAATGAACAAAAAAATATTCTTAACAAGTAAAAAAGATGTAGGTTCGGCCGGGCCGAACTTTGAATAACCTACACCATTTGGTACAAATTTAAAAATTTAAAAAAAAAAATAAAATCTGTTAAAATTCCGTTTAAATCTTAAAAGTTCCGAATGTAGCCATATATTAGGGTCTATAGGACGACGCGGACCTGCATAAGCAACTTTTGTCACAAGGTATTACAATATTCAAATGCGAAAATGTAGATAAAATCATCAAAATACCGAATATAGTGAGGTACCATGGGGGTTATAAAACGTGGACCTGCACAGACAATGTTCTGCCATTGGCTGTAGCATTCATTACGAACTTCAAATATTAAATTTGTTCCGGTAAATAATTTCCCTAAAATCATCAAAATACCCAATGTACCGTTATATGGGGACTATACGAAGACGTGGACCTGCACAGATAATCTCCTGTCATAGGCTGTAGTATCTATTACGAACTTTAAATACCAAATTTGAAACAATTCCGCTAAATAATGTCTCTAAAATCATCAAAATACCGAATATCGGGAGGTACCGTTATATGGGGGCTATACGAAGACGTGGACCTACAGGGCCTATTTTCAGTACCAAAAGTCCTGCAGACACTTGAGTACAATTTTATCAACCTACTTCATTTCGTTCGGAGCCTAGAGTGATTTCCACAGACGGACAGACGGATAGACGGACGTACATTGATAAATCAACATAGAATTTTATGCTGATGAAGAATATATATACTTTGTGGGGTCTAAAATGTATATTTCGAGGTATTACATACGGAATGACAAACTTAATATACCCTCCATACTATGGTGGAGGGTATAACAACATCCGAGAGAGAGAGAGAGAGAGGGAGAGTCTTGAAGAAATGTTCTTCAAAAATCAATGATTATTTTATATTGCTATTCTTAAAAAATTAACTAAAATACTCCAGATAGCCCTTGACGAAAGTTAAACACTTAAATTTCGATCGATCTCTAAAAAAATATTCTTTGAAAAATCATCGTAAGTCTTTTAATAAGAGGTCCTCAAACTTATTTTAATAAAAGCACTTAAAAAACTTTAAAGTCCTTGAAAAAAATATTCTTAAAACGATTAAAAAAAAAAAATGTCGGAAATAGCATCAAATTTTAGAAAAATTTTAGATTTGTTCGAATTGGTTACCTTTGGCACGAATTATGACCTTTAAACGGCCAATGAAACCGTCACACGCTGCCCGAATGTTGCTCTGCGGTATTTTGGCCCATTCCTGGCGAAGCGTTTGCTTGAAGTGATTGACACTTTGGTATTTTTTTTTGTGCCAACCTTGCTTTCCAAAATACTCCAGACACAATAGTCCAACGGATTGGTATCCGGTGATTTTGGTGACCACTGTGCGCTGAAAATGAAGCGAGGAACCTCATTTTGAAACTACCATTCTTGGGTGGCGCGTGCTGAGTGCGATGGTGCTGAGTCCTGTTGGAATGTCCAAGGTCTGCGGCCAAAAGCTTTAATACTTTAATACTCCCTCCAGAATATTATCGCGATAATATTCGGCATTTATGGTGATGCCACGGTCGATTAATACGTGCGGAGAGGGACAATCGGCTGTTATGGCGGCCTACACCATCAGCATGGCCGGCGCTTGAGTTCTGGTGGCCAACCGAAGGTGCACATTTTCAGCTGACCTCTTTGGCAAGTAAACCCGATTATTTTGTTTATTTACAAACTGTTGGACAACAATTTTTTTCTCATCGGAGAAAACCAAATTCGGCATTTCACCACTTTTGGCCAAGCGAAACAACTCTTTAGCTCTTTTGAGTCTATTTTCTGTCTGTTGCGGTGTAAGTTCTTGCACTGTTTGGAGTTTCAATGGCTTTATTCCGACCTCATTTTTCAATATTTGCCGAATGGAATATTGCGATATGTTCAGCTCACGAACCATTTTTCGGCCCCAGCGCCACGGGTTTCGATCTTTACTTTTCAAACCATTTCTGCTAATATTGATGTTTTCTTCTGTCCACTTCCTTGATGTCGGTCTACGCTACCAGTGTCACGGTAATAAACGATGGAGTGCTCTAACGAACGATAGCCACTTGTGGTTTTCCAGCCAAATATAAGGATATCACACTATCACGCTTGAATTCCATCAGGAATAACTTCTTTTCTGGAAAATTCACACCATAATGCTTTTGTACGCTTGTAAACAATATAATGAGCTGTCACTGGAATAATTGTAACAGCTGTCGGACGAGTGACTTAGAAATGACAGCAGTCTGAATTTGGTTGCAGGTTTTTCATCTCACCCTGTATATTTAGTAGAGCTACCCGTATAAAATATACGTTTATATTTTTTGAAAAATATGGCAGATGTATTCCTGAGCTGTATCTGATATATGGTACCAAATAGCATTGTTATGGAGGGGATATTACGAAAAAAACCACGTCTATAGGTCAGAAGGTTCTTCAAAAAATTTATTAAAAAAAAAGACTCACGTTTATGGTCAAGACGCTCATTGAAAAAGGCTTTTTAAAATTCCAAGTTAATGGGCCAGAAGGTCCTTGAAAAAAATTATTTAAAATTCCACGTTAATGGGCCAGAAAGTTCTTGAAAAAATCTATTTAAAAATCCACTTTTATACGCCAAAATATCCTTGAAAAAATATGTGGCCAGAATGTCATAAAATATATTTAAAATCTCCGTTTATTGACCTGAAGGTCCTTGAAAAAATCTATTAAAAATCCACGTTTATTGGCCTGAAGGTCCTTTAAAAAATCTATTAAAAGTCCACGTTTATTGGCCTGAATGTCCTTTAAAAAATCTATTAAAAGTCCACGTTTATTGGCCTGAAGGTCATTGAAAAATCTATAAAAAACCACGTTTATACCCCAAAATATCCTTTAAATAATATGTGGTCAGAATGTCCTAAAAATCCACGTTTATGGGCCGGAAGGTTCTTGAAAACATTTATTTATTTTCCACGTTAATGGGCCAGAAGGTCCTTGCAAAAATCTATTTAAAAGTCCACTTTTATACGCCAAAATATCCTTGAAAAAATATGTGGCCAGAATGTCATAAAATATATTTAAAATCTCCGTTTATTGGCCTGAAGGTCCTTGAAAAAAATCTATTAAAAATCCACGTTTATTGGCCTGAAGGTCCTTGAAAAAATCTATTAAAAATATACGTTTATTGGCCTGAAGGTCCTTGAAAAAATCTATTAAAAATCCACGTTTATTGGCCTGGAGGTCCTTGAAAAAATCTATTGAAAATCCACGTTTATTGGCCTGAAGGTCCTTGAAAAAATCTATTAAAAATCCACGTTTATTGGCCTGAAGGTCCTTGAAAAAATCTGTTAAAAATCCACGTTTATTGGCCTGGAGGTCCTTGAAAAATCTATTAAAAAATCCACAACTATAGGCCAGGAAGTCCTTGAAAAAATCTATTAAAAATCCACGCTTATTGGCCTGAAGCTCCTTGAAAAAATCTATTAAAAATCCACGTTTATTGGCCTGAAGATCCTTGAAAAAATCTATTAAAAATCCACGTTTATTGGCCTGAAGATCCTTGAAAAAATCTATTAAAAATCCACGTTTATTGGCCTAAAATATCTATGTAAAAAATGTACGTTTATATGCCAGTGGGTCTTTGAAAAATCTGTTTAAAAAATCAAAAAATTGTATCTATTTTACTATATATCCGATATATTAGCTATCGGAATCAATGTAACGTTCAAAATTAAAAATATTTGAGGTTCAATGGAAATTTTGGATTTTTTAGACTGAGATATTATCTTATTCACTCTCTAAAAATTATCCGATGATCCACCAAATTGTTAGGCTTTAGCCCTTTCTGAAGCTCTTACCCATGCAAATTTGTTCGATTTGTTCATAATTCTAACCTGTTTAACAGGGAATGCTTTCTGTTTTTTGCACAATGCTATCATCTCCAAAAACAATAGGCTTCTATTCTGACCTTAACCCAAACTCTATGCAAAATTTCGTGAGTATCAGAACATAATTGCGAACTGTATGTAACATCGTGGGTCTAGGGCATAATATTTTTAGGTATTTTTGTGGGCCAATAAAACTCATAATATCCCCAGCACATATTATTGTAGAATATAAAAATCTGTCTTGATGGCTCGAATAAGTCTTTAATTTTTTTTTTTAATATAATTTTAGAAATTGATTTTGTTGACTTTGATGATAGTCCCTCAAAAATTCTCTAAAAAATCCACCATTCTCTATAAAAAAATCTTTAAAAATTCTTCCATAGTAAATATTTTAATAACCCATTAAAATTATTTTCCAAAAACACCCCAATATACCCATGATTATATGGCTTGACCTCTCGCCACCTCTCTGCGATGAGTCAAATCATGTAAATCGATTAGGAAACATCGCGGCAGTAACCTTGCTTAGAAACCCAAAACGTGCGGTTGTTTCATTTAAAACGTCTCTTATCAGCTGTAAAATACAAATTCTAAAATACTCAGTTTTTATTTCTTCCAACAAAAATGATTTGAAAATTACCAGAGAGACGACAACGACGAGTAGGAGGGTCACGATCATTAGTCATTAACAGAAAACAACGTTGGACACGAAACATAAAATAAATAAATTTTAAAAAAAGTTTTCTAAACGGAGAATGGCTGATCTCATTAGAATTGAGAACAGAAAAATGAAAAAACAAAATATAATAAAAATCTTTTGGATAGGAAGACACTAGCGAAACTATGGGAGGAACAATAAACTGAAGATAAAAGAAATCCTCTATGTTTTACTATCTTCTGGGAGAGATAACAACAATAACAGGTCATTGGATAATTAAAAAATATTAATTGGTTTACACAAGGAATGTGGGTTGATTGATGTGATATAAATTATGGGTCAATAGAAATAGATAAATAAAAATAAAAAAATTATCAATAAATAATAATAAATAAATAATAAAAAAAATATTAAATAAAAGATATTTATTAAATAGTAATAAGTATATTAAATATAGGATGAGATGAAAAAACTACAACAAACTTCAGACTGCTGTCATTTCTAAGCCACTCGTCCGATAGCTGTTAAAATTATTCCAGTAACAGCTTCATATATTGTTTACAAGCATACGAATGCATTTTGGTGAGAATTTTCCGGAAAAAAAGTTATTCGTGATGGAATTCAAGCGTGATAGTGTGATTTCTTTATATTTGGCTGGAAAACCACAAGTGGCTATCGTTAGAGCACTCCAGCATTTAAATGGGAATAAATCTTTTGAGTCTCGTACCGTGATACTGATAGCGTAGCCCGACCGACGTCAAGGAAGTGGAAGGAAGAAAACAGCAACATCAGCAGAGAAGGTTCGAAAAGTAAAGAAGCGACTTTATCGAATCCCGTGTCGCAGTGGCCGAAAAATGGCTCGTGAGCTAAACATATCGCAATATTCCATTCGGCAAATATTGAAAAATGAGCTCGGGGTAAAACCATTGAAATTCCAAAAAGTGCAAGAAATTACACCGCAACAGAAGGAAAATCGACTCAAAAGAGCGAAAGAGTTGCTTCCCTCGGCCGAATGTTGTGAACTGCCAAATTTGGTTTTCTCCGATGAGAAAACATTCGTTTGTAAACAAACAAAATGATCGTGTGATCGGCGCTTGCCAAAGAGTTCAGCTGAAAATCTGCACCTTCGGTTGGCCACCAGAACTCAAGCGCCGGCCATGGTGATGGTGTGGGCCGCCATAACAGCCGATGGTCGCTCTTCGCTCGCAATAACCGACCGTAACATAAGAATGCCAAATAATATCGCGAAAATATTCTCGAGGGTGTATTAAAGCCTTGGGCACGCAAACATTTTGGGCCGCAGACCTTGGACATTCCAACAGAACTCAGCACCATCACACTCAGCACGCGCCACCCAAGAATGGTTACAAAATGAGGTTCCTCGCTTGATTTCCAGCGCACAATGGCCACCGAAATCTACGGATACCAATTCGTTGGACTATTGTGTCTGGAGTATTTTGGAAAGCAAGGTTGGCACTAAAAAATACCAAAGTGTCGATCACCTAAAGCAAGCGCTCCGCCGGGAATGGGCCAAAATATCGCAGAGCAACATTCGGGCAGCGTTTGACGGTTTCATTGGCCGTTTGAAGGCCATAATTCGTGCCAACGGTGTTACCCTAATCTACCATAACCCACAATAACCCACAGGTCTTCTGGCTCCAGAACAGCTGTAATTGGTCTTATGGTCCCAGAAGAGTTGTAATTGGTCTTCTGGTTTCAGAAGAGCTGTAACTGGTTTTCTGGCACAAGAATAGCTGTACTATATCTTCTGGTCATTGAAAAGCTGTACTATGTCCTCTGGTCATAGAAGAGCTGTAACAGGTATCGTGGCCATAGAAGAGTTGTAACATTCTCATGGCCATAGAAGAGCTGTAACAGGTCTTCTGGCCATAGAACAGCTGTAACAGGTCTTCTGGCCATAGAAGAGCTGTTACAGGTCATCTGGCCTCAAGAGCCCATAACCCTAACCTACCATAACTTTATGTACCCCTCATAATAACTTGGTTAGAGTTAATAATCCAAAAAAAAAAAAAAAAAAACAATGCCCCGAAAAACTGTAACCACCTAAAGTTACTTCTGGGCGCAACATTTATTTGTTGACTTGACAGATTTACCAAAAGAAACCACAGAGAAATGCTGCTGAATAATGGATATTTCTTTTGTTTTTCTTTGATTGCATTTTGTCTCCGTTTTTCTTTTCTTCTACACCCACTCTTTCTCTCCCTCTTTCTGAAACATGAAGGCCCAGTAGGTATCGAATGATTCAAATAATATATCGTTTTTTTTTTGGTTTTCTATAAAAAACAATGCCTAAATTCAGAGCTGGAAGCCATCGAAGGTGAGGGTGGAACTGAAACTCAATGCCATTGATTAATGATGTGTCTCCCAAGGAATGATTAAGTGGATGGTTGGATGGATGGAGTATTGAAAATGCTTTTGCAGAATATTGTCTTGAGCTAAGGCGATTTATGGCATATCGCATGGCGTATAAACAGCCGTAAATCTGTTGGGTAATAATATCCTAGGAGGAAGAAGGTTGGGTGGGGGAAAATAAGGAAAAGAAATGAGAAAAAGAAAGCGATTTTGATTTTTTGATGTTTCTAGGGAATAGAAAAAGTGTTGAGTGGAGAGCTTCTCAGGTCTTTCCACATTCAATGAAAGGGATTTTAAAGGTCTTTCAAGACTTCTATAGATATGCGATAAGAAAAACTCCAACAAGCTCAAACGTCATAATTTTTACATTTTTTTAAATTTTATTGAATGAAAGCAAAAAATGTCGGAAATAGCATTAGATTTTAGTATACCTTTAGTTTCAGCTCTTCTATGGCAAGATTGCCTGTTAGAGCTCTTCTATGGCCAGAAATCCTGTTACAGCTCTTCTATGACCAGAGGACATAGTACAGCTTTTCAATGGCCAGAAGATATAGTTCAGCTATCCTTGTGCCAGAAAACCAGTTACAGCTCTTCTGAAACCAGAAGACCAATTACAACTCTTCTGGGATCATAAGACCAATTACAGCTGTTCTGGAGCCAGAAGACCTGTGGGTTATTGTGGATTATGGTAGATTAGGGTAACAACTTTGGCAGGAATTATGGCCTTTAAACGGCCAATGAAACCGTCACACGCTGCCCGAATGTTGCTCTGTGGTATTTTGGCCCATTCCCGGAGAAGCGCTTGCTTGAGGTGATCGACACTTTGGTATTTTTTAGTGCCAACCTTGCTTTCCAAAATACTCCAGACACAATAGTCCAACGGTTTGGTATACGGAGATTTTGGTGGCCAATGTGCGCTGGAAATGAAGAGAGGAACCTAATTTTTAAACATTCTTGGTGGCGCGTGCTGAGTGCGATGGTGCTGAGTCCTGTTGGAATGTCCAAGGACCGCGGTCAAAATGTTTGCGTGTCCACGGCTTTAATACATCCTCCAGAATATTTTCGCTATAATATTCGGCATTTATTTTGATGCCACGGTCAATTAATACGAGCGGAGAGTGACCATAGGCTGTTATGGCGGCCCACACTATAACCATGGCCGGCGCTTGAGTTCTGGGGGCCAACCGAAGGTACACATTTTCAGCTGACTTCTTTGGCAACCGAAGGGGAACATTTTCAGCTAACCTCTTTGTTTAAAAACTGCCGGACAATGAATGTTTTCTCATCGGAGGAAACCAAATTTGGCAGTTCGTCACTTTCGGCCAAGCGAAGCAACTCTTTAGCTCTTTTGAGTCTATTTTTTTCTGTTGCGGTGTAAGTTCTTGCACTTTTTGGAATTTCAATGGCTTTACCCCGAGCTCATTTTTTCAATATTTGCCGAATGGAATATTGCGATAAGTTCAGCTCACGAGCCATTTTTCGGCCACTTCGACACGGGTTTCGATCAAGTCGCTTCTTTACTTTTCACACCATTTCTGCTGATGTTGATGTTTTCTTCCACCGTCGTCCTTAAGGCCTGGCTACATTACTAGTATCACGGTAACGAGCGATGGTACGAGACACAAAAGATTTATTCACATTCAAATGCTGGAGTGCTCTAACGATAGCCTCTTGTGGTTTTCCAGCCAAATATAAAGAAATCTCACTATCACGCTTGAACTCCATCACAAATAAAATTTTTTTCTGGAAAGGTCTCACCAAAATGTTTTTGTACGCTTGTAAACAATATAATGAACTGTCACTGGAATAATTTTAACAGCTGTCGGACGAGTGGCTTAGAAATGACAGCAGTCTGAAGTTGGTTGTAGTTTTTTTTATCTTACCCTGCATATTCATAAACCCTGTGCGGATCGTATGTTTGGTTTGAGGATTTAAAAAAATATTCTTCTGGCTTCAGAAGAGCTGAACTATATCTTCTGGCTCCAGAAGAGCTGTAATAGGCCTCAGAACAGCTGTAATAGGTCTTCTGGCCCCAGAACAGCTGTAATAGGTCTTCTGGCCCCAGAACAGCTGTAATAGGTCTTCTGGCCCCAGAACAGCTGTAATAGGTCTTCTGGCCCCAGAACAGCTGTAATAGGTCTTCTGGCCCCAGAACAGCTGTAATAGGTCTTCTGGCCCCAGAACAGCTGTAATAGGTCTTCTGGCCCCAGAAGAGCTGTAATAGGTCTTCTGGCCCCAGAAGAGTTGTAATAGGTCTTCTGGCCCCAGAAGAGTTGTAATAGGTCTTCTGGCCCCAGAAGCTGTAATAGGTCTTCTGGCCCCAGAATTTCTGTAACTGGTCTCCCCAGAAGAGCTGTAACTTGTCTTCTGGCTACAGAAGAGCTGTAACTTGTCTTCTGGCTACAGAAGAGCTGTAAAAGGTCTTCGGCTGCAGAAAGGCTGTAACAGGTGTTTGGCTCCAGAAGAGCTGTTATAGGTCTTCTGGCCCCCAGAAGAGCTGTAATAGGTTTTTAAAAAATTCTCATTTAAAGCTTTGATATTTTTTTTGAATGTCTCCTAGAGTTAAAATTCTTTTTTTGAGGGTCTTTTAAATATTCTTGGTATGGGAGACCCATAAAAGGCCACACTAAGCAAATGATTTTTTCGGCCGCTCAAAAACACTTTTGATATCACAAGGTGAGAACAAATATGGATTTTTATAGCAATCTTCCGCGTATGGACAGGGCAACGCTCGTTTTCCATATTTCCAAAATTTATTTAACCGGTGTTTATTTAAGTCGGTGTTGATTATGATATTAGGAGAGGCAAAAACCTTCTTCAGGCGCCAGAAGTACTGTAATATGTCATCTGGTCCCAGAAGAAGAGCTGTAACTGCTCTTCTGGCCCCAGAAGAAGAGCTGGCCCCAGAAGAAGAGCTGTAACTGCTCTTCTGGCCCCCAGAAGAGCTGTAACTGGTCTTCTGGCCCCAGAAGAGCTGTAACTGGTCTTCTGGCCCCAGAAGAGCTGTATCTGGTCTTCTGGCCCTCAGAAGAGCTGTAACTGGTCTTCTGGTCCCATAAGAGCTGTAACTGGTCTTCTGGCCCCCAGAAAAGCTGTGACTGGTCTTCTGGCCCCCAGAAAAGCTGTAACTGGTCTTCTGGCCCCAGAAGAGCTGTAACTGGTCTTCTGGCCCCAGAAGAGCTGTATCTGGTCTTCTGGCCCTCAGAAGAGCTGTAACTGGTATTCAGGCTCTAGAAGAGCTGTAGCTGGTCTTCTGACCCCCAGAAGAGCCGTAACTGGTCTTCTGACCCCCAGAAGAGCCGTAACTGGTCTTCTGGTCCCCAGAAGACCTGTAACTGGTCTTCTGGCCCCCAGAAGAGCTGTAACTGGTCATCTGGCCCCCAGAAGAGCTGTATCTGCTCTTCTGACCCCCAGAAGAGCTGTATCTGCTCTTCTGACCCCAGAACAGTCTTCTGGCCCCATAAGAACCGAAACTAGTCTCCTGGCCCAGAAGAGCTGTAACCAGTCTTCTGGCCATGGAAGAGCTGTAACAGGTCTTCTGGACATACCGTTCTCCTACCTAAGGTATTTTAGGATAATTCTTCCACTGTGCCATCTCTCTTAGAATTTTTAACTTGTTTTTTCCCTCGATTGTTGTGGAAAAAGTTGAGATTATTCTTGTTATGACATATTTCCCCTCCCATCCCCCGTTTACCCCAAGGAATAAAGGCATTATGACAATGTAGTTGTAACCGCTTTATATGCTCACAAAACAACTAAAGGTTCTATATTTCCTTACATCAGTTAAAGCAATCCCGGTAATGAAAGTAGAAATGGCAGGCAAACCAACCTCCCAGCCAGCCTCAGCATTCCTGCCAACAAAGTTAGATGGGCTACACGTACGAATCGTTCAAATCGTTCAACTCAATAACCGACAACAGGCATTTGCCGGTATGAAAGTGTCATTTATGATTTTTGACAGGTAACAACAATTTTGAACGCATTTCACATTCACCAGTCACAAAAAAAAAAAAAAATGGCCCAACAAACTAATCGGCTTTCAGGGGCGTAGCAAAATAATTTTCGGAAGGGGGTAGATATAACCAAAATCGTGATGATGATATACATTCTGTAAAAAAATAAATAATCTATATCGAAAAGTTTTAGAATGTTCCTGCCTACGGCCCTGCCCAAATGCTGCACTATCCGCACATACACCATCGCCATAATAGCTGAATCAACAGCACTCCAATTCGAAAATTCAAATTTACTTTGGCAGACCTGTCAGCCCAGCATTTTCTACTAGCATTGGCTTTATTTTACACGGATTTCTATCCATTTTGCCAGCTACTCATCCTCCCTCTTCTTCTCTTTCCCCCCCTCACCATTATCCTGAATTTCATTTACATCATCCGCACACAATTCAATTTCAAGTGGATGGCTTTTGGTAATCATCAGCATTCAAACACAGCGGGTGTTTGGAAAATAGTTAAAACTCCTCCTTGGTAACGCAGGTGGGGGGTTCTAAGTCAAGAGCAAAAGAGAGCGGGACGAAAAAGAGATGAGGAGTGTATGCAAAACTTATTTAAGAGACGAGTCAATTGTTGGCAATGGGGAACCAAGAGTGAGCCAGAAGGGACTTATATGGGAGGCAGATAGTTCCAGAAATTTCTGGTTTCTATAAAAAGAGGAAGAGAGGGAACAGGTTTCCTGGCTCTAGGATGGGCAATAGATACTTCTAGTCACAGTGAAGCTTTAATAGGTCTATTAGCATTAAAAGATCTGTAAGAGGTCTTATTGCTACAGTAAAGGTGGAATTGGCCTTCAAACAATAGAAGAGCTTTAAAACGTCTACAAGCCACAGAAGAGCTGTAAGTGGTCTACAAGGCTTTTACCCAGAGAAGAACTCTTCTGGTCAGGCAGAACTGTAAGAAGTCTTTTGACCAGAGAACACCTGCAACAGCAACCAGAAGCCCTTATAAAGCCAAAAGACCTGTTACAGTTCTTCTGGAGGCAGAAGACCAGTTACAGCTCCTCTGGGGCCAGAAGACTAGTTACAGATCCCCTGGGGCCAGAAGACCTGATAAAGCTCTTCAGGGACCAGAAACTCTGTTACAGTTAATTTGGGGCCAGAAGCCCTGTTACAGCAAATCTTAGACCTGAAGCCCTGTTACAGCTTATCTAAGACCTGGAGTCCTGTTACAGCTCATCTGAAACCTGAAGCCCTATTGCACCTCTTCTGCGACCAGAAGACCCGTTGCAGCTCTTCTGGGGTCAGAAGACCGGTTTTAGCTCTTTGAGGTCTCTGGTCTATAGAAGATCTTTTAAAGCTCTCAGGTACATAGAGGCCCACATAAAGGACTCAGGTCTATAGGAAACCTTTTAAGGGTCTTTAGTCCATAGAGGACCTTCTCAACGTCTTTTTAAGGTCTTCGGAGATCTTCGAAGTTATTTTAAAGATCTCCGGTCTATAGAAGACATTTTAAAGGTCTCCAGTCTGCAGTTGGTCTAAAGGAATCGTTTTAAAGGTCTTCGGTCTATATAATATCCTTAAAGGTCTCCGGTCTATAAAAGACTCCGGTCTACAGAGTCTGACTTCTCTCCCTCGGCCTATAGAAGAGACTTTAGAGGTTTACGGTCTACTAAGATAAGTTGAAGGTCTTAGTTCCATAAAAGCTTCAGTCTCAGTTCTATAGAAGATCTTTGAGAGGTCTTCAGTCTGTAGAATTCTTTTTAAGGCTCTCCTGTCTGTAGAAAACCTTTTTAAAGCCTCCGGTCAAAAGAATATCTTTTAAGAGTCTCCGGTCTATATAAGATCCTTAAAGGTCTCCGGTCTATAAAGGACCTTTTAAAAGTCTCCGGTCTACAGAGTCTGTCTTCTCGTCCTCGGTCTATAGAAGATCCTTTGAAAGTTTGCGATCTATTGAAGGCCTCTTAAAGGTCTCAGTTCCATAGAAGCCCACTTAAAGATCTCCGGTACATAGAAAACCTTTTTCCGATCTGTAGAAGACGTATTAAAGACCTTTTTAAAGGTCTTCGGTCTTTAGAAGATCTTTTTAAGACCGCCCTTTCATGAATGAACTTAAAATAGGTCTCCGGTCCCTTTTACACGTCTTCTGGCCTATATCCGTTTCTAGAATGATTTGAATGGGGTCTTAGTACATAGAGGAATGTTTTCTGTAGATAATTCGGTCTATAAATGACTTTTAATGGGCCTTAGGCCTATTAAATGCCTCTGGAGAATAATTAAATTATGGTAGTCTCTGTGAGACCTTTTTACTATAGAAGATCTCTGGAAGGACCCGTATCTTTAGAAGAACTATCGGAATTCTTCTTTTTATAGAAGACTTTTGGTTGTGTTTTCCTCTATATGGAAAACTTATTTAAGATTTTCCATTAATAGAAAAATTATTGAAGGCCGTCCTTACCACTGTGCCTGAAACATTGTTTTCCTAACCTCCAGCTTCATCTCGGGATGATGCGCCACTTCGACGACACTCACGTTCGAAAAACATAAAATCTAGCGAATGGATTGAAGTGCCATGAGTTGAGCAAACATCAAACTCCACACCAATCTCTTGTTTTCCGTACAATCACACTCATACCTTCAAACTTGCACCTCCTTACTTTAGAGATGAACTAACATTTTTTCCTCGAGTGTATCCCAACTTATTACCTTTATTATGACTATTCGTTTGGTTTGGTTCAAAACAATATTCCTTCGGGGGGAGTTTTTTTGTTGTTAAAAAAAATAATAATGTTTAACCTTATGGCTGGCAAATGTGAGAGAGCTGTTGTAAGCCATGTTTGTTGAGAACAAAAAAAAAAAAACAACAACAACACCAAGTAGATATGTGTAATTTTTTTATGTTCGTCGTTGTTACTGTTTTTTTTTTTGTTCCTATTTGCCCATAAAAAAAACAAAGAACGAACCATAGATTCCTTTAACTCCAATCACATGACATAAAGCTACGCGCATACCATGGCCCCTCTCACTTGGCCTTTTGGATTTGGAGGGCCATGGAGGCGAAACCGCTAGATCAGGTGATGGCTATAAAATATAATCATGTTTTCAAGATGATTTGTTCGAGAATAGAAGAGTAGATGATACACGCGTACCTAACAAAATCACACATGGAGCTCATACCAGAAGGTAATTCCTGGAAGTGCGATTGGATGTTGTTAGACGTGGCAAAAAAAGGGAATGGAAAAAAAAACTTGTTACACAAATAACCAACACCGCGGCCACTTCTGGTATTCGCATTCAACAAATGGTGTTCAGGTTAGAGGGAGGAGGGGGAGTTCTCCGACTCGTGTAAATTTTTCTATTTTTTTTTATTATTTTTTATTTATTATTGAAGTTGTTTTACACGGCTTATGGTCATGATGGCTTGGGGTTAGATTATTCCAGAATTTTTGTAATGTTAATTAAAATAATTCTTTTTTAAATTATTTTAAATATTTTCTCATCATTTAAATGAATAAAAATTTAAAAAATCAACTAAAATTTTGTAATATTTTCTAATATTTTTTTTTAATTTTTTCCAGGTGAGTGTCGTTTTCAAAATCACCAAACCTAAAATATCTATAAAAACAAGTAAGTAACAGCTAACAGCCATCCTCATCCTCGTAAGAACCTTAAAAAATTTCCTGTTTGCTAAAATCATCAAAATATCGAATATCGGCAGGTACCGCTATATGGGGGCTATACGACCTGCACAGACAATTTTCTATCTTAGGCTGTAGTATCCTTTACGAACTTCAAATATCAAATTTGAAAATATTCAGGTGAATAATGTCGCTAAAATCATCAAAGTACCGAATATCGGGAGGTATCGTTATATGGGCGCGGTACCAAAACGTGGACCTACATAGTCCATTTTAAATACCAAAATTCCTGCAGACATAATATACATTTGAGAAAAATTTTATCAACCTACCTTATTTCGTTCGGAAGCTAGAGTGATTTCCACAGACGGATGGATGGACGGGAGGGCGAATTTTATGCTGATCAAGAATATATATACTTTGTGGGGTCTAAAATGTATATTTCGAGGTGTTACAAACGGAATGACAAACGTAATATACCCTCCATACTATGGTGGAGGGTATAAAAAGAATCAATCGGTTTTGCTGACAGATGTATACCCTCAGCCAATGTCCGATTACTCGTATTTAAATATATTTTGACTTGTGTTACGATTATTCAAATTCTTGATCCTCTATGGAGTAGGTTCCAAAGGTATAAATATTGGGACGTGCCAGGTTTGGACTATATTGGTTAATTCCCTCACTCTATATGAGATACGTGATAATTTTTAGAAATTATAGTCGACCGACGTATTCCATTTTCATACTTCATCCAGTACAGACAAAATATCAATATGGGCAAAATTGCGAGAAAATCGAACATTTATATCCAATTTTATGCGAAATTATAAATTCCATATTCATCTCAGATGTCTGGTTGAGAGAAATATTTATATACAGGTTGATATGAAAAAAACTGCAACCAACTTCAGGCTGCTGTCATTTCTAAGCCACTCGTCTGATAGATGTTAAAATTATTTCAGTGACAGCATATGATATTGTTTACTAGCGTACAAAAGCATTTTCGTGAGAATTTTCCAGAAAAAACGTTATTCGTGATGTAATTCTAGCGTGATAGTGTGATTTCTTTATATTTGGCTGGAAAACCACAAATGGCTATCGTTAGAGCACTCCAGCATTATGAATAAATCTTTTGTGGCTCGTGCCATCGCTCGTTACCGTGATACTGGTAGCGTAGCCCGACCGACGTCAAGGAAGTGGACAGAAGAAAACAGCAACATCAGCAGAAATGGTTCGAAAAGTAAAGAAGCAACTAGATCGAAACCCGCGTCGCAGTGGCCGAAAAATGGCTCGTGAGCTGAACACATCGCAATATTCCATTCGGCAAATATTGAAAAATGAGCTCGGGGTAAAGTCATTGAAATTCCAAAAAGTGCAAGAACTTACACCGCAACAGAAAGAAAATAGACCCAAAGAAGCTAAAGAGTTGCTTCGCTTGGCCGAAAGTGGTGAACAGCCGAATTTGGTTTTCTCCGATGAGAAAACATTCGTTGTCCAGCAGTTTGTAAACAAACAAAATGATCGTGTGATCGACGCTTGCCAAAGAGGTCAGCTCAAAATGTACACCTTCGGTTGGCCATCAGAACTCAAGCGCCGGCCATGGTCGTTTTCTTATCCCGAAAATATTCTGGAGGGTGAAGTCAAGGGGTTTTACATGATTATCGCCTCGACGGCTTCAACCATAATGCACCATTGCACAGGGGTCGCGATACGATGCGTCGGCCAGCGCCCCTTTGGAATTACCAGAGTTCTCTTAGAGAGTGGTTGCCCTTCACTGAGTATTCTGGAGGGTGTATTAAAGCCTTGGGCACGCAAACATTTAGGCCGCAGACCTTGGACATTCCAACAGGACTCAGGACCATCGCACTCAGCACGCGCCACTCAAGAATGGTTACAAAATGAGGTTTCTCGCTTCACCTCAAGGGCACAATGGCCACCAAAATCTCCTGATACCAATCCGTTAGACTATTGTGTCTGGAGTATTGGGGGAAAGTAAGGTTGGCACTAAAAAATACCAAAGTGTCGATCACCTCAAGCAAGCGCTTCGCAGGGAATGGGACAAAATACCGCAGAGCAACACTAGGGGCGCGTGTGACGGTTTCATTGGCCTTTTGAAGGCCATATATTTTTGATCAGCGTAAAATTCTAAGTCGATTTAGCCATGCCCGTCTGTCTGTCTGTCTGTTGTAATCACGCTATCTTTCGAACGAATTGAGATAGAAGGCTAACATTTTGCACACGTATTTATTTTTCCAATAGGCAGGTTAAGTTCTTAAATGGGCCATGTAGGTCCACGTTTTCATATAGCCCCCATATATAAGTTTTTTTTTTCGGTATTTTGATGATTTTAGCGACATTATTCACCTTAATTGTTTCAAATTTGGTATTTGAAGTTCGAAATGCCTACAGCCTAACACAGAAAATTGTCTATGCAGGTACAGGTCTTCGTATAGGCCCCATATATCAGTACCTCCCTATATTCGGTAGGTACAATACCCACCGAAAAGATGAAGAGATGTCGTATTTGACGTTCGTAATGGATGCTATAGCCTGTGACAGAATATTGTCTATGCTGGTCCAGGTCTTCGCACAGATCCGACATAACGGTACCTTCCTATATACGATATTTTGATGATTTTAGCTACATTATTCACCGTTTATTTCAAGTTTCGAATTTGAATATGGTAATGGCTTAAGACAAACAAGGCCTATGAAGGTCCACGTCGTATAGACCCGTTATATTGAAGTATTTTTAAAATTTTAACAGAATTTTTTAAAGACTTTATTTTTTTGAAAATTTCCAAATTCGTTCCAAATGGTGGAGGGTATTCAAAGTTCGGCCCGGCCGAACTTACTGCTTTTTAACTTGTTCCCACCTGACATAGCACTAATGCAAATATTAGGATTTACAAAGTTGGAGCAAAATTGGATTTTGCTTTCTCTTTCTGTGCAGTAAAATATTTATTTATTTATTTATTTTTTTTTTTTAAAGAAAATTTCGACCTTTTGTGAGGTAGGCACCAGAATGAGTGGACCTATATTGCCCATCTTCGAATTCGATTTAAGTTTCATAATAATATTACGAAGCACCAGATTAGGACCAAATCGGATACTCCCTTCGAGGTTTATCCTGCGCACTAACAAGCCAGACAGGTCGGGCATCGCTAGATCAACTCCAAATGTCCTGAAACGTATTTGATTCAAAGAGACCTAGGGTCTAAAACCGTTATTTCGTTGAGGCACATTTTGGCCGTATCAAATGATATATACCCACCCTCTCTACCCGTAGGGCTGAGTGTATAAAAACCACCCTCCCGCCAACAACCTCCCCCTGTCATATATATTTTCTTCTTCAATGTCCATCATTAAACAATAAATGTCAAAAAAAGTGTCCCAAAAAATACATTACTTTTTTTTTGAAGCCATCATCAACAACAACCAATGACCCCATGAACAATTTATTCAAAGTTTTTCCTTTTGTTGTTGTCAAGTATGTCTGTGTATGTCGGTACAAATTACCAGCTTTAATAGCCCATTAACGATAAATGTTGAATTCATGAAATAAACGAAAAAAAAAACATCAAATCTCAATATCAAGTGCTGAGAATATTTTGTCAGATTTGTTGTTTTCGTTTTGGCTTTTTGCTTATCATTTACTGCTCATCAACTGTCAAATAAATCCGTTTCAAGGATGGGTCATTAAAGCGTATTAGTTTGAGATTTGCAAACAGACAATGGTAGATTTAGGGGGATTAAGTTTTTTTTGGGAGGATGTTTCGAAAATAGTTAATTGGAAGGGGGAGAGGGAAAGTGGGGCTCTGAAGAGAACATTTTAAATTTAACCAAATTTGATAAATTTTTCAACGATGAGACATTTCAATTGTTGTTCTACAAGTTAATAGAGCTCAAACCCAAATGAGTAGACCTTCAGGTCTTCTATGAGAAGACCTTCAGGCCTTCTATGAGAAGACCTTCTGGTCTTCTTCTAAGAGAAGACCTTCTGCTCTTCTTCTAAGAGAAGACCTTCTGCTCTTCTTCTATGAGAAAACCTGTTGCTGGTCTTCTATGAGAAAACCTGTTGCTGGTCTTCTATGAGAAGACCTTCTGCTGGTCTTCTATGTAAAGACCTTTAGCTGGTCTTCTATGTGAAGAGCTTCTGCTGGTCTTCTATGAGAAGAGCTTCTGCTGGTCTTCTATGAGAAGACCTTCTGCTGGTCTTCTATGAGAAGAGCTTCTGCTGGTCTTCTATGAGAAGAGCTTCTGCTGGTCTTCTATGAGAAGACCTTCTGCTGGTCTTCTATGAGAAGACCTTCTGCTGGTCTTCTATGAGAAGACCTTCTGCTGGTCTTCTATGAGAAGACCTTCTGGCCTTCTAAGAGAAGACCATCTGGCCTTCTATGAGAAGACCTCCCGGCCTTCTAAGAGAAGACCATCTGGTCTTCTATGAAGAAGACCTTCTTCTGGTCTTCTATGAAGAAGACCTTCTTCTGGTCTTCTATGAAGAAGACCTTCTTCTGGTCTTCTATGAAGAAGACCTTCTTCTGGTCTTCTATGAAGAAGACCTTCTTCTGGTCTTCTATGAGAAGACCTTCTTCTGGTCTTCTATGAGAAGACCTTCTTCTGGTCTTCTATGAGAAGACCTTCTTCTGGTCTTCTATGAGAAGACCTTCTACTGGTCTTCTATGAGAAGACCTTCTTCTGGTCTTCTATGAGAAGACCTTCTCGTCTTCTATGAGAAGACCTTCTCGTCTTCTATGAGAAGACCTTCTCGTCTTCTATGAGAAGACCTTCTCGTTTTCTATGAGAAGACCTTCTCGTTTTCTATGAGAAGACCTTCTCGTCTTCTATGAGAAGACCTTCTCGTCTTCTATGAGAAGACCTTCTGCTGGTCTTCTATGAGAAGACCTTCTGCTGGTCTTCTATGAGAAGACCTTCTACTGGTCTTCTATGAGAAGACCTTCTGCTGGTCTTCTATGAGAAGACCTTCTGCTGGTCTTCTATGAGAAGACCTTCTGCTGGTCTTCTATGAGAAGACCTCTTGCTGGTCTTCTATGATAAGACCTTCTGCTGGTCTTCTATGGGAAGACCTCCTGGCCTTCTCTGAGAGGACCTTCTTGCCTTCTATAAGAAGACCTTCTGGCCTTCTATGAGAAGACCTTCTGGCCTTCTATGAGAAGACCTTCTGGCCTTCTATGAGAAGACCTTCTGGCCTTCTATGAGAAGACCTTCTGGCCTTCTATGGGAAGACCTTCGGTTCTTCTATGAAAAGAACTTCGGTTCTTCTATGAGAAGACTTTCGGGCCTTCTTTGAGAAGATCTTCTGGCCTTCTTAGAGAAGACCTTCTGGCCTTCTCTGAGAAGACCTTCTGGTATTTCTATGAGAAGACCTTGTGGCTCTTCTATTAGAATATTTTCTGGCTCTTCTATGAGAAGACCTTCTGGCCTCTATGAGAAGACCTTCAGCTCTTCTATGAGAAGACCTGCAGTTCTTCTATGAGAAGACCTTTAGCTCTTCTATAATGAGACCTTAGCTCTTCTATGAAAATTCCTTAAATATGGCCATTTGTTTCCGTCTTCTATTCTAGAGTCTACTGCCCGGTTCTTCATATTTGTTCACCGGTTACATTTCCAAATCTAATCAATTTCTTCCAAATAAATATCACCATAGAAATGCTAACAAAAAAATCGAATATCGAACTGGAATCAAATTAATATGATTACCTATACAAGCCGGCCCATATTTCAATTAAATGTCTATGGTGACAATTTCGAAATAAGTTTTGTTTTTTCGGTTTCTAATTAGAAAGAGGTAGTAGTAATCCAATTACGAATTACGAAATGTTGGTGTAATCAACAAACAAACCCGGCAAACATTGGCGATAACCGTGGACATTATTAACGCCTCCGCTCGGCTGGTTGGATGGCTTAGCCTAGAACGATAACGTCATTGACGCGCCACCATCACCTCTACTACCCACCAACCAATGATGGCGACAGACAGATAGACAAATTTTGTGTGTCTGATTCAGAAAGTAAAGAACCCCAAGCGAACACAAACGTTCGTACTCGCATGGAAAAAAACTGCACAAGAACAAACATGTTTGTAACCCAGAAAATGAGGTAACCGGTGAGGAAAAAAAAACCTAAAACGAAAATGCAAAATTAGGTCACAGTAAAAGCCATGAGACTTTTCCACAAAACGCATTTGCGTGGAAATGTGGGCTGTGTGTGTGGTGTGGTGGTGCCACTGTCGGTGCAGGGCGAATTGGAAAATTTTGTTTCAAGTGACAGCAAAAAGTGAAAAAAAGAACAGACCCATAGACATATCGCCTGCCTACAAAACGAACTGGAATAATGATAAAGTACTTAAGTACATTGGGCGTACACTAGGCACAGTGGAATAAGTGAGAACAACTTGTGAAATATAAAAATGGATAATTTGAGAACTTGGAAGACGGAGATAGTTTTCCAGAAGACAAAAATCTGCTTTCATTAACTTGGAGAATATGGAAACTTAGGTTTCCCTGCTAGGATCGGTAAATGCCCCAAACCTTAATATAATGTACTCGTATTAGAGATAGATTCCGGAGTAAAAATTTTAATTTTTTCAATTTTATTCCACAGTGGTGAACAAGGGGCCCATCCTCATCCATTTTCCTAAAATTACAATTTTAATAAAATTCTGATTAGAATCAAATGAAAGTTTTTTCGAATTTAAATTTTATAAAAATGTCCATAACCCTCACCACTGTGTCCCACGTTCCACATGAACCACAAGCCAGCCAAAGGCAACAACCGTTAACGAGCCCTTAATAGGAGCACACGATGCCAAGAAAGCCATCGAGGCATAGCAAAAAAAAAACAAAAGTAGACAATAATCCTCTTAATTTGTTAAGAATGTCGTCGTGATAGATATCGAATAAAAAAAATTAGACCTAACACACAATGACACAAAGGCGCCTTTTACGTGACAGAAGCCTAAAATTCACATTCTCTTTTTTCTCCTTGCTTTAATTCAGCATTTTCTTCAATTACTTTACAAGTGACAAGCAAAACGAAATTGAGGCAGAAAAATGGAGGAAGATATTTCAAAAACTCAAAAGAGGATTATTAGCAAACATTTAGGTTTAAATATTTAAATTGTTTGAAATTCTGAGATTAAAACAATGATACAAAACCTTTAAAACCTAAAATATGAATAACCCCAAGGTCTTATTCATAGAAGCCCAGAAGGTATTCTTCATAGAAGGCCAGAAGATCTTCCCATAGAAGGCCAGAAGATCTTCTCATAGAAGGTCAGAAGGTCTTCTCATAGAAGCCCAGAAGTTCTTCTCATAGAAAGCCACTCAGTCTCCTCACAGAAGACAAGAAGGTCTTCTCATAGAAGACCAGAAGGTCTTCTCATAGAAGACGAGAAGGGCTTCTCATTGAAGGCCAGATGGTCTTCTCATGGAAGGCCAGAAGGTCTTCTAATGGAAGGCTAGGAGGTCTTCTAATGGAAAGCTAGGAGGTCTTCTCATAGAAGAGCTGAAGGTCTTCTCATAGAAGAGCTGAAGGTCTTCTCATAGAAGGCCAGAAGGTCTTCTCATAGAAGGCCAGAAGGTCTTCTCATAGAAGGCCAGAAGGTCTTCTTCACAGAAGGCCAGAAAGTCTTCTCAATGAAGGCCAGAAGGCCTTTTCATAGAAGGCCAGAAGACCTTCTCATAGAAGGCCGAAAGGTCTTCTTCATAGAAGGCCACAAGGTTTTCGCATAGAAGACGAGAAGGTATTTTCTTAGAATGCCAGAAGATCTTCTCATAGAAAGCCAGAAAGTGTTCTCATAGAAGGCCAAAAGGTCTTCTCATAGAAGGCCAGAAGTTCTTCTCATAGAAGGCCAGAAGGTCTTCTCATAGGAGCCCAGAAGGTCTTTTCTTAGAATGCCAGAAGGGCTTCTCATAGAAGGCCACAAGGTCTTCTCACAGAAGGCCACAAGGTCTTCTCACAGAAGGCCACAATGTCTTCTAATAGAAGGCCAGAAGGTCTTCTCAGAGAAGGCCAGAAGGTCTTCTCGGAGAAGGCCAGAAGGTCTTCTCGGAGAAGGCCAGTAGGTCTTCTCGGAGAAGGCCAGAAGGTCTTCTCGGAGAAGGCCAGAAGGTCTTCTTCATAGAAGACCAGAAGAAGGTCTTTTTACAGGAGACCACAAGGTCTTCTCACAGAAGACCAGAAGGTCTTCTCGTAGAAGGCCAGAAGGTGTTCACATAGAAGACGAGAAGGTCTTTACGTTGAAGGCCTGAAAGTCTTCTTATGGAAGATCAGAAGGCCTGCTAACAGAAGACCAGAAGATCTTCTCTCAGAACATCAGAAAGTCTTCTCAAAAAAGACCAAAATATCTTCTGAAAGAAAACCAGAAGGTCTTCTTATAGAAGACCTCTAGACCTCTATGGAAGACCTCTAGTTCTTCCCATAGAAGACCTCTAGGTCTTTTCATAGAAGACCTCTAGGTTTTCTTTCAGAAAGAAAACCAGAAGTTCTTCTCACAGCAGACCAGAAGACTTTCTCAGAAGACCTCTAGGTCTTCTTATAGAAGACCTCTAGACCTCTATGGAAGACCTCTAGTTCTTCCCATAGAAGACCTCTAGATCTTCTCATAGAAGACTCTAGGTCTTCTCATAGAACATCTCTAGGTCTTCTCATAGAACACCTCTAGGTCTTCTTATAGAACACCTCTAGGTCTTCTCATAGAACACCTCTAGGTCTTCTCATAGAACACCTCTAGGTCTTCTCATATAACACCTCTAGGTCTTCTCATAGAACACCTCTAGGTCTTCTAATAGAACACCTCTAGGTCTTCTAATAGAACACCTCTAGGTCTTCTAATAGAACACCTCTAGGTCTTCTAATAGAACACCTCTAGGTCTTCTAATAGAACACCTCTGGGTCTTCTAATAGAGCACCTCTGGGTCTTCTAATATAACACCTCTGGGTCTTCTAATAGAACACCTCTAGGTCTTCTCATAGAAGACCTTTAGGTCTTCTAATAGAACACCTCTTGGTCTTCTAATAGAACACCTATAGGTCTTCTAATGGAACACCTCTAGGTCTTCTCATAGAACACCTCTAGGTCTTCTAATAGAACACTTCTAGGTCTTCTAATAGAACACCTCTAGGTCTTCTCATAGAACACCCCGAGGTCTTCTCATAGAACACCCCGAGGTCTTCTAATAGAACACCTCTAGGTCTTCTAATAGAACACCTCTAGGTCTTCTAATAGAACACCTCTAGGTCTTCTCATAGAACAAATGTATACCCTCAGCAATATCCTCTCTAGGTCTTCTTACAGAAGACCTCTCTAGGTCTCACAGAAAAGCTCTCTAGGTCTTCTCACAGAAGACCTCTCTAGGACTTCTCACAGAAGACCTCTAGGTCTTCTCACAAAAGACCTCTAGGTCTTCTCACAAAAGACCTCTAGGTCTTCTCACAAAAGACCTCTAGGTCTTCTCACAAAAGACCTCTAGGTCTTCTCACAAAAGAGCTCTAGGTCTTCTCACCAAAGACCTCTACGTCTTCTCATAGAAGACTGGATTTTTTTTCTCCACGGAGTTCAGCCTGTTTGCAATCTATCAAATATATATCTTCCTTCCTTTCTTGTCTTCCCCTTCCCATTATAAAATCTCTCACTCACTCCACATCAATCTTATCTCAAATTAATCCCCATAAACATTAATTGTTTAATCTGAATTTTAAATGTTTACAAAAAAAAAAAATTGAAAATTGGAAACTCACAAATACCCGGAAACTACCAGAACATTTCCTCCTCCTCTCATCTCCTCTCCACTCTCTTCCTCTCCCGCTCTTTAATCCTCATTACATTATTTATTTAATTTGTGTATCAAATGAACACTTTATTTGTCTCGGTGTTTGTCGGTGTATTTGTATTTGAGGTAATTGTAAATATTTGAATTGTGGCGGCGAACAAAAAAACAACAGCAACTACAACATCATTGACAAAAAAGACCTCATTTGATGTCGGATTTTGATTGTTTGGTAAACAAGAAAAACAGAGAGCAATGTTTGATTACAACATGTCGCCCCAGTAAATAACACTAACACGGGGCTTGGAAAACATGTTAGGAAGGGATCTCATTTCAGGGTATGCCTTGTGGCACCGATTGTTGTGTTTAAATGGGGATTTGTGGTGGAAATTTTGCTGAATTACATAGAGTTCTATGTTCCAGATAAATAGGTAAATTATTAAATATTACACAGTTTTACATGACTTATGTGGGTTTGGAAAAATTATCAGGATGGAGTCTCAAGAGCTTGTTCCTGACTAAATTTCATTTTATGAAAAAGTGGAGAGAATATTTTTATAAAGGAAAATCTGTCAAGTAAAAGTGTACATATTCATGGAGCAAGAATTAATTCCGGGCCTTCTTAAAGAATACCCAAAAAGCCACCTCATAGAAGTCCTTCATATGCCTTTTCCGATACAATTTTAGTTAAAAATCCCTATTGAAAAAAAACAAGTTGAAAAGTTTCAGTCGGTTTTGCCGACAGATGTATACCCTCAGTCGATGTTCGATTATTTAAAAATATTTTGACTTCTGTTATGAGTCTTTAAACTCTTCACCCTCTATGGAGTAGGTTCCAAAGGAATGGCCCAATATTGACCATTTCGTATCGGACCTTAGTAAATGTGATATAATGTGATATATTTCGAGGTGTTACAAACGGAATGACAAACTTAATATACCCTCCATATTATGGTGGAGGGTATAAAAAGAATCAATCTGTTTTGTCGACAAATGTATACCCTCAGCCAATGTCCGATTACTCGTATTTAAATATATTTTGACTTCTGTTATGATTATTCAAATTGTTGAGCCTCTATGGAGTAGGTTCCGAAGGAATGGGCCAATATTGTCCATTTCACATCGGACCTAAATAAATATGATATAAATATTGGGACGTGTCAGGCTTAGACTTCCTTCCTTTTATATGGGATATGTGATAATTTTTTAGAAAATGATAAAAAGTGCGTGAGGTTCCAGATATATTCGACCGAAGTATTCCATTTTCATACTTCATCTAATGCAGATAAAAATATTGGTATGGGAAAAATGACGAGAAAATCGAACATTTCTATCCAATTCTATGCGGAATCATAAATTCCATATTCACCTCCGGTTTCTGGTTAAGAGGAATATTTAGTATAGTTAGAAGTTGTAAAGAATCGCTGACTTGTTTCGCAATATATGACAGATAAAAGCATTGAGAATTGTGACCGTTTGTGGGTTTGTGGGTGGAAGGGGTTCGCAGATATATATCATCTTCACAACAGATCTTGCGTTAGCAAAAATATTTGGATGCGTGAAATTTGAAGAGAGTTGAGTGCTTATTTCGATTTCTTTGAGCGTTTTGTTTTTCAAAATCTTGAACGCTATGTGGGGAAGGTACCAGAAGAAATGGTCTGATCTCTACCATCTTTATAACAGTTCTTGTGTTGATGGAAATATTGAGATGTGCGAAGTCTGAAATGGAATCGGATGATAATTTCGCGTTTTATGAGCTTCATTGAAATTCAAAATTTTGACCCTTTGTGGGGAAGGTACTAGAAGGAGTGGACCGACATTTCCCAACGTCACACTAGATCTTGGCTTACTAAAAATATTGTGATGTGAGAAATTTGAAGATGACCGGATGCTTATTTCGGTATTTATGAGTTAAAATTATTGAAAATCTTACCCCTTTGTGGGGGAGGTACGTGATGGAGTGGACCGATTAATCCCATCAACACATCAGATCTAGTCATAGTAGAAATAAGGAATTGCGTGAAATTAGAAGAGGACCGGATGCTTATTTCGGATTTTACAATAGTTTTGGTTATTCAAACCCTTTGTGGGCGATGTACCAGAAGAAAGGGTCCGATCTCTACCATCTTTATAAAAGACCTTGTGTTCATGGAAATATTGAGATGTACCAATACTGAATGGAATCGGATGTTAATTTCAATATTTATGAGTTTCATGGATATTTAGAATTTTGATTTTTGTGGGGAAGGTACCAGAAGGAGTCGACCGATACATCCCATCTTCACAGCAGATTTCGTCTTTGTAGAAATAATGGGATGTGTAAAATATGAAAAGAATTGGATGCTTTTCTCGGATTTTAAAATCGTTTTGGTTACTCAAAACTCCCACCCTTTGTGGGGGAGGTACCAGAAGGAATGTTCCGATCTCTACCATCTTTATAACAGATCTTGTATTAATAGAAATATTGAGATGTGCCAAGTCTGAATGGAATCTGATCTTAATTTCGCGTTTTATGAGGATTTCGCGGATATTCAGAGTTTTGACCCTTTTGTGGGGGAGGTACCAGAGGTAACGGACCGTTATGTCCCATCTTCACAGCATATCTTGTGTTAGTAGAAATAATGAGATGTGAGTAATTTGTAGACAATCGGAATCTTATATCACGTTTTATTAGAGTTATAATTATTCAAAATGTTGACCCTTTGTGGGGCAGGTACTTGATTGAGTGGACCGATATTGTCAATTTCCGCACCATACGTAGCACTGATGCAAATATAAGGATTTCCAAAGTTGGAGCAAAATCGGATTATCCTATCTCTTTCTGTGCATTAAAGTTTTTTTTTTTTTTGAAAATGTCGACCTTTTGTGGGAGACTATCAGAAGAAATGAACCAATATTGGCCATCTCCGAATTCGATCTAAGTTTGATAATAATATTACGATTTACCAAGTTTGGACCAAATCGGATACTACCTTAGAGTGTTATTTCGCACCGACCAGCCAGACAGACATACAGTCGGATGGATATCGCTGAAACGGATTTGGTTCAAAGAGGCCTATAGTCTAAAATCGTTAATTTTTTTTAATGTTATTGAAAGAAAGCAGAATATGTCGGAAATAGCATCAAATTTTAGAAAATGTTTAGATTTGTTCGAAATGATCATCCTTGACACAAATTATGGCCTTCAAACGGTCAATGAAACCGTCACACGCTGCCCGAATATTGCTCTGCGGTATTTTGGCCCATTTCCGACGAAGCGCTTGCTTGAGGTGATCGACACTTTGATATTTTTAAGTGCCAACCTTGCTTTCCCCAAATACTCCAGCCACAATAGTCCAACGGATTGGGATCCGGAGATTTTGGTGGATATTGTGCCCTAGAAATGAAGTGAGAACCTCATTTTGTAAACATTCTTGGGTGGCGAGTGGGATGGTGCTGAGTCCTGTTGGAATGTCCAACGTATGCGGCCCAAGACCTTGCCTTGCGTGCCCAAGGCTTTAATATACCCTCCAGAATATTTTCGCGATAATATTCGGCATTTTTTCCGATGCCACGGTCGACTAGTACGAGCGGAGAGCGATCATCGCCTGTTATGACACCATCCATCCACACCATCACCATGGCTGGCACTTGAGTTCTGGTGGCCAACCGAAGGTGCACAATTTCAGCTGACCTCTTTGGCAAGTAAACACTATAATTTTGTTTCTTTACAAACTGTTGGACAACGAATGCTTTCTCATCGGAGAACGCCAAATTCGGCAGTTCACCACTTTCCGCCAAGCCAAGCAACTCTTTTGAGTTCTTTTGAGTCTATTTTCTTTCTGTTGCGGTGTAAGTTTTTGCACTTTTTGGAATGGCTTTACCCCGAACTCATTTTTCAATATTTGTCGAATGGAATATTGCGATATGTTCAGCTCACGAGCCATTTTTCGGCAGCATCGACGAGGGTTTCGATCAAGTCGCTTCTTTACTTTTCGAACCATTTCTGCTGATGTTGCTTTTTTCTTCAGTCCGCTTATTTGATGTTGGGCTACGCTACCAGTATCACGGTAACGAGTCACAAAAGATTTATTCACATTAAAATGCTGGAGTGCTCTAACGATAGCCACTTGTGGGTTTCCAGCCAAATATAAAGAAATCACACTATCACGCTTGAATTCCACCACGAATAACTTTTTTTTTCTGGAAAATTCTCACCAAAATGCTTTTGCACGCTTCTGAACAATATAATGAGCTGTCACTGGAATAATGTCGGACGAGTGACTTAGAAATGACAGCAGTCTGAAGTTGGTTGCAGTTTTTTCATCTCACCCTGTATACCCTCTTTAGCCATATGGCTGAGGGTATTAAAAATTGGACCAGAAAATGTTAGCTCTCTCCTCTTTAGAGTGGCGGTTAAAATACCTTTTCTGATGACTTATTAAAAAATGTAAAATTTATTAAGATTGTTTAAAGAGTCTTTTAACTTCATTTTTATATCGGCTGTAATTTCCCTAACATTTTCATTGGTCCATCAAACCCAGTCGTAATTCATTTGATTTTTATAAGGACCCTAAATTTGCCTTTGATTTTTTTTAATTCTTTTGCCATTTTCATTGACACATAACACCCCTTTTTTTATTTCTCTCTCGCCATCAAACAATAAAAAGCCATACTTTTTCCATTAAAACACACAAAATTTTATAAAATAGACCATAACAATCTGGTCAGTAGGAGAAGGCCAGAGAATCAAACCCGATAGTCATAAAGCAACAGTGGCATTGTTGTTGCTATTGTTTTTTTTTTGTGTGTTGACAATATCATTGTTTTATTTCTGATTTTTAACTTTGGAAATAATTAAAAATTCTGCACTTAATTCCCCTCCTCTCGTCCGAAGTGTGGAACAAAAAACTCGTCGGTCTTGTGTTTTATTTTGGACGAGAGGGAATCTGAACAGAAAAAAAAAACCTAGAAAAAGATGGGATTATTTTTTAATTAAAATCATGTTGTGTTCTGTTCACACAATACCATATGCCATAACCATCTAAATATCCTTTCTTTATTTGATTTTCTCGTTTGTTTGTTTTTGTTTTTGTTCTTTAAGGACTTTTTGTGGCATGTTTTATTGTTGTAAAATTATATTTTTTAGAGCAATGATAAATTTGGAGGGAGGGGAGAAAATATTGCAAAGTAAATGGGAATTATTTTAAGGGGATTTAAAATACAAACAAATTGTATTTAATTTAGGTATTTTCTAAGGATGCGGAGCACAAAATAGGATATTTAAAAAGAGCATGAATGGCTCTTTGTTACACGAGTTCTTAAAGACGAATAGTAACATACAGGATTCAGAAGAGCCGGTTTTTAAAGGGGGAATGTCAAGCGGAGTCTTTACAGTTGATGAACTATATAGGGGGCACTGATAGACATGGAGTTCCACAGGAAGTTTTTTATGGACGGTGTACTCTAGAGAAAGTCTTTGTTGTCGAGGATTCTCCAGAGTAAGTATTTGTAGTCCAGAAGCTCTAGCTCGTTAAAAACCTATAGAGGCAAATTTTGATAGATGAGGAACTCTACACCTTTTTATATCCTTAGCCATATGGCAAGAGAGGGTAAGAGAGAGAATGAGTTATTGTGCCCAGAGCTTTAGAGAGAGAGAGAGTTATTGTAAGTGAAGAACTGTATATGGCGTGGCAGTATAGGCGAGAAAAATTAAATGAAGGAGTAGCTCAGGTTTAACAGGAGTGAAATAAAACTTTAACGGAAACTCCACAAGGAGTTCTTATAGGCAATTGATGGATATAGGGTGATGGTGACTATTACAGACGAATAGCTCTTAATGGAGTTTTTACATTGAGAAGCTTTTTGGATAATTACTATATACAAAGAAGCTTAGAGCGTATACTATTTACATGTTAAAGGTCGGGGTATTTTCGAAGTAAAGCTTAATATAAAAGGATCTATAGAAAGCTTTTATAGCTTTATAGAGTTTTTTTTTTTTAGAATTTACGTGGGAGTCTTTTAGGCGTGGATCTGCAAAAAATATTCTTTATGGACAGGGGCAAGGTGATAATATTTACGTGGTGAGATAAAAAAAAAAACTGCAGCCAACTTCAGACTGTTGTCATTTCTAAGCCACTCGTCCGACAGCTGTTAAAATTATTCCAGTGACAGCAATTTATATTGTTTACAAGCGTAAAAAACATTTTGGTGAGAATTTGAGTATCGTACCATCGCTCGTTACCGTGATACTGGTAGTGTAGCCCGACGTCAAGGCAGTGGACGGAAGAAAACAGTAACATCAGCGTCGAAACCTACGTTGCAGTGGCCGAAAAAGGGCTAGTGAGCTGAACATATCGCAATATTCTATTCGCCATTGAAATTCCAAAAAGTGCAAGAACTTACACCGCAACAGAAAGAAATAGCCTCAAAAGATCTAAAGAGTTGCTTCGCTTGGCCGAAAGTGGTGATCTGCCGAATTTCGTTTTCTCCGATGAGAAAACGTTCGTTGTCCGGCAGTTTGTAAACAAACAAAATGATCGTGTGATCGGCGCTTGCCAAAGAGGTCAGCTGAAAATGTGCGCCTTCGGTTGGCCACCAGAACTCAAGCGCCGGCCATGGTGATGGTGTGGCCCGCCTTAACAGCCGATGGCCGCTCTCCGCTCGGTTAAATCGACCGACCGAAAAAATTATGGTGTTTGACTTTGTTGCAGTTTTTTTATTTCACCCTATATATAGGTTGGTGGGGGGGGGGGGGGGGGGTGTTGTGTGAATGAAATACCAGCTTAAGATCCACTCTCAAAGAGTTTTTAGGGGTATTTTGTGTGTAGAAGGCCTTTTTAAATCTTCAATATTAGAAGGGGGTCTTAAATGTCTTCCACTGCAAAAAAAAGAGCTTTTAAAGGTCCTCTCTCCATGGAAAAAATTTAAAAGTCGGGTGCCTTCAAATTTGAAGCTATAGGCAGAATACATTCATTCTAAAAACATAAGACCTTCTAAAACTCCACTGCAGTCAAACCCATACGAAGGGTCATCTATAGATTGAAGACATTTAAAAGCTCATTTACACACAAAAGATCTTCATAAGCTCTTCTACAAAAAGAATATATTCCCCCTACACGGAGAAGACCTTTCTATGGCCCATATACCCTTTTATAAATAGAAAAAATTGATTCGACACACAGAAAAACTTTAAAAGCTCTTCTGTTGGTAGAAGTTCTTCGAAGGATTTTCTAAAAGCAGAAGAGCTTTAAAAGTTATTTCATAGAGCTTTTAGTGTGTCTTGTCTGAGGAATGTATAACTTATATCCGTAGAAGGGCTTTAAAATGTCTACCCTTTACTGATGAGCTTTTGAAGTTATTTTATTTAGAAGAGCTTTTAAGCGTTTTTTTGTGCTTAAAAAGCTGTACAAAGTCTCCAATATGTAATAGTAATTTTTAAGGTATTTTTAACTGTATTATATCTGTAGAAGAACATATTCAGGCCTCTTTTTTATAAAATAGCTTCTAAAAAAGCTTTGAAAAGGTATTATGTCAATAGAATCATTTTGAGGGTCTTCTGCCTACAGAAGCGTTTTGATAAGTATTCTGCCTACAAAAGAGTTTTTCAAGGTCTTCTGTGTACAGAATGAATGCAAATGCTGCTGTCTGCAAATGAATATCATCTGAAAAGCCTTGAAAGGTCTCCTGTCTATTGAGAATCTTTCAAAAATATTCTGTCTATTTTTGAGGTATCAAAAGTATTCGGTCAATTGAAAGTTTTCAATAGGCACCTGTCTATAAGAGCCTTTAAAGATAGTCGGAATACAGATGAGCTTTTAAAGGTATTCTGTCTATTTAGTGAATATCTTATATTTTTATATGAGGCCCTTCTGTACAGAAAGTTCTAATCTTTGTAGGTTGAATATATTCTGTCTATAGTAGAGCTTTAAAAGTAATTCTGTACAGAGATTTTATAGGTCCTCCATGTAGAAAAGAGTCTTTAAAGGTGTGTTATATTAAAAAAAGTTTTTAAAAGTCTATCTATGAAAGAGCTTTGAAAAATTTTTTTAACTATGAAAGATTTTTTAAATATCATCGATCTATAGAATAGCTTTGTTGGTTTCTGACTACATGTGGGCTTTTAGAAGATCTTCTGTTTTTAGAATGAAGATTCTGCTATAGAAGAGCCTTAAATCAATGCTTGGGAGAGCTTTGAGAAGTCTTCTCTCTATTCCTTGTATACATCTATAAGGGTAATATATTTTAAAGAGTTTTTAAGGGGTTCTGCCTGTAGAAGCTTTTAAAAAGTTTTTCGATGTAGAAAAGATATTTTAAAGGTCTTCCATATAAATAAGAGCCTTTACAAGATTTTTATATAGAAAAATGATTTCAAAAGAAGTTTGTTTGTAGAAGGGTTATTGGAGGTATTTTATATGAAGAGCTCATCTACAATGTAATATAAAAAGGTCTTCTATTTACAAAAGAGCTTTTAAAGTTCTTATGTCTGTCTTATGAATGACTTCTGTCTTCGTCTATCGTTTTTTTCTATGGAGAGCTTTTCGAAAGTTCTTCCAATCGTGTTTGGAGGTATCCGAAGGCCACTTGAAAATCCATAAAATTTCAGACTTTTTTAATTTTCTGTATATAGAAATCTCTTCTACGAACTTCTATACATAGCAAACTCCCTAAAGACAAACTAACCATTTGAAATTCTGAGAAAGTCTTTCGTATCTATAGAACACCTGGTAGTAGGCTTCTGTTAATGAATTTTCTATCTGCAGTCGCTAGAAGAGTTTTCGATTTTTTCTCTAGAAAGGATTTTTAGAGTACTCTGTTCATAGATGACTGCGAGTTTTCATTTCTTTTGAATGGGTGACATGATTAAGGTTCCTTTCAATAAGGCCCTATCCAGATGACTCACCTTAAATGCCTCGAAAGGAAAATTAATTGCTGTAATTAAAAAAAATATATCTCACGTCTAAAAGACACAAGCCAATCAATTATTTAATAACACATATTGTTTAATAAACATTAGAAAGCAATTATTATTCATGTCAATAATTTGCATGTTACGACGGAATGGCGGACCATTTAACTCCCACGATTCGGTAAACAAAACCAAATTTGTGATGTGTTTCTTTTTTTAGCTAAAATCCGGCACGTTTCCCCTACCCCATTGGACATGGGTCGGTCGGTGGATCGGATCTTGAGCTGTAATTCAATTAAATTTTGTGCGTTTTTATTTGACTTTTTTTAGCAGTGGTGGTCGGTTCAAAAGAAACCAAAAAGCGAACTTTTTTTGGTCAATAGCAATTTAAAGTTGGTTGGTGGTTGGCTTTTTTCGTTCTCTTTTTCTGTAACAAAAAAATTAATAAAAATAGAAAAAAAAAAAAACAACAACAATCAACTGGGTGCGGTGCAGCAGTCAATTATTATTTCTCTATTGACTTATTTTTCCATAGTTTTGTTCGCTATTTTTTTTGTTGTTTTTATTGTAATTGTATTTACTTTAACAAATGGCCGTTAAAGCTTTTTTACTTTATCTTGGAGACTGTCAGTCATTTTGCATGACTTTGGGGCTTTCAGGGTATGAGGGGTGTCCCCACTTTGCCGCATGGTGTTTGTTTATGTTCTGACCTTTCCCGCATAGCTTAGCCCGGCATTTAGCTTTGGTGTTAATAACTGTATTTTGGCTACATAAATGACTTGTTCTCTGTGAGACTGACTGACTGACTGACGTACGGCCATTAACAATTACGCCCTGTGTCACACGAATGAAGTAGATAAATAGAATGAAACGAAATAAAATATGGTAAATGACAGCAATAACAGCAGCTAGAAATAAAAATATTATGCAAAAATAAACAAAAATTATTTTGTTGTTGTTGTTGTTTTTTTTACATTCCTATTTTTGTTGTCTCAGCAAAAAAGGGACTAATGTCATTTATGAGCGCCGATTACTGCAAATAAAAAATAATAACATCAATGTCAGGTTATAGAACTATTTATTTTGGTATTGAAGGTTTATTTGTATAGGAGCTCATTGAGACTTCCGGGTTTTAGGCCTAGAGGGTTACGGCCTGTTCCTGCCATCTATAGAAAGAACATTTTTAAATACAGATTTTTTATAGACAGAAAAGCTGTGTGAGGTCGTCTGTGGGTCTTCTGTAGACAGAAGAGGACCTTTTCAAATTTATAAACAAGAATCTTACGAGAAGGACTCTAAATAAAAACTCTAGACGCTGGGCTCTAGAGGGAGCCCTTAAATGCAAGAAATTCTATATAGATTAAAAATATGTGGTACGGCCTAGACTTACTCTTAATAAACGAGAAACTTTTGGGTGATTTTGCATAGGCGAAGAGCTCCATAGGAGGACTTCGCAGAAGGCAGAGCCCTTCTGAGGAGGAGGAAGGGATTTTTTACAAAGGCCTTAAAGGACTCTTTGTTAAGGAGCTCCCAGAAGAGTCTTTAAAACATGATGAGCTTTCGATGAACTCTTAAGCCTGGGCGATCTCCAATGGGACTTTTTTTTCAGATAAAGTTAAAAAGTAGCCGCCATGGCTGAAAATCTAATAAAAACTTAATAGACAGTTTATATGGAACTTTTGCAGAGAGGTTTCGAGAAAGATTTAATTGAAGACAAGAGACTTTATTGCAGGCGGACAGGAAGTCTTTGTAGTCGAGGAGCACAATAGCCAATGTTTTTGGACAGCAAACACTGCATGAAGAATAGTAGAGTGGTACCTATTCGGAACTTCAAAATTTCAAACAATTTCGGTAAATATATTACCTTAAATCGTCAAAATACCGAATATACGGAGATAGACTGATATATGGGGCCTATACGAAGACTTGGAAATGCATAGACAATTTTAACATTAAATACGAAACAACTCCGATGAATAATGTCCCTAAAATCATCAAAATACCGAATATTGGCAGGTACTGTTATATGGAGGCTAAACGAAGGCGTGGGGCTGCATACGCAATTTTTTTTTTGTCGTAGGCTATAGTACCCATTACGAATTCTAAAATTTGAAATAACTCCGGTGAATAATGTCCCTAAAATTGACAAAATATCGAATATCAGGGGAACCGTTATATGTGGGCTATACGATATCGCGGACCTATATAGACATTTATCTTCCAGGGTTACCCCCTTAATGCTTGGGAAGAACTTCTGGTATGGATTTTTTTGACAATTCCATTGAAAAATTTATCTTAAATTATCCAAATACCGAATATAGAGGTACCGTTATAAGGGTGGATATACGATATCGTGGACCTATATAGACAATACTCCTCCAGGGGGTAAAGTACTTAGAAAATTCTTCATTTGTGGATTTTCAGACAATTTATTTGAAAAAATTGGCTACAGTCATCAAAATACCGAATATAGGGGGGTACCGTAATATGGGGCTATACGATATTGTGGACCTATATAGACAATACTTCACGAAACTCCATTTGTGGATTTTCAGACAATTTAATTGAAAATTTTGGCTACAATCATCAACATATCGACTATAGGGGATACCGTAATATCGGGACTGTTATAGCCCATCTTCGAATTTGACCTGTCTGCAGACAAAATACTGATTTTTGCTTCGTAAATTTATTCGTTTTGTTCGTTTCGACAACTAGACGGACGGACGGAGGGAGTGAGAAGCCACCAAAACCATATTAAACAAAAAATAATTTATAAGGGGCCACTAGAGCCATTGAAAATTTTTAGGACAATTCTTAGAGGGACCATCAGAGCCAAATTCGGGGTTTTTTCTTTGAAGAAAAATGTTAAGAGAAAAAGAAAGGATAATCCGATTTTGTTTCATCCTTGCAAATCCTAATATTTGCATCAGTGCTAGGTCAGGTGCGAAAGTGGACAATATCGGTTCACTCCATCAAGAACCTACCCCGCTAAGGGTCAAAATGTTGAATTATTGTAACTCTTATAAAATGTGAATATTTTTATTAACCCAAGACCTGGTGTGAAGATTGCATATATCGGTCTACTCCATCTGATACCACCCCCACAAAGGGTCAAAATATAACTGTGAATATCTATGAAGCTTATAAGATGCGAAATTAATACCCGATTCCATTCCGACTTGGGCAGACAGCTCAATACCTCCGTCAACACAAGATCTGTTTTAAAAATGGTAGAGACCAGACCATTCCTTCTGGTACCTTTCTCACAAAGGGTTAAAGTTTCGAATAACAAAAACGATTATTAAATGCGAAATAAGCATCCAGTTATCTTCGTATTTCACACATCCCATTATATCTACTAACACAAGATCTGCTGTGAAGATGGGATATGCCGGTCCACTCCTTCTGGTACCTCCCCGCCCCCCCAGAGGGTCAAAAATTTGAATATCCATGAATCGGATAAAACATCCAAATTAGCATCCAATTGCATTCAGACTTGGTAGATCTCAATGATTTGAAAAACCAAAGCGAAATAAGCATCCAACTCTCTTCAAATTTCACGCATCCAAATATTTTTGCTAACACAAGATCTGCTGTGAAGATTATATATATCTGCGAATCCCTTCCGGTACCTTACCCTCAACAAGGATCACAATTTTCAATACCTGCAATGAATATTGCAATAAAATTTAAAATAAATGTTCGATGTTCTTGTAATTTCGCCCATACCAATATTTTTATTTGTATTAGATGAGGTATGAAAATGGAATACTTCGCCGACTACACTGATAGAAAAATGGCATTTAAAATTTAAGCCGAATACACTCAGATTTCACTAAAATCGCACTTAAAAAATTAAGTAAATTTCGTACTCAGATATTCTTAAAATTAGTAAAAATTTGGATAGAATTATAAAATCAAGTACGGAATATATAAGAATAAGTTTAGAATTCTTGACTAAAGTAAACAAGCATGATATTAAGTGAAACTTCGTACTTCATTCAAGAAACAATTTCTTATAATGAAGAGTAAGTCATGTTTTACTTGAAGTTAAAAAGAAAATTCTTAAAACAAGCTTTGAGAGAAGAACTTGAGCGCATAAAATTTTCACTCTCTCGGTCACTAATGAATAGTAAGCCGAATGTGACTTGAAGTTAGAAGAAAATTCTTAAAAGAAGCCTTGAGAGAAAAAAAGATGGAATACAAAAACTCTCTCGGCTGTCGTTTGTTCTTAGTTTGCCTTTGTCCCTTTCTAGCTTTGACACCGACAAATTTGAAAAAATAGAACTAGTCTGATTTGCGCGTGCCTGTGGTCGGTTGTGTTTAAAGTATTGATTGTTTTTCTGTGTAAAAATGAGTGAAAGTGTTTTTTCAACTGTGGATGAGACGCCTCCCGTGGACGACGACTCCCGCCTGCGCAAATTACTCCAGGAGTTTCAATTGGAGTCAGTCTTTGATTATTTGAAGGGTGAGTATATAACAAAGATGTAAGTGAAAAAAGTAACAAAAATCGGTTTCGAATATTATCAAGTGATTATAAAAGTGTGCGCACGTGTTCTTTTTTTTTTTTTGTTATACGCATGAAATTATTTACTCTTGTTTCAAATTCATTGACGCTAGATACACATGTTCATAACGGTATTTTCTTGAAAAAGTGACAACAAAATGTGCAACGCACAAATCTCAACAACATCTGTTTGGCTTCGCAAACAGTTTGTGTGAAATATATATGTATGTACATACACACAAACCCCTACTTAGTATACACACATTTCCACACAACAAAAACGCGATCTTCAAAACGATAAGCAAAGCGCATAAATTCTTAGATAAAGAATAAACTTCTTGCATTTTTAACGCGCATATATTGTAAGTACTACCTATACTAAACATAAGTGAAACATACTTAATGTAAGTGGGAGAGACCGAGTTGAAGCCAACCCAAAATATTCACTCTCAATCATTCTCATTATATAGTTTTCGTTACCGTCTGTTACATAGGTTTTTTTCTTAAAGCTAGGAGGGGAACAGGGTTAAAGAAAACGCAAATTTTACACTCTTGTCTTTTCTCATTACATTTATTCGTTTGCGTGCTGGCCTCTTCGTATGTTTTTCTGTTCTGAGTTGTAAAATGCTATCAGTTATGTAGTTTCTTGTGTATTTATTAATATTGTGTCAAAGTGCATAAATGGTTTTAACAGAATTTCTTTGATATTGTTATTTGTCTTATCGTCGTTGCGCTTTATGACAATATTTGCATATTATCTTTTTCGTTTGACAATAACTTGATACCTTTTTGTATTTAGCTGCTCAAGTGTCGTATAGAAGTTTGCAATACATGCAAGCGGAAGACATAAAGGAAGCAATACCTCCTCTTGGTCTTCGAATTGAATTTCGAGAAAAACTTTTCACTTGGAAAAAAGTGCAGGTAAGAAGATTTAATAAATATACATTTTGGCGAATTAAAGTGATTTTTAATATTAAATCATAGTTTGGTATCGATGACGAAACAATTTCTGTGCAGTCCAAAGTGGACAATTGGTTGAAGGAAAAAGAATTCCATGGCAAACATGTTTTGAATAAGGTAAGATAAAACAAAAACGTATTTTATTATTTCGCTATCATATTATTATTATTATTCTTAAGAGTTTGGTCAATATTTTGAAAGAATATCCAAGCGCAAGACCCTTATTAGAACACAAGAACAAAAATAAGAATTTAACGACCGATCATAGGAATTCCCTTATAAAGATAATAGTCGAAGAAGCCGTTTCCAACCAAATTCCGATTAGAATTCAAGATTTTCCCATATTGTTAAATGAAATTGTGTCGGTATTTCCATCCGAAAAAGACGTACAGGTAAATAAATATATTGTTGTGACAGGTAGAATTTTAATAATTTTAACAATAATTACAAAAGAAGCGATATCTCATGAGCTTGTTCTTAGCAGTGACACAGAAAATTCAAACAATTTTTAGAATTCAATATCCAGTTAATAAATTGGTAATAGTTTATATTTTAATACTTTTTTGTAAAAACTCCGTGTCATATGTTTTAAGATAGTCAAGCTCTGAGGAATGCTTGCGCATTAATATAATATATTATAATTTATATCACTACTTTTTTATAGGATTATTATTTTATTCGGAGAGGTGAAAAGGGAAGTCCTAGCGGAAAACTGTACTCCAAGTATAAAAACTTCCGAGCTAAGCGATTAAAATATGACAATAAAGCTTCGATTGGGGATGCAAGTAATGAAAGAAAAAGCTCATCTGACCAATTAAGCAGCCAGATATATGAAAATATTGAAGTAGACGAATCGATTGCTTCAGCTTTAAAGGTTTCTTTGAATAGGGATTCGGCTGATTGGTCCGATGTTTGTGAAAAGTGGAAAAAAACTTTTCATCTTCGCCGCCAAGAATTGTCAGAACTAAACAGTGGGGCTTTTTTGGAATCTTGGTCTAAATTTTCTCACCAAAAAGCTGCTGATTTGGTAAGCATTTAATTAAATAGTGATTTGCAATAAGAGTAACAATTATTAAACTTCATTCCAGTTTAATTTGATACATTTACCACTATAGATTTCATACTCCGTATTATCCTTTCAGATCCAGATTGATTTCGAGCTTTTGTATCCAGGCAAGAGTCATATGTTGTTTTCCAAGTGGCAAAATTTCAAAGGAAAAATTCTGGGATACTACGAAAGAAACGTCACCAATGAAGCATGCAAGCAGCAAATTTCTAAAGCGAAGGAAACACAACAAATAGGTAAAGATCAGATCAGTTTTTATTTTTGTCTAAATTGTCCCTGATTTCATACCGATTCTTCTAGATTCCGAAGACTATCTGATAACAATTTTATTAAATTCAATATTTCCATCCTCCGCACGATTTAAAAACAAACAGGGCAAAAAAACTTTGAAGGTAACAATTGTTGACTCCCAGGATAGTTTCGTACTTCGCTTAACAACACTGAACGACTATCAACGGAAGATTGAAGAAACGGTAAACAAATACTATTCCGTAGGACTTACGCTGCAGCCATTCCTCATTTTGGAAGGTAATGAAATGGATGTAAAAGGTTTTTATATTTACTTTGATAAAAACTTAATCAAATTGGAATCATTTTTACAAAGCCTAGATGTGTGTTTCAAAATCTTTCATGTTCTCTCGTTAAAATATCCTATTGCATGTGAACAGTCTTGGCTTTTCATTCAAAAGTATTTTTTTGAAATTGAAACAGAATTTGATTTTAAGTCATCAAATGTTACATCAGTAGTTAACTTCCTGAATAACAACTAAAATAACCACAATGTATATTTGCTTTAAATGCCGAAAAGAACTTGAAACTCCAACTATCTTAATAAGACATTTTAAATCTAATCATTTGTTAACTCGACAATCTCTAAATATTCTTTGTATGCAAAATTCTTGTAAGCAAACTTTTACGAACTTTTCTTATTTTCGTATGCATTTAGAAAAAGTGCATACGAATGAAAGCAATACAAATAATTTTTCTGAAACTCCTAATACATTTTCTTCTTCCGAAACTGTGGCATCTACGAAAACACATTCTGTTATTACTGAAAAAATAACTCACGTTCCATTTACTATACAGGAATTAAAATATAAAGCGTTAGATTTATCCTTAAGCTTATACGATATGAATTCTATGCCAAGAAACCATGTTATTACAATTCAAAATACAATTTCTTCTTTAGTCTCATCTATCGCAGCTGCAGTTTCAAGTTTAGTTAAAGACGATCAAATTCAGAGCGATATAAAAACAATTATAGATTTTTGTAAAAATCCTTTCGAAGATATAGCCACAGAATATAGGATGATTAAAACATTGAAAAACCTAATGTTATATGAGGATCCAAAATTAATTGCAATTGATGAAAAAATCGCTGAAATAATATGCCATGGAAATCCCACTTTAGGAGTGAAAACATATGACGTTATTGTCATGCCTTTACAGTTTATGATCAAATCTATTTTTGAAATTCCCGATTTGTTAAATCAAACATTGGAAAATATCCAAAACAGTTTATCTGATAGCAACTATACCAGTCTGGCTAATGGAGAGATTTTCAAAAAAAAGGTAGAACAATTGGGGTCTACTTTCGTAATTCCTTACATATTGTATTTCGACGACTTTCAGATAAATAATGCTCTTGGCAGTCACACGTATTCCATATGTGGTTGCTACATACATTTCCCTTTAATGCCGAAATATTTATTGTCGAAGATTCAGTTTATTTTTTCCGCAGCTTTTATATCCACATCAAATCTTAAGGAGTGTGGCAATGAACGCTCGTTTTACCATTTCGCAGAAGAATTAAAGCAATTAGAAATGGGAATAGATGTCCTTGTAGGTGGTAAAATCCGAAAAATTCGCTTCATTTTGTGTTTAATAGTAGGGGACAATTTGGCCGTTAACAGTATTTTAGGCTATGTGGAGTCTTTTAACGCAAAAAGATTTTGCCGAACTTGTAGACGTCTGAAATCTGAAATGCAATTTGATAGCACTGAAATACAAGAAAGTATAAGAACTGATGTAACCTATCAAAACGATTTAGATGAAGGCAATTACAAGGAGACAGGTTTGAAAAGTTCATGTATATTTAACGATTTAGAATATTTCAATGTCGCTGACAATTTTGCGTTTGATATAATGCATGACGTGTACGAAGGTGTGTGTGAATACGATGTTTGTAAAATTTTAGTTGCGCTAATTAATGAAAATATTATATGTTTAAATACAATAAATAGCAGAAAAAAACTTTTTACATATGGAGAAACAGAAATTGGAAACACTTCTGCCCCATTAAATTTAAATAGATTAACGTCATGTAAGTTGAAAATGACTGCTAGTGAATCAGCATGTTTTGTGCATTTTTTACCACTTATGATTGGGGACTTAGTGCCTCCTGATAATCAAAATTGGCTTCTCTTACTTTTGTTGTTGGATATTATTGATTTATTGTTCAGGTCAAAGTATACGTCTAGTGACTTAGATAAACTGAAACTGTTAGTAAAAAATCATCACACCTTGTACACAAAACTTTTCGGAGCATTAAAACCTAAACATCATTTCATTGTCCACTACGCTACAGCAATACAAAAATGTGGACCATTAAGATACATATGGAGCATGCGCTTTGAAGCAAAACATAAGGATGCTAAAATTTATTTTAATAGCATTACATCTCGGATAAATCCACCATATTCCCTCGCAATTAAAAATGGATTAAAATTTGCTAAGTTTTTACTAGAACGCAGAACAGGCTTGGAGCCTATTTATGAATGTTCGTCTTTCAATACTGATACTACAGTTGCTACTAGCGATTATGTAGATAAAATTAATAAAATAGAAGATCTTTGTCTTGGTCGATACAAAATGTGTGCTGATTTAACATTTAAAGGGACGCGATATAAATCCTCATATTATTTAGGAATTGTATCAACTGATTTTGAACTATACAAAATCATTCACTTAATCGTAAGTTACAACGATAAAATTTTTATAATATGTAAAAAGATAAGACTTATACAATTTGATAAGCACTTTCGAGCATATGAAATTGGTTCCGTAACTAATGACATAGCCATAAAAAGTATCACAGAATTTAATACTCCTCCATTACATCTATATCCACTAAATAATGGAAAAACATATATCCGAGTAAAACATTTGTAAAGTATTATTTTGTAGCATGTAATAATATATAGATCTGAAAATGAATTTTGTTATTTTATTTATTGTTTGTAATTCTGTATAATTTTCTTTAAAAATCAAATAAACCATGTTTCATGTATACAAACTCATGTTTTATTTCATATCAAGCTCGGAAATGAGCTCGGAAAACTCAATTTAAAATCTTATAGGATCATTTCAATAACTGCATTTTCTTAAATCAATCTTATTTTTGAATTAAATCAAGCACGGATTCGGCTACCAATCAGAAAAAAAATCTTGAACCATGAATATTGTGAGATCATTTTGATCTATATAATTCTTAAATCAAGCCCACGTTGCTGTTGAATCAAGTTTTACTAAAAATTAAATCAATCCTAGCGATCTTTTTTGAAGTATATTTCGTACTTAGATCTAAACTTTTAATAACTTAAATTAATTCAGATTTTCTTAAATCGAGATTTTTTTGAGCTTATATCAAGCACAATCCGGCTGAAATGGGGCTAAAATTAAGAAGTCCACACTAGAAAAAACCGTACTTAAATCAAGTTTTTTCAACTTGGTGCAAGAAAAACCGCACTTACCGTACTTTTGACACCGCTCCGGCTTCATTTAAGTACGGATTACTCAATTTTTTTTATCAGTGTATGTGTGGTACCTTGCGCACACTTTTAAAATTTTCTGTAAATTATCACATTTCTCATATCAAGTGATGGAATCAGTCGATATAGTCTAAACCAGGTTAGTCGCAATATTTATATCATATTTATTTCGGCCCAATACAAAATGGACAATATTGGGCCATTCCTTTGGAACCTACTCCATAGAGGGTCAAGAATTTGAATAATAATAACAGAAGTCAAAATATATTTAGATAATCGAACATTGGCTGAGGGTATACATCTGTCCGCAAACCCGACTAATATTTTCTGACTTGTTAAAAATAATTTTAAGATCAGCCATTTAATTTATAATATTGGAATTTTTAGAATAGCCATCTCTCACATACTATTGGACCAATTTCAATTGTGGATCTTCGTTAATAGAAGATTTCCAACCAAATTTGTGGTTATATAAATAAGCTGCGAAAGATATCCCTATAGATTATATCCCTTGTAACGAAGTAAAGAGCAAATCTCCAGTGCTGGAAATTTTTATTTCTATTACCGAATTATTACGCCTTTTAAATATTTCAGGTTTCATTCATGTAAAAATGCACCACCTACCTCACACCCCCAGGCAAACAAACCCATTTTAATTAGTCACATACGATTGCAAATGAAACAAAACATACCTGGAAATATTCCCCAACTGAAAACAATAAAAAAAATTAACAACAAAACAGAAAATAATATTCCATATTTACTTGGGAATAAGGCACGTATTGCAAAATGAATGTCCGTAACGAAGCTCACCCACATGCCTGCCACCCAACCCTTAGAAACAGACGAGAGTTAATAAACAACAACTACGACAACTACTTGTTCAGCTTATTGGCAAAACGAATACCAACAACAACTCAGTTGCATTAGCAACGGTGTTGTTGTTGAAATCGAATTAGCCAAACGTCAATTGGTCTAGCTTATGTAACCACATTCCTGGTTGTAGGCATTGTTGGAGGGGGACTTATACAACAACAACAGCAGTAACCGACTTTTGCCCTATGGAGGGATAGTTGTGGCGTTAGACATTCGCAAAACAAAACATCAACAACACCTTCACCAAACTCGCTGCAAATATTCGTCCGTTAATAATAATTTATTACGAAATTCAAACACGTCCCTCATTTGAACTCACCGAAAATGATTTTTATCGGCAGATGAGAGAAAAATTATTTCTTACAAAAAAAAAAGAAAAATTAAAAAAGTAGCTAAGTTCGGCCGGGACGAACTTTTTATGCCCTCCACTATTTGGAAGAAACTTGAAAAACTTCCAAAAAATTCAGTCGAAAAATACCGCTCAACCGCGAAAAATAATTGCAACCGTTATATGGGGGGCTATACGAAGACGTTGCCCTGCATAGGTAATTTATGTCATAGGCTGTAGAAACAATTCCGCTGAATGATTCGGAAATACCGAATATCTGGTAGTACCGTTATATGGGTGCTATACTTAAACGTGCACCTATTTAGGCAATTCTCTTCTAGGGGGTAAAGTACTCAGAAGGTCCCCATTGTGCGGATTTTAAAATAATTCCAATAAAAAAAATTGGCTGAAATTATCAAAATACCGAATATCGGGGGTTATATGGGAGGTATACGATTTCGTGGACCTTTATAGAAAATTCTCATCTAGGAAATAAAGTACTCACAAAGAATTCCTTTAGTGGATTTGCAGACAACTCCATTAAAAAATGTGGCTAAAATCATCAAAATACCGGGTGGTACCGTTTTAGTGGGGGGGGGGGGGGGGATACGAAATTGTGGACCCATATAGATAATTATTTTCCTGCGAATAAACTACCAGCAAGGAACTCCTTATGTGGATTTTCCGACAACTCCATTGAAAAATGTGGCTAAAATCATCAAAATACCCAATATTGCGGGGTACCGTGATATGAGGGCTATACCTCATGATATTGACCTATTCAGACAATTCTCTTGTAGGGGTTTAAGTACTCAGAAGGAACCCTTTGTGTGGATTTTCCGACAACTCCATTGAAAAAAGTGGCTAAAATAAAAATACCGAATATTGGGGGTACCTTTATATGGGGGCTATACGATATCGTGGACCTATAAAGACAATTCTCTTGTAGGGGTTAAAGTACGCAGAAGGAACCCTTTGTGTGCATTTGCAGACAACTCCAATGAAAAATGTGGCTAAAATCATAAAAATACCGAATATCGGGGGATACCTTTATATGGGGGCTATACAATATCGTGGACCTATTCAGACAATTCTTTTGTAGGGGTTGAAATACTCAGAAGGAACTCCTTTTGTGGATTTTCAGACAATTCCATTGAAAATGTGGCTAAAATCATCAAAATACCCAATATTGCGGGGTACCGTTATATGGGGGCGATATCGTGGACCTATCCTTGGGATGAAGTACCCGCAAGGGTACTCCTTGTGTGTATTTTCAGACAATTCCATTGAAAAATGTGGCTGAAATCATCAAAATACCGAATATCGGAAGGTGTCGTTAGATGGGGGCAATACGATATCGTGAACCCATATAGATAATTCTCTTCCTGGGGATAAAGTACCCGCCAGGAACTCCTTGTGTGTATTTTCAGACAATTCCATTGAAAAATGTGGCTGAAATCTTCAAAATACCGAATATCGGAAGGTGTCGTTAGATGGGGGATATACGAGATCGTGGACCCATATAGATAATTCTCTTCCTGGGGATAAAGTACTCGCATGGAACTCCTTGTGTAGAATTTCAGAAAATTCCATTGAAAAATGTGGCTAAAATCATCAAAATACCGAATATCGGGGGGGGGGGGGTACCATTATATGGAGGCTATACGATATCGTGGTCGGATATAGCCCATCTTCGAACTTGACCTGCCTGCACACAAAAGACAGATCGGTGCAAAATTTTAGCTTCCTATCTTTATTCGGTTTGACTCTGGCGGGATTACAATAGACGTACAGACGAACGAACGGAAAGGACTAAATCGTCTTTGAATTTTACGCTTAAATTTTAAAATAAGTATTTCGATTAGTTACAAACGTAATTGACGAACTTAATACGCCCTCCATACAATGTATGGTGGAGGGTATAAAAATTACATTTTGCTTCTTACAATAGCGGAAAAAACAGTGATGAGTTAATAATTTTCAGTGGAAATTCCTAGAATTTTGGTGGATGTTCCTCGGCGGGCAACGGAAAAATTTGTAATTGAAATTTGTAAAAAAATCATTTGTCAGATTTACAGTGGAACCTCACTTAGTGACACATTCTCATGTGAGAATTTTTAACAGTAACATATAATCAGGAACAAGTATCTTAAACTTGTGCTTCCTACATGTATGTCATACAAAGTCTCATATGTAATGGATGTCTCAATAAGGGTGTCTCCACTGTAACTTCTCTTTTCGCTATTCTCTTTATTATATAAGCATTTTAATTATATTTCCCCAGCTAAAATCATTTTGATTAACATATTTTCATTTGATTGGAAAATTCATTTTTGTCATTAACACATTCAGTTGTATTTCCGCGCCACAAAAAGAATTCTCAGATGGCTCTGTAAGACGACATCATGTTCTGGATAGACTGGCATTGCTGTTGCGTCATCTCTCGTAAAATCAAATTAATTTCAATAATTTTCACTTCAGTAGATTTAATGAAAATTGACGGACGACTACATAACTTGGCAATGAGAAAAAATGGAATAAAATAAAATAAACCGCAATCGTTGCAATGAAATAATCAAAGAAAGTTGAAAAAAAAATTTGCTCTTTGGGGCAAGAATAGATGGATAGCAAAAAAAATGTTTTGCACAAATTGCACAACATTTACAGGGTGAGATAAAAAAATGCAACAAAGTCAAACTCCATAGTTTTTATTTATTTTTTTTTAATTTTATTGAATGAAAACACAAAATGTCGGAAATAGCATCAAAATTTAGAATTAGTTTAGATTTGTTCGAATTGGTACCCTTGGTACGAATTATGGCCAACGTCACACGCTGCCCCTATGTTGCTCTGTGCCCATTCCCGGCGAAGCGACACTTTGGTATTTTTAGTGCCAACCTTGCTTTCCAAAATACTCGAGACACAATAGTCTAACGAATTTGTATCCGGAGATTTTGGTGGCCATTGTGCGCTGGAAAAATTTGGTATTTGAAGTTTGTTAAAAATTTGGTATTTAAAGTTCGTAGTGCATACTACAGCCTAAGACAGAAAATTGTCTATGCAGATACAGGTCTTCGTATAGGCCTAAAATAATCAGTACCTCCCTATATTCGGTATTTTGACGATTTTAGGTACAATACTCACCGAAATTGTTTGAGATATCGTATTTGAAGTTCGTAATGGATTCTACCGGCTAAGGCAGAAAATTATCTATGCAGGTCCACGTCTTCGTATAGCTCCGATATAACGGTACCTCCCTATATATTTGATATTTTTAGCTGCATTATTCCCCGTTTAAACAATGCCTATGTAGGTCCACGTCGTATGGACCCCAATATAACGGCTGTATTCGGATTTTAAGATTTTAACAGAACTTTTAGATGATTTTATTTTTTGAAATTTGCAAATTCTATCCAAATGGTGGAGGATATTCAAAGTTCGGCCCGGCCGAACTTACTTCATATTAACTTGTTTTCTTTTCAGCCTTTTTCCCTCTAAAATTCCGACGTAGATATGCATAGGCAACTTTTGTGATAAGCTATTACAATATTCAAATGCGAAACTTGAAAAAAAATCTTTTTATAATGTAGCTAAAATCATCAAAATACCGAATATAGGAAGGTGACATGGGGGTTATAAAACGTAGACCTGCACATACAATTTTCTGGCATAGGCTGTAGTATCCATTACGAACTTCAAATACAAAATTTGAAATAATTCCGGTAAATAATGTCGCTAAAATCATCAAAATGCCGAATATCGGGAGGTATCGTTATATGGGGGCTATACGAAGATGTGGACCTACATGGCCCATTTTCAATATCAAAAGTCCTGCAGGCATAATACACATTTGAGTAAATTTTTATCAATTTACATCGTTTCGTTCGGAAGCTAGGGTGATTTCCACAGTCCTGTAGACGGACGGACATTGCTTAATCGACATAGAATTTTATATATATATATATATATATATATTTTAGACCCCACAAAGTATATATATATATATATATATATATATATATATATATATATATATATATATATATATATATATATATATATATATATATATATATATATATATATATATATATATATATATATATATGACAAACTTAATATACCCGGAATGACAAACTTAATATACCCTCCAAACTATTTCGGAGGGTATAAAAACAAATACTGGATTTATAACTCCTCGTGTAAAAAGACCAGAGAGATTATCCTCGGAAGCAATTCTTCTCTAACGTTCAGAGGCCCTTTGAAGTTCCCTATGTATATAATTTGTCTATTAAGATTTTTTCTACGGGTCGACATATATTATATGCTCCAGCGAAGCTCATTTCTAAATTCTCCCCCTCTCTAGAGATCCTCTTCTTTAAGCTGTCCCCTTTATTACTTCTCGTCACAATATGAAAACTTGGACTTGGGATATTTTCCGATAGACATTCTTTCTAGACTTTGGCATCTTCAAATATTTTTCACCAAAAAAATAAAGATTCACCAAAAAAAGTCCTTGTCTACAAAGACTACCTCTAGGGTTCCTCTATTATACCTCTCTTTAAAATTAATTTTAAATCTCCTCGTTTATTGGGATATTATTTAAAAAAGAAGGCTTTAAGACCTGTATATAGTCAGGCTCTGGGGTTCCTCTCTAGAACTAAAACTGTCTGGAAGTCATTGACTGTATAGACTTTTTTAGAGCTTTTCGAATACAACTCCTATTGTAAAATACTCCCCTAGAAGTAAAGTTTAAGTCTTCTTGTCTATGAAGCACCCTAACTAGTAGAGCTAGGCCCCGAGCTCTAAAGACTCATCTTCTCCAAGTCATTTCCATCCTTACTCTTCGTTGATGATTATTCAAACATTCCAAACTTGACACTTAACTAAGTAGCCAAGACATATCTATGATCTACACCTCCACTCCCCACAATCTCCCTTCTAGGCTAGCAAAATCTGACTGATGGGAACAATTGTTGTTTCTTCAAAGATGACTCCCCATTCTCGTGATGCAGTTTTTATTATTCAATTGCAATTGTTAGGCAAAAAAGAAACTGGAAGATGACTCAATGCAAATAAATATTTTTTCGCAAACGTCTGGAGGAAATTAAAGGCAATTCCTACAATTAGTCATTGAGCGTGGCATGTTTGAAGCATATTTTAGTTGCATTTTTTATTGTTGTAATTTTTGTATTGTAATCGGAGTCCGTCTGAATGTCTACAAGTCCAAGTTGAGCGTAGCTACTAACTACTGGTCAAGTCTCTGTGTATGTCTCCAATGGCGAGGTGGAGAAATACGATATCGTAGAAATCAAGCCAAGTCCGCCGAGTCGACTGCAATTGGAGGGTTTCATGACGACAACTTTGTAAAGAAGAGTCGTTAATTGAAATCGTTTGGAGTAAATTTAATTGTTGGACATGTCATTTGTCACAGGCGGAAAAAAATTGCAAAAGGCTAAGGAGGGTCATTGTTAAATGGGAGAGAGATCGGAATAAGTCTAATCTCTCCTCTGCCCTGACAAAGAAAATTTGCTCCACTGTTTGTATTTTCTTATTTTTTTCCTCTACCTCCTCACCAGTGAGGATAATTTTAGGAACAAAAAGAAAATATCCCCTCTCCCTCTTTATACCGAACTATGGAGATATGCTTCCAAGTGTACATTTTTATTTGTCATTTCGTTTGTAACACCTCGAAATATACATTTTAGACCCCACAAAGTATATTTATATTCTTGATCAGCATAAAATTATCTGTAGATTTAGCGATGTCCTTCCGACTGTCCGTCTATCCGTCTGTGAAAATCACTCTAGCTTCCGAACCAAATGAAGTAGGTTGGTAAAATTTTACTCAAATGTATACTATGTCTGCAGGAATTTTAGTATTAAAAATGGACCATGTAGGTCTACGTTTTGGTACAGCCCCCATATAACGGTACCTTCCGATATTCGATATTTTGATGATTTTAGCAACATTATTCACCGGAATTGTTTCAAATTTGGTATTTGAAGTTCGTAATGTATACCACAGCCTATGACAGAAAATTGTCTGTGCAGGTCCAAGTCTTCGTATAGCCCCGATATAACGGTACCTCCCGATATTCGATATTTTTTGATTTTAGCGACATTATTCACCGGAATTGTTTCAAATCTGGTGTTTGATGTTCGAAATGGATACTACAGCTTAAGACAGAAAATTGTCTGTGCAAGTCCACGTCTTCGTATAGCCCCCATATAACAGTACCTCCCGATATTCGGTATTTTGATGATTTTAGCGACATTATTCACCGGAATTGTTTCAAATTTGGTGTTTGAAGTTCGAAATGGATACTACAGCCTAAGACAGAAACTTGTCTGTGCAGGTCCACGTTTTGGTATAGGCCCCATATAACGGTATCTCCCGATATTCGGTATTCTGATGATTTTAGCGACATTATTCACAGGAATTGTTTAAAATTTAGTATTTGAAGTTCGTAATGGATACCACAGCCTATGACAGAAAATTGTCTGTGCTGGTCTACATCTTCGTATAGCCCCCATATAACGGTACCTCCCGATATTCCGTATTTTGATGATTTTAGTGACATTATTCACCGGAATTGTTTCAAATTTGGTATTTGAAGTTCGTAATGGATACCACAGCCCATGACAGAAAATTGTCTGTGCAGGGTCACGTCTTCGTATAGCCCCCATATAACGGTACCTCCCGATATTCGGTATTTTGATGATTTTAGCGACATTATTCATCGGAATTGTTTCAAATGTGGTATTTGAAGTTTGTAATGGATATCACAGCCTAAGACAGAAAATTGTCTGTGCAGGTTCACGTCTTCGTATAGACCCCATATAAGGGTACCTCCCGATATTCGGCATTTTTATGATTTTAGCGACATTTTTCACCGGAACTGTTTCAAATTTGGTATTTGAAGTTCGTTATGGATACTACAGCCTATGACAGAAAATTGTCTGTGCAGGTCCACGTGTTCGTATAGCCCCCATATAACGGTACCTCCCGATATTTGGTATTTTGATGGTTTTAGCGACATTATTTGCCTGGATTCTTTCAAATTTGGTATTTGAAGTTCGTAATAGATACTACAGCCTAAGACAGAAAATTGTCTGTTCAGGTCCAGGTCTTCGTATAGCCCCCATATAACGGTACCTCCCGATATTCGGTATTTTGATAATTTTAGAGACATATTCACCGGAATTATTTCAAATTTGGTATTTGTAGTTCGTAATGGATACCACAGCCTATGACAGAAAATTGTCTGTGCAGGTCTACGTCTTCGTATAGCCCCCATATAAGGGTACCTCCCGATATTCGGTATTTTGATGGTTTTAGCGACATTATTCACCGATTTTTTTAGTTTCGCATTTCAATATTGTAATACTTATGACAAAATTTACCTATGCAGATCCATGCCTTCGTATAGACCCTAATATAACAGCTACATTCGGTATTTTTAAGATTTTAACAGAATTTTTACAGATTCGTTCCAAATGGTGGAGGGAGATTCAAAGTTCGGCTCGACCGAACTTACAACTTTTTTACTTGTTTTCTGTTGTTTTCTTCTTCCACTTCTCCTCAGTATCTCTGGGTTTTTTCCTTTTCCAATTAATCACCAACTTGATGTTTTTTTACAATTCTGCAAAGATCATCATCCCATCGACCAAAGTACCATTTTTTTCTCAATACAAAAACTGAAATTCCCAATTGTGTACCCACAATAAAGGCTTATCGCTCCGCACTGCTCTGCATGAAATCGGCAAGCATAAGTGAGGATGTCCATACGACATCCAGCGGACAAAACTGTAACAGATGCCAATTATGGCATTAATACCCTTTCATTTTGCCTGGCTTTTGTGCTGACAAATCTGCCTAGATTGGCAAAATCAAAACTGATTCCCTCTGCGCAAATCTTCAGTTCACAACAATTGGCTGTGGAACTGATAAGAGGTAGCAGAACAACAACCAGAGCTGGCTATGATACGGTAACGAAAGTTGAACAAAAGCAAATCGTTACAAACGAGAGCGATAAAAAAAACGATACATGGGACAAAGAGCTCAATTTCTGTCCTCCTAAGTCATCAAACAGGACAAGGTAGATAAATATGAAGATTTTTGAGAAAGACTCGGAATGGGAATAAAATATTTCAGCTTTTTAGAGTTTGGCTAATATTCGTTTTCTATAGAAGGAATAGCCATATTTATGAAGGACCCATATTCCTTCTTTCCACGGAAGTCCAGAAACCCATTCCTTCTATACTCTAAGTAGTTTTACATTTCATGGAAAATTGTAAGGCCTTTCACAGCTGGTCAATATATCAATAAGAGACCAATCTACCTTATTTTTAATTAGAAAATTTATTTTTCTACCCTCTACCATTCTATATAGGGTTAACTATGTCATTCCGTTTGTAACTCCTCGAAATACTCATGATCGACCCTATAAAGTGTTTAGCGATGTCCGTCTATCTGTCTCTGTCTCCGTCCGCCAGTCTGTTTTAATCACGCTATCCTTCGAACGAATCGAGAAAGAAGGCTAAAAATTTGCACACGTTTATGGGCCATGTCGGTATCTCCCTATATTCGGTATTTTGAGGATTTTAGCGACATTATTCACGCGAATTGATTCGAATTTCGTATTCGAAGTTTGTAATTGGTACTACAGCCTATGCCTAAAATGTTTGTATGCAAGTCGACGTCTTCATATAGCCCCCATATAACGGTACCTCCCGATATTCCATATTTTGATGATTTTATCGACATTATTCACCCGAATCGTTTCAAATTCGAAGTTTGTAATGGGTATTACAGCCTTTGCCTAAAAATTGCGTATTTAAGTCCATGTCTTCGTATAGCTCCCATACATCGGTACCTCCCTATATTCGGCATTTTGACGATTTTAGCTACAATATTCACCCGAATTGTTTCAAATTTGATATTTGAAGTTCCTAATGGGTACTACAGCCTGTGACAAAAAATTGACTATGCAGGTCCAGGTCTTCGTATAGTCTCCATATAACGGTGCCCCCATTTATTTGTATGTTATTATGGACATTATTTACTGGAATTGTTTCAAATTTAGTATTTGAAGATCTTAATGAATACTACAGCCTATAACAAAAAATTACTTGTGCAGGTCTTTGTACAGCCCGCCATATTACCGTTTTCATTTAAGCGGTATTTTTCAGATTTTTTTTTAATTTTCAAGTTCCTTCCCATTGGTTGAGGCCGTTTTACTTCTGTAAAATATCCAGTTTCGAGCTTGCCTTCTCCAGTCTTAAGCTCATAATTTGTTATTTGTTATTAACTTCGACTCCGATTTTATCTAGACGCCATCTATACTTCGACTTTAAACACTTTCGTCTAATAGTTGTCTTCAATGGATGGCGTCCTCTAGAGTTTATATACAATGGAAGGTTCGTTCAAAATATAAGAAAAACTCCCCCTACCCTTCATGATCAGAAAGATTCTCGTCTATATATCTTCGCCTGGATAACGACTTGTATCGATTATTTAACCTCTTTCCATTAAAAAATGCTCCCTCTACATTTCAAGTTCTGTAAAGGACTCCATCTAGAGTTCAAAAAAATACTCCAACTGGACTAGATCGTCTATAAGGCCACCATCTTGATCTTGTCAATTAAATTGTCATTTGATTTAAATTTTATGAATTTCAGTGAAGACTTCTTTCCGATCTGAACTTTAAATGCTTCCTTTTCAGTTCGGCTATGAAAAACACTTTCTAGATGTCGCCTATAAAAACGCGGTGTTGAGCTATTGAATTAAATTTTTTGCCGCACTTATCGATACAAATTATTCCACGCCTGTAAGCACTCTGTCATAAGCTTGGAGGTCCCCTCTAGACCTCGTCTGTAAAGACTTCTACATATATCCCCTATCGGGACTTCTTCTAAATATTTTTTATAAAAACTCCTACCACAGCTTCTCTATTATGACCCCCTGTATAGGTGGTTTACAATTATTTCCACTGAGGATTGTCTGGAAAGACTCCTCCAAGATTTCGTTTATAAAGACTATCTTTAGATGTATACTCTATAGAATCCCTTTGTAGTTCGTCTACGGAAACACTGCCTAGATGCCGCATATAGAGCTTGTGAAGGAAGTTTCTTTCTAGAGCTTATCAGTAATACGAAGTCCAGACTCCCTCTAGATGTTATGTTTAAAAACTCCTTCAACAGCAGGTCTATAAAAAATGTTCTCTGCGTGTGGCCTATAAAAGACTCGGTCTAGAACTCGTCTTTTAGGGCTCCATCTTGAGCACTTCCAAAAACACACCTCCAGCACGTTATTTGCTCCTTCTGGGACTCCACATAGGCGAGGTTTCCTCTTGAGTTCACCTTAAAGGACTCCGTAATCTTTGTGTATGAAATCTCCCTCTGTTTATTACCGACTCCCTGTAGAGCTCTCTCATTTAGATTCAGTCTAGAGTTCGTCTTTAAAGTTTCCCACAAGGCCTCGTTCGTAATGAATATCTCATATACCGTCAATTATGACTCCCTCTAGATATCGCCTTTATTGGACACGGGGCCAAGATTTAGTCTTATCTTGACCTCGTGCCCAAGTACTGTCTCTAGATCTCAGATTTAATGACCCCTATCTAGTCTATGAAGATTCCATATGGATTTAATTTATAAAATCTCCCACTAGAATTCGTCCGACAAGACCCGCTCTGGAGGTTGTTTCTAACCACTCCCCTTGGCATTCGCCTTTAAAGACTCCCTATCGGAAAGGTGTCCCTATAGATCTCGCCTTTACAGGCTCAGTCTAGAATTTGTTTAAGAAGGCTCCTTCTAGAGGTCGCCCGTAAAGATACGCCTCGTTCTTGTTCATGGAGTCTCCCTCTAGATGTCACTGGAGCTTATGTATAAAGTCTCCCTCTAGAGTTGGTCTGTATAGACTCCTACTGGATCTCTTTAATAGACCATGCCTCTAAATGCGAGTTTAAAAGATTCCCTCTATTCCTTACCCACAAAGACTCTGTCTAGAGTTCGTATATGAAAGCGAGAGCTTGTCCATAAAGTCTCTTTCCCTATCCTGAGTATTTTCTCTAGATATACGTTTTGAAGACTTTAAGAGCTTCTTTATATAAACTTGAGGCAGATCTTATCTGCACTTCCACTAGAGATCGTTGAAGAGGACTACCTCAAGAAGAGCTGTTTTTTAACTTCCTCCCTATGGCACCAATTTTTGGAAGACTTACTCTGAAGACCGTATTCTCTCAGATTTTGTCTATAAAGAATACAAATGGCCCTCACCTATGAAGATTCAATCTAAAGCTAAACTAAGAAGGCTCCATCTAGATCTCAACTTTATGATTACCACTTGACCTTGTCTATTAAATCTGAATCTATATATCATATGTAATGACCCCTTAGATCTCACTTTCGACTCCCTTTAGACTTCGTTTATAAAATCTCTCTCTACTTCGGATATTTAGCGATCCCCTTTAGAACTCTCTTTTAACTACGCCCTCTATTAAGGCTCCCTCTAGAGCTCATTACTAAATTCTCCCTTTGTAACTCGTCTATGAAGATATCTTCTTGAGCTCTCCCATAAATACACCCCGTTAAAAAACACAATTATCAAATCCCCTAATTCAAGTAGTCCATTTTTTTTGTGTCCCACCCTAATATACACCTCCGCTTAGTTCTCATGTATGTATGCAAAGAAGTGTGAATGCAATCAGATTTTTTTTCGTAAATGTGACAATATCTGCTTTGCTTCTGTCGTCGAATACGACGTTTGTACTCGATTGAGCCTGAACCACTTCAAAGAGCCAGAGAGATTGGCGATAACTTTACCAGATGTCTGGAATCCGGAAATTCATACTCATGTTGTGTGTATTCAATACTTTACTACCATTCAATACCAGCTGAAGTGAATGGAGAGATGCTATGGGAATAGGGGTAACTTTAAATACAAGCCACCGTTTACCGGGGTTAAGCGCACTGCAAATATCTTTGCTTCCCCTCCATATCTTGTCTATGTGATTTATCACACTTGAAACAATCTTCAGATAAGAAATTTTCTTCCCGTCTCCATTGAAAAGCTTGAATCGAAATATCAAAGCCATAGCATCATCGTGCCACCCACTTAATGATGATGATGGCTATGATTTACCCCCGAAGGGGTCAAATTGAATTCATTCACTTTCATTGAATGGCTCTGAAACTCTGTGCAAAAATATACTGTGCATAGACTGTGGCATTGTCTAAAGGTCAGAGGTCAAATTGAGTGCTTTTTGGTTCACCTATAATTATATATTTCAAGGAAATTCTCGTTTATCTATTTCTTGTTGCGATTTCTTGTTTTGCCATACAAATGTCAGTCAGTTATTTGACCTTTTGCTAGAGCTTATTCGTGGGTGTTGTTAAAGAATTTAATTGGAGTTTCACAATCAAATTTTGTAGAAGGTGTTGGAGGAGTTGATGGGGATGGTATATATTTGCAGAAATTGGTTATACTTGTGTTGGAGCTTTTTACTACAAAAGTCATATTGGAATTTTTAAATGATTTTGAAAGCCATTAGATGCTTGAAAGACCTTCTATACAGGGTGAGACAAAAAAAAAAAAAAAAAAAAAACTTGAACAAAGTCCAACGCCATAATTTTTACTTTTTTTAAATGTTATTGAATGAAAGCTAAAATTGTCGGAAATAGCATTAAATTTTAGAATAAGTTTAGATTTTTTCAGATTGGCCACCTTTGACACGAATTAAGGCCTTAAAATGGCCAATGAAACCGTCACATGCTGCCCGAATGTTGCTCTGCGGCGATGTGATCGACACTTTGGTATTTTTTAGTGGCAACTTTGCTTTCCAAAATACTCCAGACACAACCGGGGAAAACCAAATTCGGCAGTTCAGCACTTTCGGCCTAGCCACTCTTAGCCACTCTTTAGCTCTTTTGAGTCTATTTTCTTTCTGTGGCGGTGTAAGTTCTTGCACTTTTTGGAATTTCAATGGCTTTACCTCGAGCTCATTTTTCAATATTTGCCGAATGGAATATTGCGATATGTTCAGCTCACGAGCCATTTTTCGGCCACTGCGATTCGGGTTTCGATCAAGTCGCTTCTTTATTTTTCGAACCATTTCTGCTGATGTTGCTGTTTTCTTTGGTCCACTTCCTTGACGTCGGGCTATGCTACCAGTATCACGCTGCCGGTAACGAGCGATGGTATGAGACACAAAAGATTTCTTCGCATTTAAATGCTGGAGTGCTCTAACAATAGCGACTTAAATTCCATCACGAATAACTTTTTCCCGTAAGAGGTCTTTGCTATGTAAATAAAAAAATTGTAGGAGGACTGTAAAGGGCTCAAATTCGTCAACAACGACTCCCTCTAGATTTCATCTAGAAAAACTACGCGTAGACTTTGCCTATAAATAGTCTGTGTAGAGCTCGTATATGGAGGCTTCTTCCGGAACTCGTTCGTAAAGACTCTATGTAGAGCTCACCGTAAAGATTCCAGGAACTGTTCCCTAGAAATTCCATCTAGATCTCATCTTCGAAGTTTCCCTCTAGATCACATCACGCTGTCCCTCTAGATCTCATTACGCTCGGTCTAGAACTGGTACATGAAGGCTCCCTCTGGCTACTCTTAATAGATGTCGTTTATAAGGACCCCCTCTAGAGGGGATCACCGAAATATTCCCTCTAGAACACCTCTAAGATGACTCCCTCTATACCTGGTTTTAAATGACTCACAAATTTCTTCTTGAGTCCGTCTGTTTTTTAAAGACTCCCTCAAGATTTCATTTTTAACAACTCCCTCTAAAGTTTGTCTATTAACACTCCATCTCTAACTCATCCGCAAACGTTCTGTGTATAGAGACGCCCTCTAGAACGCGTCCGTATTTACTTTTAAATGTCGTCTCTAAAGTCTCCCTCTGGATATAACTTATCACGACTTCTTGTAAATCTTATTTTTAAAAACTTCTACCAGACCTATAGGTGGTTTCTCATTACTCGTCTTTAAATTTTCTTGTTTAAGAAGGCCGCCTCTTAAAGACTTCAAGATCTTATCTGTAAATACTTCCTCCAGATCTCACCCGGAATGACTCCTTCTGGATCTGATTGTTGAAGACGTCCTCTACAGTTCGTCGATTAACGCGTCACCCAGGTTTCGGATACAAACACTCTGTCTGGAACTTGTGCATGGAGGCTCCATCTGGACAACGCCCGTATAGTATCATTCTTAGATGACGTCTGTAAAAACTTTATCTCTTTGGATATTATTTATCGAAACCTCTTCCAACCTCTCCATAGAGGTTTTCAAGGTCTTCTTGCAATAGAACATGCCAACAAGATTTTCCTCTCCCTATGTCTCTACAGAAGTTGATCTACAAGTTCTCTACAAGATCTTCTCTCCAATGTTTAACAGAGACTCCTCTCCATAGTTGTCCTCATCAGAGTCTTCTCTCCACAGAGTTCCTCTACAACGTCCTCTTGCAATATAAGATCTCTACGTCATCTTCTACCTGCCTCTATCAGGTCGTCTCGTCCATCGAAGATTCCTACAATGTCTTCTCTGATTATGATGCCTCTTGTCTCCATAAAAGTTGGTCTCTCCATCGAAGTCCTCTACAAGGTCCACAGAAGTTTTTTTCCTTTGAAGTACTCTATGAAGTCTTCACTCCAAGGTTTTCAATGACTACTCTTCATAGCTGACCTCTTCGGGGTCTCCTTTCCATAAAAGCTCAAAGTTTGTATCATTATTGAAGTTCTCTACATAATCTGCTTTCCAAAGTTTAACAAAGACTCCTCTTCATACTTGCCCTAATCAGGGTTTTCTCTTCAGTTATTTTTCAATATAGGATACCTCAAAAAGTTATTATCTCCATGGAAAACTTCCAAAAGGACTTCTCTCCACAGAGATCCTCTACAAGGTCTTTTTGCTATGGAGAATCTCTACGAGATCATTTCTTCTACGGAAGACCAAGATCATCTCTCCATAGAAAAATTTTACAATATCTTCTCTCCATAGATTGCTCCTTGTGGTTCTAGTCTCCACAGAAGTTAGTTTTCACCATAGGATACCTCAAAAAGTTATTATCTCCATGGAAAGCGTCCAAAAGGACTTCTCTTCACAGAGATGCTCTACAAGGTCTTCTTGCTATGGAAAATCTCTATGAGATCTTTCTTCTACGAAAGACCAAGGTCATCTCTCCACAGAAGAATTTTACGATGTCTTTTCTCCATAGAATGCTCCTTTAGGTTCTAGTCTCCACAGAAGTTAGTCTCTCCGTTGAAGTTTTCTACTATGTCTTCTCTCCAATTTTATCCTCTCTACAAAAAAGACCTTAAAAAAATATTTTTGTCCTTTGAATTCGAACTTTCAACCATTTACAGACCATGCCATTGTTGCTATTGTCGTTGTCAAAATAAACAAATAAAATTTATGACTCATTTATGGCAGAGACAATTTTCGAAATAAATGTAACGCATCTAATTTGAATATGAAAAATCTATAAAAAAAATAAATATTTTCTCATAAATTAAGGGATATGCAATTTATGGAAAAGTCGTAAAAAAATATCGCCAATTATCATTTTTTTAACAATTAAATCTGTTATAATTTATACCAATTTCCACATTACAAAACGCGGGCTCACAATAGTAGGAATAAAATATTAAATAAAAAAAGTCATATTAAAATTTAATCCAAAACGAATTGAATTGAGTGGAATGCTGCACATCAAGGCGGGCGCAATGATCTGGAAACCATGACAGCCCTGGGGGAAAGAATCAAGCTCAAGCGTTGTTGGGTGTTTTTTTTTTTTCGTTTGCGGCAGCTCGGTAATGAAGTGGAAATTTAAAACGGCAAGCAGCAATGTTCATTCACTCGATGGCCTGCAGCACAGAGAAGTGGAGGCAAAAAAAAAAAAAAAAGAATTCAGTTTTTTTTTCATCTTCCCCTCAGTTCATGTGGGAGGTCTAAAGGCAAAGCTCCGATTTCTTTGGGTTTTTTTGTTTGTTCGTTTTTTATAACTCCTCTTTAAGCAAAGAATACAATAGCCATGATTTTTCAAAAAGAAATCCGTAAGAAATGTAAAATTCTTTTATATATGCAACGCTGTTTTATTGTTGCATTTGAAATCTTGAATGTTTTCGATAAGGATTTGCTTGATTAGTGCGGTGGGTGCCATGAAAAAATCCGCTTTTTTATGTGAGCGATTTTTATGCTTAGCTATCATTGTAGGAAGAACCTTGAACTTGATTTTGTTTTACATTTCTACGGTCTACTTGGCCCAGACATCTCGCGTTTCTCGTTGAGTGTCAGGCGATAGTAGTTTTGTGTTGCGCATTCCATTTGGTCTGGAGCTCAGATGGCATGAGATTATTAGTTGGCATGCTTTTGGTCGACTCTTTGATTTTGATTTGCTTGAGTTTCGTATTTGGGGAGTCGGCTAAATTTTATTTAAATTAAATTTAAGAAAAATGTAATATACAGGTGAGATGAAAAACCTGCAACCAACTTCAGACTGCTTTCATTTTCAAGCCACCCGTCAGACAGCTGTCTGTCGGTCTCTGTGCATGTCTCTAATGGCGAGGGGAAAAAAATGCAAAAGGCTGAGCAGGGTCTTTATTAAATGGGAGAGAGCGGATAAAGTCCATTCCCTTCTCAGCCTTGAAATACAGGGTGAGATGAAAAAACTACAACCAACTTCAGACTCGTCCGACAGCTCTCTGTCGGTCTCTGTGTATGTCTCCAAAGGCGAGGTGGAAAAAATTGCAAAAGACTGAGGAGGGTTTTTTTAAATGCGATAAAGTCCATTCCCTTCTCAGCCCTGAAATACAGCGTGAGATGAAAAAACTGTATTCAACTTCAGACTGCTGTCAGTTCTAATCCACTCGTCCGATAGCTGTTAAAATTATTCCAGTGACTGCTCATTATATTGTTAACAAGCATACAAAAACATTTTGGTGAGAATTTTCCAGAAAAAAAGTTATTCGTGATGGAATTCAAGCGTGATAGGGTGATTTCTTTATATTTGGCTGGAAAACCACAAGTGGCTATCGTTAGAGCACTCCAGCATTTAAATGTGAATAAATCTTTTGTGTCTCGTAGCATCGCTCGTTACCGTGATACTGGTAACGTAGCCCGACGTCAAGCAAGTGAACGGAAGAAAACAGCTACATCAGCAGAAATGGTTCGAAAAGTTAAGAAAAAGTGACTTGATCGAAACCCGAGGTGCAGTGGCCGAAAAATGGCTCGTGAGCTCAACATATCGTAATATTCCATTCGGCAAATATTAAAAAATTGAGCTCGGGGTAAAGCCATTGAAATTCCAAAAAGTGCAAGAACTTACACCGCAACAGAAAGGAAAAGAGCTAAAGAGTTGCTTCACTTGGCCGGCAGAAAGTGGTGAACTGCCGAATTTCCTTTTCTCCGATGCGAAAACATTCGCTGATCGTGATCGATGCTTGCCAAAGAGGTCAGCTGAAAATGTGCACCTTCGGTTTACCACCAGAACTCAAGCGCCGGCCATGGTGATAGTGTGGACCGCCATAACTGACGACGGTCACTCTCCGTTCGTATTAATCGACCGTGGCATCAGAATAAATGCCGAATATTATCGCAGGCACGCAAACATTTTGGCCGCAGACCTTGGACATTCAATCAGGACTCAGCACCATCGCAATTAGCACGCACCACCCAAGAATGGTTACAAAATGAGGTTCCTCACTTCATTTCCACCAAAATCTCCGAATACCAATTCGTTGGACTATTGTGTCTGGAGTATTTGGGGAAAGCAAGGTTGGCACTAAAAAATACCAAAGTGTCGATCACCTCAATCAATCGCTTCGCCGGGAATAGGCCAAAATACCGTAAAGCAACATTCGGGCAGCGTGTGACGGTTTCATTGACCGTTTGAAGGCCATAATTTGAGCCAAAGCTGACCAATTCGAACAAATCTAAACTTATTCTAAAATGTTATGCTATTTCCGACATATTTTAGCTTTCATTCAATAAAATTTAAAAACAAAAAATTTTAAATTATGTCGTTTGACTTTGTTGGAGATTTTCTTTAGACAGAAGATCATTTTGAAGGTCTTCTATTGACAAAAGACCTTTTGAAGGTCTTCTATTGACAGAAGACCTTTTGAAGGTCTTCTTTGGAAAGGAGACCTTTTTAAGGTCTTCTATAGAGAGAAGAGAAGACTGTCTGAAGGTCTTAAATTGACAGAGACCTTTTTAAGGTATTCCATAGGCAGAATACCTTTCGAAGGTCTTCTATAGACAAAAGAACTTTGAAAGATATTCTATAGGAAGAAGATCTTTTGAAGATCTTCTATAGACAGAAGGCCTTTTGGATGTCTTCTATAGACAGAAAACTTATTGGATTTCTTCTGTCGACATTTGGAAAGCATTCTCTTGGCAGAATACCTTTTAAAAGTCTTCTGTGGACACAGAAACTTTTGAAGGTCTTTTAGAGGCACTTTGTATACCATCAGCCGTATGGCTATTTATACCCTCAGCCATATGGCTACAGAGGGTATATATAATTTGACACGGCCAAAACGTGCTACATCGAAATAACAGTTTAAGGCCCTATGTATTTTTGAATCAACTCCGTTTCAGGACATTTGGAGTCTATCTAGCGATGTCCATCCATAAGTCCGTCTGTCAGTCTGTCTGCTGGCTGGTGCGCAGGAACACTTTCGGAAGGAGTATCCGATTTGGTCCAAATTTGGTGCATCGTAATATTATTATCTAACATAGATCGAGTTCGGAGATGGGTATTATCGGTCGTCTTCTTCTGGTACCAAAAAAAAAAAATATTTTGCTGATCAGAAAGAGAAAGGACAATCTGACTTTGCTCCAACTTTTGCAAATCCTAATATTTGCAGCAGTGCTAGATAAGGTGGGAAAATGGAAAATATAGGTCCAATGTTGATTAATTATAACTCTTATAAAATGTGATGTAAAAATCCGATTGTCTCCAAATTACACAGATCACAATATTATTATAATCCCAAGATCTGGTATAAAGGGGGAATATATAGCTCCACTCCTTCTGGTATCCCCCAAAAAAAGGGTCAAATTTTTGAATATCCATGAGGCTCATAAACATCCGATTCCATTTAGACTTGCTACATCTCAATATTTCTATCAGCACAAGATCTGTTATAAATATGTTGGAGATCGGACCATTCCTTTTGGTACCTTCCCCACAAGGGGTCAAAATTTTGAATAACCAAAACGATCATATAATCTGAAATAATCATCCGGATCTCTTCATATTTCTCACATCCCATTATTTCTTCGAACACAAGATCTGCTGTGAAGATGGAATACATCGGTCTACTCCTTCTTGTACCTCTCCCACAAGGGGTCAAAATTTTGAATGTCCATGAAGCTAATAATCGCGAAAGTAATATGCGATTCCATTCAGACTTGGTACATTTCGATATTTCCATCAGCACAAGATATGTTATAAAGATGGTAGAAATCGGATCATTCCTTCTGGTACCTCCCCCACAAAGGGTCAAAGTTATGAATAACAAAAACGATTATAAAATTCGAACTAAGCATCCGGTTCTCTTCATATTTCACACATCCCATTATTTCTACCAACACAAGATCTATTGTGAAGATGGAATATATCGGCCTACTCCTCTGGTACCTCACCCACAAAGGGTCAACATTTTTAATAACCATGAAGCTAATAAACGCGAAAGTAACATCCGATTCCATTCAGACTTGGTACATTTCAATATTTTCATCAGCACAAGATATGTTGTAGAGATGGTGGAGATCGGACCATTTCTTCTGGTACCTCCCCCCACATCAGGTTCAAGATTAAAAAAAAAACGCTCAAAGAAAGCAAAGAATTAGCATTCATCTGTCAACTGTTTTGAAGATGATATACATCTGCCTGCCCCTTCTGGCATCCCACCCACAAAGGGTGGGTCACAATTTTCGACACTTTTATTTGTCACAACCTAGAAAACAATTCAGCGATTCTTTACAACTTGCTATATCTTAATATATCTCTCTTAACCAGAAACCGGAGGTGAATATGGAATTTATGATTCCGCATAGAATTGGATATAAATGTTAGATTTTTGTGTAATTTTGGCATACCAATATTTTTATCTGTACTAGATGAAGTATGTAAATGGAATACTTCGGTCGAATATTTCCGGTACCTACGCACCTTTTCTAAAAATTATTACATATCGCATATAAAGTGAAGGAAGTAACCAATATAGTCCAAACCTGGCACGTAAAGCATTTATAGGTCCGATACAAAATGGACAATATTGAACCATTCCTTAGGAACCTACTCCATAGATGCTCAACCATTTGAATAATCATAACAGAAGTCAAAATATATTTAAATAATCGAACATTGGCTGAGGGTATACATCTGTCCGCAAAACCGACTAATAATATTACAACTTGCTTATTCCAATACTCTCCAGCTACTTAAACACAATCATCCAAAATAGTTCTCAATCAAATAAAGAAAATTAATAAAAATAATAATATTTCCCCTCTAATAATGATCCAATGATGTACTCCAATGGTTAAGTAGACATGCGGACGTGCCTTTTTAAACGAAATAATCAAATGAAAAAAAAAAACAGAATTCAAAATTGATGCAATTGTATTGTTCTGATGTTGCATGTTGCAACATATCTCACAAACCGCTATGTGGATCACACACAGGGCATGCAACTTTTAAGAGCACTGCAAGGCAGAAAATTATGAAGATGCTGATGATGACGACGACTCTTTCCTGCTGTGCCTCAACCTAATTTCCTTTGATACCCAACACTGAAACAGAAGAAGAATAATATATCTTACTTAGTTTTCTTGTGAAGTTTTCACAACCCCAAAAACGAAATAACAAAAATTATGATGCATTTAATTAATGTGAATTTCTTCTTATTTTCTCCATTGTGTTTGCAGGTCAGTAAGTAAAGAAGAACCAGAGGAAGAAACAACGAAGTACAATGTTCTAAAATTTGAGTATGTATTTTCCCTCCTCCTTCATCCCCTTTCCACACATTTTATAATCTCATAAAACTAACATTACAATTTCCATGTTAATTTGTTTATTTGTTGCTCATATTTTTTTAGGTTAAACAAATTTAAGTAGCAATAATTAATCAAATTAAATAAGGAAAAGAAAATACATTAAACTGCATGCATAGTATCTGTCCAGAAAACAGAGGGTTCTCTGGTGAAGACCTCAGTGTTTTCTAAAGAAGACCAAAAGGTCTTCTAGAGAAGACCTAAAGGTCCTCTAAAAAAGACTTCAAGGTGTCCTAAGACCTAAAAATATCAGAAGACCTAAATATCTTTTTAAGCAGACCTAAAACTCTTCTAAAGTAGACCTCAAGGTCTCCACTAGAAGACCTTCAGCTGGAGGTATTCACTAGAAGAGCTGGAGGTCTTTAATAGAAAAGTTCGAGGTCTTCAATCGAAGAGCTGGAGGTCTTTAACAGAAGGGCTGGAGGTCTTCAATCGAAGAGCTGGAGGAGCTCATCAATAGAAGAGCTGGAGGAGCTCTTCAATAGAAGAGCTGGAGGAGCTTTTCAATAGAAGAGCTGGAGGAGCTCTTCAGTAGAAGATCTGTGGAGGAGCTCTTTAGTAGAAAATCTGTGGAGGAGCTCTTCAATAGAAGACCTGGAGGTCTGCTCATAGAAGACCTGGATGTCTGCTCATAGAGGACCTGGAGGTCAACTCATAGAAGACCTGGAAGTCTTCAATAGAAGAGCTGGAGGTCTTCAATAGAAGAGCTGGAGGTCTTCTCATAGAAGAGACCTGGAGGTCTTCTCATAGAAGAGACCTGGAGGTCTTCTCATAGAAGAGAGCTGGAGGTCTTCTCATAGAAGAGACCTGGAGGTTTTCTCATAGAAGAGACCTGGAGGTCTTCTCATAGAAGAGACCTGGAGGTCTTCGTCATAGAAGAGCTGGAGGTCTTCGTCATAGAAGAGACCTGGAGGTCTTCTCATAGAAGAGACCAGGAGGTCTTCTCATAGAAGAGACCTGGAGGTCTTCTCATAGAAGAGACCTGGAGGTCTTCTCATAGAAGAGCTGGAGGTCTTCTCATAGAAGAGACCTGGAGGTCTTCTCATAGAAGAGCTGGAGGTCTTCTCATAGTAAAGACCTCCTAGTTTTCTAGTAAAGACCTCCAAGTCTTCTAATGAATACACCCAAGTCTGCTGGTCAAGTGAAGACCTAAAGGTCTAATAGTGAAGTCCTAAAGGTCTTCAAGTGAAGACCTAAAGGTCTTCTAGTGAAGTCCTAAAAGTCTTCTAGTGAAGATCTAAAGGTCTTCTAGTGAAGACCTAAAGGTCTACTAGTGAAGACATCATTGAAGATCCTCCAGCTCGTCTACTGAAGAGCCTACAGCTCTTCTATTGAAGAGCTTCCAGCTCTCCTATTGAAGAACTTCCAGTTCTTTTATTGAAGAACTCCAGCTCTTTTTGTGAAGAACTCAAAGAGCAAGGTCTTCTATGGAAGACCTCCAGCTCTTTTAGTGAAGAACTCAGAGAGCAAGGTCTTCTATGGAAGACCTCAAGGTCTTCTATTGAAGACCTTCAGCTCTTCTATTGTAACTAAGATCTATTGAAGACCTCAAGGTCTTCTATGGAGGACCTCAAGGTCTTCTATGGAAGACCTCCAGCTCGACTTTGAGAAGACCTCCAGGTCGTCTATGAGACCTCTGGCTCTTCAATTGAAGACCGCTAGCTCTTTTATTGGTGACCTTAAGTTTTTCTGTAAAGAACTTCTCATGACAAGCTTCTGTTTTTAGAAGCCCTTTTCCCGACCTTCTGCTTCAACGCATTTCGAGTATAATTAAATACTAATTATTTTTAAATGCGTCAACCGCGAGACAACTTAATTTTTGGTTCTACAGCAGATTTCATGTGATAATGTCATTATTGCAGCACGAGTTAATTATTTTTATTTCTTTTAATTTCACGCTTGTCATTGTCACTCTTAACCCTGCCATGAAAAAAATACGCACAAAATAAAACTGCCAAGAGTTCAAGTATTCGGCTCAACAGTCGTAAAACCTGTTAACTGCAGCTTATTATCTAAAAATAAACGCAAGAAAAAAAATAAAATTAAACAAATAACGCAACAAATTTAAAGCCATTGTTGTCCAAAGCTGTTAGACATTTTAAAATTTAGGGCATGTTAGACATTCAAACTTCCATCTTTGCATTGTAGTTTTGCAATTTTTTAAATGATTTCTGATATTTTTTGTTGTCCCTTTTAAATCTTAACATTCATATCCTTTGAAGGAGACCCTTTCTCAGTGTTTACCTGCTTAGTTATGGTGAGAATTAAAGAATATGTATATAGGACAAAGCTTAATTAGGTGTAGGTATAATTTCCCCAGAACCGCATATTTTGAATATTCCTGTTTTGTAGAAGATTCCATTTCAGTAACTTTAAAATATTTTCGAAATTCCAAAAAAAATCATTCAAATCAACAGAAGTATTTATTTAGCAGCTCAAGCTTCATATTTATCTTCGAACTGTAACTTTTTTGTTTTAATTCGGTCTCGTGTAAATAACATTATTTCAATTTGTTTTAATTATGTTTTTATTTAGTTTGTCGACGTCGCTGTTAATTGTCATCGGGATGATGATAATGACGATGACCTCAAAGTCTCAACAAATAGTTAATGAAATTTATCGCTTCGACTAGAATAATTGTTGTAAGCTGTAGCCGACGTATTGCAGTTGCATGGAATACCCCCTGAACAATAATAAAAACAACAACTACATCAACCAAATCTGATTATTTATTATTCCGCAGCTAAGCATCAGAACGATAACCTCTAAGTACATGCAATATGGGAACATATATTTTTGTATGAATGGCTACAGAGGGTATCATTTGATATGGTCACAATGTGCCTCATGGAAAAAATGGTTCTTTGAACCAAATCCGTTTAAGGACATTTGGAGTTAATCTAAGGATGTCCGACTGTCTGTCTGTTTGGCTGGCTGGTGCGCACGATAACTCTTGAAGGGTGTATCCGATTTGATCCATACGTGGTACATCGTAATATTATTGTCAAACTTAGTTAGAATTCGGAGAGGGGTAATGTCGGTACACTCCTTCTGGTACATCCCCTACAAAAGGTCGACATTTTCAAAAAAAAAAAAAAAAAAAATATTTTACCGCACAGAAGGAGAAAATATGATTCGAGTTTCCTTCAACTTTGAAAATCCTAATATTTGCGTCAGTACTATGTCAGGTGCGAAAATGGACAATACCGGTCCACTCCATCAAGCACCTCCCCCACAAAAGATCAACATTTTTAAAAATCACAACTCTTATGATGTACATGTATGATGAATACATCGGCCCACTCCTTCTGGTACCTCCCACACAAAAGGTGGAAATTTTCAAAAAAAAAAAAAAAAAAAAAAAAAAAAATCTGCACAGAAAAGGAAGCAATAAACCGATTTTGCTGTAACTTTGCAAAATCCTTTTATTTGCTTCAGTTCTAGATCAGGTGTAAAAAATGAAAATATCGGTCCACTCCATCAAGTACCTCCCCCAAAAAGAGTCAAAATTTTGAGTAGATATAACTCTAATAAATTATGATGTAAGAGTCCGATTGTCTTCAAATTTCTCACATCCTAATATTTTTATAAACTCAAGATCTTATGTGAAGGTGGAATATATAGGTCAACCCCTTCTGTTACCTCCCCCACAAAAGGTCAAAATTTTGATTATCCATTAAGCTCATAAAACGCGAAATTAACATATGATTCCATTTAGACTTGGCACATCTGAATATTTCTATCAACACAGAATCTGTTATAAAGTAGTGATAGTGATCGGACCTTCTTTCTTCTGGTACCTCCCCCACAAAGGGTCAAAGATTTGAATAACCAAAACGTTTATAAAATCCGAAATAAGCATCAGGTTCTCTTTATATTTTACACATACAAACAGACATTTGCAGACACATTATCTATAGTGATGATACTATATATCTGCGAACCTCTTCTGGTACCTCACTCACAAAGGGTCATAATTTTCAATACTTTTATGTGTCATACATTGCGAAACAACTCTGCGAGGCTTTACGACTGGTTATATCTAAATATATGTCTCTCAACCAGAAACCAGATATAAACATGGAATTTGTGATTTCCCATAGATTGGATATAAATGTTCGATTTCCTTTTAATTTTGCACATTCCAATATTTTTATCGGTATTAGATGAGGTATGAAAATTGAATACTTCGGTCCGCTATATCTGTTACCTCCACAATAATCTAAAAAAATTGCACATATCTCATATAAAGTACAGGAAGAAGCCGATATAGTACAAATCTGTCACGTTGTAATATTTATATTAGATTTAGGTCAGTTAGGAATTGGTCAATATTGGCCAACTGCTTCGGAACCTCTCACATAAAGAATCAACCGTTTGGATAATCAAAAGTCAAGGCTGTGGGTATACATTTTTCGTCAAAACCGACTAATACTATTTTACTTCTTTTCTCTGAAAATGTTGATCTTTTTTGGGAAAAGTGACACGAAGGTTGGGCCGATCTGCGAATTCGAAGTGTGTCCGTTAAGATCAGTTTAAATTTAATTAGCAAAGAAAGGTTTAATAAAGGAGAGAGCGAGCGAGAGAGGGGAGGGGAGGAGGAGGGAGGGAGCAGACTACAGAAATGTTGGCTTAAATCTAGCTTAGTAAAAAATGTCGGACTTTTTTAAATGGTTTCCAGATATTTTACCCTGACTCGGGTAGAGTATTTCTTAGGAGAACGGATACCCGAACATTTGACCAAAAATTCTGGGCCCAAGACCCAGATCTACTATACCTATATGGGTATTAATACCCATCATTCTAAAGCTAATGGAAATGCCTGTCGAATAATGGGTTTCTTTTAACGGTATAGGAGCTATATCAAAATTGGACAGTTTTGGACCTGATTTTTTTATATATATAATTTGACTTATGTAATTAAGGAGCAAACATGGAAAATATTTACCCCTTGCTTCACGTACCTCCCTCTGAAATATCAAACATTTTGAAGTCCCATAAAGTGTCAGATTTTTTTCAAGCATTGCACATATCACACTTAGACCTCAGTAAACATAAACCGGCTTATTTATCTGTCGGAAGAGGTTCTAACGTGGCCATGGATGACTTTAAAAAGAGATTCTCCCCTCAAAAGGTATTATACAAGATGGCGCAAAAGGAATCCTCCTATCAGAAAATTCTATAAATTTTATGATTGGCCCCTCAAGTCTTAATTACAGCCAAATACATAGGAATGTATGTCAAGTACATACAGGGTGAGATGAAAAAACTTCAACCAATTTCAGACTGCTGTCATTTCAGGCGCCACCCAAGAATGGTTACAAAATGATCATTTCCAGCGCACAATGGCCACCAAAATCTCCGGATACCAATCCATTGGACTATTGTGTCTCGAGTATTTTGGAAAGCAAGGTTGGCAATAAAAAATCCAAAGTGTTGATCACCTCAAGCAAGCGCTTCGTAGGGAATGAGCCAAAATACTGCAGAGCAACATTCGGGCAGGGTATGACGGTTTCATTGGCCGTTTGAAGGCCATAATTCGCACCAAAGGTGATCAATTCGAACAAATCTAAAATTACTTATTCTAAAATTTGATGCTATTTCCGACTTTTTTGCTTTCATTCAATAATATTTTGAAAATAATGTGAAAATTATGGCGGTTGACTTTGTTGCAGTTTTGTTATCTCACTCCGTATACCCTCTGTAGCCATAAGGCTTAGGTTCTATACATTTTTTTAGAGATCTAAAATATTCATTTTAAATCCGACTTCGTTCTTTTTCAACTTTACAACTTTAGGCCTGTTCCTAGGTCCGTAGGTTTTGTAATCGGATGAGGACACTCAGAGCCTATGTTACTCATTACTTGGTAATGAGGGAAATAAGTAGTTTGGCTTTTTAATTGTATGAGAAATTGCACATTATTTTCAACCTAATGGTAATGCACAAGTAAGTTTGCTTACATTACCTTTTCATGGGTTATTTGGCTCATACAGCTCCCAAGTTTTTACACATGTCTACATTTATTCATAAACCCCATTTTATTTTTATTTTCATCATCATTATCGTTATCATCATTATTGTCATCGTGAGTTATATTACCTTCACATGCATTCATGTCATATTTAAATTCGAATATAAAAATAAACCCAAATGACGAAACGTTCGCAAAACGTACTACGTTTTACTTTAGCAAAATTTAAGTTCCCATCACAAAACCCAAGCAAAAGCAACAAAAACAATGACATCACTTGGGAATACAAAACGAACGATTGAACGAGCGAGCGAGCGAATATCCAATATTAAATGATGATTGTATTGTTTTTTTATTTTTATTAAAATTACTTGTCGGTGTTTTGTTTTTCCGTTTTTTTATTTCTAACATTTATTGTTGTTGATATCATAACTGCGAAAAAAAACAAAACAAAAATAAATCTCAAGGATTGCCATCATTACTTCCCAAAAGATCACTTCTCGGGCTATTTAGAGAGGGGGTTTGGGAGATGAATTTCGTATTAAAACTCAAATTCATCATCGTTAAGATTTTGCAAAAGCGAACGCTTCGAAACGTTTTAATTGCCAATATTTTTCGGCTGCCTTTTTTTTCAATTCTCAGCGAAAACAACAAAGCTGGCATTTGTTTTCTGAATTTGTGTCCGAATTCGAAATAAACAAAAACGTTTCTGGATTTGATTAATGTTAATTTTTGTGTTTTGTTGTTGCTGCTGTTGTTGTTTTTTTATTATGTTTGACCATATAGAGTTAATTACATGTTTAGCTATTTAATTCGTTAATGATTTCATTTCGCTTTTATTATTCACTTAAGGCATGGACGTGTGAGTCTCGCCAAGCGGGAATTGGGTGGGGGACGAAACAAGGAGGTAGTGGTGGGGGCATTATAAGTGGTCATGATCTTCAACTGAAGACTTCATGGTCTTCTATTGAAGACCACAGGGTCTTCTATTGAAGACCTCAGGGTCTTCTATTGAAGACCTCAGGGTCTTCTATTGAAGTTCCATGGTCTTCTATTGAAGGCCTCATGGTCTTCTATTGAAGTTCCATGGTCTTCTATTGAAGACCTCATGGTCTTCTACTAAAGACTTCATGGTCTTCTACTAAAGACTTCATGGTCTTCTATTGAAGACCTCAGGGTCTTCTATTGAAGTCCTCAGGGTTTTCTATTGAAGTCCTCAGGGTCTTTTATTGAAGTCCTCAGGGTCTTCTATTGAAGAACTCATGGTCTTCTATTGGACACCTCATGGTATTATATTGCAGATCGTATGGTCTTCAACTGAAGACTTTATGGTCCTCTAATGAAGACCTCCAGGTCTTGTACGAGAAGACCGACTCCAGCTCTTCTATGAGAAGACCGGCTCCAGCTTTTCTGTTGAAGACCTGCTCCAGCTCTTCTATTGAAGTGCTGCTCCAGTTCTGCTATTGAAGACCTGCTCCAGCTCTTTTATTGAAGTGCTGCTCCAGTTCTTCTATTGAAGACCTGCTCCAGCTCTTCTATTGAAGTGCTGCTCCAGTTCTTCTATTGAAGACCTGCTCCAGCTTTTCTATTGAAGTGCTGCTCCAGTTCTTCTATTGAAGACCTGCTCCTGCTCTTCTAATGAAGTGCTGCTCCAGTTCTTCTATTGAAGACCTGCTCCAGCTCTTCTCTTGAAGTGCTGCTCCAGTTCTATTGAAGTGCTTCTCCAGTTCTTCTATTGGAGACCTGCTCCAGCTCTTCTATTGAAGACATGCTCCAGCTCTCCTATTGAAGACCTGCTCCAGCTCTTCTGTTGAAGACCTGCTCCAGCTCTTCTGTTGAAGACCTGCTCCAGCTCTTCTGTTGAAGACCTGCTCCAGTTCTTCTGTTGAAGACCTGCTCCTGCTCTTCTGTTGAAGGCCTGCTCCAGCTCTTCTAGTGAAGACCTGATTCAGCTCTTCTGTTGAAGACCTGCTCCAGCTCTTCTAGTGAAGACCTCCTCGAGCTCTTCTAGTGAAGACCTGCTCCAGCTCTTCTAGTGAAGACCTGCTCCAGCTCTTCTAGTGAAGACCTGCTCCAGCTCTTCTAGTGAAGACCTGCTCCAGCTCTTCTAGTGAAGACCTGCTCCAGCTCTTCTAGTGAAGACCTCCTCGAGCTCTTCTAGTGAAGACCTGCTCCAGCTCTTCTAGAGAAGACCTCCTCGAGCTCTTCTAGTGAAGACCTCCTCGAGGTCTTCTAATGAAGACCTTCTCGAGGTCTTCTAATGAAGACCTTCTCGAGCTCTTCTAGTGAAGACCTCCTCGGGCTCTTCTAGTGAAGACCTCCTCGAGCTCTTCTAATGAAGACCTCCTCGAGCTCTTCTAATGAAGACCTCCTCGAGCTCTTCTAATGAAGACCTCCTCGAGCTCTTCTAATGAAGACCTCCTCGAGCTCTTCCAGTGGAGACCTCCTCGAGCTCTTCCAGTGGAGACCTCCTCGAGCTCTTCTAGTGAAGACCTCCTCGAGCTCTTCCATTGAAGACCTTCCAGCTCTTCTATTGAAGACTTCGTGCTCTTCTAGTGAAGACTTCGTGCTCTTCTATTGAAGACCTCCAGCTCTTCTATTGAAGACCTCCTCCAGCTCTTCTACTGAATACCTCCACAGCTCTTATATTGAAGACCTCTCCAGCTCTTCTGGTGAAGACCTCCTCCAGCTCTTCTACTGAATACCTCCACAGCTCTTATATTGAAGACCTCTCCAGCTCTTCTGGTGAAGACCTTTATTGTTTTCTAGTGAAACCTTATTGTCTTCTATTGAAGACCTAATGGCCTTCTATTGAAGACCTTATGCAAACCTTGTGGTCTTCTAGTGAAGACTTTATGGTTTTGCATTGACGACTTTATTGTCCTCTAGTAAAGGCATCTTTTTCTTCCAATAAAACCATGAGGTCTCCTTCAAGCCTTTTTCCCCATTACAACCCCAACATCAGACTCCGACTTAACTACTTTGCCCAATTATGTCACTTAATTTGACAAGTGCAAAAAATATTAATATTTAATTTATTTACGAAAATTACAAATTTACAGTTACTTTTAACACCAACACACACTCATACACACGCATAAGATGGCGATCAAGTTGTTAACATCTACAACTTAACTTTGATTTGATGCAAACTTGTCACTCCACACGCAACAAAATGCTTTAAGGCGATTATTTTTTTTGTCGCTGTTAAGAGTTTGGGCTGTAAGTGAATTTTCCATACCGCAGTCAGCCAGTCACTCCGCCATCCGAACCATCTAATTTCGTAGTGCTTTGGAACAACTTGTTGGGGTGTTAAAAAATTAAGGCATTTATTTGGTTGTGGGTTGAGTGTCTCTTAAATGCCAACATGAATTTGGCAAAGATAAGAGGATGATAGACGGACAGATAGGCAATGTTGGTGATAGGGAGATAGACAAAATATATGGTGGTCTGGGGGTGGCAGGTGTTGGGTTTGGGGTAAAGGAATTGTTGCACTGTTGGCAGGAATGTACAAAAATTAAAGAAAAATTTATTTTCTGTGGTAACTCTCATTTTCAGGATAACAATTTTTTCTAGAGTTTTTTTTTCTTCAAAAAATTGCGGTGAAAGCAATTTAAAACTTGGCCAAAGAAATCGATTACAAATTTAATAGGAAAATTTATTTTTTTTTTTTTTTGTGGTTAGACACAATTCTGGGATTTAGCTTCCCCTGAGATTGGAGGCAGGTTGACAGATTTAAAAGAAAAAAGAAGAAAAAACAAAAACCAAAAGAGTGGTTAGAACTAATTTTTCACATGGACTTCCATGAAATGAAAACTCTGAAAGTCTTCAATGAATTTGTAGCCCAATTATCGGTCTTCGATAAATTATAAACATATTCCAATTTTAACTCCACACCCAACATGATGTGACCCAATTTTTTGTTATTATTGCTTTCAAACTTTTCCACTTAACAAAACAGTTTATAATTTCGTTTAAAATAAATATTTATCCCAAGTGATGGCTCGATGGCTGACTGGCTGGCTGGCTGACTGCTGCTGCTCCCGATGATGGAAAACTATAAAACAATTTTCACTTTCACACACACTTGCACTCGTACACTCACAACATATGTGCCGTGGAAATATTTTGAACAAACAGTGAGACAGTTCGACAACTGCATCGAACCTGCAAACATGGCAATGCATTTTCCGTTTCGGTTGTCTGAAGTTTCCAAATCAAATACAACGAAATTGAAATTTTTTATGTTTGGTTAGATTATTTACACCTTTTCAAGTGGGGGCTCTGAGGTGGGGCAAACTCTATGGAATGCCAGCCGACAGGTTGCCATCCTGGAGGTATGCTAACTAACTCCCCTCTCTCTCTTGCACTTTCAATCTCCCTTATTCTCTTCTTTCTCAACAAGTTCTTGTATTACATATCACCGTGAATGCAGGTATTTTCCAAAAATGTTTTTCTTTTCTCCGGCAGTCTATCCGTCCGTCTGTCTGTCGTACTGCCAGTTTCTTGTCATGTCGAACAACAGGTTGAACATTGCATTGCACACAAACATCGAACACAAGTGCAATTGAAAGTGTCTGCCAAGTGTTCTTTAAATCGCTTGTTTTGGGTATGGAATATTTGAATATTTATTTTGGGTGGTTGGCGGAGAGATGTCGTTGCAACTTTGGAAAATTTTGTGGAATTTAAACATGTACAAATATTTTGAGAAAAGAAAAAAGGGAAGACCCTGAGATCTTCAAGAGAAGAGCTGGAGGTCTTCAAAAGCTGCAGGCGGTCTTCAATAGAAGAGCTCAAGAGGTCTTCAATAGATGAACTGGAGGTCTTCTATAGAAGAGCTGGAGCAGGTCTTCAAAAGAAGAGCTGGAGCAGGTCTTCAATAGAAGAGCTGGAGCAGGTCTTCAGTAGAAGAGCTGGAGCAGGTCTTCAGTAGAAGAGCTGGAGCAGGTCTTCAGTAGAAGAGCTGGAGCAGGTCTTCAATAGAAAAGCTGCAGGAGGTCTTTAATAGACGAGCTGCAGGAGGTCTTCAACAGAAGAACTGGAAGAATTGGAGGTCTTCCAAAGAAGAGCTGGAGGTCTTTAATGAAATACCATGAGGTCATTTTTTAAAAGAATTCAAGATCTCCAATAGAAGGAAACGAGGTCATCAGTAGAAGAGCACGAGGCCTTCAATAGAAAAGCTGGAGGAGGTCTGCAATAGAAGAGCTGGAGAAGGTCTTCAATAGAAGAGCTGGAGGAGGTCTTCAACAGAAGAGCTGGAGGAGGTCTTCAACAGAAGAGCTGGAGGAGGTCTTCAACAGAAGAGCTGGAGGAGGTCGTCAATAGAAGAGCTGGAGCCGGTCTTCTATAGAAGAGCTGTGTGTTTTGTTTTCTTCACTAGAAGACCTTGATGTCTTCGGGGCTGTATAATGTCTCTTCATTCTCTTACACCTCCACTGTTCTCTAGTTATTCTTCACTGGAATATCTTGGGGGTCTTCACTGCAAGACGTTGAGGTCTTCACTGGAAGACCTTGATGTCTTCACTGGAAGACCTTGAGGTCTTCACTGGAAGACCTTGAGGTCCTCACTGGAAGACCTTGAGGTCTTCACTGGAAGACCTTGAGGTCTTCACTGGAAGACCTTGAGGTCTTCACTGGAAGACCTTGAGGTCTTCACTGGAAGACCTTGAGGTCTTCACTGGAAGACCTTGAGGTCTTCACTGGAAGACCTTGAGTTCTTCACTGGAAGACCTTGAGGTCTTCACTGGAATACATTGAGGATTTCGCTAGAAGGCATTGAGGTCTTCGCTAGAAGTCCTTGAGGTCTTCACTAGAAGTCCTTGAGGTCTTCACTAGAAGTCCTTGAGGTCTTCACTAGAAGTCCTTGAGGTCTTCACTAGAAGACCTTGAGGTCTTCACTAGAAGACCTTGAGGGCTTCACTAGAAGAACTTGAGGCCTTCTGTAGAAGACCCTGAAGTCTTCGCTAGAAGAACTTGAGGCCTTCTCTAGAAGACCCTGAAGTCTTCACTAGAAGAACTTGAGGCCTTCTCTAGAAGACCCTGAGGTCTTATCATGGAAGACCTTGAGATCTTATTATGGAAGACCTTGAGGTGTTCTCATAGAAGAGCTGGAGGTCTTCGTCATAGAAGAGCTGGAGGTCTTCGTCATAGAAGAGCTGGAGGTCTTCGTCATAGAAGAGCTGGAGGTCTTCGTCATAGAAGAGCTGGAGGTCTTCGTCATAGAAGAGCTGGAGGTCTTCGTCATAGAAGAGCTGGAGGTCTTCGTCATAGAAGAGCTGGAGGTCTTCGTCATAGAAGAGCTGGAGATCTTCTCATAGAAGAGCTGGAGATCTTCTCATAGAAGAGCTGGAGGTCTTCTCATAGAGGAGCTGGAGGTCTTCTGCATAGAAGAGCTTGAGGTCTTCTGCATAGAAGAGCTTGAGGTCTTCTGCATAGAAGAGCTGGAGGTATTCTGCATAGAAGAGCTGGCGGAGGTCTTCTGCATAGAAGAGCTGGCGGAGGTCTTCTGCATAGAACAGCTGGCGGAGGTCTTCTGCATAGAAGAGCTGGCGGAGGTCTTCTGCATAGAAGAGCTGGCGGAGGTCTTCTGCATAGAAGAGCTGGCGGAGGTCTTCTGCATAGAAGAGCTGGTGAAGGTCGTCATAGAAGAACTGAAGTTCTTCGTCATAGAAGAGGTCTTCTTCTTCTTCTCATAGAAGACCTTTTTGAGGTCGTTAGTAGACGACCGGGCTATATAATGTCTCTTCATTCTCTTCTCACATCCACTGTTCTCTTGTTATCCAATAGACATTCAACCTCAATCTCTCCATCTAAAACCCAACATCGAACCAACTATATTGGCAGTCAGTAAATGTCTAGCTTGTTGACCGACTAAGCCTCTTGGCTAAGGTGGTTTAAGATTTATGTTCAAATGTGTTGTTATTGTTGTTTTTTTTTTTTTTGTGGTTGCCACAAAATCCACAAACATATCTTCTAACTTAGAGTCAGACAAGTTGGTTGGCAGTCGGGGTATTATTGAGCTTTTTCGAAACTTCGACTTGGCTGCTGAGTAGAAGAGTATCGCTTGCAACATTTTGTGTTCATACATAAACCTATTTATCGAAGAATGACAATTACCCTATTAAGAAATCTTAAAGCTGGCAACATATTCAGCGGGCACTATTGATGCGGGGATTTAGAGGAGGTGTATTGGCTAATAGAGCTGCTAAGTAAATCATGGACTTCATGACATGGAATGTTTTCCTCTGTTTTTTTTTTTTGTTTTTCTTCTTTTTTTATTTTGTGGTGCGGTGCAAATAAAAAAAATCATTTTCTTTATGATGTATTTGTTGGAGAGAAAGAAAAACCCCGCAACACCAACATAAATATGATGAAAATTTGTTTGCTGGTTATTTTTCCACATGTAACAACATGTGTCTATGAGTGTGTGTGTATGTGAGTGGATGTAATTTCTTGTTTAACTTTTGTTTTTACAAGTGGAAAATGAAAGTTTTCTTCTTCTTTATTTTCTTCGTTATTTTTTGTTTTGCCAGTCAATAAACAAATTAAGTTTAAGAGGCTATTAGAAGAAAGTTTTTGTCGGAATTACATTTTACATGTCTGGGATGACATTTTCATTAATTTTTGCAACATTTTTGGGAAAAGAGATAATATTTGTTTTTTTTTTATTAAACCCTAATATGGATTTTTTGATGAGGTCCTGAGAAGCCTTAATAAATCTTTCGGCTTAAATTAATATTTTGAAAGGCCAAATATACATTTTATTTGTAGTAATCCATCATAATATTACAAAGAGATTTTTTTTCTTGGCCAGAGAAAGCCATCGTTTTGTCAAAATATTGTTTTTTATTCCCACCATTTTGGAAAAGGATTAATGTTAATCTCCCAAATCTTAAAAATTTCAAATTTTTTATAGGAAATTCCAAACCGTTGCTATTTTATTCGCATATTTGTATCAAATTTCAAATCAATGTTTAAAATTATCTTTTTTTACATTTTTATCATTTTTCTGTTTTTATCTTTGCAGATATCAATCACATTTTTTGAGGTAAGTTAATCAAAATAAACATATTTTTTTTATCAAAAAATATAAATATTGGAATTTCCGCTGCAGGCTGGTTATACACAACAACAAGACAAGAAGTTCTTCCCATAGAAGACGAGAAAGTCTTCATATAGAAGACCATGGTGCCAATATGGTATGAAAGAATAGGTGTTTATTTTAAGAAGATAAGAAGTTCTTATCGGAGACTGTAAGACCAACCCCCAATTTCTTAGAGTGGACAAGGTTTTCCTATGCAAGGTCAGAAGGTGTTTTCGCTAAAGACTAGAGAGAAATCTTCTAGAACATTGTATGACTTCTTGTGGAGCCATAGAGATTTCTCATGTGAAGCAAAATCCCCGAAATGTTTTTTTTTTATAAAACACAAGAGGAATCTCTATAAATTATCATAGAGAACAAGAAAGTCTCCTTTGAAGACCACCAGATAATTTTTACATTAATCTAGGAAGTCATTTCTTTAAGGTCTTTCATAAAAAACCAGGAATCCAGAAGAGCTGAAGGTCTTCGCATAGAAGAGCTGAAGGTTCTCCCAGAAGAGCTGAAGGTATTCTTATAGAAGATCTGTTGGTCTTCTCATAGAAGAGCTGAAGGTCTTCTTATAGAAGATCTGAAGGTCTTCTTATAGAAGATCTGATGGTCTTCTCATAGAAGATCTGATGGTCTTCTCATAGAAGAGCTGAAGGTCTTCTTATAGAAGATCTGATGGTCTTCTCATAGAAGAGCTGAAGGTCTTCTCATAGAAAAGCTAAAGGCTTTTTCAGAAGGTCTTCTCATAGGAAGACCAGAAGGACTTCTCATGGGAAGGCCAGAAGGTCTTCTCATAGAAGGCCTGAAGGTCTTCTCGTAAAAGACAAGAGGGTCTTCTCATAGAAGACCAGAAGGTATTCGCACAGAAGACCAGAAGTTCTTCTCATAGAAGGCCAGAAGGACTTCGTATAGAAGGCCATTAGGTCTTCTCATAGAAGACGAGAAGGTCTTTCATAGAAGATCGGAATGTCTTCTCATTGTAGGACCAAACGTCCTACTCACAAAAGACCAAACGGTCTTCTTATAGAGGACCAGAGGGTTTTCTCGTGGGAAGACCAATAGGTCCTCTCCGGAAGGTCTTCTCCTAGGATGACCGGAAAGTTTTCTCATAGAAGGCCAGTTGAACTTCTCCTAGAAAGACCGGAAGGTCTTCTCCTAGGAGAACCGGAAGGTCTTCTCATAGGAAGACCAAAAAGTTTCCTCATTAAGACCAGATGGTCTCTTCATCAAGACCAGACGTTCTCCTTATTAAGTCCACGCGTTCTCTTCATTAAGTCCATACGGTCTTCATCAAAATACCGAATATCGGGAGATACCGTTATATGGACGTTATAAGACGTGGACCTGCACAGACAATTTTCTTTTTTAGGCTGTAGTATTCATTGCGAATATCAGACATAATATACATTTGAGGAAAATTTTATGAATCTACTTCAATTTGTTCGGAGGCTAGAGTGATTTCCACAGACGGCTGATCAAGAATATATGTACTTTGTGGGGTCTAAAATGTGTATTTCGAGGTGTTACAAACGGTTTGACAAACTTAATAAACCCTCCATACTATAAGAAGAGAAGAGGGTTTTTACATAGAAGAGAAGTAGTTATACTTGCAGATGACTGAAAGCTTTTCTCACAAATAGCAGATGATTTACTTGAGTAGAAAGAGTAGGAATTCTTCCCATAGAAGAGCACTAGACACCCACGATGTCTTCATTTAGAAATCCAGTAGGTATTCGTATGGTTACCAGAAGTACTTTTTATGTGAAAGCACCACATCATCCTGTAGTAGATTTGTATCTGGTATTTTCATAGCACTAAGGGTTATATTAAAGAAAACTATGAGATCATTTTAAGGGGAATTAGAAGGTTGTTGTAGGATCCTTATATAAATTACCGGAATATTTTCCTATAGAATTCCCGAAAACCTTTTAATTGAAGATCCGAAGGTCGTCCTTAAGTAGACAAGATGCCTTGTTAGAATTACCAAAAATACCAGTGGGTCTTTTTAAAAACGATAGAAGGCCCACTTACAGACCACTAGGAGTCCGTCTTCTTTACACATCTACAAACACATGTACCTGATACTCAACCATTTAAATTTTATGGGAATCGCGTAATTCCACTTGTAATTTCGACGGCGAATTTATATTTTTTCCATTGTAACTTCAATTTGACTTTCGCAATCCCAACCCTTTTTCCCTTTTCCTACAATTAAGTAGCCAACTTTCTATTTTATTTTCTGCAATTATTTATACCTCCACACCCACCCAGCACTTTCCATTTACCATAATTATCCACTAATGCACTTCCTCTAATTTTGATTCGTATCGGACAACGATTAATAATTACCTTCAACTTAATTGAGTTTTATTTCGACAACTTGGGCGCCACCGTCGTCACCGTCGAGAAAATATTGCAAAAACGACAGACTGCCAAAAAAAGAAAAGGCTAAGAACAACCAAGCTCAGTGGAAGCGGTAATTAAAGTCAAATCGAAATCAGATCAATGAAGTGAACGACGACAACGACTATGGCTATACACCCAAAAAAGTTGAATTGAAGTGGATGGTCATTGAGTAGCAATTTTCTTTGAAGTTGAATTGCACCACTCCCACAAAGGTAGAGCGGAGAAAATGTTGCCCAAAAATGGAGCACGATTTTTTGGGGGGATTTAATCAGATTGGAAATTCGTATTTAAACAAATAGAAAATTGCCAAAGATTGGTTTTGAAGGGAAGTCATGTTAACCCTTAGGGAGACCAAGGTCCTCAAGTAATAATCAATTGAACTCATGCTATTAACTTGAAGTTGGGAGACTTATAGAATACGTTCTTATAAACAATTGAAGGTGTTCTTTATATAGAGGGCCTAGAGTAGATCTTCAGTGTAAATCCACCATACTATGGAGGGTATATTAACTTTGCCATTCCGTTTGTAACTCCTCGAAATACTCATATCAGACCCAACAAAGTATATATATTCTTGATCAGCGTAAACTTCTAAGTCGATTTAGCGATGTTCGTCTGTTTGTCTGTCTGTTGTAATCACCCTATCTTTCGAACAAATTGAGATAGAAGACTACAATTTTGCACACATGTTTTTTTTTCCAGTAGACAGGTTAAGTTCGTAAATGGGCCATGGAGGTCCACGTTTTCATATAGCACCCATATAACGGTACCACCCGATATTCGGTATTTTTATGATTTTAGCGTCATTATTTGAAGTAGTAATTTCAAATTACGTATTTAGAATTCGTAGTGGGAACTACAGTCTGTGTCAGAAAATTGTCTATGCAGGTCTACGTTTTCATAAAGCCCCCATGTATCAGTACCTCCTGATATTCGGTATTTTGATGATTTTTGCAACATTATTCACCGGAATTGTTTCAAATTTGGTATTTGAAGTTCAAAATGGATACTGCACCCTAAGACAGAAAATTGTTTATGCAGGTCTATGTCTTCTTATAGCCCTCATATAACGGTACCTCCCAATATTCGGTATTTTGATGATTGTAGCGTCATCTTTCAACAGAATTTCATCAATCATCTTTCAACAGAATTTCATCATCATTTCGTATTTAGAGTTCGTTATGAGAACTACAGTCTGTGACAGAAAATTGTCTTTGCAGGTCCAGGTCTTCGTATAGGCCCCATATATCAGTACCTCCCCATATTCGGTATTTTGACGATTTTAGGTACAATACTCACCGAAATTGTTTGATATGTCGTATTTGAACTTCGTAATAAATGCTACAGCCTGTGAAAGAGAATTATCTATGCAGGTCCAGGTCTTCGTATAGATCCGATATAGCTGTACCTCCCTATATACGGTATTATGATGATTTTAGCTACATTATTCACCGTTTATTTCACGTTTCGAATTTAAATATGGTAATGGATTATGACAAACAATGCTTATGTAGGTCCACGTCGTATAGACCCTAATATAACGGATATATTCGGTATTTTTATGACTTTTACAGAACTTTTAACGGATTTTATTTTTTGAAAATTTCCAAATGGTGGAAGGTATTCAAAATTCGGCCTGCGGCATTTTGGCCCGTTCCCGACGAAGCGCTTGCTTGAGGTGATCGACACTTTGATTTTTTTTTGTGCCAACCTTGCTTTTCAAAATACTCCAGACACAATTGTCCAACGGATTGGTATCCGGAGATTTTGTGCGCTGAAAATGAAGCGAGGAATCTCATTTTGTACCATTCTTGGGTGGCGCGTGCTGAGTGCGACGGTGCTGAGTCCTGTTGGAATGTCGAAGGTGTTTATTCTGATGCCAAGGTCGATTAATACGAGCGTAGAGCTGTTATGGCGACCCACACCATCACCATGACCGGCGCTTGAGATGTGGTGGTCAGCCGAAAGTGCACATTTTCAGATGATCTCTTTGGTAAGCGCCGATAACACGATCAGTTTGTTTGTTTACAAACAGCTGGACAACGAATGTTTTCTCATCGGAGAAAACCAAATTCGGAAGTTCACCACTTTCGGCCAAGCGAAGCAACTATTGAGCTCATTTGAGTCTATTTTCTTTCTGTTGGGGTGTAAGTTCTTGCACTTTTTGGAATGTCAATGGCTTTACCCATAACTCATTTTTCAATATTTGCCGAATGGAATACTGCGATATGTTCAGCTCACGAGCCATTTTTCGGCCACTGCGACGCGGGTTTCGATCAAGTCGCTTCTTTACTTTTCGAACCATTTCTGCTGATGTTGCTGTTTTCTTCCGTCCACTTTCTTGACGTCGGTCGGGCCACACTACCAGTATCACGGTAACGAGACACAAAAGATTTATTCACATTTAAATGCTGGAGTGCTCTAACGATAGCCACTTGTGGTTTTCCAGCCAAATATAAAGAAATCACACTATCGCGCTTGAATTCCATCACGAATAACTTTTTTTCTGGAAAATTCTCACCAAAATGCTTTTGTACGCCTGTAAACAATATAATGAGCTGTCACTGAAATAATTTTAACAGCTGTCGGACGAGCGGCTTTGAAATGACAGCATTCTGAAGTTGGTTGCAGTTTTTTTTCATATGTAAACGATTGAAGGTGTACTTCATGTAGATGGAGAAGGTCTTCAATGGGCTACTGAAGGTCTTTCATGTAGGGGAGTTTCTTTTGTGGCTGTTAATAGTTTAAATGTTGTTTATTCATATACCTTACCCTCTGAATCCCCCTTGTGATCGATAAGAAAACTCTGGGCCTTATATTTTCAATATTTTTGTGCCTAAAGAAGGCACTTAGAAGGCCTTCCATGTATGTCAGTTTCTTTTGTGACTTTTTTTTTTGATAAATGTTGTCATTCCTATATCCTACCCTATGAATCCCCCTTGTATTCCATAAGATAAGATTGGGTCTTACCTGCTTCATGTTTTTTGTGCCTTGTGAGTACTTCAACTAAATATCCATGACTTCATATCCGTGGAAGTCTTATCTCTGCAGATTTTTTGTTTGTTTTTTTTTATTTTGTACAACAATGGTTCATTGGTTTGCCAATATTTGCACCGTACCTTATTTATAATTGTTTATTGTTTTTTTTTGCAATATCTATTGTTGTTTTTGTTGTTGCTGTTATGCATGCTTTTCTATGCACATTGATTGGCTCGATTTCATTCATTCAGCAAATTTATTTGGTATGTTTCTTGGAAGCCGCGAAGGGGGTAGGAGAAGGGGTACATGATAAAAATTTATATTTTTAGATGGCTTGTTTCATCGTTTCTCCACTTAAAGTTCTGCTGCAACAGTTATCATGAATTGGTGGAGGTAAATAAATTGAGTCATTTGTTTATAAACAATAAAATTCGTAACATTTTCCGGTGTATTGGGAATAAAAATGCGCACTTTTACACCCTAGGGCTTTTGGGGTATTATAAGTTTGATAGGGCCAAAAAGTGTGTAACACCTCTAACTATTGGTCTTACCTACACCCACGATGTCAGGTATAAATCTTCCTATCTCGTGGAGCTGAGATGATCAAGCTATGTGTGTCCGTTCGTCCTTCTGCCTATGTAAATTTTGTAATCACGCTACAGGTCCCAATTATGTCCAAATGCTAAATTTGGTATTGGGTGAATGAATAGAGCTGAGATCCTGAAATTTAATATTGAGGTCATTATTGGTTTCTTGGCTTTACATATGGAGACTTTTAAATAGTTTTGTACACAAAAAAAAGATGTGGATCTATTGTCCCTCTTCACACCAGATCTTGGTAATCAAATGCTTTTTTCGCATTTTATGAACTTCAGGGGTAAAATAATCAAAACGTCAACAAAAAATTTTACAAATATCAATATTTTATAAAAAAAATTTATAAATTTATTAAAAAAATACAAATTTTTTAAAAAATCCACAGCGGTAGATTTTTTGGGAATTTCTTTTTTAAAAATCCACATCGGTAGATTTAAAAACTAATTTTTTAAAAATTCACATTGGTAGATTTATTAAAAAAATATTTTTAAAATAATCCACGTTTGTAGATTTATTGAAGAAAATAGTTTTAAAAAACCCACATCCCTAGATTTATTGAAAAAATAGATTTGAAAAAAAACATGTCGTTAGATTTATTGAAAAAAACAAAAAAAAAAAAATAAAAATTCATGTCGGTAGATATATTTTTAATAAATAATTTTTAAAAAATCCAGCTCCTCAACACCGGTAGATTTATTGAAAAAATAATTTCAGAGAAATGCACATTGGTAGGTTTATTGAAAAAATATTTTTTAAAAAAATCCACATCGATAGATTTATTTAAAAAATAATTTAAAAAAAATCCATTTCGATAGATTTATTTAAAAAATAATGTTTAAAAAATCCACGTTGGTAGATTAATTGAAAAAAAATTTTTAAAAATCTACGTTGGTAGATTTATTGAAAAAATAATTAAAGAAAACAAGTCAGTAGATTTATTAAAAAAAATTAATTTTCAGAAAATCCACGTCGATAAATTTATTTAAAAAATAAATTTTAAAAACTTTAAAAAATCTACGTCAGTAAAATAGTTTAAAAACTAATTTTTAAAATTTACACATTGGTAAATTTTTTAAAAAAATATATATATTTTTAAACAAATCCACGGCGGTAGATTTATTGAAAAAATAATTTTTAAAAAATCCACGGCGGTAGATTTATTGAAAAAATAATTTTTAAAAAATCCACGGCGGTAGATTTATTGAAAAAATAATTTTTAAAAAATCCACGGCGGTAGATTTATTGAAAAAATAATTTTTAAAAAATCCACGTTGGTAGATTTATTGAAAAAATATTTTTTAAAAAATCCACGTTGGTAGATTTATTGAAAAAATATTTTTTAAAAAATCCACGTTGGTAGATTTATTGAAAAAATAATTTTTAAAAAATCCACGTTGGTAGATATATTGAAAAAATAATTTTTAAAAAATCCACATTGGTAGATATATTGAAAAAATAATTTTTAAAAAATGCACGTTGGTAGATTTATTGAAAAAATAATTTTTAAAAAATGCACGTTGGTAGATATATTGAAAAAATAATTTTTAAAAAATCCAAGTCGGTAGATTTATTTAAAAAAATAATTTTTAAAAAAATCCACGTTGATAGATTTATTGAAAAAAGAATTTTTAAAAAAATCCACGTTGGTAGATTTATTTAAAAAATAATTTTTTTAATAATTTTTTTTTAGATTTATTGAAAAAATAATAATTTTTAAAAAATCCACGTTGGTAGATTTATTGAAAAAATAATTTTTAAAAAATCCACGTTGGTAGATTTATTGAAAAAATAATTTTTAAAAAATCCACGTTGGTAGATTTATTGAAAAAATAATTTTTAAAAAATCCACGTTGGTAGATTTATTGAAAAAATAATTTTTAAAAAATCCACGTTGGTAGATTTATTGAAAAAATAATTTTTAAAAAATCCACGTTGGTAGATTTATTGAAAAAATAATTTTTAAAAAATCCACGTTGGTAGATTTATTGAAAAAATAATTTTTAAAAAATCCACGTTGGTAGATTTATTGAAAAAATAATTCTTAAACATCCACGTTGGTAGATTTATTGAAAAAATAATTTTTAAAAAATCCACGTTGGTTGATTTATTGAAAAAATAATTTTTAAAAAATCCACATTGATAGATTTATTGAAAAAATAATTTTTAAAAAATTCACGTTGGTAGATTTATTGACAAAATAATTTTTAAAAAATTAACATCGGTGGATTTATTGACAAAATAATTTTTAAAAAATTAACATCGGTAGATTTATTGGAAAAATATGTTTTTAAAAAATCCACGTCGATTTATTTATTTGAAAAAAAAAATTAAAAAATCCAATTTGGTAGATTTATTGAAAAAAAATATTTTTAAAAAATCCACGTTGGTAGATTTATTGAAAAAATAATTTTTAAAAAATCCACGTTGGTAGATTTATTGAAAAAATAATTTTTAAAAAATCCACGTTGGTAGATTTATTGAAAAAATAATTTTTAAAAAATCCACGTTGGTAGATTTATTGAAAAAATAATTTTTAAAAAATCCACGTTGGTAGATTTATTGAAAAAATAATTTTTAAAAAATCCACGTTGGTAGATTTATTGAAAAAATAATTTTTAAAAAATCCACGTTGGTAGATTTATTGAAAAAATAATTTTTAAAAAATCCACGTTGGTAGATTTATTGAAAAAATAATTTTTAAAAAATCCACGTTGGTAGATTTATTGAAAAAATAATTTTTAAAAAATCCACGTTGGTAGATTTATTGAAAAAATAATTTTTAAAAAATCCACGTTGGTAGATTTATTGAAAAAATAATTTTTAAAAAATCCACGTTGGTAGATTTATTGAAAAAATAATTTTTAAAAAAATCCACGTCTGTAGATTTATTGAAAAAATAATTTTTAAAAAATCCACGTTGGTAGATTTATTGAAAAAATAATTTTTAAAAAATTCACGTCCTTTGATTTAATGAAAAATGATTTTTTAAATCCATAAAAATCCAATAATAATGATTAAAAAATCCACATCGAAATATTTATTAAAAAAAAAAAAATTAAAAAATTAGAAAAAAACGTCATCGGTAGATTTAAACCAGAAATTTATTAAAAAAAATCCAAATTGGTAGTTTTTTTTAATAATTTTAAAAAAATCCACATCAGTAGATTTATTAAAAAAATAATTTTTACAAAATCCACGTCGGTAAATTTATTGAAAAAAAATTTTTTAAATGTTTTTTTTTGCCCATCTCTGATATTTTCCAAATTATTCACATTTAAGGAATGTGATGGCCAATGCTAACCGGTTGCTGGAAATGGTAAATAAATGGGAGAAGAAGAATAAAAAACACCACCACCAACAGCAACATCCGAAATACAACCATAAAACATAAAGAATTTTGGTGATTATGTTGACGATGAAGCTGATAGCGATGGTGCTGGTGGTGGTACTCGTGGTCAAGACACCACCAAATCAGTGGTTAAGGCAACCGCAATAGACAGACAGACGTTGATCTTGTGGTGGCAAATGAAGTTTTTTCATAAAAAAACATTTCTGCAAACTAACTAACAAACTCCGAATTTGGAAGAGATCTACGCAGCATGAGAATGGCAAAAAGAGGAAGAAAAAAAATCAAAATAAACAAAAAAAAATTGGTAATAAAAGAAAGATCCCAGAAAACCAGTTAGACAGGAGAGAAGTTAGGTTTTTTTTGGTGTTGGCCAGCAACTTCACTCAAAAACGAGTTATGCTTGGAAAGATTTAAGAAGTCCAAAAAAACTCACTTTGGAATACTGCGTTAAGACTTTAAGATTGAAATCTTTTATGTTTTTTTTTGTTGGTATCAGGAAATGCGAATAAAAAAGAACTGTTCATAACCCCGGACCAAATATCAAAGAAAAGAACCCGTCTACATTGTCATAAACTTCTTTCAGCCATAATCAAAAATAACAACAGCAACACCAAAAAAATCTTGATTTAAACACGTTCCAAAGGAAAACTCACGTACTTGGGCTTCGTTTATTTTCCTCCTCCTCTTCCTCCTCGCCCTTCTCCGCCTTTCTGTTTTTATTATTTTTGTAACGAAAATTTGTTTTATTTTATGACTCATTTTGCATTCCGTTTGTCATCATTGTTTGGTTGTTTTTTTTTTTTTTTGCTTTTCTCCTTTGAGATTTGGCAAATTGTCGTGATGCCAAGGAGAGGGGGAAGTAGGGAGGTGAGGTTCTCTGGCAAATCATAAAATGCCACATATTATGTAAATTCTTGTGTCAATTTATGTTGTGGAGGGGGAAGGAAGGAAATCCCTTTCATTTCCAATTACCAATGAAATGATTTTTCTAAGAAACTTTGAAAAAGGGGTGAATATTCAACAACAATTGCTGGTAATAAATGTTGAAATGTCAAATCCTTTATTCTCAACACGTTCACCATTTTACATAAATTAAGGATTAAATGAGCTATAATATTTCCGGGTTTATTGTCACCCCTCTTTTCAGGGGAGAGGATATTTCAAGAACATAGCCGATATCTCCGACATGGATTTTTAAAAATTATTTTTTTTTAATAAATCTACCCATGTGGATTTTTTAAAAATTATTTTTTCAATTAATCTACCGACATGGATTTTTTAAAAATTATTTTTTCAACAAATCTATTGACTTGGATTTTTTAAAAATTATTTTTTCAATAATTCTACCAACGTGGATTTTTAAAAAATTATTATTTTTTTCTATGAATCTACCCATGTGGATTTTTTAAAAATTATTTTTTCAACAATTCTACTGACTTGGATTTTTTAAAAATTATTTTTTCAATAATTCTACCAACGTGGATTTTTATAAAAATATTTTTTTTCTATGAATCTACCCTTGTGGATTTTTTTAAAATTATTTTTTTCAATAAATCTACAGACGTGGATTTTTAAAAAATTATATTTTCTATAAATCTACCCATGTGGATTTTTTTAAAAATTATTTTTTCAATAAATCTACCGACGTGGATTTTTTTAAAAAATCATTTTTTCAATAAATATATCTACGTGGCTTTTTTAAAAATTATATTTTTCAATAAATCTACAGACGTGGATTTTTAAAATTATTTTTTCTATTAATGTGCCAACCTGGATTTTTTAAAAAATATTTTTTTCAATAATTTTACCAACGTGGATTTTTAAAAAATAATTTTTTCAATAATTCTACCAACGTGGACTTTAAAAAAATATTTTTTCAATAATTCTACCAACGTGGACTTTTAAAAAATTATTTTTTCAATAATTCTACCAACTTGGACTTTAAAAAAATTATTTTTTCTATAAATCCACCCATTTGGATTTTTTAAAAATTATTTTGTTCAATAAATCTACAAACGTGGATTTTGTTTTAAATTATTAATAAATCTACTGACGTTGATTTTTTAAAAATTATTTTTTTTCAATAAATCTACCGACGTGCATTTTTTTAAAAATTATGTTTTTAATAAATCTACCGACGTGGATTTTTAAAAAATTATTTTTTCAATATATCTACTGACGTGGATTTTTTTAAAATTATTTATTCAATAAATCTACCGACGTGTATTTTTTAAAAAAAATATTTTTTCAACTAATTTATTAACGTCGATTTTTTTAAAAAAAATATTTTTTCAATAAATCAACCGCCTTGGATTTTTCAAAATTCAAAATTTTTTTTTTAACAAATCTATCGACGTGGACTTTTTAAAAATTATTTTTTCTATAAATCTATCGACGTGAATTTTTTAAAAATTATTTCTTCAAAAAATCCACCGTTGTGGATTTTTTTAAAAATATTTTTCCAATAAATCCACATCGGTTGGAGTTTTGAAAAATGTATTCTATTTTTTATATAACATCTTAGATTTTTTTAAAAATTATTTTTTCAAAAAACCTAAAAATTTGGATTTTTTAAAAAAACTACTTTTTCAATAAATCTGCCGACGTGGATTACTAATAATAATCAGAGAGAACTTGCGGAGGTCTTTTTCATAGAAGACCTGAGCGTCTCCTTCATGGAAGACGTGGGCGACTTCTTCAGAGAAGACTTGAAGATCTTCTTATAAAAGACTTGGAGATCTTCTCATAGAAGACCTGTTTGTCTTATAAAAGATCTGTATGTCCTCTAATAGAAGTCATGTAGGTCTTATAGAAGACCTGTAGAACATTTTATAAACGACCTGTAGGACTTCTTGTAGAATACCTGTAGGTCTTCTTATAGAATACCTGTAGGCCATGTTATAGAAGACCAGTAGGTCTTATTATAGAATACCTGCATGTCTTTTTAGAGAAGCCCTAAAGTACTAATTGTAGAAGATCTGTAGGTCTTTTGAAAGAATACTAGAAGAAGGTCGTCTTGTAGAGGACTAAAAGAGGATCTTCTTACAGAAGACCATATATCTTCTTATGGAAGACCTGAAGGTCTTCGTTTAGAAGAACAAAAGCTTTTTTATAGATGACAAGATAGTCTCTTATAGACGTCCATAGATAGATGGTCTTCCTGTAAGTCTTCTCATAGAAGACCGGAAGTCTTTGTATATAGAAGACCATCGTTATTTCCCCTTTTTTGTTTGTTTGTTAATTATAATTGCAATGAAAAGAAATGTTCCTTTTGAAGTCAAAGATCTATTTGAGATGTGGAAAGAATGTTATCTATGACTCTGCTGCTGCCACCGCTGATGATGGTCATTATTTTATGACAGTCTGTCTGTCTGTCTACGATTTGGTTTTATTGTGGCATTTGTTTTTCTCCACTCCACTCCATTGATGTTGACGAAACACTTTCACTACATAAAAGTCGTCTTGTTTTGCCATGTTTTTGGCTTTTTTTTATTTTTCTTTCATCTCCACATCATTTTTGAATGGCATCTGGAAATGACTTAGAAATGAAATGCCACCAAATTGCAGATTAAGGTGTGTTGGCTGGCTTCTGCTTCATTCAGCCATCGAAGCGCGTTGCTTTTTTTTGGGTTTCAAGTTTGGGTGAGAACGTTTTTTTATTTCAGTTTTTCTGTGCTTGTATTTAGTTTATCTTTGCATCACACTTTGAACAATGCCCAAACGATGAAGAAAAAAATCTCATTAAGTCAACAATGAAAAATAAAACACAATTTAAGAAAATAATGAAAGAAAAAAATGCTTGGCTTTGGGGGAAATTTTGCGGTCACATCAAAACATATGTAGCTGTTGAGATTTGCTTTTAATTTTTGATGTAGAAAAAGAAAAGAGAAAATATGCCTTTTTTGATTTTTTTTTGAATTCATTTAAAAATGAAAATTTAGCATTTATGTGTGGTAATATATAAAAAGACTTGGAGACAATTAAATTAAATATTTTTTATTTTTATGGAAGTCATTTTTTGAGGCTTTGGACTGGGTTCTTCTCCTTTAACCTAAAGGAGTGGTAACTTTATTTGGTGAGATGAAAAAACTGCAACCATCTTCAGACTGCTGTCATTTCTAGGCCACTCGTCCGACAGCTGTTAAAATTATTCCAGTGACAGCTCATTATATTGTTTACAAGCGCACAAAAGCATTTTGGTGAGAATTTTCCAGAAAAAAAGTTATTCGTGATTGAATTCAAGCGTGATTTCTCTACATTTGACTGGAAAATCACAAGTGGCTATCGTTAGGGCACTCCAGCATTTAAATGTGAATAAATCTTTTGTGTCTCGTAGCATCGCTCGTTATCGTGATACTGGTAGCGTAGCCCGACGTCAAAGAAGTGGACGAAAGAAAACAGCAACATCAGCAGAAATGGTTCGAAAAGTAAAGAAGCGACTTGATCGAAACCCGCGACGCCGCGTGGCCGATAAATGGCTTGTGAGCTGAACATATCGCTATATTCCATTCGGCAAATATTGAAAAACGACCCATTGAAATTCCAAAAAGTGCAAGAACTTACACTGCATCGGAAAGAAAATAGACGCAAAAGAGCTAAAGAGTTGCTTGGCTTGGCCGAAAGTGGTGAACTGTCGAATTTGGTTTTCTCCGATGAGAAAACATTCGTTGTCCAGCAGTTTGTAAACAAACAAAATGATCGCCAAAGAGGTCAGCTGAAAATGTGTACCTTCGTTTGGCCACCAGAACTCAAGCGCCGGCCATGGTGATGGTGTGGGCCGCCATAACAACCGATGGTCGCTCCCCGCTCGTATAATTCGTGGCATCAGACCAGAGATACCCAACTGCTGGACAACGAATATGTTCTCATCGGAAAAAACCAAATTCGGCAGTTCACCACATTCGGCCAAGAGAAGCCGAATATTATTGCGAAAATATTCGAGAGGGTGTATTAAAGCCTTTGGCACGCAAACCTTTTGGCCGCAGACTTTCGACATTCCAACAGGACTCAGAACCATCGCCATCAGCTCGCACCACCCAAGAATGGTTGCAAAATGAGGTTCCTCGCTTCATTTCCAGCACACAATGGCCACCAAAATCCCCGGGCACCAATCCGTTGGACTATTGTGTCTGGAGAATTTTAGAAAGCAAGGTTGGCACTAAAAAATACTAAAATGTCGATCACCTCCAGCAAGCGCTACGCCGGGAATGGGCCAAAATACCGCAGAGCAACATTGGGGCAGCGTGTAAAACTGTTTCATTGGCCGTTTGAAGGCCATAATTCCTGTCAAAGGTGACAAATTCGAACAATTGTAAATTTATTCTAAGATTTGATGGCATTTCCGACATTTTTTGCTTTCATTCAATAAAATTAAGAAAAAAAAAAAATATGTACGTTGGGCCGGGCCGAACTTTGAATACTCCTTCACCATTTGAAATGAATTTGATAATTCTCAAACACAATAAAATCCGTGAAAAATTCTGTTAAAATTTTAAAAATACCGAATGTAGCTTTTACATTAGGGTCTATACGACGACATGGACCTGCATGGGTAGCTTTTGTCATAAGCCATTACAATATACAAATGCGAAACTTAAAAAATCAGTGAATAATGTAGCTAAAATCATTAAAATACCGAATATCGGGAGGCACAGTTATATGGGGGCTATACGAAGACTTAGACCTGCACAAACAATTTTCTGTCATAGGCTGTAGTATCCACTACGAACATCAAATACCAAGTTTGAAACAATTCCGATGAATATTGTCGCAAAAATCATAAAAATACCGAATATCGGGAGGTACTGTTATATGGGGACTATACGAAGACTTGGACCTGCACAGACAATTTTCTGTCTTAGGCTGTAGCGTCCATTTTGAACTTCAAATGCCAAGTTTGAAACAATTCCGATGAATATTGTCGCAAAAATCATCAAAATACCGAATATCGGGAGGTACCGTTATATGGGGGCTATACCAAAACGTGGACCTACATGGCCCATTTTCAATACCAAAAGTCCTGCAGACATAGGATACATTTGAGTAAAATCTTATCATTCTACTTTATTTCGTTCGGTAGCTAGAGTGATTTCCACAGACGGACTATCGGGTGGACATCGCTAAATCTACATAGAATTTTGTGCTGATCAAGAATATATATACTTTGTGGGCTCTAAAATTTATATTTTTAGGTGTTACAAACGGAATGACAAACTAAATATACCCTCCATACAGGGTGGAGGGTATAAAAATGTAGAAATTATGGCGTTTGATTTTGGTGTATGTATGGTATTTTTTTAATTCTGAAATTAGATTTTTGGATTACTGATGGTATCTGTGTTTGAGATTTGGCGATGTTTGGTAGATGCGACCTAAATTTTACGAAAAGTACTAAATGGCACTAAATTGGGTGAGGAAAAAATCGGATGCTAATTTTGGATTCTGTGAGTATTTTGGTTATTATTTTATATTTGTGGGAGACATTTAAAAAATAATTTGTTGAGGTTTTGGGCTGGTTTCTCTACCTTTTCCCTAAAGGACAGGTACCTTTATATAGTCTTTAGAAGACGTCTGGAAAGAAATTCCAGCTAATAGCTTCTTTAGAACTGTCTTTTGTTAAAAGTACATCTAAGAAACGTCTGTCTATAGCAAAAAACTGCGCCATCTATATACCAAGGTCTTCAAGGAATTCAGACAAAAATTGTGACGCGTGCAAATATTACAATAGGTTTCAATTTTTTTTTTTTTGACAAATCAATTTTTTTCTTATCCATTTAATGACAGCGGAAACAATTAACCATCTCATTGCGTTCGTTCCAATCTTGGTTAAATACCTGTTTTTTCTCTTCTTTCAAATTCAACAAATTTCAGTACTCCAAATAATATTTCAATCTCTATATAAATTTTAAAACTCCATTCACACGTTCTGTTTCTACTCTGACATAAATGATCAAAAGAAGCCCTTGAACTTTTTTTATTCATTTTGGAGTATTTTTTCACACTGTCTTTTTTTAATAAATGTTATTGACAATGGGTCTCCACGCCCCACGAAAATAAAGACAAGACACACAAAGACACAACCCACAAGACATTTGGCAAATTATAGGGTATTTACGGTTGTTATTTTTCACATAAGTATTTTAAGCAGAACTAAAGAGCATTTTAATGGTGGTCACTTTTGGACAATGGAAACATTTGTTGGAGACCACGAATAAAAAAAAAAATAAATAAATAAATCTGAAGTGTAGCCCAAGACAGCCCGGAGCAAAAAGAATCGCAGCGAAATAGAGTTGAATGACATTTACAATGGTCACAAGATAAGACAGCCATTGGAATATTTGAAGGGTGTAAAATGGAGGTAAATTAAATAAATTCGTCAGAATTCTGAACTAAATTTGAAAATATTAAATAAAATAGTTATAATTATAATTATGATACGTATAATTATAATATTAATTATAATTATCGAAGACCTCATTCAGGTCTTCGATGAAGGAGAAGACCTTCTTCAGGTCTTCCATGACGAAGAAGACCTTCTTTAGGTCTTCTACTAGGAAGACCTTTTTTCAGGTCTTCAACGAGGAAGCTCTTCTTTAGGTCTTCTTCTAGGAAGACCTTCTTTAGGTCTTCCATGACGAAGAAGACCTTCTTTAGGTCTTCTACTAGGAAGACCTTCTTTAGGTCTTCCATGGACAGAAGACCTTCTTCAGGTCGTTTATGGACAGAAGATCATCTTGAGGTCGTTTATGGACAGAAGATCTTCTTCAGGTCGTCTATGGACAGAAGATCTTCTTCAGGTCGTCTATGGACAGAAGACCTTTTGCAGGTCGTCTATGGACAGAACCTTTTTCTTGGTCTTCTATGACATAGAAAATAAAGAAGACCTACTTCAGGTCTTCTATAAGGAAGAAAGCCTCCTTCAGGTCTTGCATTAGAAGACGATAGAAGATCTTCTGGCCTTCTATGAGAATAATTTTTGGTCGACTAAAAGAAGACCTTCTGGTCATCCATAATAAGAACATTTGGTCTTCCAAGAGAAGACCGTTTTTGTCTTCTATAAAGAGGTCTGTTCTACAGAAGTCCTTCTACAGAAAACCTTCTGGTCTTCTTTGAGGAGAAGGCCTTCAGGTCTTCCTTAAAGAAAAGACCTTTTGGACTTCTTTAAAAAGAATACCTTATGGTCTTCTGTAAGAAGGAGACCTTTTTGGTCTTCTCAAAGAAACAGGCCTTCAGGCCTTGTATAAGAAGAAGAAGACCTTCTGGTCTTCTTTTAGTAGAAGATCATGTGGTGTTCTTTTAGAAGAAGGTCTTTTGGTCTGGAGACCTTTTGGTCTTCTCTAAGAAGGATATCCTCTGGCCTTCTATAAGAAGAAGTCGTTCTGGTCTTTTTTAGTAGAAGATCTTCTGGTGTTTTTCTAGTCAGAAGACTTCTGTTCTTCTATAAGAAGACCTGTTAGAAGTCTTTGAGTCTTCTCTAAGAATACCTTAGGGTCTTCTATATTTAGATTTTAAGGTCTTCTATAAGAAGAACTTGTGGTCTTATCAAAGAAGACCCTTTTTTCCATAAGAAGATATTTCGGTATTCGATAAGAAAACCGTTTTGTATTCTTTGAGCAAACCTTCTAGTTTTCGATAAGAAGGCCGTTTTTTCTGCCATTAGAATTTTTGGACTTTATTTAGGAAGAAATTTTGGTCTTCTGAAAGAAAAACTCTTTGTCTACCATACGAAAAACTTCTATTGAGGAACCTTCAGGACTTCTATGAAGAACACCTCCTTCAGGTCTTCTGTGGGGGAAGACCTCCTTCAGGTCTTCTATGGGGGAAGACTTTCTTCAGGTCTTCTATGGGGGAAGACCTCCTTCAGGTCTTCTATGGGGGAAGACCTCCTTCAGGTCTTCTATGGGGGAAGACCTCCTTCAGGTCTTCTATGGGGGAAGACCTCCTTCAGGTCTTCTAGGGGGGAAGACCTCCTTCAGGTCTTCAATTGAGAAGACCTTCTTTAGAATTTATGGGGAAGACCTCTTGTAGGTCTTCTATGAGAAGAACTCTTATAGGCCTTCTATGAAAAAATCTCCTGTAGGTCTCCTCTGGCGAAGATCCTCTTCACATTTTCTATGACGAAGACCTTCTTCAGGTCTTTTGTGAAATAGACCTTCTTCAGGTTTTCTATAAAGAAGACCTCAAGGTAACCCATAAAAATACGTTTTGGTCTTTTTGAAAACCACCTTCTTCCTGCCTTCTATGACGAAAACCTCCTTTAGATCTTCCATGGGGTCTCATTCAGGTCTTCCACGGAAAGAGGGTGTCATTTAGGTCTTACATCAGAAGAAGATCTACTTCGGGTTTTCCATGGTCTTTAAGATCTTTCATGAAAAGAAAACCTCCAGGTCTTCTATGAAGAAGACCTCCAGGTCTTCTATGGAGAAGATTTCCAGGTCGTTTATGGAGAAGACCTCCAGGTCTTACATCAGAAGAAGATCCACTTCGGGTTTTCCATGGTCTTTAAGGTCTTTCATGAAAAGAAAAGCTCCAGGTCTTCTATTCAAAAGACTTCCAGGTTTTCTATGGAGAAGATTTCCAGGTCGTTTATGGAGAAGATATCCAAGTCTTCTATGGAGAAGACCTCCAAGTCTTCTATGGAGAAGACCTCCAGGTCTTCTATGGAGAAGACCTCCAGGTCTTCTATGGAGAAGACCTCCAGGTCTTCTATGGAGAAGACATTCAGGTCTTCTATGGAGAAGACCTCCATATGGAGAAGACCTCCAGGTTTTCTATGGTCTTCGATGAAGAAGACCTCCAGGTCTTCTATGAAGAAGAACTCTTCAATAAGAAAATCTCCTAGTCTTCTATAAGGCAATCTCTTGGTCTTAGAAAAGAAGAATTTGTGGTCCTCTATGAAGTATTTTAGTCTAATGTGGGACCTTTCAGTCTTCTATGATAAGACCTATCGGTCTTGAATGAAGAAGATTTTCACGTCTTCTATAAGAAGTCTGTCTATTGTGGTCTTTTGCAAACAAACTTTTTTAATATTTTTTTATTTTCGTTATTAAATTTTTTACATTTTATTTATTTTAATTCTAATATTTATCTTTGTTAATCCATTTTCAGATATTTCGGAATAATTTGCGAATGTAAAATAACATCCACTTCTCTTCAATTCAGGTGAGTAATAAAATTATTAAACAATAATTTCCATTCAATTAGTTACCAAACTCTCTCAAGCATTTAGCTCATCCTAAAAGTATGCTTTCTTCGTTGTAACAAGTTGGCTGGCTAATAACAATTTATTTCGCAATCTCTTCCGGTAACTCAATATATTCCAAATGTTTTTTGTTCTAATATTCTAAAATGAAATCATATCAAAATCTTTTGGCCAAAACCAAATGTTGGTTTTTAATTAAAAATATGGATGTTATCCTGTCTATGACAACAATGCATATCGTTGTAAATACATGTACATGCATACATGTGTGTGTGTGTGGAATGGGAACTAGGATATTTGTGAATGTAAGCAGTGGCAACTCAATTTCGTTGTCAGCACTTTTTTTGTGCTGGGAGTTAGTAATTGATGGACACATTGTTAACATGCAACTGACATATTTTTGATATGTGGACAAGAGTTGGGAAAGATAAAAACTGACCCTAGAATTGTGGGAAATAGATTGTAAATTAAAAATGTTAAATTTTTAGAAATTTTATAAAACGGGAAACTAAAAATCAAAATCGATCAAAGGACATTGGGTTTTAATATTTTTTAAAGACTATTTCTGAAGGGGTATTCGACGTGAATGTCGCCGAGCTGAGTCAATCTAACTATGTATGTCCATCTGTCTGCCCACGTTAATTTGTAATCACTCTACAGGTTGCAATTATGGCCCGATCTTCATGAAATTTAGAATAGAGGTGGGGCTAGAGACAGAACATAACCTTATTGCTTTTGGAGATGATCGCATAATATTTAGGGGTTGAAATGGACCAACAACTAAAAAAGTTCCAGATTTTCCAGCCGTTATAAAGGCCACAATTAGAAACCGAAGGACACGAAATCTTGAATGAAATTAGAGTGTAGCACAGCGGGTAGTACGGACGACAACTTTTGTGTGAAAAAAAGTCTACCGAAACGCTTAAAATAACTTGCAGACAAAATTCAAAATACTCAAAGGCTTACATCTGGCCTTTTTATTCTGTTTCGTGGACGAATATAGCCGAATATCGTAGAGAAGCAAATCATATAGATGAGACTAAATTTGGAAATGAAGGGGGGCCTCTTGCTTTTGGTGACGATCGCAAAATAGGGGTTTAAATGGACCAAAAACAGAAACAATTTCCTGATCACACAATTGAAACCAATCAAATGTTCATGATAAAAAAGCTAAGGGTAATATCTGGACAGTGCTCTATGATATAACTTCAAAAGCGAAATCTTTCAAAATGGATTTGAAGATGAGGCTGCTTCTAACATATTGTAGTGTTGTAGGGTATTACATGGTCGGCCCCGCACGGCTATAGCCTTTTCTTACTCGTTAAATAATATTTTTAATTAATTATTAGAAAGCTTTTTAAGATTTATATTCAAGGATTATGAGAGCCTTTATTGTATTTTTTTTTTTTAATATTTTTGCAAGGATTATTGGAATATTTACGTGGATCTTTTAGAGAATATTTTCCCAAGGATTTTAAAGCCTTCAAGGAGGATTTTTAATGAGTATTTCTCAAGTATAATTATACATTTCATTGAATACTACTAGATTTTGTAACGGAATATTTATTTAAGAATATTTGAAGGGCTCACAGCTATACCGAACTAAGTCATAAAAACATAATTCAAAGATATTTAGAGGTAAAGTAAATGCACTGCCATTAATTTCTGGAAGGAATATTGTAGTCTACCAAAAGAAAATTTAAAAGTGTATATTCAAAATTAACTAATGATATTAATTTAAAATAAAAATAATTTAAATATATTACTAAAAAATATTCAAAAACAAAAAAAATCTACTTTGGTTCAATATTACTCTGAATAAAATTTCAAGGTTGAATAGCTAAAGCGAACCAAGTCAAAAAAATAAAATAAAGTGTTCGTTATATGAGTAGATATAGTTGACTTTAGCGATTAATTTCCCACTATTTTCGGAGTTTTATTTTAAGTCATGTCTTGCATTGGCGGCTGGCAGCTGCGGGTGCTTCTATTTCAATTGACAATCATTGTGATTTTTTAGGAAAATAAAATAAATTCATTAAAAAAAATAATAAATGTATGTTAACAAGGACAAAGGAAAATTTAAAGTTTCAACTAGGTAATAATAAGAAGGTAAATTCATGCAATTATATGTTTACATTTTTATATCCTCCACCATAGTATGGAGGGTATATTACGTTTGTAATTCCGTTTGTAACACCTCGAAATATACATTTTACATTTCTTGATCAGCATAAAATTCTATGTCGATTTAGCGAGGTACGTCCGGCTGTCCGTCTATCCGTCTGATCGTCTATGGAAATCACTCTAGCATCCAAACGAAATGAAGTAAGTTGACAAAAATTTACTCAATTTGTGTTTTGTCTGCAGGACTTTTGGTATTGAAAATGGGCCATGTAGGCCCACGTCTTCGTATAACCCCCATATAACGGTACCTCCCGATATGCGATATTTTGATGATTTTACCGACATTATTTACCGGAACTATTTCAAATTTAGTATTTGAAGTTCGTAATGAACACATACTACAGCCTATGACAGAAAATTGTCTGTGCAGGTCCACGTATTCGTATAGCCCCTAATATACATACATTCGGCTACATTTGGTATTTTTAGGATTTTAATAGAATTTTTAATGGATTTTAATTTTTTGAAAATTGCCAAATTTGTACCAAATGGTGGAGGGCATTCAAAGTTCGGCCCGGCCGAACTTACTGCTTTTTTACTTGTTTTTTTTTTTTAAGTTATGCATTTGACAACATCTCATTGTCAAAATGTATAATTATAAATCCATTGTACATATAAATCAGAGATGGGAATCTGCTTTCTAGGCAGGGAAATTTGACAGATTAAATTACACAAAATGCAGGGATGGATATGCTTATTTAAAATGACTTTACCTTCTTAATTTTACCATAGTTTCAACAAATATTTACACATAAAACATTCGTCATTTCCGTCTTCATCATTTTTGGGGCTGTCAAATATTCCCCATCTTCATTACTGGAAAAATCACTAGCACTGCTATTATTACTATCCATTTATAGAAAACACTGATTTTTTTTAATATAGCTGAAAACTGAACGACAATAAACACGTGCTCACTAATAGTACTGATTCAAAGTGAAACACACTGACTTGGTTCATTGTTGCTTTGAAAAAAGTCGAAAATCGCAGCCGTTGACTTAGTTTTTTTTACCGTTATCTTTGGAACGAAACACTTTTTGACATTGTGCTTTACAGAGTAAACAGAGTTTCCATATACGGGGACATTGGCACTAATTTCGGCATTTTTTATTTTTCATGACTTGGTTCGGTATAGCAGTGAGCCCTCCATTTGTATACCATATTGTATTCCTTCCAAATGGAGCAGGATACTAAAAGTTCGGCCCGTGCGAACTTAGCTACTTTTGATTTGTTTTTTTTTTATATTATTTAAAGCCTTTCAATTCGACATTTAAAGATTTTTTAAGAATTCTTAGATGGATTTTTGTAAAATTATTTTTTCAAGGACTTACCACAAAAGAATATTTAGAGCCTTTAACTTAAATTTTTAAAAAAATATTTTTTCAAGAATGGTTGGAAATTTTAACGTGCTAGAATTTTTTTTTTAGGACTACTGGAGCCATTAACATGGATTTATTTAATGGACTACTTGAGTAATCATCTCTAATTTTTAGATGAATTTGTTTTTAAGGATTATTATAGAGAATTTTTAATTAATATTCTTTTACTGTGAATTTTTATACCCTCAGCCATATGGTTACAGGGTATATATAATTAGATACTGCCTCATTGAAATAGCTGTCTTAGACCCTAGATTGCTTTGGATTATACCCAAAGGACATTTGGACTCGATCTAAGGATGTTTGTCCATCCGTCTATCTGGGTGGTTGGCACGATAACTCTCGAAGGAAGTATCTGATTTGGTCCAAACTTGGTACATCGTAATATTATTTTCGAACTTAGAGCGAGTTCGGTACCTTCTGGTACCTTAAAAGTTCAAAATTTTCATAGAATATAATTTATGTCATATAGGTTCAAAATTTTGAATAATTATAACACTCATAAGGTGCGAAAAAAGCTTGTGATTCACTTCAAATTCCACACATCCCAATTTTTTTTACTTTCACATGATCTGCTGTGAAGATGGTATATATCGCCCCCATCCTTCTGGTATCTCCCCCACAATGGGTCAAAATTTTGAATATTAATGAAGCTCATAAAATGCGAAATGATCACCCGATTCTCTTCGAACTCGACACATTCCTATATTTCTATCAGCAAAAGATCTGGTATGAAGATAGAACATGTCCGACCATTTCTTATGTTACCTCCCCCAAAAAGGTTCAAAGTTTTGAATAAATAAAACGACCATAAAATCTCATTATTTCTACTAATACAAGATCTGCTGTGAAAATGGAATATATCGGTCCACTCCTATTGGAACCTCTCACACAAAATTTTTTAAAATTTAACATCTGTGAAGCTTATAAAACTCGAAATTAACATCCTATTTCATTCAGACTTGGTACTTATCTATTTTTTCATCAACACAGGATCTGTAATGCAGAGGTAGATATCGGACCATTTCTTCTGGTACCTCCCTCACATAGAGTTCAGAATTTGAAAATCAAAACGCTCAAAAAAGCGAAATAATCAGCCAACTCTCTCCAGATGATATATATCTGCGAACCCCTTCTGGTACCTCACTTAGAAAGGGTCACAATTTTCAGTAATTTTATCCGTCATAACTTGCGAAACAAGGCAGCGATTCTTAAGAACTAAATACTTCTCTCAACCAGAAACCTGGGATGAATATGGAATTTATGATGGCATAAAATTGGATACACATTTTCGATGTTCTTGTAATTTTGTCCAACCAATATTTGTATCTCTTTTAGATGAGTTATTGAAACGAAATACTTCGGTCGACTATATTTGGTAACTCAGGAACATTTTAACGTTTTCTAAAAATTATCACATATAAAGTGAACGAAGTAGTCGCTATATAATCCAAACCTGGCACGTCGCAATATTTATATCATATTTATTTAGGGCCGATACGAAGTGGACAATATTGGCCAATTTCTTCGGAACTTACTCCATAAGGGGTTAAACATTTGAATAATCATAAAAGAAGTCAAAATATATTTAAATAATCGAGCATTTGTTAATACATCTGTTGGCAAAACCGACTAATATTTTTTAATTTTTTTTTTTAAATATTTAACGCAGCTTTTTAAAAATATTATTTAAATACAAATTTTTGAAAATATTATTCAAGGACTATCTGTGTTGCAGGAATATAAATTTGTGGATCAATATATCCACCCTTCCGGACTTTTCATATTTTTATACCCTACACCACAAGGAGGTCAGGGTATTATGTCTTTGTGCATTTGTTTGTAACATGGAGAAGAAAGCGAGATAGACCCATAGTTACTTTTGAGGATCTCCCTAGAATCACTTTCTGAGTTGATTTATGCATGTCAGTCCGTTTGTCCGTCCGTCCGTCCATGTATTCTTGTGAACAAAATGCAGGTCGCATTTATTATCCGATTGAGATGAAATTTTGCAAACAACATTTTTTTGGCCCAAGGACGAACCCTATTGAAATTGGAGATAATCGGTAAAAATTTAGATATAACTCCCATATATATCTTCGTCCGATTTGCCTTTTATTGTGCACCAAACGTGTAATATCAGCCCGAATAGTATGGAATTTTGCACATACAACCAAATTTTGCCAAAGTATGCCAAATTTTATTGAAATCGGTTCAGATATAGCTATAGCTCCCATATATATTGTTCGTCCGATTTGTTATTTTTGTCCTCCGCAGCCGTAGTATGCACTCTGTAACAAGAATATTTGGGGAAATATATCAAATGCAGCTCAGAAATACCTTTGCTAAATTTTATCGAGATCGGTTCAGATTTGGATATAGCTCCCATATATAACATCGTCCGATTTACCTTTTATTGTGCATTAAACGTCTAATATTTGCCCAAATGGGATGGAATTTGGCACATACGACCGAATTGAGTCTAGAAGGTAGTATGCCAAATTTAGTGAAGATCGGTTCAGATATAACTATAGCTTCCATATTTACTGTTCATCCGATTTTTTATATTTGTTACCCACAGCCGTAATATGCACTCCGTAACAACGATATTCAGGGAAATATATCAAATACAGCTCAGAAATATTTTTGCCAAATTTTATCGAGATCGGTTCCGATTTGGATATAGCTCCCATATATATTTTTATCCGATTTGAAAGCAATTTCGCACCAAATGGGCAATACAAGTCCGAATTTAAAAGATACAAATGCTTCGGCATATTTAGTCCTTTGAATATTAAATTATAATCATAATCATAGCGTGTATGATTAAATTCTCCCATAAAAACTTTTAATTGTTACGTGGAGCTCTACTAAATTAGCAATGTGGTGTAGGGTATCAAAAAGTCGGCCCGCCCGACTTTAGGACTTTCTTTATTGGTTTCTTACTCTTTTTTTGCGTTAAATTTTGTCTATTTCCCTCTGTCGTAATACCAAACTCCAATCAACTTCAAATGGCTTAGTGCTTTCCTTAGATTCATAGCTTATCTGAAAATAAACAGATTTCATTTGCTGTGGCTTTGTTGAAAGATTCCCCTCATTCAAAACATCATCTGAGGGAAAAATCGCATGTCATTTTTCGGAAAAAAAGAAAAACTTAAGACACAAACGAAACATCAAAGACCGAAAATGAAAAAACCACGCTGACACGAAAACCCCAAAAAAAAAGAAAACGAACTAAAGGAAAAGAAAAACTGAAATTTGCAACAATTGTTGCAACAATGACGAGCGACATGACGCTTCTTCATATTCATCATCATCATGACAAGGCATGATCTGCGAGACACTAAAGTGTGGCATGCAATCCCACGTCAATGACTCCAACAAGTCCCCGGTTGGCAGGGAGGGCATCTTCTCTGATGTCTTGTTGTTGTTGTTTTTACAGAGGTTGGCTGCTGCATTTACGCCCTCCAATGTCTAAAGAAATATTAAAAACTATAAAACTCCGAAACAACAACAAAAAATGCACTGCTGTGCTGAGTTGCATGACTCCCTGGTTTGTGGGGTGGCAGGCAGTCAGTGGCAACAACTGCTCGCTTGGAGTTGATGAAAGTCAAACAAAATTCGTTTCTTTTTTTGTTTTGCTATCAAAAAATAAACAAAGCAACAACAACAACGACAATTTGGTAGCAATTCGTGACATGATGCTGCACATTTGTCTCCTCCGAGATGGAAATGGAATCGGTTTTGGAAAGCTTAATGCGTGTTCTTAGTTTACGCTGCGAAATTGTCATTTAAAACCCTGTGAAGTTGGCTATCTCAATTTACGATTTTCTGCCACTGGAGGGTGGAGGGGGAGGAGGGGAATTGCCATTTGTTTATTTTTTTCCTGCTTAGAATAAGTTGTGTGAGGACATAATTTATTGGATGGAATCCTTTTAGGATTGAGTGGCATATTTACGAAATCATTGCTGTGGAAAAATAAAAATACAGGGTGCGATAAAAAAAAAAACTGCAACAAAGTCAAACGCCATAATTTTACATATTTTTTTGAATGAAACCAAAAAATGTCGGAAATAGCATCAAATTTTAGAATAAATTTAGATTTGTTCGAATTGATCACCTTTGGCACGAATTATGGCCTTCAAACGGCCAATGAAACCGTCACACGCTGCCCGAATGTTGCTCTGCGATATTTTGGTCCATTCTTGGCTAAGCGCTTGCTTGAGGTGATCGACACTTTGTTATTTTTTAGTGCCAACCTTGCTTTCTCCAAATACTCCAGACACAAAAGTCCAACGGATTGGTATCCGAAGATTTTGGTGGCCATTGTGCGCAGGAAATGAAGCGAGGAACCACATTTTGTAACCATTCTTGGGTGGCGCGTGCTGAGTCTTGTTGGAATGTCCAAGGTCTGCGGCCAAAATGTTTGCGTGCCCAGGGCTTTAATGCACCCTCCAGCATATTTTGGCGATAATATTCGGTATTTATTCTGATGCCACCATGGTTGATTAATACGAGCGGAGAGTGACCATCGGCCGTTATGGCGGCCCACACCAGCACCATGGCTGGCGCTCGAGTTCTGGTGGCCAACCGAAGCTACACATTTTTAGCTGACCTCTTTGGCAAGCGCCGATCACACGATAATTTTGTTTATTTACAAACTGCAAGACAACGAACGTTTTCTCATCGGAGAAAACCAAATTCGGCAGTTCACCACTTTCGCCCAAGCGAAGCAACTCTTTAGCTCTTTTGAGTCCATCTTCCATTTCCATTTCAATGGCTTTATCCCTCATTTTTCAATATTTGCCGAATTTCGAATATTGCGATATATTCAGCTCACGAGACATTTTTCGGCCACTGCGACCCTGCTTTCGTTGAAGTCGCTTCTTTGCTGTATTTGATATATTTCCTTGAATATCGGTGTTATGGAGTGCATATTATGGTTGTCGGTAACAAATATAACAAATCGGATGAACAATATATATGGAATCTATAGCTATATATGAACCGGTCTTCACCAAATTTGACACACTAGCTTCTAGATTCAATTCGGTCGTAAGTGCCAAATTCCATCTCATTTGGGCAAATATTAGACGTTTGGTGCACAATAAAAGGTAAATCGGACGAAGTTATATATGGGAGATATATCCAATTCTGAACCGATCTCGATAAAATTTGGCAAAGATATTTCTGAGCTGTATTTCATATATTTCTCTGAATATCGTTGTTACGGAGTGCATATTACGGCTGTGGGTAACAAATATAAAAAATCGGATGAACAATATATATGGGAGCTATAGCTATATCTGAACCGATTTCGATCAAATTAGGCCTAATGTGGGTGTATATGCAAAATTCCATAATATTCGGGCTGATATTACACGTTTGGTACACAATAAAAGGCAAATCGGACGAAGATATATATGGGAGCTATATCTAAATTTTTACCGATCATCGCCAAGCAAATGATCTGTCCAAATTTTCATCTGGATCGGGCAATAAATGCGACCTGTACTTTGTTTACAAAAATACATGGAGAGACGGACGGACGGACATGCATAAATCGACTCAGAATGTGATTCTATGCAGATCATCAAAAGGAACTATGGGTCTATCTCGTTTCCTTTTGCCTGTTACAAACAAATGCACAAAGACATAATACCCTGACCACCTTGTGGTGTAGGGTATAAAAATAAACAAAATAAATATTTGAACTGTCTTTATAACTGGAGGATGAGACCACCACTTTTCTTTCTTCCACTTAGTTGATTACATGATCCTTAGAGGCTTCAGTATCCAAAAGTCTTCAGCTCATCCCCAAAATTTGGAAAATATTTGCCAAAAATTCCATAGTTGTGGTTCATGGTGTCATATTTCCAATACCCCTGCATGATTCCTGTAACTTCCTTCTTTGTTTTTTCTTCAAAATTTGCACCTCTATTTTCCCCTCTATTTCATCACGAAGCCACGAAAGGAGTGTAAAACTCCCGCTTTCGATTTGAAAACGTGTTGCATAAACATTTTGTTTTTCGTTGATTTTTTCTCCATTGAAGCAATGTGATTTGTCTTCCTTCAAATATTGCTATTGTTATTGTTATTTTTGTTGGCTCAAAGAGATAAATTACTAGGTTTACTGCCTCAACTTCCATGGATAAAGGCATTCATTAGCCAGCTCCCTTTGTAATATCCTCTTCATGGCAGACGAGTAGCATCAAATGGCAGATGACAGCCGGAGCAAGACTTCCTGATGCAACTCCAAGATAGATGGCTTGTTGCAGTATTTATATAAGTTTCCTAGGAGATGGGGGTGGCAAGAAAACAAAGGCTTTGTGTGTTCAAATCAAAAAAAAAAAAATAAAAAGAAAAAATAAATAAATTCCAATTAGTAGTGGAAACAATTTTCCAAGATCCGCGTTAATAGAGTCACAACAAATCCAAATTGTTGAATTTCAAAAATGTTTTGAGTTATATTTTTGGTGTCCTAGAGAAATACGACAGTCTCTGAAAAATATATTTTGAAATGTTTATGTAACACTCGATTAAGCTCTAGAAAATATTCTTTAACAATCGAATTTTAAACTTGTAAATATCATAAAAAAAAATCTTTAAAAAATCCTCGTGGAAGCCGATTAGTTTTCATGTCAACTATTCCTTCAAAGGCCCACGATAAAAGCTATAATAATCTCTGATGATATACATATTAAGGACTGCAATAATCCGTAATAAAATATCCACATAAAGGCTCCAAATTTAGTAACTTTTCAATCCATTTTTCTATCCACGGCACCAACAGTGATCCAAAATTTAGTACAATCTAGTACTATTCGACCAATTATAGTACGCACTTACAAAACCATCACCAAATCTCAGCAGAGACCTAAATATCAAATTTCGGGATTCCAGCTCTATACATTCACTCAATACCAGATTGAATAACATTTAGTAAAATTATGGTACGTATATCCAAAACCAGTACCTTTTCTCAAACACAGACACCAACAGTTACATCTGTATCAAGTTTAGGGATTCCACTTTTATCCCGTCACCAAATACCCCATTTAGTACCAATTAGTACTTTTCAAAACAATATCTCAATTTCAGGATTTTAGCATTATCCCCTCGCCAAATACCCAATTTAGTACCACTAAGTACTTTTCGTACAGTTATATTACACACCACCTCCATATCTTTACCACGAATACCAAGAATGACTTATAAGCAAATTTCAGCTCTATTATTTTACTCAATACCAAATTAAGCACTATTTAGTACTTTTCGTTCAATTATAGTGCACATTTTCAAAATCACCCCCATAGATCAATTCCAGATCTCAATATCAAATTTGAGTATTCCAACCCTATCCCTTCACCCAATACCAAATTTAGTTCAATTTAGTATTTTTCGAACAACTATAGTAGGCATTTCTAAAACCACCTGCGTATCTTAATCTCAGATACCATCAGTAATCTAAATATAAAATTTCAGAATTTTATCACCATCCCTTCACAAAATACCAAATATAGTACCATTTAGTATTTTTCTAGCACTTGTAATGTCCATTTCCTAAACCACCTCCATATGTCCAGGCTACACATGAACAGCGTTCCTAATACCAAATTTCTAGCACTATTTGTTCACCCAATACCAATTTGTACCAAATATAGTACTATTTAGTACTTTTCGTGCACTTGCAGTACACATTTTCAAAGCCTTCTCTTTATCACAAACTTACCGCCAAAAGAGACCTCAATGCAACATTTCAAAATTACCTCTTCATCTGTTCATCCAAAACAGAATTGTACCAAATTTAGTACAATTTAGTACAGTTCGCACACTTAGTACACTTTTCCAAAACTACCTCAAACAGGGTTGCCCATATTCGACGGACCCATCTGGCAACGCCATAGCTTTTGACAGAGGTGTCACATCGCTTAATGACATACCGCGTTTGAAGCGTCAGTCCAAGCAGATTTTTACCATGAACCAATACACGCCACGCGAGCGCTCTGAAATTTACATTCAACAGAGGAAGTCAATTGTGAAAACTCAACTTGCTTTTAAAACATTAAAAAATGTGAGAAGTGCTCCTTCTAAGAACACCACTAATCGTTTATACGAAAATTTTTCGACTGGTAAGGCTCTTTCTAATCCGAAGAGGCCATATAAAAGTCGACCAAGGCGGTCGGCCTAGAATATCGCTGCCGTACGAGCCAGTACGGTTCCCCAAGTTCCCCAAGAACATCCCAAAAACGCCGTTCTCAGCAGTTGGGCATGGCTCGGTCCACTTTACAACGGATTATTCGCATTGATTTGCATTTGTTCTCGTACAAAATTCAATTGACGCAAAGAATGTTGCCTGCGGACAAGCCTCGTCGATTGGAATGGGCCCAAAGAGTCATGGGTCCGTCGAATATGGGCAACCCTGTATATCATACTTACTTACCAACCTTGATTCTCATACCATGTTTCAAGTTTTTAGCTCTATCCTTCCACATAATACCAAATTGTACCATATTTTACAAGTTTAGTACCACTTACGAACTTTCAAAAACCCCTTTTGGTATATCTATCCAGGCCTCCATCAGTGACTCTCATTACCAATTTCAGAATTCTAGCTCATTCCGTTTGTCCAATACAACTTAATCAATTTTAAGGACTTTTCGTATTTTTTTAATACGAATTTGCAAAATCCACCCTTATCACACGCCAGAACATACAGACTGACCCTCGTGCAAAATTTCAAGATTCTAGCTTCAGCCATTTCGTCTGAGCATTTATTATTAGTTAGTCAGTTATTTCACAGTTCTTTTATATATTTAGGTGGTTGGTGGTATATATCTGTCGGCAAAACCGGCTGAAAATTTAAACTTTTTAGTTAAAATTCTGACCCTTTATGGGGGGAGGTACTTGATGGAGTGGGCCGATATTGTCCGCTCCTGATCTACCACTGATAAAAATATTAGTATTTGCAAAGTGTGCACATAATCGAATGATTCCTTCTCTCTTTGTGGGTCATCTCCGAATCCGATCTAAATTTAATAATAATATTAATATGTGCCAACTTTAGACCAATTCGGATACTCCCTTCGAGAGTTGTCGTGCGCACCAGGCAGACAGTCAGACACACGGAAGGACGTTCGGACACCCTTAGATCGACTTCAAAAGTCCTGAAACCTATTTGGTACAAAGAGAGCTGGTATCAAAAACCGTTGTTCCGATGAGGCTCGATTTGGCCGCATCAATTGTAAACCCACCCGCACCAAAAAAAAAAGTTGGAAAAAATCAACGGTGTAGCTATTTTTTTATCGACTTTCAATTAATATTTTTAGAAAATATACTTTGGTCCAAAAAAAAAAGAAAAAAAAAATAATAAATAAATAAAATATTTAAAAAATATATTTATTTGATAAGTTTTTTTAAAAAGTCCAAAAATTATAAAAAAGCTTTATAGAAGCCCTTTATTAAGGCGGATGTTAGGCCAAAGGATGGTATTCTAGAGGTAAGCGTAAATGGCGATGATGTAAAACAGGAAGGTATTTCAAGGGGTTGTCAAAAAGGCCGGACCAAAGGACAACAGTCTTAAGGATTTTAGCCAGAATGCCTAAATCTAAAAGGACATTATTTAAAAGGACGAAGTATAAAGAATTAAAGTATAAAGTAAGTTAATTGAAAGGAAGGCACTCTGAAGGAAGTAAATCCAGGGATCGACCGAATAATGTTAGTTCCGGAAATGGTAGCATAAAATATAAGTATCCAAAGGAGGTATTCTTAAGTACGTTCATTCAAAGATCAAAAACACAGTACCCTAGAAGAAATTACTTCAAAGGACCTAAGTTTTAAGGATTTTTGAGGAAAGATAGGTTGTCTCATTTTTCTGTAAATCACCCTAGGTTATATTCCTACAAATCCACTTTGATTTTATTTAAAACAAGTAAAAAAGTTGTAAGTTCGGCTGGGCCGAATTTGAATACCCTCCACCATTTGGAACGAATTTGGCAATTTTCGAAAAAAGAATAAATAAAATCCGTCATTACGAACTTCAAATGCCAAATTTGAAACAATCCCGGTGAATAATGTGTAATCATCAAAATACCGAATATCGGGAGGTACCATTATATGGGGGCTATATGAAAACGTGAACCTACATGACCCATTTTCAATACCAAAAGTCCTGTAGGCTAATATACATTTGTGTATAATTTTATCAATCTACTTCATTTCGTTCAGAAGTTAGAGTGATTTCCACAGACGAGCAGACGGATAAACGGACAGACATCTCTAAATCGACATAGAATTTTAGGCTGATCAATAATATATATACTTTGTGGGATCTAAAATGTATATTTCGAGGTGTTGCAAACAGAATGACAAACTTTATATACCCTCCATACTATGGTGGAGGATACAAAACCCTAGTTGTTGACTCTGGAAGTCCATGAAAAAATATTCAATTTGAGTTCCTAAATGGATGTTATAGTCCTTTTAAAAGTATTTTGAAAACCACGTTGATGGTTTTAACAGTGCTTGATTCCTAATATATCATTTAATGACTCCATAATATTCTTAAAAAATCGTAGTGATCTCCTTAATAGTATAAACTTTGAATGCTCCCATAATCCTTTCCAAAAATTCCTTAAAAATCCTAGTTGGTGACTCTAAAAATCCATGAAAAATTATTCAATTATTAAAGGTATTATAAAATTTTGCTTTTGAATTCCAAATAAATTTACAATTCCCACACACACGTATTCGAACACATGTTTCCTGTTGTTTTAAACAATGTTGCTTGTTTTATTATTTGCCACCATGTCTTATGACTGCTGCAGGGCTATAAACCCACACACACACACACATACTCATGCTTTGAACTTTATGGAATTTACGGGTCATGGATGCAACTGAATTTGGAGTTTTCATAAAAAATCTCAGCAGCCAACTCAGCAGTGCATGGCAACACAATGAATGCAGTTTTCCTCAGCCAAAGACTTTGAGACCCAGGCAAATTTTCTTGAAATGAGAAATAAAATTTATTTCCCCACCAGCAATTTAAAAGAAAACCACTAGCCCAAGAAATCACACAACACACACACACTCACCGATATATAAACTTGTGGTAATTGTTTGTAAACAAAAGGCAATTGTTTACAAAAAAAATTGTTTAGAGAACAAGAAAAAAACCAGCCAACAACACCGAATAGTTTATAAACAAAGCCTAAAATCTACGAAATTTTATGGGGTTTTGTTTTTAAAAAAAAAAAAATGTCATATATTTTGGTCTAACCCTAGTGGGTTGTAAAAGGAGCTGGCGGGGAAATTTAGATTTTTATTGCTTAAATCGAATTTTTATACCCTCAGCCATATGGCTACTAAGGGTTTATACCATATGACTACTGAGGCCGAAACGTGCCTCATCGAAATAACGGTTGTATACCTTAGGTCCCTTAGGATCAAATCCAATTCAGGATAGTTGAGGTCGATCTAGGGGAGTCTTTCCATCCGTTTGTCTGGCTGGCTGTCATAATATTATTGTCAAACTTAGATCAGGCATTTCTGCTGTATACATTCACTCAATACCGAAATAAGTAACATTTAATCATTTTCGTGTAATTGTAGTAGTTATTTGAGAACCGTTCCATATCTCAATCGTAGATACCAACAGACACCTCAAAATCAAATTTCAATATTTCAGCTCTTTAATTGCCCGCATTACCAAATTTAGTAGCAATTATTAAAATTATTGCGGGCATATCCAAAACCTACTCCTTCTCTCAATCACAGACACGAACTATGACATCCATATTAAATTTTGGAATTTCAACTCTATCCCTACACCCAATAACATTTTAGTACCATTTAGTAATTTTTTTTGACAGATTTCTAGAATCACCTCTATATTTTCAACAACAGATATACGTACAATTATAGTACATACTTCCAAAATCGCAGCCATATCTCAATTCCTGATACCAACAGAGGCCTAAATATAAAATTTCAGAATTGTATCTCTATCCCTTCACTCAATACGAAATATGGTACCATTCAGTACTTTTCGTACAATTATAGTAGACATTTAAAAACCACCTCCTTAACTCAATCTGAAATACAAACAGACTCTTATTTTCAAATTTTAGAAGATCCCTTCACTAAATACCAAATTTAGTACCATTTAGTACAGTTATAGTACGCATATCAAAATCCAGCAACTTCTTTCAACCACAGGCATTAACAGTGACACCCACATTAAATTTGAGGATTCCAGCCCTATCCCTTCAACACGTACCTAATTTAGTACTATATAGTACATTTGGAATTATAATAGTACGCATTTCCAAACCAATCTCCAAATCTCAATCTCAGATGTCAATAGAGATCTAAAAATCAAATTAGATGATTCTAGCTTTATCCCTCCAATTTAGAATACCTTCGTACTTTTCGTACACATGTAAGACGCACCTTCATATCTCACACGTAGATACCATCAGTATTCTAAATATCGAATTTCAGAATTTTATCTCTAGTCCTTCACAAAACACCAAAAATAGTACCATTCTGTACTTTTCCAACAATTATAGTACAAATTTCGGAACCATCTCCATATGTCTAGGTTACACATGAACGTCGACCCTGATACCAAATTTAAGATTTCAAACACTATCGGTTTACCCACTAGCAAATTTTACTAAATATATTAATATTTTGTACTTTTCGACTTCTAACCCAATCCCTTACCCAAATGCCAAATATTGCACCATTTAGTACTTTTATTACGTATTTGCAATAGCATCTCCAAATCTACACACTAACAGTGATCCTAATTCCAAATTTCAGATTTCAAGTAGTATTCGTTCACGCAAAAACAAATTTAGTACCTTTCCAAAACCCAACTCTATATCTTAACCCTATCCACCAGCAGAGACCCCAATATCGTGTTTCTTTTTTCACTAAATATTGCTCCAGTCGAGCCGAAAACGGAATAGAGTTGACAATCGAAGAGGGAGATTGGACTCTATTCTTAACATTAAAAACATTGATCCTCCGAGCAGGATCCAAAAAAGAACTGAATCAACAGCCAAACCATTCGGTTTGTTTTTTTTTTTCTCATTTACACTGAGTTTAGAACAATTTAGAACACTTCGTATTCTTATTACACATTTCTAAAACCATTTTTCATCAACTTTTGGAGTTGCCAATTTGGGTTTCGAACGAATTGCTGTCAAGGACTGTTAGCGCCTTTAATGTGGAATTTAACATTTTTTAAGAAAAATCAGAAAGCCTCAATTTGGTACTTCTAAGAATATTCTTTAGGACTCTTGTTTTAATAATCAAAGCTATCAATGTGACTTTAAAAAATATTTTTTTTGAAGGACATTTATTTACAAAAAATATACTTACTCCATCAATGACTCTCATTCCAACATTCAGAATTGTAGTTCGTTCCGTTTATCCAATACAAATTATTCAATTTTTAGTACACATGAGTAATTACCGTTTTGGTATGAATTTCCAAAAACCCAGCCTTATCAAACGCCTACGCACCAAGCCTGACCCTCGTGCCAAATTTCAAGATTCTAACTTCAGCCGTTTCCTCTGGGCATTGATAGTTTTTAAATATTTTATAATTTTCAAGGATGTTATTCAAGAATATTTTACAATAATTTTTAATAGGAGTATACCAGGGCATTATACGTACTTTTTTTCAAACAGTATTAGCTCCATTAACGTTCATATTTAAAATACCAGAGGTCTAGAGTCTTTCACTTGGATTTCTTAAAGGATTATCAGATCCAGCAACCCTTATTTTCTGTAAAATTTTCGAAGGATATGGATATGGATTTTTTAATGATTATTATATTCATCGTATTTAATTTTAAAATACCTTTATACCAAAAAACGTGGATTTTTTTAAATAATTTAATACATATATTTTAAGGCACAGTAAGAGTTGCAAACGTCGATTTTTGAAACCTATTTTTAGATAAACCTTTAAACCATAAAACTTGCATATAAAACAAATAAACAGGGTTATACGTAAATTTTTTAAACATATTTTTAGAGAGACCTACATATCACCAAACTTGATTTTTTTGAACATATTTTTAGAGGGACCTTCAGACCCCCAAATGAGAATTTTTTCAACATATTAAACATAAAAAAATATTATGACCTATTAGAGTGAATATTGAATATCTTTCACACGAATAGGTCAGATATTTTTCTAAAGAGCCACTGTCGTCGTGGTTCCGGTATATTGCTTTAATATTACAATATGATGAATATGATGCTCTTTGAAAAATCCCTATTGAAACTGAAAAATTCTCCTCGAAAATAACTATAAACATATCCTATCGTTTCAGTAAACATTTCCATTTCATTAAATGTTCATGTCTCTGATTTTTCACCCGTTATGGTAAAATACATCATTTATTTTCACGTTTTTATTTTTTTGTAAATTTTCCTTTTTTCTGGTTTTACCATTTGAACTGATCTGTGAAACCATTTGAATACGGAAGCAAAAATGACAATGAATTGCTTGTATATACAGCAGGGGACGAATGGTTACAGTGGCTGAGAAACAAGACATGCACCTGGGAAATGGTATAAAAATTAAATGCTAATGTGGGTAATGGAGCACAGTTTTGGAGAAGAATTTTGGGAGCCATTACAAAATATCCATATACAAATTGTGAAGATTTGACAGACACAATAGTCCAACGGATTGGTATCTGGAGATTTTGTTGGCCATTTTGCGATGGAAATGAATCGAGGAACCTCATTTTGTAACCATTCTTGGATGGCGCGTGCTTGGATGGCCAACATGCTTACGTGCCCAATACTTTAATACACCCTCCAGAATATTTTCGCGATAATATTCGGCATTTATTCTGATGCCACGGTCGATAAATACGAGCAGAGAGCGACCGTCGGATGTTCTGGTGGCCAATCGAAGGTGCACATTTTTAGCAGACCTCTTTGGCAAGTAAACACGATCATTTTGTTTGTTTACAAACTTCTGGACAATGAATGTTTTCTTATCGGAGAAAACCAAATTCGGCAGTCTGATGCCACGGTTGATTAATACGAGCGGAGGTTGACCATCGGCTGTTATGGGGGCCCACACCATCACCACGGCCCGCGCTTGAGTTCTTGTGGCCAACCGAAGGTGTTTATTTTCAGCTGACCTCTTTGGCAAGCGCCGATCACACGATCATTTTGTTCGTTTAATTTCATCGGAGAAACTCAAATTCGCAGTTCACCAGTTTTGGCCAAGCGAAGCAACTCTTTAGCTCTTTCTGTTGCGGTGTAAGTTTTTACCCTTTTTGGAATTTCAATGGCTTTACCCCGAGCTCATTTTTCACTATTTGCCGAATGGAATATTGCGATATGTTCAGCTCGGCCACCGCGACGCCGTTTCTAATCAAGTCCCCTCTTAACTTTTCGAACCATTTCTGCTGATGTTGCTGTTTTCTTCCGTCCACTTCCTTGACGTAGGGCTACGCTACCAATCCCGCCCTGTATATAGCTCATTTTCAATACTAAACGTCCTATACTAAAAGTTCAATACTAAAAGTGCAGATCTATCACACACCTGAATATAATTTTATTAACCTACGTCATCTCGTTCGGAAGCTAGAGTGATTGCCACGAATGGACAGATGGACGGACATCGCTAAATCGGCTTAGAATTTTATGCAGATCAAGAATATATGTACTTTTTGGGGTCTACAATTTATATTTCGAGGTGTCACAAATGGAATGACAAACTCCACGTACCTTCCATACTCCTGTGAATGGTATGAAAAATGTATGCAGATTTAAGGGAATTATTAAAAAAAATACCTCCCCAATATCTCCTCTCAGTAAGTCTCTAAAGTAGATTTTTATGCATCTATAAAGAACATGAATTCATTCACGATTTTTAAATTTTTAAAAATATGTGTCATAAAATTAATTGAAAATTATTAAAAACAAAATATCCTACACTGTTCCTTCCCACCATCCTGTTTTTTTGCCTCACAACAATGTCATAAATTTTGTTACATTGTTATTGTTTTGTTGTTGTATTTTTTTATGGATTTTCCATCGTCATAAATATCCATGATGAATTATGTTGCCTCTAATGTGTTTATTAACTGCTAAAATTTAACGGAAGAAAAAATTGTTTGCTCATAATTTAAAAAAAAAATATTAAAAAAATGAATCTCAGACAAAATGAAAGTCATTACCAAATCACCACACGCCTTCCAAAGAAGAATATTTATTCAGACACTTAATATATTCTTTTTCCAATATTTTGAAAATCAAAGAAGCATAAAAACGGAAATTTACATAAATGTATTCATATATAGCAACAGATAACGAGACAAGAGGGCAAGCAGACACACAGACGGAATATGCAAATGTGGGAACATTATGAGAGCAAAATTATTTTATGAATGTCTCAATGATGTTATTTGATAAATATTGTTTTTTAGCATTATAATTCTAAAATATTGCATTTTGGGTAATTATAACGTAATAACCTTGACCCTTCGTACAAAAATATATTTTTGTTTTATAAAAAAGTGTATATATATTTTATATTGAATTTACATAATTCTTTTGCCTCATTTGTTTACTACCTTCTATTCTAAATAATTTCGTTTAATTGGGTATGTCATTGTTTTCGTCGTTTACAATCTTCGTTTTGCTTCTTAAGTCGCAACTATTGTTTTTTTTGACTCATTTAAAATGCGGAAATTCACGGAGAATATAAATTTTATAATTGACTTGAGGAGCGGGAAGTACGGACGCTCGTTCGTTCAGCTGCAGTCATGTGGAAAATATGAAATTTTAAAGAACATAATAAATCTTGTGTTTGGGTAAGTACTTAGCGTTTTATTCCCAAAAGCTTTGGAGTAGAGGCATTTCAGTTGAAAGAATATATTATATAAAGGAAGATTTTAGAAAAAAGTTAATTAATTAATGATAATTTTACTTATTGAAAATGTAGGTGGGGTTAGGGTCAGAATAGAACCCTATTTCTTTTGGAGATGATTGCATAATATTTAGGTGTTGAAATGGATCAAAAACTGAAAAATTTCCTGATTTGCAGTTGCTTTACAGGTCACAATTATTAACCAATCGACGCGCATGGATTTACATGGAGTTAGAGTTTAGGAGTGGGCAGAAACATACCAATTTGGATGGCCATCAGACAATAATTAGCGGGTAAAATAGATCTTAACATTTATGTTAGAAAATAGGAAAATTTCCACTAAACCGCGAATATTTTCAACCCCAGCCAAATCACAAATACATTAAAAGATCACCTCTGACCATTACAGTGATGCTAATAGCCAAGAAATCCGATATATAGCAAAATAGCTTCTGCTTATAAATCAAGAACCGCTGGGCCGATTTTTACAATTCCCATCAATTCGGAATGGTCTCTTGCCAGAAAACGATAAAATCTAAGAAAATCGCGAAAAATGTACCAACCCCCCAACACTACGTCTTGAGGGTATTATATGCATATCGCAATTATCGTCCGATCCTCATGAAATTTTGCATAGGGGTAGGGTTAGGGTCAGAATTAAAGCCTATTGTTCTTAAGATGTACATTTAGAGGTGCAAGTGGACTAAAAAATAATTAATTTTTTCTAATTTTGTAGTCGCTCTATAGGCCATAATTGAAACTAATTGACACGGAATTTCACATCAGAAGATAGTTTAAGTCAGGGAAGAAGTCTAGCATTTTGGATGACTGTAAAATGGACCACAACTTTCGTGTGAAATTCTTTTGATTACTTAACAACACTACGGAGTGTTCCGAAAGAATGGGCCAATTTTGTCAAATTCGTATATGACCTAAATAAATACGATATAAATATTACGACGTGCCAGGTTTGGACTACAGGGTGAGATAAAACAACTGCAACCAACTTCAGGTTGCTGTCATTTCTAAGCCACTCCTGCTACAGGTATTCCAGTGGCAGCTCATTATATTGTTTACAAGCGTACAAAAGCAATTTGGTGAGAATTTTTCAGAAAAAAGTTATTTGTGATGGAATTCAAGCGTGATAGTGTGATTTCTTTATATTTGGCTGGAAAATCACAAGTGACTATCGTAAGAGCACTCTAGCATTTAAATGTGAATAAATATATTGTGTCTCGTACCATCGCTCGTTACCGTGATACTGGTAGCGTGGCCCGACGTCCAGGAAGTGGACGAAAGAAAACAGCAACATCAGCAGAAATGGTTCGAAAAGTAAAGAAACGACTTTATCGAAACCCGCATCGCAGTGGCCGAAAATTGGCTCGTGAGCTGAACATATTGCAATATTACAATCAGCAAATATGGAAAAATTAGCTCGGGGTAAAAACATTGAAATTCCAAAAAGTGCAAGAACTTACAACGCAACCGAAAGAAAATAGACTGAAAAGAGCTTAAGGGTTGCTTCGCTTGGCCGAAAGTGGTGAACTGCTGAAATTGGTTTTCTCCGATGAGAAAACATTCGTTGTCAAGCAGTTTGTAAACAAACAAATTGATCGTGTGATCGGCGCTTGCCAAAGAGGTCAGCTGAAAATGTGCACCTTCGGTTGGCCACCAGAACTCAAGCGCCGGCCATGATGATGGTGTGGGCCGCCATAATAGCCGATGGTCGCTCTCCGCTCGTATTAATCGACCGTGGCATCAAAATAAATGCCGAATATCATCGCGAAAATATTCTGGAGGGTGTATTAAAGCCTTGGGCACGCAAACATTTTGCACGCAGACCTTGGACATTCCAACAGGAATCAGCACCATCGCACTCAGCACGCGCCACTCAAGAACGTTTACAAAATGAGGTTCCTCGCTTCATTTTCAGCGCACAATGTCCACCAAAATCTCCGGATACCAATCCGTTGGACTATTGTGTCTGGAGTATTTTGAAAAGCAAGGTTGGCACTAAAAATGGGAATGGGCCAAAATACAGCAGAGCAACATTCCGGCAGCGTGTGACATTTCATTGGCCGTTTGAAGGTTATAATTCGTGCCAATAGTGACCAATTCGAACAAATCGAAGTTTTCTAAAGTTTTCTTTCCGACATTTTTGCTTTCATTCAATAAAATTAAAAAAATGTTAAATTTACGACGTTTGGCTTTGTAACAGTTTTTTTATCTCACTCTGTATTTCACACATCCCATTATTTGTACTAACGCAAGATCTGTTGTAAATATGTAATATATCGGTCCATTCCTTCTGGTACACTCCCACAAACGCTCAAAATTTTGAATATCCATGAAGCTCATAAAAAGGGAAGTTAATCTCCGATTCCATTCAGGACTTGGTACATATTAATATTTTCATCAACGCAAGATCTGTTATAAAGATGGTCGAGATCGGACCATTTCTTGTGCTACCTGCCCCACATAGGGTTCAAGGTTTTGAAGAACAAAACGTCCAAACAAAGCGAAATAAGCATCCAACTTTCTTCAAATTTCAATTATACAAACATTTTTGCGAACACAAGATCTGTTGAGTCACAATTTTCAATACTTTTATCTGTAATAATATGGGAAACAAGTCAGCGATTGTTTACAACTTGCTATATCTAAATATATCTCTCATAACCGTAAACCTGGGATGAATATGAAATTTATGATTTCGCATAAAATTTGGTATAAAAGTTCGATTTTCTTGTAATTTTTGGCCACACAAATATTGTTTTCTGTTTTAGATCAATTATGCAAATGGAATACTACTGTCGACTACTCACGCACATCTTAACATTTTCCAAAAATTATCAGATATCTCATAAAATTTGAAGAAAGTAGTCGATATAGTCCAGACCTGGCATGTCGCAACATTTATATCATATTCGTTTAGATCCGCCACGAAATTGACAATATTGACCCATTCCTTCGGAATCTACTCCATAGAGGGTCAACAATTTAAATAATCATAACAGAAGTCTCAATATATACAAATAATCGAACATTGGCTGAGGGTATACATCTATCGGTAAAATCGACTGATACTTTTTAACTAGGTTTTTGAATATTGAGAGTACCTTCGGCTGTATGGTACGTTTTGTTGAAGCCAACTGTTGCCAATATCCTCCATTTCAATTTTTCGAAACGAAAATTCGTTTAACATGGTCCGATAACGTAACGACCACACTTGGATCATTTTGGAAAAGGAAAATGGCCCAATTATGCATCTGGACCAAAATCCTCACCAAACAGTGAACTTTGAAACTCTCTCTGTTCATATAGCCCTTATAAACCGACGCAGATCTATTTTGAATGTATGTGTGGATGCCCACGCATAACTGCAATATGAATTATAAACTCTCCCTCGCACTAAAAGCCAGACCCCCCTTAACAAGAACCCCATACCAAACAATTTCTGCTGGGAATATGTCTTTGTTCGAACTTGAAGGGTCCCCCATAGGAAGGCTTTATCAGGTTTTTTTTAGCCATAGAAGGCCTTCTCTTTATTGTCTTTTGTTGAAAGCCTTTCCCTTTATTAAATATATTGAGGTCTTTTCCCTATAGAAGGCAAGAAAAGGACTTCTACTAAAAAATACCTCTTCTCTTTATAGAAGACAATGAGAAGGCCTTTTCTTTAGAAAACACCTTGAGAAGGTACCATCAGATTTTTCTTGAAACTAATTGAACAATAATTAAGGTCAACTCTTCAGCCGGGCCGAAGTCTGCACCTCTTTTGTTTTGCCCTCCCTACTTGGATTTATGACAATCTAATCCCTGGTGTTAATTAACAAAATTGTCTTTATCCTCCATACATATCCTGCGGGACTAACACTGCCATAGCAAGCAATAAATTGTATTATTTCCAAGAAAAAAATTCCAAGTACCAGAGCTTTGGCTTATTAGTCGACAAAATGTGTAGCAAAAACAGTAGCGTTTTCCCATGAATAATAAAAATAATTTAATTTGTATTTATTGTCATTGATTTATGGGAGGTCTTTTTTTCTGTCACATTGTCGTCGTGTACCGAGCAACTCCCCTTGTCGTAGAACATATGATGAGGGGAGTTGTTTGTGTATTTTTTTTCTTTGAAAATGTTCCCTGTCATTGAAGCTAGTTTTACAATGTTTTCAACACCCTCTCCCTCTTAAATTTCTTGGGGAACTAGTTTTAGTTTAATGTTCGAAAAGTTTCTTAAGAGATTTACAGCATTAAATGAGTTTTATGAAACATTTGGGGAATGTCATCGAGCTTAAGATTTTTTGTTAAAGTATTTTTTTTCTGCTTCTAATGAATTTCAAGGGGATCATCAAATAATTGGAAGGGAAGTTGTAGTTGAATTTATGGTGATAGTGAAATTTATGTGACCAGTGAAGGTTGGCAGTTTCAAGGGCGGGGTGTAAAATATTTTTTGGAAAAAATACGTTTTTAGAAAAAAAGTAAGGGACTGTTGTAGATAATTTCTAAATGAAAAATGATGATAGAATGAGTTAGATTATGAAAGCAGAGCTAGAGGAAGAATACACGTGTATCGGCGTTTAGAAAGTTTTCCAAATAGAGGGCAAATTCACAACTTTTCTTTTTACAATTTTGGAAACTTTCCGATTAAGATTTCTTGGAATCCCTTGATTTTAGGTATATGGTGTCTTCGGCAATATTAAAGATAATATAACGAGGAATATTTCGGACGAGAAAAGTTTTAGCCTTCAAGTGAGTCCCCAAATGGGCCCTTTTGGTCCTCTTTTCAAAAATGGATGAAAAACTTCATTTAAAGGGGATCGTAACTGAGTCACAATATTCCACAAAATAATCTCTATATTTTTGGATTTTTGGAAATTCGTACAAAAAGTACTAAAATTTACTAACAATTTTGTAATTTGTGTTGAAAAAAACAGGAAGAGCTAGAATTCTGAAATTTGAAAAAAAATCACTGATGGAGTGCAGAATAGATGTACCATAGGTTTTTTGAAAATTCGAATTAAAAGTTACGAAAAGTTGTAAAATGGTACTAAACTTGATAGAGCTAAAAACTTGAAATTTGGTATGAGAATCAAGGTTGAACAGCAAGTTTTCAAATCTGAAGGTGGTTTTGGAAATGTGTACTAAGTATGCGAACTGTACTAAATGGTACTAAATTTGGAACAGTTTGGTTGAGGCTGAACGGAAGAAGATGAAATTTTGTATTGGGGTTCCCGTCGATGGTAGGTTTGTGATAAAGAGGTGTTTTTGGAAATTTGTACTACAAACGCACGAAAAGTACTAAATAGTACTTTATTTGGAACAGTTTGCTATTGGGTGAACAGGTAAAGCTTTAAATGTGAAATTTGGTATTGGGATTGACATATGGAGATGGCTTTGGAAATATGTATCATAATTGTATGAAAAGTACTGAATACAGGGTGAGATAAAAAAAAGTGCAACAAAGTCAAATGCCATAACTATTACATTTTTTTTAAATTTTATTTAATGAAAGCAAAAAGTATCGGAAATAGCATCAAATTTTAGAATAAGTTTAGATTTGTTCGAATTGGTCACCTTTGGCATGAATTATGGCCTTCAAACGGCCAATGAAACCGTCACACGCTGCCTGAATGTTGCTCTGCGGTATTTTGGTCCATTCCCGGCGAAGCGCTTGCTTGAGGTGATCGACACTTTGGTATTTTTTAGTGCAAACCTTGTTTTCCAAAATACTCTAGAGACAATAGTCCAACGGATTGGTATCCGGAGATTTTGGTGGTCATTGTGCACTGGAAATGAAGCGAGGAACCTCATTTTGTAACCATTCTTGGTTACGGAGCGTGCTGAGTGCGATGATGTTGTGTCCTGTTGGGGTGTCCAAGGTCTGCGGCCAAAATGTTGACCCTTTGTGGAAAAGGTACTTGATGGAGTGGGCCGATGTTGTCCATTTTCGCACCTGATCTAGCACTGATGCAAATATTAGGATTTGCAAAGTTGGATCAAAATTGGATTATCCGTTCCCCTTCTGCGCAGTAAAACATTTCTTTTTTTTGGAAAATTTCGACCTTTTGTGGGTAGAGGTACCAAGGCTTTAATACACCCTACTGTATATTCTGATGCCACGGTCGATTAATACGAGCGGAGAGCGACCATCGGCTGTTATGTCTGCCTCCACCATCACCATGGCCGGCGCTTGAGTTCTGGTGGCCAACCGAAGGTGCACATTTTCAGCTGACCTCTTTGGCAAGCGCCGATCACACGGTCATTTTGTTTGTTTACAAAAACTGCTGAACAACGAATGTTTTCTCATCGGAGAAAACCAAATTTGGCAGTTTACCACCTTCGGCCTAGCGAAGCAACTCTTTAGCTCTTTTGAGTCTATTTTCTTTTTGTTGCGGTGTAAGTTCTGGCACTTTTTGGAATTTCAATGGCTTTACCCCAAGCCATGGCTTTATTTGCCGAATGGAATATTGCGATATGTTCAGTTCAGGTGCCATTTTTCGGCCACTGCGACGCGGGTTTCGATCAAGTCGAACCTTTCTTCTGATGTTGCTGTTTTCTTCCGTCCACTTCCTTGACGTCGGGCTACGCTACCAGTATCACGGTAACGAGCGATGGTACGAGACGCAAAATATTTATTCATACTTAAATGCTGGAGTGCTCTAACGATAGCCATTTGTGGTTTTCCAGCCAAATATAAAGAAATCACACTATCACGCTTGAATTCCATCACGAATAACTTTTCTTCTGGAAAATTCTCACCAAAATGCTTTTGTACGTTTGTAAATAATATAATGAGCTGTCACTGGAATAATTTTAATAGCTGTCGGGTGAGTGGCTTAGAAATGACAGCAGTATGAAGTTGGTTGCAGTTTTTTCATCTTTTCATATAAAAAATATATCCCAATTTTATGAACAGTTTTACTCCTGCCTTTTTTAGCTTATGATTTTATAGCTACCAAGCCTTTTGTTTCTTTGTTTTAAAAAATATTAATTTTTTCTTTTTTTCCAGATCTTCTCCCTTCGAAAGCAGCTTAAGGCCAGAAATTTTCCGAAACATACACACATTTTAAAGTTAACAGCTTTAAATTTAGTCAACAAACACTCACAAACATATAACAATGGTAAGTGCTGGTGTTTATTTATTTAAAAAATTGTTTTTGTATTTTTATTCTCGTTTTTTGACAACGAACGAAACCTCTCTCATCTGATGTTTGTTTAATAATTAATATAAAATCCATTTCATAAATTATATTTTTTTGTGTCGTCGTGTGGCTGGGAAGCACACAATTTCGAGAGAGAGAGAGAGGTGCATGGGGAGCAGGCTTTTAACAATGTGGTGCCAGGAAAATGTGTAAAAGTGTGTGTGTGCCACTGTGAGTATGTGTGTGAATGTATGTTATTGTGTTGGTCCTCTTGTTGTGGTGGTTGTGTACTCTCCGGCTCCGGCTCCACTACATTTTTAATCCTCTTGACCAACAAACCCAACAACCAAAGGCAATGGAAAAATGTAGCAACAGTAGTCGCACTCTTTACTTTGTGGTAGACAATGTTTTTTCATGGTGTTGTTGTTGTCATTGTTATCGCTGTTGCTGTTGTTGTTGATGGGAGAGCACTGGCTCTGGTTTTTGTTTGGTTTTCTACTTAATTTACAATTCAAAATACATAAATTCATAACATCCTGTGCAAATACGAACAACAACAACAGCTATGCCAACCATGATGATAACAACAAAATGAGACAACTCAGCTCCAAGTGGCAAAGGATGAAATCCATAGCCTGTGACCTACACACACACGTATGCGGTCAGAATGGTCCTTGCGTGAAATTCATTACATGATGGCATATGAGAAATTTTTATTTAAACGAAGCAGAAGATGACTTTAACAAATTCTTCAGGTCCCCAGAAGACCTAAAGACGGTCTTCAGCTCTAGGGAAGCTCTAAGGAATATCTTCAGACATATAGAAGGTATTAACGTCTATAGAAGACCTAAAAAGCCTTTAGGCCTATATACGTCTATACAGGTCTTCAAGTATTAAGAATATCTGGATAAAGTCTTCAGGTCTTATATAGACTTGAGGACTTTATCCATATCTTCTTAATACTTGAAGACCTGCATAGACGTATATAGGCCTAAAGGCTTTTTAGACTTAAAGACTTCGTTTAACTAAAAGCTTGAAGATCATCTATCTGTAAAATACCTAAAAAAGGTCTTCTATCCATAAACCAAAAAATGCCAGGTTTGCAGAAGATCTCATGAGGGTATTCAGCTCTATAGAAGACCAGAAGAAGGCCTAAAGATGGATATGATCAAGGTCTTCAAATCTATAGAAAACCTAATGAATGTTTTTAAGTTTCGAAGGTCTTTTATCCATAGAAGAAATGAAGAAGGGTTTCTATCGATTGAAGACCTGAAGAAGGTCTTCAGATCTATAGAAAACCCAAAGAAGGACTTCAGGTCTGCAGAAGACCTAAAGAAGGATTTCAGGCCAGTAGAAGAATTGAAACTGTCTTCAGGTCTATAAAAGAATTAAAAAGATTATCAGGTGTATTAAAGACCTGAAGACGTCATCTTCAAGTCTTTAGATCTTTTATGGCTAGAAGACCAAAATAAGGTCTTCAGGTCAGTAGAAGACCTATAGAAGATTTTCAAGTCAGTAGCAGACCTATTGAAGGTTTTCAGGCCTGAATAAGAACAGATAACGTCTTTAGGTACATAGAAGGATTGAGAAGGTCTTTACGTCTACAGAAGACCTATAAAAGGTCTTTACATCTATAGAAGTACTGGTAAGGCTTTCAGGTCTTCTATAGGAGGTCTTCTATAGGATCAGGACTTGTATGAAAAATACCTTCTACAGTTCACCCATTGAAGATAGAAAGCATTCCCAGGACTTCTGCAGATGTAAAGGCCTTCTTCAGGTCTTCTCTATCTACAGAAGACCTGATGGGGGTCTGCTGTCTATACAAGACCTGATAGAGGTCTGCTGTCTATACAAGACCTGATAGAGGTCTGCTGTCTAAAAGACCTTATGGGGGTCTTCTCTTATAAAAGACTTGAGAATGTCTTCTGATTATAGAAGACAAAAAATCTTTCCTTTATAGATCTGACCTGAAGACCTGAAGAAGGTCTTCCGTCCATAGAAGACCTGAAGAAAGACTTTTGCCCATGAAAGACCACAAGATGGTCTTCTGTCCCTAGAAGACCAAAAGAACGTCTTCTTTTCATAGAAAACCTGCGAAGGTCTTCTATCCACAGAAGACCTGATGGAGGTCTTCTATCCAAAGAAGACCTGATAGAGACCTGATGATGGGTTTTCATTGAAACCTGACTGAGAACTTCTATTCATTAAAGATCATAGAAGACCCGACAAAGTTGTTTTTTTAATAGAATACCTGACGAATGGCTTCTTTCAATTTCTGACGTGGTTAAGAAGAAGACCTAACAAAGGTCTTTTTTCCATAGAAGTTCTGACGAAGATATTTTTTCCCATAGAAGACCTGAAGAAGGCCTTCTGTGCATAGAAAATCTGACAGAGGTCTTCTATTCATAGAAAACTAGAAATATACCTTCTTTCGATGGAAGCCCTGATAAATGCCCTGATGGAAGTGCGAAGATCTTCTGTCTTCTTCTGAAGAGGGTCTTTTTCCATAGAAGACCCGACAAAGATCTTCTAACGGTAGAAAACTTTAAGAAGGTTTTCTTTCCATAAAAGGACCGCGGTAAATTCCTCCTTTCCATAAAAGATCCGACAAAGGCCTGTTTTCATAGAAAACTTGACGATGATCTTGTTTCCAAATAAGTCTTGAAGAAGGTCTTTTGTTTATAGAAGACCTGACGAAGATGTTGAGTCAATAGAAACGCTGATGATGGTCTTCTGTCTATTGAAAGCCTGAGGAAGATCTTTTGCCCATACGAAACCTGAAATAAGTCTTTTGCCCATAGAAGGCTTGAAGAAGGAAGGCGTTATGAAGGTTATTTTTCTATAGGAAACCTGACGAAGGTCTTCTGTCCATAGAACACCTAATTTAGGTCTTTTTTTATAAAACCTGACAAAGGTCTTCTTTCCATAGAAAACCTGATGAAGGTCTTCTCTTTATAGAAGACATTGAAGAGGCCCACTCTTTATGGAACACATTGAGAAGGTTTTCTCTTTATTGAAGTCCTGGAGAAAGTATTATCTTAATTCGAAGGCATGAATAGGTCTCTAAGACTTTATTCTCTTTGTAGACGACATTGAGAAGGGCTATTCTTTAGAGAAGAGCTTAAAAAGGTTTTCCTTTTAAAGAAGACTCTGAGATGGCCCTTTATATAATAGTCTTCTTTCTATAGATGACCTGATGAAGGTATTCTATTCACAGATGACTAGAAGGAGACTTTTTTCCATAGAAGTCCTGAGAATGCCTTCTCTTTATCGGTCGTCTCTTGAGAGGATCTGACGAAAATATTCTATTCAGAGAAGACCAGAAGGCGGCATTTTCCATAGAACACCGTTTTTTTAGAGGACCTTGAGAAAGTCTTCTATTTATAGAAAACCTTAGGAATGCCCATACAGAAGACATCCTTCAGCTCATCTCTTTATGGAATACTTGAAAAGGACTTACTTCTATCATGAGAGGGCCTAATTAAACATAGGACCTTAAGAGTGTCTTAGTATAGAACACCTTTAAAATGTCTTCTCTTTGTAGAAGACCTAAAAAGTTCTGTTCGTAATAGAAGACCCTTAAATGGTCTTCTCCACCTTAGGAAGGAGGGTATATTAACTTTGTCATTTCGTTTGTAACATGTCTAAATATTCTTCGTAGACCCCATGATGTATATATATTCATAATTAGCATAAAATTCTAAGTCGATTTAACGATGTCCGTCTGTCTGTTGAAATCACGATACAGGCCACATTATTTGACGTAGAGCGTCAAAATTTAGCAGAATAATTTGTATTGTGTCTAGGATGGTTGGTATTGAAAATGACATATATCGGTCCACGTTTTGGTATAGTCCCCATATAACTGTACCTCCCGATATTCGGTATTTTGATGATTTTAGCCACATTTTTTCATGGGTTTGTCTAAAAATAGGAATTTTTTGGTCATAGTGGGTTCTAGCTCCGGTGGAGAAACATCGCATATATAAGACCACGTTTTGGTATAGCCCCCATATAACGGTACCTCCCGATATTCGGTATTTTGATGATTTTTGCCACATTTTTTTTATGGATTTGTCTAAAAATAGGTATTTGTTGGTCATAATGGGTTTTAGCTCCGGTGGCGAAACATTGCATCTACAAGTCCACGCTTTGGTATAGCCTTCATATAACGGTATCTCCTAATATTCGGTATTTTGATGGTTTTTGTCTCATTTTTTTTACGGATTTTTCTAAAAAATGTAATTAGTTGGTCATAATAGGTTCTAGCTCCGTTGGAAAAACATTGTATGTATAGGTCCACGTTTTTGTATAGCCCTATATAGCGGTACCTCCCGATATTCGGTATTTTGATGATTTTTGCCACATTTTCCCACGAATATGTCTAAAAATTGGTATTTGTGGGTCATAATTGGTTCTAATGTTTTTATTACCCTACGGTGGAGGGTATTCAAAGTTTGGCCCGGACGAACTTAATGTTTTTTACTTGTTTTTTTTTTCTTTTGATAAAATATCCTTTTTCCGCAGAACCTGGTCTTGCTCATATTTTATTATGCAAAGATTTTTACACACTTGTATTTTTTGTCAATTCCCAGGCTTTAACACCATTTTTTTGTTGTTACAAAAAAAAATCTCACACAACAAAAATGAAACTTATCCTCCACACTTGCAATGATGTTGTTCTTCACATGTGTTGGTGTCATATACCACCATAACAACACATACAACACTCCATCCATCCTTTTGCTCATATACATGTTTGAGGACATGCTCCATGAGCCAGCCTCTGGGAATTTTCGGTTTTTAAGTTCCAAACAATGTAGGCGGGGGACAGCCCAGAGGTGTTGTAAAACAGTTCAAGTAAAACTTTACCTCAACTCATTTCACCTCTCTGGGTAGGGATAGCAAAAAAAGAGCCAAAAAAACAAAAAATAAGTTTATACTTTTAATTTACAACGGATGGCAGTTGATGTTGTTGTCGTTGTTGTTGGTGTTGTTTTTACTTTAGTTGTAACTTCATAAAGTGTTACTTTGGGGTTTTTATTACAAGTCCTCTTGTATTCCCTCCATGTTGGGAGAATGTGTGTTAAATTACTCGCACTTTACTTTCACACACACGCATACACGTATATCAGCTGTAATCCTGCCTAAGTAGTATCTCCACTTTTGTATGCATGTGGTTGTATGACTGTCTCTGTGTGTGAGTGTATGTGTTTTGTAAATTGAGTATCATTAACTGGGTCAATAGAGAAAAGGAGCTTCATTTTGTTGTTTTGTTGCTGTTGGATTTGGGTTTTCTGTGTTCGCCATCATAATGAGGTTAGTTTAGATAGATGGTGATAAAGTGCCTCGGGGGACAAGTGTAGGTGTTGAGAATAGTTACATTCCGTTCCATTTAAGTTGCCATTTCATTTTTGATTTTCTTGATGCTATTGTAAGGGGGGGGGGGGGGGGGGGGGGCGTATTTAAGGTGTTAATGGTCACCATTTGAATGGAGTGAGTGCAATACAAAGGATGACTAGTATGTACCTGTAGCCATATGATTACAGAGCGTATATATCATTTGATACGGTCAAAACGTGCCTCATCGAAATAACGTTTTCAGATCCAAGGTCTCTTTCGACCAAATATATTTAATGTACAGAAAGAGAATAGATGATCCCATTTGCTCCAACTTTGTAAATCCTGATATTTGCATCAGTGCTAGGCCAGGTGCGAAAATGGACAATATCGGTCAACTTCCTCAAGTACCTCCCTCACAAAGGGTCAACATTTTAAATAGTTATAATGTGATGAAAGTTTCCGATTGTCTTCAAATTACACACATTCGAATAATTTTATTAACCCAAGGTCTGGTACCAAGATGTAATACATCGCCCACTCCTTCTGGTACCTCCCCACAAAAGTCGGAAATTTTCAAAAAAAAAAAAAAAAAAAAACTCAAGAAAAAATATTTTCTGCATACAAAGGAAAGCAATAGCCTGATTTTGCTCCAACTTTGGAAATCCTAATATTTGCGTCAGTTCTAGGTTAGGTACAAAAATCTATAATATCGGTCCATTCCATCAAGTGCCTCCTCACTCTTATAAAATGTGATGTATGTGTCCGATTGTCTTCAAATTTCACACATCCCAATATTTTTATAAACCCAAAATCTGGTGTTAAGACGGAATATGTCGGTCCACTCCTTCTGGTACCTCACCCACAAAAGGTCGAAATTTTGAATACCCTTAAATTTATAAAACGTAAAATCAACATCCGATTCCATTTTGACTTGGCACATCTGAATATTTCCAACAACACATGATGGTAGAGATTGGGCCATTCCTTCCGGTATCTCCCACATAAAGCGCCAACATTTTTGAATATCCTGAAGCTAATAAAACGCAAAATTAACATCTGATTCCATTCAGACTTGGTACATCTCAGTACACAAGAACTGACAGTTACTTGTAGTACCTCCCTCATAAAGGTAAAAAAATAAGCGTGAAATTTCGCAAATCCCATTATTTCTAGTAACACAAGCTCTGCTGTGAAGATGGGATATATATCGTCACAGTCCTTCTGGTACCCCACATAGGGCTCATGATTTTAAAACACAAATCTCTCAAAGAAAACGAAATAATAATCCAAGCGAAATTTCACACATCCAAGCATTTTTGCCGCTGTAAAGATGATATGTATCTGCGAACCTCTTCTGGTACCTCATCCACAAAGGGTCACGATTTGCAATACTTTTATCTGTCATAACATGCGAGACATGTTAGCGATTCTATACAAATTGTTGTATCTAAATTTTACTATCAACCAGAAATATGATTAAGAAATTTATAATTTGGCATTAAATTGGTTCAAAAGGTTCGATTTCCTTGTATTTTTTCCCATACCATTATTTCATGAATTAAATACTTCGGTCCACTATATTTTATAAAAATGGTCACATATCTCATATTAAGTGAAGGAAGTAAATATAATCCAAACCTGGCACGTCGTAATATTTATATCATATTTATTTAGGTCTGATACGAAATAGTCCACCCCTTCGGAACCTACGGCATAGAGGGTCAACAGTTTGAATAATCAAAACCGACGTCAACATCTGTCGGCAAAACCCACTGATACTTTTTTTACTTGTTTTTATCCTTACTTCAACGAGTTAAACTTTTATCTAAAAATTCCAAGAGCACAGAGATTTTGGTCCATTAGCACAGTTTTCACATTGGAATGCTAAATACGATCAGGGTGGTCCATGTTGATATCCTGTTTTACAAACATTTTCGACAATCAAAGTTTTTATACACCCAATATATAGTATTGTAGTGTGTATAATTAAAATTCGAATTAAAAAAAAAAAAAACAACAAAATTGAATTATTAATGCATAAACAATAAATAAGTGTATTTAAGTTAAATTTATGATGTTTTATATTTAATAATATTATGAACATTAATAATGTTTACACATTTTTTTCATTCAATGTAAATTACAAATAAAGCAAATTTATTAAAAAAAAAACAACAACGGTATTTAAATAATGCTAATAAAAACTGTGGCCACAAATGCGATTATGGCAATTAAATTTGTTCGAAAATTAAATAAAACAACAATAATACAAAAAATAAAAGAAGTAAAAAATATTTAAGTAGTTACTAATCAAATAAAAGTTTTTTTTGATAGGTAGTTTTAATTCCACCTATAGTTACCTTGTTAACGTGGGAGATTTTTGAAAAAAACGAGCGATTTTATTTTCCTCCAAGGGATCTTCTACAGGTCATTTTTCTCTCAAATGAAAATGTTGCTGTTCTGCAAATATAAGAATAATGAACATGCTCTTGTTATCTACCAATACACAATTCGATTAACATATACATTTGTTTATACATGCATCGAGAAATTCACACGATTCACCAGATACAATGACGATGCTGGGAATGCTCAGGATTAGAATATGTTCATTTGGCGAAAAGTGTGACTTTAGTTTCTGCTCCCCTCTTTCTCATCACATTTCAGTTAAAATATGTTTGTGTGTGTGCCAAATAACACCACTAACACTATGAAATAAAATTACCAATCGTATTAGCATAAATTGCAAAATGTTCTAAGAGAAAAATATTAACTAAAACAAGTAAAAACAAGTAAGCAAAGGCTACAGTCGAGCGGGGCCGACCGTTGAATACCCTACAACACTATAATAAACGATACAGTTTATATAGGCGAGATACTCGAAAGAATTCCACAAGATATTGTGACAAATAATAAAAAAAAACCATCAGGTTTCGTTCTTTAATTTTCGAATAAGAGCAACTTAAACTAATTTGCTCATTTCCAATTTATTGGTAGATGTTGCACTTAAATGGTCTTCCTGGATCTGGAACCAATTTATTATTGGTTTTTGACTGAAACGCGTCTATATGAGATACAGACATTTGACTATATTCTTCAACGAAATCAGCGTTAACGAAATAGTCAGAAATGCGTCTTTCCTGTATTTGTGAATTCTCCAAAAAGTCACTGGAATGGACATTTTCGTATTTAGTCTATAAAAGTTGGCAAACTATTTTTGGACGGCCATCCAAAACTGCTTGGCTTTTGTAATGTCCGGTAACCCCCATTCAAATGTGCGTGAGGATCGGGCAATAATTACGACCTGCAGACAATTTTGCAGTTTTTTTGTTCATTTCAACCCCTGAATATATGGCGATCATCTCCAAAAAGAGTAGGCTTCTATTCTGACCCTCATCTTATCTCCATGCAAAATTTCGTAAGGATCGGGCCATAAATGCGATATGTATATGATATCCTGATATACTAACTACTTAGTTTTGTTAGCTGTAGAAATATTACCAAATGTTTAATTCAAAATGAAAATATGCCAAAAATATGACAAAATTGAAAAAATATGAGAAAATTTTACAAAATCAATATTTTCATCTTTAGAGAGATATTTTTATGCGATTTTTTAGAGGTTTTTTCTTTCCTGCCAAGAGGCCATTCTGAATTAATGAGAACTGTCGAAATCAGTTCAGCCGTTCTCGACATATATAATAGATTTTTCAAGCATATCTTCTTTAATAAACATATATATCGCACATATTTTGTTATATATCCGTTTTGTTGGATGTTAACATCAATGTAAAGATCAGAAGTAGCCTTGTCATGGCTTTGTGATTTCGCCGGGATTTAAAATATTCGCGGTTTAATGAAAAATTTTGACTTTTTTCAACACAAAAGATATGGTCTATTTTACCCGCTAAATATTATCCGATGACCACCCAAATTGGTAGGCTTCTTTCCCGCCCTAAACTCTAGCTACATGCGAAATTCCGCGTCGATTGGTCTATAATTGCGACCTGTATAGCTACTGCAAAATCCGAAATTTTTTCAGTATTTGGTCCATTTCAACCCCTAAATATTATGCGATCATCTCCAAAAGAAATAGGGTTCTATTCTGACCTTAACCCCACCTCCATTTTCAATTTCGTGAGGATCGGGCCATAATTGCGACCTGTAGCGTGATTACAAATTAACATGGACAGACGGACATACATAGCTAGATCGACTCAGCTCGGCGAGCTAGGAAGATCCATATATACTTTCCTATATGGGAAACCAATATTTCGAGGTGTTACATAAATTCTGGCCCAATCAAACTTATAATACCCCTAACACATAGTGTTGTAGGGTATAAACATTAAGTTCGGCCGTGCCAAACTTTTAATACCCTCCACCTTAGGGTAAAGGAAACATTAGAAGAAATGTGGCAACAACCATTAAAATGTCGAATATTGGGAGATACCGTTATATGGGGGCTATACCAAAACGTGGACCTATAATTACAATGACTCGCCACACGAACTAGAACCCATTATGATCTACAACTACCAATTTTCAGAGAAATTCGTGAAAAAATGTGTCAAAAACCATCAAAATACCGAATATCGGGAGGTACCGTTATATGGGGACTATACCAAATCGTGGACCCATACATACAATGTTTCGGCACACGAACTAGGACCCATTACGACCCACAAATACCAATTTTCAGACAAATCTGTGAAAAAATGTGGCAAAAATAATCAAAATATCGAATATCGGGAGGTACCTATATATGGGGGCTACCAAAACGTGGACCTATACATGCAATGTTTTGCCACACGCTCAGGGACCCCTTATGACCTACAAACACCAATTTTCAGACAAATCTGGGAAAAAATGTGGCAAAAATCATCAAAATACCGAAATATCGGAGGTACCGTTATATGGGGACTATACCAGAACGTGGACCGATATATCTCATTTTCAATACCAACCATCCTAGACATAATACAAATTGCTCTGCTAAATTTTGGCGCTCTACGTCAAATAATGTTGGCTGTATCGTGATTTCAACATACAGAAAGACAGACGGACAGACACATGGACATCGTTAAATCGACTTAGAATTTTATTCTGATTATGAATATATATACTTTATGGGGTCGGGTTTGCCGATAGATGTATGCCCTCAGCCACTGTTCGATTGTACCATCTGTACCATCTTTATAACAGATTTTGTGTTGATGGAAATATTGATATGTGCCAAGTCTTAATGGAATCGGATGTTACTTTCGCGTTTTATAAGCTTCATGGGTATTTAAAATGATAACCCTTTGTGGGAGAGGCACCAGAGGTAGTGTACCGATATATTCTATCATCACACCAGATCTTCGATTTATAAAAATATTGGGATGATGTTAAATACAATCGGACTCTTACATAACATTTTATAACAGTTGTAATTATTGAAAATGTTGATCCTTTGTAGGGGAGGCTCTTCTTGGAGTGGACCGATATTATCAATTTTTGCATCTGACTTAGAAGTGACGTAAATATTGGGATTTGCAAAGTTGGATCGGAATCGGATTATTGCTTTTCTTTCTGTGATTTTTCTTCTTTTTTTTTTTTTGAAAATTTCTACCTTTGGTAGGGGAGGTACCAGAAGGAGTTGACCGATGTGTTAGACCTTAACACAAGACATTGGGTAAATAAAATTATTGGGATGTGTGAAATGTGAAGACAATCGGACTTTTTCATCACATTTTACAAGAGTTGTAATTATTTAAAATTTTGACCCTTTGATGCAGTCGACCGATATCGCCCAATTTCGCAGCTGACTTAGCACTGACGCAAATATTAGGTTTTGCAAAGTTGGAGCAAAATCGGATTATCGTTTCGCTTTCTTTGAAGTAAAATATTTTTTTAATGACGACTTTTTGTGGGGGAGGTACCAGAAGGAGTGGATCGAAATAGCCCATCTCCGAACTCGATCTAGGTTTGACAAAAATATTAAGAGGTTCCAAGTTTGGACTAAATCGGATACTCCCATCGAGAGTTATCGTGCGCCCCAGCCAGAGAGATACCGGGTGAGATGAAAAAAACTGCAACCAACCTCAGACTTGTGTCATATCTAAGCCACTCGTCCGACAGCTGTTAAAAGCGCCGGCCATGGTAGTGGTGTGGGCCGCCATAACAGCCGATTGTCGTTCTCAGCTAGTATTAATTGACCTTGGCATCAGAATAAATGCCGAATATTATCGCGAATATATTCTGGAGGGTGTATTAAAGCCTTAGGCACGCAAACATGTTGGCCGCAGACCTTAGACATTCCAACAGGATTCAGCACGCCACCCAAGAATGGTTACAAAATGAGGTTCTTCGCTCCATTTCCAGTGCACAATCACCACCAAAATCTCCGGATACCAATCCGTTGGACTATTGTCTCTAGAGTATTTTGGAAAACAAGGTTCGCACTAAAAAATACCAAAGTGTCGATCACCTCAAGCAAGCGTTTCGCCGGGAATGGGCCAAAATACCGCAGAGCAACATTCGGGCAGCGTGTGACGGTTTCATTGACCGTTTGAAGGCCATAATTCGTGCGAAAGGTGAACAATTTGAACAGATCTAGACTTATTCTAAAATTTGATGCTATTTCCGACATTTTTGCTTTCATTCAATAAAATTAAAAGAAATGTAATAATTATGGAGTTTGACTTTGTTGCGGTTTTTTATCTCGCCCTGTAGACAGGCAAACGGACTTCGTTATTTCTGAGGGTATAAAAGTAAAAATGGCTGAGGATATAACTAAATTTAGGTTATTTGCCATTTTACCATGCATTTAGGTATTTAAGCCATATTCATTCCCTCCATACATATATGTGGTTCACATGCATGTGCTGGATATTATGCATAATATTGACATAAATTCCAATTTCATGTGCGGGCTTCAACTGTGGCCTCTGCTGCTGCAGCTATGGCCGTAGATTAAATATTGTTCCTTTTCACGATGATAATCTCGATATAGCCTAGAAATTTTATGAAAATCTATTTGTTTTCTTATTTTTCTGATGATGATGAGAAGCATTTTTTTGTTCGCAATGACAGGCTGGCTGGCCTGATGTGAAATGTGGAAAATCATGGCAAAATTTGAATTTGTGTCGATTGTCTTGTTTATCTAATGAGCTGGTGAGGGATGGGAGAGGGGGGGAGCATGCATATTCACACATATACATCCATGCATACAAGGAAATTCAAAAAATGTTCATAAAAGACAATGCTGTCATATATGTAAGAATATATCTTCATTGCAAATTGTGCGACTTATTCTAATTATGTTCCACTTCGACTTTTATGAAAGTTCTCATTCTTATTCTCCATATGATACTTTGTCATAATTTTCCCATTACAACTATGAAAATTTTATTATTGTAAGAATGTAACAATTTTCACACTGCACTCACACTTTCTCGCATACTTTCTGTATGTATATATGTGTGCCAGGAAATTTTCCTTTTGAAGTTTCGCCAAGAAAAAATAATATAAAATTCAAATTTATTTGCATTCGCATACTTTTATAACACATTTCCGCTGCCTTTGTTTTACAAAATTTCCCAACGAGAGGAAGCTTTAGTTTTCACAATTTTCCTTTTAAATGCAAATGTCGTTTATGTTGGCCAAAAACATAAAAGAGAGACGAGGAAGTGAATTTTTCATGAGATGGTCGTAATGTAAATTTTAAGAGATGACGCATTTTTTTAAATGAAGCTATGGAATAAGAGTTTTAAATGAAAGCTAATTTTTTCAAATTTCTAAAGAAACCATGAATTTTTAATATCTGAATTTATAGAAATGTTTCATTATAGCTGACCCTATATAATAATTTTTATACCCTTCACCAAAGTATGGAGGGTATATTACGTTTGTCATTCCGTTTGTAACACCTCGAAATATACATTTTAGACCCCACAAAGTATATATTCTTGATCAGCATAAAATTCTATATCGATTTAGCAATGTCCATCCTTCTGTCCGTCTGTGGAAATCACTCTAGCTTCCGAACGAAATGAATCTATGAAGTACATTGATAAAATTTTACTCAAATGTGTATTATGTCTGCAGGACTTTTGGTATTAAAAATGGGCCATGAAGGTCCACGTCTTCCTATAGCCCTCATATAACGGTACCTCCCGATATGCGGTATTTTGATGATTTCAGCGACTTTATTTACCGGAATTGTTTCAAAATTGGTATTTAAAGTTCTTAATAGATACTTTGGCTTACGACAGAAAAAGGGCCATGTAGGTCCACGTCTTCGTATAGCCCCCATATAAGGTACCTCTCGATATTCGGTATTTTGACGATTTTAGCGACATTATTCACAGGAATTGTTTAAAATTTGGTATTTGAAGTTCGAAAGGGATACTACAGCGTAAGAAAGAAAATTGTGTGGGCAGGTCCACGTCTTCGTATAGCCCCCATACAACCATACCTCCCGATGTGCGGTATTTTGATGATTTTAGCGACAATATTTACCGTAATTGTTTCAAATTTCGCATTTGAAGTTCGTAATGGATACTACAGCCTATGACAGAAAATTGTCTGTGCAGGTCCAGGTTTTATAACCCCCATGGTACCTCCTTATATTCGGTATTTTGATGATTTTAGCTACATTATAAACAGATTTTTTTCAAGTTTCGCATTTGAATATTGTAATAGCTTGTGACTAAAGTTGCCTATGCAGGTCCACGTCGTCGTATAGACCCTAATATTTTTTAGAAGACCTTTTTAATAATCATGGATTTTTTTTTTTTTAAATTTCAAATAATTTTAAATTTTTTAAAAGCACTGTAACAATAGTAGAAGTTTTTGAAATTTTTAATAATTTTTGTTTTTTAGTAATTGTCGAGATCTATTTTAATCGCGGTATTTTTAGAAATAATTGATTTTTATTAACTTTAAGTAATCGCTTGGATTTTTATAATTTATGTGTTAGGATATTATAAGTTTAGTTGGGAAAAAATAAATTTTTAACACGGCAAAATATTGTTCCAACAACCACAAGGATCATCCTATCTCGCCGAGTTAAGTCGATCTAGCTATATGTGTCCGTTCGTGTGTTCATGTTAATTTGTAATCACGCTAAAAATCGCAATTCCCTCGAATTTTTTATGAGTGTTGGTTTAGGGTCGGAATGGAAGTCTGTTATGTTTGGAGATGATCGCAAAATATTTAGGGGTTTAATAAACCAAAAACAGAAAATTTCCCTAATTTAGCAGTTGCTGTAAAGGTCACAATTACAGACCAATCGGCGGATTTTGCATTAAGAAAGAGCTTAAAACAGGGCAGAAGCCTACCAATTTAGATGGTCATTGGATAATGTTTAGGGGGTGATTATAACTTTTGTGTACAAAAATACCAAAAAAAAAAACCCACTACAAAATCGCCACCAATTCTCAACACCAGATACCAACAGTGACATCTATATCAAATTTCAGGATTCCAGCCTTCCACATGAAGACCATACCAAATTTAGTACCATTTAGTGCTTTTCGTGCAATCAGTGTCCATATTTCCGAAACTACTTACATACCTCAACCCTTAATAACAACAGAGACCTTAATATATTAACTTTAATATCCCTTCACCCAATACCAAAATTAGTACCATTTAGTACTTTGCGTAGAAAAATAAGACGGATTTCAAAAACTATCTTCATATCTTAATATATCGCAGACACCAACCGTGCCATCCATATCAAATTTCAGGATATCGGCTCTATTCCCTTACTCCATACCAAATTTAGTACCATTTAGTACTTTTCGTACAATTATATAGCACACATTTCCAAGGCCATCTCCAGATACCAAATAAGACCACAATATAAAATTTGAGGATTTCAGCACAATTCCTTCACCCCATACCAAATTTAGTACTTTTCGTAATACTATGGTACACATTTCCAAACCTATGTACCAGTCACGTCCGTATCAAATTTCAGGATTTTCCAACCATGGCCAAATTTTGTATTTTTCGTACTATTTTAATATACACTTTCTAATGCGACCCTAATACAAAATATCTTACAAATATCGGACGCATTTCCAGCTCTATCGGTTCATCCAAATTTTAAATTGTACCAAATTTAGTACCATTTAGTACTCACGAATTTTCAAAAGTACCTACATATATATCTCAGTCTTACAATGAATTAGTAATCTTATTTCCAAATTTAAGTATTCAGGTTTATCGATTCACCCTGATCGAAATGGTACCAAATTAGAACGTTTTAGTACTTTTGAAGCACATAAGTACAAATTTGGAAAACTACTTTCATATCTAAATTATACACTCCTACAATACAATCGTAATCTGGTTTCCAAATTTAAGTATTCCATATCTATCTTTTCGCCCTAATCGAAATTGTACAAAATTTAGTACCAATTATTACTTTTCGTGCACATAAGTACCAATTTCGCAAAACTACCTCCATATCTCTAAATCTACTCTACGCCAGTGATGTTAGTTTCAAATTTCAGTACTCCAGCTCCATCTGTTCCTCCAAATTCATAGTTGTACTAAATTTAGTACTGTTTAGTACTTTTCGTATACATAAGTACACATTTCCGAACGTACCTCCTTACATCGCCTTACACCCTTCTCAGCCTTGATTCTTATTCCAAATATCAAAATACCTCAGTCTGTCAATGCATTATTTCCAAATTAAAGCATTCCAGCTCTATCGGTTCTCCCAAAATTTAAATTGTACCAAATTTAGTACCATTTAGTACACATAAGTACAAATCTACCTACATACCCCAATCCTATAATAATATAGTTATCTTATTTCCAATTTTAAAGGTCCCAACTCTATCGGTTTTTACAAAATTTCAGAGAGTACGAAATTTAGTACATATAAGTATGTTCATCAAAATTAAAATTGTACAAAGTTTAGTACGTTTTAAGTACTTTTCGTATACATGAGTTCACACTTCCAAAACTACATTCTTATATCGATCCTATTGCTCAACCTTGATTCCCATTCCAATTTCAAGTGTTTACCTCAAGCGTCCACTAGATAAGAAATATCCAAATTCCAAATGTAGTACATTTTAGTACTTTTCGTACACTTCTAGTACACATTTAAAAAACTACCTCCATATCCTAAATCTACACGTCGCCAATGATATTAAGTTCAGAGTTCAGAATACCAGCTGCATCGGTTTCTCCAAATTCAGATTGTACCAAATTTAGTACCTTTTGGTACTTTTCGTACACACACTTCCAAAACTACCTCCTCACATAGGAACTACTACTCAGAATTGATTCTCATTCCAAATTTTAACTTTTTACCTCTAAGCGTCCACAGGAAAATAAATATCCAAATTCCAAATGTAGTACATATCAGAACTTTTCGTACACTTATAGTGCGAATTTCCAAAAACCCTTTGGTACATCTATCCTGTACTCCATTAGTGACTTTCATTCCAAATTTTAGATTTCTAGATCATTCCGTTTATCCAATAAAAAGTATTCTATTTTAGTACTAATTTCCAAAAAGCCCAACCTAATCAAACGTCTATGGACCAAGACGAATCCTAATGCCAAAAATTCAGTATTCTAGCCTTAGCCGTTATGTCTGGGCGTTGATTCACAGTCAGCCAGCCTGTCAATCAGTTATTTCACTACTCTTTCATATACTTCGAGTTTATTGTTTTCGCTCTTATAATTATATCGGTAATTCTCGTTATACACAACTTATAATTCAAATTTAACTTTCGCCGATTTCAGCGCTACCTTAAGTCCCTCTCTTGAGCTTATATAGGGTGTATCGTTATAGCAGATTTCCAAATCAGTCATTGGCATCAATTTCATTTGATAGCTGGAAAATAGTCGCACCAGAACATATTTCACCACCAGTTTTACAAAATTTTGAGCTGAAAAAAGACATTTGAAAATATTTCAAAATTTCCTAAAAAAGGATACCCACCTATACAGGTCTTAGCTCCCAGGCCAAATTCGGTGAATTTCTCTCCCGGATTACCATTGCTATCCTGTAGGAAACGCTGGGGTTTATATGCCATGGGATCTTGGAAATATTTCTCATCCCTTTGGATGGCCAGCAAGGGTATGACAAACGGTTTGCCCTCATTCAGGGTGCGTTTGCTATTCGGTATGGCATAAGGCTTGCGACAGGTTCTCTCAATTGTGGGGACACTGGGATATTTGCGTGTTGTTTCTTAAATGAATTTCAAAACAAACAAAAAATTGCAAAAATAATACAAATCCAATTCAAGTCATGTGTGATATTTTCGAACTTTAGAATCTAAATGAGCTCATACATCAAATCGTCAGCGCTCAACGTTCGTCCAACCCACTCACCTTGTATACACAAATCCAATAGCTTCATGTTTTTCAATTGTTCATAATTAATCTGTTTTTGCTTCTCCTTTGTTTCACTGTTCGCCATTATTTCGTCTCTCACTTTCTGCATCAACTCGGGCTGCTTTAAGATTTCGTACAGCGTAAATACTGCCGTCGATGCTATCGCCGTTATGCCATTTTCCAATAAATATTCCGCAATCCGGGCTACCTTTTTAATTGAAATAATCTTCTCCCTTTCGAAGACATTTTCAATGTGCCAATCGAATTTTTCCCGCACCTCAATGTCGTTGCCATTCCGAAATTTAACCAACAGCTGCATTATGTCCTTACGGATGGTGGCACCATCTTCGCGCAGCTCGACATTCTGTTGCACAATGTCACGTAGCCGATATGTCAGAGAGGATTTCGTTGGCAGGCGATTGAAGGTACTGCAAAAAATGGGAAAATACATTTACGATTATGGGAGTTGCATTTAATGTGGAAATTTTATGGATCGAAGAGGAATAAAAACAGGAACATTAATTAATAACGGAATTATATCGATGGAGAATGAAAAAAAGAATAAAATTAAAAGATTGAAAACAGATTTATGACTTTAAAGGAGTTTCTGATGGATATTTTTTAAAAGCACCTTCAAAAAATGAGTCTTCCAACTAGTTTCTATCGTAGTCGTAGCTATTTGCAAATGAGCTTTCCGATCCATTATTTTTACAAGGGTATATCGCACGAAATAAGTGGTCATTCTTTGACGTCTTGAAATCAAAAAAAAAAAAAAAAAAAAAAAAAATTGAAAAAGCATCTAATCGAACTCTTAATGCCCACCCTCATTTGGAAAAATTTGGAAATAAAAGACTTAAAAAATTCTGTTAAAATTTTAAAAATACCGAATATAGCCGTTATATTGGTGTTTTTATACGACGTGGACCCACACATGCATTGTTTGTCACAAGTCATTACCAAATTAAAATTCGGAACTTGAAATAAACGGTGCATAATGTAGCTAAAATCTTCAAAATATCGTACATAGGGAGGTACCCTTATATCGGAGCTGTGCGAAGACCTAGGCTGTAGCATCCATTACGAACTTCAAATACGACATTTCAAACAATTTCGGTGAGTATTGTACCTAATCTCGTCTAAATACCGAATATAGGGAGGTACTGATATATGGGGCCTATACGAAGACATGGAACTGCATACACAATTTTCTGTCACTGACTGTAGCTTCTAAATGCGTAATTTGAAAAAATTCCGGTGAATAATGACGCTAAAATCATCAAAATACCGAATATCGGGAGGTACCGTTATATGGAGGCTATACGAAGACGTGGACCTCCACAGACAATTTTCTGTCTTAGGCTGTAGTATCTATTTCGAACTTCAAATACCAAATTCCGGAGAATAATGTCGCTAAAATTATCAAAGTACCGATTATCGCTGAGGTACAATTATATGGGGGCTATATGAAGACGTGGACCTGAAACAATCCCTGCAGAATATTTTCGCGACAATATTCGGCATTTATTCTGATGTCACGGTCGATTATAACGAGCGGAGAGCGACCATCGGCTGTTATGGCGGCCCACACCATCACCATGATATACTCTGATAATGATCCTAATGCCAAAACAGAGCTACAGAGCTCTAACTTTATCCGTTCGCCCAATACAAAAGTTACCATATTTAGTACCTTTAAGTACTTTTTGTACCCTTCTAGTACGAATTTCGAAGAACCCACACTTATCTTCATCCGAAGGTTAACTCTTCCCAAAATTCGTTTTGTCAGATGATTCAGACAATCATTCAATACTTATTTATATGGATTGCGCAGCTGTGTCTAAAGATGAGTCAAGACCAGCAAAACACCCAACATCGACGTTTGGTACCGCTCCGATTGTTTTTTTTTTTTCTCACGATGTCCTGAAAATTATTTATAAACTAACCGCCCTTTGGAGTATAGATGCTACACTCCAGCCCTCATTCTAAATTTCAGAGCTCTAACTTTATCCGTTCGCCCAAAACAAAAATTACCACACATATTTAGTACCATTAAGTACTTTTTCTAGTACGAATTTCGAAGAACCCACACTTATCTCCGCCCCAAGGTTGACTCTTCCCAAAATTCGTTTTTTCAGATGACTCAGTCAATCACACAATACTTATTTATGTGGATTGCGCAGCAGTGTTTAAAGATGAGTCAAGACCAGCAAAACACCCAACATCGACGTTTGGTCCCGCTCCAATTGCTATACCCTCCACTATACTATGGAGGTTATATTAACTTTGTCATTCCGTTTGTAACTCCTCAAAATACTCATGTTAGACCCAACAAAGTATATATATTCTTGATCAGCGTAAAATTTTGCACACATGCTTATTTTTCCAGTATGCAGGTTATGTTCATAAATGGGCCATGTAGGTCCACGTTTTCATATAGCCCCCATATAACGTAACCTCCCGATATTCGGTATTTTGATGAATTCAGCGTCATTATTCACCAGAATTGTTTCAAATTACGTTTTTAGAGTTCGTAATAGGAACTACAGTCTGTGACAGAAAATTGCCTATGCAGGTCCACGTCTTCGTATAGGCCCCATATAACGGTACCTCCCAATATTCGGTATTTTGATGATTTTGGCGACATTATTCACCAGAATTCTTTGAAATTTGGTATCTGAAATTCGAAATGGATAGTACAGCCTAAGGCAGAAAATTGTCAGTGCAGGTCCAGGCCTTCGTATAGGCCCCATATAACGGCACCTCCCAATATTCGGTATTTTGATGATTTTAGCGACATTATCCAGCGGAATTGTTTCAAATTTGGGATCTGAAGTTCGAAATGGATAGTACAGCCTAAGACAGAAAATTGTCTGTGCAGGTCCACGTCTTCATATAGTCCCCATATGACGGTACCTCCCAATATTCGGTATTTTGATGATTTTAGCGACATTATTCACCGGAATTGCTTCAAATTACGTATTTAGAGTTCGTAATGGGAACTACAGTCTGTGACAGAAAATTGCCTATGCAGGTCTAGGTCTTCGTATAGGCCCCATATATCAGTAACTTACTATATTCGGTATTTTGACGAAATTGTTTGAGATGTCGCATTTGAAGTTCGTAATAAATGATACAGCCTGTAACAGAAAATTGTCTATGCTGGTCCAGGTCTTCGTATAGCTCCGATATAACGGTACTTCCCTATATACGGTATTTTGATGATTTTACCTACATTATTCACGGTTTCTTTTCAACTTTTCGAATTTGAATATGGTAATGGCTTATGACAAACCATGCCTATGTAGGTCCACGTCGTATAGACCCCAATATAACGGCTATATTCGGTATTTTTAAAAATTTAACAGAATTTTTTTTTTTGAAAATTTCCAAATGGTGAAGGGTATTCAAAGTCCGACCCGGCCGAACTTACAGCTTTTTAACTTTTTTTTTTCTCACGAAGTCCTGAAAATTATTTACAAACTACATTTTCAAAAAACATGTACTCACTATGAATTAATGCCGCTTCGCTGGAATGCATTATTCGAATACTGAAGGAACACCGAATCGGTTTGTTTGAAAACATCAATGTCCAGGCCGTAGATAAGATTTGCGATTACGTTAACGGCATAACTGCAAAAATAACAACAACAACAAAATGGAAAAATACAATTAATTTCAAAATCAATTATTTCTTTTCATTCCGAACAAGCCCCAGCAGCAACTCTGCAATTTGTGATTGCAAAACATTAAAATGCCTACAACAGAAATTGCAGGGCCGGTCTTTACTACACTTGCCCAGATTCTTTGGTGCTTATCTTATCTGACCACCCAGCAGATGACCCAACCGCACACACACACCTATAGAGTACTCACTTTCTCAACAATTGTTGCATATCAACGGCACAACAGCCATCTGCCGACTCAGCAGATATCCCCGCCGCCACTGTCGAGCTCAATTTATTCACCAGATGATCGCCAGCTTTTTCAATATTACGAAACATGGCCTCCAAGCGGCTGGCGGCAAATAACGGTGATAGCTTTTCCAATAAATTGTATTTACGATACGATCGTACGTACTCCCAGCGGATATCGTTGAAATGCCCAGCCTGATTCTCCATGAGGGTGCGGGCCAGCGACAGGTCACGGATCAGTAGAATCGGGCGGAAAAAGCAATAGATGCCCACGAAACGTTCCTTACCCGTTTGGTAGTAGGCATTGATGGCTTCGTGGTAGTGGAACTCGCGCTGGTAGATGGCCCGCAGAAATGACCAGCTGAGACTTGACTTTTCGTGGGGAAACCCTTTGCGTTGCCAATAGCTGTAGATGTGTCTGACGTAGAGGAAGATCAGGGAATACACCAAAATCGGTATCAGCAGCCACATGGTGTTGTTGTTGGTGTTGCTTGTTAAAGCTGATGATGGGTGATGTTGTTGTTCGCTGAGTCGTTAAATCACAAGTGATAACTGTGCGGAGGAGAGGTTCAATCAATGTTTGTGATTACAACAAAAGCCCCAACTAAGCGTTCAACCGTTCGCATCACTTATTGTTGTCAGTTGTTTTTGTTGTTACCGTCGTTGTCGTCGTTTGCCACCCGGCTTAGCATTAAAACGAGTTCTGCTGCCGTTGTTATAGGTGATGCGAGAAACACGGGAGCACGCGTTCGTTTCGTTTTCAAAACTGATCATCAGAAGCTTTACGGCCTCACTGACGACTACTGGCTGACCCAGCGGCGGGCTTTGTTTCGCCAAACTGAAAATGTTGTTGTTGCGTGTTGCTTTTTCTTCTGCTTCCAATTCTTCTCCTGCTCTTGGTCACAACAGAAAATGAAAGTTCAGGTCCGCTCATCAAGCTATGGCTGTGGTGATCGGTCAGTGTAGCATAGGCCATAAAACAAACCCCCAACACAATTCTCCTCCATTCTCAGAGTTACGTTTCGATGCGTTCTCAGCTGATAGCAAAGAATTTCTTTGAAGCCTAAATGCCCATCCATACATGCGACTATCGGGGTATCTGCAAGATTGTCAATGTATTGGTTTTGCTGGTTTTGTGTGTGTGTGGTTTTTTGGTCAGCAACAGCAGTCCTTCGCCTGAAGATGCAGCTGTGTGAGAATGCAGGTTAAGGCACCCTACATTGGGTTCTATAGAAAAAACATGCCTCAGAGTGAACAGGTGTTTCGGATTTTTTCTAGAGAAGAAAACAAAATATCTCCGGTTCTTCTATGAGAAGACCTCAAGTTCTGCCATGAGGAGACATCCTGGTCTTCTATGAGGAAGATCTCCAGCTCTTCAATGAGAAGATCTCCAGCTCTTCTATGAGAAGATCTCCAGCTCTTCAATGAGAAGATCTCTAACTCTTCTACGAGAAAATCTCCAACTCTTCTACGAGAAGATATCCAGCTCTACTATGAGAAGATCTCCAGCTCTACTATGAGAAGATCTCCAGCTCTTCTAGGAGAAGACCTTCAGCTCTTCTAGGAGAAGACCTTCAGCTCTTCTAGGAGAAGACCTTCAGCTCTTCTAGGAGAAGACCTCCAGCTCTTCTGCGAGAAGACCTCCAGCTCTTCTGCGAGAAGACCTTCAGCTCTTCTAGGAGAAGACCTCCAGCTCTTCTGCGAGAAGACCTCCAGCTCTTCTGCGAGAAGACCTCCAGCTCTTCTATGAGAAGATCTCCAGCTCTTCTATTAGAAGACCCCCAGATCTTCTCTGAGAAGACCTCCAGCTCTTCTATGAGAAGACCTCCAGATCTTCTCTGAGAAGATCTTCTCATTTTCGATGATCTGATCTCTCCGAGGACACCTCCAGGTCTTTTATGAAAACTTCTAGGTCTTCGAGAGGACCTGCATGTGTTCTATGAAAAAAGTTTTGCTCTTCTAAGGGAACCCCACACGGCTAGGGTAATCACTATTCGACCATTACCTCAAACCCTCCATCTACCACTTGTTGCTTCCATAATGTGTCTTGTTTTCCTAAACTGCAGAATATTTCGTTTTGCTCTCTTTCCATGCGTTTTTGTTTTTTCTTAAAAGGTTCTTCGACATATTTACTCAAAATTATATATTTTTTTGCTGTTTTGTTTTCAGAATGTTTCAAGCAAATTTCCTCCAGCCAGCCATTCACCAGCGCTTAAGCCCAAATTTGGAAAGAACATAAACGCTGATAATTATTTTTATTTTTTTGAGATATTGTTTTGCTTTCAGGCATTCATTCATTTCCCGCTCTTTGTCTTCTCGTCATCGGTGCTGCGGCTTTGCTCTCAAGACGTTGTGTCGATTGTCTTTTGGGATTTTGTCCATTATCAGCATTTAAGGGGGGTGGGTGGCAAGGCATGTCAGTGGTGGTATTGGCTGTTTTTCGCACGCACTACTGAATTGATTCTGATTCTGGTTTTTGGGTTTTGCTTGGCTTGGTTCCGATGATCACACGCTCATCGTTCATTTTTGTTTATGTTTACAGCGTAAAAGTGATGTTATTTTGCTTTCATTTTCTTACTTATCATGGTATTGTTTTTTGGACCAATTTTGTAAATTTCGTTGTTGTTGTCGTAGATTTCAACAAGTGCTTATTTTAAGATGGAAAGATATATGAGTGTCAGAGATGAGAAATTTTAGAAGCATTAAGGAAGGGTCCTTAGAACACTGTTCTGAAAAAGCACGATTTCAACAAAATATATAAAAACGCCTTTCAAAAAATATTCCTTTAAAGCGTAATTATAGCCCTAAGGACGGTCAATATATTTTGTAAATTAACAAAGAATAAAATATGTTGAAAACTTCACTAATTTGGACAAACAGGTCCTTTTCAAAACCATGCTTTAAAAATCCACCAGTTAAGGTCCCTTCAACACATTTTTCAAAGGTCCTTTAGTAATATTCTCAAAAAGGCGATTGTAGCTCCATGAGTTCTTCTACAAAATATTTTAAAAATATCCTTAAAAAATCCTAGGTTCCGATTTTATGTTTATTAAATAAAATTAACGATTTAAAAAAAAATCTTTTAAAACGGAAGTAACCTTCACTTCTTCAAAAAAAAAACTTTTTTTTCAAAATTGAAAGGTCCTTCTAAGGATCCTTGAAAAAAAATATTTGTATACCCCCCACCATACTATGGAGGGTATATTTGTCAGAATTTTTAACGGATTTTATTTTTTTTTTTTTTTGGAAATTGCCAAATTTTTACCAAATGGTGGAGGGTATTAAAAGTTCGGCCCGGTCGAACTTACAGCTTTTTTACTTGTTTCACTCTTGTATCTTTGGGTCTTACCAAAAAGTTTTTTAAAAATAAACTTCTACAGGTCCTTCCGATATTGTTTAATACTCGATTGTGGCTCTGAGGATCCTTCCAAAATTTTATTTTAAAATCTACGACCCAAAGTTCTATCAAATCTTATTGAGGATTCTTCATAAACACTTCTTTAAAAATATTTTTTGAAATATATTGGTTATACTTCTAAGAGTCCGAAAATATATTTTTTACAAATTCACGATCGAATAATCCTGAAAAAATATTTTTTCCACAAACTAATAAATTATTCCTAAGAAATCTACAAATCTAAAGTAGCTCTCAGAGATTTTGAAAATATCATCTAAAACAATCAGGGAGTGTTGTACAAGGTTCTTTAGAAAATTTCTATTGAGAAATATTTTTAAAAATTTCGCGACCATGGCCATACTTGTCCTTCAAAAAATATTCCTTAGAAGTCCAATTATGGTTCTAAGTTTTTTCAAAAATATTCTTAAAAAAATAAAAAAATACATTTTTTTAAAAATTCTTCATTTGTGGTCCTAAGGGTCCTTCAAAAATATTGTGAAAAAAATCACAATTGTGGCCCTAACAGAATTTTGTACGAGGACCTGTCTTGGTGCATGGACGTCTTATAAGGCTGGGTTTTTTGAAAATTCGTACTAAAAGGGTACGAAAAGTACTAAAATCTACAAAAAAATTATACTTTGTATTGGACAAACGAAACGAGCTATAATTATTAAATGTGAGCGTTACTGATTGAGTGCTGGATAGATGTACCAAAGGGTGTTTGGAAATTTGAACTTCAAGATAAAAATTGTCAATTGGGTATAGGAATTAAGGTTGGGAAGTCAGTTTGATATCTGAAGGTTGTTTTAGAAATGTGTAGTAAGTGTGCGAACTGTACTAGGGTCGCTGTTCATGTGTAGCCTGTGGACATGTGTGTCATAATTGTACGAAAAGTACTCAATTTGTTATTGGGTATAGGAATAGAGCTAAAATCCGGAATTTTGATATAGATGTCACTGTTGATGTCTGATGTTAAGATATAGAGGTGGTTTTGGAAGTGTGAACAAAAATTGTACGAAAAGTACTAAATGGTACTAAATTTTGTATTGGGTGAAGGAATAGGGCTCGAATTCTCAAATTTGATATTGAGGTCACTGTTGGTATCTGAAATTGGGATATGGAGAGGTTTTTGGACATATGGACTGTAATGGTTCGAAAAAGTACTAAATGGTACTAAATTTGGTATTGGGTGAAGGATAGAGCTGGAATCCCGAAATTTTGATATTGAGGCCCCTGTTGTTATTTGGAATTGAGATTTGTAGGTTGATTTGGTTTTGTTATTTCGCAAATGCTCGATCTAAGGGTCTTTCAAAAAATATTTTGTAAACCATTCATTGTGGAATTCAATATTTTTTTATACTCCCGATATTTTTTGTTAAAAATCCACAATGTAAGGGTCCTTCAAAGAATTTTTTTTTTCATTTTTTTTTAATTCACAATTGTGACCTGACCCTTTGTAAAATACTTTTTAAAAATTCAATAGGCTTTTGGTTATTCAAGGCTTCTCCAACATATTTTCAAATAACCACATTTGTGGGTTTCAGAAATATTCTTAAAAAATTCAGGGCTTTTTGAAATATTTTTTTTTTTAAATCTCTTATCATCAAAATGCAAAATTTAGCTTTAAAATATTTTGAAAAATATTGTAATAAATCCGCGCATTGGGCTATAAAGGCTTTTCTAAAATATTTTTAAAGAAAAAAAAAATGTTTTAAAGTATCCACATTTGTCCTTCTAAGAATCATTCAGCGGACATTCATAGAATGATTTTAAAAAATCTACGGTTGTGGCATTCAAACGTAGTCTTAAAACTCCGCGGTTCTGTTTCAAAGGATATATACAACCAGTAAAGAAAGTCCTAAAGTCGGGCAGGGCAGACTTTATGATACCCTACACCACTTTGCCAATTTAGTAAGAATTACAAGTTTTTATGGAAGAATTCAATCATACACGTCATGATTATAATTATATAAATATGCCGAAGCATTTGTATCTTTTAAATACGGACTTGTATTGTCCATTTGGTGCACAATTATTTTGAAATCGAATAAAAATATATATGGGAGCTATATCCAAATCGGAACCGATCTCGATAAAATTTAGCAAAGATATTTCTGAGTTGCATTTGATATATTTCCCCAAATATTGTTGTTACAGAGTGCATATTACGGCTGCTGAGGACAAAAGTAACAAATCAGATGAACAATATATATGGAAGTTATAGCTATATCTGAACCGATTTCGATCAAATTTGGCATACTTATTTTCAGGCCTAATTTGGTTGTATGTGCAAAATTCCATACTATTCGGGTTGATATTACACGTTTGGTGCACAATAAAAAGCAAATCGGACGAAGATATATGTGGGAGCTATATCTAAATTTTGACCGATTATCTCCAATTTCAATTGGGTTCGTCCTTGGAAAATTTCATCTCAATTGGATAATAAATGCGACATGCATTTTGTTCACAAGAATACATGGATGGACAGACGGACTGACATGCATAAATCAACTCAGAAAGTGATTCTATGCAGATCCTCTAAAGTAACTATGGGTCTATCTCGCTTCCTTCTTCATGTTACAATAAAATGCACAAGGACATAATACCCTTAACACTATGTGGTGTAGGGTATAAAAATCTACGGTTGTGGCATTCAAAAGTAGGCTGTAGTACCCTTTACGAATTCTGATACGGAATTTGAAACAACTCCAGTGAATAATGCCCAGGAAATGGTCATACCCTTTACGATTTCTAATACGAAATTTGAAACAACTCCGGTGAATAATATCCAGGAAATGGTTATATTATCGAATATCGGGAGGTACCGTTGTATGTGTGCTATACGATATCGTGGACCTATGTAGACATTTCTCTTCCAGGAGGTAAAGATCATAGAAATAACTTCTTGTATGGATTTTAGACAATTCCATTGAAAAAGCTGTAGCTAAAATCATTAAAATACCAATTATAGGGAGGGAGGTACCGTTATATATACGATATCGTGGACCTGTATAGACAACACTCTTCTAGGGGGTAAGGTACTCAGAAGGAACTTCTTTTGTGAATCATCAAAATATCGAATATTGGGGGCTACTGTTATATGGGGGATATGCCGATATCGTGGACCGATATAGCCTATCTTCAAACTTGTTCTGCCTGCAGGCAAGAGACGAATTCATACAATGTATGGTGGAGGGTATAAAAATACACATTCTGGTCTTAAGGAAAAATTCATAGAAAGTCATTGAACATTTTCTGAAAATTTCCGATTGTGTGTCTTAAAGTTTTTCAGAATTTTTTCCCGAAAATCTCCACATAAAGATTCTCAAAATTCGACATCATATTCCTGTCTTCAAAAAAAAAAATTATTGTAACGTAAAGTACGCTTTGGTACCCCTTATTCTAAACCCATCTCTGTCACGAACTCGGTAGATACTTCAACAGAGAAGCAGATAATTCATCATCTCTCGTAATTTTTAGGTAGCCTATAATTATCTTTCAAAACCATCAGAGCTATCCTGTTGAGCATACCTGTTTTTCAGTTGAACTACTGCCCAGACTGAGCCATGCCTCATGTTGGCAGTCAGGCTGACAGCTATTCATCAAATTTTGGTGTCTCTTTTGCACTCTGGCTGAGAACTCTCGTAAATTATGGTTTCTTCTCTCTCTCTCTCTCTCTCTTTCGACACATAATATTTATGTTTACCCCAACCGACCGTCCGTTCGTCCGCTTGCCCCTCTTGCATTCATATGAGTGAGTAATTTATCCTTCCGTTTGTTTTTCGGCAATTTTTATGCCCCTTTCTGTGTTCTTATTCGATTTTTGTTGTTGATGTTTGTTGTTATTATTATTGTTTGCCATTTTATTTTGATACTTTTGTTCTCCATTCCTTGTTTTCTTTGAGATATGGGATACTAAAGTGTTGATAATTTCCATGTAATTTGAATCACCAACGACGGACGACCACCAGGCAGCCAGCCAGCTAACGCAGCCTACCGCTTATCACACCTCGTCTTTTGCTGGGCCTTTGTTTGTTTGTTTTCAATTCATGTGAAAATTGATACCGAATTTCTTCAATCCATTGCCGGTTATAACTTCCCAGTTTTCACAGTCCCAGTGCATTTGTGAACTTCATTCGCTGCTGTGGTACTCAGCCGAACTTCGTTTCGACAAAAAAATTGTAATTTTTTTAGAGAGTGATTCAAAGTGTATTAAATTTCATTGTGTCAATTGTTGTTGTTTTCAATATTATTGTTGTTATTTCTGCTGTTCCAAAAAAAGAGGAAAAAAAACATAATAACCTGAAATGGATCCCATGTATATTTACACCGATTTATGCTTCCTCGATCACACCAGAAATCCTCCAAGTGAGGTCTATTACGAAATTGTAAGTGAACTGAGTTAGTTAATAATGACACGATGAATTGGGAAATGAGATCAGGTGGAGTCAGATAATTATGTTTAATCAAGATCCAAATATGTATAGCTTCCCAAGGAAATAGTTAATTCAATTAAAGGGCCTTACAGGGTGAGATAAAAATAACTGCAACAAAGTCAAATGCCAAAATGTTTTATTTATTTTTTTTTTTAAATTTCTTTGAATGAAAGCAAAAAATGTCGGAAATAACATCAAATTTTAGAATAAGTTTAGATTTGTTCGAATTGGTTACCTTTGGCAGGAATTATGACCTACAGGGTTGCCCATATTCGACGGACCCATCTGGCAACGCCATAACTTTTGACAGAGATGTCACATCGCTTAATGACATACCTCGTTTGAAGCGTCAGTCCAAGCAGATTTTTACCATGAAGCAATACACGCCACGCGAGCGCTCTGAAATAGTTAAAATTTACATTCAACAGAAGAAGTCAATTGTGAAAACTCAACGTGCTTTTAAAACATTAAAAAATGTGAGAAGTGCGCCTTCTAAGAACACCATTAAGCGTTTATACGAAAAATTTTCGACTGGTAAGGCTCTTTCTAATCCGAAGAGGCCATATAAAAGTCGACCAAGGCGATCGGCCGAGAATATCGCTGCCGTACGAGCCAGTGTTGAGAGGTCCCCAAGAACATCACAAAAACGCCGTTCTCAGCAGTTGGGCATGGCTCGGTCCACTTTACAACGGATTATTCGCATTGATTTGCATTTGTTCCCGTACAAAATTCAATTGACGCAAAGAATGTTGCCTGCGGACAAGCCTCGTCGATTGGAATGGGCCCAAAAAAAAAACATGGGTCCGTCGAATATGGGCAACCCTGTATAAACGAACAATGGAACCGTCACACGCTGCCCGAATGCTGTTCTGCGGTATTTTTGCCCATTCCCGGCGAAGCGCTTGCTTGAGGTGATCGAAACTTTGGTATTTTTTAGTGCTAACATTGCTTTCCAAAATACTCCAGACACAATATCTCCATACACATGATCAGCGACCCTAATACCAAATTTCAGATTTTTACGCACTATCTTTTCACCCAATATCAAATTGTACTAAATATTATACGATTCAGCACCATTTAGTACAATTATAGTACATATTTCCGTATTTCCCCTTCAAATCTTAACCACAGACACCAACAGGTAAATACACATCAAATTTCGGGACTTCACCTCGATTTCTTCACTCAATACCAAAATTAGTTCTATTTAGTACTTTTCGTACACTTGTAGTATACATCTTAGAACCCTCTAACATATGTTCAGGCTACTCATGAGTGACCCTAATGTCAAATTTAAGATTTCAAGCACTATCTGTTCACCCAATACCAAATTGTACCAAATATTTCAGTGCAATTAGACACCAACAGTGACAAATTTGGGGATTTCACCTAATACCGAATTTAGTACTATTTGTGCAAAATGTGTACTATCATTTCCAAAACCACCTCCATATCTCAACCTCAATTACCAACCGAGACTTAATATCAAATTTGAGGATTCCAAACCTATGCTTCACTCAATGCCAAATATAGTACCATTTAGTAATTTTCGTACAAATATAGTACACATTTCCAAAACCCCCTTCATATTCCAATATCAGAGACCAACAGAGACCTCAATATCAAATTTTAGGATTCCAGCTCCATCCATTCACCAATACCCAATTTTAGTACCACTTAGTACTTTCCGAACAATTGTACACATTTTCAAAACCACCTCCATATCCTTACCACAGACACCAACAGTAAACTAAATATCATAATTCAGTATTTTAGCCTTAACAGCGATCAACCAATACCAAATTGTACCAAATATAGTACTATTTAGTACTCTTCTTGCACTTGTAGTGCATATTTCTAAAACCAGCTACATATCTCAATTCCAGTTACCAACAGAGACTTCTATATCAAATTCCGGAATTCCAGCTCTGTACCCTTACCCAATAGCAAACTTAGTACCATTTAGTACTTTTCGTACAATTATAGTACACATTTTCTCCATATTTTTCAATATCAGAGACCAAAAGAGAGACCTTAATATCAAATTTCGCAAATTCAAATTCAAATCCTTCACCAATTACCAAATTTAGTACCATTTAGTACAATTATAGCACACATTTGCAAAATCACCCCCATATCTCAATCACAGACACCAACAATGAAATCTGTATCAAATTTTAGGATTTCAGTTCTATCCCTTCACTCAATGCTACATTTTGTACTTTTTAGTACTTTGGTACTATAGTACAAAATCCGAAACCACTTCCAGGCTACACATAAACAGCGACCCTAATAACAAATTTCATATGTCAATCCAAAATGTTAAATAATTACCAAATTGTACCAAATATAGTACTATTTAGTACTTTTCGTGCACATGTAGTGCTTATTTTCAAAACTAGCTGCATGTCTCAATTCCAGTTACCAACAGAGAGTTTAATATAAAATTTCGGGATTCCAGCTCTATTCCCTTACCCAATAGCAAATTTAGTACCATTTAGAACAATTCGTACAATTATAGTACACATTTCCACAACTTCCTCCATATCTGATATCCCAGATACCAACGGAGACTTTAATATCAAATTTCTGAATTCCAGCTCTATCCCTTCTCCAATTACAACATTTAGTACTATTTATTACTTTTCGTACCATTTTAGTACACATTTACCAAACCCTCTCTATATCCTAACTACAGACACCAACAGTAATCTGAAAATCAACTTTAAGGTTCACAGCTCTATTTTTTCATCTAACACCCAATTTAGTACCATTTAGTACTTTTCGTACAAATATAGAACGCATTTCCAAGCAAAGCCACATCTCAAACACAGATACCATCAGTAATCTAAATAGCAAATTTCAAAATTGTATATCTATCTCTTTACCCAATACCAAATTTTGTACTATTTAGTACTTTTCGTTCAATTGCAGTACATATTTCCAAAACCGCCTCATTATCACAAACCAACCACCATCAGAAGCCCTAATAAAAAATCTCAAAATTTCCAGCTTCATCCGTTCACCTTCATATAGGTTTTGTAACATTATAGATGTTTTCGTAACCTTCGAACTCGAATTTCCAAAAACCCTTTGGTACATCTATCATGCATTACATCAGCGACTCTCATTCAAAATTTCAGAATTCTACTTCATTTCGTTTGTCCAATACAAAGTATTCAATTTTTAGTACTTTTCGAACCCTTTTAGAACGTATTTCCAAAAATCCAGCTTTTTCACATGCCTACGCCTCAAGACTTGTACAATATTTCAAGATTCTAGCTTCAGCTGTTTCGTCTGGGCGTTGATGCTCAACCAGTCACTAAGTTTAAAAGTTATTTCACGACCCTTTTATATATACATAATTTTATTTACATATGTTTATTTTAATTTCAAATATTTCAAAATTTTTGAATAAAAAATTAAAGCTTAAATACTGGTTCTTAAATAATCGTTATAACCCTAATCACCAACATATATCTCGAAAAAGCACTCCTCAATTCACTTAACCACTTGCGCTTCACCACCTCTTCGATAGGCCCACATTGAGACCATTTACTGGTACCAGAACAGGAGCTGAATGGAATTTGAACTCAACTTCTTGGCGGGGCATTGGTTGAATATTAAAATTGGCCAATATTTTGGCCAAGGCTACCTTGGAATTCATAACGCCCATGCGTTGAGCTGCGAAAAAAAATACAAAATTAATATTCAAAATTTAATGAAGCTCCCATTTCAACATCTAACCAATACAGTGCCTTGGACCCTCTCCAAAAGGCATATATGCCGCTGGATCATAATCCTTGCTCTCATCGGCAAAGCGTTCTGGCCTATAATCCTCGGGTTGGGGGAAATACTGTGGGTCTCTATGGATGCCCAAGAGGGAGATGATAATTCCCGTTTCCTTGGGTATGGTAAGTTTTGTGTCGGGTACTTGGAAATCCTGAGTGCATTTGCGATTCAAAAACGGCAGGCCAGGATATTTGCGGGTGGTTTCTAAAACAAAAACAAACAATAATTAGAAAATCAAAATAGAATCAAGAAAATTCCTGCTTACCCATTACACACAAATCCAAATATTTCATATCCTGTATGGCCTCATAGGTCAGACGTCCCTGCGGCTTGAGACCGTGCCTTTGCAGACACTCATCCACCTCGCTTTGGGCCTTCTTCAAAATTTCCGGATACATGGCCAATTCATAGATGGTAAATGATGTTGTGGCCGCCGTTGTTTCCGATCCGGCAATATAGAATAAGAATGAATTGGAGGCAATCATATCGATGGACATGGCTTTGAGATTTTCCGCCGTCGACTCAACGTCATGCCATAGCTTGTCGTTGTCATCGGAAATTTTACCAGTATTTCTAAGTTGTATAAATAACTGAAGAAGATCTTTGCGTACAACGCCCTTTTCTTCGCGAAATTCTATCGTCCGTTTCACGATGTCGCGCAGGCGATATGTTATCGGATCCTTGGCACCAAGGCGCGACAAGAGTTTGGCAAGTCTGAAAAGTTACAGGAGAAAGAAGATAAATGAGTTATTCACGGAATTTAACAAAGAATTGATGGGATCCTTAATGTTAGATAAAGAAATATGTTCATGGGCTGTATTTAAAACGGTCCAAATAGTAGATCTGGAGAATTTCAAAATGCGTCCTAAAAATTTGACTACTTCCTCGACAATTTTTAAAAACTAGAGAGAATAAAGGCTTAACAAAATAATCTGAAAATCCGCAAAAACCCCTCAAAACAGATGAAAGAGATAAGTTCTTAAAAAACTAGTCTTAAAAGGTCCAAAACAGTTTCTCAATGTTACGGTTTGAATATCATCTGCAAAAATTGTTCTAAATACTCCACTAAATTTCGTGCACTTGTAGCTCACATTTCCAAAACTAACTCCATATCTCAATTCCACATACCAATAGCCACCTTAATATAAAATTTGACGATTCCAGCCTTGTCCTTTCACGCAATACCGAATTTAGTACCATTTAGTAATTTTTGCGTACACATTTACAATACTTCCTCCATGTCTCAATTTCAGATACTATCAACAATCGAAATATACATTTTCCGAATTTTATCTCTATCCCTTCAACCAATACCTAACTTAGTATCATTTAGTACTTTCCGAACAATTATTGTGCACATTTCCCCTACATATCCCAATTTCAGATACAATTTCAAAACCACCTCCATATCTTAACCACAGACACCAATATTAATCGAAATATCAAAATTCGGAATTTCAACTCTATTTCGGAATTTCAGCTCCAAATATAGTACAGTTTAGTACTTTTCGTACAATTATAGTACACATTTCCAAAGCTACCTCCATATCCTAACAACAGATACCAAAACAGATTTCAATGTCAGATTTCGGGATTTCAGCCTTATGCCTTCACCCAATACCAAATTTAGTACCATTTATTACTTTTCGAACCATTATATTCCACATATCCGAAACCCCCTCCATATACCAATTTCAGTTACAAGGAGAATCCTCAATATCAAATTTCGGGACTCTAACCTTATCCCTTCACCCAATACTAAATTTCGCACTATTTAGTATTTGTCGTACAAATATAGTACAGATTTCCAAAGCCACCTCCATATCCCAGTTTCAGATACCAACAGAGTCCTCAATATCAAATTTCGGAATTCCAGCCCTATCCTTTCATCCAATACCAAATTTAGTACCATTTAGTACTTTACGTGCACTTGTGTGTACATTTCCAAAACCACCTCCATATCCGAATCCCAGACACCAAAAGAGGCCTCAATATCAAATTTTGGGATTTCGGCTCTGTCCCTTCACCAAATTTAGTACCATTTAGTACTTTACGTGCACTTGTGTGCACATTTCCAAAACCATATTCGAATCCCAAATCAAATTTAGTACCATTAAGTACTTTTCGTTCAAATATAGGACACATTTCCAACACCAACTACATATCTGATTCCCAGATAGCGACAGAGGCCTCAATATCAAATGTCCAGATTCCAGCCCTATCCCTTTACCCAATACCCAATTTGGTACCAGTTAGTACTTTTCGAACAATTAGAGTACACATTTCCATAACCAAAACCATATCTCAATCTCAAAACCACCTCCATATCTCAATTCCTATCTATTTAGTACTTTTCGTACAAATTTAGTACCATTCTCCAGGTCCAGGCTACACATTAACAGTGACCCCAATAACAAATTTCAGATTTCAAGCCCTATCTGTTCACCCAATACCAAATTGTACCAAATTTAGTACTATTTAGTACTTTTCGTACACTTGTTAACACATTTCCAAAACCACCTCTTTATCACAAATCTACCACCGACAGGGACCCCAATACAAAATTTCAAAATTCCAGTTTCATCAGTTCACCCTCAACCGAACTGTTTCAAATTTAGTACCATTTAGTACAGTTTGCACACTTGGTACACATTTCAAAACCATCTTCGATATATCAAATTTGCTTTTCAACCTTGATTTTCATACCAAATTTCAAGTTTTTATCTCTATCCGTTCACATAATACGAAATGGTACCATTTTAGTAATTTAGTACCATTTTAAAATTTTTCGTAATTTTAAAGTCCCAATTTCCAAAAAACCTCTGGTACATCTATTCTGCACTCCATCAGTGACTCATATTCCAAATTCTAACTCTTGACGTTTGTCTAATACAAAGCATTCAGTTTTTAGTACATTTTAGTACTTTCCGTACCCGTTTAGTACAAATTTCTAAGAACCCAGTCACCCGACTTCACCCTATACTTACGGTGGACAAATAAAGTTTGATAAATTGCGAAATCTCTGCAACATTGTCGACTTCTTTGGGTTAAATAGACGATCACTCAAGACACGAAATTCATTGTCCGGATGGGTGAAACTATCGATTTCCAGGCCGAATATCACCGAACCAATGATGTCGACAGCATAGCTAGAAGAATAACATTTTATTAAGAGGAAAATTCAAAACTTCTCACAATTCTCTCAATAATGAGTACGTACGTGGTCAAAATGCTCTTGATTTCCAAAACATGCGACTGGCCATCCTTCAAACGCTCATTCAAGTGATTTAATAATTTAGCCGCCACATCATCGACCGTTTCGAACATCCCCTTGAGTTTACCCGACGAAAACGAGGGGGCCAATTTCATTCTCAGCGTACGCCATGATTGACCCTCCATTACGAATAAATTCGCCGACATTGGATCATTTTTCTCATCCACATAGAGGCCACGATCATGGAAGCTATTAAAATCTGTGGTCAAAATTTGTCTCGCCAATTCGGCATCGCGCACCAGTAGGGCCGGCTTGAAGAACAAATAAATGCCCACCACCTTCTCGTGGCATTTGTCATATATGTCGGACAAAACCAGGCCAAATGGCCGTTCCTTGTGGAATACCTTTGCCATCGAGCCCAGGGGTATGGTGGCCTTATCCGATTCGAAACCCAAACGTTCCCATTTCGTATAATGAAGTTTGGCAAAGATGTAGAGGGTCGTCACCACAATCAGTAGCAGTAATAACATTTTAGTTTTGCAATTTTACTCCTAGCTATTCTCAAGCGTTACAAAATGTTTCCGATCTAATCGCGTACGTGTTACATTAACAACTGAATAGTTGCCGGTCATGATTCGAATGCATGTAAAACTTTGCATATTTCTTATCATCACCTTCTCCCTGTCGACCGGCCAATAAAATTCTCTCGCCGTTTTGTTGTTTTTTATTATATTTCCTAATGCGTTGTAAATGACGGGGCAAATATTTATTTTCAATATTTTTTTTTTTATTGTTTTTATCTATTTACTGTGTAAGTTTTAACATTTCTGTATTTGTATGTGTACAATAACATATGCATACAGAAATTAAAATTCTCGCTGCGATTATACTGATTGATCAATTTTGTCAGCTGGCATTAATTTTATTTACAAATTCAAATGGTTTTATTTTGAAAAATTACGCCTTGTAAATCTGTTGAATTAATTAATAATTTTTATTGTAATTTCCTTAAATGGTATTTTTCTAAATACCCATGATTGATTTTCAAAATGCATGTACCTGAAATTATATAAGTATATTTGCAAGTTCTCGGTACTTCGTCAGCGAAAAGACCACCGTAAACATTTAGATACAAATTCCAACAGCTCGTGTTAGGTCTTTTTATACCCTCCACCATACTATGGAGGGTATATTATTAAATGGACGCTACAGCCTAAGATAGAAAATTGTATGTAACTGTACCTCCATATATTCGGTAATTTGATGATTTTAGCGACATTATTCACCGGAATTGTTTCAAATTTTGGTATTTCAAGTTCGAAACGGATGCTACAGCCTATGACAGAAAATTGTCTGTGTAGATCCACGTCTTCGTATAGTCCCCATGTAACGGAACCTCCCGATATTCGGTATTTTGACGATTTTAGCGACATTTTTTACCGGAATTGTTTCAAATTTGTTATTTGAAGTTCGTAATGGATACTACAGCCTATGACAGAAAGTTGCCTATGCACGTCCAGGTCTTCGTATAGCCCCCATATAACTGTACCTCCCGATAGTCGGTATTTTAATGATTTTAGCGACATTTTTTACCGGAATTGTTTCAAATTTGGTATTTGAAGTCCGTAATGGATACTACAGCCTAAGACAGAAAATTGTCTGTGCAGATCCACGTCTTTGTATAACTCCCATACAACTGTACCTTCCGATATTCGGTATTTTGACGATTTTAGCGACATTTTTTACGGAAATTGTTTCAAATTTGGTATTTGAAGTTCCAAAGGGATGCTACAGCCTAAGATAGAAAATTGTCTGTGCAATTCCACGTCTTCGTATAACCCCCATATAACGGCACCTCCCGATATTTGGTATTTTGATGATTTTAGCGACATTATTTACCGGATTTGTTTTAAATTTGGTATTTCAAGTTCGAAAAGGGATGCTACAGCCTATGACAGAAAATTGTATGTGCAGGACCACGTCTTCGAAATAACCCCCATATAACTGTACCTCCCGATAGTCGGTATTTTAATGATTTTAGCGACATTTTTTACCGGAATTGTTTCAAATTTGGTATTTGAAGTCCGTAATGGATACTACAGCCTAAGACAGAAAATTGTCTGTGCAGATCCACGTCTTTGTATAACTCCCATACAACTGTACCTTCCGATATTCGGTATTTTGACGATTTTAGCGACATTTTTTACGGAAATTGTTTCAAATTTGGTATTTGAAGTTCCAAAGGGATGCTACAGCCTAAGATAGAAAATTGTCTGTGCAATTCCACGTCTTCGTATAACCCCCATATAACGGCACCTCCCGATATTTGGTATTTTGATGATTTTAGCGACATTATTTACCGGATTTGTTTTAAATTTGGTATTTCAAGTTCGAAAAGGGATGCTACAGCCTATGACAGAAAATTGTATGTGCAGGACCACGTCTTCGAAATAACCCCCATATAACTGTACCTCCATATATTCGGTAATTTGATGATTTTAGCGACATTATTCACCGGAATTGTTTCAAATTTTGGTATTTCAAGTTCGAAACGGATGCTACAGCCTATGACAGAAAATTGTCTGTGTAGATCCACGTCTTTGTATAACTCCCATACAACTGTACCTTCCGATATTCGGTATTTTAATGATTTTAGCGACATTTTTTACCGGAATTGTTTCAAATTTAGTATTTGAAGTCCGTAATGGATACTACAGCCTAAGACAGAAAATTGTCTGTGCAGGTCCACGTCTTCGTATAGTCCCCATATAAAGACACCTCCCGATATTCGGTATTTTGACGATTTTAGCGACATTTTTTACGGAAATTGTTTCAAATTTGGTATTTGAAGTTCCAAAGGGATGCTACAGCCTAAGATAGAAAATTGTCTGTGCAATTCCACGTCTTCGTATAACCCCCATATAACGGCACCTCCCGATATTTGGTATTTTGATGATTTTAGCGACATTATTTACCGGATTTGTTTTAAATTTGGTATTTCAAGTTCGAAAAGGGATGCTACAGCCTATGACAGAAAATTGTCTGTGCAGGTCCACGTCTTCGTATAACCCCCATATAACTGTACCTTCCTATATCCGGTATTTTGACGATTTTAGCGACATTTTTACCGGAATTGTTTCAAATTTGGTATTTGAAGTTCGTAATGGATACTACAGCCTATGACAGAAAATTGTCTGTGCAGGTCCACATCTTCGTATAGCACCCATATAACGATACCTCCCGGTATTCGGTATTTTGATGATTTTAGCGACATTATTCACCGGAATTGTTTCAAATTTATTATTTGAAGTTCATAATGGATACTACAGCCTATGACAGAAAATTGTCTGGGCAGATCCACGTCTTCGTATAGCCCCCATATAACGGTACCTCTCGATATATTCGGTATTTTAATGATTTTAGCGACATTTTTTACGGGAATTGTTTCAAATTTGGCATTTGAAGTTCGTAATGGATACTATAGCCTATGACAGAAAGTTGCCTATGCAGGTCCAGGTCTTCGTGTAGGCCCCATATATCAGTACCTCCATATATTGCATATTTTCACGATTTTAGGTACAATACTCACCGAAATTGTTTGAGATGTCGTATTTGAAGTTCGTAGTGGATGCTACAGGCTGCAACAGAAAATTGTCTATGCACAGTCCAGGTCTTCGTATAGCTCCGATATAACGGTACCTCCCTATGTACGGTATTTTGATGATTTTAGCTACATTATTCACCGTCTATTTCAAGTTTCGAATTTGAATATGGTAATGGCTTATGACAACAATGCCTATGAAAGTCCACGTCGTATAGACCCCAATAGAAGGGTTATATTCGGTATTTTTAAGATTTAAACGGAATTTTTAATTTTTGAAAATTTCCAAATTTGTTCAAATGGTGAAGGGTACTCAAAGTTCGGCCAGGCCAAACGTACTGCTTTTAACTTGTTTATGTATAGTTTGACACTTTTTTTATCAAAACTACATACGTCGTCCTAAATCTTCAGAATTTCAAGGATTTATACATTTTTCAAGTTTTTCTACATCTATCCATCCTAGAAATCAAGAGTGATCTAAATTGAGTGCCATTTAGTACTTTTCGAACAATTATAGAGCGCATTTACAAAACCAACAGAGACCTCAATATCAACACCACACCTTTCAGCCGACACCAAATTTAGTGCCACTAAGTACTTTTCGAACAATTTTAGAACACGTTTACAAAACCACCTCCATATCTCCATCCCAGATAACAACAGTAAATTATAAAATTTCAGAATTTTATCTCTATATCTTCACCCCATACAAAATATAGTATTATTTAGTACTTTACGAACAATTGTAGTACACATTTCCAAAAACAGCTCCATATCTAAATCCCAGATACCAACAGAGACCTCAATAACAAATTTCGGAATTCCAGCTCTATCCCTTCACCTCATACCAAATTTAGTACCATTTAGTGTTTTTCGTACAATTGTGGAACACATTTCCAAAACCATCTGTGTATTTTTATTCCAGATACAAACAGAAATCTCAATAACAAATTTCGAAATTCCAGCTCTATCCCTTCACCGAATACCAAATTTAGTACCGTTTAGTGTTTTTCGTACAATTGTGGAACACATTTCCAAAACCATATCTGTATTTCTATTCCAAATACCAACAGAAATCTCAATAACAAATTTCGAGATTTCATCTCTATCCCTTCACCGAATACCAAATATAGTAACATTTAGTACTTTTCGCATAATTATGGAACACATTTCCAAACCACCTTCAAATTTGAACCGCATATACCTTCAGAATTTTAGCTCTTTTAATTCTCCCAATACCAAATATAGTAACATTTAGTACTTCTCGTACAATTATAGTACAAATTTCCGAAACCATCTTCATATCTTAATTCCAGATACCAACAGAGACCTTAATATTTAATTTGAGAATTAGCTCTATCCCTTCACGCAATACTAATTATAGTACCATTTAGTACTTCTCGATTTCACCTACCAACAGAGACCTCAAACACAAATTTTAAGATTCCAGTCCTATCCCTTCACCCAATACCAAATTTAGTACTATTCAGTACTTTTTGTACAATTATAGTATACATTTGCAAAACCACCTCCATATCTCAACCTCAGATACGAACAGAGACATCAATATCAAATTTGAGGATTACAGCCCTATTCAATTACCCAATATTAACTTTAGTACATTTTAATATTTTTCGTACTATTGTGGAACACAATTTCAAAACATCCTCAAATCTCAATTCAATATATCAACACAGACCTCTATATCAAATTTGAGGATTTCAGTCTTATACCTTCACCTAATACCAAATGTAGTACCATTTTATACTTTTCGAACAATTATGGCATACATTTCCGAAACCACCTACGGATTTACAAAACCACCACCAGATACCAACAGAGACCTCAATATCAAATTTCGGAATTCCAGCCCTATCCCTTCATTCAATCCCAAATTGTGTACCATTTTGGCACTTTCAAATTTCAAGCACTTTCTGTTCACGCAATGCCACATTGTACCAGATAAAGCACTATTTAGTACCTTTTGCGCACTTGTGGTACCCGTTTCTATAAACACGTCTTTCCAAAACAATCCTATCACCAAAAGGGACCCCAATGCTAGAATTTCAAATTATATGCTTCTTTCCGTTTACCCGAAAGGAAAATGTACCAATGCAGTACCTTTTCGTGCAATTCGTACATTTAGTACACATTACCAAAACCACCACCTTATATAAACACCAATTCCCAAGAATTGATTCTCATATTAAATTTCAAGATTTTACCGCTATTCGTTAACATAATTCCAAATGGTACAATATTTAGTGCATTTTAGTACTTTTGGTTCATGTGTTGTTAGAACTTCGGGAAAACCCCTTTAATTTTTCTATCCTACATAACATCCACGACACTCACTCCAAATTTCAAATTTCCAGCTCTATACCTTCCTCAAATACCAAAGTAAATAATATTTAGTACTTTTCGTACTATTGAGTACGAATTTGCAAATCCCCCGCCCTGTATCGACCAAACCGCACGAAAGGCGATATTTGTTCAAAATTTTAGACTTACAACTCAATCCTTTAGCTAAATAACTAATTTAGTACCATTTATTACTCTTTAGTAGGTATATCCAAAACCACCTCCAAATCCCAACCCTATACACTAACAGTTATCCCAATGCCAAATTTCAAATTTTACGTAGTATCCGTTCACGCAGTACCAAATTTAATACCTTTCGTACGCTTGTTGAACGCATTTCTAAAACCAACTCTTTATCTTAACCCTACCCTACATCCAACATAGGTCCCAATACCAACATTTTAAATATCCAGATCTATCCGTTCAACCAAAACCAAATAGTACCGAATTTAGTACTCTTTAGTACATTTTGGACATACATTTCCAAAAGCACCTTCATATATCCGACTTACTTCCAACCAAATTTAAAGTTTTTAACTCCAGCCTTTCACATAATACCAAATGGAAATATTTTAGAAATTTAGTACCATTTTAGAACATTTCGTAGCCTTAAAGTTCGAATATTCAAAAGCCCCTTTGGTGACTTTCTTTCCAAATTTCAGAATTCTAGCTCAATCCGTTTATCGCATACAAAGTATTAAACTTTTAACACATTTTAGTCACATTTAGTATGAATTTTCAAAAACTCAGCCTTCAGACGCCTACACACCAAGGCTGTAAAACTTCAAGATTCTAGGTTCAGCAGTTTCGTCCGGGTGTTGATTCCAAGTCAGTATATTTTTTTAATCTACCATTTATTTCATGAACAAAATGTTTTATTTTTTAAAAAGTCTTTGAAATTCGGACATTTTTTAATCAGGATTTCTTTTTTTTTTTTTAAACATAATAAAAAATTCTGGACTGAAGTTTTTTTTTTTTTAAATGTGTTAAATTTTTATAAGATTCAAAAGGGGACCTCTAAAAGGTTTTTTGTCCATTGAAAAGATTTTTCTGTCAATACGAAATCTTCAAAAGACCTCCTGTCTAGAAAAGACCTCCATAACGTCTTGTGTTAATGAAAGGTATTTTGTCTATAGAAGACATTTAAAAACGTATTTTGTCTATAGAAGACCTTCAAAAGGTATTTTGTCTATGGAAGACCTTCAAAAGGTGTTCTGTTAATAGAAGACCTTCGAGAGATCTTCTGTCAATGGAAAGCCTTCGAGAGGTATTCTATCTATCGAAGACCTTAAACTTGTTGTTTGTCTAGTGAAGATCTTTAAAAGATCGTTTGTCAAGAAAAGACTTTCAAAAGGTCTTCTGTCAGTAGAAGACCTCCAAGATGTCGTATTTCAATGGAAGTTCTTCTATCTATAGAAGACCTTCACAAGGTATCTTGTATATAGAAGACCACCTAAAGGTCTTCGACCTATAGAACGCCTTCTCTTAATAAAAGACCTTCAAAAGGTCTTCTGTAGGTAGAAGACCTTCCAGAGGTCTTCTGTCTATAGAAGGCCTTCGAAAGGTCTTCTGTCTATAGAAGATCTTCAACTTGTTATCTGTCTATAGAAGATCTTCAAAAGGTCGTTTGTCAAAAACGACCTTCAAAAAGTCTTCTGTAAATAGAATACCTTCAAAAGACCCTTTGTCAGTAGAAGACCTTGAAAAGGTCTTCTGTGAAGAGGAAATTTTCAAAAGGTCTCCAGCCTATAGAAGATCTACAAAAGGTCTTTTATCAATAGAACATCCTACAAAAGGTCTTGAATAATTTTTCTTTAATATATCTAAAAATCCAATTTTTAAATTCGGACGTTTTTTAATCAGGATTTATTTTTTTTTAATATACCATAATAAAAAATTCTGAATAGAAGTGATTCCTTTAAAATCAGTTCAATTTTTGATATGATTTTTTACTTGATGAGATATTTTTATGAGAGCACATAACATCTTATCTTTCGACTATCTTCAATTAAAACTTCTCTTCGAGAGACCAACACGAAGACCATTGACTGGTACTAAAACCGGAGCTGTATTGAATTGAAATTCAGCCTCCTTATGGGGCATTGGTTCGATATTGAAGTTGGCCAATATTTTGGCCAAGGCAACTTTGGTGTTCATCACGCCCATACGCTGAGCTGCAAACATAAATACAATGAAGTATTAGAATTTTTCCAAAACCTAATAAACGTAACTTCCTTACCAATACAATGTCGGGGACCCTCTCCAAATGGCATATATGCTGCTGCATCATAATCTTTGGTTTCATCGGCAAATCGTTCGGGCTTATAAGCCAAAGGCTCAGGGAAATATTTGGCATCTCTGTGCAGACCCAAAAGGGAGATGATAACATTCGTATCCTTTTTTATGGTAAATTTCGAATTCGGCACCTTAAAGTCCTGGGTACATTGGCGATTTAAAAATGGTAGGCCAGGATATTTGCGGGTGGTTTCTGGAAGATACATTTTTGTTATATAAGAAAATAATCAAAATTTTACTATAACTTACCCTTAACACACAAATCCAAATATTTCATGTCCTGTATGGCCTCATAGGTTATACGTCCATCCGGCTTTATTCCATGTTTCTTCAAACATTCATCTACCTCGTTTTGAGCTTTTTTCAATGCCTCTGGATTCATGGCCAATTCATAGATGGTAAATGAGGTACTTGAGGCAGTTGTCTCCGATCCCGCAATATAGAAGAGGAACGAATTTGAAGCTATCATATCAATGGACATGGCCTTGAGATTTGTAGCCGTCGATTCAACCTTATTCCATAGATTATCATTGTCATCGGATATTTTTCCCGTATTCCGTAGTTGAATTAGTAGATGTAGCAAATCTTTGCGTACCACATTGTTTTCTTCGCGAAATTCGATGGTACGTTTGACAATATCTCGCAGGCGATAGACGACAGGTTCCTTGGTACCAAGGCGCGTTAGCAATTTGGCAATTCTGAAAAAGGGAGCAGGAGACAGAGAGGAATATGAAAATATTAACTTGATTATTTAATAGCAGAATTTTCGAAAGGTCTGCTGTCAATAGAAGACCAAAAGGTCCTCTTTCATTGGAGGACCGTGAAAAGTCTCAAAAAAACTCCGTTAATACAAGACTTTCAAAAGGTCTTCAGCCAAGAGAAGACCTTCAAATGTCTTCTGTGAATGGAAAGCCTTCTTCTGCCAATAAAAGACCTCCGAAAGGTCTTCTGTCCATAGACGACCTCCAAAAGCTCTGTTGTCTATAGAAGACCTCCAAAAGGCCTTCTGTCTATAGAAGACCTCCAAAAGGAATTCTGTCTATAGAAGACCTCCAAAAGGTCTTCTGTCTATAGAAGACCTCCAAAAGGTCTTCTGTCTATAGAATACCTCCAAAAGGTCTTCTGTCTATAGCAGACCTCCAAAAGGTCTTCTGTCTATAGAAGACCTTAAAAAGATCTTCTGCCTATAGAAGGCCTCCAAAAGGTCTTCTGTCTATAGCAGACCTCTAATAGGTCTTTTGTCTTTGGAAGGTCTCCAAAGGTCTTCTGTGTATAGAAGACCTCCTAAAGGTCTTCTGCCAATTGGAGACCTTCAAAAGGTCAATGGAAGTTTAAAAAATGGAAGACCTTCAAAAGGTCGATGGAAGCTTAAAAAAGATCTTCTGTCAATTGAAGACCTTCAGAAGGTCTACCGTCGACAGAAAATATTTAAAAAGTTTTCTGTCAATGGAAGATTGTGAAAAGGTCTTCCGGCAAAAGAGGACCTTCTCTTCTGTCTATAGAAGACCTCCAAAAGGTCTTCTGTCTATAGAAGACCTCGAAAAAGGTCTTCTGTCTATAGAAGACCTCCAAAAGGTCTTCTGTCTATAAAATACCTCCAAAAGGTTTTCTGTCTACAAAAGACCTCTAAAAGGTCTTCTGTCTATTGAAGCCCTCCATAAGGTCTTCTGTCTATAGAAGACCTCCAAAAGAACTTTTGTCTGTAGAAGTCCTCCAAAAGGTTTTCTGTCTATAAAAGACCTCCAAAAGGTCTTCTGTCTATAGAAGACCTCTTAAAGATCTTCTGCCAATTTGAGACCTTCAAAAGGTCAATGGAAGCTTAAAAAATGGAAGACCTTCAAAAGGTCAATAGAAGTTTAAAAAAGGTCTTCCGTCAATGGAAGACCTTCAGGAGGTCTGCCATCGACAGAAGATATTTAAAAAGTTTTCTGTCAATGGAAGATTTTCAAAAGGTCTTCCGGCAAAAGAGGACCTTCTTTTTATGGCAACCATAAAAATCCCATGTCTCTGGTGGATATTTCCAGGTTTTTTTTTACACCTAGGAGCATATTACCAGGAGCCTATTACACTCTGACCCTCATACTTACGGTGGACACACAAAATTCGTCAAATTTCGAAGTTTGCTCAGAAAACTTCTGCTGTCATTGTCAAATGAACGATCACTCAAAACGCGGAATTCATTATCCGGATTGGTGAAGCTATCGATTTCCAAGCCAAATATTACCGAACCAATGATGTCAATGGCATACCTGAAGAAAAAAAAACAAACGATTTTTATTTTCTGCTTTTCCGAAAAAACCGGTACCGATACTTACGTTGTCAAAATACTTTTTATATCCAAAACATGAGTCTGGCCATCCTTCAGTTGATTATTCAAATATTCCAGCAATTTGTTGCCCACATCATCGACGGTCTCAAACATTCCCTTCAGTTTACCCGACGAAAACGAAGGGGTCAATTTCATTCGTAGCGTACGCCATGACTGACCCTCCAAGGCGAATAAATTCGCCGACATGGGGTCATTTTTCTCATCCACGTATATGCCGCGATCGTGGAAGCTATTGAAATCGCTGGTCAGGATTTGCCTTGCCAATTCGGCATCGCGGATCAGCAGAGCTGGTTTGAAGAACAAATAGATGCCCACAACTTGCTCTTGAAATTTCTCATATAAATCGTACATGACCAAGCCAAAGGGACGTTCCTTGCGAAAAACTTTCGCAAGGGAACCAAAAGGTATCACCGCCTCATCGGACACCAAACCCAAACGTTGCCATTGCGTGTAATGGCGTTTGGCAAAGATGAAGAAGGCGCTCAGCAGGGTAATTAACAAAAATAATAACATTTTTCCAAATTCTAATTTGGGTTTTATTTTGACAACTATTTTTCACTTCACTTGGGGTCTTCTAGTTGGCTATGGGTCTCATTGATAACTGAATTCTTGGGGCATAAACAAAATACATGCTAAACTTTTATGACATTCAAAAAACGCTCACGTTTCTAATCTGTATTCGTTCTTCTTGTTCTACTTCGAAGTAAACAAGGTCCAGTTGAAACCAAAACACAAGTCATTTGTTTATGCTTACCCATCATGACAGTGCGAAAATATATAATAATTTTAAAATTTAATTTATAAATCTCCGCATTAGCCGATGATAGTCGTCTTATCTTGATAGGTTGAATTAATTTTGTGATCTGCTCCCTCCAACAATTTTATTGATCTACTTAATTCTAACCGAATAGAAAAGGTGAATATCTGCTGTGATAACACAGGGGAACACAGGGGATTGTAACCGAACAGAAAAGGTGAATATCTGCTGTGATAACACAGGGGAACACAAAATATAAATATAGAGATTTTATTCAGAGCTCCGAAATAATCGGTTGAATTCGAGTAGAGATTTGTCTAGCGGCCCTTCTATTTATACCCACGGACACATGCCTACCGAGGGTAAATAAAGGTGTTTTTTTTTTAGAAGCTTTTATTCCCAAAAAAAAGAAAGTAGGTTAACCAGTAAGGGAAATCAAAGGTCGGGCGGGGCCGACTATATGATACCCCACACCACTATGCATATTTAGTAGAGCTCCCGTAACAAAAGAAATTATTTAAAGTAGATCAGTAGCAGCTATAGTTTGGTTTCAGAGGGAACTAATATATGGGAGGCATATCCAATTCTGAATCGATTTTCACTAAATTTGACGGAGATATTTTTATATTTTATACCTTTTGTATACCCTCAAACATATTATGGAGGGTATATTAAGGGGATGACAACTTTAATTTGTAACACCTGGAAATATACCTTTTAGACCCCACAAAGTATATATGTTCTTATTCAGCATAAAATTCTATGTCGTTTAGCAATGTCCGTCTGTACGTCTATCTGTCTGTGGAAATCACTCTAGCTTCCGAACGCAATGAAGTAAGTTGATAAAAATTTACTCAAATGTGTATTATGTCTACAGGACTTTTGGTATTGAAAATGGGCCATGTAGGTCCACGTCTCCCTCTAGCCCTCATATAACGGTACCTCCCCATATGCGGTATTTTGAATGATTTTAGCGACATTGTTTACCGGAATTGTTTCAAAATTGATATTAGAAATTCGTAATGAATACTACAGCCTAAGATAACCGATATTCGGTATTTTGGTGATTTTAGCGGCATTATTTACCGGAATTGTTTAAAATTTGGTATTTTAGGTGCGTAATAGGTACTACAGCATAAGACAGAAAATGAGCCAAGTAGGTCCACATCTTCGTATAGCCCCCATATAATGGTTCCTCCCGATATTGGGTATTTTGATGATTTTAGCGACATTATTTAACGGAACTATTTCAAATTTGGCATTTGAAGTTCGTAATGAATACTACAGCCTGTGACAGAAAATTGTCTGTGCAGGTCCACGTCTTCGTATAGCCCCCATATATCGGTACCCGCCTATATTCGGTATTTTGATGTTTTTAGCGACATTATTTACCGGAATGGTTTCAAATTCCGCATTTGTAGTTCGTTATGGATACTACAGCCTATGACAGAAAATTGTCTGTGCAGGTCCACGTTTTGGTATAGCCCCAATTTTAGCTACACTAATCACCGATTTTTTTCAAGTTTCGCATTTGAATATTAAAATGGCTTATGACAAAAGTTGCCTACATTCCATATTTGGAGGTTCTGTTTCGTACCAAAGGAATCTCGAATTCTCAGAGTTCAGCTGACCTGGAAAATCTTGATTTCTTTGATCGGACAAAACGAATCGATTGAAAATATTGACGGGAGTGCCAAATCACAGTTAAAGTCTTTAAACTATTTTTGAATGATATAGGTCGCACACCCCTCGTTGATTTTAACTGATAAGCTTTATATTGCTGGACGTGTTTTATATGCATTTGTTATTGTAGAACAAAAGTACTTGAAAAAAACTTGCTTGTCATTGTTTATTTAATTTAAATTGATTAAACACTGAGGAGCACTTAAATATGGACAATTATAAATTTATTGAATTACTTAATACATTCACCATTCCAATAGCATCAACTATAGATAAAGATATCATATTTATTTAGATCTAATATAAAATTGACAATATTGGCTCATTAATTCGGAATCTACTCCATAGAGGGTCAACAATTTGAATAATTATAACAGAATTCAAAATATATTTAAATAATCGAACATTGGCTGAACGTATACATCTGTCTGCAAAACAGACTGATACTTTTAAATTTGTTTTTTTTACCCTCCACCATGTGGAAGCTTGAATTGTGACCAAATTAGTTTTCTTCAAATTCCCAATACCTCTAATTGTTTTTTTTTTTTAAATCGTACCCAAAATATCAAAAGGGGTCATCAAAAGTACCGACGTTAGAATATTGCACACATACACTGAACTTTTTTCACAGGAAGGTTGGAAAATGCGTGCAACACCTCAAGTACTTCAAATCTGAAGGTACTTTAAGAGGTCAAATAGTAGACATAACCAAATCGACTCATACATTTATGCTGATAAAGAGATTATAGGGGTTTAAGACCAATATATGAAGATAAGTTCGACCTGGCCGAACTTTAAGTACCCTCCACCACTTTGAAGGAACATGAAAAATAAAAAAATCCGTGGAAAATTACCTCTCATATGAAACACCTTTATATGTGGGCTATACGAATAAGTGTTCCCCCATAAATAATTTTTTATCATAGGCTTCGGTACCGATTTCGATCTCGAACTTCGGGAGGTATCTTTATATGGGGCCTGTCCAAGAACGTAGACCTGCATACGCCTTTTTTATACCCTACACCACAAGGGGGTCAGGTGGTATTTGTGCATTTGTATGTAACAGGCAAAACGAAACGAGATAGACCCATCGTTCCCTTTAATAATCTGCATAGAATAACATTCTGAGCCGATTTATGCATGTCCGTCCTTCTGTCTGTCCATGTATTTTTGTAAACAAAGTACAGGTAGCATTTATTGTCCGATCCAGGTGAAATTTTGCACAAATCATTTGTTTGACCCAATGACAAACCCTATTGAAATTGGAGATAATCGGTAAAAATGTAGCCTTTTATTGTGCACGAAAGGTGTGATATCAGGCCAAATGGTATGGATTTTTGCACATACGACCAAATTAGGCTCCCATATATACCTTCGTCCGATTAGCCTTTTATTGTGCACCAAACGTGTAACATTAACCCAAATGGGATGACATTTTGCACAATATTCGGTATTTTAATGATTTTATCGTCATTGTTCACCGCAATTGTTTCCAATTTCGTATTTGAAGTTCGTAATGGATACTGCGGGCTATTACAGAAAATGGTCTGTGCAGGTCCACGTTTTCGTATAGCCCCCATAAAACGATACCTCCCGATATTCGGTATTTTGATGATTTTAGCAACATTATTCACCGGAATTGTTTCAAATTTAGTGTTTGAGATTCGTAGTGGATACTACAGCCTAAGACAGAAAATTGTCTGTGCAAGTCCACGTCTTCGTATAGCCCCCATATAACGGTACCTCCCTATATTTGGTATTTTAACGAATTTAAGTACAATACCCACCGAAATGGTTTGAGATGTCGTATTTGTACTTCGTAATAGATGCTACAGCCTATGACAAAAAATTTTCTAAGCTGGTCCCGGTCTTCGCACAGCTCCGATGTAACGGTACCTCCCTATATACGGTATTTTGATGATTTTTGATTATTCAACTTTTATTTCAAGTTTCGAACTTAAGTATGGTAATGGCTTCTGAAAAACAATGCCTATGTAGGTCCACGTCGTAGGTCCCAATATAACGGCTATATTTGGTATTTTTAAAATTTTAACAGAATGTTTTAAGAATTTTATTTTTTGAAAATTTCCAAATTCCTTCCAAATGGTGGAGAGTATTCAAAGTTCGGCCCGGCCGAACTTACTGCTTTTTAAGTTGTTTTATCTCATCCTGTATATCTTTATCCGATTTCAAGTATGATTTAATTCTTAAAAATTCTCCATAAAAACTTTTATTTGTTTTGTGAAGTTCAACCAAATATGGTGTGGGGTATCACATGGTGTAGGAAATTTTCAAAAAATAAAATCCTTACAAAATGCTGTTAAAATTTTAAAAATACCGAATATAGCCCTTGTATTGGGGTCTATACGAAGTGGCTTTGTTTGTCATAAGCCATTGCCATATTCAAATTCGAAACCTGAAATAAACGGTGAGTAATGTAGCTAAAAACATCAAAATACCGTATATAGCGAGGTACCTTTATATCGGAGCTATACGAAGAGCTGGACCAGCATAGAAAATTTTCTATCACAGGCTGTAGCATCCATTTCGAACTTCAAATACGACATCTCAAACAATTTCTCGGTGAGTATTATACCTAAAATCGTCAAAATACCGAATATAGGGAGGTACCGTGAAATGGGGGCTATACGAAGTCGTGGACCTGTACAAACAATTTTCTGTCTTAGGCGGTAGTATCTATTTTGAACTTCAAATACCAAATTTGAAACACATCTGGTAAATAATGTCGCCAAAATCATCAAAATACCGAATATCGGGAGGCCCATTTACGAACTTAACCTGCCTACTGGCAAAATAAACATGTGTGCAAAATTTTAGGCTTCTATCTCAATTCGTTCGAAAGATAGCGTGATTACAACACACAGACGGACATCGCTGATCGTCTTAGAATTTTACGCTAATCCAGAATATATATACTTTGTAGGGTCTTTTCTGAATATTTCGAGGAGTTACAAACGGAATGACAAAGTCAATATACCCTCCATAGTATGGTGGAGGGTATACAAATTGGAGAACATAAAAGTAAATATTTCAAATACAGGGTTGCCCATATTCGACGGACCCATATGGCAACGCCATAACTTTTAACAGAGATGTCACATCGCTTAATGACATACCGCGTTTGAAGCGTCAGTCCAAGCAGATTTTTACCATGAACCAATACACGCCTCGCGAGCGCTCTGAAATAGTTGAAATTTACATTCAACAGAAGAAGTCAATTGTGAAAACTCCACCAACAGAAGAGAGAAGAACAGAGAAGTGCGCCTTCTAATAACACCATTAAGCGTTTATACGACTGGTAAGGCTCTTTCTAATCCGAAGAGGCCATATAAAAGTCGACCAAGGCGATCGGACGAGAATATCGCTGCCGTACGAGCGAGTGTTGAGAGGTCCCCAAGAACAACCGTTCTCAGCGGTTGGGCATGGCTCGGTCCCTTTTACAACGGATTATTCGCATTGATTTGCATTTGTTCCCGTACAAAATTCAATTGACGCAAAGAATGTTGCCTGCGGACAAGCCTCGTCGATTGGAATGGGCCCAAAGAGTCATGGGTCCGTCGAATATGGGCAACCCTGTATATACTTTGTAGGGTCTTTTCTGAAAATTTCGAGGAGTTACAAACGGAATGACAAAGTTAATATACCCTCCATAGTATGGTGGAGGGTATACAAATTGGAGAACTTAAAAGTAAAAACTTCAAATATTCCCTTTAACAGTTTATAAAATTTTTCGAAATCTCCCAAAGTTCCCAAAACTGTAATATTTTGACTAATTACTTTTTTTTTTGAAATATTAAAACTCATTCAACAACATCTCTTTAGCCCAAACAACTCATTTAAGATTATTAACACTTTCTTTAATTTATATTCTACTATACGAAACAAAGACAACAACAACAACGTTGACGACAACAGCAATAAAAAGAGAGACTTCTAAACCCTAATTGTTCCATTATGCACACTTAAAACTTTCAAAGCGGCCATTAAAACAAAACGCTCATAATTTGTAAGGAAATTGCTCTAAATTCTTAAGAGATGGCAATTTTTGTTTATTTTTTTTCTTTCCCTGGAACCACAACCACAAAATAAGTACTTCCAACAGCACCATCACCTCCTCCTCCTGCCACTTGTCGTCCGTCGTTAGCAAATTATGTGATTAACACTGCCACTAGTACTTCCGTCGAGACAAACATTGCCAGCAAATGGCTAAGAAGAAGATTTTTAAAAATCTTCTGCGTTGCTTGTGGTCTCTGTCAAGTGTAGGATTTTTTTTTTCCGATTTTTTTTTTCTCTTTTGCGTTTGAGGTATTAAATTACCATTTTTCTCGCTTTTTTAAAAATCTTTGGAATTTTCGTCTTGAGAACTATCCTCGGTAGACAATGAATGACCTGATAGTTGTGTGTGGGAACATTTTGCGATGACAGTAATTTGTAAAACTTTATCCATTGAGATGGGTTTTGGGCGAAGTAAAAAAACAGGGGTGAAGAGAGAGATGGAATGATGTGAAAATTTGTTAATATTTTAAGAATATCTCATGGATAAAAACTGGTTTTGAATGAAGTCGAATTGAGTTCGCCTATGGGCAAAGAAACAAAATTTTGAAAAAAAAAAAAAAAAACACAAAAATCCCTAAAATTTAGCACATACTAATATTTTGTATGGAAATTAATATAATAGAAAGACTGATACTCCTGTTATGCTTTTCACATTTAGGCCAGGGTTAAGCTTATTTAGGATAATTGCAAAAATATTGACCAAAAACTTTTGGAGCAAGAATCGTTAAAAAATAAATTAGAATTACTTAGGAAATACCCTTGGACAAAAAAACGTGGATTTTTATAAAATATGTTTCAAGAATCGTGGATTGTTTATATTTTCCCAGAATCGTGTTTTTATACCCTCCACCTTGGAAAGGAGGGTATATAACCTTTGTCATTCCGTTTGTAACATCCTTAAATATTTGTCGTAGACCCCATACAGTATATATATTCATAATCAGCATAAAATTCTAAGTCGATTAAACGATGTCCGTCTGTCTGTTCGTCTGTCTGTTGAAATCACGATACAGTCCACATTATTTGACGGAGAGCGCCAAAATTTAGCAGAACAATTTGTATTGTGTCTAGGATGGTTGGTATTGAAAATGAGATATATCGGTCAACGATCTTGTAAAGTCCCCATATAACGGTACCTCCCGATATTAGGTATTTTGATCATTTTTGCCGCATTTTTTCATGGATTTGTCTAAAAGTTGTATTTGTTGGTCATAATGGGTTCCAGCTCCGGTGTCGAAACATTGCATGTATGGGTCCACGATTTGGTATAGCCCCCATATAACGGTACCTCACTATATTCGGTATTTTGATGATTTTTGCACACATTTTTTCACTGATTTGTCTAAAAATTAATATTTGTGGGTCATAATGGGTCCTAGTTCGTGTGGCGTAACATTGTATGTATAGGTCCACGTTTTGGTATAGTCGCCATATAACGTCCCAAATATTCGGTATTTTTGTAGTTGTAGGCAAAACGGGCCTGGTCGAAATAACGGAATTAGACCCTAGGTCTCTGTGGACCAAATCCGTTTCAGAACATTTGGAGTCGATCTAGCGTTGTCCGTCCGTCCGTCCGTCCGTCCGTCCGTCCGTCCGTCCGTCTGTCTGACTGGGTGGTGCGAACGATGACACTCGAAGGAAGTATCCGATTTTCGCTACACGTTACAATTATGACCCAATCCTTACGAAACTTTGCATGGAGGTGTATTATTGCTTTTGGAGATGATGACAAAATAGAGGTTACAGTTATAAACCGATAGGTTCGGAATTTTGAAGTGAACAAATTTGGATGGTAACGGGTGTCGATATTCAAAAAATCGCATGTACAGGGTTAGATGAAAAATTTGCAACTAACTTCAGACAGCTGTCATTTCCAAGCCACTCGTCCGACAGCTATTAAAATTATTCCAGTGACGGCTCATTATATTGTTTACAAGCATACAAAAGCATTTTGGTCAAAATTTTCCAGAAAAAAAGTTATTCGTGATGGAATTCAAGCGTGATAGTGTGATATCTTTATATTTGACTGGAAAACCACAAGTGGCTATCGTTAGAGCACTCCGGCATTTAAATGTGAATAAATCTTATGTGTCTCGTACCATCGCTCGTTACAGTGGTAGCATAGCTCGACGTCAAGGATGTGGACGGAAGAAAACAGCAACATCAGTTCGAATAATAAAGAAGCCACTTAATCGAAACCCGGCCGAAAAATGGCTAGTGAGCTGAACATATCAGTATTCCATTCGGAAAATATTGAAATATTGAAAAATGAGTTCGGGGTAAAGCCATTGAAATTCCAAAAAGTGGTAGAACTTACACCACAACAGAAAGAAAATAGACTCAAAAGAGCTAAAGAGTTGCTTCGCTTGGCCGAAAGTGGTGAACTGATGATCGCTTTCCGTTCGTATTAATCGACCGTGGCATCAGAATAAATGCCGAATATTATCGCGAAACTTTTCTGGAGGGTGTATTAAACCCTTGGGCACGCAAACATTTTGGCTGCAGACCTTGCACATTCCAACAGGACTCAGCACCATTGCACTCAGCACGTGCCACCCATGAAGGGTTACAAAATGAAGTTCCTCGCTTCATTTCCAGGGCACAATGGCCACCAAAATCTCCGGATACCAATTGTGTCTGGAGTATTTTGGAAAGCAAGGTTGGCACTAAAAAATACAATACACGTTCACCTCAACCAAGCGCTTCACCGGGAATGGTCCAAACTATCTCAGAGCAACATTCGGGCAGCATGTGACTGTTTCATTGGCAGTTTTAATGCCATAATTCGTGTCAAAGGTGACCAATTCGAACAACTCTAAATTTATTATACCCTCCACCATACTATGGAGGGGAGCGATGTCCGTCTGTCTGTTGCAATCACGCTATCTTTTGAATGAATTGAAATAGATGGCTAAAATTTTGCACACATGTTTATTTTTCCAGTAGGCAGGTTAAGTTCGTAAATGGGCCATGTAGGTCCACGTTTTCATATAACTCCCATATAACGGTACCTCCCGATATTCGGTATTTTGATGATTTTAGCGACATTATTCACCGGAATAGTTTCAAATTTAGTATTTCGTAATGGGAACTACAGTCTGTAACAGAAAATTGTCTATGCAGTACCAGGTCTTCGTATAGGCCCCATATACCAATACCTCCCTATATTCGGTATTTTGATGATTTTAGGTACAGTACCCATCGAAATTGTTTGAGATGTCGTATTTGAACTTCGTAATGGATGCTATAGCCTGTAACAGAAAATTGTCTATGCTGGTCCAGGTCTTCGTATAGGCCCCATACATCAGTACCTCCTTATATTCGGCATTTTGACGATTTTAGGTACAATACTCACCGAAACTGTTTTGAGATGTCGTATTTGAAGTTCGTATTGGAAGCTACAGCCTGTGACAGAAAATTGCCTATGCAGGTCCAGGTCTTCGTATAGGCCCCATATATCAGTACCTCCCTATATTCGGTATTTTGATGATTTTAGGTACAATACCCATCGAAATTGTTTGAGATGTCGTATTTGAACTTCGTAATGAATGCTACAGCCTGTGACAGTAAATTTTGAAATTTTGGTTTAGGTTTTCGCACAGCTCCGATATAACGGTACTTCTCTATATACGATATTTTCATGAATTTAGCTACATTATTCACTGTTTATTTCAAGTTTCGAATTTGAATATGATAATGGCTTATAACAAACAAAGCCTATGTAGGTCCACGTCGTATAGACCCCAATATAACTGCTATATTTGGTATTTTTAAAATTTTAACAGAATTTTTTAAGAATTTTATTTTTGAAAATTTCCAAATGGTGGAGGGTATTCAAAGTTCTTCCCGACCGAACTTACTGTTTTTTAACTTGTTCTAAAATTTGATGCTATTTCCATTTTTTGCTCTAAAAAAAAATTAAAAAAAATGTAAAAATTTTGGCGTTTGATTGTGTTGCAATTTTTTATCTCACCCTGTAATGCAATAAATAATGTAATATAACAAATAATGCAAGTCAAAATATATTTAAATAAACTGACATAGGCTGAGGGTATACATCTGTCAGCAAACCCGACTGATACCCTTTAACTAGTTTAGATTAAAGAAAAAAAAATAATTTATTTAATGATTATTTTAAACGATTTCATGCCCAAAAACTTTGGATTTTTAAAGAATTTTGTTAAACGACTTCCTAGCAGGAAATCTTGAGACTGATGCAATTCAGAAGTAACTATGCCGAAAAATGTAAAAAAATTCACGGAGTCTTTGGAAAAAACAGTGGATTTTATATATACTGCCTTTTGTGAGCATTCTACTTCTCTAAATATCCTCCTTCTAAAATCGCATTATCTTTTATTCAAATTTTTCAAGAAATATCTGTGAAAAATTCACACACACAAACGTTTTCAAACAAATTGTGTTTTGTCGTCATCAAAAGCAATAATTATAAGCTATTTGTCGTCTTGTTTAAAATGCATCTGAAAAATTGGAAAAACACACAGACCGAAAAATCATTTTAAGTTTAAAAATACACAACATCAACAGCCAACAACAACACCGCCAAGTTCGAGTTCACAATAAATATCACATTGACATGTAAATTGGAGAGGCAGCAAAATTTCTGTTCCCATATTTGAGGAAAAAATTTCCCAAACAAAAATGTTGTTGTTTATTCTTTAATTATAACGAGCCGAACCGAACGACCGAAGCAATGTTCCGCTTATGACATGTGCACACATACTTGCATACATCCATCCCCATATTTATGTCATGAGAAAGTCTTTGGCTTGTCATCAGCAGCAGTGCCATGTTTCCATTTAGAACGTTTTATGACGTTAGTCGGTCTTAAGTATTTAATTAGACAAGAATTGACAGTGTATTTTTTGTATTTAATTAGAGTTTTTTTTTTTAAGTGAATGAAGAGTTGATTTTTTTTTGGAAAGAGAAGAGGATTTTATTGTGTGTAAGCTGACATTTCGAATATATATATATTTTTTTTTTTGGCGAAAAGTGTTTTTAAAAACCTGGCGAGAAAGCTGAAAATTGAGAGGCTGTGAGGTGAATAACTTGAACAAAAATAAAAACCAAGAAGAATTGAAGATTTTCAATTGAAGACATATAAAGGCCCTATGTCTATAGGAGTCCTTCAGAAGCAATTCTGTCTCTACAGAAGGCCTCCTGTCGATATAGAAACCGCTTGAAATTCCTCTATATTGAAAGGATACTTTCAAGGAATCTTATATGTGTAGATCAACTTTCGAAGGTATAGAAAGAAGATTTTTTTTATAAAAGACCATACATTTTTGAAAGAGTTTTCTGCGTAGAGACCTCCTCCTCCATATATGATCAACTCTGAACATCTTCTATGTATAGTTATAGTTATATTTGTAGTTCGTAATGGATACTACATCCTATGGCAGAAAATTGTTTGTGCAGGTCCACGTCTTCGTATAGCCCCCATATAACGGTACCTCCCAAAATTCGGTATTTTGATGATTTTAGCGACATTATTTACCGGAACTGTTTCAATTTTGGTATTTGAAGTTCGTAATGGATACTACAGCCTTTGACGGAAAATTGTCCGTGCAGGTCTACGTCTTCGCATAGCCCCCATATAACAATACCTCCCGATATTCGGTAGTTTGATGATCTTTTTACCAGATTTTTTTTTTCAAATGTAGTATTTAAAATTGTCTATGCAGGTCCACTTTTCATAACTCCCATGGTACCTCCATATATTCGGTATTTTGATGATTTTAGCTACATTATAAACAGATTTTTTTTTAAGTTTCGCTTTTGAATATTGTAATAGCTAATGACAAAAGTTGCCTATGCACCTCCACGTCCTCGTGTAGACCCTAATATACGGCTGCATTCAAATTTTGTTCCAAATGGTGGAGGTTTCTCAAAGTTCGGCCCGGCCGAACTTAGAGCTTTTTTACTTGTTTTTTTGATAACATTAATAGATTTTTTAAGGCCCAAAAAGGTTCCTAAATAGGTAATATGTTTATAAAAAGTCTTCAAATGGTCTTCTGTCTATAGAAGACACACTGAAAGTTTTCGGTTTAAAGAGAATTTCCATAAAGTCTCAAATGAAGTCGGCCCATTTTATCTCTAAAAAAATTACAGAAGAATATGACAGGTCTTCAGAAAATGTAAAGCGTATTGAAGACTTTTCAAAAAGTATCCTCAGAAAGTCTCGAAATAAGTCGGTCCATGGGAGATCATGAAAAGTTATTCTGTCTCAAAAACATTACAGAAGACTTCGGAAAGGCTTAAGAAAATGTTAGGCCTATAGAAGACTATATTTATGGAACTTAGAAAGGATATTAGTCTATCAACGATCTAGAAAATATCTATAGCCTTTAGAAAATGTCGAAAATCTCCTCGGTCTATATAAGGCTACAACAAGACATTAGGTCTTTAGAAAATGTCGAAAATCTCCTTGGTCTATATAAGGCTTCAACAAGACATTAGGTGTATAGAAGACCTTAAAGAGGTCTGCGGCGTCTTGAAAAAAAAACACAATAAACTAGTTTTTTTCATGGTCTCGGGAAGACTTTCTGTATTTGGATGATTTGAAAAAGGTTTTCTATAGAAGCTCTTTGTCTCAAGGTCTTAAAAATGTCTTCGTTGAAAAGGTCTTCAAAAGTCTTAAACAGATATTCGTCCTATAAAGAGCAATGTAAAGGTATTTAAACCAACTGAGAAAGGTTATCGGACTTTAGAAAACTATGAAGATTTTTTCGGTCTTAGAAGAGTTATTTGATCCATGGAATATCTGCCTAAATAAGACCTTTCCCAACTTTTTTGTCCATACAGACTGAGATGAAAAAACTGCATTTAAGACTGTTGTCATTTCTAAGCCACTCGTCCGACAGCTGTTAAAATTATTCCAGTGACAGCTCATTATATTGTTTACAAGCCTACAAAAGCATTTTGGTGAGAATTTTCCAGAGAAAAAGTTACACGTGGTGGAAGCACTCCAGCATATAAATATGAATAAATCTTTTGTGTCTCGTACCATCACTCGTTACCGTGATACTGGTAGGGTAGCCCGACATCAAGGAAGTGGACAAAAGAAAACAGCAACATCAGCAGAAATGGTTCGAAACCTAAAGAAGCGACTTGATCGAAACCCGCGTCGCTGTGGCCGAAAAATGGCTCGAGAGTTGAACAATACTCCATTCGGCAAATATTGAAAAAAAATATTGGCCGAAAGTGGTGTACTGCCGAATTTTCGTGGTCCAGCAGTTTGTTAACAAACAAAATTATGGGGTTTATTACCAAAGAGGTCAGCTGAAAATGTGCACTGCACCTTCGTTGGACCACCAGAACTCAAGCGCCGGCCATGGTGATGGGGTGGGCCGCCATAACAGCCGATGGTTGCTCTCCGCTCGTATTAATCGACCGTGGCATCAGAATAAATGCCGAATTTTATCGCGAAAATATTCTGGAGGGTGTATTAAAGCCTTGGGCACGCAAACGTTTTGGCCGCATACCTTGGACATTCAAATAGAACTCAGCACCATCGCACTCAGCACGCGCCACCCAAGAATGGTTACAAAATGAGGTTCCTTCGGTGGACCACCAGAACTCAAGCGCCGGCCATGGTGACGGGGTGGACCGCCATAACAGCCGATGGTTGCTCTCCGCTCGGCATCAGAATAAATGCCGAATATTATCGCGAAAATATTCTGGAGGGTGTATTAAAGCCTTGGGTATGCAAACATTTTGGCCGCAGACCTGGGATATTCCAATAGGGCTCAGCACCGTCGCACTCAGCACGCACCATCCAAGAACGGTTACAAAATGAGGTTCCTCGCTTTACTTACAGCGCACAATGACCACCAAAATCTTCGGATACCAATCCGTTGGACTACTGTGTCTGGAGTATTTTGGAAAACAAGGTTGGCGCTAAAGAATACCAAAGTTTCGATCACCGCAAGCAAGCGCTTCGCCGGGAATGGGCCAAGATACCGCAGAGCAACATTCGGGCAGCATGTGACGGTTTCATTGGCCGTTTGAAGGCCATAATTCGTGCCAAAGGTGACCAATTCGAACAAATCTAAACTTATTCTAAAATTTGATGCTATTTCCGACATTTTTTGCTTTCATTCATTAAAATTAAAAAAAATATAAAAATTATGGCGCTTGAGCTCTAAGAGCTTTGGAGGGCTATTAAAAGCTCTTCAATCTATATAATACATCTTCTGTCGGAAGAAGGCCTTTAAAAAGTTTTCTGAGAATAGACGATCTTTAAAAGGTTTTGTGGGTATTTAGGAACTTTAAAAGCTCTCCTGCCAATAGAATGTCTTCAATCTATGGATTCTGCTTCAGCGTTTCGAAAAGTCTATTGAAGGCCAACTAGAAGTTTTTAATCTTCAGAAGTTTATTAAAAAACGTAATAGAAGCATAGAAGTATTTTATAGGAAATCTTCAGCTTACGGAATTGCTTTCGAAGTTCCTTTGATCATAGAAAAGCTTTAAAAATTTGCAGCCTATGAGATTATTTGAAATATTCTCCTGCCTAAAGACTGGCTTTTGAAGGTCTCCAGTCTAGAGAAAATAGAGCGTTCTCTCTATAAAAGCTTCCGTAGCAGGCCAATAAAAAGTCTTCAATCTGCAGAAGATCATTACAAAGCTTCATTGTATGGAAGCTTTTAGAAAGTATTTTGCCTATAGAAAATCTTTCGAAGATTCTTTGCTGATAGAAGAGTGTTAGAGGACCTCCCTTCAAAAAATTCTATTGGAATATATTTTTTAATTTTTATTTTCTATTTTTTTTTTTTTTTTTTTATTTCATATTTTCCTAAGTTAATTTTTTCTTCTCTCTCTTTCTTCCTTTCAGATGTCCTATATGAATACACGACGCCGCCTGGGTTCGGTCAGTGACTCAGTACCGCCCTCCGAGTCCTCAGAGGGTACAAATTCATCGGAAAACAACGATATGATTATGAATGCCGAATGGTCACATGGTTCGCAGAGTAGCGGCTGCGGTGGTGGTGGAGGTGGTGTTAGTGCCGCTGCTAATTCCCTTTACTCCGAAGGTGACACCGACACCCTGAGCACAGATACGGCCAGTAATAACATTCTCTCCGATTATGAACGAGGACAAGTGGAGAGTTTCTTTGGCGGTCTGGGTACGGAAATTTTCGTAAGCTCCGCCTTGGCCAATCTCTACGAAGGCACTGGCAAGGATAATGATTGGCATTTAATATTCACTGGAATTCCGGTAATACTCTACGACAAAGGTAGTGCCCGTGCCAGATCTATACCGCGAGTCACCTTGGTATTGGCTGAGCGGGGTTCATGTTTTGCCCTGTGGTCGGATCGCATTGATAATTTATCGAATTATCGGGTGGCTGGTCCATCGTTCCACACAATGTGTTTGTCGACAAATCACCAGCAAATGATTGGGTTTAGTTTTGATTCTTCCGAGGCAGCCAGGGAGTTGTGGCTGCACATGGAACGTTTGATTAGTGATCCGGAAAATATTGCTCTCTCCATGCCGGGACGTAAGAAGCCGAAACAGAAACGTATCAAACATGCCCCCTTGCCACCCAAGGCCCAGATATCCCATCCGTGTCAGTTTCATCATGTGACCAGTGTGACAAAGGAGGATACGGATCGTTATTATAGTATGCAGGCATTTGCTCCCATGACGAGTCATCATTAGATGAGAAGGGGGGAGGAAGATAAAATCCGGAGGTGCGCATATCTAGTTACAAGTCCATTACAGTGGAAGCGGAAGAGATTGTAAAGGGGAGTGCAAATTCGAAAAATTGAAAAATAAATTGAATTTAAAAGAAAAAATAACAAGCATCATAGTCTTAAGTGAGTACACTTTAAATATGCAAACACTAACGGAATACCAACAACAAAAACAACCACAATATTTATATATAAATTATTTAATTTGATTTATATAATAAAATATTTATCTGTGATATACTTACAAAAAACATAAAAGAAAAACAAAAAAAAAAATATTTGCATACAATTTCAAGAAAAAGAAATTGCAAAACAAATTGAAAATATTTTCAATTTCCTTTTTTGCTTTTATTTGTTGTTAATAATTTTCTTGAAAATACAAAATAATAACAAAACAATTTAGTCTTATATTTAAGGAAACCAAGTAAATAAAATTTAAGAGAAATTAAGAAATTTAAAAAAAAATAATTGTTTTTTATATAAATATTTATGTCCTTAACTTAAAAATCTTCAAAGAAAGAAGAAGCCATTTTTACAGGTTGTCGAAAAATTTGGGAGAAAGGGACTTTAGAGGGGATTTCTAGAAGCATAAGGTAGCAAGAAAATATTCTTCTACATTCATAAAAATTTTGAGAGGTGTTCTGCAGATTGAAAATCGTTGGAAGATATTCTATAGAAAGGAGGCATTTTAGAGGTCTTTTGCAAGAGAACAGTGTTGGCTTGTTTGTTCGGGATACCATAGTATTTTGTTGTTGCAAAATGGTCAGGCTTAATCCCTTTATTGTTGTTTTTATAAAAACAACATTTGATTATTAGTGGAGAACGAAGGTAATGTTTACCCGGGGGTAAGGCAGGGAATATCTAGGTTTTGGGAAAGAGCCAACAATCCTCATCAGTTCCCTTGTTTTTTGTCTGGGATATTCTCCCCAGAAGTTATTATAAAAATAACTTCTATGATATTTTTTTTCAGATTTTGTTCGTTTTTTTTTTTTTTTTTGTAATTCGTAATATTTAATTATTTAACTGCTTCGTTTTATATCTGAAAGGTGTACAGGGTACCTTTAAAACGTCTTCTATCCCTGGAACAAATTTGACATTATTTCTAGGAGATGAGAGATTTTCCTCTCGGAGCCTTTAATACTTGAGCACTACTAAGAGAATCTTCAGATATAAAAAATAAGAAGAAGACCAAATGTGTAAAGATCTTTTGAGAGATTTCCTATTAAATGACGACCTTTGATGTCTTCGAACTGAGGCCTGATTATTTTTCTATAGAAAAAATGCCCTAGACCTTTTGAGAAATCTCCTATTAATTGACGAACTTTAATATCTTCGAAATGATTATTTTTGTATAGAAAACATGCCCTAGAACATAAGGTCTGATTTTTATACCCTCAGCCATATGGCTAGACAGGGAATATATCATTTGATACAGCCAAAATATGCCTTATCGAAATATCGGTTGTAGACCCCAGGTCTGTTTGGACCAAATTCGTTTCAGGACATTTGGAGTCGATCTAGGGTTGTCCGTCCGTCCGTCTGGAAGTATCCGATTTAGTTCAAACTTGGTAAATAGTAAAATTATTTTCAAACTTAGATCGAGTTCGGAGATGGACAATGTCGGTCCACTCCTTCTGGTATCTACCTCAAAAAGGTCAACATATTCACAGAAAATAATTTGCCCCATAAAACAAAAAAGGATCATTCGATGTTGTGCCAATCCTTTACAAATCCTAATATTTTAAACAGGGCCATGTATAGTGCGAAAATGAACAATATCGGACAACTCATTCAAGTACCTTCCGCACAAAGTGTCAAAATAATTATAACTCGTATAAAATGTGAAATAACTGTCCGATTCCTTTCAAACTCGTCATCTTCCAATATTTCTATCAGTACAGGATGTGATGTAAAGATGATAGATGATGATCGGCTCACGCCTTCTGGTACCTCCCCTCACAGCGGGTCAAAATTATAAATAATTGTGAAGCTCATAGAACGTGAATTGAGCATCCGATATCTCCAAAACTCGGCATATCGCAATATTTCTATTAACACAAGATCTGGTGTAGTGGTGGTATATATCGGTGGCACCTTCCAACATATCCTTTAGTACCTCCCCACAAAAGGTTAAAAATTTTGAATGATCATGAAGCTCATAGAACAAGAAATATGCATTCAATTCTCTTCAAATTTCACAAATTTCAATGTTTCAACCATTGCATAATTTTATACAAAAGCCACTCCCCACTTCGTTTTGGTACCTCCCCAACAAATGTACAAGGCCTTGAGTGATCTTCCAATTCTTCTAATTTTTTCTTTAAAAAATGCCGTAGAACCTGAGGCCTGATTTTTTATAGCAAAAATACCGTGCAAAAGAATTGAGAATGAGACTTTTGAGAGAGTTCCAGATTTAGAAGTACTCAGAGAGAGAGAGAGAGAGAGAGAGAGAGAGAGAGAGAGAATATCCTATATTTAGAACAAGTTTAATAGACTTCAAATATTCTTTGAGAGTTCTCCTTTAATTGAAGCCCCTTGGGAGGTCTCCTATGACAGAAGACATTTAGAAGATCCTCTATAAATCGAAAAGTTTGGAGATATCTTATATATCTAAAAGTACTATAAGAAGTCTAATATAAGAGGTCTGTGAGAGAAGTCCTTTGAGAGTTTTTCTACAAGTAAAGGACCTTCCTGATGTCTTCAGTTTGTGGGAAACATTTAAAAGGACTGTAATATATTGACGATTTCTAGAAGACCTATGAAACGTTTGGTTTACTATGATCGAGAAGACATCTGTATATATAAGACCTTTGAGAGGTCCTCTTTAAAGTGAAGGCCCTTGAGAGTTCTTCTATAAAAAGAAGACTTTAAATAGAAGAGTTATTTTATAAAGACCAAGACCTTTGAGAGGTCGTCCATATATAGAAGTCCACTTAGATGTATTTTGAATTTTGAAGACCTTTGCAATAAATACAGGATAAAGATCCTTGAAAGTTTTCTTTAAATTTAAGACTATATCTGAAAGACCCCTAAAGGCTTTTCTGTATCGATAAAACCTATGGGAGATCTTGTATGGATTAAAAACACTTCAGATTTAAACATATGGAACACCTTTTAAATTCTTCTGAGAAAATCCCATTGAGGGATACTCTTAACTTGTGAGATCTAAATAATGCAAACCTTTGAGATTTATTCGTAGAATACCTAAATAGAAAGCCCTTATTTTATATAAGACCTTTGATGGGTATTTTATGCCGTGAAGATCTTTTCTTAAATAAGACATAGGACATCTATAATATATAATAATTTTTGAGAGGTATTCCATACGAAAAAGTCTTTGTTGAGGTCTTTAATATATAAATTGGTTTTAAGAAATCTTCCAAACATAAGAGGTCTTTGAAAGGTATTTTATAAGTAGAAGCTACTTTTTGAGGTATTTTATTAACAAAATACCTTCGAGAGAACATCTCGAATAAGTCGTTGAAGAGATATGTTAACAAGACAGGCTTCTACGAAGTCTTCTAGGCATAGACGATTTTTTTCGAATTGGCCAAAAGCTTTGGAGGCCCTTGACATATCTTCAATAAGTAGAAACATTTTTAGATGTATTTTGTGTTGGCTGCTATGGAGATATCGTCGATAAAAAATATGTTTTAGCGGCTTAAGACCGTTGAGAAATCGTATTCACATATAAGATGGCTCTTACATGCAGAAACTCATTAAGACATCTTCTAGAACCCAATTTTTGGACAACCTGCTTATTTGTACTAAAAATCTATACATACTTTAATATATACCAATCAAATACAAAACTAGACAAAAATACGATGATCTTCGTATGCAATACCATGATCGTATTTTTTAATATTTTCCACATAATTTTTTTTATTTAATTTTTAACCAATCTTAGTCAGTGGCTAACAAAAATGTATCTTAACAAAAACAACTACAAAATAATCCAAACAAAATATCCAATATTCTTTGTTATTAACTATTACAAATAAAATATTATTTCTTTGAAAGAATTTAAGTCAATTTATACGAAATAAGTCAATGGTCGTCACACATATAACAAAAATTATAAAATAAATTTTAGATTTTTTTAATATTAACTATAGAATAATATAGTTGTTTTTTTCGGTTTATCTGCTAAGTGTAAATAATATTAATTAATTACTTATAAAAACAAAATATTGATGTAACAACAAAAAGCGATTTCGAATGTTATCGAAAATATAATTTCTTTATTTAATATATATTAGTCGTAATGTGTAATAATATTTACTACATTCTTGCATACAATATCACAGTATGTTTTGCGAAAAAAAAATTATAATAAATAAATGAATAAAAATCTTAAACCAAAGTGAATGGTTGTTTGAATTTCGCAATGTCTGTCCTTTGAATATGGTAAAAGTGTAAAACTGGAATATTGCATTTGGGTTACAATTGGTGGGGAGGTGTTCTTGATTGTTCTGTGATGTCATTGATTGTTCTGTGAGAGGGTGCCAGAAAAAAAATTAGAAAATGTCAGTCGGTTTGCTTTTTATGTACACCTTTCTCTGAATGTACCATTTGCGAACTTTAATTTGCGAACTCTGAAAAGAACGTGGGATATTTTCGGATTTTATGAGATAAAATTATTCGATCCGATTTTACCCATAATCATATAAGATCTATTGTTTTAAGAAATATGAGGATGAGTAAAATTTGAAGACAGTCGCAAATTTCGCAAGCGTTGTGATTCTTCAAAACGTAGACCCATTGTTGTGAAGAGTGGTCCCGGAGTGTGCCGATATTGTTCTTTTACCACCTGACCTAGCACTGATACAAGTATTAGGATTTCCAATGTTTGAACAAAATTGGAAGATCTTTTCTTGTTCTACAGGTTGAGATAAAAAAAACTGCAACCAACTTCAGACTGTCATTTCAAAGCCACTCGTCCGACAGCTGTTAAAATTATTCCAGTGACAGCACATTATATTGTTTACAAGCGTACAAAACCATTTTGGTGAGAATTTTCCAGAAAAAAGTTTTTCGTGGTGGAATTCAAGCGTGATAGTGTGATTTCTTTATAAAGGGTGTTTTTTAAGATTTTAGATAGAACTTTAAATTGTAAAAAGTAACACAAAAAATTAAATTTTAATGAAACTTTTTTTATTTGTTTCAGTATACTCTGACAAATCATCATGAATAGACTCACGCTTAAACAACGCTACGAAATTATCCAAATTTATCAGTTGGCAAATGACCCGTTGTTTTATCGCAAAATTGTGTTCAGCGATGAGGCGCATTTTTTGGCTTAACGGGACCAATCCACAAAAGAGACCCAACAGACTCCATAACCTCCAGACTCCAATGCACTGTATGGTGCGTTTTTCACGCTTTAGCATTATCGGACCTTATTTCTTCAAAAATGAGGCCGGGGCTCGCGTTACCGTCAATAGAGATCGTTACCGCACCATGATCAATGATTTTTTGTTTAAAAATATGGATGACATTGATATGGAGGAGATGTGGTTTAAGCAGGATGGCGCTACGTGCCATACGGCGAACGCAACCAAAGTTGATTTCGAGAAGTGGACCTGTCAATTGGCCTTCAAGGTCGTGCGATTTGACACTTCTCGATTATTTCCTGTGGGGCTACGTGGAGTCACTGGTTTATGCTGATAAACCAGCAACAATTGACGCCTTGGAGACCAGCATTGTTCGTGTTATTCGTGACATACGGTCAGCAGTGCTCGAAAAAGTGGCCAAAAATTGAAAAGCCGCGGTGCCCATATGCCCGAAATCATTTTCAAATGTTATTGTCTCGTATTAATCTTTCGAATAAAAAAATTTGATAAAAAATTAATTTTTTGTCTTATTTTTTTACAATTTCAAGTTCTATCGAGCTTAAAAAAACACCCTTTATAATCATAGTTGATATCATTAAATTCTCGCAAATTCCGGATAAAAACATTTATTTGTTATGTGAAGCTCTATTAAATATGCAAAGTGGTGTAGGGTATCATAAAGTCGGCCCCGCCCGACTTTAAGACTTTCTTTGCCGGTTTTTTTAAACCCTGCTGTTTGACTCTGTAGTTCTTCCATTGAGAGACATCCCTTAAACTCATCGAATCACAATTTAACTACTTTGAAATTCTAAAAATATCTACACCTACCCTCCTCTACTCTCAAGAATATTATTTCCATAAAACCTTCAATTCCAGAAATATTTTATACCTTTCAATACAGATTCCACTTTTACAAAAATACTACTTGCTCATTAAAGTGTATCTTTAACGAGTAGATCTTGAATAGATTTTGAACTTTCAATTCCACTCATCCACAAATTTATATGCATGCGACATTTAATAAAAACCAGCATTCTATTTCTTTATAATTAATTTGAACATTATACAATCCAGATTGATGGCAAATTTTGTTTATGTTATTTGGATCAGGTTTAAGAAAACAAATTCAATTTGTATTCAATTAATAATTTGAAAATAAGCTGTTTTGAATTCACACATAATAACCGCAATAATGAATCTTCATTCTTATCGCATTTGTTCATCTACAAACAAATCACTTCTCTCTTTCTCTCTCTCTCTCTCTCTCTCTCTCTGTCTCTCTGTACTTGTTTCTATATTGGCAGCCTGAGACCGCAGTTATAAATGTTTGCATTGGCGGTTTACAAAGCGATCTATATTTCCAATAGAATCAACATGTATGACTGTTCGATTGTTTGTTTGTCTGTCAGTTTTGGTGGTCTTGTTATCTAAATTTACTCACCAATTATTTGTAGAATTGTGAACAAGAACCGCAACAACAACAAAGAGATTTATTACCACAATTCTCTACAAAACCAAAAACAAAACACCCCATATAGCACGTACTATATCAGCAGTAGTTATAGCTACAGCAGCAATGTGATAGCATTCTGATGTCATGTTTATCATCATCACCACCACCATCCTCATCGATTCCACACAGCCAATGAGTAGATAGTTAAAGGCAACAACGAAACCCTCACTCCCGAATGGAATACTTTTCCTTGGAACAGTAGCAACAACATTTAGTCCGCCCCAACAACAACTGTCTGCCTTTCTTTCTGAACATCAAAGTCAAGTTCAGAATTTATTTCTCCGATTTAAAAATGCATAAAACAAATTCTAATACCATCACCGCCAGTCAGCCAGCCAGCCACCATTCCAGCCAACCAACATATTTTAAACATTTAAATTTGAAATATCAAAATAAGTTGCGGCGTTTCATACCTGTGTGTCGTGATATTTTTAGAGTTGTTGTTGTTGTTGCTTTTCGTTTCAGTTTCAATTTCCGGCCAACAAAAACCAGAACACAATACAAAAACACAACTCTAATGTTATTTTTAATTTCATCTATCGCTGTTCTTTATCCTCCATCTTGTCATGATGATGTTCCGATGTAAATGTGGAGATATAATTCTGATGTTTATTTGGGAGTTGTAAAAAAACAACAACATGCAAGTTAATGTTTATAAATGCGGGGCACAGTGGTACAAAACAGAAAATGGGATTTTTTTTCAAAAAGTTAAGAACATCAGAAATGTGTTTTAGGCGAAAAAAGGCAAGGAAAGGAAAATAGTGGGATGGGATCGAAAAAGTGATAACTAGATATTGGATTTTTGATTCATTCAAATTTAAAAAAATTTGATATTAAATTTAAAATAATCAGAAATTATGCTAAAAATATCAAAACCTATACAAAATTTCAAAATATATTAAAAGCATCGAAAATTCGCCTCAAAATTCGGTAAAGAAGGGATAGTGAACATGTTTGGGATATACATACACACAGAGAACACAATCAACCCAGGACGGCCTTTTTAAGTATAAAATATCTGTGGATCCAGGGCAGGAAATAACACCTACTTTGAACCACGATATTGTGACGATTTGCGACCTATTTAGGCTTTAATAAAAAAATCGTGTCCGCAAAATCGATTTTTTTGCTATAATTTCCAATCCGATTCAGATCGTTTAGGTAGATCTAGAACCCAGGCTTTCCGGTTAAATATTAAATACGTTCTCTAAAAAACCTAAAAATCGGAAAGTTTCGTTGTGACAATTTTTTAATACCCCCAGTAGCTACGAGATCTTTATCAAAAACTATATTCACTGATAGACTTACTGACTATCTTAACGTTACATCAACACGCTGAAGCTAGAAATTTTGCGTCAGGGTCACTCTTGGTTCGAAGGTGTCAAATAAGGTTGGGGTTTTTGGAAATTCGTACTAGAATGGTACTAAAAGGTACTGAATATGGTACCCCTTGTATTTGACGAACCAGTAGGGCTGGAACTCAATAATTTGGACACAGGGTGGGTGTATCGAAGAATTTTCGCAAATTCGCACTATAAGTGCTCGTTAAGTACTAAAATGTTCCATATTTGTTAGCATTTCATGGTTGAGGAGTAGGGTCGATGTAAGGAGGTAATTTTGGAACGAAAAGTACTAAACTGTACTAAGTTTGGTAAAATTTGAATTTGGGGAACGGATGGAGATGGAATACTGAAAATTGAAAATAACATAACGGGCGGAGTGTATGATTGGGATATGGAGGTAATTTTCTAATCTTGTACTTATGTGCACGAAAGGTACGAAATACTACTGTACTGGCTATAATTTGATATTGGTTGAACGAATAGTACTTTAAATCTGTAATATGTATTAGATTCGCTAATTCTGGACATATGAAGATGGTTTCGGAAATGTGTACTATAATTGTATGAAAAATTCTGAATGGTACTTAAGTTGGTACAACTTCGATATGGGAGAACCGATAAAGCTGGAACGCTCAAATTTGGAAATAAGATTGCTACATGTGTAGTAAATGGTACTAAAATTGGTACAATATTCGTTTTGCTGAACCGGTAGATTTTTTATGCGAATAAATGATAGTCAAAATGTTCAACTTTTCTGGGGAAGGTGCCAGAAGGTGTTGGCGCATAGATTCCTTATTCACATTAGATACCTGGTTACAAGAGATATTTATTTGTATCAAGTTTGAAAAGCATCGCTGACTTGTTTCGCAAGTTATGAGATATGTAAATACTGAAAATTACAATTCTATGTGGGGGAGGTACCTGAAGGAGTAGGTCGATACATCTTATCTTCACACCAGATCTTGTGTAAAGAAAAATATTGGGAATGTATGGAATTTTTAAAGAGTCGGATGTTTATTTACCATTTTACTATTCAAAATGTTGACCCGATGTGGGAGAGGTGCCAGAAGGTGTGGTCCGATCTCCACCATCTTTATATCAGATCTTGTGTTGATGGAAATATTGAGATGTACCAAGTCTGAATGGAATCAGATGTTAATTTCGCGTTTTAAGAGCTTCACGGATATTCCAAATATTGACCCGTTTTGGGAGAGGTATGAGAAGTAGAGAACTGATATATCCCATCATCACAGCTAGTCTTGTGTGGTAAGAAGTTCAAATTTTGAACACAATCGGACTCTTATTTTATATTTTATACAAGTTAAAATTATTCAACATTTTGACCTGTTGTGGAGGAGGTATCTGAACAAGTGGACCGAATATATCCCATCTTCACACAGGATCGTGTGTTAATAGCAATATTGGAATGTGCCAAGTTTGAAAGAAATCCGTAGGTCATTTCGCGTCACTTTGTAAGCTTCGTTGTTATTCAAAAGTTTTGATCAGTTATGGGGGAGATACCACAAGGAGCGGTCCGTTATATCCGTTCTTCATACGAGATCTTGTGTAGGAGAAAATATTGGGATGTGCCAAATTTGAAAACAATCAGACTTTTATTTGAGATTTTACATAAGAGTTATAATTATTTCATATTTTTACCCTTTGTTGGGTAGTTACTTGATGGAGGGGGACGGTATTGTCCATTTTCGCACATGACCTAAGATTTGCAAAGTTGGAGCACAATCGGATTATCCTTTCTCTTTCTGTGCTGGAAAACATTTTTTTCGAAAATGTAGACCTTTTTTGGTGGAGGTACCATAGGGAATGGACCGATATTGCTCATCTTCAAATCGAGCTAAGTTTGACAATAATATTACGATGTACCCAGTTATCGTGCGCACCAGCCAGCCTGAAAGGCAAACACCCTAGACCGACTCAAAATATCCTGAAACGGATTTGGTCCAAAGAAACCGGAGGTCTAAAACCGTTATTTGGAGGCTCGCCTTAGCCGCTATGGGGACCTGATTCGGATATTTTTTGCAAAAAGTGAACATACCTTCCGAACTCAAGTTTTAGCTAATTTTGTTGGAAATTGCTATAAAAACATCAAAAATACTGAAAATCGGGAAAATCCATACATCGAGGCCGTACCAAATAGTGGGCCTGTAGCGAATATTTTTGGCAGGAAAAAAACAGACCTACCAAGAACCCCAAATATAAACTTTCAGCTCATTAGGTTGGAAATTCTGGCAGAAATCTCAATAACGAAAATCTGGAGGTACCGTTACATGGGGGCTATACCAATTAGTGGACAAGAAGCGAATATTTTTTACAGGGAGAGAACAGATGTACCAAAAACACCCAAATGTAAAGTTTCATCTAATTTAGTTCAAAATGGTGACAGAAATCTCAAAAATGTCGAAAAACGAGAGGTACCATTACACGGGGGCTATACCAATTAATGGACCTGTACCGCATATTTTTTGCAGGTGTGGGACAGACTTATAGAGAACCCCAATTGTCAAGTTTCATCTAATTTGATTGGAAATTGTGGCACAAACCTCAAAAATACCGAGAATCGGGAGGTACCGTTATAAAGGGGGCCATACGAATTTGTGGACCAGGGATAGAACAGACCTAGCGAGATTCCCAATTGTCAAGATTCATTTAATTTGGTTGGATTTTATAACAGAAACCTTCAAAAACACTGAACATCGAGAGGTACCATTACATGGAGGATGTACCAATTAGTGGAAATGTAGCGAATATTTTCTGTAGGGATACAACAGATCTACCGAGAACCCTAATTATAAAGCTTCATCTAAATTGGTTGGAAATTGTGGCACAAACCTCAAAAATACCGAAAATTGATAGGTACCATTACATGTGGGCTGTATTAATTAGTGGACCTGAATCGAAAATTTTTGGCAAGGAGAAAACATATCTGCCGAGAACCCCAATTGTCAAAAATACCGAAAATCGAGAGGTATCATTACATGGGGCTATATTGCAGGGATAGAACAGACCTACCAAGAACTCCAATTGTAGAGATTCATCTAATTTAGTTCAAAATGGTGACAGAAACCTCAAAAATATCGAAAATCGAGAAGTACCACTACACGGGGCTATACCAGTTAGTGGACCTGAATCGAAAATTTTTTGCGAGGAAAGAAAATTCGTACCAAGAACCCCAAATGTAAAGTTTTAGCTAAAAGGCAGAAACCTTTAAAAATACCGAAAATCGGGTGGTGCCATTTCATGAGGGCTGTACCAATTAGTGGATCTGTAGCGAACATTTTTCGCAAGGAGAAAAAAAAAAAAACGTACTGAGAACCCCAATCGTAAAATTTCATGTAAATTGGTTGAAAATTGTGGCACCATTGGGGGGCTATACGAATTAATGGACCTGGAATAGAACCGACCTACCAAGAACCCCAAATGTAAAGTTTCAGCTGTTTCGTTGTTGAATTGTGGCAGAAACCTCAAAAATACCAAAAATCGGGAGGTACTGTTATATGGGGTGCATATCAATTAGAGGGCCTTAACCGAACATTTTCCCCAAGTAGAGAACATACCTTCCCAGAACCCCAATTGTCAAATTTCATTTAATTTGCTTCAAATTTGTGGCACAAACCTTTAAAATACCGAAAATCGGGAAGTTCCGTTATATGTGTGTTGTATCAATGGATGATGAAACCTAAAGAGAACCTCTAGAGGTATCATTTCATGGGTGCTATATCAATAAGTGGACCACTAGCGAAAATTTTTTTGGAAATTGTAGCAGAAACCTTCAAAATAACGAAAATCAGGATGTTCCACTGAATGGGGACTACTCCAATTATCGGACCCTAATCGAAAAATGTTTGCAAGGAGAGAACATACGTGGCGATAACCCCAATTGCCAAATTTTAGCTAATTTTGTTTCAAAATGTGGCAGAATAAAAAGACGGACGGATGTCGCTAAATCGCTTTACAATCCTAATACAATGGATGGGTATGGTGGAGGGTATATCAATTGCCAATAGTGCTCCACTTTTTGGAATAACCCACATTTTTTACTTCATTATTTTGACAAAAAAAATATCTTTCTAAAGTTCGTCACTGAGAGACATTTACTTCCAACTCGATCTAAATTTTCCTCTACATCTTTTGAGGTACAATATTAACGTTAAATTACTTGTTTTACCGTTAAATCTCCGAGAAGAAAATATTACAACTAAAATCCACGACGCCCAAACGGCCTCAAAACAACAACTACAAAAACACCAACAGACATCTTCAAAACAATACCTACTTTTTCTTTTATTTTTAAATCCAGCCACCTTTCTTTCTTCCAAACATTATTAACGCCTTCAACCTAAATTCACATAACAATAACAACAAGAAACTACTCCAAAAATAAACAATGAAAAACACACACAATTGAAGAGCAGTTCGGAGGGATTTAATCTCCGACAGATGAAAAAGAAAAGGAAAAATGTGTTTTTTGATTTTATTCCACGGTGTCATTGTGTGGTTGTTGGTGGGATGGCTGGTTGGTTGGCTGACTGGTGACTTATCTACCGAGCTGCCATGAATGACTCCAGCCAACAAGAGAACAGCTGTCTAGGCAATGAATAACTAAAACTGATCCATAAGAGCTGTAGCAGCAGCAGCCATGCGGCGACGACGACGACGTCAGCAGCAGCGGCAGTAAACAATTAGTGTCAGTTAGACCGTCAGCCAGCCAAGCAGCCTGCCAGCCCAGCCATCAGAAGAAGTGTCTGTTGGTTCGTTCATTCATTCATTCATCTTTTCTTCTCCCCCAAACAACAAAATTCGGATATTTCGTTTTTCTTGTTTTTGTTTTCAATTGAATTTAATTTTAAAGTGGAGTAGAGTGGAGTGGAGACTTTCCCAGCACCATCCTCAATGGCGGCGGCCACGAAGTTCTTCTTCTTTTCAGTGTTGACAATGCGTTCAGCCCCAGTTCAATCAGTACATTTCCGTCTATCGTTGCAGTGAGAACACGTACACATCGAACAGAGAATTGAGAATCCGCAGATGGAGTGAACCCCCAGACTGCATTTGAATAAAATTCTCATTAGAGATGGGATTTTTTTTTTTGATTCCTAAAATCAGATTTAAAATTCACTGTCGGTTGTGCGCGGTTGAATGAAAAAAGTATGCGCTTATTTTGAAAATTTTGTAAAAAAAAACGAATATGTGAATAACATGCTAATGGATATTTTAAACAAATTTGCAAATCTGCGCCATAAAATTTAATTAGCAAAAAAAAAAATATTTTTCAAATTCAGTGAAATAAACAACGACATATTTGAGTCTGAACAAAATTTAAATGTGGATTTCAAAAAAAAAAAAAAAAAATAAATAAAAAAAAAAACAAAAATAATTGAATTCTTGGAAAAAAATAAAAAAAATAATTGAATTGAAATGAAATTGAAAAAATATATTTGATGCTGAACAAAATTTAAATCTGGATTTAAAAAATAAAAAAAAAATAAAAATTATTGAATTCTTGGAAAAAAAATAAATTGAATTGAAATTGAAATTGAAAAAAAAAAAATATTTAAAATAAAACGAACACTTACTCTCCCCTAAAAAAACAATAATAACCCTTTTATGTGTTTTCAAAAAATTAAAAAATAAACTAAATAAAATAATAATAAAAAAAATTCTCTTGAATGAGATTGACAAGAAGTAGAAACATCACGTACATACAAATATTAATTAACTAAATTGCCCTCAGTGTTGTTGTAATCCGTGTAATTTATATTTTACATGTCAGTTAATGCATTATTAATCGATTTATAATAATAGAAGTGAATTCTATGAAATTGTGTGTGTGTATGTATGTGGTTACATTGAAGATTGTGGGTATGATTGTTAAATGGTGATTCCCCCGTCTATTTTCAATTAAATCGTCGTTGGAGATCTTCGCAGTAATGACCAGAGGCACTTGGATTAACTAACTTGAAACAATTTTAAATAATTGAAATAAAAGGGATTATTAATTTATTGGAAATATTTTGGATATTTATTTGAACACAAGAAAAAGTAAGTAACATAGATTTGAATTATCATTACAAAATATTTTTTGAGGTTAATATATTTGAAGGTCTTTACAATTTAATTATATAGGACTTGAGGTCAGCCCAAAAGTTCACTTTGTAATCGAATATCTAATTAACTTAAATTTTAAGATTACCGCAAAAGATCAAAGCAATTTGATTCATTTATCTTGATTTCATCCGACGACCGAATAAATGGATGGACATCCTTTACCGAATTGGAATTATATACTGAGAACGAAGTTGTACTTAATGGGGTTTTCGACAAAACTTGGAGTTGTTACAAACGGAATGGTAATTTTTAACAAACCGATCATACCGGACTGCGGATACGAGCCTTTTTTGATCAGACTCCCACTCCAAAGTTATATTTTTAACGACTACGACTATCCAGATATACATTAAATTAAAGAAAAGAAACATTTTTATACTCTCAGTCATATGGCTACAGAGGGTAAATATCATTTGATGCAGCCAAAACGTGCCTTATCGAAGTAACCGTTTTAGACCCTAGCTCTCCTTGGACCAAAATTGTTTCAGAACATTTGGAGTCGATCTAGGTGTGTCTGTGCGTCCATTTGTCTGTCTGACTTTGATGCGCGAATGGAGTATGCGATTTGATCCAAATTGTCAAATTTAGATCTAGTTCGGAGATGGACTACATTGGCCAACATTTTAAAAGAAAATATTTTTCTTCTTCTTATTATTAGAAATAGAGAGGATCATCCGATTTTGCTCCAAAATTGAAAATCTTACTATTTTTGAAAATAAACAAGTAAAAAAGCTGAAAGTTCGGCTGGCCCGAACTTGAATGCCCTCCACCATTTAGAACGAATTCGGAATTTCTCAAAAACACTAACATGCGTTAAAAATTCTGTTAAAATCTTAAAAATACGAATGAGGGAGTATATTAGGGCCTATACGACGACATGGACCTGCATAGGTAACATTTGTCATAAGCCATTACAATATTCAAATGCCAAACTTAAAAAAAAAAAACAGTTAAGAAAGTCCTAACGTCGGGCGGGGCCGACTTTATGATACCCTAAACCACTTTGCTAATTTAGTAGAAAGTTAAACGTTTTTTGGGAGATTTCAATTATACACGCTATGATTATAATTATAATTTAAAGTTCAAAGGACTAAATATGCCGAAGCATTTGTATCTTTTAAATTCGGACTTGAATTGCCCATTTGGTGGAGCTATATCCAACTCTGAACTGATCTCGATAAAATTTAGTAAAGGTATTTCTGAGCTGTATTTGATAATTTTCTCCAAATATTGTTGTTACAGCGTGCATATTACAGCTGCGGAGGATAAAACTAACAAATCGGATGACCAATATATATGGGAGCTATTGCTATATCTGAACCGATTTCGAACCGATTTGGAATACTTATTTTCAGGCCTAATTTGGTTGTATGTGTAAAATTCCATACTATTCGGGCTGATATTACACGTTTGGTGCACAATAAAAGGCAAATCGGACGAAGATATATATGGGAGCTATATCAAAATTTTTACCGATTATCTCCAATTTCTATAGGGTTCGTCCTTGGGCCAAACAAGTTATTTGTGAATCGGGCAATAAATGCGATCTGTACTTTGTTTACAAAAATACATGGTCAGACGGGCGAGCGGACATGCATAAACCGAGTCAGAATGTGATTCTATGTAGATCATCAAAATGAACTATGGGTCTATCTCGTTTCCTTTTGCCTGTTACAAACAAATTCACAAAGACATAATACCCTAACAACCTTGTGGTGTGGGCTATAAAAATCGGTAATAATGTAGATAAAATCATTAAAATACCGCATATTGTTATATGGGGGCTATACGAATACGTGGACCTGCACAGACAATCAAAGGCTGTAGTATCCATTACGAACTTAAAATACCAAATTTGAAACAATTCCGGTGATAATGTCGCTAAAATCGTCAAAATACCGAATATCGGGAGGTACCGTTATATGGGGGCTATACCAAAACGTTTACCTACGTGGCCCATTTTCAATAAGTAAAATAAATAAAAGTTCTGCAGACATAATATACATTTGAGTGAAATTATATAAACCTACTTCATTTTGCTCGGAAGCTAGAGTGATTTCCACATAAAGGGACAGATGGACGGACATAGCTAAATCGACATATAATTTGATGCTGATCAATAATATATGTACTTTGTGGGGTCTAATATGTATATTTCGAGGTGTTACAAACGGAAGAACAATCTTAACATACCCTCTCTTTTCTACATAAATTATGTAGAAAGATTGCAATCTACAAGCCTTTGATTTTTTACCCCTCACCGGTCCTTACGAAATTTCGATTGGAAGTGGAGTAAAGGTCAGAATAGAAGCCTATTGCTTTTGGAGATGATCGCCAAATATTAAGGGGTTCAATAGATCAAACACAGAATAATTGTGCAGTTTCTCTAGAGGTCATAAGTATATACCAATCGACTAGGAATTTAACATGGATTTGAGATTGGGACTGGACAGAAAACTATAAATTTGGATTGTGATCGAATAATATTTAGCGGATGTAATAGACCATAAATTGGACAAAATTTTACACAGCTCATTTGATTGGCCCAAGGACCAACTCTATTAAAATTGGAGATAATCGGATCAGTTTTCGATGTAGCTCCCATTTATACGTCCGTCCGATTTGTTTTTTATTGTGCACCAAATGTGTGGCATAAATCCAAATAGGATGGAATTTTGCAGGTACGACAAAATTGAGCCTAGCAGTGTATACGTCGAGATTTATCAAGATCGGTTCAGATTTGGTTATAGCTCCAATATATATTTTCGTCCGATTTCAGTTTTATTGTTCACCAGATGGTTAATATCAATCTAAATGGAGTGAATTTTGGCACTTTGGACCAAACTGAGCCTGGAAGCATGCTCTTCAAACTTGGTGAAAATCGGTTCAAATATAGCTATAGCTCCACGATTTGGGTTTTAAGTCCCTCAATTTCGTAATGGGAACTTTACAACAATGATATTTCGAACCAAATATCAGATACATTCCAGATAATCCTCTGCTAAATTTCATCAAGATCGGTTCAGAAGGAGTATACCGATATATACCATCTTCACTCCAGACCTTGGATTAATACAAATATTGTGATATGTGTCATTTGAAGAATATCGGACTCGTACATCGCATTTTATAAGAGTTAAAAATATCCAAATATCCAAATTTTTAGGGAGTTATTGATGTATGGAGCCTATACGAAGACCTGTACCTGCATAAAAAATTTTTGTATTACATACTGTAGTTCGCTTTACGAACTCTAAATACATAATTTGAAACTACTCCGGTGAAAAATTTCGCTAAAATTATCAAAATTCCGAATATAGGAAGGTACCGTTATATGGGGGCTATACCTGCATAGACATTTTTTAGCCTAAGACTGTAGTATCCATTACGAACTTCAAATACCAAATTTGAAACAATTCCGGGGAAAAAATCAACAAAATACTGAATATCTGGAGGCACAGTTATATGGGGCTATACGAGGACGTGGACCTGCATAGACAATTTTCTGTCCTAGGCTGTAGTATCCATTTCGAACTTCAAATACCAATTTGAAACAAAAAAAAAAAAAGTGGACTTACATGAACTTACGAACTTAACCTGCCTACTGGCAAAATAAGCATGTGTGCAAAATTTTAGCCTTCTATCTCAATTCGTTCGAAAGATAGCGTGATTACAACAGACAGACCGACGGACATGGCGAAATCGTCTTAGAATTTTACGTTGATCAAGAATATATATATACTTTGTTGGGTCTGACATGTGTACTTCGAGGAGTTACAAACGAAATGACAAAGTTAATATATCCTCCATAGAATGGCGGAGGGTATAAAAATGTCGATACACGTGTCATCTATTTTCTGCAAAGAGTTTCTTTAATAATTTTGTCTTGCACGATGTTATTTGAAAAACATAGAGTATCACATGATCGATTCGTTCAATTTTTCTACCTGTTTCCAACACCTTTCCGCAAATTAAAAAAATTAGATCTAGCATTTCATTAGGTATCTCCCCAACAGCCAAAAATCATTAGCAAATATTTGAGCTAAATAACTCGAGAAATAACATTTTCACTTATTTTTAGTCAAAACATAGAAATCTGGTTCTGTCATTAACGTCAAAGCCGAAAGAGTTTATTTCTTTAATTTCCTCTAAAAGCTAATGGCAACAAGTTCCTAAAATAATTAAAATTTTGTTTTCCGAATAAATTAACCCTAAACTTTACTCGAATTAAAATTGGTCGAGAAAAAAAGATCTGTAAGTTAACTCATAATTATGGCATCGACATGCGAAGGTGTTTAACACCATTACGACGCCAACAGCGGTACGAAACCAAGTCAGTATATCCAGAGTGAAGAAGAAGAAAAATAACTTTCTATTGTTAAGTTAAAAAAGGCAAACAGAAATAAAAACAAAATAAACCCCATCATTATTGTTGTTATTAAACAATGCAAAACAAAACATGTTTCAAGAAATTAAAGACTATAAAAAATCATTAAACATGCGATTGTTTTATGTCGGAGCGCCAAAATTGGAGTTATTATCAGAAGACCTCAGTCAGTCCACCCGCCAGCCTGTCAGCCACTCAGACATTATGCGTTCAAATAACCCACAAGCAAATGAAGTGGCTGGAACACAGTTACCTGGCAACCGATTTGAGTTGATCTCTTCGAAAAAAAAGTGTTAAAATCCATATTTGGTTGAAAAATGTTACCACCGACCATCCACCAGACCATCATCGTCGTCGTCACGACAAGTAGTAACTCATGAAATTATGACGTGAAAATTCCAAAGGCGAGCAGCAGCAGCAGCGTAACTTTCCATTTCAATTGCGGGCGGACAAAACGTTGAACGTTTGTACGTTGGTGGCCATTAGCGTAAAATAGTTGTGAATAATTTAGTTGGCTATGATTTTTTGTTTATTCGCCATTCACCAACAGCAAAAAAAAAAAACAAAAAAATTCAAAGATAGTGTTTTTAATTAATTATTCATGGAGCACACATACACAAGTCTCTGGGAGTGAATGAGAATTACTACAGCCGTTTGTGTTGTGTTTTTTGGGCAAGGTCAGTTATTTCAATTGAATATTTAAGACTTTAAACACGAAAAGCGAACACTTCTTGTACGTTGCGTCTTGTAAAACATAAATGTTAAGAACGAATTGAATGAATACACGCTCAGTAGGGGGTGTAGTATTGAAATTAGTTCGAGCATGAAAATTGAGGGTCACTAATCGTCGGTGGGTATGAAGAGGGATTGAAGATTTAATTCTTTGGCAGACTTCAAAAGGAAAAGATAACATCCAAAACAGGTATGGCTTGTGTGGGTGTATTGAAATAAAATTCAATTTAAGGTTTAAGCTATCTGAGCAATAGTTCGTATCTTAACGAAAAAATACCTGTTACCCTAAAAAGGAGGCCTACAAAATACTATTAAGTGGGGTCTCGAGATCAATTCTGAAACCTCAAATTGCATTGACCATTTTATACCCTCCACAATACTATGGAGGGTATATTAACTTTGTCATTTCGTTTGTAACTCCTCGAAATACTCATGTCAGACCCAAGAAAGTGTATATATTCTTGATCAGCGTAAAATTCTAAGTCGATTTAGCGATGTCCAACGGTCTGTCTGTTCTAATCACGCTATCTTTCGAATGAATTGAGATAGAAGGCTAAAATTTTGCATACATATTTATTTTTCCAGTAGGCAGGTTAAGTTCGTAAATGGACTATGTAAGTCCACGTTTCCATATAGCCCCCATATAACAGTACCTCCCGATATTCGGTATTTTCATGATTTTAACGACATTATTAACCGGAATTGTTTTAAATTTGGTATTTGAAGTTCTTAATGAATGCTACAGCCTATGACAGAAAATTGCCTATGCTGGTCCAGGTTTTCGCACAGCTCCGATATAACGGTACCTCCCGATATACGATATGTTGATGATTTTAGCTACATTATTCACCGTTTATTTCAAGTTTCGAATTTAAATATGGTAATGACTTATGACAAACAATGCCTATGTAGATCCACGTAGTATAGACACCAATATAACGGCTATATTCGGTATTTTTAAAATTTTAACAGAATTTTTTAAGGATTTTATTCCTAAATTCGTTCCAAATGGTGGAGGGTATTCAAAGTTCATCAGCAAAATCTACAACACTATAGCCTGCGACAACGTGTCTGTAAATGGGAAACCTTTTTGATTAAATTGATCGAATCATCAAGATATCGGGATGCATAACACTGTGCAACATAAAAAAAACTGTAAGAAAAACTTAGGGTATTGTGAAAGTAGTGCTAAAAATAGTAGACACATGTATCGACGTTTTGAAATTTTGGAACACAAATTAACCCAAATTGAGGGGGCAAGTTCTCCCTCCTACAAATTTTTAAATCATCCGTTATTGAAATAACGGTCTTTTTGAACTAAATTCGGTGCAGGACATTTGGAATCGAGCTAGGGATGTCCATCCGTCCATCTATATGGCTGATGCATACGATAACTCTCGAAGAAATATCTGGTTTGGTTAAAACTTGGTATATCGTAATATTATTATCAAACTTAAATCGAGTCCAAAGATGGGCGAAATTAAAAAAAATAAAAAATAGTGAAGAGAAAGGATAAAACTCCAGCTCTGTCCCTTCACCCAATACCCAATTAGGTATCACTTAGTATTTTTTCCAACAATTATAATACACATTTCCAAATCACGCCCATATATCATTCCCTGATACCAATAGCGACCTTAATATGAAATTTCCTGATTTCAGCTCTAATCTTTCACCCAATACCCAATTTAATACCTTCCGAACAATTATAGTACATTTTCAAAACCGCCTCTATTTTTCAAACCCAGATACCAACAGAGACCAAATTTCTCTATCCCTTGACCATTTAGTACTTTTCGTACAATTATAGTACACATTTACTAAACCATAGCCATATGTCCAGGCAACACATGAACAGCGACCCTAACACCAAATTTAAGATTTCAAGCCCTGTCACTTCACCCAATACCAAATATAGTACTATTTGGTATTTTTGGTGCACTTGTAGTACACATACTACAAATCACCTCTTTACCACAAACCCACCACCAACAGGAACTCCAATACATAATTTTAAAATTCCAGCTTCATCCGTTCACCCCAAACCAAATTATTTTAAATTTCGTACCGTTTAGTACAGTTCGTACACTTTTTCAAAACCACCTTTATTTTTATCAAACCTACTATCCAACTTTGATTCTCATACAAAGCTTCAAGTTTTTAGCTCTATCAGTTCACATAATACCCAATTGTGCCTTTTTAAAGTTTTAGTACCATTTAGAATTTTTAAAAGCACTTTAAAAGCACCCTCTTTCCAATATTCAGAATTTTATCTTATTCCGTTTTTCCAATACAATGTATTAAATTTTTAGTACATTTAAGTACTTTTCGTAAAAATATAACAAGCATTTCCAAAACACAGCTAAACCTCAAACACAGATATCATCAGTAATATAAATATCAAGTTTCAGAATTTTATCTCTATCCCTTCCCTCAATACCAAATACAGCACCATTTAGCACTTCTCGTACAATTATAGTACACGTTTCCGAAACCACCTTCATATGTTCAGCCTAACACCAAATTTAAAACAGCAAACAATATCTGTTCACCCAATACAAAATTGTGTACTATTTGGAACTTCTCGTGCACTTGTAGTACCCATTTCCAAAATCAACTCTTTATCACCACGAAGTGTTCAAAATTTAGTACCATTCAGTACAGTATTTCGTATTACATTTTTCCAAAATTTCCTCACTTTCCAACTTTGAATCTCGAACAAATTTCAAGTTTTTAGCTCTATCCGTTGAAATCATATCAAATGGTACTATTTTAGAAGTTTAGTACCTTTTTAGAACTTTTCGTAGCCTTAATTCCAATTTTCAGAATTGTAGTCCATTACGTTAATCAGATACAAAATATTAAATTTTTAGTACATTTTCGTACTTTTTTAGGCTAACTTTTAGTACGAATTTCCCAAAACTCACACTTATCACACGCCTACGCACGATGACTCCCCTTGGTGCAAAATTTCAAAATTGAGCTTCAGTCAGTTATTTCACTGCTTTTTATACCCTCCACCTAGGAAAGGAGGGTATATTAACTTTGTCATTCCGTTTGTAAAATGTCTAAATATTCGTCGTAGACCCCATAAAGTATATATATTCATAATCAGCATAAAATTCTAAGTCGATTTAACGATGTCCGTCTGTCTGTCTGTTGAAATCACTATACAGGTCACAATATTTGACGCAGAGCGTCAAAATTTAGCAGAATAATTTGTATTGTGTCTAGGATGGTTGTATTGAAAATGACATATATCGGTCCACGTTTTGGTATAGTCCCCATATAACGGTACCTCCCGATATTCGGTATTCTGATGATTATTGCCGCATTTTTTCATGGATTTGTTTCAAAATTGGTATTTGTTGGTCATAGTGGGTTCTAGCTCCGGTGGCGAAACATTGCATGTATAGGTCCACGTTTTTGTATAGCCCCCATATTACGGTACCTCCCGATATTCGGTATTTTGATAATTTTTGCCACATTTTTCATTGATTTGTGTGAGAATTGGTATTTGTATTCCATAATGGATCCTAGTTCGTGTGGCGAAACATTGTATGTATAGGTCCACGCTTTAGTATAACCCCCATATAACAATATCTCCCGATATTCGGTATTTTTATGATTTTTATAACATTTTTTACGGATTTGTCTAAAAATTTGAATTAGTTGGTCATAATAGGTTCTAGCTCCGTTGGCGAAATATTGTATGTATAGGTCCACGTTTTTGTATAGCCCTATATAGCGGTACCTCCCGATATTCGGTATTTTGATGGTTTTTGCCACATTTTCCCACGAATATGTCTAAAAATTGGTATTTGTGGGTCATAATTTGTTTTAATGTTTCCATTACCCTAAGGTGGAGGGTATTAAAAATTCGGCCCGGCCGAACTTAATGTTTTTTTACTTGTTTATGTACATGTACATGTCATAATTTTTGGAAAATATTTAAATGTGCTTAATGTACCATATATAGGTAGGTAGACCGAAGAATTCTATTTTCACACTTCATCTAATACTGATAAAAATATTAGGATGTGCCAAGTTTATTATCATTTTTATGCAAATGACTTTATCAAAATGTTGATCTTTGTGACATTGCGGTTAAATTGTGACTTTCATTCGATTTAGAATCAAAATACTTAATTGCCTATATCATTTGATTTGAATATCATTTTGAAGAGCTCTAATTAATAATGGTGATATAATAGAAGGGTAGACAATTGGGTTCCTTAACCTCTCTTCGAAAATATTTCTGTATTCATTCTTGTCTTTAATTTCATATAAACTGCGACATTTAACTAATAATAACATTGGCCTGACATTCCCGGCTAAAAAATTGTTCAATAAATCGTCCGTTTAATGTGCACTTGTACAACAACAGCGGCAACAACATCGAACTGACAAATAAATTGACATACTTGAACTTCACCGTCGTCTCTCTACGAAAATAAAATGTCAATAACAACAACAACATCAAATACAAATGTTACTGAGTTTGTTACTGTCATTAGCATTGTCTGTCTGCCTATCGACATGCGTACGAACAAACGACAGCGCGAATACCAACCAGATTTCCAGCTTGAGAAGCGCTGATACTGGCGGTTTTCATTTAACGCATTCACCCATAGCGAACCGCCACAAGGTTCAAGTTCAATGTCATGTGCAGTGTAAGTAGAAGTAGTCGGGGTATGTGCGGTATGTATGTACGTTGTGGCGAGGCAAGTAAATTTAGAAATGAACAGCAACTACAGCCAATTAAACTACGTAAAAAAATTAGAAGGAATATTTTATTTTGAGTTTATACCCCGGTAATTAAAGAACATTTGATGGGTGATATCATAAATCAATTATTAAGGACGATATAATAGTTTGTAAGTAGTATAATAATAGTAATAATAATAATAATAATAATAATAATAATAATAATAATAATAATAATAATAATAATAATAATAATAATAATAATAATAATAATAATAATAACAACAACAACAACAATAATAATAATAATAATAATGCAGATGCCAAATCCTTGGCAGACAGTAGATGATTTTTGAAGAATATTCTGATATATTTCCTTGGGTTTGATTCATGAGCGTTTAAACGAATTTCTTACTGTTTTCCATAAAAATTAGTCGAGTAAAATTTTGATCGATCTAATCTGCTATTCGCGTTTTTTTTTTTTTTTTTTTTTTGAAAATTATTTTCCTTTATTATTTTCAGATTTTTTTGGATAGGTTTAACAGTTTTTAAGAGAAATGCATTCGAAATTGATCTATTTCATTTGAAAATTATGAGCTTATGTTTTTACTGCTAATTAAAGAGGTTTACATTCTAAGAAAAATCTTCTTTATTTATTGGGTAAAGCAACAAAGGGAAAAATATTCAAAAAAAAAAATTTGAATATTTAATATGTACCATGAAATAATAATAATAATACCATCAATTTTGCATTTACGTTTTTATTTGGACAAATTAAGCATATCTTCCAAAATCGCTGCAAATGTTCTTTTAATTTCACTGTCCAATAGCCAGCCTGGGTTTTGGAAAAAAATTCAAGCAGTTTTCAGTTTATACTTTCAGTTTTTATAAAATTATTTTCTGAAATTTTGAAAACTTGTATCAAAATTGTTGTCGATCCCAATTTTTTTCTGGATTTGTTGAGTATTATTTTAAGGATTTTTCTTGATTCGAATCGTTTGTTAAGGAATATTTGCACATTTTTCTCTTATTCTCAGCTACAGGATTTTTAATTTAATTTGTTGATAATTAAAGGATGTGAATTTAAATGTGGACTTTTGAAGAACGTGAAAATGTTCTTGAGAGGAAGTTTTTTGAAGAAAAATTTATTTAGATAATAATTAGGAATGATTTGGAAAAATTTCTGTGTCCCAAATGTTGTTGTTCTAGTACTTAATTCGGTTTTATTATACCCTTAGCCATATCGCTAGGGAGGGTACATATCATTTGATACGGCCAAAACGTGCCTCATCGAAATATCCGTTTTAGACCCAAGGTCTCTTTGGACCAAATCCGTTTCAGACATTCGATCTAGGAATGTCCGTACGTCTATCTGACTGGCTGGCTGGTACTCACGATAACTCTCGAAGGGAGTATCCGATTTGGTCCAAACTTGGTACATCGTAATATTATTACCAAACTTCGATCGAGTTCGGAGATGGGTAACATTTGCAAATCCTAGTATTTGCATCAGTGCCAAGTCAAGTGCGAAAATGGGCAATATCGCTCTACTCTATGAAGTAGATCCCCCACAAAGGGTCGACATTTTGAATATTCGTGAAGCTCATAAAACGCGAAATTGACATGCGATCTGATCTTCCCGCACATAGGACTCAAGGCTTTGAAAGCAAAACGCTCAATGTAAGCGAAATAAGCATCCGATTCTCTTCAAATTTCACACCGACAAATATTTTTGCTAACACAAGATTTGTTGTGAAGATGATACATCTTCGAGCCCCTTCTGGTACATCTCGAAGGCTTACAATTTTCAATACTTTTATCTGTCATAACTTGCGAATCAAATCAACGATTCTTTAGAAATTGCTTTATCTAACTAATTCTCTCAACCAGAAACCTGAGATGAATATGGTATTTATGATTTAGCATAAAATTGATATAACTGTAACTTCAGGATCTACTTCATCACATTGGCTTAGGGTATACATCTGTCGGCAAACCGATTACTTTTTAACTTGTTTTAGGTTTAAATTCTAGGGTTTAAATTTTTTTACTAAATCCCAAAAATATGTCCGTCTGTGGAAATCACTCTAGCTTCCGAACGAAATTAAGTAGGTTGATAAAATTTTACTTAAATATATATTATGTCTGCAGAACTTTTGGCATTGAAAATGGGCCATGTAGGTCTACGTTTTTGTATAGCCCCCAGATTCGGTATTCCCCATATTACTACTCCCCCATATTACTACTCCCCCATATTACTACTCCCCCATATTACTACTTCCCATATTCGGTATTTTTATGATTTTAGCGACATTATTCACCGGAATTGTTTCAAATTTCGTATTTAGAATTCGTAATGGTTACTACAGCCTATGACAAAAAATTTCGTGTGCAGACTCCGTCTTCGTATAGCCTCCATACAACGATACCTCCCAATATTCGATATTTTTATGATTATAGCGACATTATTCATCAGAGTTGTTTCAAATTTCGTACTTAGAGATCGAAATGGGGACTGCAGTCTATGACTAAAAATTGTCTAAGCAGATCCAGGCCTTCGTATAGACCACATATATCAGTACCTCCCTATATTCGGTATTTTGATGATTTTAGCTACATAATTCACCGGATTTTTTTTTAATTTTCGTATTTGAATATTGTAATCGCTTATGACGAAAGTTTTCTATGCAGGTCCACTTCTTCGTATAGATCCCAATATAATGACTATATTTGATATTTTTAAGCATTTAACAGAATTTTTAGCAGATGTTATCCTTTTGAAAATTTCCAAAGTTGTTCCAAATGGTATTCAAGTTCGGCCCGGCCGAACTTACTGCTTTTTACTTGTTCTTGGTCTCAATTTGTTGATTGATTTAAGTCATTTTCGTTGGCTAACTTAAGGAATTTTTCAAAGGATAAATTGAAGGAGTTTTCAGTGAGTACTTTTTAAGCAATTTGAAGTGACCAAAATTCGTAATTTTTAAAGGAATATTTTCACTTATCATGGATCCTACTGGCATCAAAAAAAAAAAAAAAAAAAAAAATGATTTTGATTACATTTATAAGGTTCTCTTCTATGGCACAATGGCACTGCTAATTATACCAAATACTGCTTCCATAGGTTTATGATCCAGAAAACATTCACCAAATCATTTACTTCCCTTAAATTATCCCTAACTCTCTGGCTTGCCCTAATTAAACGAATTCCTGATTTGGTAACGAATGAATAAATGCCTCGGGATAAAATATTCCTTGGTTTTTATTGCCCTGATGCCAGGAGCTTATTAGACAAAGCACTTTCGTTTTATGACTGCATAAAAGTCATGTTAAAGACTTAATGTTGCAACCGATACGGAGATACAAACTAAAATATGAGGTTATCGTGGTGGGATAAGACACTCTATAACATACAATACATATATGCTCCGAAACTTTGTGTGTGAGGGCAGAGAATATTTATGTGCCAGCCAGTGTGCGTGTGTGTAGTTACCACTAACTTACATTATTACACTTCAACTACTTCGGAGAAAATAGGCCAAAGGCATAAACACTGTTTTTTTTTTTGATACCCTCCACCATTCTATGGAGGGTATATTAACTTTGTCATTCCGTTTGTAACTCCTCGAAATACTCATGTCAGACCCAACAAAGTATATATATTCTTGATCAGCGTAAAATTCTAAGTCAATTTAGCGGTGTCCGTCTGTGTGTCTGTCCGTCTGTCTGGTGTGTCTGTCCGTCCGTCTGTCAGTTGTAATCACGCTATCTTTCGAACGAATTAAGATAGAAGGCTAAAATTTTGCACACATGTTTATTTTTCCAGTAGGCAGGTTAAATTCGTAAATGGGCCATGTAGGTCCACGTCTTAATGTAGCTCCCATATAACGGTACCTCCCCATATTCGGTATTTTGATGATTTTAGCGACATTATTCACCGTAATTGTTTCAAATTTCGTATTTAGAGTTCGTAATGGGAACTACAGCCTGTGACAGAAAATTGTCTATGCAGGTCGACGTCTTCGTATAGCCCCCATATAACGGTACCTCCCGATATTCGGTATTTTTGATGATTTTAGCGTCATTATTCACCGGAATTGTTTCAAATTACGTGTTTAGAGTTCGTAATGGGAACTACAGCCTATGATAGAAAATTGTCTGAGGAGGTCCACGCCTTCGGATAGCCCCCCCTATAACGGTGCCTCCCTATATTCGGTATATTGATTATTTTAGCGACATTATTCACCGTAATTGTTTCAAATTTCGTATTTAGAGTTCGTAATGGGAACTACAGCCTGTGACAGAAAATTGTCTATGCAGGTCCAGGTCTTCGTATAGGCCCCATATATCAGTACCTCCCTAGATTCGGTATTTGGATGATTTTAGCGTCATTATTCACCGAAATTGTTTGAGATGTTGTATTTGAAGTTTGTAATGGATGCTACAGCCTATGACAGAATATTGTCTATGCTGATCCAGGTCTTCTCACAGCTCCGATATAGCGATACCTCCCTATATACGATATTTTGATGATTTTAGCTACATTATTCACCGTTTTTTCAAGTTTCGAATTTGAATATGGTAATGGCTTATGACAAACAAGGCCTATGTAGGTCCACGTCGTTGGTCCCAATATAACGGCTATATTTGGTATTTTTAAAATTTTAACAGAATTTTTTAGGGATTTTATTTTTTGAAAATTTCTAAATTCGTCCGAAATGGTGGAGGGTATTCAAAGTTCGGCCCGGCCGAACTTATTGCTTTTTAACTTGTTTCTAGCTCGTCTTGGCTTGTCCTGTCCTCCTAACAATGTCTAAAGCAAAGAATGGAACTTTATCAAACAACCAACGAATATCAGTTATCTCCTCTGTTTCCTATCCAGACCAGCATCCTTGTTGTTGTTGGTTGCGTTGGATGGTTGGTTTGGTTTGCTTTGCCTGCCATTACCATTCACTTCATGTTGTTCGCAACAATTCAAAAGTAACCTACATTTCCTTTTCCTGTGTGTGAGCGTGTGTCTCCGTTGTATCCTTATCATGAATTCTTGGTTGTTGCTCTCTCTCTCTCTTTTCATATCTTCGACAATGTCGTGTGTGTATGTGTGTGCGTGTGTATGACAAGGATACTAAGTACCCATTCACAACAGCAATTCTCGAATATAAACGGAGTTTCAACATTCTTGTTTCGAGGCTTTTTTGCAACAGACAAGAATTATTGAGTAGTCGAAGATTTCAATTTCAGAGTTTGCGAACCATTGCAGTGCCCCGCACAAAAAAATACAAAACTGTTCATCAGGAATTTTTATTTCATTTTCGGTGTGGTGTTCACTTTTTTCCTTTGTCCGGCTTTTTTTCTTCACCAGCCTGTGGCAAGACTAACAAATTTCAGATTCTTTCTTTTGCAGTTTTCCGGTAAACTGTTGACGACTTTTTGTGAATTTTCATGAGATTTCCTGATTTCCGTTTTGTGTATCATCATGGTTGTATGGGGTTTCTGTAGCCGTCTGACATCGACACACCCACACCCCTGCTTTGCTGAATTGTTAATGTTGTGCAAAGTCGTTCAAATAGGCCGTAATGTCGTCCTTAAATGTGCCATAGAATATGGCTGTGGGTTTATTAATAATATCGATGAATATTTTATTTATCGACAAACCGGTCGTTTTGGTTTCCTCCTCATGGCCAATGATAAGAAAATCACCCCCGTTTAGTTGCCACAAAAAAAAAAAAAGAAAACAAAAACCCACAACAAACTACCATAAATTGTTTACCATAGCCGTAGGAGAAAAAGAGTTATGGGATATATTAGTTATACTAGAAAGGAGAAATGCTATTAGTCATGTACTAATGTTTATCTGGCCTTCGGGATAGAGAATTAGCTAAATGTGAGTTCATGAAGGGCATTTTTATACCCTACACCACACTTGCAGAAGGAAACGAAATAGACCCATAGTTCCTTTTGATGGTCTTCATAGAATCACGTTCTGAGTCGATTTATGTACGTCCGAATGTCTGCCATGTATTTTTGTTAATTAGTTGTCTGATTGAGATAAAAGTTTCCATATATCATTTTTTTTTTGGCTTAAGGACTAATCCTGTTGAAATTGGTAATAATCGGATCGGATTCATAACTATTGTGCACCAAATGCGAATCAAATTAATTTTAGCACGTTTCTTGGTTTGAAATAATTTTTTTTTTAAATCCCCGTTTCTTGGTTTGAAAAAATATTTTCTAAAAAATCCACGTTTCTTTGTTTGAAAGACATTTTTTTAAAAAAATTCACGTTTCTTGATTTGAAAGAAAGGTTTAAAAAAAATCCACGTTTCTTGGTTTAAAAAAATATTTTTTTTAAATCCACGTTTCTTGGTTTGAAAAAATATTTTTTTTTTAATTCCGCGTTACTAGGTTTGAAAAAAAAAAATTAAAAAAATCCACGTTTCTTGGTTTGAAAAAATATTTTTTTTTAATCCACGTTACTTGGTTTGAAAGAAATTGTTTAAAAAATCCACGTTTCTTGGTTTGAAAGAAAATTTTTAAAAAAAAATTTACGTTTCTTGGTTTGAAAGAAAATTTTTAAAACAATTCACGTTTCTTGGTTTGAAAGAAAATTTTAAAAAAAAATCCACGTTTCTTAGGTTGAAAGAAAATTTTTTTAAAAAAAATTCTATTTATCTGGGTTTGAAAGAATTTTTTTTAAAAAAATCCACGTTTCATGATTTGAAAGAAAATTTTAAATAAAATCCACGTTTCTTAGGTTGAAAAAATTTTTTTTTTTTTTTTTTTTTTTTAAATCTACGTTTCTTGGTTTAAAAAAAATCCACGTTTCTTGGTTTGAAAGAATTTTTTTAAAAAATCCACGTTTCTTGGTTTGAAAAATTTTTTTTTTTTTTTTTTTTTTTAATCTACGTTTCTTGGTTTAAAAAAAATCCACGTTTCTTGGTTTAAAAGATTTTTTTTTTAAAATCCACGTTTCTTGGTTTAAAAGAAAATTTTTTTTTTAAAAAATCCACGTTTCTTGGTTTAAAAGAAAATTTAAAAAAAAATCCACGTTTCTTGGTTTGAAAGATTTTTTTTTTAAAAAATCCACGTTTCTTGGTTTAAAACAATAAACAATGGTTTGAAAAAATATTTTCAAAAAAATCCACGATTCTTGATTTGAAAAAATAATATTTTAAAAAATCCACGTTTCTTGGTGTGAAAAAATATTTTTTAAAATATCCACGTTTCTTGCTTTAAAAAAATAATTTTTAAAAAATCCACCGGGGTTCGTCCTACAAAAAAAAATAAAAATCCGCGTTGCTTGGTCAGAAAAAAAACATTTTTTTTAATCTTCGCTCTCTGTTGGACCTTGCAAAAATAATGTCCTTGGAAAAATATTCTTTAAAAATCCAGACTTTTTTCTGACCAAGAAAATTAAGATTAAAGCTTTTACTGATTTAAAACCAATTCATTCCACATTGTAATAAATATTATTTTCCTTTTTCTCTTTCAGATGTCTTACACAAACACCGCCCCACCCTCAGAGTCGTCTGAGGGCACCAATTCTTCAGATAACAACGAAATGTTACTTACGAACCCCGAATGGACGCACGAAACACAAAATGACGACATAAACGCCGCAATGAGTACCATATATGCCGAAGGCGCGGCATATTCCTCGGATACGAATAGCATCGATATGATCAATCACAACATACTCTCCGATTATGAAATCGAACAGGTGGAATGTTTTTTTGCCGGGTTGGGTACGGAGATTTTTGTGAGCTCGGCTCTGGCAAATCTTTACGAAGGCAGGGGCCAAGAAAACGATTGGCAATTGAAATATACGGGGATCCCAGTGATTCTCTACGACAAAGGTAGTACCCGCACACGTACCATTAAACGCATCACCTTGGTGTTGGCCGAGAGGGGTTCCTGTTTTGCTTTGTGGTCCGATCGTGTTAGTAATTTATCAAATTATCAAGTTGCGGGTCCTTCGTTTCACACAATGACGTTGTCGAGTAATCCGGAACAGATGATAGGTTTTAGCTATGATACAGCCGGAGCGGCTGCTGAGATATGGTTACATTTGGAACGATTGTTAAGCGATCCGGAAAATAATCTACGAACGTTGCCAAGAGATAAGGAACGATCGAAACGCGTGAGGCAAGTGCCGTTGCCGCCGAAAGCTCAAATCTCCCAGCCATGTCAATTTCATCATGTCACAAGTGTCACCAAGGATGATGGAGATCGTTACTATAGTCTGCAGGCATTTGTGGCCTCTATGACTCAGCGATGAGGGAGAGAGAGTAGTGTATTTAAGATAAATTGGGATTTAAATTTTGTAAATCAATTGAAATATAATATTCATGTTAATTAATCTATAATTGAATAATTACGTCACAATGCAGGTGTCATTGTGTGTAGAGATAATTGCAAATTAATTAACTGCTGTGATAAGTAATAATACAAAAATGTATTTTTCTGGCAGAATGTAATATCAATTAATTATTTTGTAATATTTTTGTTTTATGTCATTAATTTTTGGTTTATTTTTTTTTTAAATTCCGAAAAATTTATATGTTACTAAAACGAATATTTTAAAAAATTATTTTAAAACATATGACTCGTGGAGTGCCTTTATTATTATTTTAAAATTGTTTATATTTATATATGTGTATTATTAATAAGACCTAGTGTTAGTAACAAACAATATAGACATGAAATAACATTAAAAATTAAATTTTTAAAGACGAAAAAATTAAATTTAAAAAAATTAAAAAACTTTACCTCATATCTCAAATAAAAACTAATACAGAATCTGGCATATATTTTTGGTTTTGGACACAAATTGTTTTTTTTTTTAATTATTTTAACATTATTATTTCTATTCTAATGTAAATAAATAAAAAGTCTAATAAATAAAAAAAAAAAAAACTATATACAACTTTATGATTGTCTAAATAGAAATGTCTTTGATTTTATATGCAAAAAGGGCAAGGGTTTTGAGCGTTCCTCATATTCTCAGCCTTAACTTGGATTTTTTAAAGAATATTTTTTCATGGAGTTGAAGTTGAAGAAACGTGGATTTTTTAAATAATATTTTTTCAAGGACCTTCAGACCAATAAACGTGGATTTTTTAAGTAATATTTTTTCAAGGACCTTCAGACCAATAAACGTGGATTTTTTAAGTAATATTTTTTCAGGGACCTTCAGACCAATAAACGTGGATTTTTTAAGTAATATTTTTTCAGGGACCTTCAGACCAATAAACGTGGATTTTTTAAGTAATATTTTTTCAAGGACCTTCAGACCAATAAACGTGGATTTTTTAAGTAATATTTTTTCAACGACCAATAGATTTTTAAAGAGTATTTTTCAAGGACCAATAAACGTGGATTTTTGAAAGAATATTTTTTCAACGACCAATAGATTTTTAAAGAGTATTTTTCAAGGACCAATAAACGTGGATTTTTGAAAGAATAGTTTTTCAACGACCAATAGATTTTTAAAGAGTATTTTTCAAGGACCAATAAACGTGGATTTTTGAAAGAATATTTTTTCAACGACCAATAGATTTTTAAAGAGTATTTTTCAAGGACCAATAAACGTGGATTTTTGAAAGAATATTTTTTTCAAGGACCAATAAACGTGGATTTTTGAAAGAATATTTTTTCAAGGAACAATAAACGTGGATTTTTAAAGAATATTTTTTCAAGGACCAATGGACCAATAAACGTGAATTTTTCAAGGATTATTTTTTCAAGGACCAATAGACCAATAAAAATGGATTTTTTAAGGATTATTTTTTCAAGGACCAGTAGACCAATAAACGTGGATTTTTTAAGGATTATTTTTTCAAGGACCAATAGACCAATAAACGTGGATTTTTTAAGGATTATTTTTTCAAGGACCAATAGACCAATAAACGTGGATTCTTTTAAGGATTATTTTTTTCAAGGACCAATAGACCAATAAACGTGGATTTTTTAAGGATTATTTTTTCAAGGACCAATAGACCAATAAACGTTGATTTTTTAAGGAATATTATTTCGAGGACCTTCACAATAATAAACATGGATCACCAACGTGGATTTTTTAAAGAATATTTTTTCAAGGATCAATAGACCAATAAACGTCGATTTTTTATTTTTTTTTTCGAAATAACGAATGAACGAATGTAATCAAATCACATGTCATATACGGACACCATAATAAATGTAAGTTGCGAAAACCGGAAACATCGGCATAGTCCTAGTTGAGATTTGGATGGTAATTACACTCGTATCAATTCTGTGTCTAGAGATCAAATGGAATGTAGAAGTCCAGTACCCCAATGAAAGTTGATACTTTTTTAGAACCAATTTCAAAATATGTGATGATTATGTCCGATAGTGTCTCTAGATTTGTAATAACAATACTAATTTTCATCTTCTAAATTCTACTCTTAACAAGGACATTTTTTGGACGATATTATCAGATATTCATATTTCAAAATTTTATTAAGGGATACCATAGTAAGCTTAAGACACTGATTGTGCCTACGGCACCTGCCAACCCCTATATGTTTTTTTTTCATATTATATATGAAAACATTTTGTTCGGTCTATTTGACCACCGAAATAGTCTTTATACCCACCGCCAAAATATAAGTTAGTCATTCCGTATGTAAAACCTTCAAATTTACATTTTAGACCCCACAAAGTACATAACTTCTTTATCAGCATACCACTCTTTGTTGATTTAGACATTTTGGTCCATCTATGGAGCCACTGCAGCTTCCGAATGAAATGAAGTAGGTTTATGAAAATAGACCATTATATTGTTATTAAATAATATTCCGAAATAAGATTCGGAATAGGCCTCATATAAGTGTGCGGGAGATTGTAAGTGTTTTGGTTTATGAAATTCTAAAAGGTTTCTATACAGGATCTATATATCTCCGTTTTGCCCCCCTATAACGGTACGGTAAAAGTAGCGTCATTTTTCAACGGATTTTTTTCATTTTGCAAGTTACTTCGAATTGGTTGTGCTCGGTCAATCTTAGCTGCATTTTTGCTTAATTCTGGCTAAGAGTGTGTAGCTGTCATCAAGTTTCAAGAGTTTCAAGAATCAAGAGTTTCTTGTATAATTCTCGCTGAATTTATTGTACCCTTTTTATACACAATCCGTTCTTGTATAATTCTGTCTCTTATTTTGTCTTGAAGCTTTAATTTATTTTTTGTTTTTAGCGCTCCCAACAGTATTCAGTTTTTTGTTAATTGATCAGTGCGGTATATTTAATTTCTTCTTCAAAGCCGTATTTTCAGCATGTCGAACTTTTTAAATCTGTAGCCTTTATTGTCACCACTTAAAGCAATTAGTGAAAATTTTTAAGTTATATTATGACTTAAAAATTCAAAAATCTTTATTTTGAAAGAAGGCATTTGAATGCGACATTTCACTTCCCTCGTATTGTTCCAATCGTAACTCCATCGATATGAGATTTAAATATTGTAATGAATTTTTAATAAATGGAATTTATGATATTTTTCGTATAACGAACTTACTCTTGGCTAAGTTAGAAGCAAAACGGACCCCGTTGTAAGCACATAACATTGTTATTATATTATTCTTGACTTGTATATCTCTCTGTGCACATGAAGCCTTACAAAATGTATAAGAAATATAAGATCTCGGAATATATTTTTTTTCTGGCTGTATTTTACTGCTTTTTATTTTTGATAATTTTGGTTGGAAGTTATCTACACGAAAGTAATGAGTCCACAGTTTCTATGTAAACCCCACATAATAGAATCAGCCATTAAGGTTTCGAAATGGTTCCGAATTCGAAAGGAAAATCTATTTTCTAATTTTCAGGGTGTAGAGTTTTGGGGGGTCTTTGTACCACAAAACTTATATTACTAATTTATTATCAAAGTAAGAACACATTATTCCTATTTAAAAACTAAATAATACACAATTTTATTCACATCTTTTTATCTTTAAGAAGGATGTGTAACAGAATTTTCCTTTACCCCCCCCCCCCCCCCACATAACTTCAAATATTCAATTCAATTTGTTGTTAGATTTTCATAATTTTACACATATCAATCTTAATTAAAACATGCATTTTTAAAATGTAATTTACTAGCAACATCTTAAATGATATCAATGATGCTTCTATTGATTAACTTAAAAATATTGAAAAATAATAGATTAATAATAGTATATTAGTATCTTAAATTCGAAAATTGTTACATTAAAGTAAATGCAAGGTACGGGGGAGAAAGTTAGAATTTAGAAAATTCAATGGGTTTGGAAGTTGTTTTGTTTCTTTGTACAGGCGCCCTGTGGGTCTTCCTTCTCGAGAAGACCTTCATAAGATCTCTGAACTAATTCTTTCTCCGAGCCACATGCAGGTGGCTCTATGTCTAAAGAAGATCTCTTCTGCCTATAGAATTTCTGTTTATAGAACGCCTGTAGATTTCTATCTATAGAAGACTTGAATATGTCCAGGATGTGGAGGACTTTGAAGTTTTTGTTGGAACCGTAGCATCTATATATTCCCTATGCAGGACCTAATGGAATTTTTCTGTTCTGTCTGCAAATGACTTGTAATTCTTTTACTTGTGTTTATGGAAAACCTTACATTTTATTCTCTTTTTATACCCTCCACCAGATCAAGTTCACGGATGGGCTATATTGGTCAATTTTTTGGAATTTTTGAACGGAATTGTCTAGAATTTGGAATTTCATCGTTGTTACGTGTTCCCAACCACATTCTAAGAAACAGTTAATAAAGGACACATGATAGTATATCTTCCATATACTTTGATGGATTTTCTTAATTATACCCTCCACCTTGGGAACATCATTTAATATTCGTCGTAGACCCCATAAAGTATATATATTCAAAATCATCATAAAATTCCAAGTCGATTTAACCATGTCCGTCCGTCTGTCTGTCTGTCCGTTTGTACGTTGAAATCACGATACAGCCCACATTATTTGACGTAGAGCGTCAAAGTAAAGGAGAACAATTTGTATTGTGTCTAGGACGGTTGGTATTGAAAATGAGATATATCGGTCCAGGTTTCGGTATAGTCCCCATATAACGGTACCTCCCGATATTCGGTATTTTGATTATTTTTGCCACATTTTTTCACGGATTTGTCTAAAAATTGGTATTTGTTAGTCATAATGGGTTCCAGCTCCGGTGGCGAAACATTGCATGTATGGGTCCACGATTTGGTATAGCCCCCATATAACGGTACCTCCCGATATTCGGCATTTTAATGGTTTTTGCCACATTTCTTCTAATGTTTCCTTTACCCTAAGGTGTAGGACATTAAAAGTTTGGCCCGGCCGAACTTAATGTTTTTTACTTGTTTTTCTAAATGAATTGTCTGAAATTTAGTATTCGAAGTTTCCAATGGGTGTCTAACTGCGTTACAATTTTTTTTTTTGGTCCTCAGTTTGACTTTGAATATAAAATTGTGAAAATCTACTACTTTTTTCGGTAGTCAACGAATATTACCTGAGGTTCATTGGAAGAATTCAATATATTTTAAATTTCGATTCCATTCATATTTTATATTTAAAATACTTTCCTGAATTCCCAACATTATCACTCCATTTCCCACAAAAACTGAACCTCCAGTACAATTTAATTGCGGTGTCATTCGAAAGGAAGTTATTTTCGAATAGAATGGCCTTAATGCACTTTGTATTACATTTCTGTAGCTTTCTATATCATCGTGGTTAACACAATCCCCGGCAAAGTCGATGTCACCAACATTTACTTTGTCAATGTTAATGGTATTGTAGATATGAAATCATCACCCGACTCCTTTGGCAGTAACAAAAGTTACAAAGGCGATTGTCAGAATGTGAAATACTTAGATGCTTACAACATTAAGGACGTTTGCACTTACATATATGATTACATACACACAAATGTATGTTTGTACATACATACATAAATATATGTTTCTAATCTTACTTGGCAAATGTCGTATTGTGCCAACATTAGTTATATTTGTGTGGTATTTACACACAGTGTATATTATACCATAAATACACTCTGGATCAAATGGATAGAAGTACTAATTTAAAAAAATGGCTGTTAAAAAATATTCTTTAAAAAATCTACGTTTATTGGTCCTTGAAAAAATATGAAGGTCCTTGAAAACATATTCTTTAAAAAATCCACGTTTATTGGTCCTTGAAAAATATAAAGGTTCTTGAAAAAATATTCTTTAAAAAATCTACGTTTATTGGTCCTTGAAAAATATGAAGGTCCTTGAAAAAATATTCTTTAAAAAATCCACGTTTATTGGTCCTTGAAAAATATAAAGGTTCTTGAAAAAATATTCTTTAAAAAATCTACGTTTATTGGTCCTTGAAAAATATGAAGGTCCTTGAAAAAATATTCTTTAAAAAATCCACGTTTATTGGTCCTTGAAAAATATGAAGGTCCTTGAAAAAATATTCTTTAAAAAATCTACGTTTATTGGTCCTTGAAAAATATGAAGGTCCTTGAACAAATATTCTTTAAAAAATCCACGTTTATTGGTCCTTGAAAAAATATTCTTTAAAAAATCCACATTTATTGGTCCTTGAAAAAATATTCTTTAAAAAATCCACGTTTATTGGTCATTGAAAAAATATTCTTTAAAAAATCCACGTTTATTGGTCCTTGAAAAAATATTCTTTAAAAAATCCACGTTTATTGGTCCTTGAAAAAATATTCTTTAAAAAATCCACGTTTATTGGTCCTTGAAAAAATATTCTTTAAAAAATCCACGTTTATTGGTCCTTGAAAAAATATTCTTTAAAAAATCCACGTTTATTGGTCCTTGAAAAAATATTCTTTAAAAAATCCACGTTTATTGGTCCTTGAAAAAATATTCTTTAAAAAATCCACGTTTATTGTTCCTTGAAAAAATATTCTTTAAAAGATCCACGTTTATTAGTCTGAAGGTCCTTGAAAAAATATTCTTTAAAAGATCCACGTTTATTAGTCTGAAGGTCCTTGAAAAAATATTCTTTAAAAGATCCACGTTTATTAGTCTGAAGGTCCTTGAAAAAATATTTTTTAAAAAATCCACGTTTATTAGTCTGAAGGTCCTTGAAAAAATATTCTTTAAAAAATCCACGTTTATTAGTCTGAAGGTCCTTGAAAAAATATTCTTTAAAAAATCCACGTTTATTAGTCTGAAGGTCCTTGAAAAAATATTCTTAAAAAAATCCACGTTTATTGGTCTGAAGGTCCTTGAAAAAATATTCTTAAAAAAATCCACGTTTATTGGTCTGAAGGTCCTTGAAAAATATTCTTTAAAAAATCCACGATCATTGGTCTGAAGTTCCTTCAAAAAATATTCTTTAAAAAATCCACGTTTATTGGTCCTTGAAAAAATATTCTTTAAAAAATCCACGTTTATTGGTCCTTGAAAAAATATTCTTTAAAAAATCCACGTTTTTTGGTCCTTGAAAAAATATTCTTTAAAAAATCCACGTTTATTGGTGCTTGAAAAAATATTCTTTAAAAAATCCACGTTTATTGGTCCTTGAAAAAATATTCTTTAAAAAATCCACGTTTATTGGTCCTTGAAAAAATATTCTTTAAAAATCCACGTTTATTGGTCCATGAAAAAATATTCTTTAAAAATCCACGTTTATTGGTCCATGAAAAAATATTCTTTAAAAATCCACGTTTATTGGTCCATGAAAAAATATTCTTTAAAAATCCACGTTTATTGGTCCATGAAAAAATATTCTTTAAAAAATCCACGTTTATTGTTGTGAAGGTCCTTGAAAAAATATTCTTTAAAAAATCCACGATTATTGGTCCTTGAAAAAATATTCTTTAAAAAATCCACGATTATTGGTCCTTGAAAAAATATTCTTTAAAAAATCCACGATTATTGGTTCTTGAAAAAATATTCTTTAAAAAATCCACGATTATTGGTTCTTGAAAAAATATTCTTTAAAAAATCCACGATTATTGGTTCTTGAAAAAATATTCTTTAAAAAATCTACGATTATTGGTCCTTGAAAAAATATTCTTTAAAAAATCCACGATTATTGGTCCTTGAAAAAATATTCTTTAAAAAATCCACGATTATTGGTCCTTGAAAAAATATTCTTTAAAAAATCCACGATTATTGGTTCTTGAAAAAATATTCTTTAAAAAATCCACGATTATTGGTCCTTGAAAAAATATTCTTTAAAAAATCCACGATTATTGGTCCTTGAAAAAATATTCTTTAAAAAATCCACGATTATTGGTCCTTGAAAAAATATTCTTTAAAAAATCCACGATTATTGGTCCTTGAAAAAATATTCTTTAAAATATCCACGATTATTGGTCCTTGAAAAAATATTCTTTAAAAAATCCACGATTATTGGTCCTTGAAAAAATATTCTTTAAAAAATCCACGATTATTGGTCCTTGAAAAAATATTCTTTAAAAAATCCACGATTATTGGTCCTTGAAAAAATATTCTTTAAAAAATCCACGATTATTGGTCCTTGAAAAAATTTTCTTTAAAAAATCCACGATTAATGGTCCTTGAAAAAATATTCTTTAAAAAATCCACGATTATTGGTCCTTGAAAAATTTTCTTTAAAAAATCCACGATTATTGGTCCTTGAAAAAATATTCTTTAAAAAATCCACGATTATTGGTCCTTGAAAAAATATTCTTTAAAAAATCCACGATTATTGGTCCTTGAAAAAATATTCTTTAAAAAATCCACGATTATTGGTCCTTGAAAAAATATTCTTTAAAAAATCCACGATTATTGGTCCTTGAAAAAATATTCTTTAAAAAATCTATTGGTCCTTGAAAAAATATTATTTAAATAATCCACGTTTATTGGTCCTTGAAAAGATGTTTTTTTAAAAAATGTATAATTTATTTGTTTTTTTTTTTTGAAAATGTATCAGCGTTCTGAATATGACCCATAGTATAAATTTCCTAAAATTTACATTTGCATACAAATTTCATATCTCCATTTATTTACCATTGAAAAGTATGTTACAAATCGTTTTGTCGTTTAGAATATTTAAATAGTTGCACAATTCCATTTGACAGTTCATCTACCACCCTCTACCTCCCTCCCTTCCAAATATGCATATTTAAGTATATTCGGAATACAACATTTGGCATAGATAATATGAAGGATGATGCATTCATTTTATGATGACATGGGCCTAACATTCAGATACACATGTACGACTACATCTCCCACAAACATTTGCCAACAATTATATATTTGAATACATGTATATGTCTGTATGTCTTCTTGCATTTCAAAATACAATTCAATACTCTGTTGCATATTAATTTTCTAACAAATTTGATTTTGAAGTATCCACCACCGGCATTTTTCATTTGGGCTTAGGATTTCCAAAAAGAAAACAAATAAATCTGTTTACAAATGAATGGTTCATAAAATTGAACAAAAGTTACTTCTTGAGTAAGATGTCAGATAAGAGAAATCCCCATTGAACATCCCGAGAAGTGTGTCTGTGATGCTGTTTTTGCTGCAATCCGAAATAAAGATGTTAACGTCGACAGGCAATATTTTGTTGCAAACATGACTGGCAATTATTCATGTGGAGTGATAGATAACCAATTGAATGAATGAATAAATGAATTAAAATATATTTGTATTGTCTGAGTTTTATTTGAAATATCATATTGAGAATTAGTTAACAAAAGAATTAAATTTGACACAAACACACAAACCATAAATTGTGTTGTAATTAATTGAGTTGGGAATTAATGGTCAATAAATTACAAGTCAATTAAATTGACATTATGATACGTACAGGGCTGATATGAAATGTTTGTTGGACAGTGACATACAGGGTGAGATGAAAAAAACTGCAACCAACTGCAGACTGCTGTCATTTCTAAGCCAATCGTCCGACAGCTGTTAAAATTATTTCAGTGACAGCTCATTATATTGTTTACAAGCGTACCAAAACATTTTGATTTGAATTTTCCAGAAAAAAAAAAGTTATTCGTAGTGGAATTCAAGCGTGATAGTGTGATTTCTTTATATTTGGCTGGAGAACAACAAGTGGCTATCATCAGAGTACACCATCATTTAAATTTGAATAAATCTTTTTTGTCTCGTACCATTGCTCGTTACCGTGATACTGGTAGCGACGGAAGAAAACAGCAACATCAGCAGAAATGGTTCGAAAAGTAGAGAAGCGACTTGATCGAAACCCGCGTTGCAGTGGCCGAAAAGTGGCTCGTGAGCTGAACATATCGCAATATTCCATTCGGAAAATATTGAACAATCAGGGTAAATCCATTGAAATTCCAAAAAAGTGCAAGAATTTATACCGCAACAAGAAAGAAAATAGACTCAAAAGAGTTAAAGATTTGCTTCGCTTGGCCGAAAGTGGTGAACTGCCGGATTTGGTTTTCTCCGATGAGAAAACATTTGTTGTCCAGCAAATTGTAAACAAACAAAATGATCGTGTAATCGGCGTTTGCCAAAGAGGTCAGCTGAAAATGTGCACCTTCAGTTGGCCACTAGACCAGACACACAAGGTCCGGCCATGATGATGGTGTGGGCCGCCATAACAGCCTATGATCGCTCTCCGCTCGTATTAATCGACCGTGACATCAGAATAAATGCCGAATATTATCGCGAAAATATTCTGGAGGGTGTATAAAAATTCTTGGGCACGCAAACATTTTGGCCGCAGACCTTGGACATTCCAACAGGACCATCAACAGCACCAGTGAACTCAGCATGCGCCACCCAAGAATGGTTACAAAATGAGGTTCCTCGCTTCATTTCCAGCGCACAATGCCCACCAAAATCTCCGGATACCAATCCGTTGGACCATTGTTTCTGAAGTATTTTGGAAAGCAAGGTTGGCACTTAAAAATACCAAAGTGTCGATCACCTCATGCAAGCGCTTTGCCGGAAATGGGCCAAAATACCGCAGAGCAACATTCGGGCAGCGTGTGAGGGTTTCATTGGCCGTTTGAAGGCCATAATTCGTGTCGAAGGTGACCAATTCGAACAAATCTAAACTTATTCCAAAATTTGATGATATTTCCGACATTTTTTGCTTTTATTCATTAAAATTAAAAAAATGTGAAAATTATGGCGTTTGGCTTTGTTGCCGTTTTTTTTATCTCACCCTTTATATTTTGGATCAGCGTAAAATTCTGAGTCGATTTTCCGATTTCTGTCTGCCTGTTATAATCACGCTATCTTTCGAACAAATTGAGATAGAAGGCTACAATTTTGCACACGTGTGTATTTTGCCAGTATGTTAAGTCTGCCAATAGGTCATGTCGGTCCACGTTTTCGTGTAGACCCCATATAATGCCACATTTTAATATTCGGTATTTGGATCATTTTAGCGACATTATAGACCGGAATTATTTCAAATTTCATATTAGAAGATCTTACTTATTCACGTTAACGTCTTCGTATGGTGGAACCTTCCAATATTCCGTATTTTATGATATTTGCGACATTATTCACATAAATTGGTTTCAATATTGATTTTTGAAGATCTTAGTGGGTGCAACAGCCTATTCTTTAGAAAATCCACGTTTCTAAAAGTCCTTGAAAAAGTATTCTTTAGAAAATCCACGTAGTCCTTGAATATATATATATATTTTTTTAAAATCCATGTTTATTGGACGAATAGTCCCTGAAAAAATATTCATTAAAAAATCCACGTCTCTGATAGTCCTTGAAAAAAATTTTAAACCTCCATGTTTATTGGACGAAAGGTCCTTGAAAATATACTTTTTTAAAAAAACACGTTTTTTTGTATGAAAGTTCCTTGAAAATATACTTTTTTAAAAAACCACGTTTTTTTGTATGAAAGTTCCTTGAAAATATATTCTTTAAAAAATCCACGTTTATTGGACGAAAGGTCCTTAAAAATATGTTTTTAAAAATCCACGTTTCTTAAGGATCTTGAAAAATATTCTTTAAAAAATCCACGTTTCTTAAGGATCTTGAAAAATATTCTTTAAAAAATCCACGTTTCTTAAGGATCTTGAAAAATATTCTTTAAAAAATCCACGTTTCTTAAGGATCTTGAAAAATATTCTTTAAAAAATCCACGTTTCTTAAGGATCTTGAAAAATATTCTTTAAAAAATCCACGTTTCTTAAGGATCTTGAAAAATATTCTTTAAAAAATCCACGTTTCTTAAGGATCTTGAAAAATATTCTTTAAAAAATCCACGTTTCTTAAGGATCTTGAAAAATATTCTTTAAAAAATCCACGTTTCTTAAGGATCTTGAAAAATATTCTTTAAAAAATCCACGTTTCTTAAGGATCTTGAAAAATATTCTTTAAAAAATCCACGTTTCTTAAGGATCTTGAAAAATATTCTTTAAAAAATCCACGTTTCTTAAGGATCTTGAAAAATATTCTTTAAAAAATCCACGTTTCTTAAGGATCTTGAAAAATATTCTTTAAAAAATCCACGTTTCTTAAGGATCTTGAAAAATATTCTTTAAAAAATCCACGTTTCTTAAGGATCTTGAAAAATATTCTTTAAAAAATCCACGTTTCTTAAGGATCTTGAAAAAAATTCTTTAAAAAATCCACGTTTATTGGTCCTTGAAAAAATATTCTTTAAAAAATCCACGTTTATTGGTCCTTGAAAAAATATTCTTTAAAAAATCCACGTTTATCGGTCCTTGAAAAAATATTCTTAAAAAAATCCACGTTTATTGGTCCTTGAAAAAATATTCTTTAAAAAATCCACGTTTATTGGTCCTTGAAAAAATATTCTTTAAAAAATCCACGTTTATTGGTCCTTGAAAAAATATTCTTTAAAAAATCCACGTTTATTGGTCCTTGAAAAAATATTTTTTAAAAAACCCACGTTTATTGGGTGTTGAAAAAATATTCTTTAAAAAATCCACGTTTATTGGGTATTGAAAAAATATTCTTTAAAAAATCCACGTTTATTGGTCGTTGAAAAAATATTCTTTAAAAAATCCACGTTTATTGGTCGTTGAAATAATATTCTTTAAAAAATCCACGTTTATTGGTCGTTGAAAAAATATTCTTTAAAAAATCCACGTTTATTGGTCCTTGAAAAAATATTCTTTAAAAAATCCACGTTTATTGGTCCTTGAAAAAATATTCTTTAAAAAATCCAAAAATATTCTTTAAAAAATCCACGTTTATTGGTCCTTGAAAAAATATTCTTTAAAAAATCCACGTTTATTGGTCCTTGAAAAAATATTCTTTAAAAAATCCACGTTTATTGGTCTTGAGGTCCTTGAAAAAAATATTCTTTAAAAAATCCACGTTTATTGGGTGTGGAAAAAATATTCTTTAAAAAATCCACGTTTATTGGGTGTAAAAAAAAATTCTTTAAAAAATCCACGTTTATTGGTCTGAAGGTCCATGAAAAAATATTCTTTAAAAAATCCACGTTTATTGGGTGTAAAAAAAAATTCTTTAAAAAATCCACGTTTATTGGTCTGAAGGTCCATGAAAAAATATTCTTTAAAAAATCCACGTTTATTGGGTGTAAAAAAAAATTCTTTAAAAAATCCACGTTTATTGGTCTGAAGGTCCATGAAAAAATATTCTTTAAAAAATCCACGTTTATTGGTCTGAAGGTCCATGAAAAAATATTCATTAAAAAATCCACGTTTATTGGGTGTAAAAAAAAAATTCTTTAAAAAATCCACGTTTATTGGTCTGAAGGTCCATGAAAAAATATTCTTTAAAAAATCCACGTTTATTGGGTGTAAAAAAAAAAATTCTTTAAAAAATCCACGTTTATTGGTCTGAAGGTCCATGAAAAAATATTCTTTAAAAAATCCACGTTTATTGGTCTGAAGGTCCTTGAAAAAATATTCTTTAAAAAATCCACGTTTATTGGTCCTTGAATAAATATTATTTAAAAAATCCAAGTTTATTGGGTGTTGAAAAATTATCTTTAAAAAATCCACGTTTATTGGGTGTTGAAAAATTATTCTTTAAAAAAATCCACGTTTTTTGTTGTTAAGGTCCTTGAAAAAATTATCTTTAAAAATATTCTTGAAAACAATTTAAAATATTTTTCCGTTTATTTTTTCTGAGAATATATCTGCATTTTGAATATGACCCATGGTATAAATATTCAAAAATTTACATTTGTGCATATATTTCATATCTCCATTTATTTACAATTGAAAAGTATGTTACAAATCGTTTTGTCGTTTAGAATATTTAAATAGTTGCACAATTCCATTTGACAGTTCATCTACCACCCTCTACCTCCCTCCCTTCCAAATATGCATATTTAAGTATATTCGGAATACAACATTTGGCATAGATAATATGAAGGATGATGCATTCATTTTATGATGACATGGGCCTAACATTCAGATACACATGTACGACTACATCTCCCACAAACATTTGCCAACAATTATATATTTGAATACATGTATATGTCTGTATGTCTTCTTGCATTTCAAAATACAATTCAATACTCTGTTGCATATTAATTTTCTAACAAATTTGATTTTGAAGTATCCACCACCGGCATTTTTCATTTGGGCTTAGGATTTCCAAAAAGAAAACAAATAAATCTGTTTACAAATGAATGGTTCATAAAATTGAACAAAAGTTACTTCTTGAGTAAGATGTCAGATAAGAGAAATCCCCATTGAACATCCCGAGAAGTGTGTCTGTGATGCTGTTTTTGCTGCAATCCGAAATAAAGATGTTAACGTCGACAGGCAATATTTTGTTGCAAACATGACTGGCAATTATTCATGTGGAGTGATAGATAACCAATTGAATGAATGAATAAATGAATTAAAATATATTTGTATTGTCTGAGTTTTATTTGAAATATCATATTGAGAATTAGTTAACAAAAGAATTAAATTTGACACAAACACACAAACCATAAATTGTGTTGTAATTAATTGAGTTGGGAATTAATGGTCAATAAATTACAAGTCAATTAAATTGACATTATGATACGTACAGGGCTGATATGAAATGTTTGTTGGACAGTGACATACAGGGTGAGATGAAAAAAACTGCAACCAACTGCAGACTGCTGTCATTTCTAAGCCAATCGTCCGACAGCTGTTAAAATTATTTCAGTGACAGCTCATTATATTGTTTACAAGCGTACCAAAACATTTTGATTTGAATTTTCCAGAAAAAAAAAGTTATTCGTAGTGGAATTCAAGCGTGATAGTGTGATTTCTTTATATTTGGCTGGAGAACAACAAGTGGCTATCATCAGAGTACACCATCATTTAAATTTGAATAAATCTTTTTTGTCTCGTACCATTGCTCGTTACCGTGATACTGGTAGCGACGGAAGAAAACAGCAACATCAGCAGAAATGGTTCGAAAAGTAGAGAAGCGACTTGATCGAAACCCGCGTTGCAGTGGCCGAAAAGTGGCTCGTGAGCTGAACATATCGCAATATTCCATTCGGAAAATATTGAACAATCAGGGTAAATCCATTGAAATTCCAAAAAAGTGCAAGAATTTATACCGCAACAAGAAAGAAGTATTTTGGAAAGCAAGGTTGGCACTTAAAAATACCAAAGTGTCGATCACCTCATGCAAGCGCTTTGCCGGAAATGGGCCAAAATACCGCAGAGCAACATTCGGGCAGCGTGTGAGGGTTTCATTGGCCGTTTGAAGGCCATAATTCGTGTCGAAGGTGACCAATTCGAACAAATCTAAACTTATTCCAAAATTTGATGATATTTCCGACATTTTTTGCTTTTATTCATTAAAATTAAAAAAATGTGAAAATTATGGCGTTTGGCTTTGTTGCCGTTTTTTTTATCTCACCCTTTATATTTTGGATCAGCGTAAAATTCTGAGTCGATTTTCCGATTTCTGTCTGCCTGTTATAATCACGCTATCTTTCGAACAAATTGAGATAGAAGGCTACAATTTTGCACACGTGTGTATTTTGCCAGTATGTTAAGTCTGCCAATAGGTCATGTCGGTCCACGTTTTCGTGTAGACCCCATATAATGCCACATTTTAATATTCGGTATTTGGATCATTTTAGCGACATTATAGACCGGAATTATTTCAAATTTCATATTAGAAGATCTTACTTATTCACGTTAACGTCTTCGTATGGTGGAACCTTCCAATATTCCGTATTTTATGATATTTGCGACATTATTCACATAAATTGGTTTCAATATTGATTTTTGAAGATCTTAGTGGGTGCAACAGCCTATTCTTTAGAAAATCCACGTTTCTAAAAGTCCTTGAAAAAGTATTCTTTAGAAAATCCACGTAGTCCTTGAATATATATATATATTTTTTTAAAATCCATGTTTATTGGACGAATAGTCCCTGAAAAAATATTCATTAAAAAATCCACGTCTCTGATAGTCCTTGAAAAAAATTTTAAACCTCCATGTTTATTGGACGAAAGGTCCTTGAAAATATACTTTTTTAAAAAAACACGTTTTTTTGTATGAAAGTTCCTTGAAAATATACTTTTTTAAAAAACCACGTTTTTTTGTATGAAAGTTCCTTGAAAATATATTCTTTAAAAAATCCACGTTTATTGGACGAAAGGTCCTTAAAAATATGTTTTTAAAAATCCACGTTTCTTAAGGATCTTGAAAAATATTCTTTAAAAAATCCACGTTTCTTAAGGATCTTGAAAAATATTCTTTAAAAAATCCACGTTTCTTAAGGATCTTGAAAAATATTCTTTAAAAAATCCACGTTTCTTAAGGATCTTGAAAAATATTCTTTAAAAAATCCACGTTTCTTAAGGATCTTGAAAAATATTCTTTAAAAAATCCACGTTTCTTAAGGATCTTGAAAAATATTCTTTAAAAAATCCACGTTTCTTAAGGATCTTGAAAAATATTCTTTAAAAAATCCACGTTTCTTAAGGATCTTGAAAAATATTCTTTAAAAAATCCACGTTTCTTAAGGATCTTGAAAAATATTCTTTAAAAAATCCACGTTTCTTAAGGATCTTGAAAAATATTCTTTAAAAAATCCACGTTTCTTAAGGATCTTGAAAAATATTCTTTAAAAAATCCACGTTTATTGGGTGTAAAAAAAAATTCTTTAAAAAATCCACGTTTATTGGTCTGAAGGTCCATGAAAAAATATTCTTTAAAAAATCCACGTTTATTGGGTGTAAAAAAAAATTCTTTAAAAAATCCACGTTTATTGGTCTGAAGGTCCATGAAAAAATATTCTTTAAAAAATCCACGTTTATTGGGTGTAAAAAAAAAAATTCTTTAAAAAATCCACGTTTATTGGTCTGAAGGTCCATGAAAAAATATTCTTTAAAAAATCCACGTTTATTGGTCTGAAGGTCCATGAAAAAATATTCATTAAAAAATCCACGTTTATTGGGTGTAAAAAAAAAATTCTTTAAAAAATCCACGTTTATTGGTCTGAAGGTCCATGAAAAAATATTCTTTAAAAAATCCACGTTTATTGGGTGTAAAAAAAAAAATTCTTTAAAAAATCCACGTTTATTGGTCTGAAGGTCCATGAAAAAATATTCTTTAAAAAATCCACGTTTATTGGTCTGAAGGTCCTTGAAAAAATATTCTTTAAAAAATCCACGTTTATTGGTCCTTGAATAAATATTATTTAAAAAATCCAAGTTTATTGGGTGTTGAAAAATTATCTTTAAAAAATCCACGTTTATTGGGTGTTGAAAAATTATTCTTTAAAAAAATCCACGTTTTTTGTTGTTAAGGTCCTTGAAAAAATTATCTTTAAAAATATTCTTGAAAACAATTTAAAATATTTTTCCGTTTATTTTTTCTGAGAATATATCTGCATTTTGAATATGACCCATGGTATAAATATTCAAAAATTTACATTTGTGCATATATTTCATATCTCCATTTATTTACAATTGAAAAGTATGTTACAAATCGTTTTGTCGTTTAGAATATTTAAATAGTTGCACAATTCCATTTGACAGTTCATCTACCACCCTCTACCTCCCTCCCTTCCAAATATGCATATTTAAGTATATTCGGAATACAACATTTGGCATAGATAATATGAAGGATGATGCATTCATTTTATGATGACATGGGCCTAACATTCAGATACACATGTACGACTACATCTCCCACAAACATTTGCCAACAATTATATATTTGAATACATGTATATGTCTGTATGTCTTCTTGCATTTCAAAATACAATTCAATACTCTGTTGCATATTAATTTTCTAACAAATTTGATTTTGAAGTATCCACCACCGGCATTTTTCATTTGGGCTTAGGATTTCCAAAAAGAAAACAAATAAATCTGTTTACAAATGAATGGTTCATAAAATTGAACAAAAGTTACTTCTTGAGTAAGATGTCAGATAAGAGAAATCCCCATTGAACATCCCGAGAAGTGTGTCTGTGATGCTGTTTTTGCTGCAATCCGAAATAAAGATGTTAACGTCGACAGGCAATATTTTGTTGCAAACATGACTGGCAATTATTCATGTGGAGTGATAGATAACCAATTGAATGAATGAATAAATGAATTAAAATATATTTGTATTGTCTGAGTTTTATTTGAAATATCATATTGAGAATTAGTTAACAAAAGAATTAAATTTGACACAAACACACAAACCATAAATTGTGTTGTAATTAATTGAGTTGGGAATTAATGGTCAATAAATTACAAGTCAATTAAATTGACATTATGATACGTACAGGGCTGATATGAAATGTTTGTTGGACAGTGACATACAGGGTGAGATGAAAAAAACTGCAACCAACTGCAGACTGCTGTCATTTCTAAGCCAATCGTCCGACAGCTGTTAAAATTATTCCAGTAACAGCTCATTATATTGTTTACAAGCGTACCAAAGCATTTTGGTGAGAATTTTCCAGAAAAAGGTTATTCGAGATGGAATTCAAGCGTGATAGTGTGATTTCTTTATATTTGGCTGGAAAACAACAAGTGGATATCGTTAGAGCACTCCAGCATTTAAATGTGAATAAATCTTTTTTGTCTCTACCATTGCTCATTACCGTGATACTGGTAGCGTAGCCCGACGTCAAGGAAGTGGATGGAAGAAACCAGCAACGACATCATCAGAAATGGTTCGAAAATTAAAGGAGCGACTTGATCGAAACCCACGTCGCAGTGGCCGAAAAATGGCTCGTGAGCAATATCCCATTCGGCAAATATTGAAAAATGAGCTCGGGGTAAAGCCACTGAAATTTCAAAAAATGCAAGAACTTACAACGAAAAATAGACTCAAAAGAGTTAAAGAGTTGCTTCGCTTGGCCGAAAATGGTGAACAGCCGAATTTGGTTTTCCCCGATGAGAAAATATTCGTTTTCCAGCAGTTTGTAAACAAAAACCAGTAAAGAAAGTCTTAAAGTCGGGCGGGGCCGACTTTGTGATACCCTACACCATTTTGCTAATTAAGTAGAGCTACACATAACAATTAAAAGTTTTTATGGGAAAATTCAATCATACACGCTATGATTATAATTATAATTTAAAGTTCAAAGGACTGAATATGCCGAAGCATTTGTATCTTTTAAATTCGGAATTGTATTGCCCATTTGGTGCACAATTAATTTGAAATCGGATAAAGATATATATGGGAGCTTTATCCAAATCTGAACCGATCTCGATAAAATTTGGCAAAGATATTTCTTAGCTGTATTTGATATATTTCCCTGAATATCGTTGTTATGGAGTGCATATTACGGTTGTGGGTAACAAATATAACAAATCGGATGAATAATATATATGGAAGCTATAGCCATATCTGAACCGATCTTCACCAAATTTGACATACTAGCTTCTAGACTCAATTCGGTCGTAAGTGCCAAATTCCATCCCATTTGGACAAATATTAGACGTTTGGTGCACAATAAAAGGTAAATCGGACGAAGTTATATATGGGAGCTATATCCAAATCTGAACCGATCTCGATAAAATTTACCAAATGTATTTCTGAGCTGTATTTGATATATTTCCCAAAATATTGTTGTTGCATAGTGCATATTACGGCGGCGGTGGACAAAAATAACAAATCGGATGAACAATATATATGGGAGCTATAGCTATATCTGAACCGATTTCGATCAAATTTGGCATACATATTTTCAGGCCTAATTTGGGTGTATATGCAAAATTCCATACAATTCGGGCTGATATTACACGTTTGGTGCACAATAAAAAGCAAATCGGGCGAAGATATATATGGGAGCTATATCTAAATTTTTACCGATTGTCTCCAATTTCAATAGGGTTCCTCCTTGGGCCAAACAAAAGATATTTGCAAAATTTCATCTGGATCGGGCAATAAATGCGACCTGTACTTTGTTTACAAAAATACATGGACAGACGGACAGACGGACAGACGGACGGACGGACATGCATAAATCGACTCAGAATGTGATTCTATGCAGATCATCAAAAAGAACTATGGGTCTATCTCGTTTCCTTTTGCCTGTTACAAACAAATGCACAAAGACATAATACCCTGACCACCTTGTGGTGTAGGGTATAAAAATGATCGTGTTTACTTGCCAACAAGGTCAGCTGAAAATGTGCACCTTCGGAGGGCCACTAGACCAGACACACAAGGTCCGGCCATGATGATGGTGTGGGCCGCCATAACAGCCCATGATCGCTCCCGCTCGTATTAATCGACCGTGGCATAAGAATAAATGCCGAATATTATCGCGAAAGTATTCTGGAGGGTGTATTAAAGCCTTGGGCACGCAAACATTTTGGCTGCAGACCTTGGACATTCCAACAGGACCATCAACAGCACCAGTGAACTCAGCACGCGCCTCCTAAGAATGTTTACAAAATGAGGTCCCTCGCTTCATTTCCAGCTCACAATGGCCACCAAAATCTCCGGATACCAATCCGTTGGATTATTGTGTCTGGAGTATTTTGGAAAGCAAGGTTGGCACTTAAAAATACCAAAGTGTCGATCACCTCAAGCAAGCGCTTCGCCGGGAATGGACCAAAATACCGCAGACCAACATTCGGGCAGCGTGTGACGGTTTCATTTGCCGTTTGAAGGCCATAATTCGTGCCAAAGGTGGCCAATTCGAGCAAATCTGAACTTATCCTAAAATTTGATGCTATTTCCGATATTTTTTCTTTCATTCAATAAAATAAAAAAAAAAAATGTAAAAATTATGGCATTTGACTTTGTTGCCGTTTTTTTATCTCACCCTTTATATTCTGGATCAGCGTAAAATTCTGAGTCGATTTACCGATTTCTGTCTGCCTGTTGTAATCACGCTATCTTTCGAACAAATTGAGATGGAAGGCTAAAATTTTACACACGTGTGTATTTTGCCAGTATGTTTAGTCTGCCAACAGGTCATGTCGGTTCACGTTTTCATGTTGACCCCATATAATGACACTTTTTAATATTCAGCCTTTGGATCATTTTAGCGACATTATATACCGGAAGTGTTTCAAATTTCATACCAGAAGATCTTACTTATTCACGTTAACGTCTTCGTATAGGCCCTATATAACGGAATCTTCCAATATTCGGTACTTTATGATATTAGCAGCAATTATCTACATAATTGGTTTCAATATTGATATTTGAAGATCTTAAGGGGTGCAACAGCCTATTCTTTAAAAAATCCACGTTTTAGCTGGTCCTTGAAAAAGTATTCTTTAGAAAATCCACGTAGTCCTTGAAAATATATATTTTTTTAAAATACATGTTTATTGGACGAATAGTCCCTGAAAAAATATTCATTAAAAAATCGACGTCTCTGATAGTCCTTGAAAAAAAATTTTAAACCTTCATGTTTTTTTGGACGAAAGGTCCTTGAAAATATACTTTTTTAAAACCCACGTTTTTTGGACGAAAGGTCCTTGAAAATATACTTTTTTAAAAACCCACGTTTTTTGGACGAAAGGTCCTTGAAAATATACTTTTTTAAAAACCCACGTTTTTTGGACGAAAGGTCCTTGAAAATATACTTTTTTACAAAATACACGTTTGTTTGGGCGAAAGGTCCTTAAAAAAATAGTCTTTAAAAAAACCACGTTTATTGGACGAAAGGTCCTTAAAAATATGTTTTTAAAAATCCACGTTTCTTAAGGATCTTGAAAAATATTATTTAAAAAATCCACGTTTTTTTGGACGAAAAGTCCTTGAAAAAATATTCTTTAAAAAATCCACGTTTTTTTGGACGAAAAGTCCTTGAAAAAATATTTTTTAAAAAATACACGTTTTTTTGGACGAAAGGTCCTTGAAAAAATATTCTTTAAAAAATCCTAGTCTATTGCTCTGCCAATTCTTGAAAAAATATTCTTTAAAAAATCCACGTTGTTTTGGACGAAAAGTCCTTGAAAAAATATTCCTTAAAAAATCCACGTTTTTTTGGACGAAAGGTCCTTGAAAAAATATTCTTTAAAAAATCCACGTGTATTGCTCTGCCAATTCTTGAAAAAATATTCTTTAAAAAAATCCACGTTTCTCAAGGATCTTGAAAAATATTCTTTAAAAAAATCCACGTTTCTCAAGGATCTTGAAAAATATTCTTTAAAAAAAATCCACGTTTCTCAAGGATCTTGAAAAATATTCTTTAAAAAAGTCCACGTTTCTCAAGGATCTTGAAAAATATTCTTTAAAAAAATCCACGTTTCTCAAGGATCTTGAAAAATATTCTTTAAAAAAAATCCACGTTTCTCAAGGATCTTGAAAAATATTCTTTAAAAAAATCCACGTTTCTCAATTATCTTGAAAAATATTCTTTAAAAAAATCCACGTTTCTCAAGGATCTTGAAAAATATTCTTTAAAAAAATCCACGTTTCTCAAGGATCTTGAAAAACATTCTTTAAAAAATCCACGTTTCTGAAGATTCTTGAAAAATATTCTTTAAAAAATCCACGTTTCTGAAGGATCTTGAAAAATATTCTTTAAAAAATCCACGTTTCTCAAGGATCTTGAAAAACATTCTTTAAAAAATCCACGTTTCTGAAGGAAATATAAGGAAGAAATATTCTTCAAAAAATCTACGATAATTAGACGAAAGGTCTTTAAAAAATATGTTTTTTAAAATCCACGTTTCTGAAGGATCTTGAAAATATTCTTAAAAAAATCCGCGTTTATTGGATAACAAGTCCTTGCAAAATTCTTTAAAAAGTCTACGTTTCTGATAATCATTGAAAAAAATATTCTTTAAAAAATCCACATTTCTGCCAACTTTATGATATTTTAAAAATATAACTCATTCTCCAACCGATTTGAAATTTAAAAGGGCAAACTTAACGTCTTCTTTTTTTCGTTCTGCTTTAGATAAACATTTTAATTTTTTATTATAATCTATGGTTAGGGTTATAACTTTTCAAAAGTCATTTGTAATAAGAATTTCTCAAATATCACCATATATAAGCGACTGAATTTTTGTATATAAGTCTTTAGATTTACTTCCTTTAAAATTCCTTATTATTCATTGTCACCCATTTCTGCTTCCACCTGCCCTCGGCACAAGTTATAAATCTCACAGTTGTCCCTTAACTGCATGTCACAACTTAACCACTTTTCTTTCCAGACATGACAGAATGGAAAATGATATTTTATTACACACACGCACATAGTTATTCCAAGTAGGTAAATAGAAATTAATATAAATCACTTTTCACTTGCAAAAACAACAACAACAACAACTGCAGGAACAACAAGAAATGAAACTTTGCGGTTAACTGGTTGGCAAAGTTTCTGAGTGATGCAATTTCCCTGCTCTGGAGAAGAAACATGGCCACAAAAACGACATGGTATGGTGCATGGAAGTTGTTGCAAGCCACTAACCTGGGTAGCAACAACGACAACAACAATGTTATGGCAATCTTAACAACATAATTGTAATTGTAAACCCCAACAGCAACAACAGCAACAAGAAAGTTTATATTAGTTTACAGACTATTAGCTACTAGGGATATGCAGATATGGAGTCTGTCTGCTGGTTGGTCGGTCGACCAGGCTATGGGATCACCGCCAGACCAGACTAAAGTTTTATCCAACGAAAAAAAGAAGACAAAAGGAAAAAAAAACGTTGAGGAAATAAATATTAACTCCACCATGGCTTGATTAAACTGTGTCGGTTTCTGGTACCACCTCGATGTCGAACAACTTTTTAATCAAAAACAAATTAAACATATGCAAGTGAAAACGCAAGCAGTCGCCTGATATGCTGATAAAACTGGTAGGTAGCTGATGAAGAAAAAAGAGCCATGAAGCAGGAAAAAGGCGAAGAAAAACAAAAAGGAAAAAGTGTCGCTGATTCTAGTTGTCCAGAAATAGATTGGACGGTGTTTCAAAAGGAAATTTCGAAAAAAAAGAAAAAATGCGGTTGGATAGAGAAAAACCTGGATCAGGTAAAGGGTTAAGCAATGAAAAACAAAAGCAGCAAAATGGTAGAAGCATATCGTATGGAGCCAAGTCTGTAACACTCAAGTTTTGAAACCATGTGTTCATTATGATCCGGTCGGATTAAGAAACCATACATATATATAAACGACTTGCCGATTTTCTAGAAATCTTCAAAAAAACGTATATTCTTGGAAATCTTCAAATAGGACTTCTATTGTCTATAGATGATCTGATTGTCTTTATTGTCCAACGCAAACCTGGAGGTATTCTATTGTCCATAGAAGACCCAGAGGTCTTCTATTATCCATAGAAGACCTGGAGGTCTTCTATTGTTCATAGAAGACCTAGAGGTTTTCGATTGTACATAGAAGACTTGGAGGTCTTCGATTGTCCATAGAAGACTTGGAGGTCTTTTTTATAAGACCTAGAGGTCTTCTATTATCCATAGAAGACCTATATGTCTTCTATTGTCAATAGAAGACCTGGAGGTCTTATATTGTCTACAGAAGCTCAGGAAGTCTTCTACTATTCTTAGACGACCATAGAAGACTTGGAGATCTTGTATATAAACCTAGAGGTCTTCTACTGCCCATAGAGGACCTAGAGGTCTTCTACTGCCCATAGAAGACCTGGAGGTCCATAGAAGACATGGAGGACTTCTACTGTCCATAGAAGATCTGGAGGTCTTCTACTATCCAAAGAAGACAAGCAAGTCTTCTACTGTCCATGGAAGACCTGGAGGTTTTCTACTGTCCATAGAAGACCTGAAGGTCTTCTAATGTCCAAAGAGGACCTGGAGGTCTTCTATTGCCCAAAGAGGACTTGAAAGACTTCCATTGTCCATAGAAGACATGGAGGTCTTCTAATATCCATAGAAGACCTAGAGATCTTCTACTATCCATGGAAGACTTGGAGGTCTTCTACTGTCCATGGAAGATCAGGAAGTCTTCTACTACCCTCAGACGTCCTGGAGGTCTTCTATTGTCCATAGAAGACTGCAGGTCTTCTATTGTCCAAAGAAGATCTGGAGGGTTCTCTACCGTCCAAAAAACACCTGGAGGTCTTCTGCTATCCATAGAAGACCTGGAGGTCTTCTGCTATCCATAGAAGACCTGGAGGTCTTTTATTGTCCATAGAAGACCTGGAGGTCTTCTACTGTCCATAGAAGACCTGGAGGTCTTCTACTTTCCATAGAAGACCTGGAGGTGTTTTATTATCCATAGAAGACCTGGAGGTCTTCTACTTTCCATAGAAGACCTGGATGTCTTTTATTGTCCATAGAAGACCTGGAGGTATTTTTTGTCCAAAGAAAACCTGGAGGTCTTTTATTACCAAAAGAAGACCTAGGGGTCTTCTACTGCCCATAGAAGACCAGGAAGTCTTCTACTACCCTCAGACGACCTTGAGGTCTTCTATTATCCATAGAAGACGACTGGTCTTCTATTGTCCAAAGAAGATCTGGAGGGTCCTCTACACTCCAAAAAAGACCTGGAGGTCTTCTGCTATCCATAGAAGACCTGGAGGTCTTTTATTGTCCATAGAAGACCTGGAGATCTTCTACTGCCCATAGAAGGCCTGGAGGTATTTTTTGTCCAAAGAAAACCTGGTGGTCCTTTATTATCAAAAGAAGACCTGAAGTTCTTATATTGTCCAAGGAAGACCTAGGGGTCTTCTACTGCCCATAGAAGACCTAAAGGTCTTCTACTATCCTAGAAGACCTGGAGATCTTCTATTGTCGAGGTCTTCTACTGTCCATAAAAGACCTAGAGGTCTTCTGCTATCTATAGAAGACCTGGCGGTCTTCTGCTATCCATAGAAGATCTGGAGGTCTTCTATTGTTCAAAGACGACCTGGCTATGCTTTTTTATTTATTTTATTTTGGTGTTCCTAAGAACTTTAAACTACAAAGTGGCAATACATTGGTAGTGATGAGAGGAAGATATAAGGGGGGAACTTTTGGGGTAAAAAAATGAGTACTGTCTTCTTTTCAGAATGTTATACTTTTGTAAAGATGTATCAGTAGAACCGAATTTAGAACACTAAGAAATTCCCACAAAGTCTTTTCTTTTTTTTTATTCGAATTTGGGATATAGATTCGAAAATCACACTGCACATATTCAGTCGACGCGTCCCATTTTTAGGACTATTAGCTCCATGAAAAATTCTGTGATGAGTTTTAATTTGTGCAAGGCCTATAAATTGTTGAACGTCATGTGCGCCTTAAAAATAATATACAAAACAAATAGTAAATAAGTATCGTTTTTTCAACTATTTACAAGCAGGCTAAATTTTATCTCTACCTAAGATCAATGATTAACTTTTTTATTAAAAACAAACATCTCAACAAATTAACAGTCAAATAAAAATATCTTCTTTAAAAAACTACTCCACCTTTGGAAGACTAATCTCCATATGATATGCATCATATGTAACCTATGCTCCCCGATGGCTCTTCTTGGCTCTTAATCACCTTTGGGCTGTGAGTTTGTAGATACTCCACAATACGATTTACGCCACAGAATAGTTTAATGAACTCCATACTCCAGGTCTGATCTTAGCACAAACAAATGGTAAAACAAGAAAAGAAATGAGGATTTTGTTTTTTTTTTCATTTTGAACGAAAAACCAGAAATCAGAAAACCAACTTCTTTTGGGATTGTCGTTGGTTTTCTTTTCAACACACATGGCCAACAGACCTTAACATGTTTTGGTTTTCCTTTTTTTAAAGGGGTGGGAGAAAGAGAAGGAAGTGAAGGAGTGTTGGAGAAGCACCAAAGGAAAATTTGTCCATAAAATGAAAAACCAAGACAATGACATGGCAAGGGGTTGGGTCAAAGTGTTAGGTATTAAAAAATAATTAGTGTTGGTTTAGAAAAATCGAATAAACCCTATGAGTATGTGATCATTAGGACTTGAGAAAGTATGTTCCAATATAAACGACCTTTTTGTTCTAGGGGTTCTAAAGTACTTCAGATTTAAAAGTGTTGATACTGCTCCTCCCACAACTATCACCACTGGTTCCCAATAAGGCCCAAGCTAATGCCGTATTGCAATTTTTTTTTAAATTTCAGTAAAGTTAGATTTAGGCTATTGAAACTTTCTTCAAAATACTTCAAACTCATGCAAACAGAATATTTTTTTTTCAAATTTATTGAACAAAATTTCGATCCATAAATTTCAAAAAAATGTTGCTGTTCACACGGGTTTGAAGAAAAATTTAATTTTTTCTTAGGATCCAACAAAACCGGAAAAATTTCCAATATTTTGTTTTTTTTTTTTTAATTTTTGTATCCTCAGTTACCTTTTGAGTGTACCGAACCCCTTTTTCCAGCAAAACAACTAATCAAAGCGAGTAGCACAACAAAACCACAACACATGGAGTAAAGAAAACAAAACATTAGAACGAAGTCCCGACATACCCTCTCGCAACTGGGAACTGTAAAGCGATGAAAAGAATCGTTCTCCTGCTGAAAACTAACTTCATAGATCACTGATCATGGCTACTTCTTCTCGTTTGAACTCAAGTATGAATTGCATCATAGCATATGTTTTGACAGTGAGAGTCATTAATGGGTATATGTCTTCCAGAATTTTGAAATGTTGTGCAAAGAACACTGTTTGTGCGGAAGGGATGAGACAAGGAAGGATCTGGAAGGATTAAATGATATTCGTACTCCAGAGATCGAGAAGCACCAACTGGTTTTAAATGGTACAACATTGTTATTTAGCATTTAGCCGACGCATAAATTAGACATTTTGCTGAGGATATGAAAAGTATTTTAAGGGAGTTTCATTCGGAGTTTTTTGGAATTCGTATTTTTGAAATATGCAAAATACTTAAAACATGCAATACTGTTATTCAGCTAGATCATTTATCTTTCTTATCAGCCCATACGGCTAGAGGAGGTATATATTGTTTGATACGACCAAAACGTTCTTCATTGAAATAATGGTTTAAGACCCTAGGCCTTTTTGGTCCAAATCCATTTCAGGACATTTGGAGTCGATCCAGCGATGTCCGTCCGCCCGTCTGGCTGGTGCGCACTATAACCCTCGAAGGGACAATCCGATTTGGTCCAAACTTGGTACATCGTAATATTATTATTAAACTTAGATCGATTTTGGAGATAGGCAATTTCGATCCATTCTTCTGGAACTTCCCTCACAAAAGGTCAAATTTTTCATAAAATATTATTTACCTTACAGAACGAGAAAGATTCATCCGATTTAGTTCAAACTTTGCAAACCCTAATTTATATTTCTGTGCTAGGTTAGGTGCGAATATTAAATAATCTTTACGCCTTATAAATTATAAATTTATAAATTTGAAAAAAGGGTCCAATTATCTTAAAATTTTGGACCATTCATTCTAGTACCTCCCCCACAACGGGTCAAAATTTTGAATACGTATATCTCTTATGAAACACCAGATAACAATCCAATTCTCTTGAAGTTTCCCATGTTTGAAATTTTTTTGTAGAACAAGATCTGGTATGAAGGTGCGGTGAATCGGCTCACTCCTTCGTGTACTTCCCCCAGAAAGAGTCAAAATTGGAAACAATTATAAATGTGATAATATGTGAAATATGAGTCTGATTGTCTTTAAATTTCGCGCTTCTTAATATTTCCACTATAACAAGATCTGTTAGAAAGAACAGATATAAAGAACACTACTTCTGGTACCTTCCCTTGGATCTGATGTGAATATGGAATTTATTTATTATGTCCCACACCTTTTCGTACTTCGCCATAAAAGTTTAACATTTTATTAACAAGTACTATCATTATAAATAACTGTTCTTTCTTCAGAGCTACCCCAATAAAGGAGCAAAAGATTGAATATCCATAATGCAGGTCACAATATATTAAATTAAATTGATACTTTTTAATATGTTTAAAGCACCCTTGGACATTTTGATCGTTTAGTCCTGGAAATTTTGACAAATTTGAGTCCTGGAAGAAAATATTTTCAGGAACCCACACCTTTAACAACTTTTAGTCCTTGGAAAAAAATTTTTAAGGAACGTTCCTTAAACAATTTTTAGTCCTTTAAAAAGTAAGTTAAAAAAGTATCTTGATGAATTCAGGCATTGAACAATTTTTAGTCTTTGAAAAAAATATTCTTAAAAATTCAAGCCTTCAACTGCTAGTTCTTGAAAAAAAATATTTTTTAAAAATTTATAACATTTGAAAAAAATATTTAAAAAAATACACGAATTTAATAGCATTAAGTCCTTAAAAAAATATTTTTAAAAACCACGAATTAAACAGCATTTAAATAAAAAAATATTTTTTTTTAAATTTTTAACCTTTCGTTGAAAAAAAATATTTAAAAATATACACGAATTTAATAGCATTAAGTCCTCGAAAAAATATTTTTAAAAACCACGAATTAAACAGCATTTAGTCTTTGAAAAAATATTAAAAAAGGATTTAACAGCATTAAGTCCTTGAAAAAATATTTTTTTAAATACCACTAATTTAACAGTATTTAAATAAATATTGATAAAATATTGTTAAAAATCCAAGAATTTTACTTTTAGTCCTTGAAAGAATATTTTTTTTAAATCCAAGCCTTTTACTTTTAGTCCTTGAAACAATATTGTTAAAAATCCACGTCTTTAAGGACATTTAGTACCTACGAAAAATAATTGTTAAAAATCAAGACTTTTACTTTTAGTCCTTGAAAGAATATTTTTTTTTAAATCCAAGCCTTTTAGTCCTTGAAAAATATTGTTAAAAATCCACGCCTTTAAAAACATTTAGTACCTGCAAAAAATAATTGTTAAAAATACAAGACTTACTTTTAGTCCTTGAAAAAATATTTTTTTAAATACAAGCCTTTTACTTTTAGCCCTTGAAAAATATTGTTAAAAACCCACGCCTTTAAGGACATTTAGTACATGCGAAAAATATTTGTTAAAAATCGAAGACTATTACTTTTAGTCCCTAAAAAAAATATTTTTTTAAAATCCAAGCCTTTTACATTTAGTCCTTGAAAAAATATTGTTAAAAATCCACGCCTTTAAAAACATTTAGTACCTGCGAAAAATAATTGTTAAAAATCCAAGACTTACTTTCAGTCCTTGAAAAAATATTTTTAAAAATTCAAGCCTTTTACTTTTAGTACTTGAAAAAATAATTGTTAAAACTCCACGCCTTTAAGAAAATTCAGTCCTTTAAGAACAGTTTTCCCTACAAAAAAAAAAATTGTTAAAACTCTACGTCTTTAACAATATTTTTGACCTTGAAAACAATATTTTTAAAAATCCATGCATTTTCAATTCTTAGTCCTTAAAATATTTTATTTTTCAAATTCAGTCCTTTAATAAGTTGCTGCATCTGAAAAAAAAAAATATTTTTAAAAATTCAAGCCTATAACAAAATGTAGTCCTTGTATTTTTTTTTGCAAATTCAGTCCCCGAAAAAAATATTTTTACAAATCCACGTCATTAACTACTTTTAGTCCTTGATAATTTTCTTTTATAATTTTCGACTTTAAAAATATTTAGTAATTGAAAAAAATATATTTTTTTAAAACTCCACGCCAGTAACTAAAATTTAAAAAATACTCTCTTTTTGAGGAATCTGAATCATTGATAAAATATAAAAAACGCATTTTAATGTATTTTAGTCATTGTTAAAATATTTTTTGGAAATTCCCCATTTAAAATCTTCAGTCTTAAATGGAATATTTTAAAGATATTCCTAAAACTCCGTGATTTTGGGTAATATAGTCGTTTATAAAATATTATTAAAATTTCAGTATTTTATAAAAAAAATTATCATTCATAAAATATTATTTAAAATCTACGATTTTTTGTATGTTAGCCCTTTTCAAAAATCCCCTCTCCGAAAATTGTCGAATTTCCCACGAGCGTACTCTTTACGCTTATGGTAACTCAAAAATAAATGAAATTGCAAAAACTATACATCGGTGTGGGAAACCATTGTTAAAGGCCCATGTTGCCCATGCAGTCAACAAGAAACGCTGCATGTTCGCTGATGCGGTTTGCAGTTTGCCAAGCGTTTGCCAAAACGGCAACTCTTATGAATTGCTGTTGGACAATATTCACCATAGCAATGGCTATGGAATGGAACGAATGGCTTTGGGTGTCTATGTCAAAAGTGCAGTCACCATCCACTCCAACCATTCCAATGGGGGCCATGAACAACGCGTACGTGAACAGCATTTGCCAAAGGCAAGAAAGACGGAAAGATGATGAACGTGAAGATGGTCGACCGAGACGACCACTGATCCATTCAAATTGTTTGTCATGAAGATACCCGACCGGCAAAGATGTTTATAATTTTTTTTCTGTTGTTGTTTGTTTGTTTTTTCTTTCTTTCTTTTTTATCGTTTGGCTTTTCCCCTTTTGATTTTAAATGCATTTGAGTGAAACGTGTTGGCCATGCCGACGTATTCCGTTGTTGGTGGAACTGTTGTTCTTTTTTTTGTAAATTTTCTTCTTGCCCTTTTCCTTCTTTTGGGGGTTTTAGCCAGTGTGGTTTGGTGTCTAAACTCTAAGAAAAATCATAAAAATATGTCCATTGAGAGTTCTGTTGTAAATGATCTGCCAGGAAATAAAAAAACGTGTTAGACGTTGGCGGGGGTATTGCGGTTGTGTGTGTATATGTCTCCCTTTAAAAGTTGTGTCATAAATTATGTTTGTAGTTTCTTTTCATTTGCATTGGAAGATAGAGTAATTTTTACAACAAGATTATGCGAAGGGAATAGATTTAATTATAACTCAAGGCAAAATGGAAATTGTTACGTTTTATTTCAGAATAATAGAAATAAATCTCTCATAAAAAACATTGAATATTGTAGACTAAACGTATTGTAAGTTGGACTATATCGGTTCATTATTTTTGGTTTCCCCTTGAAAATATTTATTTAGAATTAATTTTCAAAATCAACTTTGTAATATAACAAAACAAACCTCAAAAAAACTCATCGACTACCAGATTTATACATTATTCAAATGCTTGTAATTACATTTTTGCTTTATTCTTTAACTCCATTCTTCAAAAGAGTTTCTAGAAAGCGATATTGAAGCATTATAATGTATGCAACCACGAACTTTTTTTTACAGAATTTTCAAAGTAGAAAATAAAAGTATAAAATTGTAATCATTTACAATTCACCCTTCATGCGGGCTTTAGGGCTGGTTTGAGACACAAATTCGCCAGACAAAGTCAAGTTTTTATTACCCATATGGCTACAAAGGATATATATCTTTTGATACGACCAAAATGTACCTCATCGAAATAACGATTTTAGATATTAGGTCTCTTCGGAATAAATCCGTTTCGAGACATTTGGAGTCGATCTAGCGATGTCCGTCCGTCTGTCTATCAGTCTGGCTGCTGCGAACAATAATTCTACATGGAAGTATCCGATTGTCAAACAATATTAATATTATTGTCAAACTTAGATCGAGTTTGAAGATGGGCAATATCGGTCCACTGGTTCTGGTAACTTCCCTTTGAAAACAATATTTTTTTGAGTCCACGTCTTTAACAGATTTTAGTCCTTGAAGACAATATTTTTAAAAATCCCCATCTTTAACGTATTTTAGTCCTTGCAAAAAATAATTGTTAAAAATCCATGCCTTTAACCGATTTTAGTCCTTGAAAACAATATTTTTAAAAATCTCCAGCCGATCTAGCGATTACCGCTCGTCTGTCTTTCTGGCTGGCTGCTGCGTACAATAACTCTCCATGGGAGTATCCGATTGTCAAACTTAGACAATATAAATATTATTGTCAAACTCAGATCGAGTTTGGAGATGGGCAATATCAATCCACTGGTTGTTACCAGAACCAGTGGATTGATATTGCCCCACAAAGGTCGAAATTTTCAAAAAAAAATTTTGATCCACATTTGCAAATCCTAATATTGGCATCAATGCTGCTTCAGGTGTGAAAACGGACAAGTACCACCCCCACAAAGGGTCAACATCTTTAAGAATTACAACTCTTATAAAGTGTGATGTGAGAGTCGGATTGTCTTCAAATTTCACACATCTCAATAATGTTTTTAACCCAAGGTCTGGTGCCAATATGGAAGACATCGGTCCACTCCTTCTGGTACCTGCCCCACAAAAGGTAGAAATTTTCAAAAAATATATTTTTTGCGTAGAAAGAGAAGCAATAATCCGATTTTGCTTTATCCTTGCAAATCCTAATACTTTCGCCAGTTCTAGGTCAGGTGCAAAAATAGCTTATACCAGTCCACTTCATCAAGTACCCCTTTCCCCCACACACACAAAGGGTAAACATTTTGAATAATTATAACTCTTATAAAATGTTATGGAGGAACCCGATTGTCTTAAAATCCCAATATTTTTATTAACCCAAGGTCTGGGGTGAAGATGGGATATATATGTCTACTCCTTCAGGAACCTCCCCCACAAAGCCTCAAAATTTTGAATACCCATTAAGCTAATAAATCGCGAAATTAACACCTGATTCCATTTAGACTTGCTACATCTCAATATTTCTATATATACAAGATCTGTTATAAAGATAATAGAGATCGGACAATTCCTTCTGGTACCTCCACCACCAAGGGTCAAAATTTAGAATAACATAAAATCCGAAATAACCATCCGGTTCTCTTCAAATTACACACATCAAAATATTCTTATTAATCCAAGGTCTGATGAGAAGATGGGATATATATTCAGGTACCTCCCCACAAAGGCTCAACATTTTGAATAAACATGAAGCTCATAAAACGAGAAGTTAACATCCGATTCCATTCAGACTTGGCACATCTCAATATTTCTATCGACACAAAATCTGTTGTAAAGGTGGTATAGCTCTGACCATTTCTTCTGGTACCTGCCCCACAAAGGGTCAAAGTTTTGAATAACCAAAACGAACATAAAATCCAAAAAACCCATCCGGTTCTCTTCAAATTACACACATTATTAACCTAAGTCTGGTGTGAAGATGGGATATATCGGTCCACTCCTTCTAGTACCTCCCCCACAAATTTCTTCTGGTACCTCCCCCACATAGGGTTCAAAATTTTGAAAAAAAAAAGTTCAAAGAAAGCGAAATAAGCATCCAACTCTCTTCAAATTTCACACATACAAACATTTTTGCTAGCACAAAATCTGTTGTGAAGATGCTGTATATCTGCGAAAACCTTCTGGTACCTCACCTCCAAAGGTCACAATTTTCAATACTTTTATCTGTCATAACTTGCAAAATTTATACCTTCGACCATAATATGGAGGGTGTATTAAGTTTGTCATTCCGTCATACATTTTAGACTCCACTAATTATATATATTCTTTATCAGCATAAAATTCTATGTCGATTTAGCGATGTCCGTCCGTCTGTTTGTCTGTGGAAATCACCCTAGCTATAAAATCTTACTCCAATGTATATTATGTCTGCAGGACTTTTGGTATTGAATAAGGGCCATGTAGGTCCACGTCTTCGTATATCCCCCATATAACGGTACCCCCCGATATTCGGTATTTCGATGATTTTCGAATAGATACTACAGCCTCTGACAGAAAAGTGTCTGTGCAGGTCCACGTTTTGGTAAAGCCCTCATGGTAACTTCCTTTATTCGGTATTTTGATGATGCATAGGCCACTTTTGCCATAAGACATTACAATATTCAAATGCACGTCATCGTATAGACCCTGGACTGCTGGTCCACGTCATCGTATAGACCCTAATATAACGGCTACATTCGGTATTTTTAAGATTTTAATAGATTTTTTAACGGATTTTATTATTATTATTATTATTTTTTTTTTTTTTTTTTGAAAATTGCCAAATTCGTTCCAAATAGTGGAGAATATTCAAGGTTCGGTCCGGCCAAACTTACGGCTTTTTTACTTTTTTTTTAATTCGAACTAAATTTGTACTAAAAGTATAAAAAATTTGATGAACGAAAGATATAGACAGGTGTTTTTTTGAAAATTGTTCTATAAGTCCTAAATGGTACCAAATTTGGTTCAATGGGGATTCAGGTGAAAATCATTTCGATTCTCAATCTTCTGGTAAAAAATCACGGATCATTTAGAAAAATTTCTCACTGCAAACAATTTTTACTGATTTTTTACTGACATTTTCTATCATTTTAAAAAACATTTTTTTCAATGATCTTTTTATTTAGAATCGCTGATTTTGTAAAAGTATTTTTAAAGACCTCCCGGATACATACATGTTGTGTATTGTGAATAATTTTTTTTACAAATATTGGATTTTTCTGAGAATACTTTTATGATTTTCATACCAAAAACCGTAGATTTTTAAGAGTTTCCTGACTAAATGTTATGGATGTTTTAATGAATAGTTGCTCACAACTAAATTTTTTTTTTATTTTTTCTAAAACTAAATTTACAAGAACATCTTCTGGAAAAATAATTGTAATTATGATATTATCAAGAAATTCCTGATCAAGAATTTTCGGTTTTTTCTTATGGATAAAATATGGATTTTAAATCAATTTTTTTTTTTAATTTTTATAAAATTATTATTTTTTATTTTTATTTTATTATTTTTTTATGTATTTATTTTTTATTTATATATTTATTTTTATTTATTGTATTTTAAATACTGATTTCGAACCAAATAATTCCATACAAAAAATTGTATCGTTCCTAAAATAGATCTGTTTCGGTATTGCATCGATGGTAGCATGCTAAATTATCGTTTCATATGACAATAGACTACCTCCCCCCCCCCCTCCCCATTGTTAATATAATCTAGCAGTTTCAAACAATATGATAATACATGCAACTTTACATGTTGCAACATTATATAACCATCGAAAATAAAAGAGGAAAACTGACAACAAAAGAAAAAGAAGAATAATACCCGGTACCTGTTTACGTATGCAAATACATAACCTCACTCTTGTGGACTGTTGTTTTGTGTAAACCTACATACATATGTAAGTATGGAGATGCAAAGGTACAAAAGTTGTTGTTGTCCCCCCCTCCTCGTATTTTACATTTGCATGCAACGCAAATTCAATTCAATTCACAGAAGCAGATTCACCGAGAGAAATGATGTGAATTAAAAGCCGCCAACAAGATTTGCCGTGTGTGTTGTTTCTTAGGCTGTGACCGCAAATTTGTTCGTATGTGTGCAACTCATGTGACTATCTCTGATGGGTTTTCATTTTTCTCATTTAATTTATCTTTTGGATTAACAAATGTAAGAAGTTCTCAGAGAAAAGAAAAGGGGTTGCAAATGAAATTGTAACTAGTTGAAGAAATAGGAAAAAACCTCCAAGTGGTTAGTTTGCTAAGTCAATTCCAGGTAGACGCACTATTGCAGCGGTGACTAGTACCCATGGTAGAAGAATATAGGTAGACGCTTCGACACAGCTGCTGGGACAATGAACTGTCAAACCAATTTTGGAATCAAAATTTTTGAATGAAAAATTACTCAAATTTGTAAAAATGATCAAAAAATGCATATTATAACAACCTCCGATTGGTGTTGTGTGGTAAAACATAGACAAATGTACTTATTTTTGCAGAAATATTTAAAAAATTTTGACATATCAATGTTCCCAAGCGTTGATGCATCTACCTGTATTTTTCTACCATGCTAGTACCAGAGCACCTGCAATGATTTGTTATTTGATTTACTTTTTCTACAAAGGTTTGTTTAACCGCAGCATGACTCACAGCGAAGCAGCAGCAGCTTCAAAGTGCATATTGCCAGCGTTACGCATGCCTAGTGTTAGCTATGTAATTTTGAGTGCATGTTGTGCATTTATAAGTTTATGCTCGCATAAATGTCTCTCTATGATAAATGGGTATATAGACTTTGGAACATAATTGGGTATTATATGTTAGTCATGTGTTTTGTAAAGTGCTTTTTAAAATTAACTTCAATACTGCTCAGAAAAGTAAACAGTCAAAAAATGTGAATGTCAAAAATCTGACGGGCGCGGTACCCTATATACCACTATGCAGAGGTATCCGTTATAAATAAACGTCTATATTGGCAATTAGAGCAGTTATAATTTAAAATGAGAATAATGCATAAAACGACTTCGAGGAAGATTATATGAACAATTATGTATCGAATCAGGTTTTATAAAATGTCGTATTAACTTCCAGGATAAATTTAGTTGCATTTTACACATGCCATCCATTCAATTTGGGCTGATATTACATAATCAAATCAGTAAAATCGGATGAAGATAGGGGAGCGTTATTTAAATTTGAAACGATATTCACCAAATATACCTCTGTACCTGGCCCTGTCTGCTAATATTAGACTTTTTTTGCAAGGACCATCAATGAAACGTGGATTTTTAAAGAATATTTTTCAAAGACCAATAAATGTGGATTTTTAAAGAATATTTTTCAAGGAACAATAAATGTGGATTTTTTAAGAATATTTTTCCAAGGATCAATTGGAGCGGATTTTTAAAAAAAATATTTTTTTTTCAGACCAAGAAGTTTTGATTTAAATAACAAAAAAATTGTTTTCAGACCAAGAAGCTTTGATTTTTTTAAGAATATTTTTTCAAGGACCAATAAACATGGATTTTTTTAAGAATATTTTTCATGGACCAATAAACGTGGATTTTTTAAGAATATTTTTCAAGGACCAATAAACGCGGATTTTTTTAAGAATATTTTTCAAGGACAAGGAAATAACAATAACCAATAAACCTGTGTTTTTAAAAATTTTATTTTCTAGGACGAATAAGTTTGGATTTAAAAAAAAATTCAGACCATGAAGCGTAGGACGAATAAGCGTGGATTTTTTTAAATATTTCTTTCAGACGTAGATTTTTAAAAAATATTTTTACGAGGACGAATGGCATAGTTTTTTTAAAAAAAATATTTTTATTCAGATCAAGAATCGTAGATTTAAAAAAATATATTTTTTTGAGGACGAATATGCGTGATTTTTTTTAAATATTTTTTCGAGGACGATTAAGCGTGAATTTTTATTTTCAGACCAAGAAGCGTAGGACGAATAAGCGTGAAATTTGTTTAATATTTCTTTACGACGAGGAAGCGTAGATTTTTAAAAAAAAATTTTCGAGGACGAATAAACGTGATTTTTTTGTTTTTAATATTTTGTTCATACCATGAAGTGTACATTTTTTAAAAAAAATATTTTTTCGAGTACGAATAAGCGTGAATTTTTTTAAAAATATTTTTTTCAGACCATAAAGCGTAGATTTTTAAAAAAATATAAATATATAAAAAATATAATATATATAAAATATAAATATATATAAGGACGAATATGCGTAGACATTTTTAAGGCATATTTTTTCAGGATCAATAAACCCGGGTCTTAAAATATTATTTTTTTAGGGTTAATAAATATTATGTTTTCGAGGATGAATAAGCGTGGATTTTTTCAATATTTTTTTCGGACCAAGAAGCGTAGATTGTTAAAAAAATATATTTTTTCAAGGATAAATAAGCGTGGATTGTTTTTAAAAATATTTATTAACCAGGAAACGTGGATTTTTAAGAAATATTTTTTTAAACCAGTAAACGTGGATTTTTAAAAAAAAAAATATTTTTTTAAACCAGTAAACGTGGATTTTTAAAAAAAAATATTTTTTTAAACCAGTAAACGTGGATTTTTTAAAAAATATTTTTTCTAACCAGGAAAAGTGGATTTTTTAAAAAATATTTTTTTTAACAAAGAATCGTGGATTTTTTTAAAAAATATTTTTTTGTAACCAAGAAACGTGGATTTTTTTTAAAAAATAATTTTTAACCAAGAAACGTGGATTTTTATAAAATATTTTTTTAACCAGGAAACTTGATTTTTTTAAAAAATACTTTTTTAACCAGGAAACGTGGATTTTTTTAAAAAAAACTTTTTTAACCAGGAAACGTGGATTTTTTAAAAAAATACTTTTTAACCAGGAAACGAGGATTTTTTAAAAAATACTTTTTTAACCAGGAAACGTGGATTTTTTTAAAAAATACTTTTTTAACCAGGAAACGTGGATTTTTTTAAAAAATATTTTATTTAAACGAAACGTAGATTTTTTAAAAAAATATTTTTTTAACCAGGAAATGTAGATTTTAAAAAAAATAAACGTGGATTTTTTAAAAAATATTTTTTTAAATAGGAAACGTGGATTTTTTAAAAAATATTTTTTTAACAAGGAAACGTGGGTTTTTTAAAAAATATTTTTTTAAATAGGAAACGTGGATTTTTTAAAAAATATTTTTTTAACAAGGAAACGTGGGTTTTTTAAAAAATACTTTTTTAACCAGGAAACTTGGACTTTTTAAAAGAACTGTTTTAACCAGGAAACGTGGTTTTTTTTAAAAATACTTTTTTAACCAGGAAACTTGGATTTTTTTAAAAATACTTTTTTAACCAGGAAACGTGGATTTTTTTAAAAATACTTTTTTAACCAGGAAACTTGGATTTTTTAAAAAATACTTTTTTAAATAGGAAACGTGGATTTTTTAAAAAATATTTTTTTAACCAGGAAACGTGGATTTTTTTAAAAAATACTTTTTTAACCAGGAAACGTGGATTTTTTTAAAAAATATTTTATTTAAACGAAACGTAGATTTTTTAAAAAAATATTTTTTTAACCAGAAAATGTAGATTTTAAAAAAAATACTTTTTTAACCAGGAAACGTGGATTTTTTAAAAAATATTTTTTTAACAAGGAAACGTGGGTTTTTTAAAAAATACTTTTTTAACCAGGAAACTTGGACTTTTTAAAAAAACTGTTTTAACCAGGAAACGTGGTTTTTTTTTAAAATACTTTTTTAACAAGGAAACGTGGGTTTTTTAAAAAATACTTTTTTAACCAGGAAACTTGGATTTTTTTAAAAATACTTTTTTAACCAGGAAACTTGGATTTTTTTAAAAATACTTTTTTAACCAGGAAACTTGGATTTTTTTAAAAATACTTTTTTAACCAGGAAACGTGGATTACTTTTTTACTTTTTCCAGAATTTTTTCCTTGTTTTTTTCCTTTTTCCATATTTCCAGAATCACCTTCTTATATCAGCTAACTACTTTTTATACTATATATCTACATTATAGCTCTATCCGTCCACATAATACCCAATATAGTGATTTTTAGTTCTTTTTTAGTACCCTTTTAGTACACATTTCAAAAAATCTCTAGTGCATCTATAATAAAAACCATCAGCATCGATCATCCAAAATTTCAGAATTTTACCTCTATCCGTTTGACCAAATACATTCAATTCAATTAAATTCTTCCAATTCAATTTTTAATACTTTTTAGTATTTTTAGTACACACACGTACATACCATAAGTCTTGAGTACAGTGCCCCATAATCGGGCACATCCGTCACAAAATCGGTACCCACCTGCGTAGTTTTCCCCAACATATTCCTTTTATTTGTGTTTTTTTTTTTTCATCCATTCGAATTGCACCGAAACATGTCTGTCGTTTTGTTTTGTGATATGATCTATGTTGTTGTATCTACATCTAAAAAAGTGTTGTTGTATTTCATAAATTGCTCTAAATATTGAAACCATGGCTACATTCCCGTTTTGTCACCAGTTCCATTTTATCCATGACACGTTCCGCATCCAAGCCAAATTTAATTGCAGTTTAACATTTTCAAAGAGTAGACATTTTCGTTCGTTCGTTCGTTCATCGCTCTCGCTGTTGTTTTGTGATAACTGCATTCATTCACATCGCTTATGTCGCTACACCTTCATAGAGTGAGTGGATGGTTTTCGATATTGGTATCTGATAAGAAATGTTATTACATCGGTAACTATGATATGTAACACATGTACTATTGCTAACAGACTAAAATTTTATGAAGAAATAATTAATAACAAATTCAATAAACTTTCACATTGAGTGGGAGGATATAGTTTTTAATACGTAGTAAATAAAAAACTATTAATATCCAAGTAAATCTGAAGAGGAGAAATCAGTGTCACCCAGCCCCAAATTTTTGTCCAGAGTTAGATATTAGTTTTCTACGAGAAATTCTACTTATTTTTAAGAATCTGAAACCTAATATAACACCCACACCACCATTTTATGAAAAACTTACCTAAATATGAACAAGATTAAAATTTTACAGAGAGGTCTCTCATTATGCTACTGATCCAAGAGACTGACTTACAGACAACGTAGAGGAAACATAACAGTAATTTCTCTCAAAAAATTATACAATTTTTTTTTTTCGTAAATATGAGGTATTACGAGCGACAAACATTTTTATAAAAATTATATCGATTTTTGTAAAAACTGTTTTAATCTTCGAAAATTACAAATATTTTTATTTCTTTTTATACCCTACACCACAAGGTGGTAAGGGTATTATGTCTTTGTACATTTGTTTGTAACACGGAGTAGGAAGCGAGGTAAACCCATAGTAACTTTTGAGGATCTCCATAGAATCACTTTTTGAGTTGATTTATGCATGTCAGCCCGTCTGTCCATGTATTCTTGTGAACAAAATGCAGGTCGCATTTATTATCCGATTAAGATGAAATTTTGCACAAATCATTTGTTTGGCCCAAGGACGAACCCTATTGAAATTGGAAATAATCGGTCAAAATTTAGATACAGCTCCCATATATATCTTCGTCCTATTTGTCTTTTATTGTGCACCAAACGTGTAATATCAGCCCGAATAGTATGGAATTTTGCACATACATCCAAATTAGGCCTAAAAATATGTATGCCAAATTTGATCTAAATCGGTTCAGATATAGCTATAGCTCCCATATATATTGTTTATCCGATTTGTTATTTTTGTCCTCCGCAACCATGATATGCACTCTGTAACAACAATATTTTGGGGGAAATATATCAAATGCAGCTCAGAATTGCCTTTGATAAATTTTATCGAGATCGGCTCAGATTTGGATATAGCTCCCACATATAACTTCGTCCGATTTACATTTTATTGTGCACCAAATGTCTAATATTTGCTCAAATAGGATAGAATTTGGCACGTACGACCGAATTGAGTCTAGAAGCTAGTATGCCAAGTTTGGTGAAGATCGGTTCAGATATAGCTATAGCTCCCATATATATTGTTCATCCGATTTGTTACTTTTGTCCCTTACGCAGCCGTAATATGCACTCTGTAACAACAATATTTGGGGAAATATATCAAATGCAGCTCAGAAATACATTTGCTAAATTTTATCGTGATCGGCTCAGATTTGGATATAGCTCCCATATATAACTTCGTCCGATTTACCTTTTATTGTGCACCAAATGTCTAATATTTGCCCAAATAGGATGGAATTTGGCACATACGACCGAATTGAGTCTAGAAGCTAGTATGTCAACAGCTCAGAAATATATTTGCCAAATTTTATTGAGATCGGTTCAGATTTGAATATTGCTTCCATATATATCTTTATATGATTTCAAATTAATTTTGCTCCAAATGGCAATAGAAGTCCGATTTTAAAAGATACAAATGCTTCCGCACAAAGGGCCAAATTGTAGATATTTAAAAAAAACGCGAAAATAACATTCGATTAGATTCAGACTTGGCACATCTCAATATTTCTATCAGTAGAAGATCTCTTATAAAGATTGTGGAAATCGGAGCATTCCTCCTGGTACCTCCCCCACAAAGGGTCAAAATTTTGAATAAACAAAGCTTCTATAAAATCCAAATTTAGCATCCGGTTCTCTTCATATTTCACACATTTCATTATTTCCCCTAACAGGAGATCTGCTGGGAAGATGGAAAGCATCGCTACCCTCCTTCTGGTCCCTCCCCCACAAAGTTTAAAAATTTTGAATATCCATGAAGCTCATAAAACGCGAAATTAACATTCGATTCCATTCCATACTTTGTATATCTCAATATTTCTATCAGCAGATGATATTTTATAAAGATGTTAGAGATTGGGGTATTCTTTCTTGTACCACCCCCACAAAGGGTCAAAGTTTTGAATAACCAAAGCGATTATAAAATCCGAAGTTAGCATTCGTTCCTCTTCATCTGCTGTGAAAATGGAATGCATCGGTCCACTCCTTCTGGTACCTCCCTCACAAAGGGTCAAAATTTTGAATATCCATGAAGCTCATAAAACGCGAAATTAACATTCGATTCCATTCAGATTTGGCACAACTCAATATTTCCATCTACACAAGATCTATTATATAGATAGTAGAGATCGGGTCATTTCTTCTGGTACCTCCCCAATTAAAGGTCAACATTTTGAGTAACCAAAACAATCATAAAATCCGAAGTAAAAATCCGGTTCTCTTTAATTTTGTAACACTCCATCATTTCTACTAACACAAGATCTGCTGCAAAGATTCTTGTACTCCCTCACAAAGGTTTCAAATTTTTGAAAAACAAATCATAAATTGCAAAATAGACATCCAACTCTCTTCAAATTTCGCACCTCCAAACATTTTTGCTAACCCAAAATCTGTTGTGAAGATGATAGAAATCTGTCAACCCATTCTGGTACCTTACCCACAAAGGGTCACAATTTCCAATACTTATATCTGTCATACCTTGCGATACAAGTCAGCGATTCTATACAGTTTGATACATCTAAATATTTCTCTTAACCAGAAATCTGAACATCTCATATAAAGTATAGGAATTAGACGATATAGTCCAAGTCTGGCACTTCTTCATTTATACATCATATTTGTTAAGGTCCGATAGGAAATGGGCAATATTGGTCCATTTCTTTGGAACCTACTCCATAGAGGGAAAACGATTCGAGTATTCACAAAAAAGTCAAATATATTTAAATACTTTAAATAATCGAAATTTTTAACTCGTTTTAATACCATTTTGCATGTGACATCTGACATTTCAATGCAACCCAAAACGACCAGGCCTAAAACGAACTTGTTTGTAATGCTCTCTATATCCGATGGTATAAAATCACTCACGCGTACAGTGGATCAAAATTTGTGGTACGCAGCAATGCATATTAAATACGCCTCACGCCCGCCTGCAAAACAAAACAATTTGTATGCCAAAGGCGTACGTCACAAGTGTTAATGCCAAAGTGACCGACTCTAAATATGGTCGGTTTGTCGGTCGGTCGGTAGTCCACTAAAATAAACATCATCATAATAATAATAAAATATGATGTACTTAAATGTGACAAATCTAGTACACGACGCAATGAACTTATGTAACAGAGGGTTAAGGCAAAGTTGCTGGCCATATTATGTGGCTAATACCAAAAGCGGAGGTACACACACATGCACATGCGTTTGAATAAGGGGTACGATTTTTCAAGCGTTGCTTTGATATGAATTTAAAAATATATATATGAAAATATTCTATAAATTCCACATGGCATTTTAGTTTTGCAAAAAGAAGATGAATATTGTTTTTCTTGTCATGTCATGTATATTGACCCATATGTCCGCATATATAAAGGGACCTACACACACACACTCACTCACGTATGCTTGTTCATATGAACCATTTAAACTCACACTTTGCATGAATCTCATGAAAGATGCATTCGCTCAATTACTCACTCATTTTTCTGTCCATCGAGGCAGATGTTTAAAATGGATAAACGTTTTCAATAGCGGCTGATGGACGGAACGTGTCGGCCATGATACCATTTTACCATACGGTTGTTGGTCAATGTCATCTCAGAGTGCAAATTTGTGTGGTACATTTAAAGTACGTATTTTTATTTAGTAAATTTAAGAGACCTCATATGTACCTGCATAGGTAAACTGTGCCATTTATTCGTTTTAATGGACTGTCGTTAAATTTTATGCCATAAAAAGAGAATTATATTTTTAAATTCGGCAAATCAACAATTATACATTCTTAATGTGTAAAAAGTGAATTTGCGGCTAAAGCTCTGGGGATCCCAAAAAATAAAAAAAAAATTCCCTTCTAGCTCATTTCAAAACACGATCCTTTCAAAAACAATTAAAACAGTCGGTTTTGCCAATAGATGTATTCCCTCAGCCAATGTTTGATTATTAAAATATATTTTGACTTCTGTTATGATTATTCACATCGTTGACCCTTTATGGAGTAGGTTCGAAGAAATGGGCCAATATTGTCAATTTCTTATCGAACCTAAATAAATATGATATAAATATTGCGACGGGCCAGGTTTGGACTATATCGACCACTTCATCCATTTATATGAAATACGTGACAATTTTTTAGAAAATGGTATTCCATTTTCGTACTTCATCTAATACAGATAAAAATTTTGGTATGGGCAAAATTACAAGCAAATCTAACCTTTATATCCAATTTTATGCGACATCATAAATTCCATATTCCTATCAGGATTCTGGTTGAGAGAAATATTTATACATATCAAGTTGTAATGAATCGCTGTTTCACAAGTTATTGACAGATAAAAGTAGAGAAATTTGCCCCTTTATGGGTGAGGTACAAGATGGGGTTCGAAGATATACATCATCTTCACAACAGATCTTGTGTTAGCAAAAATGCTTTGAGCGCATTGTTTTTCAAAATCTTGAAATCTATGTGGGAGAGGTAACAGAAGAAATGGTCCGATCTTTACCATCTTTATAGTAGATCTTGTGGTAATGGAAATATTGAGATGTACCAAGTCTGGAATGGAGTAGGACGTTAATTTCGCTTTTTATAAGTTTCATGGATATTCAAAGTTTTGAGTCTTTGTGGGGGAGGTACCAGAAGGAGTAGACCGATATATCCCATCTTCGCAACAGATCTTTTGATAGTAGAAATAAGGGGATGCGTGAAATATAAGGAGACGGTGATGCTTATTTTGGATTTTATAAACGTTTTGGTTAATCAAAACTTTAATCCTTTGTGGGGGATATACCAGAAGGAATGGTCCGACCTCTACCGTTTTTATAACAGATCCTGCGTAGATAGAAATATTCGGATGTGCCAAGTTAATTTCGCGTTTTATGAGCATAATGGATATTCAAAATTTCGACCTTTTGTGGGGGAGGTACTAGAGTGAGTGGACCGATATATTCCATCTTAACACCAGATTTTTGGTTTATAAAAATATTGGGATGTGTGGAATTTGACGACAATTGGACTCTTATATAACATTCTATAATGCTTGTAATTATTGAAAATGTTGACCCTTTGTGGGGAGACACTTTATGGAGTAGACCGACATTATCCATATTTGCACCTGACTTAGAATTGACGTAAACATTAGGATTTGCAAAGTTGGTTCAAAATCCTTTCTCTTTCTGTGCAGTAAATTTTTTTTTTTTTTTGACAATGTTGTCGTATTATGGGGGAGGAATAAGAAGGAGAGGACCTATATTGGCCATCACTGAACTCGATCTAAGTTTGACAATAATATTACAATGTACGAAGTTTGGATCAAATAGGGTATTCCCTTCGAGAGTTATCGTACGCAACAGCTAGACAGACGGACGGACATCGCTAGATCGACTCCAAATGTCCAAGGAGACCGATGTTTCGATGAAGCACGTTTTGGCCGTATCAAATGATATATACCCTCCCTCCCTCCCTCCTCCACGTTTAATGGTCCTTGAAAAAATATTCTTTAAAAAATCCACGTTTATTGGTCCTTGAAAAAATATTCGTTAAAAAATCCACGTTTATTGGTCCTTGAAAAAATATTCGTTAAAAAATCCACGTTTATTGGTCCTTGAAAAAATATTCGTTAAAAAATCCACGTTTATTGGTCCTTGAAAAAATATTCGTTAAAAAATCCACGTTTATTGGTCCTTGAAAAAATATTCTTTAAAAAATCCACGTTTATTGGTCCTTGAAAAAATATTCTTTAAAAAATCCACGTTTATTGGTCCTTGAAAAAAAATACTTTAAAAAATCCACGTTTATTGGTCCTTGAAAAAATATTCGTTAAAAAATCCACGTTTATTGGTCCTTGAAAAAATATTCTTTAAAAAATCCACGTTTATTGGTCCTTGAAAAAATATTCTTTAAAAAATCCACGTTTATTGGGTGTTGAAAAATATTCTTTAAAAAATCCACGTTTATCGGCTATTGAAAAAATATTTTTTTAAAAAATCCACGTTTATTAGGTATTGAAAAAATATTCTTTATAAAATCCACGTTTATTGGGTATTGAAAAAATATTCTTTAAAAAATCCACGTTTATTGGGTATTGAAAAAATATTCTTTAAAAAATCCACGTTTATTGGTCCTTAAAAAAATATTCTTAAAAAAAATCCACGTTTATTGGTCCTTAAAAAATATTCTCAAAACAAATCCACGTTTATTGGTCCTTAAAAAAATATTCTTAAAAAAATCCACGTTTATTGGGCATTGAAAAAATATTCTTAAAAAAATCCACGCTTATTGGGTATTGAAAAAATATTCTTTAAAAAATCCACGTTTATTGGGTATTGAAAAAATATTCTTTAAAAAATCCACGTTTATTGGGTATTGAAAAAATATTCTTTAAAAAATCCACGTTTATTGGGTATTGAAAAAATATTCTTTAAAAAATTCACGTTTATTGGGTATTGAAAAAATATTCTTTAAAAAATCCACGTTTATTGGGTATTGAAAAAATATTCTTTAAAAAATCCACGTTTATTGGGTATTGAAAAAATATTCTTTAAAAAATCCACGTTTATTGGGTATTGAAAAAATATTCTTTAAAAAATCCACGTTTATTGGTCCTTGAAAAAAATATTCTTTAAAAAATTCACGTTTATTGGGTATTGAAAAAATATTCTTTAAAAAATCCACGTTTATTGGGTATTGAAAAATTATTCTTTAAAAAATCCACGTTTATGGGGTATTGAAAATATATTCTTTAAAAAATCCACGTTTATTGGTCCTTGAAAAAAATATTCTTTAAAAAATCCAAAAAAATATTCTTTAAAAAATCCACGTTTACTGGTCCTTGAAAAAATATTTATTAAAAAATCCACATTTATTAGGTGTTGAAAAAATATTCTTTAAAATAATCCACAATTATTGGTCCTTGAAAAAATATTCTTTTAAAAAAACTACGTTTATTGGGTATTCAAAAAATATTCTTTAAAAAAATCCACGTTTATAGATTCTTGAAAAAATATTATTTAAAAAATTCACGTTTATTGGTGCCTGAAAAAATATTCTTTAAAAAAATCACCTCCTCTTAATTCTACTCCTAATTCCTTCCTTCATGTATTCAATTAAACATTTCTATTACCGTTCATTCTTCATTTTTCATTCAATATTTTTCTTCACATGAACTTCTTAAATTTCACATGAAATCCATTCACTTTGAATTATTTTCTGAATGGTCACGATGTTTTATGTGTGTGTTAAAAAAAAAATAATTAAAAATTTGATTGTATTCTGCTGATACATTTAACTGCTTAAGGCCATAATTTTATGCAACAACAAATACAACAGTCGCTTAATATCCATTTAATGGCGAATAAAAAGAGATCTATAAAAAAATTTGTGTGTAATCATCGCTTATGGCAAAAGAAAGCTGTCAGCCAGCCCCTATAATTGGGAATATGCATTGTAGTTCTGTACTTTTTGTAGATCATGGCCTGATGTGTTTCAATAATATTCTTAATTGTCAACACTTTATTACAAAAGTCATGTTGGCTGTTGGTGGGAACGGGTAGGGTGGGCAATTAATCAAAAAGGGTTAATTTTTATTAAGAACACAATTCCCATGTACTTATTAACATGCACACATATATACACATGTGTGTATTTGTGCGTATGTATGCCAAGCCAATGCGAGACCTTAAGCCTTCTTTACTGCAATTTCAACTCATTTTGGGAGTTGAATAATGTTGATGATGATGGTGTTGGCGATGCGAATGGATGCATCATTCATTCAACAGCAGCCGGCAGGCGGTATTTTGCATTATTCCTCCAATTTGTCGATAATGAAAATAAGTTCACGCTTATCATGACTCTTTGGGATGTAAATCAAGCAAGCAGGCCGACTGGCCGGCTGGATGACTGGCAGTCAGTCAAGGCAAATATCTGTACATGAATGAAATGAGCTCTGCGGAATGAATTAAATCCATGGCGTTATGCGGTGGATTGTTACATTCAAATGGGGATTACTGGAAAAAAAGAGAAACGTTTTGTTTGGGGTTTATCGATTTAATTTTTTTTTTTCACAGAATGTGAAAAGAACTGGAGAGGCCTCCAACGTTGATTTTTAAGTTCTGTCCAAAGGTCTTAAATGTGGATTTTTTAAAGATTTTTCCAAAGGTCTTAAATGTGGATTTTTAAAGATTTTTCTCAAGGCCTTAAACGTGGGTTTTTTAAAGATTTTCCAAAGGCCTTAAACCTGGATTTTTGTAAAGATTTTTCCAAAGGCCTTAAACGTGGATTTTTTAAAGATCTTTCCAAAGGCGTTAAGCGTGGATTTTTTAAAGATTTTTTCAAAGGCCTTAAACCTGGATTTTTTAAAGATTTTTCCAAAGGCCTTAAACGTGGATTTTTTAAAGATTATTCCAATGGCTTAAACCTGGTTTTTTTAAAGATTTTTCCAAAGGCCTTAAACGTGGAATTTTTAAAGATCTTTCAGAACCCTCAAATGTGGATTTTTTTAAATATCTTTCAGAATCCTCAACGTGGATTTTTTAAAGATTTTTTCAAAGGCCTTAAACCTGGATTTTTTAAAGATTTTTCCAAAGGCCTTAAACGTGGATTTTTTAAAGATTTTTCCAAAGGCCTTTAATGTGGATTTTTTTTAAGATTTTTCCAAAGGCCTTAAACGTGGATTTTTTAAAGATTTTTCCAAAGGCCTTAAACGCGGATATTTTTTAAAGAATTTTTTCAAAGGCCCTTAACTTGGATATTTTTTAAGGAATTTTTTCAAAGGCCTTAAACGTGGGTTTTTTAAAGATTTTTCCAAAGGCCTTAAACGTGGATTTTTTAAAGATTTTTCCAAATGCCTTAAACGTGGATGTTTTAAAGATTTTTCCAAAGACCTTAAACGTGGATTTTTTTAAAGATTCTTCCAAAGGCCTTAAACGTGGATTTTTTTAAAGACCACAAATGTGGAGTTTTTAAGGATTTTGTAGGCCACAAAAGTGGATTTCTTAAAGGCTTTGTAGAGATTAAAAATTAAAGATCTTTCAGAACCCTCAAACGTGGATTTCTTTTAAAGATCTTTCAGAACCCTCACACGTGGATTTTTTAAAGATCTTTCAAAAACCTCAAACGTGGATTTTTTTAAAGATCTTTCAGAACCCTCAAACGTGGATTTTTTTAAAGATCTTTCAGAACCCTCAAATGTAGATTTTTTTTAAAGATCTTTCAGAACACTCAAACGTGGATTTTTCAAAGATCTTTCAGAACCCTCAAACGTGGATTTTTTTAAAGATCTTTCAGAACCCTCAAACGTGGATTTTTTAAAGATCTTTCAGAACCCTCAAACGTGGATTTTTTAAAGATCTCTCAGAACCCTCAAACGTGGATTTTTTTAAAGATCTTTCAGAACCCTCAAACGTGGATTTTTTTAAAGATCTTTCAGAACCCTCAAACGTGGATTTTTTTAAGATCTCTCAGAACCCCCAAACGTGGATTTTTTTAAAGATCTTTCAGAACCCTCAAACGTGGATTTTTTTTAAGATCTTTCAGAACCCCCAAACGTGGATTTTTTTTAAAGATCTTTCAGAACCCTCAAACGTGGATTTTTTTAAGATCTCTCAGAACCCCCAAACGTGGATTTTTTTAAAGATCTTTCAGAACCCTCAAACGTGGATTTTTTTTAAGATCTTTCAGAACCCCCAAACGTGGATTTTTTTTAAAGATCTTTCAGAACCCTCAAACGTGGATTTTTTAAAGATCTGTGAAAGTCTATTAAGTGGCGCCCAACGCACCCTACGTAGATTTTTTACAGATCTGTGAAAGTCTTTTAAATGGCACCAAACGTGGAATTTTACAGATCTGTGAGTTTTTTAAATGGCGCCCAAAGTGGATTTTTGCAGATCTATAAAGTCTTTTAAAGGTCACCCAACGTGGATTTTTAAAGGTTTTCTGAAGCCTAAAACGTGAATTTTCTTAAAAAATTATCACAGGTCTCAAACATGGACCTTGTAAAGACTTTTCAGAGGTCTCAAATATGGATTTTTAAGATTTCTCAGATTTTTTTAACATAGATTTTTTAAAGATTTCTGAAATTCTTTTAAAGGGCTCCAAACGCGGATTTAAAAGTCTTTTAGAAGGACATCAAGTGTGATTTTTTTAATTTTTCGGAGGTCTCAATCGTGGACTTTTCAAAGATTTTTTTAATTTGGACTTTTTTAATATTTTTTAAAGGCTTCAAGCATGGATTTTTAAACGATTTTTCAGAGACCTCAAACGTGGATTGTTTTACAGAGTTTTTAAAAGGTTCCAACGCTGAAGTTTTTTTTATATTTTTAAAGGATACCAAACGTCGATTTTTTTCGTTTTAAAGAACACCAAAGTGGATTCTTTAATGATTTTTCAGGGACCGCAGATCTTATATTGGTTAAAGAATAAAAAATCCTGATTTTTAAGATTTCATATTTTTATATATTTCATAATATTTTCGAATATTAAACACTTATTTTCATGTCAATTAAAACCTAACATAAAAATTTCACAATATCGATCGATGTGAAGCTATGCAGGGGAGATACAAAAGCGATAAATCAGGTGCTTATCATGACGACTCACAAGGGGGTCTGTCTGCGTGGTTGCAAAACCGGTATGCTTAACAACCAAAAAAATTCTGATAAGAAATATTGAGTCAAAACATTAATATTTAAACAGTAGCCAAGTAGTCATCAAATCGCTGTGTTCCGAACCGGTAAACTTTTATTTGTAAACAAAATCGGAGAATAACGAAAATAAAAACCATGTTCTTATATTTGGCTATATTCGTGTTAACATTTCTCTATGTGACGATAACACGTCACTATAATCAATGGCAACGTCACGGTATACCGGCCGCCGAATCGGTTATACCTTTTGGTTCCCTAGGTGCGTTATTTCGTAAAGAAAAAACAATGGGCCTGGCTATTACCGATATTTATGAAAGATTTTCGGATAAAATTGTTGGCATTATGTTGGCCTTTAAGCCGGCCATTCTTGTGCGTGATGCCGAACTGGCCCGACAAATGTTGACCAAAGATTTTGATAGCTTCCATGATCGTGGAGTTTATGTGGATGAGAAAAAGGATCCGCTGTCGGCCAATTTGTTTAGTCTTAAAGGTCAGTCGTGGCATAATATGAGAACCAAGCTATCGCCCTCGTTTTCAAGTGGAAAACTGAAGGCTATGTTTGAGACTGTCGATGGAGTAGGCAACAAAATGATCGAACATATTTTGCAGCAGTTTGAAGGGGGTCGCGAGAAGGTGTCATTGGATATTAAAGATATAACAACAACGTAAGTTTGAACAAAAGGAAAATCAAGAATATTTTTTAAATTTTCCTTTTTTTGTTCTAGCTATGCCATTGATATAATCGGATCTGTGATATTTGGCCTGGACATCAACAGCTTCAAGAATCCCAATAACGAATTTCGTCTCATAAGCGATCGAATTTTCAAAACCAATAACACCCACGTTATACATCGTATACGGAATGTTATGAACTTTATGTGCCCACCGTAAGTAGAGATTTTGAAAGAAAAGTATTAGAGCAGACGAGGGTTCTATAGACATAGACTATTTCACAGAAACCGTGGATATTAGACCTTACAAAGGGACTTCAAAAGATAAAGAAAAGTCCTCTTCGAAAACCATAATAAAGGCCTGCCTAAGATGACCTTCAAAGGTGTTCTCTAGAAGAACTTCAGAGGTATTCTCAAGACATTAAATAGTTTGTTTCTTCTATCGCCGTACGACATTCTATATGCCTTCAATGAAAGACTTCGTAAAGCACTCTGTAGAAATTTTTTGAAAAGTCTTCTTTGGAAGAACTTCGAAAGACCCTCTCTAGAAGATCTTCAAAGATGTTTTTAGAAGACCATTAAAATACCTTATTCTAAAAAATTTCCAAATATCTTCTCAAGTATATCTTCAAAACATCATCTTTGGAAGATCATTACATAACCTATAAATAATATAGATCTATGAAAAACTTTTCCCTAGAAGTCCTCTCCTTTCAAACAGGTTCTAGGTCAGTCTTTTAAAGGGTCAACTTAATATCTGGATCCTTTAAAAAAATTCATAAAATTCAAGCTTGAAGCCTCTAAAAATCTTCAATCCCCATTTGAGGCGCATGAAAAATCTTTAAAAATATATCTTTAAAGACTTTTCAAAATCGTCAAAAAAATCCTGTTTGTGCCCTCCGAAAAATCCTAAAAAAAACGTTTTTTAAAAATGCATGTCTTTTCCAAATCTTAAAAGACATTATTGAAGCCTTTGAAGTTTTAAGACTTTGAAAAGTTTTAATAAATCCACGTTTGAGGTCTCTGAAAAATCTTTGATAAATCCACGTTTGAGGTCTCTGAAAAATCTTTGATAAATCCACGTTTGAGGTCTCTGAAAAATCTTTGATAAATCCACGTTTGAGGTCTCTGAAAAATCTTTGATAAATCCACGTTTGAGGTCTCTGAAAAATCTTTGATAAATCCACGTTTGAGGTCTCTGAAAAATCTTTGATAAATCCACGTTTGAGGTCTCTGAAAAATCTTTGATAAATCCACGTTTGAGGTCTCTGAAAAATCTTTGATAAATCCACGTTTGAGGTCTCTGAAAAATCTTTGATAAATCCACGTTTGAGGTCTCTGAAAAATCTTTGATAAATCCACGTTTGAGGTCTCTGAAAAATCTTTAAAAAATCCACGTTTGAGGACTTTAAAAAAATCTTTAAAAAATCCACGTTTGAGGACTTTGAAAAAATCTTTAAATATTCACATTTAAGGCCTTTGAAAAATCGTTAAAAAGTCCAAGTCTAAGGCCTTTGAAAAAATCTTAAAAAGCCAAATCTAAGGCCTTTGAAAAAATCTTTAAATAAATCTAAAAAAAAAACACTTTTGAGGCCTTTCAAAAAATCTAAAAAAAAACTTTTGAGGCCTTTGAAAAAAAAAATTAAAAATCCAGGCCTTTGAAAAAATCTAAAAAAAAACTTTTGAGGCCTTTGAAAAAAAAAATAAAAATCCACGTTTGAGGCCTTTGAAAAATTCTTTAAAAAATCCACGTTTGAGGCCTTTGAAAAATTCTTTAAAAAATCCACGTTTAAGGTCTTTGAAAAAATCTTTTAAAAATCCACGTTTGAAGCCTTTGAAAATATCTTTACAAAATCCACATTTGAGGTCTTTGAAAAAATCATTCAAAAAAAATCCACATTTGAGGCCTTTGAAAAAATCTTTAAAAAATCCACGTTTAAGGCCTTTTAAAAAATCATTCAAAAAAAATCCACCTTTGAGGCCTTTGAAAAAATCTTTAAAAAATCCACGTCTAAGGCCTTTGAAAAAATCTTTAAAAATCCACCTTTGAGGCCTTTGAAAAAATCTTTAAGAAATCCACGTCTAAGGCCTTTGAAAAAATCTTTAAAAATCCACCATTGAGGCCTTTGAAAAAATCTTTAAAAAAATCCACGTTTGAGGCTCTTGAGAAAATCTTTACAAAATCCACGTTTGAGGTCTTTAAAAAAATCTTTAAAAATCGTAAAGAGGAATTTGAGGCCTTTAAAAAAATTTTTAAAAAATTGTGAAAAGGAATTTGAGGCCTTTGAAAAAATCTTTAAAAAATATTGAAAAGGAATTTGAGGCCTTTTGAAAAAATAATTAAAAAAATCACGTTTGAGGCCTTTTGAAAAAATAATTAAAAAATCTACGTTTAAAGCCTTTTCAAAAGCTTTTCAAAAAATCCACATTTGATGCCTCTGAAAAATCCTTAAAAAATCCACATTTGATACCTCTGATAAGTCTTTAAAAAATCCACATTTGATACCTCTGATAAGTCTTTAAAAAATCCACGTTTGAGGCCTTTGAAAAAATCTTTAAAAAATCTACGTTTGAAGCCTTTGAAAAATCTTTAAAAAATCCGCGTTTGAGGCCTTTGAAAAATCTTTAAAAATCGACATTTAAGGCCTTTGAAAAATTCGTTAAAAAGTCCACGTCTAAGAAATAAAAAACCCGCATTAAAAAGCTTTGAAAAATCTTTAAAAAATCCACGTTTGAGTCCTCGGAAAATATTTCAAAAATTCACATTTGTGACCCCAAAAAAATGGACGTTTAAGGCCTTTGAAAAAATTTAAAAAAAATCCACTTTTGAGGCCTTTGGAAAATATTTAAAAATTTCACCACAACTTCTGTTCAAAATTTTAAAAACTTCATTTTAAAAGCCTTTTCAAAACTTCAAAAGCATTTAAAAATCCACGTTTAAAGCCTTTCTGAAATCTATAAAAATTCCACGCTTAATGTCTGTATAAAATAATTAAAAAATCCACGTTTGGGGACTCTGAAATCCACATTTATTTAAAAAATTTAAAAAAATTTTATTTATTTAAAAAATCCACATTTAAGGTCTTTGAATAAATCTTAAAAAAAAATCCGTATTTGAATCCTTTTCAAAATCTTAAAAAAGTCCACGTTTGAGGGTCGTTGAATAAATCTTTAAAAAGTCCACGTTTGAGGCCGCTGAAAATCCACATTTGAGATCGTTAAATAAATATTTAAAAAAATCCCGGTTTGAATCCTCTTCAAAATCTTAAAAAAGTCCACGTTTGAGGCGTCTGCAAAATCGTTTAAAAATCCACGTTTTAGGGTCTAAAAATCTTTAAAAAATCCTCTTCTGAAAAAGTATTTAAAAACTCCTCAATTGATGCCTTTAAAATCCAAGTTTGCATAACTGGTCCATCATATATTCCATGAATCGTATCACCCCCTTTCCTCATTTCGTTCCAGCATTGCCCGATTCCTGGCACTTTTCGGCACCTTGGACCCCATTACGGCAGACCTAAGAGAAATTGTCAAACGTACTATTGAATATCGCGAAGAACATGGCGTGGTTCGTAAGGATCTCTTACAGCTATTGTTGCAGCTAAGAAATTCCGGTCAAATCAGCGAAGATGATAACGCTGCCACATGGCGTGTTGAAACTGTTGCAGAAAATCTAAAATCTTTGTCCATTGATACAATAACGGGAAATTTACTTCTATTCTATATTGCCGGTTCAGAGACCACCTCGTCGACCATTGCCTACACCCTCTACGAGTTGGCAATGTATCCGGAGATATTGCAGCGTGCTCAAATGGAAGTCCTTGAGTGTTTGGCAAAACATAATCTTAAGCCTTCGGATCATTTGACGTATGATATTTTGCAGGATTTACACTATATGGATTTGTGTATAAACGGTAAAGGGACAAATAAATTTTCACAAGGTATACTTTTTGTTAAATTAGTTTATGTTCTAGAAACTGCTCGCAAATATCCTGGCCTACCCGTTTGGAATCGTGAATGCACCAAAGATTATCATTTAGCTGATAATGACTTTGTCATTAAGAAGGGTACCGCCATAATTATACCTATAATGGGTATTGGTAGAGATGAGAAATACTTCCCCCAGCCCATGGATTATAAGCCTGAACGTTATTCTGAGGATAAGGAGGAAAATAATTTAGTTGCCTTTATGCCATTCGGTGATGGTCCCAGATATTGTATTGGTAAGTCAAATTCTCTGGTACTTTGTATAAGGACCCACAATATAAAAAATATACTGCAATCCTTTGTATTTAACAAAATCTCAATGAGGCTACCAAAATTTTGATTTTCAAAGTCAAAGGTGGTCAGTGTAATTTTCTGGAGTCCCAAATATGTTAACTTTGGTTAACATATAAGCTCTGTTCCAGAACCTGCAAGAATCTACTAGTTTTGCATTTTTTTTTTTTTTCAATTGAAAAATAGAAAATTCGGTTATTTTGGTGACATTGTTTACATTCCCAATATATTTTTTTAAATTATTTATTTTTATTTTTTTTTTTTGTTCCTCTCTTTTCAGCTAAGCGAATGGGCGTAATAAATGTCAAAGCTGCCCTGGTAAAAATTTTGGCAAATTTCAATATTGAAATACAGCCACGCAAGGAGGTGGAGTTTAAATTTCACTCAACACCCGTTTTAATGCCTAAGGAAAGCTTGAAAATTACACTAATAAAACGATGTTGAAAAATTGTTCTGAAAAAACTGAATTGAAAGGAAAATTCAAGCATAAAATTAAAAAAAGTGCACAGTTTTAGTAAACAATAAAAAATGCGATATTTAAAAAAATAAAGATTCAGACTGTTCTGCTTTCATATCAAAAAAATTTCCTATTTGAAGTTCGGAATCGGTACTACAGCCTATGACAAAAATATATGTCCTCGTCTTCGTATAGTCCCCATACAACGGTTTTCATTAAATGGTATTTTTCGACGGATTTTTTTTTTTTAAATTTCAAGATCCTTCAAAATGGTGGAGGACATTAAAAGTTAGGACCGGCAGAACTTAACTGCTTTTTTATTTGTTACGATTGTTTTCGTATGACATGATAAGAATATTTTGAGGACTTTTTAAAAAATTTAAAATTTTGAGAAAAATTTCAGAAGGACAATTGGAGCTATACAAGGTGAGATAAAAAAACTGCAACAAAGTCAAATGCCTTAATTTTTACATTTTTTTTTAATTTTATTGGACGAAAGCAAAAAATTTCGGAAATAGCATCAGATTTTAGAATAAGTTTAGATTTGTTCGAATTGGTCACCTTTGTCACGAATTATGGCCTTCAAACGGCCAATGAAACCGTCACACGCTGCCCGAATGTTGCTCTGCGGTATTTTTGGCCCATTCCCGGCGAATCGCTTGCTTGAGGTGATCGACACTTTGGAAATTTTTTAGTGAATCCTTTCTTTCCAAAATACTTCAGACACTATAGTCCAACGGATTGGTATCCGTAGATTTTTGGTGGCCATTGTGCGCTGGAAATGAAGCGAGGAACCTAATTTTGAAACCATTCATGGGTGGCGCGTGCTAAGTGCGATGGTTCTGAATCCTCTTGAAATGTCTAAGCTCTGCGGCCAAAATGCTTGCGTGCCCAAGGCTTTAGTACACCCTCCAGAATATTTTCGCGATAATATTCGGCATTTATTCTGATGCCACTGTTGATTAATACGAGCGGAGAGCGACCTTCGGCTGTTATGGCAGCCCACAACATCACCATGGCCATGGCCGGCGCTTGAGTTCTGGTGGCCAACCGAAGGTGCAAATTTTCAGCTGACCTCTTTGGCAAGCGCCGATCACACGATCATTTTGTTTGTTTAATTTCATCGGAGAAACCCAAATTCGGCAGTTCACCACTTTCGGCCAAGCGAAGCAACTCTTTTGCTCTTTTGAATCTATTTTCTTTCTCTTGCGGTGTAAATTCTTGCTCTTTGCACCTTATGGAATTTCAAGGGCTTTACCCCGAGCTCATTTTTCACTATTTGCCGAATGGAATATTGCGATATGTTCAGCTCACGAGCCATTTTTCGGCCACTGCGACGCGGGTTTCGATCAAGCAATTTCTTTACTTCTCGAACCATTTCTGCCGATGTTGCTGTTTTCTTCCGTCCACTTCCTTGACGTCGGGCTACGCTACCAGTATCACGGTAACGAGCGATGGTACGAGACACAAAAGATGTGGTCACATTTAAATGCTGGAGCGCTCTAACGATAGCCACTTGCGGTTTTTTCAGCCAAACATAAAGAAATCATACTATCACGCTTGAATTCCATCAGGAATAACTATTTTTCTGGAAAATTCTCACCAAAATGCTTTTGTACGCTTGTAAACAATATAATGAGCTATCAATGGAATAATTTTAACAGCTGTCGGACAAGTGGCTTAGAAATGACAGCAGTCTGAAGTTGTTTGCGGTTTTTTCATCTCACCCTGTATTAGCTTTGTCATTCCGTTTGTAACTCCTCGAAATATTCATGATAGACCCTACAAAGTTTGTTTATTCTGGATCAGCATAATATTCTTAGACGATTTAGCGAGGTCCGTCTATCTGTGTGTCCGTCCGCCTGTCTGTCTTTATCACGCTATCTTTCGAAAGAATTGAGATAGAGGGCTAAACTTTGGCATACATGCATATTTTCTTAGTAGGCAGGTTTAGTTCGTAAATGGGCTATGTCGGTCCATGTTTTCATATAGCCCCCATATAACGGTATTTCCGGATATTCGACATTTTCATGATTTTAGCGATATCTTCCAGCCGAATTGTTTCAAATTTCCTATTTGAAGTTTGTAATCGCTATTACAGCCTATGACGATACCTCCCAATATTCGATATTTTGATGATTTCAGATATTCACCGGAATTGTTACAAATTTCGTATTTATAGTTCGTAATGGGTAATACAGCTTATAACAAAAAATTTCGTATTCAGGTTCAGGTTCTCATATAGCCCCCATGTAACGGTACCGCCAAATATTCAATATTTTTATGATTTTAACGACATTATTCGCTGGAATTGTTTAAAATTTCGTATTTAAAGTTCGTAGTGGGTGCTATAGCCTATTACAAAAAAATTCGTATGCAGGTCCACGTCTTCGTATAGTCCCCATATAACGGTTTTAATTTAAGTGGTAATTTTCGGTGATTTTTTTTTTTTTTTTTTTTTGAAAATGTTTCCTTCCAAATAGTGGAGGGTATTAAAAGTTCGGCCCGACCGAGTTTTGCTGCTTTTTCACCTGTTTTTTATATTTTGTCCGGTTTTATGGTTTTCACTGAAAGCTCTGCGGCCATCCTTAAATAAAAATTATTGAATTTGTTGTTACATTTATTTTATTTCGCATGTTAATCGACAATAATCCTCTCGTATATCTTCCTTTCAACTTATTCCAATTCTCTGGTTTCCACCAAATCTTTTGGACTTTTAAATAAAAACATTTCAATAAACTCATCGTATAGCTTATCCTTTTCGGTCAAATTTTTCTCATTCGAAATTTCATCGAGCAACTCCAACATTTCCTCCTGCCGTTCGACAACATCTTCCGACAGATTATCCCAGAGCCGCTGCGATGCCCGCTGGAATTCTTGCATAAATCTCAAATAAATACTATCAAATTGAGTTGTATTCCTGCCGTTGTAGTAGAATTCCGGCGAAATGACTTCAAATTGGAATTTCTTGCTGTCGGGAGCTAAACGCTGGCGTAATTGTTCCAATTTCCAATTGTTGATGCGAAAGTGTCGAAGTAGCTTGCGTTTGTCGCTGTAACTCGTGTTCGAGGCTGTGGTGTTGGCCAACACATGTTCCACCATTTCCACATAATTGGCCATAAGTGGTTGCATTGCCCGTTTCAGTTCAGGTGTCATAGCCCCATTCGCCAAATGCTGATAGATGGTAATGGTTGCTCGCAGAGCTTCATCTTCGGTGGACATGACCAAATGTTCAACATCGTTTATGAATTCCCTAAAATGCACATCTTCTGCAGCAGCAGCGCATGGTGTTACGAAAACCTATAAAACCATATAAAGGTAGGAGGAAAAAGAGAACAACACCATCGCACCGATTTGGTTAGAAGTTATTTTGTTTTTCTTGTTGCACACTTACTTGCCACAGCCACAGCCACATCAGAATAAGCCATTTATGTTGCAGCTTCACTTTCCACATGGCACGAGCATCAGCATCACTTGGCATTGTTTGTCCGCTGCAAAAACAAAAAAGTTCTTTGCCAACTTTGTTGACTCTGTGACTCTCGTGTTTTGTGTCGTTGATGTTGTGGTTGTTACTCCGGATGTTCTTTGTCCAAACGAGTCGGATTCTATTTTGTTCTTTGGCCTTCCTTACAAGACAGTGTTTTGTTCTAAGTTCCACCGATGTTGAATGGCAACTAAATGCATGTTTGCCATTTGCACAGCATTTGTGTTGGCCATCCTATCCTGTCAGCTGCAATTTGTTGCAGGTTAAGCGAAAATTACTTCAGTCAACAACTAAGAACAACAACAGCTACATTGCTTGGTGTTGTTGTTGAATGGAGAAAAAAAACAAAAACAAAAAAGCAAACCTTTCCATCAGGTTCTTGCAAAAGTTCGCTTCAAAGTAAATTTTTGCTCCTGAACGCAGATGGGTATAAATGTCGGAAATTTCGTCTTGCCATGGCTAAGTAAAAATTGTGACACCTCACTTCGTGGGTTTGAGGGAAAAGGAATGTTCTTACCCTTATCCATGTGTTTGCAGAGAGGATATACCTTTTGATACGGTCAAAACGTGCCTCATCGAAATAATGGTTTTAGAACCTCTTTGGGCGAAATCAGTTTCAGAGCATTTAGAGTCGATCTAGCGGTGTCCGTCCCTCTATCTTGCTAATGTTTCCAAAACTTTCGAAGAAGTATTTGATTACGTAAAATGTTGGCATATTCTAATAGTATTCAAATTTAAATAGAGTTCGAAGATCACCAAATGGTGCTCTCCTTCCAGTACCTTCTCCTTAAATATCAAATTTTTAATTGAAAATAATTTTCCTCAGAGAATAAAAAAGGGCCATATGATTTAATTTAAACTTTGCAAATCCTAATATTTTATAAGTGTCAGGGGCGATTATGGACAATACTGGTCCATTCCGGCGCCACAAAGGGCTAAAATTTTGAATAGTCATAGCTCTTATAAAATGTGAAATAAGAATCTGATTGGCTTGGCACATCCCAATATTTCTACCAAATCTGGTTATTGTAAGATGATGGTCTAGAAAGGGTCACTCCTTATGGTACCCCCCATCAGTTTTATTTTTCCCACAAATGGACCAAATTTCGTTTAGATATCATTCTCAAAAAATTCGGAATAATCCACCGTAATTTCTTTCAGCTTCGCACATTGCTATATTTTTAACATCTTCAGATCCAGTGTGAATATAGGATCATTCCCTCTGGAACCTTTCACACAAAGGTCAATATTTTGAATATATTTGGTTAAAATAAAACCAGGAATTTGCTTCAAAATTCGGAATTTACAATATCCGACAACATTAGATTTAGGGTAAGGATGGGGTGTATAGGTCCAAACTTTATAGTGCATCCCAAAAAAAAAAAAAAATAAATGGTCAAATGCTATTCTATACTATACTACATTATACTATACTATACTATACTATACTATACTATACTATACTATACTATACTATACTATACTATACTATACTATACTATACTATACTATACTATACTATACTATACTATACTATACTATACTATACTATACTATACTATACTATACTATACTATACTATACTATACTATACCATACTATACTATACTACACTCGTACAAATATAGGACATTTCCAAACCACTGCCTAATTTCAAACACAGATTCCATCAGTAATCTAAAAATCAAATTCCAGAATTTCATCTTTATTCCTCCACCCAAAACCTGATATACAGGGTGAGATAAAAAAACTGCAAAAAAGTCAAACGCCATAATTTTACATTCATTTTAAATTTTATTGAATGAAAGCAAAAATGTCGGAAATAGCATCAAATGTTAGAATAAGTTTAGATTTGTTCTAATTGGTCACCTTTGACACGAATTATGGCCTTCACACGGCCAATGAAACCATCACACGCTGCCCGAATGTTGCTCTGCGGTTTTTTGGTCCATTCCCAGCGAAGCGCTTGCTTAAGGTGATTGACACTTTGGTATTAAATGCCAACCTTGCTTTCCAAAATACTCCAGAAACAATAATCCAACGGGTTGGTATCCGGACATTTTGGTGGCCATTGTGCGGAAATGGAAATGAAGCGAGGAACCTCAACTTGTAACTATTCTTGGGTGAGGCGTGATGAGTGCGATTGTCCTGAGTCCTGTTGGAACGTCCAAGGTCTGCAGACAAAATGTTTGCGTGTCCTAGGCTTTAATACACCCTCCATAATATTTTCGCGATAATATTCGGCATTTATACTGATCAATACGAGCGACCATCGGTTGATATGGCGGCCCACACCATCATCATGACCGGCGCTTGAGTTCTGGTGGCCAAACGAAGGTGCAAATTTTCAGCTGACCTCGTTGGCAAACGCCGATCACACGATCATTTTGTTTGCTTATAAACTGCTGGACAATGAATGTTTTCTTATCGGAAATGGAGAAAACCCAAATTCGACAGTTCACCACTTTCGGCCAAGCGTAGCAACTACTTAGCTCTTTTGAGTCTATTTTCTTTCTATGGCGGTGTAAGTTCTTGCACTTTTTGGAATTTCAATGGCTTTATCCCGAGCTTATTTTTCAATATTTGCCGAATGAAATATTGTGATATGTTCAGCTCAAGAGCCATTTTTCGGGCACTGGGACGCGGGTTTCGATCAAGTCGCTTCTTTACTTTTCGAACCATTTCTGCTGATGTTGCTGTTTTCTTCCGTCTACTTCCTTGACGTCGGGCTACGCTACCAGTATTACGCTACCAGTAACGAGCGATGGTACGAGACACAAAATATTTATTCACATTTAAATGCTGACGATAGCCACTTGTGGTTTTCCAGCCAAATATAAAGAAATCACATTATCTCGCTTGAAGTCCATCACGAATAACTTTTTTTCTGAAAAATTCTCACCAAAATGGTTTTGTACGCTTGTAAACGATATAATGAGCTGTCACTAGAATAATTTGAACAGCTGTCGGAGGAGTGGTTTAGAAATGACAGCAGTCTGAATGTAGTTGCAGTTTTTTCATCTCACCTTGTATTACTATTTACCGTACTATACAATTATAGCACACATGTCCGAAACAACCTCCATATGTACACGTGACACATGAACAATGACCCTAATACCAAATTTCAGATTTCAAGCACTAACTGTTCACCCAACATCAAATTGTACCGAATATAGTACTATTTAGTACTTTTCGTGCACTTGTAGTACGCATTTCCAAAACCTACCAAAAAAAGCTTCATCCGTTTACCCTAAACCGAACTGTTCCAAATTTAACGCCACTTAGTACAGATCGCACATTAAGTACACATTTCCAAAACCAACTTCATATACCAAACAAACTCCCCAAATTTGGTTCTCATACCAAAATGTTGTACAATGTTAAAAGTTTAGTATCATTTCGGAAATTTTCTTAGCCGTAATATTCGAATTTCCAAAAAAAAAAAGAAAAACGTTTAATTCATCTAACCTGCCGTCCATCAGTAACTCTCATTCTAAATTTCAGAATTAAAGCTTCAATTTTTAATAAATTGTAGTACTTTTCGTACTCTTTTAGTACGAATTTCCAGGCTTATTACAAGCCTACGCACTGCGACTGGTCCTCGTGCAAAATTTTAAGGTTCTAGCGTCAGTCGTTTCGCGTCGCCGTTGATTCTCTGTCAGTCAGTCAGTGCACTTTTATATATTTAGTTAATGCCTAAGACCGCTTTCCTGTGGATCGAACATGTAATACAGAAAGGTATGGGTAAGTACACATTTAAATAATTAAATCGAAGTTAAATTTTGTCGCACCAATATTCTGCATTTTTTTCCTTATCGATGTCGAGGGGTTGAACATTTTATGTGAAGGTTCAAATGTTTCGGAGTGACGCCCAATTTGGCTAAAAGTTTATATTGAGGCTACTCTGAGGGTAGAGAAATATCTTACAATTACCTCCACTTAAAATTTCTCAAGCTCCAGATAATATTTGTTGGAGATGCACTTAGAAGTCGACAAAAAGTTTAGACGTCTATTTATACCCTACACCACAAGGTGGTCAGGGTATTATGTCTTTGTGCATTTGTTTGTAACAGGAAAAAGGAAAAGAGATAGACCCATAGTTCCTTTTGATGATCTGCATAGAATCACTTTCTGAGTGGATTTATGCATGTCAGTCCGTCCATCCGTCCGTCTGTCCATGTATTTTTGTAAACAAAGTACAGTTCGCATTTATTGCCCTATCCAGATGAAGTTTTGCACTAATCATTTGTTTGGCCCAAGGACGAAACCTATTAAAATTGGAGATAATCGGTCAAAATTTAGATATAGCTCCCATATATATCTTCGTCCGATTTGCCTTTTATTGTGTACCAAACGTGTAATATCAGCCCGAATAGTATGGAAGTCTGCACGTACGATCAGAATGGACCTGAAAATAAGTATGCCAAATTTGATCGAAATCGGTTCAGATATAGCTATAGCTCCCATATATATTGTTCATCCGATTCGTTATTTTTGTCCTCCGCAGTCGTAATATGCACTCTGTAACAACATTATTTGGGGAAATATAACAAATACAGCTCAGAAATACATTTGCTAAATTTTATCGAGAATGGTTCAGATTTGGATATAGCTCCCATATATAACTTCGTTTCGATTTACCTTTTATTCTATTCATTTTTATGTACCCTTCTTCACCTACTTTGAACAATTGAGTCCTATCTTCAATTGTAGTATTGACTCCCATCGCTCTAGTACCAAAAACAATAAAAACCGACTCTTTTGAACTTTTTCCAACCACATTCGCACAATTAAGACCGTATTTGTGTCACTTGTAAACAAAAGTTTAACACTCGTATTGTTATCATTATTTACTACAAGGATTTATTTATATCCTTTCAATAAATGTTGATGAAGGCAATACGTTCTGCTTTTCTTTTTTTGCTTTGCAGTTTTTGCTACTGTTTTGCTTGAATTGAACCGAAATCATCCAATTTCTCATTCATACTTCCTTGTTGGATTCAGCTCTTTGACTGACATAACCCAATTTTCCTGCCACATCCTTTGCTATATTGTGGGTAACATGTCCACAAGTAAGTGAGGCGAACAGCAGCAGCAACAAAAAAACTTCAATCAAGGATATTTTTCCTTCCATCTGTTGGTGGCGGGGTAGCAATGCTAGAATGTAATTCGTATGGGTCCTTTTTTTATTTTGAATTTATTGGGACAAAGTAATGTTGAAGTTGGTCGGTCGTATGTTACAACCATTATCACCCATCCCCACCGTCACCTTCACCACCCTCCATGGATGTTCCATTGTTGTCCGGGTGTCATGTCAATGTGTTATCAAGTCATCGAACCGAAAGCTCACAAAACAAATGGTTGAGAGTAAGAATCCTTGTTCGCTTCGTTAGTGGGACATTGTGCATGGTTATGGACATGGACATTGTTGTCGGTGTTGTTGTTGGTGTTCCTGTTACTTTGATTTTATTACAACAATGTACGTATTGCGAAGGACGGCATACATACGATATTTCGTATAGGTTTTTATGGTTGTAGTACTTGAAAGGTATTGACAGCTTAGTCTTGTTGATTATATGTGAATGATATTTTTTGAGCATAAATAAAAGTAATGAGAGGCGGGAGGGGGGATTTTTTGACAGAGGACATAATAAAATTATAAATAACAAAAAAATGTTTCCTTAGATACAAGACTTTCTACAGACAAAAGTCCTTCTGAAAGTCTTCTATATTTTAAGGACTTCTTAATTTTTTTTTAACTCCTATAAATTTTTTTATATATATGGAAACTCCTTTAGAGATCATCTATAAAAAATACAGGGTGAGATAAAAATACTGCAACAAGGTCAAATGCCATAATTTTGATATTTTTTTTTGTTTTATTGAATGAAAGCCAAAATGTCGGAAATAGCATCAAATTTTAGAATAAGTTTAGATTTGTTCGAATTGGTCACCTTTGGCACGAATTATGGCCTTCAAACGACCAATGAAACCGTCACACGCTGCCGTATGTTGCTCTGCGGTATTTTGGCCAATTCCCGGCGAAGAGCTTGCTTGAGGTGATCGACACTTTGGTATTTTTTAGTGCCAACCTTGCTTTCCAAAATACTACAGACACATCGGATTGGTAACCGGAGATTTTGGTGGTCATTGTGCGCTGGAAATGAAGCGAGGAACCTCATTATTTAACCATTCTTGGGTGGCGCGTGCTGAGTGCGATAGTGCTGAGTCCCGTTGGAACGTTCAAGGTCTGCGGCCAAAATGTTTGCGTGCCCAAGGCTTTAATACACCCTCAAGAATATTTTCCCGACAATATTCGGCATTTATTCTGATGCCATGGTCGATTAATATGTCTTTTTGAGACCTTAAATGTCATCTATCCATAGAATACACTTACATGTGTTCTGCAAATATAAGAAACCTTCTTCTTCTTCTTCGGAGAGAAGTTACGTTTGCACATTAATTGGATAGAACAAATTTTGGTCAACTACGGCTGCAGGTCTTCTATTGAGAGAAGTCTTTTTTGTGTACGAAAACAACAAGAACAAGAGTAGGCACACTACCACTTGCTTCGTTGGAAGAGATTCTCGACGATGCAGCCTTGGTTTGAAAAAATACACATATTTACAAATGTATCAGAGGTACGAATCAGCTCGATTTTGAGTGAATACTATTTCCACTCGAAAACGAACCAAGCATACTCGCTCTTATTCGAGTGGCATAGAAAAAATAGGGTGTTCTCTTTTCAGCCGCTGGGATACTTCTCCGAATTCGAGAAAAGAATGATCGGGACTTGGTTATATGTCATTTGATAGGCTCGAATCAACTGTTTGGACAGCTTGTTTTTTTTTAATCAAATTCGAAAAAAGGCACATCGTAATTTATACATAAAAGAGTAGTGAAATTACTGCCTTCTCGAGGGTCTGTCTTTGTGCGAAGGCATATTGACAAGGATGGATTTTTACAAATTCGTACTAAAAGGGTACAAAAAGTAACAAAATGTACTTAAAATGTAATACTTTGCATTGCAAAGAGAGTCACTGATCGAGTGCAGGATAGTTTAAAATGGTACGAAAAAGTAAAAAATGGTACTAAATTTCTAATATGATACCATTTAGTACCATTTGGTATGAGAATTGGTATTGGAAATGTATACCAAGTATGCGAACTGTACTAAATAGTACTATATTTGGAAAAGTTTGGTTTAGGGTAAACGGATGAAGCTGCAATTTTGAAGGTTAGAGGTAGTCTTGTGGTAAAGAGGATCTTTGAAAATGCGTACTAAAAGTGCGCGAAAATTACTAATTAGTGCTACACTACAGATAGTGTTTGAAATTTGGTATTAGGATCGTTTTTCATGTGTAGCCTGTACGAAAATTACTGAATGGCCCTATATTTCGTATTGGGTAAAGGGATGGAAATAAAATTGAAATTTGATTTACAGATTACTGATGGTATCTGTGTTTGAGATTTGGCGGTGGTTCGGAAATGGGTTCTATATTTGTACTAAAAGTAAAATATGGTACGGTGAAGAGTTGAAGCTGGGTCCAAAAATTTGATATTGAGGTAACTGTCGGTACATGGGATTGAGATATGGAGGTTTTTTTTGGAAATGTGTGCTATAATTTTACGAGAAGTGTTAAATTGTACTAAATTTGGTATTAGTATTGGGTATAGTACTCAATAGTAGGAAATTTGGCTTTGGGCGAGGGGATAGAGCTGGAACGCCGAAATCTGATATTGAGGTCTCTGTTGGTATCTGGAATTGAGGTATGGAGGTTGTTTTTGGAAATGTGTACTATAATCGTACGAAAAGTACTAAATATGATTAAATTTGGTATATGGTGAAAATTGGAAATGCTAAAATTTGATATAGTTGCTGTTTCTGGTTGTGGTTAAGATAAGAAGGTGGTTTTGTACATGCGTACCATAATTGTTCGAAAAGTACTTAATGGTACGAAAATTGGTTTTTGGTGATGGAATAGAGCTGGAACCCTGAAATTTAATATTAATGTCACTGTTGGTGCCTGTGGTTGAGGGAAAGGAGCTGGTTTTGGATATGTGTACTATAATTGTACTGTAATGTACACAATTTATTAATTGGGAATATTAAAAAGCTAAATTATTTAATGGGGGAAATTACAGAGTTAATATTTGGCATTTAGATCACTGTAAATATTCTCCTATTATTCTTTCCAAAAAAATAAATTTGGTACGAAGTGTGAAGTTTTGAACAAAAAAAAATTGTATCAATCTATTCTATACCACCAGAAGATAACTAAGGAATACCTTAAACAAGACTTATGTCCATTGAAGGTTTATGGAAATTATCCATTCTTGCAAATTCTGTAAACTAATATATTTAGCAGAGAGTTTTATGTTAACTATTAAACAACATGATGCGAAGCTATTCACCACTAGATGGCGCTCTTGCATTATTATTACATTCATTCTATATGTTCTTAACAACCCAGGAAACAAAAAGGGCTTAAAGTGATATTTACCTTGTCAAATTTCACTACATAAAAAACTGGTTCCCATCTCTGATTTCTGTATATACTATGGATTTGTAAATATAAATTTTGACAGCGAAATGTTGTGAAATGAATAATTTTGAAAAAAAAATTGAACATATGACTGAATTAATTTACCCTCTGATGTTATATCTCCCATTCAAAGTGGTATTTCAAAAATTTATATAGCCTTTGTTACTTTCATGCTATGCTGTAGTATATTTGGAAAATATTAGGCAAATCTGTTCAGCAGTTTTTGAGTAAATAAATTACAAACAGACATTCAAACGTACAAACATTTCCCTTTTTTATAGATATTGATAATTATTCAAAATGTTAACCCTTTGTGGGGGAGGTACTTGATGGAGTGGACCGATATTAACAATTTTCGTACCTAACCTAGCACTAATGAAAATATTGGGATTTGCAACAGTTGAGAAAAATGTTAATGATCCTTTCTTATTCTATGAGATAAATTATTTTCTATGCAATTATTGACCTTTTGTGGGGGAGGTACCAGAAGGAGAGGACCGATATTGCCCATCTCCTAACTCGATCTAAGTTTGATAATAATATTATGATGAACCAAGTTTGGACCAGGTCGGATAACCGCTTCGAGAGTTATCGTGAGCATCTGCCAGACAGACAGACGGATGGACATCGCTACTATCGACTCCAAATGGCGTCAAACGGATTTGGTCCAAAGAGACCTAAGGTCTAAGCCAGTTATTTCGATGAGCCACGTTTTGACCGTATCAAGTGATATATGTATACCCTCTCTAGCCATATGATTGAGGGTATAAAATCCTCTGCCAAATTCAATCGATTCAGACTAAGATCTTGCGCTAATATGTTAGTTCCATCCGTTTTTAAATATTATTTGCTCAGAAGCCATACTGGATCATATATTTTTTATGAGAGTTCTGCTAAATATCCATGGTGGTATAGGGTTAAATGTAGTCAGCCCAGTCCGACTGTTGATCTTTCCTACCTGGTCCAAGTTGAAAGATCTACACTTAAGTCGTTTATATTAGATTACTTAATTATCAGATTTTCGTAGCCAGAAAATAAGAACTAATTTCGTGCGATATATCCTTGTTAACCCGATTTTTAATGAGTATATTTGCTGGGTAAAACGGTTATATCTTCATACCCAACATATCCTACCCTATTTCTTACTCAACATCCACCTCCTTACATTCCCAACGGCTGTTAACGTCATTTCACCACTCCCGTGTTGCCATATTTCAATTACATAAATAACCCAGGGTCTTGTCTTTGCTATACATTCAGCTTTTATTTTTGTTTTCACTTTTCGCCAATAGATGGCATCGGTCGGTGAGTAACTGTAAATTAGCAGAAATATTTTTATTATCTTACAAAATCATGTTAACCTAACAGAGATATCAAAATACAAACTAAACTTAGAATTCTACTGCCTAATGATAACGGTGGGGATGAACTCGATGATTGTGATGCGGTTGATGACGGTTGAGACGATGATGATCGAAATGCTCATCGGAACTTATTTCGGTTTCCTCACAATGTTTGGAGTGTTTGCGTGAGTGACTGTGTGAACGTAGGCGTCCATGAGTGTGAGTGTGATGGCTGCTGCTGAGATGGGGTGGTTCCAATGATGTTGTTGTCGGGTGTGCTGGTGCTAGTCCTCCACTATCATAACGTGGTGGACGACAATGACTTGAGGGCGGCACCGGATCATCGAATCGGGGACAGGGGTGATCCCCGATGGGGGAGGCTGTTTCATAGCGTTTCGAAAGCATAGTGAATTCTTGATGGGCGGAGCACAAGGCCTGCAAGCGCTGTAGCAAATCCGTTTCGGGTAAATCGCGCAAATGCAGCGTGCGGGCCACAGATGTGCGGAAATTTTGTAAATGCGACAGGCGATGATTGGCATCGGTCAGTTGGCTTTGGACATGTTCCAAGTCGTCGCGGAGTGACTTGAAATATAGAAAAATTTAATAAAAATCCATTTAAAGAGGTCTTAACCAAAACTTACATTTATCAAGGTCTCATCCCGACAGCGTCTATTTCGATTCGACTCCTCCATGGATTCCAGACGTTCCTTCAGCGAACTCACTTGAGCCATGAGTCGAGTTTTCTCCTCCTCCAAATCACACAATTGATTGGTGAGATCATCGATTTTTCGAGCCCTCTCCAGAGCAGTGATTTTGTACTCAGCCGCCTCGGCCAGCTGGGCCTTCGCTTCAGCTATCTGGGTGCGAGCATCTGCCAGCTGGGCTGTAAGTTTATCCACAGCTTTGCTGGCCTTTTTGGCACGACACACAGCCTCATCCCGCTCGCCCTGCAAAACACATTTACCCCGAGCCCCATCTTCAATAATAGCCAGCTTACGTTTGAGTAATTCCAAATGTAAATCGCGTCTCTGTACCTGTTCCTTGAGGACACGTACCTTACGTTGCAGATTATAGAGGGTGCTGGTTGTTTCCTTCAGCGGGATATCGTGGCAGGAACGTTCTCGGCGTAATTTGGTTGTGGCATGGACATGGTGATGGTGGTCACAGCAACCCTGGATAAAGAGGGGAGAATGGTAAATGGTTGAAGCAAAACTTAATTCTTGAAAAAATGCCAAACTTCTGAAAATAAAATCGAAATAAATCCTGCTCCGATCTGTTCTCTTTAAGAAGGATCTTGGCTTAATCTGAAAAACTTGGACACCTTACCTTATCAGCACTCCTTATGTGCGGCAAATGATGATGCTGGTGATGATTGTGTCCATGGTCCACCAAATGATGATGATCGGCAGCCAAACGTTCCGCCCTCTCCAACAGACTCTCAGCCATAATATTTGTATCGGTACCCAGGGCTGGTGGTGTGGAACATTCACCAAAATGAAAAGCTTTTGCCAAGCGTTGCAAGAATTCCGACAATCCCAAGTGGTCATTACGCAAGCTATGTATCTCGGCATGACATTTTTCCAAACGCTCTTCAAGTTCACATTTCTGAGCCTCTTCGTTACGCAACCGGCACTGAGTTGTCTCCTGGGTTTCCTTCAATTTGCTGTGTTCGCAGGAGATTTGCTCGCGGAGAGAGTGGATTTGCTACAGGAGAGAAAAAAATATATAAGGGATAAGAGAGGTATCTTTCGGAGTTCTTCTATGATCTTCTATGGTTAGAAGAGCTTCTGTTGATCTTCTATGGCTAGAAGTTCTTCAGTAGAAATTCTATGGCTAGAAGATCTTCAGCAGATCTTCTATGACTAGAAGTGCTCAGGTAGCTCTTCAATGGTTAGGGGAGTTTCAGTAGCTCTTCAATATTTAGAAGAGATTCAGTAGTCCTTTAATGGTTAAAAAGTTTCTTTTATGACCAGACGGGCTTCAGCAGCTTTTCTATGGCTAGAAGAGCTACTTCAGTAGATCTTCTATGGCTAGAAGACCTTCAGCAGATCTTCTATGACTAGAAGACATTCAGTAGCTCTTTTAAAGCTAGAAGACCTTCAGTAGATCTTCTATGGCTTGAAGTGCTCAGGTAGCTCTTCAATGGTTAGGGGAGTTTCAGTAGCTCTTCAATGTTTAGAAGAGGGTCAGTAGTCCTTTAATGATTAAAAGAGTTTCTTCTATGACCAGACGGGCTTCAGCAGCTTTTCTATGGCTAGAAGAGCTACTGTAGAATAGCCTCAGCAGCTCTTATATGGTTGGAAGAGCTCCAGCAACTCTTCTATGGCCAAAACAGCTTCAGCAGTTCTTCTTTAGCTAGAGGAGCCCTAGTAGCTCTTATATGACCGGAAGAGCTTCAGCAGTTCTGAAATGCCCAGAAGAGCTTCAGCAGTTCTGAAATGCCCAGAAGAGCTTCAGCAGTTCTGAAATGCCCAGAAGAGCTTCAGCAGCTCTGCAATGACCAGAAGAGCTTCAGCGGCTCTTCTTTGGCCAGAAGAGCTTCAGCAGCTCTTCTATGGCCAGAAGAGCTTCAGCAGTTCTGAAATGCCCAGAAGAGCTTCAGCAGTTCTGAAATGCCCAGAAGAGCTTCAGCAGCTCTGCAATGACCAGAAGAGCTTCAGCAGCTATTCTATGGCCAGAAAGGTTTCAGCAGCTCTTCTTTGGCCAGAAGAGCTTCAGCAGCTCTTCTATAACCAGAAGTGCTTCAGCAGCTCTTCTATAACCAGAAGAGCTTCAGTGGGTCTTTTCTGGCTAGAAGAGCTTCAGTAGCTCTTCTTTGGCTCAAAGAGCTTCAGTAGCTCTTCTATGGCTTCAGTAGCTATTCTATGGCTAGAAGAGCTTCAGTAGCTCTTATCTGAGTAGAAGAGCTTCAGTAGCTCTTATCTGAGTAGAAGAGCTTCAGTTGCTCTTCTATGGATAGAGGAGCCCTAGTAGCTTTTATATGGCTAGAGGAGCCCTAGTAGCTCCTGTATGACCAGAAGAGCTTTAGCAGCTCTGCAATGACCAGAGGAGCTTCAGTAGCTCTGCAATGACCAGAGGAGCTTCAGCAGCTCTTCTATGATCGGAGAAGCTTCAGCAGCTCTTCTATGACCAGAGGAGCTTCAAAAGGTCTTCTATGATCAGAGAAGCTTCAGCAGCTCTTCTATGACCAGAAGAGCTTCAGCAGCTCTTCTATAACCAGAAGTGCTTCAGCAGCTCTTCTATAACCAGAAGAGCTTCAGTAGCTCTTCTATAACCAGAAGAGCTTCAGCAGCTCTTTTGTGACCCGAAGAGTTGTAGCAGCTCTTCTATAACCTGAAAAGTTTTGGGAGTTCTTCTGTGACCTGATGAACTTTAGCAGCTCGTCTGCTGTAGATTGAAAATCATAAAAAAATCTTCTTAAAGAAGAATTTTTGAATATTTGACAAAATCCTCGTCCTTTTCTCACCGAATGCATGGCCTTATTGTCATTCAAAATTTCCCTCGTCTTATCCTTTATCAATGTCTCACAAGGCTCTGGAATATTCAAAGTATTTGCCAAAGATCGCAAGAACGAAAGACGATCACTTTGAACACGATCCAAATTACTTTGCAGGCGATGGCAACGCGACTCAAAACCTCTCAACTCCTCCTTTAATTTTTCAGCATTAATTTCCGATTCTGTTAGACGATCACGATTCAAATGCAAGTCTCTCTCGTATTGGCGACAACGTGACTCCAATTCATGTTCATGATTGGTGGTACTATCCAGCTGAGCCGTTAAACGTTGTTTTTCAATATTCGATAGCGATTTTAGATTCGACAACTCATTTTCACAGCTGCTCAAAGTGTCACAAGTTGATGCCAGTTTCGCTTTGGTCCTTTGCAGTTCAGTCATCAGCTCCTCTCCACGGGCAATAACGCAATCCGTTGTCAGCGTGGCACTATCGCATGCTTCCATGCCCAAACAAATACTGAGACGTTTCAGAAAATCGCATAGCTGGTTGCGAGCCTGCTCCTTTTGGGCTTCCTCATTGGCCAAATGGGTTTCCAAATGTTGAATTTTGGAAAGTAATTCCTTGCAGCGTTCATCGGCGGATCGTTTTTCACGTTGTATGGTCTGTATTGTGGAATCGCAGCGTTGCTGTACAGATTCTTCTCGATTTTCCGCGGCATGCAGCCGACTTTGTAGTGAAGAAATGAGGGCAGTTTGTCGCGCCGCCTGAGCTCGCAGATTTTCTACCTCCGATTCACGACTGCACAGTGAAGCTTTGGTCTCGGAAAGCTAAAATGTCATAGGGAGAGAATTAGGAAATTATATTTTGGAGAAGAGTATAAACTTACCTCTGATGACAGTCTCTCCTTTTTGTATGACAAGGCTGCTATTTCACTGCGCAGTGTGGTAACCAAGTCAATGTTGTGATGATGATCCGTAGCATTTCCACAGCTGTTGTCAAGCTAAAGAGGAATAGAATATAAGAGATAAAAGAAGAGTAAAAATTTATTTTACAATTTTAAAAAAAGACTAATATTCGCGCACTCTTTTAAGAATACTTTCAAGAAGTGAATACTTAAGAACAAGAGAATTTTTAAAAATACTACGTTTTTGTATATTTTCTAGAAAGAAATTCGTTGATATTGAATTCGTTATTTTTTAATATTTTTGAAAAAATATAAATATTTTTAAAAAATATTTATTCTTGGATTTTTATTCACATTTTCCCTGACATATTCGATTATTTTTTCAAAAATAGATTTGCAGATTTTTAGGTAAAGCATTTATGGATTTATTTAAATATATTTTTGAAGATATTTTATGATATTTTTAGGGATTTTCACGAATAGTGTTTGGCTTGCTTGTTTGGGATACCATAGTATTTTGTTGTTGCAAAATCGTCAGGCAAAATCCCATTATTGTTGTTTTTATAAAAACAACGTTTGTTTATGAGTGGAGAACGATGGTAATGTTTACCAGGGGGTAAGGCAGGGAATACCTAGGTTTCGGAAAGAGCCACCAATCCTCATCAGTTCCCTTGTTTCTTGTCTGGGATAGGTATTCCCTGCCTTACCCCCTGGTAAACATTACCATCGTTCTCCACTCATAAACAAACGTTGTTTTTATAAAAACAACAATAATGGGATTTTGCCTGACGATTTTGCAACAACAAAAAAAAAAAAAAAGATTTTCACGAATTTTTAAAAAATGTGTCTGCGACTGTTTTTTTTTTTTAATAGTTTTTAAAGAACGATTCATAGCTTCTTGAAATAATTTTTGGGGACAGATTCATGGATTTGTATTAGCATATCCATTTCGTGAACACTTATTAATCAATTCGGAGCACAATTTTTATTATTATATTTTCAGAATGAATTTTCTAAAAAAAGTTTTACAAATAAAATTTTTTGTAAAGGAATGTTGAAAGTAGAATGATGTTTTTTTAAGAATTTTAAGAATAATCCTACATATGCCATTTATGAATATTTAATTGATAATTATTAATAATATTTTTTTCTAATATCATATTTTTAAGAACTTTTTTGCGTTTTTTTTTTCAAATTTATTTTAACCATCGATTATTGGCTTTTTGTATCCTCAGCCATATGGCTTCAGAGGGAATATATCAATTGATGCGTCCAAAACGCGTCTCATCGAAATAACGGTTTTAGATCCTATGTCCCTTTAGACCAAATCCGATTCAAGACCAAATCCGATCCCTCCTTCCGCTTGTCTGTCTAGCTGGTAGAAGGTTGTATCTGATATGGCGTAAACTTGGTATTTGGTACAAAAATAAGTCGAGTTCGTAGATGGAGATGGTAGATGATATTTCTACAAATACAAAATTTGCTATTTGATTGGATATATCGTCTCACTCCTTCTGTTACTTCCCCCATAAAGAGGTCAAGAAATTAAAAAAAAACAAGCTGAAGTTCATAAAACCTGAAGTGAGCATCCGATTATTTTCTAACCCAACACGGCCAAATATTTCTATCAACACAATATCAGGTGTGAAGATGGCAGATATCGATTCACTTCTTCTGGTACCTCCACCCACATAGTTTCACAACATTCAATACTCAGCAGTTCTTTTCAAACTTGGTATAACTATATCATTCTCAGAAGATATGTGAATATGATATTTATTATTTTTGGAAAAATTTTACTCAGATGTGTTTTAGGTCTGACTGCAGGACTTTTGGTATTGAAAATGGGCTATATATGTCCACGTTGTGGTTTAGACCCCATATAACTGTACATCCAGATATTCGGCATTTTGATGATTTGTGTTACATTTCTCTCCGGAATTGTTTCAAATTTGGTACTTGGATTTCGTAATAGGGACTATCACTTATGACAGAATCTACAATATTCGTATCGCTCACATATAACTGCAGCTCCCTTTATTCGGTATTTTGACTATTTTTGTCACACTTTTCACCAGAATTATTTCAAATTCGGAATTTAAAGTTCGCAACGGGCACTGCTTCCTACGACAGAAAATTGTCACGCATAAAACGGTACCTTCCAATACCGTACCTTCGTTATTTTGACAATTTTAACCACATTTTTCAGCCTAATTAACTTAAACTTAAGTTCGTAATAGGCACCACCTTCTCTGGCTGATAAATTACCGTAAAGTACCACGTTTTTTATATCCCCATAAAAGCGCAACACCTGATATTTACAATTTTTAAAATTACAGAGGCGTTCTCCAACGGAATCTTTTTAACATTTTGAATGTTCCTTTTCAATGATGAGGGGTATTGAAAGTTCGACCCGACCGAAGTAACGAGCTTTTTACTTTTTTCGGCTTACCTCTAGTTTAGTAAAATATAACAGATTTTTTTTAATTTCTTCCTGAGGTAAGTTTTTGTAACCTGATTTTTTAAAAAATCCTTTAAAAGTTGAAAAAGGTCCCATGTTTGGAGTCCATGAAATATATGCAAGACTATTGTTGACACTACAAATTTTCCAAAATGGCAAAATATGTGTTATTATATTTCTTGGATTGAGAGATAATGGTCTTTGAACACGGACGAGGAAAATCTCAAGCCCCGACCGAAGGAAGCCTGCTTTAAAAAAGAATCAAATTTAGGAAAAACTTTGGTTCGATGTAGAATCGGGTTGTCCGGTCTCGGGTTGGATACAAGAATGATAATAGCAAATTTTGTAGCTAGGTTAGAGTGTAAGCTATAATTTAGTGCGTATTTTTTGGACTACCAAAATGGACCCTATTTTGACTTTTTGGGGGTTTCATAAAATTTCGGATTGTTTTGAATAACCCCTTAATTTGTATACGTCTTGTATATGTATTTTTAGTAGTTTGTTCATATTGGCTTAGTAGATCCGGATCTAATCCGGGTCTCGGACTCGGACTCTTAGGTCAAATATACGGGAAACCGGGTGCGTCCCCCATAAAAAATAATTATCCGTAGGGAAGCACTCGATATAGTCCAAACCTGGCACGTCGCAATATTTTTATCATATTTATTTAGGTCCGATATCAAATGGACAATATTACTCCATTCCTTCGGAACGTGCTCCATAGAGGGTGAACAATTTTAATAATCGTTGCTGAAGTCAAAATATATATAAATAATCGATCATTGGCTGAGGGTATACATCTGTCTGCAAAACCGACTGATACTTTAAACATGTTTAAATACAACTCATTTATTAAATTTTTTCGGAACAATTTTTTGTGTATTTTTGTTTTTAAATCAACACATTTATGTTCATGGATTTCTAAGAATATTTTCAGGGACGAACAAACATATATTCGTAAGAATAATTTGTTAAAGAACAAACAGAGCATTTTTGCAGATTTTATTTTTAAGAATATTTTTTTTTAGGAAATAATTGTCGATTTAATGAATGTTTTTCAGGAAGTAATCTTTAACATTTTTAGGAAAAGTTTTCGGAAATTTAAAGGTCCTAGAGGAAGATTATTTTCTCATAATTCCCTAATAATGAATGAAAAACATGAAAATTGAAACACAGGGTCTGACCTAAATAGCCTTTAGCTGAAAAACGCCAAAATTGCAATCATTTTCACGAACAATTTTTGGGTTCCTTTAGAATATTTGGAATATTCTGGAAATATTCTTGAATTTTTTTTTTTTGGAATTTTTTTTCAATAACTCTAGTTAGTTTTATGATAAATTTTTCTAAAGGATTTAGCTGAAAAATTCCAAAATTACGAACATTTTCATGAACAATTTTTGGGTTCCTTTAGAATATTTTTTCCGGAAATTTTTTTGAATATTATTTTTTTTTCGGAATTTTATTTTTTTTTTTTCAAAAACTCTTGTTAGTTTTATGATAAATTTTTCTAAAGGGTTTAGCTGAAAAATTCCAAAATTACGAACATTTTCACGAACAATTTTTGGGTTCCTTTAGAATATTTTTTCTGGAAATATTCTTGAATTTTAATTTTTTGGAATTTTTTTTCAATAACTCTCGTTAGTTTTATGATAAATTTTTCTAAAGGCTTTAGCTGAAAAACGCCAAAATTGCAAACATTTTCACGAACAATTTTTGGATTCCTTTAGAATATTTTTTCTGGAAATATTCTTGAATTTTAATTTTTGTCGGAATTTTTTTTCAATAACTCTCGTTAGTTTTATGGTAAATTTTTCTAAAGGATTTAGCTGAAAAATTCCAAAATTACCAACATTTTAATGAACAATTTTTGGGTTTCTTTAGAATATATTTTCTGGAAATATTCTTGAATTTTAATTTTTTTGGAATTTTATTTTTTTTTTTTTTCAAAAACTCTCGTTATAATAAATTTTACTAAAGGCTTCAGCTGAAAAATTCCAAAATTACGAACATTTTCATGAACAATTTTTAGTTAATACATTTTGAGAATATTTTTTTTCAAAAAAATAACCACTCTGTTTTACGGCACTTTTTTGGAAATAATGAATATTTTCTAAAAAATGTTTTTTTTTTTCGGTTAAGTTCCTTTATTTTATTAGCAATATTTTTAGGGAAAAAATAACAAAATTTGCTTTTTTCTGGGAAAAATATATGATTTTTTTTTTTTAAGATTATCATTTCGGGAAATATTCAGAGATATTTTTTAATAGCATCTTGACGAGATAGTAATTGTCACAATGTATTTCCACTTGTTTTTTTTTTGTGTACAAACTTTACCAAATGATGGTGATGATGATGCGGTGATAATCCACTGATATCCACATGATGATGATGCAGATGATGATTGTGGTCGTTATCCAAAGGCATTTTGAAGAGATTTTTTATTCAGTCACTTTGTTAACCAAACCGCCCGCAAAACGATTTTCCGTTTCAATTCCAGCGAAATTACGAAAGCGAAATTTAATTATCGTCCAAGGGGTTTGCCTAATCCTTTGATGGTCATAAACGAAATTACACCGAAGAGGCCGAGGCTTGGCACAAATAACTACAAATTAAATCAGACACTAAGCGAACGACTACGACTGCGACCAGCCATCGATGATAGTTTGTTGGGAACTATGGTAGTGTGGAAAATTGCATAGAGTTATGGAAATATCCTGCAAAGGCCTTCTCAGCAACGAAACAAAAATCGGTTGCCAAAGGCATAAAAATCACATAAAATTAACTTTAGGAATTTACAACAACATATCAAGCACACAATTATGTTGTTGTTGTCGTTGTTGGCAATGTGAATCCTTGTTTTCCATGTTATAGTGTTGTTGCCTTTGTTATGTGTAAAGTTATGTTGTGTTGGTTCCGTTTCCTTGAATGACAGACAATCGTAAGTCAGTGAAAAAATCACCTCTAGTTTGGAGTAATTTTTCCATTCGTTGGCAAAATATTTAACCAGAAATGAGTAGTGGTGGGGTGGTGCCCTGTCTAAAAATTAAGCTCAATGGCATCGCTTCGTTTTTTGTTGGTTTTTTGTCTGTTTTGTTTATTACTTCAACAATTATTTGGGTCATTCACTCGATAGCAACGCCAAGGAGGAGGCAAAAATCAACAACTGGTGAAAATAGCGCCAGTGTAAAAAAAGGATACAACAATGAAGAATGGCGGAACATGCAAAGCAAAGCCAAGTTTGTTTTTTCTTTCCACTGAAATTTGATAAATGTACAAACAATTGCCAGAGCATAAATAAAGTTATGTTGATTGTGCCGGGATAAGAGTTAGAGAATTTCTGGTTAAACGGTGAAGTATTTAGTTTGTGGTTAGGGAACTCAGACGTTCTGCTTTGGATCGCCATAATGGATGAATATTAATGCAATTTTTGGTAACAATATTTCATGTATACGAAATGGAGCATAATTGGGGTGCTCATTTAGAGTTCATAAAGTACAAATAAACAAAGGATTTAGTTCGACTGGGTCGAACTTTTGGTACCCTTACAAAAACCAATTTGAAAATGGTAACACTGACATTTTTACGCGAACGAGTTCCCCTTACTTATATTGGGATTTTACGAGGAGTGGACCTACATTTATGAAGATATGGCAAATTAAAGGTCTTATCCTGGTAAATTCTGGTTAAGACCTGTAAAAACAAGTTAGAACATATCTGTAGGTTTGTCGACAGATGTTTATCTTCAAGATATGCCGGTATTAATAAAACATTAAAGTAATTGAGTTACTGACTGATTTAACGATTCATCAACGCCCAGACGAAACGACTGAAGCCATAATCTTGAAATGTTGGTGAGGGTCATACTTAGTCCGAGGGCTGGGCTTTCGGAAATTTGTACTAGGACGGTACCAAAATACTAAAAAGATTTTTTACCCTTCGTATTTTCCAAACCATTAGAGCTAGAACTCTTTAAAAGATTGTCATCGATGATGTGTATGATGAATGTACCAAAGGGTTATTTGGAAATTCGCACTCTAAGTGTATGAAAAGTACTAAAATGTACTATATTTACCAAATCGTATCATGTGAACGGATAGAGCTAAAAATTTGAAATTTGGAATTGGAATAAAATTTAATTTGACGGTCGATGAAAGGAGGTAAATTTGAAAATTTATACTTAAAGTACTAAATGGTACAAAATTTGGTATAATTCGACTATGGAGGAGCGGATGGAGCAGGAATTTTGAAATTTGAAATTAACATTACTGGCAGAGTATAGGATTGGGATATGGATGTAGTTTTCGTAATTTGTGCACGAATAGTACTAAATGGTACCAAACATGGAATTCTGAAATTTGGAAGTAAGATTACTATTTCATCATGGAGCTGAGGTTTGTAGGTAGTATTGGAAATTCGTACTTATGTATACTAAATTTGGTACAACTTAAATTTTAGGAAAACCGATAGAGTTGGAATCCTGAAATATGTTTACTATGCATTGTAGGACTCAGGTATATGGGTAGTTTTGGAAATTCGTACTTATGTTTACTAAATTTGGTACACATTGAAAATAAGATTTCTATTGTAAAATTTGGATTTGGGAGTGTGGGATTGGGGTACGTAGGTAGTTATGGAAATTTGTACTTATGTGTACTAAATGGGACTAAATTTGGTACAATTTAAATTCTGAGAGAACCGATAGGGTTGGATCTCTGAAATTTGGAAATAAAATTTCTATTTGATTCTACGATGTAGGTAGTTATGAACATTTGTGGAATTGTGGTGAATCAATAGAGCTGGTATCTTGAAATTTAAAATGAGAGTCGCTGATGGAGTGCTGGATATATGTATATAAAACGAAAAGTTCAAAATTGGTACTAAACTTCTAAATTGGACCATTTAGTATTTGGTAAACGGATAGAGCTAAAAACTTGAAATTTGGTATGAAAATCAAAGTTGGAAAATAACTTTGACTTACGATTTGGAACAGTTTGGATTTAGGTAAAAGGATAAAGTTGGTGATAAAGTGGTGGTTTTGGAAATATTTACCACAAGTGCACGAAAAGTACTAAATAGTACTATGTTTGGTACAATTTGGTATTGGGTGAACAGATAGCGCTTAAAATCTTAAAATTCGTATTAGAATCGCTGTTTATGTGTAGCCTGGACATGTGGATGTGGTTTTGGAAATTCGCACTATAAGTGTACGAAAAGTACTGAATGGTACTAAATTTGACATTGGGTGAAGGGATAGAGATAAGATTCTGAAATATGATATTTAGATGGTATCTGTGTTTGAGATTTGGCGGGGGTTTGGAAATGCGAAGTATGGTTGTACGAAAAGTACTAAATGGTTCTAAATTTGGTATTGGGTAGTGTATAGAGCTGGAATTTTCAAATTTAATAATGAGGTCTCTGTTAGTATCTGGAATTGAGATGGAGAAGTGATTTTGGAAATTTGTACTATAATTATACGAAAAGTTTTCAAAGCTACTAAATTTGGTATTGAGTGAAGGAATATGCCTGGAAACCTGAAACATGATACTAAGGCTTTTTGGGTATTTGGGAGTGATATGGAGGTTGTTTTGGAAATGTGTACTATAATTGTACGAAAAGTACTAAAATGTACTAGATTTCGTATTGGGTGACGGAATAGAGCTGGAATCCTGAAATTTCTTGTGGATGTCACTGTTGGTGTCTATAGTTGAGAGAAGGAGCTGATTGTGGATATGCGTTCTATAATTGTATTAAATTGGGTGAAAGTTTACGGCTGAAATTTAATGTAGATGTCACTGTTGGTACCTGAGATTGAAATATGGAATTGGTTTTGAAAATGCGTACTTTGATTGTACGAAAAGTAATGAAACAATGGAATTTTATAACAATTGGTGTCTAGAATTGAAATATGGAACGATTTTACAATCAGTACTAAAATTATACTAAATGTTACTAAATTTGGTATTGCCTGAATGTAAAGGGCTGGAATCACGAAATTTAGCATTGAGGTCTCTGTCGGTATCTGAAATAGAGATATGGAGTTAGTTTCGGAAATGCGACCTATATTTGTACTAAATGGTACTAAATTTGGTATTGAGTGAAGGGATAAGGCTGGAATCCTAAAATTTGATATTGAGGTGATTTTGGATATGTGGGGGAGATACCAGAAGGAATGGACCGATATATTTCACCTTTACACCAGACCTTGAGATGTGCGAAATTTGGCCAATATAATCAATTTTCGTGCCTGATCTAACACTGACAAAAAAATTGGGATTTGCAAAGTCCTCAAAAAATTGGATGATATTTTCCTGTTCTATAAAGTAAATCATTTTCTGTGGAAATATTGAACTTTTGTGGGGGAGGTACCAGAATGATTGGACTGATATTGCCTTTTTGGGAGTTTGGAACTATTACTCGAATTGAACACAATCTCATCCAATTGGAGTTTTCCATACCTTTGAACATGACCTTAATGCTGCTTCACATATTCATCGGACAAACGACGTTAGGTACCAAACACTTCACCTAACTGAAGATATCGCCTGGCAATGTAGTTTTGCAAATTTACCAATTTTGTTTGTCCGTTAGTTGTTACCTTTGTTGCTTAGTTGTTGTTGATAAGCAACAAATTGCTTACAAATTACAAACAAATAAGGAAGTTCAATAGGCAAATAAAGAAAAAAAGCAAAAGAGAAAACAAAACACACAATGAAATGGAAAACCATTTTCCAAAAACTAACAACAACAAATATACACCCGATAGATGAACATTAAATAACGTGACTCAGAAAATATTTTCCATTTCGCGGAATTTCACAGAAACAAAAACACTATTAAAGAAAATGTGTTTTTATGACGAACATTTTTCTTTTAAGTGATTCACAAGCACCACCCGGCTGGTAGCCTTGAAAGAATTGTTTGAAGAAAAACTTACCGGTGAAACTGTTACCTTGTCAATTGTCGTTGACTGGCGAGGAATGGAGGCCAAGGAACCGCACAGAACTTCAAATATTAACCAATCTTCTTCGGTGTTGCCGGAATGCGAGGACATTGTAATGGAAGGTTAAAAGAAAATTTTAAATTTTTAAAAGAAATTGAGATCTTGCAAATTTGCGCAAAAAATTTTTGTTTTATTTATTCTATGTTTTGCCAATAAATGCCAATAAAGGAATCGATTTGTTATCGGGATTTGTGTGGGGGAAAACATTTTCTAACATAATGGGATATTTGGAAATAACAGAGGGGTGTTACCAAGGAAATTGTTGTTACTCAACAGGCGTCTGGAGTTAGTGTTTTATGAACAGTTTGAAAAGTTTCAATATTCAATAAAATATTCTTTAAAAAATCCACACTTATTGGTCTGAAGGTCCTTGAAAAAATATATTCTTTAAAACATCCACACTTATTGGTCTGAAGGTCCTTAAAAAAATATTCTTTAAAAAATCCCCGTTTAAAAAAACTATTCTTTAAAAAAATCCACATTTATTGATCCTTGAAAAAATATTCTTAAAAAAATCCACGTTTGTTGGTCTGAAAATCCTTGAAAATATATTCTTTAAAAAATCCACGTTTATTGGTTTGAAGGTCCCTAAAAAATATTTTTTAAAAAATCCACGTTTATTGGTTTGAAGGTCCCTAAAAAATATTTTTTAAAAAATCCACGTTTATTGGTTTGAAGGTCCCTAAAAAAATATTTTTTAAAAAATCCACGTTTATTGGTTTGAAGGTCCCTAAAAAATATTTTTTAAAAAATCCACGTTTATTGGTTTGAAGGTCCCTAAAAAAATATTTTTTAAAAAATCCACGTTTATTGGTTTGAAGGTCCCTAAAAAAATATTTTTTAAAAAATCCACGTTTATTGGTTTGAAGGGCCCGTAAAAAAATATTTTTTAAAAAATTCACGTTTATTGGTCTGAAGGTCCTTGAAAAAATATTCTTCAAAAAATCCACGTTCATTGGTCTGAAGGTCCTTGAAAAAATATTCTTTAAAAACCCACGTATATTGGCCCTTGAAAAAATATTCTTTAAAAAATCCACGTTTATTGGGTGTTGAAAAAATATTCTTTAAAAAATCCACGTTTATTGGGTGTTGAAAAAATATTCTTAAAAAATCCACGTTTATTGGGTGTTGAAAAAATATTCTTTAAAAAATCCACGTTTATTGGGTGTTGAAAAAATATTCTTTAAAAAATCCACGTTTATTGGGTGTTGAAAAAATATTCTTAAAAAATCCACGATTATTGCTCTTCGAAAAAATATTCCTTAAAAAATCATCGTTAATTGCTTACCACATTTTGTGGTCCTTGAAAAAATATTCTTTAAAAATCCTCGTTAATTGTTGTGGAGGTCCTTGAAAAAATATGCTTTAAAAAATCCACGTTTATTGGTCCTTGGGAAAAATATTCTTTAAAAATCCACGTTTATTGGTCCTTGGAAAAAGTATTATTTAAAAAATCCACGTTTTTGGTTCTTGGAAAAAATATTCTTATAAAAAATCCACGTTTATTGGTCCTTGGAAAAATATTCTTTAAAAAATCCACATTTATTGGTATGCAGGTCCTTCGAAAGGACTTTAATAATAAAACAAGTAATTCTAGTACTAATTAAACAAAAGTTTATTTAACAAACATATTTATAAAAGACATTTTTTGTTTCTTATTTTTTTTCTTAACTTAAAAAAAAAAAAAACTAAAAACTAGAAATTAAATAAAATATTTGAATGACGTTTTTTTTTTGTAATTTTTCTTAAAACCAACTGCATAAAAGATGAAAAAATCAACTAAAGTAATTTATTTTATAAAAAAAATAAACATTTATTCATAAAAAACACGATCTATAAACAAACATTTAGCCTCTTGAGTGAAAGTATTTACTTGGTCTTTTGCTTCTTGGGCTTGGCGTCGGCGGCAGCAGCGGGTTGGTTTTGTTCGAGCAAGTTGTTGACGTTCTTTTGCAATTCAGCGAAACCAGTTTGGACATTTTCTTGGACCTTGGCGAAACCTTCCTTAACATCCTCCTAAAGGACGCAACGAAAAAGACAAAAGCAAAAATAAATAAATGTCAAAAGATAAAGGGTTAAAACAAGGAAATTACAAGAGTTACCGGGCGGATGCCGTATTTCTTCAAGTTTTCCTACAAAGAAAGAAAAACGAGAGAGAAATACGTTAGTATAAGTGTTTCTTCTACTTATTTTTATTTTAAATAATTTATGTTCAGAAGTCTATACTTACTTCAGTGAAAGCATCAGAGATGTTCTTGGAGAGGGAGTTCTAAAGTCATGAAAAGAAAAAAAAAAAGAAATGGGTTATTAAAAATCAAATTTTAGAATCTGAATAAACATAAACAAGTAGAAGACCTTGGGTAGCTAAAACACCTTCAGAAGGTCTTCTGGCCGTAGAGAAGCTTCAGAAGGTCTTTTAGCCGTAGAGAAGCTTCAGAAGGTCTTTTAGCCGAAGAGAGGCTTCAGAAGGTTTTCTAGCTCTAGAAGAGCTGCAGAAGGTCTTCTAGCCCGAGAAGAGCTGCAGAAGGTCTTCTAGCCCGAGAAGAGCTTCGGAAGGCCTTCTAGCCCGAGAAGAGCTTCGGAAGGCCTTCTATTGATAGAAGAGCTTCACAAGGCCTTCTATTGAGGCTCTTCTAGCTACAGAAAGGCTTCAGAGGCTCTTCTAGCCATAGGAGAGCTTCAGAGGCTCTTCTAGGCATAGAAGAGCTTGAGAGACTCTTCTAGCCATAGAAGAGCTTCAGAGACTCTACTGGCCATAGAAGAGCCTCAGAGGCTATTCTAGCAATAGAAGAGGTTCAGAGGCTCTTCTAGCCATGGATGAGGTTCAGAGGCTATTCTAGCCATAGAAGAGCTTCAGAGGCTATTCTAGCCATAGAAGAGCTTCAGAGGCTCTTCTAGCCATAGAAGAGCTTCAGAGGCTCTTCTAGCCCTAGAAGAGCTTCGGAGGCTCTTCTAGCCCTGGAAGAGCTTCAGAGGCTCTTCTAGCCATGGAAGAGCTTCAGAGGCTCTTCTAGCCATGGAAGAGCTTCAGAGGCTCTTCTTCGCATAGAAGAGATTCTGAGGCCTTTTAGCAATAGAAGAGCTTCTAAAGGCCTTCTAACCATAGAAGAGCTTCTGAAGGCCATCTAGCCATAGAAGAGCTTCTGAAGGTCTTCTGGTCATAGAAGAGCTTCTGAGGGCCATCTAGCCTTCTATATGTAGAAGAGCTTCTAAGGATCCTCTATTCATAGAATAACTTCTAAGGATCTTCTATTCTTAGAAGAGCTTCCAAGGCTCTTCCATTCATAGAAGACCTTCTTAATGTCTAGAAGGTCCTAGGAAACTCTTATATGGTTAGAAGAACACCTAAAGCCCTTTTATTGAAGGATTGAAGACCGTATACGCTCTTCTAGAATTGGAAAGTCTAGAAAGATGTCAGTTTTAAAAAAATAGGAAAAATAGTTTTTTTCTTTTTTTATTCAAAATTTATTTTGTTTTTGTTACTGTATTTATTGTTTTTTTTTTTTTTCAAAATTGTTAAAATTGTTTTTTTTTTTCATTTTGTTTAAAAATTATTGAAATTAATTATTTTAATTTTTTTTCATTTATTTTTGTAATATTCGGATTTTTTTTATTTCTATTTCCAAATTGTAAATTTGAATTTTTAAATTTTATTTTTAATTAAAAGTTTTTAATTTTTATTTTCATAATTTTTATTTTATATCTTTCTCACTGACTCCATTCTATATTTGCTTTTTAAAATCTATTATTTTCTAATTTAAATTTTTTCTGACATTAACTTACCCAGAATTCAGGCTTGGTGAAAGCTTCGAAGATGTTTGCGGGCAGAGCTGGTTCGGCACCGGTGTTGCGTGGCAAGCGGGCCATCTCAGCTTGCTAAAATTACAAAAGAAATTCCCATTATCCACTGTTTCAATTCCACATTTTCATTTTCACTTTATGAGTAGCACAGTTATCCTGGCAGGACATTTTCACTTTTCCATTTTTCACTTCACTTTTATTTCAAAACATACCTGCATGTAGCAGAAGATAGCTACAGCTACGAAAACGTATTTCAAGGCACCGGCCATTTTTTTCTTTCGAGTTTAGTTAAGGTCTGAAGAGGAATTAACTCTGAGTGCTTAAAATTTTGACACTGACTTTTATTTCAAAATTTTTGTCAAAAAAAAAACCACTCACAACCATTGGAAATGCAGATTTTATGATTCAATCATGGGGTCGTTCTTATCACCAAATATGTTTTGGAAAAAAAAAATAGACAACGAAATCCGCGGCATAACTATTCAGTTTTTTCGATTTTCTTTTCAAATATGTTTGAGTGTGAGTTTGAGACTATCCCATTGATAACTTCTTGAACTATGAATACGATTTGGGTGATAATTTTGGAATAAGTTGTATTCTTGAGTGCGCCCCTAAACTAAGTTGTGACAACATTTACGATATCGTTGCTGCTTCGGCCATTATTGGTTCTGCCGGCTGCCATAGGCAGAGATTAATCTAAGCATTTTTTTAATAGTTGGGCTTAAGTAAACATTAGTATTTGCTTTGAAAATAACAAAACATTTCTGTAATGAGTATTTATTTAAGGTATAGTTGTGTATTGCATCTATGCATTTTAAATTATTTGTCAATGTATGGGTATTTCCATGTTTTCTTTATAAAACCACCACAAGGTGGTCAGGGTATTATGTCTTTGTGCATTTGTTTGTAACAGGCAAAAGGAAACGAGATAGACCCATAGTTCCTTTTGATGATCTGCATAGAATCACATTCTGAGTCGATTTATGCATGTCCGTCCGTCTATGTATTTTTGTGAACAAAGTACAGTTCGAATTTATTACCCGATCCAGATGAAATTTTGCACAAATCATTTGTTCGGCTCATGGACGAACCCTATTGAAATTGGAGATAATCGGTAGAAATTTAGATATAGCTCCCATATATATCTTCGTCCGATTTGCTTTTTATTGTGCACCAAACATGTAATATCAGTCCGAGTTGTATGGAATTTTGCACATACAACCAAATCAGGCCTGAAAATAAGTATGTCGAATTTGATCGAAATCGGTTCAGATATAGTTATAGCTCCAATATATATTGTTCATCCGATTTGTTATTTTAGTCCTCCGCAGCCGTTATATGCACTCTGCAACAACAATATTTGGGGAAATATATCAAATACAGCTCAGAAATACCTTTGCTGAATTTTATCGAGATCGGTTCAGATTTGGATATAGCTCCCATATATAACTTCGTCCGATTTACCTTTTATTGTGCACCAAACGTCTAATATTTACCCAAGTGGGATGAAATTTGGCACTTACGACCGAATTGAGTCTAGAAGCTAGTATGTCAAATTTGGTGAAGATCGGTTCAGATATAGCTATAGCTCCCATATATATTGTTCATCCGATATTTGTTACCCACAGCCGTAATATGCACTCCGTAACACTCAAATATATGAAATATAGGCCAGAAATATCTTTGCCAAATTTTATCAAGATTGGTTCAGATTTGGATATAGCTCCCATATATATCAAATGTGCAATACATGTCCGAATTTAACAGATACATATGCTGCGGCATATTTAGTCCTTTGAATTTTAAATTATAATTATAATCATAGCGTGTAGGATTGAATTCTCCCATAAAAACTTTTAATTGTTATGTGGAGCTCTATTGAAATATCAAAGTGGTGTAGGGTATTATAAAGTCGGCCCCGCCCGACTTTAAGACTTTCATTACTGGTTTTTATTTTAATTTTTTAAGCTAATAATACCCCAAAATACCAAAAATACAATACAGCTTGAGAACAATATTATAAAAATATAATTTTTCAACAACCAAATTGACTTGAGAATAATATTTTAATAAGCTTTCAAACATAAGCCTTAAGCTTGAGAAAATCTTGAGAATGTATTGAGAAATGCTTGTTTAACAATTATAGAATAATCGAAAGGGAACCCTTATTCATAAGCTTATTCTTGTAATTGCAGAATAAGCTTACGAAAGTAATATTATCTCAAGCTTATTTTTTCAATGGTATAAAATATTTATTTTTTAATTATTTTACACATTTCATTCATTGATCGCCATCCCAGCTGTCGCTGCCTCCTGTTGCATTGATACCTAGATGATTTCTATCCCCTTATTTGAGCTTCCGCATCTCCTCCACTAATTCTTCACTTCTCTTGAATTATTGCAACTTTTTGACGCCTCTATTCTGAAATGAGATTGAAATAATATACACTACAGATTCCCAGATTTATTATTCATCATTACCTTAGAGTTTCGTCCAGAAATGGGTCTTAAATTCGCGTGATTTTGATTTTAACCAAAGAAAATATTTTTTTTGTCGACAATTTTCACAAAAAAAAATCAAAAAAATTTGTCAACAAAGGACAGATTTGAGAAAAGTTTGTGCAAAAAAGTTTTTCTCTAGCATTGTTGAGGAATTCTTACGATAAACTATTTTCATAATATTATTCTCAAGCTGTATTGTATTTTTGGTATGTTGGGTATGTGTGAGTATTTTTGGTTTCAATGTAAATTCCATACATTTTTTGTCTATAAGCATTTTTTTGAAAATTGAACACATATATTGTGTAGAACCCCAAAAGAATATCTAAATTTGAAAATACAATTTTTGTTGAAAAAAATTAAAAATTTAAAATATGGATTTAATACTGAGCCGCACGCACTACTTTAAGCACACACATATACATTAACTATACTGGGTTATTGATAATCAGTGGGGGCTTCAAAAATAGTTCTGCGATTAAAGTTCGTTCACTGGCTCAAACAAAAATCAAGGTTTGGCAATTTAATGCTGCGTACATAAATACACACGAATAAATTTCTTCCGTATATTGTAGACAGTTTGGTATATTTGGGTGGGTTCTTATCGCCAAAAATACAAAAAATAGACATTACAAGCGATTAAGTATTCTATTAAGTCTATTCACAACCCGACAATCGGATGATTTTTTCTCATTATTAAACATAAGTCTCGTGTTTACAAAACATACATATAAAAATAGTGATTATTTAACTTTGACAAAAAAAAAATAAATAAAATAAATAAATAAATATAAGACGAAGCACAAATATGTCCACCCTTTACTAAGAGATCTAAGGTCCTTGAAACACCGTTAGCAAGGCGATATGTGATTAGAATATTTTTATTCCCTCCACAATAGGAAGGACGATATATACAATTTGTCATTAAACCTCAAATATTCGCCGGGAATCCTAAAAAATAAATGTACTTATATATACTCCTCAGTTTACTCAATGATGTCCGTCCCTCGACTTGTCCGTCTGTCTGTTGAAATCAAATATTACTTGAATTTTCGAATTGATTCCATATAATTGTACCTTCCGATATAGCTTCCGAAGATTCTAGTTATATATTCCAAAAATATTTTTATACCCTCCAGCATTCTATGAAGGGTATATTAGCTTTGTGATTCCGTTTGTAACTCCTCGAAATATTCCTAATAGGCCCTACAAAGTGCAAAATACTAAGACGATCAAGCGATCTCCGTCCGTCCGTCAGTCTGTCTGTCCGTCTGTCTTTTGTAATCACGCCATCTTTCAAACGAACTGAGATAGAAGGCTAAAATTTAGCATACATGCATAGTTTAACTGTAAGCAGGTTAAGTTCATAAATGGGGCATGTCTGTTCACGGTTTCGTATAGCCCTCATATGGCGGTACCTCCCGATATTCGATATTTTAATGATTTTAGCGACATTATTCACTGGAACTGTTTCAAATTTCGTACTTAAAGTTCGTAATGGGTACTACAACCAATGTCAAAAATATTTCGTATATCGGTTTTCAGTTAAGTGGTAGTTTTCGGTTTTTTTTTTTTTTTTTTTTTTTTTTGAAAATTTTCAAGTTCCTTTCAAATAGTAGAGGGTATTAAAACTTCTGCCCGGCCGAACTTAGTTTTTTTTTTCTCCACCTTGAAAAGGAGGGTATATTAACTTTGTCATTCCGTTTTTAACATCCCTAAATATTCGTCGTAGACCCCATAATAATCAGCAAAAATTCTACAATTTCTAAAATTCTTTAAGCATGTTCGTCTGTCTGTCTGCCCGTCTTTCTGTCTGTTGAAATCACGATACAGCCCACATTATTTGACGTAGAGCTTCAAAATTAAGCAGAAAAATTTGTAAAATGAGACGTATCGGTTTTTTACTTGTTTTCCTTATCCGAATTTTAGCAATTATAAAATAGGCTCCTGTCTTTATACCTTTAAGTATAAGTATAGTTGCTTTGTTAAATATAATATAATATAAAAATTATAATTTTAAACGCTAAAACGTCTAGATCGTATGTCTATGTGGATCAATTCCTTTTCAGGACATTTGGAGTCGATCTAGGGGTGTTCTTTTGTCTGTCTGTCTGCCTATCTGTCTGGCTTATGCGCACGATAACTCTAGAAGATAATATCCGATTTGATCCAAATTTGATACATCATAATATTATTATCAAACTTACATCGAGTTCAGTTGTGGAAATATCGGTCTATTTCTTCTGGTACCTTCCCCACTAATGGCCAATTTTTTCAGAAAATAATTTATCTTACACAACCAGAAAGGATTATCCAATTTTGCACAAACTTTACAAATCCGAATATGTATGTATATGCATATGAGAATATCGGCACACTCCATCAAGTACTTCCCCTTATAAAGGGTAAAACTTTTGAATAATTGTAACGCAAATCAAAATATATTTAAATAAACCGACCCATATTTTTTAAATAAATAAATGTCGCCTATTTAGTGTAAGTTTTCAAATTTCAATTTTCCCAAAAAAAAAAAGGTAAAGAAAGTCTTTATGATACCCTACACCACTTTGCTATTTTAGTAGAGGGCCACATAACAATTAAAAGTTTTTATGGGAGAATTCAATCATACACGCTATGATTATAATTATAATTTAAAGTTCAAAAGACTAAATATGCCGAAGCATTTGTATCTTTTAAATTCGGACTTATTTATATATATGAGAGCTATATCCAAATTTGAACCGATCTTTATAAAATTTGGTAATGATATTTGTCAGCTGTATTTCATATATTTCCATGAATATCGTTGTTACGGAGTGCATATTATGGCTGTGGGTAACAGATATAACAAATCGGTTGAACAATATATATGGAAGCTATAGCTATATCTGAACCGATCTTCACTATACTCACCATACTAAATTCTAGACTCAATTCGGTCGTAGTGCCAAATTTCATCCAATTTGGGCAAATAATAGACGTTTGGTGCACAATAAAAGGTAAATCGGACGAAGTTATATGTGGGAGATATATCCAAATCCGAACCGATCTCGATAAAATTTAGTAAAGGTCTTTCTGAGCTATATTTGATATATTTCCCCAAATATTGTTGTTACACAGTGCATATTACGGCTGCGGAGGACTAAAATAACAAATCGGATGAACAATATATATTGGAGCTATAGCTAAATCTGAACCGATTTCAATCAAATTTGGCATACTTATTTTCAGGCCTAAGTTGGTTGTATGTGCAAAATTCCATACTATTCGGGTTGATATTACATGTTTGGTGCACAATAAAAAGCAAATCGGACGCAGATATATATGGGAGCTACATCTAAATTTTTACCGATTATTTCCAATTTCAATAGAGTTCGTCCTTGGGCCAAACAAATGATTTGTGCACAATTTCATCTGGATCGGGTAAATAAATGCAAACTGAACTTTGTTTACAAAAATACATGGACAGACGGACGGACATGCATAAATCGACTCAGAATGTGTTTCTATGCAGATCATCAAAAGGAACTATGAGTCCATCTCGTTTCCTTTTGCCTGTTACAAACAAATGCACAAAGGCATAATACCCTGACCACCTTGTGGTGTAGGTTACAAAACTCAAAAATATTTCAAAATATTTTTAAACTAAAAGTTTAGGTATTTATTAAATTTTGAAATTGCCGTATGGCAACTTGTTGTTAGTTTTAAAATTTGTCAATACACTAAAATCCCATAAAAACACTACAGCTCATTTTGCGAAAATTAGCTTCCTCTATGAAAGACAAACATAATACTGCGTTTAATTGTTAAAATTTAAAAAAAATTGTTTTGAAGGTTTGAGCTCATCAAAGAGATACTAACCTCCTCCACAAAAAAGAAACATTTTGAAAACATCTCTTTCTGTTTATAATCTTCAGCATTGAACTCCTTAACCTCAGCCAAGCCGAAATTCTTATCAGCGAACTGAGAGACATGAACACGCGTAACAAACGTTTTATTTTTTTGGTTAAACAAAAATATTATACAATTAATTCTAATTTTGGCAATTATGAAATTTCATCTAATAATTTCAAATTTATTATTTCTCATAAGGAGATAAGAAACTGGACTGGCTTTCAAAATCTTTGCAAAAAAAGTACGAGGTTAAATTGTGAACTTTGACTTGAAATTGAAGTGATAATATGTTCCGGTCCTAATGTCCTAAAATTGTATATATAAAGAAAAGGTAATGTATATTTGCAAATTTCAAAATAAATTTAATTGAAGTCTACATTGATATGAAGGATGACTATGTAGTGACGAGACAAAATGGGTCAAGGTGGAATCTAGCAAAGTCTGCATGGGGATGAACATTGATAAACACAACTCAGACAATGGGGGATCACAGTCAAAAAGGTGCAAAATAATTTGTCTATCACAAAAAATAATTATGTAATTCATTTTTTAAGTTGTACCTAGAAACAGGTCTATCAATCATCATATATAATAATTTTTTAGTTAGAGTACGCCAATTTACACCAAATATAATTTCATTGAAAATATTGTATATCATATTATATGCCTTTCTCCATTTGTGCATTGGAAATTTCGTACAGCTCACATTTTTTCAAATTTTTTGAACTTTTGTGGTGGAGGAATTCAAAAGAGTGGACCGACCGATGGAAAATGGAAGATTTCTACAATTGCATCAATATAGCCAACAATATTAAGATGTGCAAAATCTCAATAAAATCGGATAATTCTTTTTTACTTTGAGATAATTATTATACCCTCCAGCATAGTATGGAGGGTATATTAAGTTTGTCATTCCATTTGTAACACCTCGAAATATACATTTTAGACCCCACAAAGTATATATATTCTTGATCAGCATAAAATTTTATGTCGATTTGGCACTGTCCGTCGGTCTGACCGTTTATCCGTCTGTGGAAATCACTCTAGCTTCCGAACGAAATGAAGTAGGTTTATACAATTTTACTCAAAGGTGTATTATCTCTGCAGGACTTTTGGTATTGAAAATGGACCATGTAGGTCCACGTCTTCGTATAGCCCCCATATAACGGCACCTCTCGATATTCGGTATTTTGATTATTTTAGCGACATGATTCACCGGAATTGTGTAAAATTTGTTATTTGAAGTTCGTAAGAGATACTACAGCCTAATACAGAAAATGAACCATGTAGGTCCACGTCTTCGTATAAATATATAACGGGACCTCTCGATATTCGGTATTTTGATTATTTTAGCGACATGATTCACCGGAATTGTGTAAAATTTGTTATTTGAAGTTCGTAAGAGATACTACAGTCTAATACAGAAAATGAGCCATGTAGGTCCACGTCTTCGTATAGCCCCCATATAACGTTAACTCCCGATAATCGGTATTTTGATGATTTTGGAGACATCATGCACCGGATTTTTTTTTTCAAATTTCGCATTTGAAGTTTGCGATGGATACTACAGCCTCTGCCAGAAAATTGTCTGTGCAGGTCCACGTCTTCGTATAGCCCCCATACACGGGTATCCCCCGATATTCAGTATTTTGATGATTTTAGAGACATCATGTGCCGGAATTGTTTCAAATTTTGTATTTGAAATTAGTAATGGATACTAATGTCTATGCCAGATAATTGTCTGTGCAGGTCCACGTTTTATAACACCCATGGTACCTCCCTATATTCGATATTTTGATGATTTTAGCTACATTATAAACAATTTTTTTCCAGTTTCGCCTTTGAATATTGTAATAGCTTATGACAAAATTTGGCTATACAGGTCCGCGTCGTTGTATAGACCATAATATACGGCTACATTTGGTATTTTTAATATTTTAACAGAATTTTTAACGGATTTTATTCCTTATTTTATTTATTTTTTTTTTCAAAAATTGCTAAATTTGTACCGAATGGTGAAGGGTATTTTAAGTTCGGCCCAGCCGAACTTACAACTTTTTTACTTGTTTTTGGTTTAAAATGTTGACCTTTTGTGGGAGAGGTACAGAGATAAGAGAATTATTATTGTCCATTTTCGATTCGGACCAATCGATTTTTTGGTGAAAATATTACGATGTACGAAGTTTGGGCCAAATAGGATACTACCTTGCAGAGTTATCGGACGCTCAGACAGACAGATGGTTAACTAGGATCTAAATCCGTTGTTTCGATGTGACACATTCGGCCATATCAAATATAGACGTATGGCTGAGGCTAAAAAAAAAAAAAATACCCGCAACCCTTCGTTCGTCAAAAGTTCACAAAAAACCAGTAAAAAGCTGTTCGTCGGCCGGACCGAAGTTTGAATACCCTTCACCATTTGGAACGAATTTGGCAATTTTAAAAATAAAAATAAAATCCATTAAGAATTCTGTTAAAATCTTAAAAATACCGAATGTAGACGTGTCTATACAACGACGTGGACCTACATAGACAACTTTTTTCATAAGCCATTACAATATTCAAATGCGAAACTTGAAAAAAAAAAAATCGGCGAATAATGTAGCTAAATTTATTAAAATTCTGGATATAGGGTTATACCAAAACGTGGACCTGTACAGACAGTCTTCTATCATAAGCTTTGGTATCCATTACGAACTTCAAATACGAAATTTGAAACGATTCCGGTGAATAATGTAACTAAAATCATCAAAATACCAAATATAGGGAGGTACCATTGGGGCTATACCAAAATGTGGACCTGCACAGACAATTTTCTATCATAGGCTTTGGTATCCATTACGAACTTCAAATACGAAATTTGAAATGATTCCGGTGAATAATGTCGCTAAAATCATTAAAATACCGAAGATCGGGAGGTACCGTTATATGAGGGCTATACGAAGACGTGAAACTGCACAGACAATTTTCTGTCCCTGTATTCATTACGAACTTCAAATACCAAATTTGAAACATTTCCGGTGAATAATGTTGCTTAAATCGCAAAAATACCGAAAACAGGGAGGTAACATTTTATGGGAGCTATACCCAAACGTGGACCTACATGGCCCATTTTCAATATCAAAAGTCCAGCAGACATAATATACATTTGAATAAAATTTTATCAACCTACCGTACTTCGTTCGGAAACTAGAGTGTTTTCCGCAGACGGACGAACATTGCTAAATCAACATAGAATTTTATGGTGATCAAGAATATACAGGGTGAGATAAAAAAAACTGCAAAAAAGTCAAACGCCATAATTTTTACATTTTATTGAATGAAAGCAAAAAATGTCGGAAATAGCATCAAATTTTAAAATAAGTTTAGATTTGTTCGAATTGGTCACCTTTGGCACGAATTATGGCCTTCGAACGGCCAATGAAAATGTCACATGCTGCCCGAATGTTGCTGTGCGGTATTTTGGCCCATTCCCGGCGAAGCGCTTGCTTGAGGTGATCGACACTTTGGTATTTTTAGTGTCAACCTTAGTTTCCAAAATACTCCAGACACAATAGGCCAACGGAGAGAGACCACCATGTACAGTATCGGTCGACTCCATCAAGTATCTCCCCCCAAAAGGTCAAAATTTTGAATTATGACATGCGTGAAATTTGGACTCTTTGTCGAGGCAGTACCAGTACCATTAAAGTTATAATTATTCCAAATTTTGACTCTTTGTGGGGGAGGTACTTGAAGTCCATTTTCGCACCTGACATATTAGGATTTTCAAAGTTGGAGTAAAATCGGATCATCCTTTCATTTTCTGTGCAGTAAAATATTTTCTTTGAAAATTGGGATGTACCAGAATGAGTGGGCCGATATTTCCCATCTCTGATTTCGATCTAAGTTTAATAATAACATTACGATGTAGCACGTTTGGACTAAATCGGATACTACCAGCCAGCTAGACGGTCGTACGGAAACCGCTAAATCGACGCCAAGTGTCCAGAAACGGCCCAAAGAGACCCAGGGTCCAAGACCGTTATTTCGATGTGACACGTTTAAGCCGTATCAAATGATATATACCCTCTGGCTCAATGAAAATTGTACCTATTCGATCTCAATGCAAATTTTCAAACCTTTATTTGTAGCTGATAGCTCAGGCTATCAAGATCTTACCAGTTGTTCAAACTCCGTGCAGTAGCAATTTGTACTTTTTGTACCATTTCGTACGAATTTCGAAATTCGATTTAATTTACATATGATTCGGTTAAGAGATTCTGTATAACATTAAAGAGGTTATACTTCCGGGTACACTTCGTATTACATCGATTAATAATATTCTCTTCAAAATTTTGCTCTTCAGTGTAACCGACAACTTTTTTCCTATTTGAACTTTGCTAATTTATTTTGAATTTTTCTCAGGAATTTTTGCTGATAACAAAATTTGCGATGTTGAAAAATCGAGATGTGCAAAAAATATTTTTTAATCAGTGTATGAAAGATTCAATTGTCGATTAGGGTCAGAAAATGATTTATTTTATTGACAATTTTCATTTACTGGTCATCAGTTCCAAGGAGCATTTTCAAAAAGCAACAACAGTTATTAAGTGACGGCAGTTCATTATCGGAAAAAAATAAATATGTCTTTCCTTGCAAAAATTGTCCTTGTCGTTTTCATGTTGGTCTGCTGTTTGCAGGTAAGAATTTGAAATAAAATGGAATTTCAAGGACATAAAATAGAAATGATTTATAATAAAATTACAATAATTTATTTTAATTTATAAAATTTAGTAATAATTTAATATTGTATTATTTTTTTTTTTTTTTTTGAATTCTTTGAAGTTTGTCTTTATGGCCCGTTTGAGACGTGAGGACACCTCAGCTGATAAAGCAAAATCTGTGGATAGTATAGATATCAATGCCTTGGGCAACATGATCTTGGATAAATTGAAGGATAGCTTAAAGAATGGCGATGAAACGTTGAAGGTAAAATTTTTGAAATTGTTCAAAATGAAAGATTGATTTTATTATTTTGTATAATTTTTAGAATATCCTTGATGTCGCCACTAATTCATTCCAACAATATGCTAATAATGCAGCAGCTGCTGCTGCTTAAGTTGTGTGATCGTGAGTGATCTTAGAAATGTAAATTGTGGAAATGCCTAAAAGTAGGCTTTATTTTTTGATTGAAGTATTCAACGATTTAAATGATCTTCAATACAATTGATCTTTAATATATTCAATAAAAACCTATTAAATATTGATTTTTCAAACAAGAATAAAAAAATGCTCAGTTTAGGAATTAAGACAAAGTGGAATTGAATATTCAAATTATCGGTTACAACGAAAACTTGGTGAGCATCTATGTTACTTAGACTTTAGCATTAGGGGCTTAAACAATTGATATTTTCTAAGGAAATTATTTGCCTTAGTTAGTATGTATAATTTTTTACAAAATTTTTTTTTATTGGAGTAAACTTAGAACTTAATTTTGGACCTATGGATAAAGGTAGTATTAGTGGAAATTAAAATAACTATGGAAACAGCCAATAATTTCCAGATACAAAAATTACCAATTTTGAATTTGATTAAAAATCCGATAAATCATATTTGAGCAAAAAATTAGAAATATTTTTTTTTTAGTGTGGCTTGGATTTTTGTCCACCTCTGTTCTGGCCCTTTTTTCGTTTTTTCAATTTTTGCGCTTCCAATAGAGCCAGGGCCTCGGCTTCAGCTTCCTATACCCCAAAAACAAAAATCATTGAATTAAGATAAGAGATTTGAAATCATTTTAATTTGGAATACCTGTCTCTTCAATTCCGCTAGCTGACGTTCACGTTCCTCCTTTTCAAGACGTTTTTCAATTTCCCGATGAAATCTTTCAATTTCTTGGAGATGCATTTTCTTTGCATCTCGCAGCTTATCTATTTGGGCTTGAATGTAATTGTTCTTATTTTCCATTACCTCAAATTCGTTATCGAAACGTTCCTGAAGTTCATTGATTCGTCTTTTGTATTGCTACAAATGGAGAATTTGGAAGTTAAAAAATTGGGTACTTAATGCTGTATTATGAAATTAAGCAAACATATAAGATAAAATTTTGGAATTTTGAATTTGGATCACTGTTTGCCGGCAGGAGTGACTTATGCATGAACCAAAACGGCACAAAAAGTACTCAAATGGTACTTAATAAAACAATAAAACCCACAAGGTCACATTTTGATGTGCAGGCTTTAAGACACGTCTGCATTTTATAAATTTCGACAGAAAATTGTACAAAAGTCCAAAGGTATTCTTCTAAGGAATACAGTTTACGCGGATTATTCAAAGAATATTTTTCCATGGAACCTTAGCTTCACCAACGTGGATTTTTTAAAGAATATTTTTCTATGGAACCTCAGAGCCCTCAGAGTTATTAACGTGGGTGTTAATAACAACCATGAGACATGTCTGCACTTTATTAACATAGACCAAAAGTTTTATAGCAAGTACCAAAGGTACTAAATGCTGTACGATGGTACTTAATGAACTGAAAAAGCATGATTCGTGAAATTTGCAACTAAGGTCCCAGTTATTGTTCAGGATTGAGACATAACTATATTTTGGAAGATTCGTACGATAGTGTTTAAAAAAGTTACTAAATGTACAAAATGCTGTAGCATTTTACTTGTTGAATTTACATAACTATAATTTAAAAAATAAACATAAACTATAAACTATGCAGAATCAACGCCCCGACGAAATGGCTAATGCTATAACTTGAAATGTTGTACGAAAGCTTATCTTTATGTAATTGCCTGGGTTTTTGGAAGACCGTACTAAAAGGCTACGAAAAGCACTAAAATGTACTAAAAATTTAATAATTTGTATGGGACAAATAGAATGAGCTAGAATTCCTATATTTGAAATGAGAGTCACTGCTGGAGCGCACAATAGATGTACTAAAGGGTTTTTGGAAATTCGAAAAATTCTAAAATTGTACCAATTGGTATTATGTGAACGGAGAGATAAAAACTTGACATTTGGTATAAGAATCACGATTGAAAATTAAGTTTGATATATGAAGGTGGTTTTGGAAGTGTGTACTAAGTGTGCGAACTGTACAAAATAGTACTAAATTTTGCAACAGTTTGGTCAAGGGTGAACGGATGAAACTGGAATTTTTAAAGTTTGTTTGGGGACCCCAATTTTTATTGGTTGTACATTTGTGATAAAGAGGTGGTTTCGGAAATGTGTACTACAAGTGCAAGAAAAGTACTAAATTTTACTATATTTGGTACAATTTGGTATTTGATGCATTTTGGTCTTGAGTGAGTGCCCAAAGTATGAAATTTGTTATTAGAATCGATGTTCATGTGAAGCCTGGGCGTATGGAGGTGGTTTCGGAAATGTGTACGAAAAGTACTTAGTTTGGAACTGTGTTTTATAATTGTTCGAAAAGTACTAAATGGTACTTAGTTTGGTACAGTTTTGTTTGGTTAAATGAAGCTGGAATTTGAAAACTTTGTATTGGGTTCCCCGTTGGTGGCAGATTTTTGATAAAGAGGTAGTTTCGGAAATGTGTACTACAAGTGAACGAAAAGTACGAAATAATACTATATTTGCTACTAAGTGAACAGATAGTGCTTAAAATCTGAAAATCGGTATTAAGGTTGTTGTTCATGAGTAGCCTTAACACAGAGAGGTGGTTTTGGAAACGTGTACTACAACTTTAAGAAAAGTAATAAATGGTACTAAATCTGGTATTGGGTGACGGAATAGAGTTGAAATCCTTAAATTTTGTATAGATGTCTCCGTTGATGTCTGAGGTTAAGAAATGTAGGTGGTATTGGAAATTTGTACTACAGGTACACGAAAAGTACTATATAGTATAATATTTGGTACAATTTGGTATTGGCTGAACAGACATTGGTTTCGGAATTGTGTACCATAATTGTACCAAAAGTACTAAATTGTACTAAATTTGGTATTGAATGAAGGAATAGAGCTGGAATCCCGAAATTTGGTATTGCGATAACAGTCTAGGATTGAAAAAATGGAACAGTTTTGCAAATGTGCACTCCAATTGTTCGAAAAATATTAATCGTAGAAAAAATTTGGAATGGCTTAATTATATTTTCAAATAATTATTAGAGCCATTAACACGAATTCTTAAAGAATTATCAGAGTCTTCGATTTTTTAAATATTTTTCCAAGGACTATCAGAGCCGGCAACACATTTTTTAGGTTATTTTTTGAAGAACTTTTAGAGCTACCATAGTAGATTTTTAGTTATGTATATTAAGTACAATCGGAGTCATCAACTTGGACTTTTTAGAATATTTCTTTCATTTTCCCAAAGAATGTCAGGGCTTACAACGTCGATTTTTTACAATATCTTTGAAGGACTATAAGGGCCATCAATGTGGGTTTTTAATACAAATATATTCCAGAAGAAGCATAGACGTCAAAGTGGATATTTTTATAATATTTTTTCAAGGGCTATCAGAGCCATCGACGAGGATTTTAGAAGAATATTTTTTTGAGGACAATGAGAGCTATCAAAATGATTTTTAAGGATCATTAGAAGCATCAACTTGGATATTATTAAAATATTTGTTAAGGTATACCAGAGCCAGCAACGTTAATTTTTTTAAAGAATATTTTTAAGAGCATTTTTTTAGAATATTTTTCCAAGCTCATGGTCCTTGGATCTTGGATTTATGTTTTAAATATTTATTAAACGACCATCAGGGCTATCAACGTGGCTATTTGTGGAATGTAGAATAGATATTCAGTGGCATCGACTTACAATTTTTTAAAAATAAAAAAAAAAAAAAATTTGTTATTTTGTTTCTCAATGACCACCCGAACAGCCAACCTGGATTTTTCAAGAATATTTTTCGAGCATCCTCAGAATAATCAACGTGGATATCTTAAAGAATATTATTTTAAGGACTATGGAGCAATAAACATGGACTTATTTAAGGGATATTTTTAAGGACCTTCAACATTCATGAACAAGAGTTTTTTTCAGAATATATTTTCAAGCGATCCCAAACGTGGATCATTTAAGGAATATTTTTCAGCACCCATTATAATCCTCAAATTTAACTTTTTTAAGAAGAGATTGTCCAAGGACATCAGAGAGATCGTTTAACAAAATTTCATACTAACCTCCACCAGCGAATAGTAGGTATCCATTATGCTATCGCCGCAATGTTTTTCCGTCATTATTTTCTCATTTAGTTTTTCAATTTCATTCGTATAAGCCGATACGGCCTGATCCATGCGATATTGATTTTGTTTGACGATGGAACGATACCAATTCAATTCATAGCGGACCTCAATGGGATCAAAAACTAAGGAGAATTAATATTAAATTTTACAACTGAAATTATTTTTTTTTCTGGAATACCATCGGAATTCATGAAAATCTCTTCAAGGGCCGTTAAACGTTTTTGCTGCTTTTCCAAAAAATCATTGACATTTTCCACCATGACACGATCCTGGGTCTCCTTGAGGGTTTTTAATAATTTTTCCCTCTCATGTGCAAGAGATTCGGGGAGGTTATGGTATAGTTGGACATTTCTGAGGAGATTTTAATTTAAACCCGAAATTCAAATATTTGTTATATAAATCAATTGCATACCTCAGACACTTCCATAGATCCTCCTCCTTTAAAGACTCATGCTTTTTGGTTTCCACAGCCGCTTCGAATATTAAATCAATGAATTTTTCAATTTCTCTAACATCAGCTGCAACCTTTTGCTTCTCCAAACATGTTGGGTTGCTTTCCATCAGCAACACATCAACCCAAATACAATTTGGCAATTTTCGTCGTTCCAGAAAATCTTCATGTGACCAACTGAAGACATTATGCGAAATCTTTTCCACATCAGACAAATCGTACTCCTGGCAATAATCGATGTTCGTAAGAAATTTCAATTGTTCCCAAATTGTTTGATGCAACCGTTTCAATGCCAATTGTTTGAGGTGAGAGAATGATGGACGTTCGTCAAATAGCTGTTGAATGTGTTTGGGACTAATGGAATCAAAACGCGGTGGCTTGTTTCCTTTGGCGGCGTAGTATTGGCGGTCATAGCGAGCCTTTTCAAGGGGATTTGTTAGGTTTATGTCGTTAGAAGAGGACATGCAACGAAATAAATAAAATTAATGAACAAACTTCAAAACAACTAAAATAAACAAAAAAGAAAAACAGAGTTACCAATCGAATTTTTTAAGAAAATTGTTTCAAGGACTCTCAAATTAAGAAATGCGGCTTTCAAATCATATTTTTCAACCAACGTGGATTTTTTGAAAAATATTTTATCCAAACAACTTGGATTTTTTTAAGATTATTTTTTCAAGGACACTCTGGCCAACCAAATTGGATTTTTTAAAAATATTTTTGCAAGCACCCTCAGACTTACCAACATGGGTTTTTGAGGGGTATTTTTCAAGGACCTTCGGAGTCCCCAACTTGTATTTTTTCTGAATTTTTTTCAAGGACCCATGCAATGTGGATTTTTTTTTTTAAAGAATATTTTTGTCAGTGACTCTAAGGTCAACCAACGTGGATTTTTTAAAAAGTTTTTTTAAGGAGCCCATAGGCCAACCAACATGGATTTTTATGGAATATTTTTATAGGATTCTCAGGCTAACCAACGTGATTTTTAAAGGAATACATCATCGTGGGTTTTTGAAGAATATTTTCAAAGACCTTTGAAGTCTCCAACGTGGATTTTTAAAGACTATTTTTCAAGGTCCCTCAGACAAAGTAACGTGGAATATTTGAAGATTTTTTCTCAAGGACTATCAGAGTCATCAAAGTGGATTTTTTAAAGAATATTTTTCAAGAAACATCAGGCTATCCAAAGTGATTTTTTTTTTAAATATTTTTAAGGGTCCTCAAGTCAACCAAAGCGGAACAAACGTGGATTTCTTAAAGAATATTTTTTCAAGGACCTTCAGACCAATAAACGTGGATTTTTTAAAGAATATTTTTTCAAGGACCTTCAGACCAATAAACGTGGATTTTTTAAAAAATATTTTTTCAAGGACCTTCAGACCAATAAACGTGGATTTTTAAAACAATATTTTTTCAAGGACCTTCAGACCAATAGACGTGGATTTTTAAAACAATATTTTTTCAAGGACCTTCAGAGCAATAGACGTGGATTTTTTAAAGAATATTTTTTCAAGGACCTTCAGACCAATAAACGTGGATTTTTTAAAAAATATTTTTTCAAGGACCTTCAGACCAATAGACGTGGATTTTTAAAACAATATTTTTTCAAGGACCTTCAGAGCAATAGACGTGGATTTTTTAAAGAATATTTTTTCAAGGACCTTCAGACCAATAAACGTGGATTTTTTAAAAAATATTTTTTCAAGGACCTTCAGACCAATAAACGTGGATTTTTTAAAGAATATGTTTTCAAGGACCTTCAGACCAATAAACGTGGATTTTTTAAAGAATATTTTTTCAAGGACCAATAGACCAATAAACGTGGATTTTTTAAAGAATATTTTTTCAAGGACCAATAGACCAATAAACGTGGATTTTTTAAAGAATATTTTTTCAAGGACCAATAGACCAATAAACGAGGATTTTTTAAAGAATATTTTTTCAAGGACCAATAAACCAATAAACGTGGATTTTTTAAAGAATATTTTTTCAAGGACCAATAGACCAATAAACGTGGATTTTTTAAAGAATATTTTTTCAAGGACCAATAGACCAATAAACGTGGATTTTTTAAAGAATATTTTTTCAAGGACCAATAGACCAATAAACGTGGATTTTTTAAAGAATATTTTTTCAAGGACCAATAGACCAATAAACATGGATTTTTTAAAGAATATTTTTTCAAGGACCAATAGACCAATAAACGTGGATTTTTTAAAGAATATTTTTTCAAGGACCAATAGACCAATAAACGTGGATTTTTTAAAGAATATTTTTTCAAGGACCAATAGACCAATAAACGTGGATTTTTTAAAGAATATTTTTTCAAGGACCAATAGACCAATAAACGTGGATTTTTTAAAGAATATTTTTTCAAGGACCAATAGACCAATAAACCTGGATTTTTTAAAGAATATTTTTTCAAGGACCAATAGACCAATAAACGTGGTTTAAAAAAAAAATATTTTTCAAGGACCTTCAGACCATTAAACATGGATTTAAAAAAAAATATTTTTCAAGGACCTTCAAACCATTAAACATGGATTTAAAAAAAAAATATTTTTCAAGGACCTTCAGACCATTAAACATGGATTTAAAAAAAAATATTTTTCAAGGACCTTCAGACCATTAAACATGGATTTAAAAAAATATTTTTCAAGGACCTTCAGACCATTAAACATGGATTTAAAAAAAAATATTTTTCAATGACCTTCAGACCATTATACATGGATTTAAAAAAAAATATTTTTCAAGGACCTTTAGACCATTAGAAGTGGATTTTATAAGGAATATTTTTTGAGGACTTGCAGACCAATAAACGTAGATTTTAAAAAAAAATATTTTTCAAGGAACCTCACGTCTACCATGGCGGGTTTATGAGGATTACATTTCAAGGACTATCAGGCCAATCAACATGGACTTTTTTAAAGATTTTTTAAAGGACAAACAAATCGGATATTTTTAAGAATATTTTTTCAAGGACCCTCAGGTCAAACGTGGATTTTTATAAAATATTTATTGCAAGAACCCTCAGCCAAATAATGTGGATTTTCAAAGAATATTTTTAGAGGACCCTAAGGCGAAAAAACTTAATTTTTTTAAAGAAAAATTTTTTTTCAAGGACCAGGAGTCCATGTTGGTTGGTGTCTTTTAAAGAATAATTCTTTAAGGACTCTGAGACACCAACGTGTGTTTTTTTCAAGGACCCTTAGAGTCTCCTATATGGACTTTTTAAGAAACCAATTTGAATTTTTTAAAATATACTTTTCCCTCGGTGCAAGGAACCTCAGGCCAACCAACGTGGAATTTTAAAGAATATTTTTCAAATTTATTTTGGACTAATATTTTTTTTTATTTTCATTTCAACCGAGGTAGCAACAGTGACCTTAATTTCAAATTTCGGTATTTTAGCTCCGTAATTTTCCCCATTACCAAATTTAGTTTACAATTATAGTACGTATATCCAAAACCAGCTCCTTCTCTCAACCTCACACCAACCGTGACATCCATTTACAATATTGGGATTTAAGCTCTATCCCTTTAAGCAATACTAAATTTAGTACTTATCGAACAACCATTTGGAAAACAACCTCCATATCTCAATTCCAGATACCAAGAGAGATATCAATCTCAAATTTGGGGATTCCAGGACTATCACTTTACCCAATTTTGTGCCACTTCGTACTATTCGAGCAATTATTTTACACATTTTTAAAACCCCCACAATATCTTAACCACCGACACCAACAGAGAGGTCAATATCAGGGATTTAGGGATTCTAGCGCTATCCTTTCACCCAATACCAAACTTATTACTATTTTGTACTTTTCGTACAAATATAGGACGGCTACACATAAACAGCATCAGACCCTAATACGAAAATTTCAGATTTCAAGCACTATTTTATCACCCATTACTAAATTGTGCGAAATATAGTACTACTTAGTGCACAAAAGATACACTTGTAGTACACCTTTCCAAAACCACTTTTTTATCAAAGTCCTACCACCAACTAGAAACCCAATACAAAAAAAAATCAAATTCAACTGATCACCCTCAACTAAAGTGTTCCAAATTTACCAAGGCTATAACCACCGAATTGTAAAAGGGTATTTTTTAAGGACTCTTACTGCATCATCTCCACTTTACCCAACAAATTTGAAAAAAAAACGTTTAATCAACACCTACAAAAATATTTGTTAATTGTCTTAACACTTAATTATCACGTTGAGACACATCATTAATTACTAGGCCCGCAAAAAAATCGCTGAGTATGTCCTTGCCATTAACACAAGTTTTTAACTAATTTATCATTTCACACTAATTGTGTCCTGACACAATATATATCCACACCGTTTTCACCTTCTAAGGCATGGAAGATGGCAAATATTTGTTGCATGCAATAGCAAACAGCGATTCAAACTTTAACAGTAAATTTTCTAAAGCACATTTTTTTCTGTTCCTCTAAACTCTAGTCGCCAACAAAGCAGCATTCTTCCTCAACCACAATTTGGAGCAAGCAACATTTGCGACATCGCTCGCTGTTGCTTCACTCTTTTAATGATGACATCATCATGTAGCACAGATTTTAATAAAACATTTTCAACCAGGCAATCAGCATTTCGTGGACACCGTCTTCCATGTGGCAGAAACAATTTTCGTTTTTAGCTGGAGAAGGTGTACTTAAAGGGAACAACATAATAATAAGAACAGAGCTGAAAAAAACGATGAAAGAATAACATAGCCCTTTTCGAATGAATGGCATGAACAAGAACAACTGGCTGGATGGCTGGCCATCCAACCATTGGCTGAGGGAGAACGAGAACTGTTCTATAACAATTGTTTGCTTTATCGAGAGCATAAGAAATAACAAGAAACGAGGAGAGAATGAAAATTTACCGGACATATGAACACGAGATAGTAAAACTGAAATTATTAACATGAAATCAACCGGAGATTAATGCAAAAAATATATGAAGAGGACATCTCGGCCCTTGATGTCCTGAAATGACTAGATACGAACCCACAAATGTATTTCGAATCAATTCAGAGAGATTCCATAACCAAAAAATATATATAATATTTTTTTCATGTGAAATGTACAACCTAGATGAAATCTTCAGAATGCCTAAAATAGGAAAATTCAGCCAAATTATTCTCAGTACGAAAAGTACACAAATGTAGTACATTTGGTACCATTTCGTGTCATCTGAACGGTTAGAGCTAAAAACATGAAATTTAGAATGGGAATAAGGTTGAAGAGTAGAGTCGATTTAAGGCAGTAGTTTTGGAAGTGTGTACTCATATATACGAAAAATACTAAACGGTACCAAATTGTGTACAATTTGAATTTGGAGGAACATAGGAAGTGAAATTCTAAAATTTGACATTAACATTACTGGCGGAGTGTAGGATTGGGATATGGAGGAAGTTTTTGCATTTTAGGACTGCGGTAGGAAGTTTTGGAAATTCGTACTTTTGTGTCCTAAATGGTATTAAATTTGGTACAACTTAAATTTAGGCTGAACTGATGGACTGTACATGGTGAGATAAAAAATTGCACGCAACTTCAGACTGCTGCCATTTTTAAGCCACTCGTCCGACAGCTGTTAAAATTATTCCAGTGACAGCTCATTATATTGTTTGCAAGCGTACAAAAGCATTTTGGTGTAAATTTTCCAGAAAAAAAAGTTATTCGTGACGGAATTCAAGCGTGATAGTGTGATTTCTTTATATTTGTCTGGAAAATCACAAGTGGCTATCGTTAGAGCACTCCAGCATTTAAATGTGAATAAATCTTTTGTGTCTCGTACCATTGCTCGTTACCGTGATACTGGTAGCGTAGCCCGATGTCAAGGAAGTGGACGGAAGAAGACAGCAACATCAGCAGAAATGGTTCGAAAAGTAATGAAGCGACTTGATCGAAACCCGGATCGCAGTGGCGGAAAAATGGCTCGTGTGCTGAACATATCGCAATTTGTCATTCAGAAAATATTAAAAAATGAGCTCGGTGTAAAGCCATTGAAATTTAAAATAAGTTTCAGAATTTACACCGTAACAGAAAGAAAATAGGTTCAAAAGAGGCAAAGAGTTGCTTCGCTTGGCCGAAAGTGGTGAACAGCCGAATTTGGTTTTCTCCGATGAGAGAACTTTCGTGGTCCTGCAGTTTGTAAACAAACAAAATAATCTTATTTACTTGCCAAAGAGGTCAGCTGAAAATATGCAGTTTAGGTTGGCCACCAGATCTCAAGCGCCGGTCATGGCGATGGTGTAGTCCGTCATAACAGACGATGGTCGCCCTCCGCTCGTATTAATCAACCGTGGCATCAGAATTAATGCTGAATATTATCGCGAAAATATTTTGGAGGGTGTATTAGGCACGCAAGGCTCGCACTCAGCACGCGCCACCCAAGAATAGTTACAAAATGAGGTTCCTCGCTTCATTTCCAGCGCACAATGGCCACCAAAATCTACGGATACCAATCCATTGGACTATTGTGTCTGGAGTATTTTGGAGAGCTAGGTTGGCACTAAAAAATAGCAAAGTGTCGATCACCTCAAGCAAGCTCTTCGCCGGGAATGGCCCAAAATACTGCAGTCCAACATTCGGGCAGCGTGTGACGGTTTCATTGGACGTTTGAAGGCCACAATTCGTGCCAAACTTTTAATACCCTCCACCTTAGGGTAAAGGAAACAATAGAGCCCATTATGATCCACATATACCAATTTTCATCATCATCAAAATACCGAATATCGGGAAACACGGCTATATGGGGCTATACAAAAACGTGGACCTATACATACGGTATTTCGCCAAAAGAAATCCGCGAAGAAATGTGGCAAAAACCATTAAAATGCCGAATGTCGGGAGGTACCGTTATATGGGGGGCTATACCAAATCGTTGACCTATAATTACAATGATTCACCACACGAACTGGGACCCATTATGACCTACAACTACCAATTTTCAGAGAAATTCGTGAAAAAATGTGTCAAAAATCATCAAAATACCTAATATCGGGAGGTACCGTTATATGGGGACTATACCAAAACGTGGACTTATAATTACAATGTTTGGCCCACGAACTAGGACCGTTATGACCTACAAATACCAATTTTCAAACAAATCCGTGAAAAAATGTGGCATAAATCATCAAAATACCGAATATCGGGCAGACGGACAGACAGACAGATATGGTATGGTATCTGAAATTGACATATGGAGGTAGTTCTGGAAATTTTTACTTAAACTTTACTAAAAGTACTAAAATATACTAAATTTTATATTCGGCGAAGGAAATGAGCTGAAATCCTGATTTTGGAAATGGATGTCACTGTTGTTGTATGTGGTTGAGAAAAGGAGCTGATCTTAGATATGCGTACTACAATTGTACTAAATGGTACTAAATTTTGTAATGGGGGAAGTCAAAGGGCTGAAATTCTGAAATTTAATATTGAGGTCTCTCTTGGTATTTGAAGTTAAGATATATAAATTATTTTGCTAAGGCGTACTATAATTCTACGAAAAGTACCAAATGGTACTAAAATTGGTATTGAGTAAATTTAGAGAGCTGTAATCCCGAAATTTGAAATTGAGATTGAAAGTCAACCTACCAAAATTGTTCTAAAAGTACATGGTAAGCAGAATAGGGCTATGTGGAATCCATATATTCCCCCATTACTACACTGCCCTCGCTAGAGCTATACCAGCCACATTTATGGCCATTTGCAACACCATCGCTGTACTTGCTTGTCTGCAAATTGGAAATCTATATAAGGACAGTCCTTTATCGTGGCATTTTACTTTATGTTGCCCCTTCTTGCTTCTGCCCCATCACCCTTTCTCCTCCTCTGAATAAAAATGAAACCAATTTGTAGCCATGTTTTTTTTTCTTCCTTTCGACCAAGAGATGATATTTTTTCAGCTAACATTTGCTGCGAGCACATAATTGTTGTTGGCGGTATTAGGAACCGATAGTCCACATTCAGAGTGTGTACGAAGTTGTGTGGCAACTAAGCTGCATGTTGCAAGTTCGTGACACACAATGAAATTTGTTTGACTGCCACAGGCAACAATAGGGCTGAAGGTTTCAGCGATTAGAAATTTCAGCAGGAATGCAGCAAGCGGCAGTAGGTATACTCCAGATAATATTTAAGCAGGCAGTCCCTTTTTTTTCCAATATCGTCCAAGTTATATGTATATACGTAGGTACGAGAGCAGACAAAGAACAGCAGCCATGGCAGCAAGACGAAATGAAAGAAATACCAACCCTTTTGCCAGACAAGAGAACAACACTGCCAGGATGTTGAGGACAAGCAGTAGAAGAAGTTCTGGTGCAGAGTTATTTTTGCCACGAAGATGAAGACGACTTGGCTGAATATCTTTGAACAGACCCGCAGCATGTGGCTGCATGGCAAAGGAATACCAAAAACAACAACAAAAACATCATTGCAAAATTTTCAGCCAGGATGGATGGCTGGATGAATGGTTGCGGATGGTATAGCAGGCAAACCGAATTCGAGCATATTATGCTTCGAACAATAATGAAATGAATTGAATACAAGAAAACGTGAATAAAACATGGAGTAGAGTCTCTGGTTCAGATCTCCAATTGTTTGCTGGATGGCGGGTGTTTTGCACGTTTTGTTGCATTCAATTGCTGCTGCTGCCCCTGCTGTACTGCAAAATATTGCATTACATGTTATTAAATAGCTCCCCATTCCCTTTTTGTGCAATAAAAATAAATTCGCAATTTCAACCTCGAGGCACGACTGTGGTCTTAAGAATATACCAAGAAGATGTAAACAAGGTCTAATAGACAGGGTCACCATTATGGTGTTGTTATTGTTGTCTCTTTAGGACCTACCATTCATCCATCCATCCATTTAATCAACATGTGTGAACTGTAAACAATACTGGCAAGGTTGTCTGCATTGTTGTCTTTTGTTCAACATGTTGCAGTTGTATGCCGCTGCTGTGGCTGCCGCAAGCCTACCAACAGATAATGAAAGGTTTTGTGGTTAACAAAAGGGCTTCAGAACTTGCCGCAAAAAATATCGATTGGGAAAGACAGTAAGCAGTGGCATCAAAGAGGGGGCCTATGTTTCAGGATTTGCGGATCACATAGTCCTTCCAGAAATATTTTAAGCAGTTCAAAAATATTCCTAAAAATCGAAAATATTCAAAAAAAAAAAAAAATTGAAATTCGTGATTTTGTCTTCAACAGACCTATGAAATGTAAAAAAAGAAAAAAAAAAAGTAACCACTTTTTTAAAAACTTCGTCTAAAAGTAAATATGTGTCTATTTCTTCTACGGTACTCCAGAATAATCTTAAAAAATCCACTATTTTATTTCTAAAGGTCCTTAAAATTTTTTTCTTAACATCCCACAACAAAATTTCCTTCAAAGGATTACTTAAAATCTACACTTTTTTCAATTAAGAAATTTAATGACATTTTTTAAAAAACCTGATACATTTCCAGAGGCCCTTTTAAAACGTTGAAAAAAAAAACATACCTCCAAAAATAAAAACAAAGTCTTTCGAAATATACTAAAAACAAAAATTACTTTTGAGAAAATCCACTATTATGTCTTCAGAGGTCCTTTAAAATTTACTTTTAATGATTTTAAAGGTCCTTCTTTCAAAAATCAACAATTTATAATAAAAGTTCTTTTAAAATTTACTTTTAAAAATTCTCGATTATGCCCTCAGAGGTCCTAGAAAAATTACTTTTAAAAATATTCGATTATGCCCTCAGAAGTCCTTTAAAAATTGATTTTCAAAAAAAAAATTCACCATCATTTATTCAGAGGTCTTGAAGAAATTATTTCCTTTGAAAAAAATCCACGATTATGTCCTCAGAGGTCCTTTGAAATTATATTTTAAAAAATCCACGATTATGTCCTCAGAGGTCCTTTGAAATTATATTTTCAAAAATCCACGATTATGTCCTCAGAGGTCCTTTGAAATTATATTTTAAAAAATCCACGATTATGTCCTCAGAGGTACTTTGAAATTATATTTTAAAAAATCCACGATTATGACCTCAGATTTCCTTTAAAATTTACTTCTAAAGATTGCAGAGGTCCTTCAAAAATTACTTTTAAAAAATCTACGATTATGACCCCAGAGGTCCTTTAAAATTTACTTTTAAAGATTACAGAGGTGCTTCAATAATTACTTTTAAAAAATGAACAAACATTTATTCAGAGGTCTTTTAATAGATTATGTCCTCAGAGGTCTTAAAAAATTCCTGACTAAACGCCCGTAAAATCCAAAACTCTCTAGGGGTCCTTAATTTCCTTCACTAAACTTCAAAACTTAATAATTTGAAAAAAAAAAAAATAAAAATCGACTAAAGGTCCGCCACTGAAGATCGTACGTCTCAATGTCCCTCAAGCCCCATCCAAAAATGTTTTTAAAAATCCTTCTAAAAATGACCTCCCCATGATCCCATACTGTGTCTATGAAAGTCCCAAACCTTTATGGGATATTTGGAATTGTTCATGAAAATTTCCTAACTTCAAAACTAAACCCTTTTCAAAAGATGTACTTAAAAATCACAGACTGCTATGAGCTGTTATTAAAATTACCCGAATATGACTCAAAAGTTAATTTTTTCTTCTCGACATTTAAAATATTTAAAAAGTTCACGAATATTTCTCCAGAAAGTCTTAATTTTTTTTTTTTATTCACAACTGTGTCTCATATCTGAAGGACGATAAATTTTTAAGAAAAATTCACAATTATCTCTTCAATAGTATTTTAAAAATATTCTTCCGATACAAAGACATCTCTCAAAGCTAATCTTGAAAACTCACGATAATTGCTCCTAAATACATTCTTTGAAAAATCACTATTTTTGCCTTGGAAAGTTATTCTGATAAACCCCAAAATATCCATATCCAAAAATCCATAAAAACATTTTAAGACACCTAGGATTATGATCCCTTGAAACATTCTTAAAGAGAGTTATGTATAAATCCAGGGTTATGGCTTTGATGATCCCCAACAAAAAAGTATCTTAAAAAATCCCCGATTACGGCTCCATAAAAACACACTTAAAAATCCACAATTCGGGCTTTGACATCCCTTTAAAGTATTCTTGGAAAATGCGCCATTTGAACCACAACAAATATTCTTGAAAACTATTATTCAAAAATCTGAGAGAGTTCTACAAAAATATTTCGAATCCACTTTGATGACTTAAAAAAAAAAATATTCTTTTAACAACCCATGTTGATGGCTTAACCGGCCCTTTGAAAGAATTTTTCCGCTTCAAAATCATCAACACACACAATCTCCAAAAACCCTTCGAAATAAATTACCATAACCCGATTATGGTACACCTATTCCGTTTCACGTCTACGTGAGTTGTAATGAGTATCTCCGGGTTAAATTGATATTTCTTCCTGTCTCCGACGACAGGAAGGGGTGTTTTCATTGTTATTTTCCAAGCATATTGATCTAATCAAACTTGGGTTTATTGCATCTTCGCATCCTTTTTCGCATCAAAAATTTTCCTTTTCATTGTAAAATGTCTTATTTTCCATTGTGATTCAAATATGCTGAAATGTTACACCGCACGGGATGATGACGAATAATTTTATACGTGACTCTGTCACATATCCTTTTCTTTATGTTACATTACGTTGTAGGGATACGTTTTCATTTTGCCAAAATGGGATATTTATGAAATGTGTGAAGTGTTATCACAGTTTAGTTGGAACTCAAGAATTTTTTCCGTCTATAGAACAGCTGGTCTATTGAAGGTCAATGGCATATGGAAGATATGAAGCAGATCTTCTCTCTATAGAAGACCTGAATTAGGAATTCTGATTGGATCTGGTATTTCGAGCATATTTTTGGTGGAGCAGTAAATCTGCCTTTAGAAGATCAGGAGCAGGTTTTCTGTCTTTAGAATACATGGAGAAAGTTTTTTATCTTCAGAAGGCCGGGAACTGGTATTTGCCTATACAGGAAACCCTATAGAAGGCCGGGAGCGGGTATTTAGTTTATAGAAGAGGAGGATCAGGTTTTATGCCTTTAGAAGACCTGGAGCAGGCTTGTAAGAGGTTTTCTTTCTTTAGAAGACAGGGTACGGGCTTTCTGTCTATAAGGGACTATCTATAGAAGACTTGGAGGAGGTATATAGAAGGTCAGTAGCAGATTTTCGGACTTTAGAAGAACAGGAGTCGTTATTCTGCCCTTTGACCTGGAGACATATCTTCAATATCTTGAAATTGGTATTCTGCCAACAGAAGATCTGAGTAGGTGTCCTGTCTACAGAAGAGCTAAGTATATATTCTGTCTATTTAAAATCTGGAGCATATCTTCTGTGGCTAGAAAACCTACAGCTGGAACAGGTCCTCGGACTATATAGAAGACCTAAAGAAGATAATTTATCTATAGGAGACCTAGATCAAGTTTTCTTTCTTTTGAAGAATTGAAGTAGATTTTGTATCTCTAGAAATGTTGGAGCAGGTGCTCAGCCAACAGAACAGCAGCTGCAGGCTTTTGGACAATAGAAGACCTGGAGAAGATATTTTGTCTATGGAAACCCTGTAGGTATATAGATGATCTGAAGCATATCTTCTGCTCCTAGAAAACCAAAAGCAGACCTTCTGTCCACAGAAGAGCCGGTGCAGGTCCTTCGACAATATAGAAGACCTTAAGAAAGTTATTTGTCTATGGAAGGCCTGAAGATCATTTACATATATAGAAGACCTGAGGCAGGTCCTCTGACTATGGAACATTTTTTGACTATACATGACCTCGAGCAGGCCTTCGAATTATAAAAAGCTTTGAGAAGATTTTTTGTCTTAAGAAGAACTGAAGCAGGACTTCTATATCTGGAAGAGGTGGAACAAGTATTCTATTTCTAGAAGATCTGGAGCATATCATCTGTCCCTAGAAGACCTGAAGAAGATAATTTGTCTATAGAAGACCCGGATCAGATCTTCTGTCTATAGAAGACCTGGATCAGATCTTCTGTCTTTAGAAGACTTTAAACAGGATTTCTATCCATAAAAGGCCAGGATCAGTTCGTCTGTCTTTAGAACTGTCTTTCATCTCTCGAAGTAGTATGTCCACAGATGAGCAAGAGCAGGCCCTCAAAATATAGAAGACTTGGAGAAGGTCCTCTATCAGATCTTCTGTCTATAGAAGACCTGGATCAGATCTTCTGTCTATAGAAGACTTTAAACAGGATTTCTATCCATAAAAGGCCAGGATCAGTTCTTCTGTCTTTCGAACTGCTGAAGCAGGTCTTTCATCTCTAGAATTGCTGGAGTATGTCCACAGACGAGTAAGAGCAGGCCCTCAGAATATAGAAGACCTGGAGAAGGTCTTCTATTTGTTAGAATAGTTGCGGCTGGACTCCTGTAAAGAGGAAAGTTTAAATATGGAAGAGTTGGAACATGCCATCTGCCTATAAAATCTATAAACATGTCTACCAGATTTTAAAACAATTTTTTTTATAGATTTCTGTTATTAAAAGACCTGTAAAAGTTCTCTTTTCGTAGAAGACTTTTCAAACGTTCTTTTTTTCTTTAAAAGATCGGTAAAAGATCTGCTCCCAAAAAAATAACACTTATAGGAGGTCTTTCTGTCAGCTTTAATTAATTGATGGTCGGTATCAGATCTTATTTTAGATGAAAAAATAGAGGGCTTTCTTTGCTTAGCAGACCCCTAGAAAGACTTTCTTCCATAAAAGTTTTTCAAAGAGGCCCTTTAAAAGGACTTGATTCTGTAAAATGCACATAGAAGCTCCACAGATGTGTTGGTGGACATTTTCTACCTAACCTGAAAGAGAGTCTCTATGTATAAAAGATCGCTTAGAAATTCAAAGAAGTCTTGTATCGGTAGATTTCATATGAAAGTCGTTTTTCTCATAAAATGTCTGCGGAGGATCCTCTTTTTAAAGACACTTTGAATAGTCTTCCTCACCTTCATAATATCTGCAGATGGTATCTTCATTAATGTAGCATTTCACAATCAATCTTAGCAATCATAATTCACTGACCATCGGATGTTTTCGAAGGTGTCTACCTTGGCATTCAAAACATTATCCCTTCGATTCTCTCAAAAAAAAACATACAACAACAATACATGCAGGACATTAAAGGCAGGCATATCTCTTACGCACATTTCGCCAAGCTTTATGGACAAACAATGCCTCCAATGTTGGCTGTGGTTAATTACAGCAGTCCAGAGCTCAGAACCATCAAGTACACGCAACTTATCATACACATGTGACAGTCTATCTGGTTGACAGTCTGTCTGTCCGCCTGTCTGTCGGACTGGCAATTGAAAGTGTAGTGCCCATTGTCAACTTGATTGCCATCAGTCGCATTGATGTGGTTGTTGTTTTTGTCTTAGCTTAGTTATTACATACGTATTACCCCTTTTGCTCCGTTCCCTCCCGTAGGTATTCCAAGCTCTCTCTTCGATTCTCCAATGTGATTCCTTGATACCCTTCAAAGTCTCGTGATGTTACTGGAATAACAGCAACTGACAATGATGATGATGTTGTTGTTGTTGCTGTAGCTGATGATGATGATGGCGATGGTGACGAAGATGTGCCCCTGCCACATGGAAAATTATATTCGTCGAGAATCAGCAACCGTTGCCACCAACAATCATTGTCAGACTGCTGCGACGACGGAGACGACAGCGACGAGTATCTGTCTGTTCCCGAATGTGAGTGTATCGGTGTCGCTATCGTTTGCCTCTCGGTCTGCCTGCCTGCTAGCCCGTCTGTCTGTCCGTCCATCCATCTGTTGTATTCTGTGTGTCTGCATGCTATTTTGTGGCCATGGTGACTATGTGGCAATGGCTGGGCTGATGGCGACGCGACTATGCTACGGCAGGCGGGCGGGCGGCCGGCCGTCGAGAGGCATGTTTGTTTGATGCAGAATGGAAAAAAGCTAACTAAACAGAAAATGAAAATGTACGAGGGATAATTTTGCATTTGTTCTCATGACTTGCCGCCGCATTCTGATCGCCTGTTCCCGAACACCTTAGAAAATGTTAAAATTTCACATAGAATTCCCACGGCCAAAATTTTCCCACAGTGTGCATGGATACACAACGAAAACAACAAACAATATAAGAACGGCAGCAGCAGCAGTGGCGGCGGCTACGGCAACAGCGGCAAGAACAACAAGAACCGACACAACAACACCAACAACAATATCGGGAATATATCCATTGAGCATAAGAAAGCAACTTTAACAAGTTGTGGCACTCCATGTAGCAGCCAAGGAACACCAGTCAGTGTATGTCTGTCTGTGTGTGTGTGCACTCCAGGGCTAGAGGGCTTTTCAAACGAAATGGTCAAACAATTAGGTTTCCAGCTAAACATGGCCGGACCATCTTCTTCCGCACATTCATTTCAAGCCTCTGCCGCTGAGAATGGTGAAGTTGTTGTTGTTGTTTTTTTGTTGTTGTATTGCTTTATCCAGAAACGTCGCCATAGTTTGTCCTAAGCTTCGGTATAGTGACGGGATTTTATATCTTAACCATCGGATATTTTTCTCTACCAACAACAATGAGGAATGTTGCGTTGTTGTTGTGGACAATGAATCCAGCTGCCGGCTGGCTGGAGTTGTTGTTGTTGTTGCAGATTCTTTTGGAGAATTCCTGAAAGCATTTTTTCGCCGATGGTTCTATGAAAGAGGAAGGTTTAAGGAGTCTTGGCAAGACCTCGAAAGGACGAAGACACATCTCTCTCTCTCTACTCCATAGAGTAGATGAGGTCATCTACTCTTCTCCATAGAGTAGATGAGGTCATCTACTCTACTCCATAGAGTAGATGAGGTCATCTACTCTACTCCATAGAGTAGATGAGGTCATCTACTCTACTCCATAGAGTAGATGAGGTCATCTACTCTACTCCATAGAGTAGATGAGGACATCTACTCTATTCCATAGAGTAGATGAGGTCATCTACTCGACTCCAAAGAGTAGGCGAGATCATCTACTCGACTCCAAAGAGTAGGCGAGATCATCTACTGGACTCCAAAGAGTAGGCGAGATCATCTACTCGACTCCATAGAGTAGATGAGGTCATCTACTCTACTCCATGGAGTAGATGAGGTCATCTACTCTACTCCATAGAGTAGATGAGGTCATCTACTCTACTCCATAGGGTAGATGAGGTCATCTACTCTACTCCATAGGGTAGATGAGGTCATCTACTCTACTCCATAGAGTAGATGAGGTCACCTACTCTACTCCATAGAGTAGATGAGGTCACCTACTCTACTCCATAGAGTAGATGAGGTCACCTACTCTACTCCATAGAGTAGATGAGGTCACCTACTCTACTCCATAGAGTAGATGAGGTCACCTACTCTACTCCATAGAGTAGATGAGGTCACCTACTCTACTCCATAGAGTAGATGAGGTCACCTACTCTACTCCATAGAGTAGATGAGGTCACCTACTCTATTCCATAGAGTAGATGAGGTCATCTACTCTACTCCATAGAGTAGCTGAGATGACGTCGTCATCATCTCCATAACTTATTGCCCCACCCTCGTACACATTAATTGTTATTTCCATCTATTCATTCACCAAATCGCTTGGCTATCGTTTTGCGTACAATGTTGCTGAATGTGATGATGCAGAGAAAAAAGAAATACTTCGACGACAACTATATATGCGCGTAACTACTCTATGGAGGAAGCGTTTATTCCCGGTTTTCTATTCACTTTTATTCTACAGCAGCAACAACTAAGTCATTGATTGTTCTGTCATTGTAATAAATTTTACTATGGGCTTTTTCTACCACATGCATACATTCGCACACATACATCAATATCTATAAACAATGAAATGTGGCATGAATAAATGCTCAACGCAGGGAGTTTCGAAAGTGACTTCCCTCTGTATGGTTATAGTCTTCCCTATTAGCTTGGTTTTTGGCTCGATAAACAAGTTTGGAAAAAAATTTCCTCTGAGCTTGTGGAAATCTTTTCAGTATAAAAATCTCCATAACAGGAAATACTTCAGCAAATTTTTAAATTCAAAGGAGGAGTCGGAATTGCCGACAGATGTGTACCCTCAGCTAATGCTCGATTATTTAAATATATTTTGACTCTTGTTACGATTATTCAAATTATTGACCCTCTATGGAGTAGGTTCCAAAGCAATGGGCCAATATTGTCCATTCCGTGTCGGACGTAAATAAATATCATATAAATATTGCGACGTGCCAGGATTGGACTATATTGGTTACTTTCTTCACTTTATAGGAGATATCTGATAAGTTTTAGAAAATGTTAAAATTTGCATGAGTTATCAGATATAGTCGACCGGAGACTTGTTTCGCAAGTTTTAACACATATAAAAGTATTGAAAATTGTGACCCTTTGTGGGTGAGGTACCAGAAGGGGTTCTTAGACACATATCATCTTCACGGCAGATCTTGTGTTATCAAAAATGCTTGTATGTGTGAAGTTTTAAGAGATTTGGATGCCTCTTTTGCTTTCTTTGAGCGTTTCCATTTTCAAAATCTTGAACCCTATGTGAGGGAGATACCACAAGAAATGGTCCGACCTCTACCATATTTATGGCATATCTTGTGTAGATAGAAATATTGATATGTGCCTATTCTGAATGGAATCTGATGTAATTTTCGCGTTTTCTGAGCCTCATGGATATTCAAAATGTTAACCCTTTGTGGGGGAGGTACCAAAAGAAGTTGCCCGACATATTCCATTTTCAAACAAGTAAGTTATACAATACAACACTACTATATGTTAGAAGCCCCCTTATATTCAGATCGATTTTGGAAGATTTCTCTTTTGAAATTATGTCACGGAGCACTGACCTGACCAGGGACATTTGCCCAATAAAGAAATCAGTATAAAAAAACCAGAAGTTCGCCTTTTGTGAATTTCGGATATTGCCTGTAAGTAATGCTGGTATTTTTTCACACAAAAGTAGTGGTCCATTCTACTCGCTGTCCTAATCTCGAACTTCATGCGAGATTTTGTGTCCTTTGGATTCAATTTGCGACCTTTATAACGGCTGCAAAATCAGGAACATTTTTAGTTGTTGTTCTATTTCAACCTCCAAATATATTGCGGACATCTTTAAAACCAATGACTTGTGAAAATTTTCGTGAGGGTCGGATAATAATTGCAATCTGTATATAACCCAAACCTGTGTTGTAAGGTGAACAAATATTACAAAATGTACACCTCAATATTATAAGTCAAATTGAAAAAATCGCATGCGATAAAATATATGGAAAAATAAAAAAAATGTCACGAAAATACTACAAAATCTGTATAAACATCATTATTGGTATCTTTTTTGGCGATTTTTTAGGATTTTATTCTTTTATGCCAGAAGGGCATTCAGAATTGACAAAATTTGTCGAAATCGGTCCAGCCATTCTTGAGATATAAACAGTTTAGCTAACATCACATTCCTTTGTTTATACACATTGTATATATTTCGCTATATATATCCGATATATTTACTTCAGTTTATGGTCCATTTCGACTCCTAAATATTATGCGATCATCTCCAAAAGGAATAGGGTTCTATTCTGACCTTAACCCCATCTCCATACAAAATTTCGTGAAGATCGGGCCATAATTGCGACCTGTAGAGTGATTACATATTAAAATGGACAGACGAACAAACGAACGGACGGATATACATAGCTAGATCGACTCAGCTCGGCGAGATAGGAAGATCCATATATACTTTCTTATGTGGGAAACCAATATTTCGAGGTGTTACATAAATTCTGGCCCAATCAAACTTATAATACCCCCAACACATAGTGTTGTAGGGTATAAACAGATCTTGTGTTAGTAGAAATATAGGGAAGTGCGAAATGTGAAGAGAATCTGATGCTTATTTCGCATTTTCAATGAGATATAATTATCCAACATTTTGACATCTTGTTGGGAAGATACCAAAAGGAGTAGTCGATATATCCCACCTTTACACAAGATCTTGTATTCATAAAAATATTAGAATTTGTGAAATTTGAAGACAAACGGACTCTAATTTCTCATTTTATAGGAATAATAATTGTTCAAAAATTTTACTCTTTGTGGGGGAGGTACTTGATGGAGTGGACCGATATTGTCCATTTTCGCAGGTGACGTAACGCTGACAAAAATTTTGGGATTTGCAAAGTTTGCACAAAATTGAATAATCTTTTCTCTTTCTATGAGGTAAATTATTTTCATTGAAAAATTTGATCTGTTATAGGATAGGTACCAAAAGGAGTGAACCGATTTTGCCTATCTCCGAACTAATCTTATTCGAACTACAATATTATGATGTACAAAGTTTGGATCAAATCGAATAGCCAGACAGACAGACAGATGGACGCCTTGATTGACTTCAAATGTCCTGAAATGGATTTGGTCCAAAGAGGCCTAGGGTCTAAAACCGTTATTTCGATAAGATATGTTTTGGTCGTATCACATGATAACAGGGTGAGATGAAAAAACTGCAACCAACTTCAGACTGCTATCATTTCTAAACACTCGTCCGACAGCTGTTAAAATTATTCCAGTGACAGCTTATTATATTTTTTACAAGCGTACAAATCATTTTGGTGAGAAGTTATTTGTGATAGAATTCAAGCGTGATAGTGTGATTTCTTTATATTTGGCGGGAAAAAAATATTTGGCTATCGTTAGAGCACTCCAACATAAAAATTTGAATAAATCTTTTGTGTCTCGTACCATCGCTCGTTACCGTGATACTGGTAGCGTAGCTCGACGTCAAGGAAGTGGACAGAAGAAAACAGCAACATCAGCAGAAATGGTTCCAAAAGTAAAGAAGCGACTGGATCGAAACCCGCGTCGCAGTGGCCGAAAAATGGCTCGTGAGCTGAACATATTGCAATATTCCAGTCGGCAAATATAGAAAAATGAGCTCGGGGTAAAGCCACAGAAAGAAATTAGACTCAAAACAGCTAAAGAGTCGATTCGCTTGGCTGAAAGTGGTGAACTGCCGAATTTGGTTTTCTCCGATGAGAAAACATTCGTTGTCCAGCAGTTGGTAAACAAACAAAATGATCGTGTTTACTCGCCAAAGAGTACACCAGAACTCAAGCGCCGGTCATGGTGATGGTGTGGGCCGCTATAACAGCCGTTGGTCGCTCTCCGTCGTATTAATCGACCGTGGCATCAGAATAAATGCCGAATATTATCGAAAAAATATTCTGGAGGGTGTATTAAAGCCTTGGGCAGGCAAACCTTTTGGCCGCAGACGTTGGACATTCCAACAGGACTCAGCACCATCATGGTTACAAAATGAGGTTCCTCGCTTCATTCCCAGCGGACAATGGCTACCAAAAACTCCGGATACCAATCCGTTCGATTAGTATGTGTGGAATATTTTGGAAAGCAAGGTTGGCACTAAATAATACCAAAGCGTCGATCACCTCAAACAAGCGCTTGGACGGGAATGGAGCAAAATACCCCAGAGCAACATTCGGGCAGCGTGTGACGGTTTCATTGGCCGTTTGAAGGCCATAATTCGTACCAAAGGTGACCAATTCGAACAAATCTAAACTTATTCTAAAATTTAATGCTATTTCCGATATTTTTTGCTTTGATTTGACTTTGTTGCAGTTTTTTTATCTCACCCTGTATACCCTTTGTAGTCATATGGCTGCGGGGTATAAAAATCCCGAAAAAACCGTAATTTTTATGATTATCGAAAATCTGTCATACATTTAATTTTAGTGACCAGTGCCCCAAGTCTTCTCTCAAAGGATGGCCAATAAAGTTTCAAGGAAAAGCTTTCGTTCTCCTTACATGGTAATGGGATTTTGCTGGCTGTTTAGAAAACTGTTTAATTTATTCTTCATCTTAACATGCATTTTTAATTGTATAGGACCTCATTAGTTCCTCTTGCCGCTAGAACATCAAAGGCATCACAACATGCGAATACCAGCCATTCAGTGTCATGCCATTCATTCAATTTGTGTTTGACAGTTTGCTTCTGTTCTGCTTTCCGTTTGGTTTCTGTCATTTATGTTGCCATTTGTACAAGTGACCAACCAAGAGTGGGTTATTAGTCGTTCAGTGAATGTCAGTTACTCTGGATACATTACGCTCAGAGCAATGGTCCGTGTTCTGCAACTTTGTGCAACTATGTTGTGCTTTTGCAAATTGGTGACAAAGCGTCAGATTCATGTTCAACGCTGAAGACCGCAAAGTGTTGCACCTCACCGATGTCGTATGAATCGGAACTATTCAATCTGGGTAAATTATTTTTTACCATGAGACATGGAAAATTGAAACATTTGTCAATATGTCAAATAAGTGCTCAAATAAGTGATGGTGGAAATATTTTTGCCAGGAAAAAATTGAATACCAGATTCCCTTAAAGTTTTATTCTCTATCAAATTTGAACAAATTCAATTTTTATCTTCCAAAAGAAGAAAAACGAGTGTCCTTGACAAGGTATTATTATTTTACTTTCTTACAATTGCACCCACAAACTAAATTCTATTATTCGAAGAATAAGTCAGAAATTGTTGAAATGAAGTAATCGTTCTTTGTAATCTTTTAATTAAATCTCAACGGCATTGCATAAAATCCCTGGAGATTTTTAATTGATATTACAGTGAAATACTATTATAAATTAAAAATGAAAGAGAAAGGACTTTATTGTTTTCTGCAGAGCATTCAACGCAATTAATTGAAGACAGAGGAACATGAAAATGGGCAGTGCTTTTCAAACTTATGTACATCAATTTAGATCTCTAGCTTAATATAAACTGTACCATAATTAGTAATTTTTTGTACTTTTTGTACACTTATAAAAAAATTATGCATTTTTTAAAAAATGTTTACTAGGTCTTACTGGACTAAAACCTCATTTTTTAAGAATTTAATTGCAAACAATCGTGTTTCAGAAGATTGTGAATTTGTGAAGAATAGTTATTCGAAGCTTTCCCTGGACAAAATTTACTTATTTTTGAACAAATTTTGTTGGTAGAGGCTACTGGCAATTTTTTATTTATTTATTTATTTATCTATTATTATTTTTTTTTGAGGATAATCTAACCCTTCATTGACTAAAATCGTGTATTTTTTAAGAAAATTTGAATTTTATAGGATTATTTTTTTCAGGCTCTCCTTGACTAGTATTGCCGATTTATTTTGAGGAAATATGAATTTAAACAAATGCAAAAAAATAGTTTTTAAGGATATTTCTAGGAGTTGTTTATGGACGAAATTCGTGAATATTTTAAGAAACCCCGTTATTGAGAATGATAATTTTCTTTAAATAGTTTTTTTAAAATCTTGCAAAAACTTGGGTTTTAAAAACCTCCTAGCTAAAAGTTTGTCTTTGTAAAGAATTGCAGATTAAATTAATTCCATGAAGTCTAGACAAAAAATCTTGTTTTTTTTAAGGAAAAAAACTGTTTTTTTCTTAATAAAAAATTTATATTTCTCACAAAAATATTTCCCGGACACATACGGCGGATTTTGTAATCAAATAATCAAACTAAGATTTAGGTCGGAGATGTTCAATATCAGTCCACACCTTCTGGTACTTCCCCCACAAAATGTCGAAATGTTCGAAAAATATTTTACTGCACATAAAGTGAAAGAATAATCAGATTTTCTCCAATTGAAAATCCTAATATTTGCATAGGTCAGGTGCGAAAATGGACGATATCAGTCAACTCCTTCTGGTACCTCCGCCACAAAGGGTCCAAATTTTTAATATTTCTTGAACCTCATTAGGCATGAAATATACATCCGATTCCATTCAGACGTGGTACATCTCAATATTTCCATCAACACAAGATCTGTTATAAAGATGGTAAAGATCAAACTATTCCTTCTGATACCTCCCTCACAAAGGGTCAACGTTTTGAACAATCAAAACGATTATACATTTCGAAATAAGCATCAGGTTTTCTTTATATTTGACACATCCCATTATTTCCACTTACAAAAGATCTGTTGTGAAGATGGAATATATCGGTCAACTCCTTCTGGTACATCCCCCACAAAGGCTGAAAATTTTGAATATCCATGAAGCTCATAAACGCGAAATTAACATTCGATTCAATTTAGACTTGAAACATCTCAATACCTCCATCAACACAAGATCTGTTTAAAAAATGGTAGATATCGGACAATTCCTTCTGGTACCTCGTACACATGGGGTTAAAGATTTTGAAAAACTCTCTTAAAATTTCACACACATCAACATTTTTGCTACCACAAGGTCTGTTACCTCACCAACAAAGGGTCACAATTTTCAATACTTTTAGCTGTCATAACTTGCTATATCTAAATGTATCTATCTTTTTCACACATTTGATATGAAAACGAAATTTATCGGGATTTATGATTTTCGCATAAAATAGTATATAAATGTCCGATTTCCTCGTAATTTTGCCCATAATTTTTTTGTTTTTTTAAGAATATTATTTTTTTTAAGATTATTTTTCGAATTTAATTTAGATTTTTCAAAATTATGTTTAAGAACCCGAAATTTTCACGGATTTTGAAAATTTTTGAAAAATATATCTTTCATTAATAAAGTGTGTTTTAACTTTTTAATACAAAAAAATTAAATTGAATTTAAAAAATATATAACAATTTTTTTAATATTAAGAATTCTTATAGTTTTTATGAATAGAACAGTGTTGGCTTGTTTGTTCGGGATGCCATAGTATTTTGTTGTTGCAAAATCGTCAGGCTTAATCCCTTTATTGTTGTTTTTATAAAAACAACGTTTGTTTATTAATGGAGAACGATGGTAATGTTTACCAGGGGGTAAGGCAGGGAATACCTAGGTTTCGGAAGAGCCACCTATCATCATCAGTTCCCTTGTTTTTTTTTTTGTGTTTTTATGAATATGTGAATGATTTAAGATTTTTGCGGAATATTTTAAGAAGGTCCAGACTATTAAAAGATGATTTTTTTTTCAGAATTAATTAATTTTTCAGAATTAAAAAAAAATATTTATTCCGGGATTTAAAAAAAATATATTTGTCGTATTAAATGGTCATGCGTTGTGGATATGTATCTGTCAGAAAGGTGATTGATACTTTTGAAATTGTTTACTTGAACCTAAATTTACTCCAGTATTCCTACCAACGTTGTTTTATTTTTTTCACTTCTTCTAGTTAAAAACTTTATTACGTTTCAATTTGTTCCATCTTCGTCTGTTACGTCTTTAACATTGCCTTCAAACGATAATCCATTTATGCTTTACCTACTTTCTTTGACAACAAAATACGCCATCACATTATGTGCGTATCAGTGGGGGGAGACATGAAAAATGACAATGTCAGACAGATGCAGAGCGTTTTTCAGGATGATGGTGAAGACGTTTGTAAATACATAAAACATTTTTCAAAAGAAAAGCATTGAACTTGAAAAGTACTTCTTAAGTCAACGACATCCATAAAGAGCTTGGAGCTGAGAACTTTGAGATGATTATCCTGGGCATTTTTGTTGGTTTTTCGAAATAGCGGTTCAAATAAAGCTGCAACAGAAACAATGTAGTTCAAATTACTCTCCACATTTGAGTTTCAAACTTTAACAATAAACGGAGTGAGATTCTAAAAGCTCATAGTCCTACAGGAGATTATTTAAAACATTATTATTTATACCCTACACCACAAGATGGCCAGGGTATTATGTCTTTGTGCATTTGTTTGTAACAGGCGAAAGCAAACGAGATAGACCCATAGTTCCTTTTGATGATCTGCATAGAATCACATTCTGAGTCGATTTATGCATGTCCGTCCGTCCGTCCTTCCTTCCGTCCACGTATTTTTGTAAACAAAGTACAGTTCGCATTTATTGCCCTATCCAGATGAAATTTTGCACAAATCATTTGTTTAGCCCAAGGACGAACCCTATTGAAATTGGAGATAATCGGTAAAAATTTAGATATAGCTCCCACATATATCTTCGTCCGATTTGCATTTTATTGTGCACCAAACGTTTTATATTAGCCCGAATAGTATGGAATTTTGCACATACAACCAAATTAGGCCTGAAAATAAGTATGCCAAATTTGATCGAAATCGCTTCAGATATAGCTATAGCTCCCATATATATTTTTCATCCGATTTGTTATTTTTGACCTCCGCAGCCGTAATATGCACTCTGTAACAGCAATATTTGGGGAAATATATCAAATGCAGCTCAGAAATACATTTACTAAATTTTATAGAGATCGGTTCAGTTTTTTATATGTCTCCCATATATAACTTCGTCCGATTTACCTTTTATTGTGCACCAAACGTCTAATATTTGTCTAAATGGGATGAAATTTGGCACTTACGAATTGAGTCTAGAAGCTAGTATGTCAAATTTGGTGAAGATCGGTTCAGATATAGCTATAGCTCCCATATATACTGTTCATCCGATTTGTTGTATTTGTTACGCACAGCCGTAATATGCACTCCATAACAACGATATTCAGGGAAATATATCAAATACAGCTCAGAAATATCTTAGCTAAATTTTATCAAGATCGGTTCAGATTTGGATATAGCTCCCATATATATCTTTATCTGATTTCAAATTAATTTTGCACCAAATGGGCAATGCAAGTCCGAATTTAAAAGATACAAATGCTTCGGCATATTTAGTCCTTTGAACTTTAAATTATAATTATAATCATGGCGTGTATAATTGAATTCTCCCATAAAAACATTTAATTGTTATGTGGAGCTCTACTAAATTAGCAAAGTGGTGTAGGGTATCATAAAGTCGTCCCCGCCCGACTTTAAGACTTTCTTTACTGGTTTTTAAATATATTTCAGTGTTTTTTTTTTTGTTTTGTCTTTTTATATATTTTATATTTTTCAATTTTTTTAAGTTTTTATATTTTTAATATTTTTTAGTGTTTTTTAATATTTTTTTGTTACATTTTTATGTTTTTTGTTATTTATTAAAATATTTTTTATAGTTTTTAATTTATTTTTTAAAATATGTTTTTTTATTTATTTCTTTACATCACACCCCTTATTCCAATTCCTTCTTTCTAACATTCCTCCCCCACCACATTTGTTGCCCCAATTTATTGCCACCACCAATCGTTTGGTTGTCCTCGAACACCAGCGCAACACAACATGACTCATCTAACCTCATTTTCTGTCACATTTTTCAAAGTTCAAGCAACAGGCAAACAGAATCTTGTGGCTAGAACCTTAACTTTGTTGTAACGTCATATTGGGGCAATGGAAGGGAATGTTGGCAATATTTCTTCGCACCACAACCGTCCACAACAATACGACAACAGCAGCAGCAACAACAAACAGATCAATGAGCAGTCATTGCCAGCCATCCTCATTGAATTTTACAACAAAATCCATTTAATTTAAAACGATTTGGGTTCGGTAGGAAGACAACGTCAAAAGCATTCGCACAGCATACCTAATCTCAAGAAGGGCAGTAATGAAGGTTGTTGTTGGCTGCTGATGCAGTGGTTGGAAAATGTAAGCGCTGTAAGGCAGCAAAGCTGGAGATGGTGTAACCCAATGTAAAATTTTACAAAGACATCATACCTATGAGGAAGTTATTTTGGAGCTCGAACCTTGAGGGATTTTATACTTTCACAAGACTTTGGAACAAATAAGAGTTGCAAGCCATTGAGAGTCTGCCCAAATTTCATTAACTTTTAATCAAAAACTTTTTGGCCCATTTGTAAATAAAGGACACCCCAACATATCCAGAAAAGCCAAAAGAATTAAAGGTCAACTGCCAAATTCGAATTTTTATATTCTCCAATTGAAAAGGAGGATATACTAACTTTTTCATTCCGTTTGTGACATCCCTAAACATTCGTATATTCATGATCACCATTGTCTAAAAATTGGTATATGTAGGTCATAATGGGTTTTAGTTTTACTGGCGGAACATTGAATGTATAGGTCCACGTTCTTGTATATCCCGAATACAACGGTACCTCCCTATATTCGGGATTTTGATGATTTTTGCCACATTTTTCCACGAATTTGTCTAAAAATTCGTATTTGTAGGACATAATGGTCAATAGTCCAACGGATTGGTATCCGGAGACTTTTGTGGCCATTGTTCGCTGGAAATGAAGCGAGGAACCTCATTTTGTAACCATTCTTGAGTGGCACGTTGTGCTGAGTGCGATGGTGTTGAGTCCTGTTGGAATGTCCAAGGTCTGCGGCCAAAATGTTTGAGTGCCCAAGGCTTTAATACACCCTCCAGAAAATATTCGCGATAATATTCCGCATTTATTCTGATGCCACGGTCGATCAATACGAGCAGAGAGCGACCATCGGCTGTTATGGCGGTCCACACCATCACCATGGCTGGTGCTCGGCGCTTAAGTTCTGGTGACCTACCGAAGGTGAACTTTTTCATTTTGTTTGTTTTCGAACTGCTGGACAACGAAGTTTTCTCATCGGAGAAAACCAAATTCGGCAATTCACCACTTTCGGCCAAGGGAAGCAGCTCTTTACCTCTTTTGAGTCTATTTTCTTCTTCTATTTTCTGTTGCGGTGTCAGTTCTTGCACTTTTTGGAATTCCAATGGCTTTACTCCGAACTTATTTTTCAATATTTGTCCAATGGAATATTGCGATACGTTTAGCTCACGAGCCATTTTTGGGCCAATGCGACACCGGTTTCGATCAGGTCGCTTCTTTACTTTTCGAACCATTTCTGCTGATGTTGCTGTTTTCTTCCGTCCACTTCCTTGAGGTCGGGCTACGCTACCAGTATCATGGTAACGAGCGATGGTACGAGACACAAAAGATTTACATTTAAATGCTGGAGTCCTCTAACGATAGGCACTTGTGGTTTTCCAGCCAAATATAAGGAAATCACACTATCACGCTTGAATTCCATCACGAATAACTGCTTTTCTGGAAATTTCTCACCGAAATACTTTTGTACGCTTGTAAAGAATATAATGAGCTGTCACTGGAATAATTTTAATAGCTGTCGGACGAGTGGCTTAGAAATGACAACAGTCTAAAGTTGGTTTCAGTTTTTTTATCTCGACCTGTAATACCTTTCACGGATCTCCTATATTCTCAAGACTTTCTATATGCCTTCTATACATAGAATACTTTCCACAGTTTCTCTCGAGACAGTAGACCTTTTATGAGATTTCTATGAGACCAGAATCGCACAGGAATTTGATTGATACAGGACAATGTTAATTTAAGGAAGTAAAACCGATGTTTAGTTCGGCCAGGCCGAATTTTTAACATCCTCTACCATTTCAAAGAAACTTGAATAATTTTAAAAAAGAACGTCGAAAAATACCGCTCTAACGGAAGGTACCATTATATGGGAGTTATACGATGACGTGGATCTGCATAGACAATTTTCTATTACGAACTTCAGATACGAAATTTCAAATAATTCCGGTGAATAATGTCACTAAAATCATCAAAATACTGAATATCGGGAGGTATCGTTATATGGAGGCTATATGAAGATGTGGATCTACATGGCCGATTCACGAACTTAACTGCCTACTGGCAAAATGCACATGTGTGCAACATTTTAGCCTTCTATCTCAATTCGTTGGAAGTATAGCGTGATTACAGGAGACAGACGGACAGACCTCGCTGGATCGACTAAGAATTTTATGCTGATCAAGAATATATATTCACTGCTGGATCTAACATGAGTATTTCGAGGAGTTTCAAGCGGAATGACAAAGATAATATACCCTTCACAATATGGGGGAGGGTATATATGCTTATGAAATCTTTCGCAGGTTTTCTGAAGACTATAGACAAAAGAGTATTCCCAAGTCTGTTTATTCTTGGTAGCATAACTTTCACATAAGCAGATCGCAGATTTGCTGGTGCTCACGATAACTCTCGAAGGGAGTATCCGATTTGGTCCAAACGTGGTAAATCGTAACATTATTATCAAACTTAGGTCGAGTTGGGAGATGAGCAATATCGGTCCACTCCTTCTGAGACGTCCTCAAAAAAACATCAAATTTTCCAAAGAAAATATTTTACTTCAACCAATCATTCAAATTCAATTTTATGCGAACTTTGCAAATATCAATATTTTTGTCATTGCTAGATCAGGAGCGAAAATGGCCAACTGCACCAAGTATCTCCCCCACAAAGGGTCAAAATTTTAAATAATTAAAACTCTTATAAAATATGAAACAAGAGTTCGACTGTATTCAAATTTCGCACATCTTAATAATTCTACTAACAAGATCTGGCGTGAAGACGGAATATATCGGACAATTCCTTTCCAGTACCTCCTCCACAAAGGGTCAACATTTGGCATAATTATAAGTCTTATAAAATGTGAAATAAATGTTCAATTGTCTTAAAATTTCACGCATTCCAATATTTTTATTAGACCAAGATCTGGTGTGAAAGTAGGATATATCGGTCTACTCCTTCTGGTACCTCCCCCACAACGGGTGAAATTTTTGAATAATTACAACTCTTATAAAATTTGAAATAAGAGTTCGATTACCTTCAAATTTCATGCATTCCAATATTTTTATTAACACAAGATCTGGTGTGAAAGTAGGATATATCGGTCTACTCCCTCTGGTACCTCCCCCACAACGGGTGAAAATTGTGAAAAATCTATTTCTCTTAAAATATAAAAAGGAATTAGATTCTCTTCAAATTTAACATATCCTAATATTTGTAACAAGACAAAGCAGGTGTGAGGATGCAATATGTCGGACCACTCCTAGGTATGAGAATGAAATATGTCGGACCACTCCTTCTGGTACATCCCCCACAAAGGGTTAATATTTTGAATAAGTATATCTTTCAAAAAATTCGAAATAAACATTCAAAATTCACGACCTTGGTGTATATTTTTACCTATTGGTATATTTTTACTAACGCAAGTTCCGGTTTAAAAATTAAACATATCGACCTACCCCTTCTAGTACCTCTCCCATAAAGGTTCACGGTTTGCAATAATGTGCGAAACACCAGATTAATCTCAAACTTCCAAAGAAAAGGATCCTCCAATGTTTCTCAATTGACAAAATACCTATCACAGGTCTTCTATAGACAGAGGGTATTCCGCAGTACACCATTGGGCTAAAGTCGATTCACATGTCTTTTATTGATGCAAAAACTTTCACTGATCTATTGATAGGGAACTTTCCACAGGTACTGGAGGCAAGACTTCCACAGGTCACCTATAGATAAGACCTCCACAAATCTTCTAAAAACCGACATTTTCCATAGCACTTCTGGAGATAAAAAATCTCCACAGGCATTCTGCCAAAAAAGTAATTTATTTAATTCTTATGTATAGAAAACCATCCATAAATCAACTGTATATGATCTTCCACAGGTCGTCAAAAGAAAGGAGGACTTCCACAGGTCATCTCTATATAGAAGACCGCCCAAATCACAGACCCTCAACTAGTCTCTAATATATTGAAGACCCTTCAAAGATTTTCTTAAGATGGAATGTTTCCCAAATATTTTCTACAGAGAGAATTAAAATTCACCTAAATTCCTCAAGTATATTGAAGTCACACACAGGCTTTATGAAGATTTTGTAACCCCATATGTCTTCGATATTCAGGAGATCTCCACAGGGTTTCCAAAAATAGAAGAGAATCGAAACTCTTCTCATGCCGTCTATAGATCCTTCCATATTTCTCCTATGTTTCTTCGCTTTAAAATGTTTGCTATGCTTTACTGCTAGACGCACGAGAACCCCATTATCAATAAGTTCAGTGTGTGTGTGTGTGTGCAGAACTTGAAGGAGTCAAATATTTACAGCGCATTCACATTAGTGTGCACACACACATATATACATACATAAATTCTCTGAATATACCATTATGCTGCTGCAAAAGCACGTCTTTGCGGGTGGAGGTAGTGACGCCAATGTATGTACGTATGTATGTGGCTGCAAATTTCGGGCGTTGACATTCGGGTTGTGGAGCAAATATAAACGACCCTGAACTCTTGCACAGCTTAAACAAGTTTCAATGTCATCCACCTCGCGCGTCTTCAACATAAATACGATACACGTTTTTCCAAGGAGTTATGCGATAGCTCCCACCTCTCGGGGCCAAAGCACGAGTATGCACAGCGTGTGAGTATATGGATATGGTTTCGTCATGTGCTGCAAAGGTTCCACATAATCCTGGGCACGCACAATGTCAATGTAATTTTAATGTTTGTGGAGGACCTATTTTTATGGCTAAGTTGGAAGTTGGTTGGATGGTTGGCTGGAAGGTTGGTGTTGGCTCGTTCGTTGGTAACACAGGTCATAAAAACATCCTTGAAAATATCATTACAATGGGAAATCAGAAGTCGGCTGCAGCATTTTGCTGTCACATTTTGCCTGTAAAGAAGATGAAAATACATTTTCTATAAAAAGCTGTTCCTTTGCCAAGGCATTGTTGTTGCCGCCGTCGTAGTTGTTGTAATAAGCTAAATATTGCAGAAGTTATTTTAGGTCAACTGCTCCCAGACAAAAGAGAGCATTGAATATTATCAATGATAAATCAATGACATCAGTTAAGCCCAGGCAGAATATTATGAAGAGCAATTCGAAGGCCATTGCCTGGCTGGAGGTCCATTGGGCTGGAATGAAATTCAAATTGGGTTGCATGCGAATTCAGTTCTACGGGATGGAACTATAATACCAAGGTTTATATTTACATGTGGCGTATGGCAAAATCAAGGTGCTAATTTATGACGCAGGTAAATTGTGTGACGCACGGTCAACGGAATGCAATAAATAAAAACACACACAAGGACACATATTCACAATCATTTCATTATAACGCCTACGCGAAAAGTAATTTTTGAAAAATCTTCTATAACCAGAAGACCTTGCAAAGGTCTTCTAAAGTCAAAAGGGCTTCAAAGGTAGAAAACCTTTGAAGGGACTTCGAAAGCTCTTTCACAGACAGAATACCTTCGAAAGCTCATGTCATTTATAGACAAAAGATGTTCCTGAGGTTCTTCTATGGACCTAATTTCTGAGAAAGGTTTCCTATAGTACTTCTATAGACCGAAGACTTTCGAAAGGTCTTCCGTAGACCGAAGACTTTCCAAAGGCCTTCTATGGGCCGCAGACCTTCGAAACGTCTTCTATAGACCAAAGACCTTGGAAAAGTCTTCTGTGGACCGAGGGTCTTCGATAGGTCTTCTACAGACAGAAGACTTTTGATACGTCTTCTATAGAACGAAAACCTTCGATAGAACTTCTGTGGACCGAAGACCTACGAAAGGTCTTCTATAGACCGTAGACCTTTGAAAGGTCTTCTATAGACCGAAGACTTTGAAAAGGTCTTCTATAAAACGAAGACCTTCGAAACTCTTCTATAGACCGAAGACCTTCGAAAGTCTTCTATAGACCGAAGACTTTTGAAACGTCTTCTATGGACCGAAGACCTTCGGAAGGTCTCTCTAGAACGAAGATTTTTGAGACGTCTGCTATGGAACGAAGATCTCTGAAAGTCCTTCTATGAACCGAAGACATCCGAAATGTATTCTATTGACCCTGTGGTCTTCTATAAGAGCACATTGTGGTCTTCTATAAGAAAACCTTATGGTCGCCTATGAGAAGACCACCTTCTGGTCGTCATCTATGAGAAGATCTCCTGGTAGGACCTTCTGGTCTTCTATGAGAAGACCTTCTGGTCTTCTATGAGAAGACCTTCTGGTCTTCTATGAGAAGACCTTCTGGTCTTCTATGAGAAGACCTTCTGGTCTTCTATGAGAAGACCTTCTGGTCTTCTATGAGAAGACCTTCTGGTCTTCTATGAGAAGACCTTCTGGTCTTCTATGAGAAGACCTTCTGGTCTTCTATGAGAAGACCTTCTGGTCTTCTATGAGAAGACCTTCTGGTCTTCTATGAGAAGACCTTTTGGTCCTCTATGAGAAGACTTTTTGGTCCTCTATGAGAAGACCTTTTGGTCCTCTATGAGAAGACCTTTTGGTCCTCTATGAGAAGACCTTTTGGTCCTCTATGAGAAGACCTTTTGGTCCTCTATGAGAAGACCATTTGGTCCTCTATGAGAAGACCTTTTGGTCCTCTATGAGAAGACCTTCTGGTCTTCTATGAGAAGACCTTCTGGTCTTCTATGAGAAGACCTTCTGGTCGTCTATGAGAAGACCTTCTGGTCTTCTATGAGAAAACCTTCTGGTCTTCTATGAGAAGACCTTCCGGTCTTCTGTGAGAAGACCTTCTTATATGAGAAGACATTTTGGTCTTCTATGAGAAGACCTTCTGGTCTTCTATGAAAAGACCTTCTGGTCTTCTATGAGAAGACCTTCTGGTCTTCTATGAGAAGACCTTCTGGCCTTCTATGAGAAGACCTTCTGGCCTTCTATAAGAAGACCTTCTGGTCTTCTATGAGAAGACCTTCTGGTCTGCTATAAGAAGACCTTCTAGTCTTCTATAAGGGGACCTTCTGGTCTTCTTTAAGATGACCTTCTGGCCTTTTATGAGAAGACCTTCTGGCCTTCTATGAGAAGACCTTCTGAGCTTCTATGAGACGACCTTCTGAGCTTCTATGAGACGATCTTCTGAGCTTCTATGAGAAGACCTTCTGGTCTTCTATAAGAAGACCTTCTGGTTTTCAATAAGAAGACATTCTATTCTCCTATGAGAAGACCTTCTGGTCTTCTATAAGAATAAGGTCTTCTATGAGAAGACCTTTAGCCCTTCTGTAAAAAGGCCTTCTAGTCTTCTATGGGAGGACCTTCCCTTCTTCTATGGGAAGATATTTCAGGCTTTCAAAAGTCTTTTATTGAAGAAAAAACCTATTACTTTATATGGAAGACCTACATATCTGTAAGCAAATTACTTTCTTACTCTCTATCCTCTCTTTGAAAATGTTTTTCAAATATTACAAAATAATTTATCCAACACATCCTTGCCGTTTCCTCGGCCTTTTATGAAGGCCATTTCTTACGCATATTCCCAAGGATGCAACACTCGTTCCAATTAGCATTACAGGGCGTGAATTATTTTACGCTGGAATAATGTTTTTACAGATTTCAGAGTTGGTTCAAATTGTACGTATCCCCCTACATGGGTGTGCGTGCATGTGTGTGGGTGTTCCCATTAATACCTTTTTTTTCTTTTACTCAGATGACGCCATTTTGCATATACTTTAATTTTAGCCAAGTTATCAGAAATAGAAGTTGGCTATATTGGTATTTTTTTTTTTTTTTTCATTTTTCCTCTTCTTTTTTTCGTAGCTTGTTCTCTTTAACGACGACGATGACCTCGTTTTGCTCGGCATTGTTTGCAGAAGTGCTGTTTTTTTTTCATCTTCTTCTCGTCGTCGTTAGTTGGAACCTAATAAAATACACATATTTTGTCATTCCAACTAAATGGTTTTTCTTTGGTAGAGGTTCTTGGAAGGATGCATAAAAATACGAAAAAACAATTTATTGAAATAAGTTTAGCCTGCTAACTGCCAGCCAACGAGGAGGTCATTCCATTTTCAAGTCTATTGACTCCTAATTGGGGTTCATTGTATGACCTTCAGACAAATGCTTCAATAAAATATTATCAGCATTGCTCTGCTAAGGACTTCGTTTATTTTTATGTTTAAGAGAATAGAGATGTAAGGCAACATCTGAAAATAAGTGACGGAGGTCATTGTTCTGTTTAGCGATGTGGAACATAGCTTTGGCACATGTGGCGGACTTTTAGAGAAATGGGTAAAACTGCAAATTAAGGAGAAGATGGAACTATTGATTTTTGGTGAAGATGTTTGAGAAGATAATAAGTTCTTCTCAAAGAGGTCTAGAAGGCCCTCTTATAGATGACAGGCAGATCTTATCAAGGAATGAAGGTCTTCTCAGAGAAAACCATAAGGTCTTCCCATAGAAGACGAGAAGGTCGTCTCATAGAAGATCAGAAGGTCTTTTCATAGATCATACCAGAAGGTTTTTTCATAGGTCTTCTCATAGAAGAGCAGAAGGTCTTCTCATAGAAGACCAGAAGGTCTTCTCATAGAAGACCAGAAGGTCTTCTCATAGAAGACCAGAAGGTCTTCTCATAGAAGACCAGAAGGTCTTCTCATAGAAGACCAGAAGGTCTTCTCATAAAAGACCAGAAGGTCTTCTCATAGAAGACCAGAAGGTCTTCGTATAGAAGACCAGAAGGTCTTCTCATAGAAGACCAGAAGGTCTTCGTATAGAAGACCAGAAGGTCTTCGTATAGAAGACCAGAAGGTCTTCTTACAGAAGACCAGAAAGTCTTCTTACAGAAGACCAGAAAGTCTTCTCATAGAAGACCAGAATGTCTTCTCAGAGACGACCAGTAGGTCTTCTCATAGAAGACTAGTAGGTCTTCTCATAGAAAACAGTAGGTCTTCTCATAGAAGACCAGAAGGTCTTCGTATAGAAGACCAGAAGGTCTTCGCATAGAATACCAGAAGGTATTCCTATAGAAGACCAGAACGTATAGAAGACCAGACAGTCTTCGTATAGACGACCAGACGGTCTTCGTATAGACGACCAGACGGTCTTCGTATAGAAGACCAGAAGATGGTCTTCGTATAGAAGACCAGAAGATGGTCTTCGTATAGAAGACCAGAAGGTCTTCGTGTAGAACACCAGAAGGTCGTATAGAAGACCAGAAGGTCTTCCTGTAGAAGACCAGAAGATGGTCTTCGTATAGAAGACCAGAAGAAGACGACCAGAAGGTCTTCTCATAGAAGACGACCAGAAGGTCTTCTCATAAAAGACGACCAGAAGGTCTTCTCATAGAAGACGACCAGAAGGTCTTCTCATAGAAGACCAGAAGGTCTTCTCATAGAAGACTAGTAGGTCTTCTCATAGAAAACAGTAGGTCTTCTCATAGAAGACCAGAAGGTCTTCGTATAGAAGACCAGAAGGTCTTCGTATAGAAGACCAGAACGTCTACCTATAGAAGACCAGAAGGTCTTCGTATAGAAGACCAGACAGTCTTCGTATAGACGACCAGACGGTCTTCGTATAGACGACCAGACGGTCTTCGTATAGACGACCAGACGGTCTTCGTATAGAAGACCAGAAGATGGTCTTCGTATAGAAGACCAGAAGATGGTCTTCGTATAGAAGACCAGAAGGTCTTCGTGTAGAACACCAGAAGATGGTCTTCGTATAGAAGACCAGAAGATGGTCTTCGTATAGAAGACCAGAAGAAGGTCTTCGTATAGAAGACCAGAAGAAGGTCTTCGTATAGAAGACCAGAAGAAGGTCTTCGTATAGAAGACCAGAAGAAGGTCTTCGTATAGAATACCAGAAAAAAGTCTTCGTATCGAAGACCAGAAGATGGTCTTCGTATCGAAGACCAGAATATGGTCTTCGTATCGAAGACCAGAAGATGGTCTTCGTATCGAAGACCAGAAGATGGTCTTCGTATCGAAGACCAGAAGATGGTCTTTGTATCGAAGACCAGAAGATGGTCTTTGTATCGAAGACCAGAAGATGGCCTTCGTATCGAAGACCAGAAGAAGGTCTTCGTATAGAAGACCAGAAGATGGTCTTCGTATCGAAGACCAAAAGATGGTCTTCGTATCGAAGAGCAGAAGGTCTTCGTATAGAAGAGCAGAAGGTCTTCGTATAGAAGAGCAGAAGGTCTTCGTATAGAAGAGCAGAAGGTCTTCGTATAGAAGAGCAGAAGGTCTTCTCATAGAAGAGCAGAAGGTCTTCGTATAGAAGAGCAGAAGGTCTTCTCATAGAAGAGCAGAAGGTCTTCTCATAGAAGAGCAGAAGGTCTTCTCATAGAAGAGCAGAAGGTCTTCGTATAGAAGAGCAGAAGGTCTTCTCATAGAAGAGCAGAAGGTCTTCGTATAGAAGAGCAGAAGGTCTTCGTATAGAAGAAGACCAGAAGATGGTCTTCGTATAGAAGACCAGAAGAAGGTCTTCGTATAGAAGAAGACCAGAAGAAGGTCTTCGTATAGAAGAAGACCAGAAGAAGGTCTTCCTGTAGAAGACCAGAAGGTCTTCTTATAGAAGACCAGAAGGTCTTCCTATAGAAGACCAGAAGAAGGTCTTCCTGTAGAAGACCAGGAGAAGGTCTTCCTGTAGAAGAGCAGAGGAAGGTCTTCCTATAGAAGACCAGAAGAAGGTCTTCGTATAGAAGGCCAGAAGAAGGTCTTCGTATAGAAGACCAGAAGGTATTCGTATAGAAGACCAGAAGGTATTCGTATAGAATACCAGAAGGTCTTCCTATAGAAGACCAGAAGAAGGTTTTCTTATAGAAGACCAGAAGAAGGTCTTCCTATAGAAGACCAGAAGAAGGTCTTCCTATAGAAGACAAGAAGGTCTTCCTATAGAAGACAAGAAGGTCTTCGTATAGAAGACCAGAAGAAGGTCTTCCTATAGAAGACCAGAAGAAGGTCTTCGTATAGAAGACCAGAAGAAGGTCTTCGTATAGAAGACCAGAAGAATGTCTTCCTATAGAAGACCAGAAGAAGGTCTTCGTATAGAAGATCAGAAGTAGGAATAGGTCTGCTTTTTGAAGATCGTAAGAGGTATTCTTGTGGAATTTTGGAAGAGGTCTTCTTATGGAAAACCGGAAGAGGTCTTCTTATAGAAGACAAGAACTTTATTAAAGGTCTTTTTACAAGAAGGCCGGAATGTCTTCGTATATTTGGTTAGATTTCCCCCTCCCTTCACCTACAATTTTGCAAAGTTTCGAAAATAAATGCTAACGACTTTTCACTGATGGAATTTGAAGGTGGAGATGCTGCGTTTAAAAAAATGTGGAAAATTCAATTACCCAAGCAGAACCTGTGGCAAATCTAATAAACACCAGCCAAGGTAGAAACGCTAGTTACTGATGTCAAGAAGAAAAAAATCGACAGAAAAAGCTTCAAACCCCCATTCTCTGACACCTTGTCTCTTGAATTTTTGTGCTTTCAGTTCCAACGAAAGTTAAAGCCACAACAAAACAGAAATCGAGAGCTAAAGACAAATTGTCATAAATCAAAACACGTAAAGAGGGGAAAGTTGGTTCCCCTTCTTGAGCGCCAGATAGTCTTTCATGGTGCCCCTTTGAAAAAGAAAGAAAACGCTCTGCCGATCAACTAAGCGACCAACCAATCAAAATACAAAAACCACTCAAACACAAACGACCCTCACCACTCGACCAACCATCCGAGGGGGAAAAAGCTCAGCAATGCTGATAAAAATACATTGAAATACAAACGAAAGAACATGATAAAGTACACGCCATACTTGGCCGCTGGTAATAGTCTCACAAGTATTCGAGGTATTCCCAGGCAAGGCCTACTCAAAATTCTGGCGGCCTGGTCGAACAGAGTGCCAAGAGTTTTGCGCAAATTTGTTTTTAGCACTTGCGCGTGCCAGGCTTCTGTTTTTCGATGGCAGGCACCAGCCGCTGCAGAGCCCTGGCTGGCTGGCTGGTTGGTGCCAAGTAGTTCATTCCCCAGCCGATGAATGAAGGAAGCCCCTACTTCCATATATGGAAAGGTTTAGAGAACAGGCATGGAAGTCAAACTTCATTCCCCGGCATGGCTTGCTACTTAGCTTCGCTATCAAGGGAGGAAGAAGGAAGTTGGAGTTGTTGCTTGGGTGTTTGTTTGTTGTGGTTGTTGTTGTAAATGTCGAATGTAAATTGAAGTTTCTTTTTTTTTTTGGTTGCCGGAGGCTTTTTAGTTCTTTTTTCTTTTGTCCGACAGCAGATTGTCGAAGTGATGGAGGGGAAGGTGGCAAAGGGGAAATGTTACTAACCTGGGGCAAGACATGTCATTACACACCAGCAAGTAGCAGCGAATGCTTACAACATAGCTCCCATACCATTTTGAGCATGGAATGGTTGGTAAACAAATTATGACACGGAACAGAAGCTACTAGCTCCAAAGAAGAATATGCTCCAAAGCAACTAACGCCAACGCCAGCTAGCAGCACACTTCCATAGAAAATGTGCGTTTTTGGTTTTTTATTGAAATAAAAATTCTACGTCTATTAGACTTAGAAGGGGAAGGTTTTTGGAGAGACAAAGTCTATTTAAAATACCAGTTAGAGATTTAGGAGAGCAAAGATTTAGGGTGATATAGGAGTCCCATAAAAAGACCCTGAATCCATAGAAGACCAGTAAATGGTTTTTCTATTTCTGGGAGAGCTGTAAGAAGTCTGGTATCTGCTAAAAACCTGAAAACTATCAATCTATACAAGTAAACCCCTATATTATGCGAAAGCTTGACTTATCCGCTAATCAGCTCTTCTAAAAGTCCATCAAATTGGGAAGTTTCTTTAAATACCTACATTGGAAATATTTATAAGGATTTGCACTATTCACAAAAAACCCGAAGAGTCTATTTCAAACTGATTTGGTTGGAAAGTGTGTTCGAAATCTTCAAAATACCGAATATTAGGAGATACGATTATACCTATGGGGGCTATATTAGAATGTGGACTTATATATTTAATTTTCAATACCGACATAGAAATAATATCATTATGTGATTGTATATGATATGCTCCATGCTAGGAGGAATTCTCAAGCCACGACCGAAGGCCAGCTGCTTAAATCTCAAGCCCCCGGCTGAAGGCCAGCTATTTAAAGAAAATATTAAATTTAGATAAACTCTAGTTCGCTTAGCCGGTATTGAAAATAAGGAGGAGGAAAATCTTAAGCCCCGGCCGAAGATCTCCATCTTAAAAGAGGTATCAAATTTAGAAAATCTTTAGTTCGCGTAGCCGGTATTGACATTCCCAGCGGAGAAAATCTCAAGCCCCGGCCGACGCTACTTTAAAAAAAAATCAAAAAATTTAATTCGTGTAGCTGGCGTTGGCCATACTCAGAGAAGAAAATCTCAAGCCCCGGCCTAAGATCGGATTCGAAAAACTGAACAGAATCAGGTTGTCCGGATTTAAAGACCCATATCTCTGGATCCAGGAAAGATAATAACACAAGTTGTAGCATTTTGGAAAGATTATAGCAGTATAATTTTTTGGACTGCCAAAATAGGGTCTTTTTAGACTTTTGGAGATTAAAACAAGTAAAAAAGCAGCAAAGTTCGGCAAGCCCTCCACCATATGGACGAAACTTGAATCGTTATAAGTAATTTGTGTCGTAGGCTGTAGTAACGTTTCCGAACTTTATACGAAATTTGAAACAACTCCGGTGAATAATGTAGCAAAAATCATAAAAAATAACGAATATCTGGTGTTACCTTTATATGGGCGCTATACTTAAATGGAGACCTATTTTGACAATTTTTCTAGGGCTCAGCAGGAACTTCTTGTGTGGATTTTAAGACAATTCTATTAAAATTTTTTGCTGAAATCATCAAAATACCGAATATGGGGGGTATTATTTTATAGGGGGTATACAATATCGTGGACCCATATAGACAATTCTCTTCTAGGGAATAAAGTACTCACAAGGAATTCCTTGTGAGGATTTCCAGACAATTCCGTTGAAAAATGTGGCTAAAATCATCAAAATACCTTATATAGGGAGAACCTTTATATAGACGATATATGATATAGTGGACCTATATCGACGATTCTCTTCCAGGAAGTAATATACTCATATGGAAATTATTTTGTAGATTTGAAGACAATTCCGTTGAAAAATGTGGCTAAAATCATCAATAAATCGAATATCGGAGGATACCGTTATATGAAGGCTGTACCATATCGTGGACCGATATAGCTCATCTTCGAACTAGGCCTGCATGCAGATAAAAAACAGATCTGTGCAAAATTTTAGCTTCATATCTTAATTCGTTTTGACTGTAGCGTGATTACAACAGACGGACGGACGCACAGACGTACAGGGCTAAATCGTCTTAGAATTATATATGGATCATGAATATATATACTTTGTTGGGTCTAAAATTATTATTTCGATGAGTTTTAAACAGAATGGCGAACTTAATATACCCTCCATATAAATTGCTGAAGGGTATGTACTGCACAGAATCGGGTTGATTTAAAGACCCATATTTCTGGATCCAGAAAAGAAAATAACACAAATGTTAGCATTTTGGAAAGGTTATAGTGTCAATAATAATTGGGCCTAAATTTTGTGGACTCACACAATGGGGCATTTTTTCGAATTTGGGGGATTTTTTGAAAAAATCAGGCCCCAAAAAATCAATATTTTTGATACAAATTCCGAACCGTTGAAATATATATGAGCACTTGTTGAATTTTCATTAGCTTTCAAATGATACAAATATTATTAATATCGGGTTAGTAGGTCATGGTCTAACCCGGGTCTTGAACACGGACTTTCGGGTAAAATATCAGGGCACCCGGGTGTGTCCCCCCGGAAAAATATACTTTCACGGAATCAGGATTGAAATACGCAACTCGGGAAAATAAATTCAAAAAAATCAGAGAGTCTTAACTAAACTAGAGTTGTTTCAAAATGTTGTCCCTTTGCGGGGCTGATACATGAAGGGGCAGGTCGATATTTGTCATATTGGCACGGGATCTATTGTTGGTAAAAACATTAGGATATATAGCTTCAAAATAATCGGGTAGGTATTTCTCACTTTATGATCATTATAATTATTAAAATTCCGAACCGTTTTTGGGAATATCCGATATTGTGAATTTTTGCACTTGACCTGACACTGACCTGACAAAAATATTAGGATTTGCAAAGTTGACACAAAATCGAATTATTCGTTTTCTTTCTATAAGGTAAACTATTTTTCCGGGGCAATTTCTAGCTTTTGTGGGGGAGGTACCAGAAGGAGTGGACCGATATTGCCCATCTCCGAACTCGAACTCCCTTCGAGAATTATAGTGCGCACCAGCCTGCCAGACAGACGGACATCGTTAGATCGACTCCAAAAGGTTCAAAGAGACATTGGGTCTAAAACCGTTATTTCTGTGTGGCACATTTTGACCATATCAAATGATATATACGCTCTGTAGCCTGCTAAGAGTATAACAAATTAAAAAGTATCAGTCAGTTTCGTATCGGACGTAAGTCAATATGATATACAGGTGAAATAAAAAACTGCAAGAAAGGCAAACGCCATAATTTTTTACCTTTTTTTTTAAATTTTATTGAATGAAAGCAAAAAATGTCGGAAATAGCATCAAATGTAAGAATAAGTTTAGATTTCTTCAAATTGGTCACCTTTGGCACGAATTATGACCTTCAAACGACCAATGAAACCGTCACACGCTGCCCGAATGTTGCTCTGCGGTATTTTGGCCCATTCCCGGGGAAGCGCTTGCTTGAGGTGATCGACACTTTGGTATTTTATAGTGCCAACCTTGCTTTCCAAAATACTCCAGACACAATAGTCCAACGGATTGGTATCCGGAGATTTTGATGGCCATGCGTAGGAAATTAAGCGAGGAACCTCATTTTGTAACCATTCTTGGGTGGCGCGTGCTGAGTGCGATGGTGCTGTCCAAGGTCTGCGGCTAAATTGTTTGCGTTTCCAAGGCTTAAATACACCCTCCAGAATATTTTCGAGATAATATTCGGCATTCAGTATTCCATGCCACGGTCGATTAATACGAGCGGAGAGCGACTGTTTTGGTGGCCCACACCATCACCATGGCCGGCGCTTGATTTCTGGTGGCTAACCGAAGATGTACATTTTCAGCTGAACTCTTTGACAAGTACGACACGATCATTTTGTTTGTTTACAAACTGCTCGACAACGAATGTTTTCTCATCGGAAAAAACCAAATTCGCAGTTCACCACTTTCGGCCAAGAGAAGCAACTCTTTAGCTCTTTTGAGTATATTTTCTCTCTGTTGCGATGTAAGTTCTTGCACTTTTCAATGGCTTTAGCCCGAGCTCATTTTTCAATATTTGCCGAATGGAATATTGCGATATGTTCAGCTCACGAACCATTTTTCGGGCACTGCGACGCGGGTTTCGATCAAGTCGCTTATTTACTTTTCGAACCATTTCTACTGATCTTGCTGTTTTCTTCCGCCCACTTCCTCGACTTCGGGCTACGCTACCAGTATCACGGTAACGAGCTATGGTACGATACAAAAAAGATTTATTCACATTTAAATGCTGGAGTGCTCTAACGATAGTCACTTGTGGTTTTCCAACCAAATATAAAGAAATCACACAATCACGCTTGAATTCCATCACGAATAACTTTTTTTTCTGGAAAATTCTCACCAAAATGTTTTTTACGCTTGTAAACAATATAATGAGCTGTCACTGGAATAATTTTAACAGCTGTCGGACGAGTGGCTTAGAAATGACAGCAATCTGAAGTTGGTTGCAATTTTTCACTTCACCATGTAAATATTCCGACGTGTCAGGTTTAGACTTTATTGGTTACTTTCTTCATTTTTTAAGAGCTTCCAGAAGGGGTTCTCAGATATATATCATCTTAACAACAGATCTTGCGTAGGCAAAATTATTTGGATGTGTGAAATTTAAAGAGGGTTGGACGCTTATTTCGCTTTCTTTGAGCGTTTTGTTTTTTAAAATCTTGAACCCTATGTGGGGGGAGGTACCGGAAGTAATTTTGCGATTTCTACCATCTTTAAAAGAGGTCTTCTAATGATGGAAATATTGAAATGTATGAAGTCTGCATGGAATCGGATGTTAATTTCGTGTTTTATGGACTTCATGGATACTCGAAGTTCTGAACCTTTGTGGAGGAGGTACCAGAAGGAGTGGACCGATATATTCCATCTTTAGACCAGACCTTGAATTAACAAAAATATCGTGCTGTGTGCGATTTGAAGACAATCGGGTTCTTACATCACATTTTAAATGAGTTATAATTATTCCAAATAATGACCCTTTGTGGGGGTGGTACTTGATTGAGTGGACCGATATTGTTCATTTTCGAACCTGACCTAGAACTGATGCAAATATTAGGATATGCAAAGTTGAAGGAAAATTTATGTGCAGTAATTTATTTTCTTTGAAAAATATTGACATTTTGTGGGAGAGGTGCCAGAAAGAGTGGACCGATATTGCACATCTCCGAACTCGACATAAGTTTGACAGTAATATTACGATGTACCAAGTTCGCATGCTCCCTTCAAGAGTTATCGTGCGCAACAGCCTGTCAGACATACGGAAATATCTAAATCGACTCAAAATATCCTGATGCGAATTTGGCCCAAGGAGACCTAGGGTCTAAAACCGTTATTTCGTTGAGGCACGAGGGTATACAAAACTCAGAACTTCTTCTGAGAATTGGCTACGGCCAGACATGGCTAGAACGACTTCAAAAATCCTGACGCCATTTTTGCGATATGGATATGTAGTCTATGTAGTCATGAGTGTAATAATATAATATCTGTTAAATGCCCTCACAACCTCCACCACTCTTTTCCGGAATACCCTTTAACATTACATTAGGGTAATTCCTTATAAATAAAAAAGGGGGAGACAAAAAAAGTAGCCCAGCTCTAAACAAAATACAACAATAAAAAATACATAAAATCGTGAATGTTTACCTTAAGACCAAAAGGTCAGTGGCCCTCCATTTGTTGCATGGCTGGCTGGCCAACAAAACGAAGAAAAAAACAAATCGGCAACAACATGACGACAACATTTGGTGGTAGTACCGATGATGATGATGGCCATGATGACGACGATGAGTGGTAAGAAAAATCATTCAAATGGAACAGGTTAACTCAAGTTACATGCCATCCATTGGTGAAGTGGCAAAGGGGAACATACGGAGGGTGGGGGTGTTTCAGATATCGTCGTGATATGTATGCGAAAATAAACAACAGCAACCACACCAACCACTTTAATGCCTGATTAAAGATGTGATCAAGAGGAAAATTATGCAGGTGACAAAGTCATGGCGAGCAGGCATGCAGTTAGAGGTAGCTAAGCTAGCCCCTTTTTCGATGGCAGGTGGATGATGATGATGTATGATGGAGATGATGCTGCTGCTGGCTACCCAGTTATCCAATGGCAGTTATCCAATGGCAGATGTTGCACCATCGGAAAAGAGGAAGCCAGTTCGCTCTCTAATTTTATTTGTTACGTGATTTCATTAGAGCTTGTTTTTCTGCTGATTTATTTGCTTCACAGCTAGCTTCAGGTTGCAGTCAGTTAGTCAGCCGTCATCATCATGGCTTTGATGGTTATGACCATGGCCGCCATGAAACGAAGAAGCTGGTAATGATGTTTGGGAAATTTATTGGATTAACAACCAGCCCGGCTTAGTGGAATGAATGAACTCTTTTCGAAGTAGCTAGCGTGTTGTCGTACACACCCACTTTTTTTGGCGGTCCACATGCAAAGAAGTACCGACCGTAGCAACGCTGGATGGAAAGAAAACGAAATGAGAAAGAGAGAGTGGTGCTACAACAGTAGGGAGTTGTTTGTTGTCGTTCATGCAAAATAGGTACTTACCTCCTCCACCTGCTAATACCACCTACTCTTCCGATTCAGTTTCAAATTGCATTTTACAAGCATCAAAAGATATCTGCGGCTATACTGGGTCTTTCCAAATGCTTTCGTCATTACGCTCTCTACCTGACGCGAACCTCACTCGACTGCTTGCTTGCTGCAGCATGCATACATGCAATTAATGTCTTTCTGTTTATTTGTCGCTGGCACCATTATGAGCGATGTATGATGGCATGTATGTAGTTATAGCGATTGCCGCCATTAATCTCCCGGCCGCCAGCCAGCCAGCTAGCTTGGTTTACCCCACTCCAATCCAAAAGCAATCAAGCTCTGCAACCTGCTGCAGCAGCAAACTAGGAAGGAAGAAGGAGTATGGTGATCATCATTTGTAGCAGTTGTCGCATCCCAACCTCAATGCATGCAAGTGAGTTAGCGAGCGAGTGAACAGGCGCAAGCGAGCCCCCATCTGCATGAGGTACACCGTACCGTACCGTTCGTTCTTCCAATGGCATCGCCGTCGTTTAACGCTTAAACTAGAGCAGGAAGAGCATCATCTAGACCGGAATTGTACCAGGTGCTCAGCATGTCCAAGTAGGCACGTTACTGTTGTGCCTCTTTTCTTATTATTTTGTTTAGATATGTCAAAACGAAACAGTAAACGATATTTATTGTTGTTGGCTATGTGTGTGAGAGCTGTTTTCACATCGATAGTAAATTACACTCACACTCACTCGATTACTATCTCCCGTTGCTCTTTGATACTTTTACTGAGTACAAAAAAAAAATTATGTGCGTTTTATTTACTCTCTTTATATAAAATACCTGTTTTTGGGTATTCTCCTCATATTGGGGAGCAATTCCCTCTCTCATGTAAAATGTTTTCGTATGAGAGGGAGCCACCATTGAATCAATGAATTTCATTCTCTATCTCTCTCTGAATTAGTATAAACAAAATCAATTGCTCTTATTGTAATCGTATACGTTTTGATGAGCGTACATTGTATGGAACACAAAATTTCAAATATTAAAAACACAGAGGCGGAGTCGTAAAAATTTTAAAGGGGAGATACCCCAACATTGTGTACATTTTTCAGGATCCTATAAAAATCCACTATGGCCCGTTCTTATATCTCTCTTTTATAGACCAGGGCCTCAATTCTTGTTCTATGAAAATATGAAATGCCCCAGCCCCAGTATTGTTATAACTTTCTTTAGGAAAAGAAAAAGATAAAGTTCACATTATAGGGTTTTCATTATCACATATTTTCTTTAAAAAAATTCATTTTGTTCAGGGATATATCGATAAAATGTATGTAACTGATGGTCACAGTGCCATCTTCATAGATAGGCCCATAGTTACTTTTGAGGACCTTCATAGCATCACTTTCTGTCTGCCCAATTATTTTTGTGAACAAAATGTAGGTCGCATTTTTTATCCGATTGAGATGAAAATTTCCAAAAAAACATTTGTTTGGACCAAGGACGATCGCTTGGGTTCTAGAATCAGTTCAAATTTAGATGTAGCTCCCATTTATATCTTCAAACGATATCCGGCTAACTGTGCACCAAATGGCCAATATGAGTCCAATTGAACGCCAAATCCGACCGAATTCGGTCTAGAAGTAAGTACATCAAATTTGGAGAAAATCGGGTCAGATATAGCTATATATACCCATGTATATATTTCATCCGATGTAGGGTTTTATGTCCCTCACATGTTTAATATGCACTCCACAAGAATTATATTTTGTACCGGATAATTTATAGAGCTCAAAAGTACCTCTATCGAATTTTATCGAGATCGGATCAAATTAGAATATAGCATCCATTTATATTCTTATCCGATATCAGGTTTATTGGGCACCAAATGGCTAATATAAGTCCAAATGGACTGAATATTCGAATTTCCGGCTAAATTCATCCTAGAAACATGTGCCTTCAATTTTATTGGAAATCGGTTCAGAATTTATTCTGATGCTACGGTCGATTAATACGGGCGGAGAGCGACCATCGGCTGTTATGGCGGCCCACACCATCACCATGGCCGACGTTTGAGTTCTGGTGGCGAACAGAAGGTGCAGCTGACCTCTTTGGCAAGTAAACACGATCATTTTGTTTGTTTCTCATCGGAGAAAACCAAATTCGGTAGTTCACGACTTTCGGCCAAGTGAAGCAACTCTTTAGCTCTTTCGAGTCTATTTTCTCCCTGTTGCAGTTTTTGGAATTGCAATGGTTTTACCCCGAGCTCATTTTTAATATTTGCCGAATGGAATATTGCGATATGTTCAGCTCAGGAGCCATTTTCCGGCCATTGCGACGCGGTTTTCGATCAAGTCGCTTCTTTACTTTTCGAACAATTTTTGCCGATGTTGCTGTTTTCTTCCGTCCCTTTCCTTGACGTCGTGCTACGCTACCAGTATCACGCTAATGAGCGATGGTACGAGACACTAAAGATTTATTCACATTTTATTGCTGGAGTGCTCTAACGATTGCCACTTGTGGTTTTCCAGCCAAATATAAAGAAATCCCACTATCACGCTTGAATTCCATCACGAATAACTTTTTATCTGGAAAATTCTCACCAAAATGCTGTAAACAATGAGCTGTCACAGGAATAAAATGACAGCTGTCTGACTTTGATAGCAGTTTCTTCATCTCGACCTGTATATTCTTGATCAGCATTAAATTCTGTGTCGATTTAGCGATGTCCGTCCGTCTGTGGAAATCACTCTAGCTTCCGAACGAAAAGAATTAGGTTGATAGAATTTTACTCAAATATGTATTATGTCTGCAGGACTTTTGGTATTGAAAATGGGTCATGTAGGTCCACGTTTTGGTATAGGCCCTCTTTTTTTGATATTTTAAGTGACATTATTCACCGGAAATGTTTCAAATTTGTATTTGAAGTTCGGCTACAGCCTATGACAGAAAATTGTTTGTGCATCTCCACGTCTTCGTATAACCCCCATATAACGGTACCTCGCGATATTCGGTGTTTTGATGATTTTCGCAGAATTATTCACCGGAATTGTTTCAAATTTGGTTTTAGTAGTTCATGGTGGGTGATACAGCCTATGACAGAAAATTGTTTCTGCAGGTCCACGTCTTTGTATAGCCCCCATATAACGGTATCTCCCGATATTCGGTATTTTGATGATTTTAGATACATTATTCACCGATTTTTTTTTTATCAAGATTCGCATTTGAGCATTGTAATGGTATATGACAAAAGTCCACGTCGTCGTATAAACCCTAATATAACGGCTACATTCGGTATTTTTAAGATTTTAACAGAATTTTTAAAGGATTTTATTATTGTTCTTTCTTGAAAATTGTCAAAATCGTGAATGGTGGTGGGTATTCAAAGAACGGTCCTGCTGAACTTATAGCTTTTTCACCTGTTTTTGTCGCAATTAGTGATAATCAATTGAGATTTAGAGGATAAGTCCCATAAATTAATTTCAACCGATATTAAATTTAAATTGGTGCGCATCCAACTCTGGAATGGATGAACTGAACCCCTTGGTTACATTTTAATAAGAAATTTATCCAACAATACCACTGTGTTGTGCTTGCACTCTCTCTCTCTCCCTTAGTAAAATAGAAATGCACGCACTGATAAATTACCCAGATTCACGTGAGTTACATTAGGGGAGAGTAAACAGAGACACCGTATCAATGGTATTATGCAGAGTGGGCTTACTCAACACACATTGGTGGGGAGCATAACGGTTGCAACCGTTATCAAGTCAAGTGGTATAAATTACAACTTGAAATTCAAACAAAACACAAATGATTTGGGAGAGGGTCACTGAGCCATGGAGAGAGAGTGAGTGAGAGAGAGCACGCACTTGAAACAAAAAGGAAAACAAAAGAGCTAAATAATACCCCAGCACTTGCATTTGCTTGTGACAAAATTCCACCAATACATTGGTAAATACCAATGTGTGTGAGATGGAGGAAGAGAGTGCGAGTGAAACTTGGAGAGAGAGCAAAAGTAACGCGCATGGAGAAATAATCAAATACACACAAAACAATAACAAAACGAGAAAAGACATTTTGAATTGAATTGGAAAGAAAACGAAACTGTGAAATTTGGTGTTTTGTATCGTCTCCTCTATCGCCTTCGTCGACGACGTCGTCGTCGTGGCTGTGTTGTGTTGTGCTGATGATGATGTTTTGTTGTTTTGATATGAAGTCGAGTTTCAGTAAATACGAGGCCAGCCAAGTGAACGTATCGGGCGTTTCGAAACGACTCAGCACGGCGTGTTTGAATCCAAACGTTAATGTTTTTTGTTGTTTGTTTGGGTTTTTCTAACAACCAAACACCAACTTTGTAAGTGTGCGGAAATCGCGTTGAAGTCTAACCAACTACCTACCTAACTAACGAAACACGACATACACATAAAATTGGAAATTTTTAGAAAAGAAAATTGTCAAATCTCCAAAAAAAAGGGAGAATAATAAAGGAGAAAAAATAAATAAAACAAAAATTTAATGTAAAAAAAAAATTAAAATAAAAGTGAAGTTTTGAAAAGTTGTAAAAAAGGTAAATAAAAAAAAATCATATTTTGTTGCATTCAAATCCTCTCAAAGAAGAAAAGAAGTGAAAAATAGTTGCTTTTTGTTTTGTTTATGGTGGCTGCTGCGTCTTAAAAGTGCTCTGCTTGAAAGAAAAAGAAAATAAATATCTACTTACCTTTCCATCAGCAAAAAAGGAAACAAGGAAGTTTTTTTTTGTTGTATTTGACAGTTGCTGTCATTTGCGTCAAAGGAATATTTTGTCATCATCGCCAGCATCGCATCATCTTTGCCGTTTGGCTGCTGGGTCATTGTTTTGTAAACAACAACGCAACGCACGCAGAATTCTCTCACACCCCTCCGAGAAAAAAAAAAATACAAACATCACAACATAGCTCCTGAAAAGAAAAAAAACAAAATTGAAATTAGAACTGCGCAGCTTCTGACAGAAAAAAAACAGTGGAATACGTAAATCACACACATCAGCTGTTACAATTTTGCAAAGCTGCTGCAGAACGAATAAAAAAAGGTTGGTATTTTTTTTTTCTTGATTAAAAAAACATATTTTGGAAATTTTGTCATGGAATGGCCAAAAACTCCATCATCCTCTTTGATGCCTGATGATAAATTGTTTTTTTTTCGTCGCTTCGTTTTGTTCTTTCGCCTTGCTCAGGGCCAAATGTTCCCGCTCTTTGCCCAGGCTTTGGGCTGTCAATATCATATTGTATTACGTATGAAATCTGAAATCCTCTCATGTTTACTTGTCATGATGATGCCAACCAAAGTTGTCAGATAATCTGCCATTTGCGAGTCTTACACTTGGTAAACAGTTGTAGCAAACAAATATCCTCCAGAGCATAAAATTCCTATTATCAAAGTGATACAATGGGGGTATTCACGAAAGACAGAAAAAATATGAGTTGGAGGGTGATAACAAAAATTATTTGGAAATGGGTTATTTTGAAGTGATTAAATTAAACAATAAATAAATAATGTTATAGGAAAGGACAGTGGAACGGGTGAAAATTTGGCTAAGTTCGGCTGTGCCTTTCAGATGGTTACCAGTTACGAAGACAATACCAAATTGGGAACGACTTTAGTATAAACTTTCAGATTTTTTTTAAATTTTTCTAGGGTTAGGTATTTGCACCTTCCGGGAAAGTATTTTTTTCTTGGGGGACGGACCCGGATTTTTGATCCGGGTATATATAGAATTTAAAATCTAATGAAAACACCTATACAACAAGTGGTAAAAAAAAGATTTAGTAGTTATATTTAGATTATCGAAAACCCCCAAAAAGTCAAAAATGGACTCATTATTGGAGTTCATAAAATGTATACAAAATTATGGTTAACATCCTAACCTTTCCAAAATGTGCGATTTTCTTCTATAGACCTCTTCAATGCCGGTCGTAAACCAAAGTATTTTTATACCCTCCACCATACTATGGAGGGTATATTAACTTTGTCATTCCGTTTGTAACATCCCTAAATAAAGTATATATATTCATAATCAGCATAAAATTCTAAGTCGATTTAACGATGTCCGTCTGTCTGTCTGTCTGTCTGTCTGTCCGTCTGTCTGTCTGTCCGTCTGTCTGTTGAAATCACGATACAGCCCACATTATTTGACGTAGAGCTCCAAAATTTAGCAGAGCTATTTGCATTGTGTCTAGGATGGTTGGTATTGAAAATGAGATATATCGGTCCACGTTCTGGTATAGTCCCCATATAACGGTACCTCCCGATATTCGGTATTTTGATGATTTATGCCACATTTTTTCACGGATTTGTCTTAAAATTGGTATTTGTAGGTCATAGCGGGTCCCTGAGCGTGTGGCAAAACATTGCATGTATAGGTCCACGTTGTGGTATAGCCCCCATATAAAGGTACCTCCTGATATTTAGTATTTTAGTTTTTTTACCACATTTTTTCACGGATTTGTCTGAAAATCGGTATTTGTTGGTCATAATGGGTTCCAGCTCCGGTGGCGAAACATTGTAATTATAGGTCCACGTTTTGGTATAGCCCCCATATAACGGTACCTCCCGATATTCGGTAATTTGATGATTTTTGCCACATTTTTTCAGGGATTTGTTCGAAAATTGGTATTTGTTGGTCATAATTGGTTCCAGCTTCGGTGGCGAAACATTGCATGCATGGGTCCATGATTTGATATAGCCCCCATATAACGGTACCTCCCGATATTCGGTATTTTGATGGTTTTTGCCACATTTTTTTCACTGATTTGTCTAAAAATTGGTATTTGTGGGTCATAATGGGTTCCAGCTCAGGTGGCGAAACATTGTAATTATAGGTCCACGTTTTGGTATAGCCCCCATATAACGGTACCTCCCCATAATCGGCATTTTAATGGTTTTTGCCACATTTCTTCTAATGTTTCTTTTAACCTAAGGTGGAGGGTATTCAAAGTTTGGCCCGGCCGAACTTAATGTTTTTTTACTTGTTAAATTTCATACTGTTTTAGGTAGCCGGATTCAAAGACACATTTTCTGGATCCTGTAAAGATAATACAACTTATTGTTACATTTTGAAAAGGTTGTAGTGTCAACTATAATTTTGACTCTTTTTCGTGGACTCCCATAAAAAATGGGGCTTTTTTGGAAAATTTAACCAATTCAAGAAAATAATGTCTAAGTTGTCTATATCGGCTTTGTAGGTACGGGTCCAACTGTTGGGTCAAATATCTGCGGATACGTGTCCGTCCAAAAAAAGTACCTTCCCGGCAACAGGGTACAATTAATTACCTCTGAAAAAAATGTCAAGAAAGCTTTGAGAGTTTTTACTAAACTAGAGTAGGCTCCAAACTGTAGCCAATTATGTTAGGAAAAGTTACTCGTATCTACCAAATACCAATAATTAGGATATGACATTATATGGGAGCATTGCAGGTCCGGGGTCTGCTCTTAACATTATCCGTAGGTTGCATTTACATTCAAATGCAACCAGGGCTGTGAGATTGACTGGTTCACTGGCTGACGTTTCATCGACGCCCAGACGAAACGGCTGAGGCAAGGAGTTCTAATTTCATTGGGTCGAAGATGCGATATAAGGTTGGATTTTTGCAAATTCGTACAAAAAGGGTACGAAAAGTACAAAAAAGGTACTAATTATGGCACCATTAATATTGAGCAATTGAGAGATGCCAATAATCAATTGAGTACCACTTTGTACTTTTCGTATTATTATGGTACACATTTCCAAAACCACCTCCATATCTGAATTTGAGATACCAACAGAGACCTTAATATTACATTTCGGGACTCTGGCTCTATCACTTCTCCCAATACCTAATTTAGTAACACTTAGTACTTTTCGTACAAATATAGGACACATTTCCAAACGGCCGCCAAATATCAATCAGTAACCTAAATATCATATTTCCGAATTGTATCTCTATTCTTTCACCTAATACCAAATATAGTACCATTCAGTACTTTTCGTACAATTAAAGTATACATTTCCAAATCCACTTCTATATACCAGTTCCTGATACCAATAAAGACTTCAATATCAAATTTGAGCCCCATCCCTTCACTCATTACCAAATTTAGTACCACAGATCTAATCTAAATATATAAAATTTCAGAATTGTATCTCTATCCCTTCACCCAATACCAAATAAATACCATTGAGTACTTTTCGTACAATAAATATACACACGGCCACCATATGTCCAGGCAACACATGAACAGCGGTCCTAATACCAAATTTCAGATTTCCAGCACTATCTGTTCATTCAATATCTAATTGTACCAAATATTGCACTATTTAGTGCTTTTCGTGCACTTATGGTACACATTTACGAAATTATCTCTTTATTACAAATCTACCACCAACAGGGACCCCAATTCCAAATTTCAACATGCATCACCTGTTCGCCATAAACCAAACTGTTCCAAATTTAGTACCATTTAGTACAGCTAGCACACTTAGTACACATTTCCAAAATCACCTTCCTGCATCAAACTTACATTCCAACCTTGATTCTCATCCCAAATTTTTCAAGTTTTTAGCTATATCCGTTTATTTTAGTACCACTTTAGAACTTTTCGTAACCCTAAAGTTCCAATTTACAGAAACCCTTTGGTACATCGATCCTGCATTCCATCATTGACTTTCATTCAAAAATTCAAGCTCATCCCACTTGTCCAATACAAAGTATTAAATTTTTAGTACATTTAAGTACTTTTCGAAGTCGGAGTTTTTCTTTGAAAATGTCGACCTTTTTCTGAATTCGGGCTAAATTTAATTTTCCTCATTTTTTTTAAGAAATTGGTTACTTACTTTCGATAGTTCTGGTGACCCGTCATTTTCATCCAAACATACCTTAATTTCGGGCATATTTGTTCGGGATTCCATAGTATTTTGTTGTTACAAAATAGTTAGGCTTAATCCCTTAATTGTTGTTTTTATAAAAACAATGTTGGTTTATTAGTGGAGAAAGAGGGTAATGTTGAAGGGAATACCTAGGATTCGGAAAGAGCCAGTAATCTCCTGCTTTTTGTCTGGGCACATTTTAAAATAACTCCAATGGGAAAAATAAACTTTCTTTACCCAAGTGACGAGATACTAAATAGGAATATGTAATCCTATGTAGCCATGCAGCTGAGGATGTGAACATGAAAAGATTTTTTCTGTCCGATATCTTCCTACCATTAACTATCGTAAGCTTGTATGTCTCTTTAGGCACATGTGTGGTTTGGTTATATTCCATATGCATTTTTATTGATTTTTTTGGCTTCACATTGATTCCGAGGTGTGAATTAATATCTGAGCATTCCAAAATTGAATTTTCTCCATTTCAGTAAAACAGATTTTACCTTTGCCCATCAAAATGCCTTATTTTCAAATTTAAATATTTCTCAATATTTCCCTCCATATATTTTCGATGCTTAATTGCAGTAATAATTGATTAGAAATCCGCTTTGATTTTGGCGGCCAAAAACAAATGTCCATTGATCTGTCGGTCATTGGGTCGTTGTGTGTCGCCACATCAATTCAATGACCTTAAGTTAATCTTATCAGAATAGTTGTCGATAAATATAACCTAAAAAATAAGGCGAGGCTATTTTTTTTGGATCGATAAGGGATTGGAGTGCCCTGTCTTGTTAAAGTCAATTTTGGCATTTGTTTACGCATTTCAAGAAAATCGGATTATATGATAATCGAGAGACTTCAATCTTTCAAAATATATTTTTAAAATTAGATTAAAAAAATATTTCAAAATAATAACTACCTAAGAAAATAATAAATTGCAGTAATGGAATTTTTTTCTTAGGCATTTAAACACTGAGTGTTTTTTTTAATTCCTGCTAAATGTCTTCCAAACAAATGATCTGCTGTAAACATTTTTTTATACCCTCCACCATTTTATGGAGGGTATATTGTCATTCCGTTTGTAACACCTCGAAATATACACTTAAGACCCCACAAAGTATATATATTCTTGATCAGCATAAAATTCTATGTCGATTTAGCGATGTCCGTCCATCTATCCGTCCGTCCGTCTATCCGCCTGTGGAAATCACTCTATCTTCCGAACGAATTGAAGTAGATCGATAAAATTTTACTCAAATGTATATTATGTCTGCAGGACTTTTGGTATTGAAAATGGGCCATGTAGGTCCACGTTTTGGTATAGCCCCCATATAACGGTATCCCCCGATATTCGGTATTTTGATGATTTTTGCGACATTATTCGCCGGAATTGTTTCAAATTTGGTATTTGAAGTTCGAAATGTATACTACAGCCTAAGGCAGAAAATGGGCCATGTAGGTCAATGTCTTCGTATAGCCCCATATAACGGTACCTCCCGATATTCGGTATTTTGTTGATTTTAGCGGCATTATTCACCGGTATTATTTCAAATTTGGTATTTGAAGTTCGTAATGTATACTACAGCCTAAGGCAGAACATTGTCTGTACATGTCCACGTCTTCGTAGAGCCCCCATATAACGGTTCCTCCCGATATTCGGTATTTTAATGATTTTATTTACAATTTTCCCCCAGAATTGTTTCAATTTTGGTATTTGAAGTCCATAATGGATGCTACAGCCTAAGACAGAAAATTGTCTGTGCAGGTCCTCGTCTTCGTATAGACCCCATATAACGACACCTCCCGATATTCGGTATTTTGAGGATGTTAGAGACATTATTCACCGGAATTGTTTCCAATTTGGCATTTGAAGTTCGAAATGGATACTACAGCCTGAGACAGAAAATTGTCTGTACAAGTCCACGTCTTCGTATAGGCCCCATATAACGGTGCCTCCCGATATTCCGTATTTTGATGAATTTAGCGACATTATTCACCGGATTTTTTTCAAATTTGATATTTGAAGTTCCAAAAGGATAGTACAGCCTAAGACAGAAAAAATACTGTGCAGGTCCACGTCTTCGTATAGCCCCTATATAACGGTACCTTTCGGTATTCGGTATTTTGATGATTTTAGCGACATTATTTACCGGAATTGTTTCAAATTTGGTATTTGAAGTTCGAAATGAATACTAGAGCCTAAGACAGAAAATTGTCTCTGCAGGTCCACGTCTTCGTATAGCCCCCACATAGCGGTACCCCTCCGATATTCGGTATTTTGATGATTTTGGCGATATTATTCACCGGAATTCTTTCAAATTTGGTATTTGAAATTTGTAACGGATACTACATCCTATGAAAGAAAATTGTCTGTGCAAGTTCACGTCTTCATATAGCCACCATATAACGGTACCTCTCGATATTCAGTATTTTGATGATTTTAGCTACATTATTCACCGGAATTATTTTAAATTTGGTATTTAAAGTCCATAATGTATACTACAGCCTAAGACAGAAAATTGTCTGTGCAGGTCCACGTCTTCGTATAGCTCCCATATAACAGTACCTACATATATTCGATATTTTGGTGATTTTAGCGACATTATTCACCGAAATTGTTTCAAATTTGGTATTTGAGGTTCGTAATAGATACTGCAGCCTATGACAGAAAATTGTCTACGCAGGTGTAGGTCTTCGTATAGCCCCAATAAAAGGGTACCTCCCTATATTCGGTATTTTGATGATTTTAGCTACATTATTCGCCGAATTTTTCTTATTCAAGTTTCGCACTTGAATATTGTAATGGTATATGACAAAAGTTGCCTATGAAGGTCGACGTCGTCGTATAGACACTATTATAATGGCTACATTCGGTATTTTTAAGATTTTAACAGATTTTTATAATTTTTTTTTTGAAAATTTCCAAAATCGTTCCAAATGGCGCAGGGTATTTGAAAATCGACACGGCCGAACTTACATCATTTTGTTTTTGTTTTTTCGGTTACCTTTCGTTGGTGTTGAAATTTCAATTTAATCTAAACACACAACTGATGCCAATTACTTATTTCGTATTGTGCAGCCAACTAATCGCAATTTTTTCCTCGTCTTTTTTTTTTCTGCCAACGGCACTATGGAATTTTAAATGTCTAAAGTGTTGCCATAACCATTTGATAATTTCTTTTCATTTTCGATTTTTGCATTCTTTTTTCTGCTGGTTTTACAAATCACGATTTCTTCTACCTTAAGCCAAATATCTTTGAATAAATTAAATATTATCCATGTGCAGAAGAAGGGAAAAACACACATCTGTTAAGAAACAATACCTAAATGGCATATTAATTAGTTTGCAAATTGGAGAAATTTTCTCAGAAATTGTAGACCGCGGGCAATTGATAATTTTTGCCAAACATTGTCGTAAGAGTCTTTAACCAATTGAGTGAAGAAGATTTAATGGGATTTATTTGTTGCCAAATGTTAATTCCATGGATATAATGGTTTTCTAGGGAGATTAACAAGGGACGATGTTGCGTGTCCAGGTTCCAAGTGTTGCTTAATCAGCCCTTAGCCCAAAACGATTATTACATCGTGCGACAAAATTTAATTTTTTTCATAATTACTGGAGAAAAATTCAGTATATGAAGAAAGTAGAGCTAAAAATATGAAGTAATATATGAAGATGTTTGTATCGGCGTTTTGAAGGTTTACACCACAAAGCAGCCTAAAAGAGGGGCCAATTTCCCCCCTCTTACACATTTGATATACCCTCAGCCTGATGGCAAAAGAGGGTATGTATCATTTGATACAGCCAAAATGTGCCTTAACGAAATTACAATTTTAGACCCTAGGTCTATTTGGACCAAATCCGTTTTAGGACATTTAGAGTCGATCTGGCGATGTCCCTCCGTCCGTCTGGCTGTTGCCCACGATAATTCTCGTAGGGAGTAACGGATTTCGCAAAAACTTGGTACATTGTAATATCACTATCAAACTTAGATCGAGTTTGGAGATGGGAAATATCGATTCACTCCTTGTGGTGCCTCCTCCAGAAAAGGTCGAAATTTTTGAAAAAAAAAATATTTTACTGCACAGATAGAGAGACGATCCTTTCATCCGATTTTTCTACAACTTTGCAAATCTCAAAATTTCCAATAATCATGAAGCTAATAAAACACGAAATTAACATCCGATTCCATTCAGACTTTGCCGATGGTAATAATTCTACTAACACTAGATCTGTTATAAAGATCGGACCATTTCTTCTGGTACCTCCCCCAAAAAGGGTCGAAATTTTCAAAAAAATATATATTTTTTTACTCCACAGGAAGAGAAAGGATAATCCGATTTTGCTCTAACTTTGGAAATCCTAATATTTCCATCAGTGCTAGGTCAGGTATTAAAAATGGACAATATCGGTCCACTGCATCCAGTACCTTATAAAATTCGATATAAGAGTAGATTGTCTTCAAATTTCACACATAATAATATTTTTATTAGTCCAAGATCTGGTGTAAAGATGGAATATATCGGTCCACTCCTTCTCATACCTTCCCCACAAAAGGGTCAATATTGTCAATATCCACGAATCTCACAAAACGCGAAATTAACATCCACTAAGGTTAAGACTTGACACATCTCAATATTTTTATCTATACAGGATCTGTTATAAGGATGGGTAACATCGGTCCACTCCTTTAGTACCTCCCACACAAAGGGTCAAAGTTTTGAATAAACTGATATAAAATTCAAACTAAGCATCTGATTCTCTTTATATTTTACACATCCCATTATTTCTACTAACACATGATCTGCTGTCAAGATGGAATATATCGGTGCACTCCTTCTGGTACCTCCCTTACAAAAAAACTAAACATTTTCAATATCCACGAAGCTCATAAAACGCAAAATTAACATCCCTTAACGTTAAGACTTGACACATCTTAATATTTTTCGCCACGCAGGATGTGTTATAAATATGGTCGAGATCGAACCATTCGATCTGTTACCTCCCCCAAAAAGGGTCAAAGTTTTGAATAACCAAAACGATCATAAAATCCGAAATAAGCATCCGGCTGTCTTCAGATTTCACATATCACAATATTTTTATTAACCCACTGTCTGATGTGAAGGTGGAATTTATTGGTCCACCCCTTCTGGTACCTCCCCCGCAAAAGGTCAAAATCTTGAATATTCGTGAGGCTCATAAAACGCGATATTAACAACCAATTCAATTAAGACTTGGCATATTTTAATATTTCTATCAACACAAGATCTGTTATAAAGATGGTAGAGATGTTACCATTCCTTGTCGTTCCGCCCTCACAAAGGGTAAAAATTTTGAATAACCAAAACGATTAGAAAGTCCGAAAAAAACACATCCGTTTATCGTTATATTTCACACATCCCATTATTTCTACTAACACAAGATCTTTTGTAAAGATGGGATATATTGGTTCACTGCTTCTGGTACCTCCCCCACAAAAGAGTCAAGATTTTCAATAGCCATGCAGCTCATAAAACGGGAAAATAACCTTCAATTTCATTCAGACTTGGAACATCTCGATATTTCCATCAACACATGTTCTGTTATAAAGATGGTAGAGATTGGACTATATCACCTGGTACCTCCCCCACATAGGGTTCAAAATTTAAAAGAAAACAAAATGCTGAATAGAAGCGGAATAAGCATCCCACTCTCGTCAAATTGCAAACTAACAAAAGATCTGTTGTGAAGATGAAGATGGTTGCCCATATTCGACGGACCTCTGGGCCCTTTGGGCCCATTCCAATCGACGAGGCTTGTCCGCAGGTAACATTCTTTGCGTAAATTGAATTTCCTACGGGAACAAATGGAAATCAATGCGAATAATCCGTTGTAAAGTGGACCGAGCCATGCCCAATTGCTGAGAACGCCGTTTTTGGGGACCTCTCAACACTGGCTCGTACGGCAGCGATATTCTCGGCCGATCGCCTTGGTCGACTTTTAAATGACCTCTTCGGATTAGAAAGAGCCTTACCAGTCGAAAATTGTTCGTATAAACGCATAATGGTGTTCTTAGAAGCGCACTTCTCACATTTTTTAATGTTTTAAAAGCACGTTGAGTTTTCACAATTGACTTCAATTGACACAATTGGCTATTTCAGAGCGCTCGCGTGGCGTGTATTGGTTCATGGTAAAAATCTCCTTGGACTGACGCGTTGCTAGATGGGTCTGGCGTTGCTAGATGGGTCTGGCGTTGCTAGATGGGTCCGTCGAATATGGCAACCCTGTACATCTGCGAAACCGTTCTGCTACCTCACCCACAAAGGGTCACAATTTGCAATACTTATAGCTCTCATCACTTGCGAAACAAGTCAGCTATTCTTTACAACTTGCTACATCTAAATATTTCCCTCAACCAGAAAACTGAGATATAATTGATCGATTTTCTTGTAATTTTGCCCATACCAATATTCGATGAAATATGACAATAGAATACTTCGTTCGACCATATCTCACGCACATATAAAGATTACTCGATAAAGTCCAAAGCTGGCATGTCGCAGTATTCATATCATATTTATTGAGGTCTAATACGAAATGGACAATATGGGTTTATTCATTTGAAACCTACTCCAAAGGGGGTCAACAACTTAAATAATCATAACAGAAGTCAAAATATATTTAAATAATCGAACATTGTCTGAGGGTATACCTCTGTCGGCAAAACCAATTGATACTTGTTTTGTTTAGAATTAAGGTTACCTAAAATCGTTATATTTTATGTATATAGTGTCATAGGTATTATTCCTTTTTTTTATAAAATTGTTAAATATGTCCTTTTAAGGAAATCTTAGCATGTCAAATTATTCTACAAAATTATTTGTCTTAAAATTCCTGTATAGGTCTCAGAATTCCCCAGCACTCTACATCTCACCTGCATGTCGGAAATATCGAAATATTAACAACAAATTTTAGGTTTAAATGCGTAACCAATATGAGCATTGGTAAAATTTTACTACAAAACATAAGTTACTGAAAGAAATTTTTGCTGCCCTTCACCCTCAAGTTCGCAGAGCAAACCCAAATCGTCAGTCTAAAACTTTGAAATTAATTTTTTTTATTTCTAGAACAGTGTTGGCTTGTTTTGTTAGGGATACCATAGTATTTTTTATTTCTTCTTAAAGACTAATAACCTACTTTCTGAATGCATATTAAAATATATCTATCTCCGTCTTTCTTTTTAAAGCTTCCCTTTTTTTATTTTATTGTTTATTAAGATTGAATTCGAAAAACCTGAAACAATACCAGTCAGCATTCTTGTTGTGTGACTCATCGAAGAAGTTTTTTTTAAGTCAAGTTCTAATTAGACCTTCTTTATTGACTCATTGCCGTATTAACTTTGATGAGGTAAACAAATTAACAATGAAACAATAAAATGAAAAAAATATAAATAAATAAATGATGGTACTTAAAAATAACACATGACAAGTATTTTCGAATAATAATGGCTTTAATGAGCTATTTACAAAATATACAATTGTTTGCGAAATTAAAATCTAATTTTAGTAAATGAGGTATTTATTACAAAGCACAACTATTTATATAATTAAAAATGATTCTGAGTTTGAATAGAATAGACAGATAATTCTGTTTGTTTTGAACTACTAACGTTAGATTCGAAATAATAATAATTCTGGAGTGTGTGTTCAATGAATTCTCCTGAACTGGCCAGTAAGAACTTAAGACGGTATGATTTGATGCGAAATATGTTAAAATACAATAAATCATAAGTAGAAGGTGTATTCATTTACAAATTAATTAAAAAAGTAAAAAAAGAAGTAGTTGGTTCGGCCAGGCTGAACTTTGAATACCCTCCACCATTTGGAAGGAATTAGAAAATTTTCAAAAAAAAAAAAAAAATAAATAAATAAATAAAATCCATTAAAAATTCTGTTAAAATCTTTAAAATACCTAATATCGGAAGGTGCCGATATACGGGGGTATATACGATATTGTGGATCTATATAGACAAATCTATGTCTGGGGGCAAAGAACTCACAAAGAACTTCTTGTGTAGAATTTCAGACAATTCCGTTGAAAAATGTGGCTAAAATCATCAAAATACCGAATATCGCGAGCTACCGTTATTTTGGGGATATACGAAATCGTGAACCTATATAGACAATGCTCTTTCAGGGGGTAAAGTACTCACTTAGAATTTTACACTGATCAAGAATATTAATACTTTATTGGGTCTAAAATGATTATTTCGATGAGTTACAAACGGAATGACGAACTTTATATACCCTCCATACTATGTTTGGTGGAGGGTATAAAAATTCTTGTCTCAATAAGCGAATATAGTGAGGCCTTGCAGTCAAAATTATTGTAGTCAATTCATGAACTTCAAATTAGTAAGGTCCACACATAGGAATACTTGATTATGAAGGAAAAAGATCCATTTAACTTTCTTTTGGTGATATATATCTAAGCATTGTTTATGGAATTCCTCCTCAAAATGGTAAAAATTATGAAAAATAAAATCTTCGAACATCTCAATTTTTGGTGCAGTCCCCACAAGAGCTCAGAATAAAACAAGTTAAAAAGTATCGGTCGGCTTCTCCGACAGATGTATACCCTCCAATAGTCGATTATTTAAATATATTTTGACTTCTGTTATGATTATTCAAATTGTTGACCCTCTATGGAGTAGGTTCCGAATCAATGAACCAATATTGTCCATTTCGTATCGTACCTAAATAAATATGACATATATTGCGACGTTCCAAGGACTATATTGGTTACTTTGTATGAAATATGTAATAATTTTTAGAAAATCCTAAAATGTGCGTTAGGAACCAGATATATTCGCTGCGAAGTATTCCATTTTCATACTTCATGTAATATTGATAAAATATTGCTATGGACAAAATTACATGAAGATCGAACATTTATATCCAATTTTATGCGAAATCATAAATTCTATATTCATCTCAGGTTTCCGCTTGAGAGAAATATTTAGATAAAGCAAGTTGTAAAGTTGAATCGCTGACTTGTTTCGCAAGATATGCCAGCTATAAGTATTGGAAATTGTGACCCTTTTTGGGTGAGGTTGCAGAAGGGGTTCGCAGATATCTATCATCTTCATAACAGATTTTCGTTATGTGTAAAGTTTTAACAAAGTTGGATTTTATTTCGAGTTGAAGAAATTTTGAACCCTTTGTGGGGGAATGAGTGCGCCATTTTCACAGCAGATCTTGCGTTAGTAAAAAGATTGGGATGTGTGAAATATGAAGAGAACCGGATGCTTATTTCGGATTTTATAAGTGGACCGGAGTGGACCGATATATTCCACCCTTACACCAGACCTCAGTTTAATAAAAATATTGTGATGTGGGTAATTTGAAGACAATCGGACTCTTGTATCACATTTTATAATAATTATGATTATTCAAAATTTTGACCCTTAGTGGGTGAGGTAGTTAGTGAAGTCGATCGATATGCAAATACTAGGATATCAAGGTTACAGCAAAATTGAATTATTCTTTTTTCTTTCTGTGCAGTAAAATATTTTTTTGAAAATTTCGAACTTTTGTGAGGGAGGTACCAGAAGGAGTGAAGCAATATTGCCCATCTCCGAAATCGATATAAGTTTGATAATAATATTACGATGTACCAAGTTTGGACCAAATCGGATACTTCTTTCTAGCTGGCACAAGCCAGCCAGCTAAACAGACGGACGGGCGGACACCCTTAGATCGACTACAAATGTCCAATAAAATGTTTTTTTTTGAAAATTTCGACCTTTTGTGGGGAAGTTACCAGAAGGAGTGATGTTTGGACCAAATCGGATACTCTCTTCGATTTGGCTTAAAGAGACCTAGGGCCTAAAATCGTTTTTTTCATGTTGCACGATTTGGCCGTATCAAATGGAATATACCCTCTCTAGCCATATGACTGAAATTTTCGTAACCTTTAAGATCAAATTTCCAAAAACTCCATCAGCGACTCTTTTTCTAAATTTCAGAATTCTAGAGAAACGACATTCCAATTTTGTTCGAACTTTGCAAATCCTAATATTTGCGTCAGTGCTAGGTCAGGTGAGAAAATGGGCAATATCGGTTCACGCTATCAAGTAGCTCCCCCACAAAGGGTCAAAATTTAGAATAATTACAACTCTTATAAAATGTGACGTAAGATTCCGATTATCTTTAAATTACAAACATCAAAATAACAAACAAATTTCAGAATTCTAGCTCATTTCGTTTGTTCACTACAAAGTATTAAATTTTTAGTACATTTCGTACCCTTTTAGTACGAATTTCTAAAAACCCAGCCTTGCCACACGCCTACGCATCAAGACTGATTCTCGTGCAAAATTTCTAGATTCTAGCTGCAGCCGTATCGTCTGGGCGTTGATTCTTAGTCAGTCAGTCCGTCAGTTATTTCACTGCTCTTTCATATTCAGATGATGATGTTTGGATTTTTTTGACAGGAACTGGCTAGACGCTTTAAAATAATTCATTCTCCAAGCCCCTGCCAAAAAAAATCCAATTTCGAATTTTGGAGTATTCCACAGGGAAGTGTTCCCCATTAACCTACCAATATCCACCAAAAATCACCCCCTCAATGCCCCCAATACCGTTTTATTAAACCGTTTCAAAAACGTTCAGCGTTTCTCTGGACTTCAGTTTATTTCCATTTAATTAAAATCGTGTCCTAATTGCAACATTTTGTCAATGAAAAGGCAAGGCACAAATCCTTGGGTATTAGTTTTTATGTGACGGAGGATACAATTTCTTAATCGCTCAAATATCCTACTTCCTTTGGTGCTGGTGGCTTTTGTTGTTGTTCGTTGGTTCGTTCGTCTTTTCTTTTCATTTCTGAACATCTCAATAAATTCTCTATTGTTTTGTTATCATCACAGCCAGAAGCTGTTTCAGAAGCAGCAGCAACAGCAGCAGCAACAAAATAATAGAAAGTTGAATGCAATAAGGATAAGCGAGGTGGATGAACAGGGAGAGGAGAGGAAACGTAGGTAGGTAGCTTGGTGGGGGTAGTACATGTTTGTATAAGGAAGGAAACGAAGAAAAACCTGAATCAAAACAAATCGAAATAATGGTGTTCTTGGGGATGAGAGAGAGAGAGAGAGTGAGTCAGAGAGGGAGATAGAGAGAGGAAGGTGGCTGGAGGGATAGATGGATGGATGGTATGAAAGATGTTACAGGTCTAAGACTGAATTTGTTATTGTTTTTTAGTTTCTTTGGATTTTTTCCGTTGTCATAGCTGGCCGTTTGGCTGGAAGGTTGTTTGACTGCGAAATTGCGTCGTTTTTGTTTTGACTTTCATCTTCTTTTGGCAGGGGATACCTGGCTTTTGGTAATTTCCCTAAGATTTCTGTGCATGCACGGGACATTAGGGGGCATGGTAGTCCGTTTTCTGTTTTCTCCTTTGGCTGGAATCACCAAAGCATATCTTCGAATGTGTGGATATGTCAACACATCTTTGGAGAGTTAAAAGCATAGAACATGAATTGTGTTGTGTCTAGACGGATGGTGTTATAAATATTCCATTTCTCATTTTCTTTACCAACCCCCCAAACGGGCCACCCTTAGGAAAATCCATAACAAACCAAACATCATCCAGCCCGCATTCCAGTCAAAGGAAAAAATCCTGTTTTAATAACCCTAAAGGAGCCTGCCTGTTTTACTTCTGTCAACCGGCTGAACTCGTCTCTGTGTGTTTGTTGTTGTTATTGATGTTGTTGTTGCCAGACATTAAAGACCTTTATGCATGCATGCTCTCTTTTGGTTACCTTTTAGGACCTTTCCATAAATATTTGTTGCTTTGAAGAAGGAAGGGTTTCGTTCGCTGCGTTTCATACAACGAACAACGTATTGTTGAGTTCCTTGTTATTTTTTTATTCCCTCAGCTCTCATAGAGAGGAAATATATCTTTTGATACGGCCAAAATATGCCTCATCGAAATAATGGTCTTAGACCCTAGGTCTCTTCGAACCAAATCCATTTCAGGACATTTGGAGTCGATCTAGAGATGTCTGTCCGTCTGGCTGGTTCGCACGATAATTATCCAAGGGATTATCCGATTTGATTCAAACTTGGTACCTTCTGGTACCTCCCCCACAAAAGTTAGAAATTTTCAAAAAATAAACTTTTCAAAAATATATAAAAATATATATACAGAAAGGGAGACGATAATCCGATTTTGCTCCAACTTTGTAAATCCTAATATTTGCGTCAGTGCTAGGTCAGGTGAAAAAATGGGCAATATCGGTTCACGCTATCATCTAGCTCCCCCACAAAGGGTCAAAATTTAGAATAATTACAACTCTTATAAAATGTCATGTAAGAGTCCGATTGTCTTCAAATTTCACACATACCAATAAACATATTAACCCAAGGTCTGGTTTAAAATATAGGTTCACTCCTTCTGGTACCTCCCCCACAAAGGTTCGAAATTTTCAAAAAATACATTTTCTGCACAGAAAGAGAAACGACAATCCAATTTTGTTCGAACTTTGCAAATCCTAATATTTGCTTCAGTGCTAAGTCTGGTGCGAAAATGGACAATATCGGTCCACTGTATCAAGTGCTTCCCCCACAAGGGGTCAAAATTTTGAATAATTACAACTCTTATAATATGTGATGTAAGTGCCCAATTGTCTGCAAATTTCACACATCCCAATAAACTTATTAACCCAAGGTCTGGTGTTAGGATGCAAAATATAGGTCCACTCCTTCTGGTAGATCCCCCACAAAAGATCAACATTTTCAAAGAAATATATTTTCGGCACAGAAAGAGAAACGATAATCCGATTTCGCTCCAATTTTGAAAATTCTAATATTTGCGTCTGTGCTATGTAAGGTGCGAAAATGGTCAATATCGGTCCAGTTTATCAAGTACCTCGCCCACAAAGGGTCAAAATTTAGAATAATTACAACTCTCTTAAAAAGATGATGTAAGAGTCCGATTGTTTTCAAATTTCACACACCATTATAAATCTATTAACCCAAGGTCTGGTGTTAAGATGGAAAATATAGGTCCACTCCTTCTGGTACCTCCCCACAAAAAGTCAAAATTTTCAAAAAATATATTTTCTGCACAGCAAAAGAAACGACAATCCAATTTTGTTCGAACTGTGCAAATTCTAATATTTGCGTCAGTGCTAGGTCAGGTGCAAAAATGGACAATATCGGTTCACGCTATCAAGTACCTCCCCCACAAAGGGTCAAAATTTTGAATAATTACAACTCTTATAAAATGTGATTTATGTGTCCGATTGTGTTCAAATTTCACACCTAGCAATATTTTTATTGACCCGAGGTCTTGTGTTAAGATGGAATATATCGGTCTACTCCTTCTGGTACCTCCCCCCACAAAGGGTCAAAATTTGGAATATCCATTAAGCTCATAAAACGCTAAATTTATATCCGATTCCATTTAGACTTGGCACATCTGAATATTTCCATCAACACAAGATCTGTTATAAAGATGGTAGAGATCGTACCATTTCTTCTGGTACCTCTCCCACAAAGGGTCGAAGTTTTGAATAACCAAAACGATTATAAAATTCGAAATAAGCTTCCAGTTATCTTCATATTTCACACATCCCATTATTTCTAGTTGCACAAGATCTGCTGTGAAGATAGACTATATCAGTTCACTCCTTCTGATACCTCCCTCACAAAAGGTCGAACATTTTGCATAACGATGAATATTCCTGAAAACGTGAAATCAACATCCGATTCCATTCAGACTTGACACATCTCAATATTTCCATCAACAAAAGATTTGTTATAAAGATGGTGGAGATCGGACCTTTCCTTCTGGTACCTCTTCCACAAAGGGTCCAAATTTGGGATAACCAAAAACGGTCATTAAATCCGAAATAAGCATGCGGTTCTCTTCAAATTTTACACATCCCTTTATTTCTACTAACACAAGATCTGCTGTGAAGATGGGATACATCGACCCACTCCTTCTGTTACCTCCTCCACAAAGGGTCAAAATTTGGAATATCTATTAAGCTCATAAAACACGAAATTAAAATCCGATTCCATCCAGACTTGGTATATTTCAACATTTCCATCAACACAAGATCTGATACAAAGACGGTAGAAATCGGACCATTCCTTTAGGTACCTCTCCCACAATGGATAAAAGTTTTGAAAAAGCAGAGCGATCATAAAATCCGAAATGAGCATCTGGTTATCTTCATATTTCACACATCTAATTATTTCCACCAACACTAGATCTGCTGTGAAGATGGAATGTATCGGTCCAATCCTTCTGGTACCTCCCCCACAAAGGGTCAAAATTTTGAATATCGATGAAGCTCATAAAATGCGAAATTAACATCCGATTTCATTCAAACTTGGTACATTTCAATATTTCCATCAACACAAGCTCTGCTATAAATATAATAGAGATCGGACCATTTCTTCTGCTACCTCCCCCACAAAGGGTAAAACATTTGAATAACCAAAACGGTCATAAAATCCGAAATAAGCATGCGGTTCTCTTTAAATTGCACACATCCCATTATTTTTACTAACCCAAGGTCTGCTGTGAACATTTAATGTATCGGTCCACTGTTTCTGGTACCTCCCCCACAAAGGGTCAACATGTTGAATATTCACTAAACTCATAAAACGCGAAATTTACATCCGATTTCATCCAGACTTGGTACATTTCAACATTTCCATCAACACAAGATCTGTTAGAAAGATGGTAGAAATCGGGCCAATCCTTCAGGTACCTCTCCCAAAATAGGTCGACATTTTGAATAGCCAAAAAGCTCATAAAATCCGAAATAAGCATCCGAATTCATTTAGACTTTGTACGTCTCAATATTTCCATTAAGGCAAGATCTGCTGTGAAGATGAAATTTGTAGGTCTCCTTCTCCTCCTTCTGGTGTCTCCCCGCAAAGTGTCAAAATGTGAATAACCAGGGGTTCATAAAACGCGAAATTAACATCCGATTCCATTCAGACTTAGTATATTTCAATCTATTAAAAATGTGGTAGGGATCGGACCATTCCTTCTGGTACCTCCCCCACAAAGAGCCAAAGTTTTGCATAACCCAAACGATTATAAAATCCGAAATAACTTCTGGTTCTCTTCAAATTACACACATCACAACATTTTCATTAGACCAAGGTATGGTGTGTTTTAGCCGTATAAAACTGTTCCATGTTTCTGGAAACGATTATTTTCTCGAAACTAGTTATACCCTCAGCCATATGGCTGGAGAGGGTGTATATCATTTGATACTGTCAAAACGCATCTCACCAAATCCGTTTCAGGACTTTTGAAGTCGATCTAGCGATGTTCAACCGTCCGTCTGTCTTGTTGTATGGTGTGAAGATGAAATATGCCGGTCCACACCTTCTGATACCTCTACCATTCAGACCTGGTACACCTCAATGTTTCCATTAACACAAGATCTGTTATAAAGGTGGTAGAAATCCTACCATTTCTTCTGGTACCTCCCCTACATAGGGTTCAAATAAGTGATACCGCAACTCCAAAGGCTCAAAATTTTCAATAATTTTACCTGTCATAACTTCCGAAACGAGTCAGAGATTCTTTACATCTTGCTATGTCTAAATATTTATCTCAAACATCTGAGATGAATATGGAATTTATCGGAATTTATGATTTCGCATAAAATTGGATATAAATGTTCGATTTTCTTGAAATTTTGCCCATACCTATATTTTTATCGATGTCGAATATTTCTGGTCTGATATTAAGTGACGGAAGTAGTCGATATAGTCCAAACCTGACACGTCGAAGTATTTATATCATATTTATTTATGTCCAGGACAAAATGGACGACATTGACCCATTCCTTCGAAACCTACTCCATAGAGGTTCAAGAATTTTAATAATCATAACAGAAGTCAAAATATGTTTTTGAATAATCGGACATTGGCTGAGGTTATACGTCTGTCGGCAAAACCGAATGATACTTTTTAACTCGCCTTTTTATCTTGAAATCGACTCTCTGTTGTTTATAAAACTGGTTTGTTGTTATCATTATTTCTACCACCTTTCCTTTCCTTACATCCTTCTTTCTTGCTTTTGACTTGTTTTGTTCTTTCGCACCAACCAACCAACCAACCAACCACCACCATGGATGAATGAGAATGGCAAATCCTTTCACACAAAAAATAAAATCCCTTTACAATGGCTGCATGGCACATTCCCTCAGATGAATGCTGCATATGCTCTCACTCACTCTCTTCTTTATCCCTTTCTAAAGAAACGAAATTGGTAGGAGCAACAACAGCAATGTGTATTATCCCTGCGGATTCATTTTCTGCTTTCTCAGTTTGCTTGCATCTGAAAAGATGCTAAGGAAAGAAATGGAATTTCGTTTTCTGTTGTTTCTTTTCCTCCGTTTCTTTCTTTATTTGTTGCGTTCTCCTTATTTTTAGGGCTCATGGAACACAACAAATTTGAAGAACAAACTTCTCAACGTTTCAGCAAAAGCTTGGTTGTTGTGTGTGGCGGCAATAGAACGAACCGAACTGGCGGGATCCCCTCTGTAAAGTCACCTACCTACCTAAACAACTTTTTCCATATTCCGTCATTTCAAAACAATTGCTGGCTCCTTTTGATAAATTCGCATCATTCCCACTCAATCATCAGCCTTGCGACTCATAAAATAAAATATTCCTCCACATTGCCGTCGTAAATCCATGCCATGCCAATCCATCCATCCCCAAAGAGTGTGTGTCTCGTCGTCTTCAGTCGTAAATGAATTGTGGTGCGGTTTTATTTGTCAAAATTTGAAACTTATTTTACTCGGAGTTCAGCATTTCCAGCCACATTCCATATTTCTCTTATAATGGGGAACACAGTTGATTTTCTTCATTGTTTTTTGTATTTTGACTTTTTTTCCCAACGACTCAACTGTCAAACACAAAATTCCACCAATTCCCCAATACGATTGTCTCTTGGTGGAGACAAGAAATGAGTGCGTTTGTGTTGGGGTATTGTTTTGCTCCAACTCGTTGTGTGTCTCTTTCTCTCTTTGGTTTTTATCAAAACACAACAGAGATACCAAAACAGTTGCACTCACTCAGAAATAAACAAACACACAGCCATAATTGGCTCTCCCTGATTGATATTTCTCAATTGGGGAGAATATTCTCTGGGACAGATTGTTGGGGAATGAAAGTTGTGGTAAATAGTGTTGCCAACACGATGGAAGTAAAAACACGTAATTGTAGTGGATTAATGGGATATTATAGAATGGAGAATAAAGTTATATAGGTATATTTAATTGTAAAATATAGGTGACTGATCACCACGTCAATGCCCAGAAAAATGGTTAGGACTACAATCTTAAAAGACGCTGTTGTAGGGGTCTAGGAAATTTGTATTAAAAGGTACTAAAAATACCCAAAAAGAGATATTTGGGCTACCTTCAATAAATTTCACGTGTATGTGAATTTTTGATGCGAGACATTTTTTGAGGTCACACTTTTTGATATTCGCACTAAAAAGGTCTAAAAACAAGTAAAAAAATATCGGTCGGTTTTGCCGACAGATGTATACCTTCAGCCAATGCTCGATTATTTAAAAATATTTTGACTTCTAACTATGATTATTCAAATGTTAAACCCCTTATGGCCAATATTGGCCATTTGGTATCAGACCTAAATAAATGTGATATAAATATTGCAACGTGCTAGGTTTGGACTGTGTTGTGTTAATGGAAATTTTGGGATGTTCCAAGTCTTGAATAGAATCGGATGTCTATTTCGCTTTTTACGAGCTTCATGGATATTCAAAATTTTGAGGCTTTGTGGGGGAGGTACCAGAAGGAGTGGACCGATATATCCCATCTTCACATCGGATCTTTTTTAGTGGAAATAATGGGATGTGTGAAATATAAAGAGAACCTGATGCTTGTTTCGGATTTTATAAACGTTTTGGTTATTCAAAACTTTGCCCCTTTGAAGGTGAGGTAGCAAGAGGAATGGTCGGATCTCCACCGTTTTTTTAACAGATCCTGTGTTGATAGAAAATTTCAGATGTGCCAAGTCTAAATGCAATCCGATATTAATTTCGCGTTTTATGAGCTTAGGGGATATTCAAAATTTCGACCTTTTGAGGGGGAGGTACCAGAAGGAGTGGCCCGATATTGTCAATTTTCGAACCAGACCTAGCAATGATGAAAATATTAGGATTTGCAAAGTTGGAGCATAATCGGATTATTCTTTCTCTTTCTGTGCAAAAAATAGATTTTTTTTTGAAAATTTCGACCTTTTGTGGGGGAGGTACCAGAGGGAGTGGACCGATATATTCCATCTTAACATCAGATCTTGGGTTAATATAAATATGGGGATGTGTGAAATTTCAAGACAACCAGACTCTTACATCACATTTTATGAGAGTTGTGATTATATAAAGTTTTGACCATTTGTGGGAAGGTACCAGAAGGAGTGGACCGATATTGTCCATTTTCGCACCAGACCTAGCAGTGATGCAAATATTACGATTTGCAAAGTTGGAGCATAATCGGATTACTCTTTCTCTTTCTGTGCAAAAAAATATATTTTTTGAAAATTTCGACCTTTTGTGGGGGAGGTACTTGATGGAGTGGACCGATATTTTCCATTTTCACACCTGACCTCACACTGACGCAAATATTAGGATTTGCAAAGTTTGGGCAAAATCGGACTATAGTTTCTCTTTCTGTGCAATAAACATATTTTTTGAAAATTGCGAACTTTTGTGGGGGAGGTACCAGAAAGAGTGGATCGTACCCATCTCCGAACTCGATCTAAGTTTGACAAAAATATTACGATGTACCAAGTTTGGATGAAATCGGATTAGTTATCGTGCGCACCAGCCAGCAGACAGATAGACAGACGGACGGACGGACATCGCTAGATCGACTCCAAATGTTCTGAAACGGATTTGGTCCAAAGAGACCTAGGGTCTAAAACCGTTATTTCGACTAGGCACGTTTTGACCGTATCAAGTGATATATACCCTCTGTAGCCATATGGCTGAGGGTATAATTATGTTTGTGGAAACTCGTTGTAGAAGATACTAAATATTTAGCTTTGAAATCAGAAATTCTTTAGTTTGAGCTTTATCCGACAATGGATAAATTTTCTTGGGAACTTGATGTCAAAAATCAAAAAATTAAATTTTTTGTACCAAAATGTACTTGAATTTACCATGGGGCCACCTTTTGCGTGAATGGATTATGAATTGAATATTTATACCAAAAAGTACTAAATACTAAAAAGTATTAAATGCAAAATTGTGCAAAATATATAAATGTTCTGAAGACATTGTCAAACATTTTTTGCAAAAAAAAAAAAAAATTAAAAATCGAACATTTTGGTTTTAAACAAGTAAAAAAGCAAAAAGTTCGGCCGGGCTGAACTTTGAATACCCTCCACCATTTGGAACGAATTTGACAATTCTAAAAAACAATAAAATCCGTTAAAAATTCTGTTAAAATCTTATAAATACCGAATGTAGCTGTTGTATTAGGGTCTATACGACGACATTAGAATATTCAAATCATCAAAATACCAAATATCGGGAGACACCGTTTTATGGGGGCTATACGAAGACGTGGACCTGCACAGACAATTTTCTGTTTTAGGCTGTAGTATCCATCTCGAACTTCAAATACCAAATTTGAAACATTTCCGATTAATAATGTCGCTAAAATCATCAAAATACCGAATATCGGGAGGTACCGTAATATGGGTAGACGGGCATCGCTAAATTGACATAGAATGGAAAATGTTCAAATGTGAGTGAGGTGCCATATATAGTCGACCGAAGTATTCGATTTTCATAATCCATCTAACTGAAATGGATTGGGTCCAAAGAGACCTAGGGTCAAAACCCGTTATTTCGATGAGACACGTTTTGGCCGTATCAAATGACATATACCCTCTCTAGCCATATGGCTGAGGGTATAAAACTGTTTCATGTTTCTGGAAACGATTGTTTTCTCGAAACTAGTTATACTCTCAGGCATATGGCTAGAGACCAGAAAAACGTGCCTCATCCAAATAACTTTTTTTTGACCCTAGGTTTCTTTGGATTATTTGATACGGTCAAAACGTGCCTCATTGAAATAACGGTTTTCGACCCTAGGTCTTTTTCTACCAAAACCGTTTCAGGATATTTGGAGTCGGTCTAGCTATGTTCGTCTGTCCGTCTGTGTGGTTGATGCTCACGATAACTCTCCAAGGAAGTATCCGATTTTCTTCCAACTTGGTACATCGTAATATTATGATCACACCTTGATCGAGTTCGGAAATGGGCAATATCGGTCCTCTCCTTCTGCTACCTCCCCCACAAAAGATCGAAATTAAAAAAAATATTTTCTGCACAGAAAGAGAAAGTATAATCCGATTCTGTTCAACCTTTGCCAATCTATATATTTGCATCAGTGCTAGGTCAGGTGCGAAAATGGACAATATCGGTCCACTCCATCAAGTACCTCCCCCACAAAGGGTCAACATTTTGAAAAATTATAAAGCTTTTAAAATGTGATATATCAGTCTAATTGTCTTTAAATGTCACACATCCCAACATTTTTATTAATCCGAAGTCTGGTGTTAAGATGAAATATATCAGTTCACTCCTTCTGGTACCTCCCCCACAAAAGGTGGGAATTTTGAAAATGCATTAAACTCATAAAACACTAAATTAATATCCGATTCCATTCAGACTTGGTACTTCTCAATATTCCCGTCAAATCAAGATCTGTTATAAATATGGTAGGGATCGGATCATATTTTCTGGTACCTCCCCCTCATAGGGTTCAAGATTTTGGGAAACCAAATGCTCAAAGTAATTCAAATAAACATTAAACTCTTCAAATTTCGCACATACAAACATTTTTGCAAACGCAAGATCTGTGGTGAAAATGATATATGTATCTGCGAACCTCTTCTGGTACCTCATCCCAAAGGGTCTCTTGACCAACAAAAGGTCTTCTATGGAAGAATTGGTTAAAATTGTAAATCAATTAAGAAACCACGAATAAGTCGTCAATCTAGAGAAGTCCTTAGAATGACATTCAGTGTATAAAATATCTACAGAGGTTGAAATAATACTCCTAAGATACATATTGAGGAACAGACCCCAAAATCATTGACAAATGCACTTCCATTTTTGGAACCTAATAAGGTATCTATTTTCGTTCCATTTTTTCAATTAATTGAAAATGTATTTTCCGCCAAAATACCTGCGATTATTTTGCTCTTTACGCGACTATTTTCACTTAGTTAAGCCACCACGTAAAGACCGCATATCCACACAAGGTAGCCACAAAAAAACAAGAAAATTGTTACGGAAAAATACTGATATCTAGCTCCTAACAAAGCATATTTTACCCGCTGGTAGTTGTATCATTGCAGTAATGTTCGCACTCCAGGCTTGTGGTTCATTACACCCTACACCACAAGGTGGTCAGGGTATTATGTCTTTGTGCATTTGTTTGTAACATGCAAAAGGAAACGAGATAGACCCATAGTTCCTTTTGATGATCTGCATAGAATCACATTCTGAGTCGATTTATGCATGTCCGTCCGTACGTCAGTCCGTCCATGTATTTTTCTAAACAAAGTACATTTCGCATTTATTGCCCTATCTAGATGAAATTTTGCACAAATCATTTGTTTGGCCCAAGGACGAACCCTATTGAAATTGGAGATAATCGGTCAAAGTTTAGATATAGCTCCCATATATATCTTCGTCCGATTTTCCTTTTATTGTGCACCAAACGTGTAAATCAGTCCGAATAGTATGAAATTTTGCACGTATGATAAGATTGGACCTGAAAATAAGTATAAGTCTAGAAGCTAGTATGCCAAATTTGATGAAGATCGGTTCAGATATAGCTATAGCTCCCATATATACTTTTCATCCGATTTGTAGTATTTGTTACCCACAGCCGTAATATGCCCTCCGTAACAACAATATTCAGGGAAATATATCAAATTAGGCCTGAAAATAAGTATGCCAAATTCGATCGAGATCGGTTCAAATATAGCTATAGCTCCCATATATATTGTTCATCCGATTTGTTATTTTTGTCCTCCGCAGCTGTAATATGCTCTCTGTAACAACAATATTTGAGGTATATATCAAATGAAGCCCAGAAATATCTTTGCCAAATTTTATCGAGATCGGTTCAGATTTGGATATAGCTCCCATATATAACTTCGTCCGATTTACCTTTGATTGTGCACCAAACGTTTAATATTTGCCCAAATGGGATGGAATTTGGTACATACGAATTGAGTCTAGAAGCTAGTATGTCAAATTTGGTGAATATCGGTTCAGATATAGCTATAGCTCCCATATATACTGTTCATCCGATTTGTTATAGTTGTTATCCACAGCCGTAATATGCACTCCGTAACAACCATATTCAGGGAAATATATCAAATACAGCTCAGAAATATCTTTGCCAAATTTCATGGAGATCGGTTCCGATTTGGATATAGCTCCCATATATATATTTTTATCCGATTTCAAATTAATTGTGCACCAAATGGGCAATACAAGTCCGAATTTAAAAGATACAAATGCTTCGACATATTTAGTCCTTTGAACTTTAAATTATAATTATAATCATGGCGTATATGATTGAATTCTCCCATTAAAACTTTTAATTGTTATGCGGAGCTCTACTAAATTAGCAAAGTGGTGTAGGGTATCAAAAAGTCGGCCCCGCCCGACTTTAGCACTTTCTTTACTGGTTTTTCATTTGCTTCTTCTTTTCCTAAACTAAAGGTAAAGTTAACACATTACTTTGTGGGGGTTAAGGAGGAGTAAAGTGGGAGGAAACCGAGCAATAAACGTCGCAGATGTTATCGTAAGACAAGGGCAGTAATAGAGTGAAGTGAGTGAAGAGAAGGGGCCTTTGAATCGTGCATTGAAAAGTCCTACATCTCAGTATTGAGAAGGAATATCTCCCAAAAAATTCACCTTTTACTACCTCAGACATAGTACATAAAAGATCCCCCTTTGGTACACCCACTATAAATTTATTATCTGAAAATATTGCCATAAAGGCCCTCATCTTTTTTGGGGCCTCTTTCCTTTCTCACAAACGCCCCGCATCATTCCGTCCAAAGTAATTGCAGTTTTTGGCATAAAACTGGAACTGTTATAATTTACCTATTATCCATTCGCTGCCATACCAAGGTAATGTGTGCCTGCCTGCCACCCAGAAAGTAAAACCATGGGAGACAAACAACCCCATCAGCTACGGGGGTGGTTGGCAAGGAATTCGTTGGGTTTTACATTTTTTTCTTCCAATTTCATAGTTTTCTCTTGGCAAACATGTAGTGAAAAAATGTAAGTAAATGTAAAGAAAACGAGGTAAACATTGTGTGAACAAAACAAAAGAAATACAGGTCGAATACCAGCAACAGAGCCGCTGCACACTGCAGTCTTAAAGTTGGCCAGCAAAAAAATTGTACACTTTTGATTTGCTCGACAATTAAATGAGTTCACACATTTTTGTTCCAATGAAGTAAAAATGTATTTTTTTTTTTTTTTTTTGAAAATGAATGAAAGATATGCTGTGACCATTTAGTTAGAGTGCCACCAGCATACAAAAATGACGATCGTTGACAAGACTTGGGCGACGCTGATTTGTTGAGGAATGATTGAAATCTCTCCAAGTGCATTGACTTGTGTCAAGGGACAGCCGTAATGTGTGGAGATTGGTTGGTGTTGATAAAAATGTGACACTAAATTACGAATATAATGACAAAGTAAATTGCCTTCGTTTAATGAACCTTGAAGTGAAATTGGTAATGTTGGGCTTTCGCCTAGGTGCAGGTGGCACAAAAGCGAAAGAAATTCAAATACCCTCTACTGATAATTGGATATATAACATATCATAAAAATACTTTGTTGGGAAAATTAGAAAGAAAAAATAATTAGAAGAAAAAAATAAAATAAAATGGAAATTCTAATTTTAAAACAAAAAATTCCTAAAAATTCAAAACATTCTGGCTAAGAACTTGAAAAAGGAACATGTAAAAGTACATTTTAATACCCTTCACCTTAGGGTAATGGAAACATTAGAACCAAATATGATACCAATTTTTAGACGTATTCGTGGGAAAATGTGGCAAAAATCATATGCGAAAACGTGGACCTATACATACAATGTTTCGCCAACGGAGCTAGAATCTAGTTTGACCAACTAATTCCAATTTTTAGACAAATCCATGAAAAAAATGTGACAAAAACCATCAAAATAACGAATATCGGGAGATACCGTTATATGGGGGCTATGCCAAAGCTTGGACCTATACATACAATGTTTCGCCACACGAACTAGGACCCATTATGACCTACAAATACCAATTCTCAGAGAAAACCGTGAAAAAATGTGGCAAAAATGATCAAAATACCGAATCCTCCCGTTATATGGGGGTTATATCAAAACGTGGACCTATACATGCAATGTTTCGCCACCGGAGCTAGAATCCATTATGACCAACAAATACCAATTGTTAGACAAATCCATGAACAAATGCGGCAAAAGTCATCAAAATACCGAATATCGGGTGGTACCGTTATATGGGGGCTATACCAAAACGTGGACCTATACATGCAATGTTTCGCCACTCGAATTGGGACCCATTATGACCTACAAATACCAATTCTCAGACAAATCCGTGAAAAAATGTGGCAAAAAAAAACTAAAATACCGAATATCGGGAGGTACCGTTATATGGGGGCTATACCAAAACGTGGCCCGAAATGTGTCATTTTCAATACCAACCATCCTAGACACAATACAAATTATTCTGCTAAATTTTGACGCTCTACGGCAAATAATGTGGCCTGTATCGTGATTTCAACAGACAGACGGACATCGATTAAAAAAATCGACTTAGAATTTTATGCTGATTATGAATATATATACATTATGGAGTCCACGACGAATATTTAGACATGTTACAAACGGAATAACAAAGTTAATATACCCTCCTTTCCAAGGTGGAGGGTATAAAAATCTGCCTTCCTCAAACTGGGTTGCACCAGATAATATTTTTGAAAACCTACGAGTTTTACTTCCTACGAGTTCAAGTTTTAAAATAAAGTATTTGAACTACAAATACTTGAACGATGTTCTGCCGCCGAAGCGAGAACGCATTTTAAACTATCGTATCGTGATTCTAACAGACAAACGGGCGGATATCGTTAAATCAACTAAGAATTTTGTGCTGATTATGAATATATACTATTAGGACGAATATTAAGAGGTGTTACAAACGGAATGACAAATTTAATATACCCTCCTTTCCATGTTTGAGGGTATAACATATCTTTTGAAAGTCACTTTTTAGGCCAGGAAAAAAATTATATTTTTTGCTATTTTCTCCAAGAACTCCTTGAAATGTCCTTCTTTAATTTTCCGAAGGTCCTTGGAAAAATTAGCTTTAGGAAGTTCACGAATTTTAGTTAGGTGATCCTTGAAAGATATTTAGTTCTCCAAACATCGCAAAGAAGTCTGTGGCCATTATGATTTTTGGCCAATTATTCCGTAAAAAATATCTTTGAATGTATTTATACTCTACATCACATAGTTGCATTATGTCTTTGTGCAACTGTTTGAAACATGGAGAAGGAAGCATGATCCGTCTGTCTGTCTGTCCGTCCGTCCGCCTGTCTGTCTGTCTGTCAATGTATTTTTGTAAGCAAAGTACAGGGCGCATTTATTGCCCGAAGTATTTGCACAAATACTTCATTTAGCCCAAGGACGAACCCTATTGCGATTGGAGATAATCGGTGAAAATTTAGATATGACTCCCATTTATATCTTCAACCGATTTCGGAATTGTGCATAAAATGGCCAATATCAGTCCAAATGTCCAGAATTTAGGCACATCCGACGGAGTTCAATCAAGAAGTTCAGTCATAGCTATAGCTCCCATATATATGATTGGGTCTTTTAAGTCCCTCACATGCGTAATATGCACTCCACAACAATGATATTTGATACCAGATATCAGATACAGCTCAGAAATAAGGGACTAAAATTTTGTCAAGATCGGTTCAGATTTGGATATAGCTCTCTTACACATCTTTATCCGATTTCAGGTTTATTGTGCACCAAATGGCTAATATTGGCCCAAATAGACTGCATTTTGGTACTTAAGACGGCATTTAGTCTAGAAGCAGATACATCAAACTTGGTAAAAATTGGTTCAGATATAGCTGTAGCTCCCATATATATGTTTCATCCGATTTGGTCTTTAAGTTCAAATATGCATTCCACACCAATGATATTTGGTACAAGATATGTTGTAGAGCTCGGAAATACCTTTGCCAAATGTTATCGAGATCATCTAAGATTTAGATATAGCTCCCACATATCGTTAATCCGATTTTAGGTTTATTGTGCAAATAATGGCTTATATCAGCACAAATGGAGTGAATTTCGGGACATACGTTTCCATTTGGTGTATCCCGGGTCCGGTTCCATCCTTCTCGAAGTGATATAATATAGAAGATAACAATTTAGTGAACATTTAAAATTAGATATGTCTCCCTTATATTAGTTCCCTCTGAAACCAAATGTTAAATCCAAAGGTTAATACGTGGTATGATCTACTTAAAATAAATTCTTTTGTTACGGGAGCTCTACTAAATATGCATAGTGGTGTAGGGTAGTCGTCCCGCCCGAAGTTTGACTTTTCCTCACAGGTTTACCATAAAAATCCTTGAATGAGTATTTTTTTAAATCGGACCTTGGAAAATAATCTTCAAAAAAATCTATAATTCTTTCTCAAGAAATCTAAAAAAAAAAAAATATTTTTATAAAATTTCATGTTTCCTGTAGTTCATAAAAGAATGTTTTTTTATTCATTTTTTCGGGGAATATTCTTAAAAACCCAATCTGGGAATTATTTTTGACAAACATACATGATTTTTTTGCCAAAAATTCATTCACGAGATCTCCGCTCAGGAAATTCTGAAAAAAATTGCTAAGGAAATCCATGAACATATTCCTTTCTTTCCAGATCCACGATTCTTGACCATGAGGCCGTTTAAAATATATTTTTTAAAAATTCATATTTTTAAAGGACAATTTTGGAGAACATTGTAAAAAATTGGAAAAAAAAAATATTTTAAAAGTCCTTCTGGGCTCTGGGGATAATTTACAAATTTTTTTAAGGGATTCAGGAACTTTAGTCGGGACTTCTTGAAAGAGATTTTTTAATAATCCAAAAACATTTTTCGGGAATTACTTCCAAAATGTGTAAAAAATCCATAATTTTTGTCGAAGATGTCCTTGTAAAAAGGTTTTGAATAATTCGTAATTTTGTAGTCCTCTTAAAGTATTAAAAAAAATGAAAATAAAAATTAAAAATTCCATAATTTTTACCAGGAAGTCCTTGAAACCCCTTTGGGTAGGTATTCTTAAAAACCCAGGAGGTCCTTGAAAAAAAACATGCATTTTTCCAGGGGATCCTTGGGAATGTTTTTTTTTTAAGAAAAACTGTTATTTAAAAAATCTAAGAAATTGGTTTAAGAAGATATGACATTTTTTTAAATCTATGAATTTTAATCAGGATATCCTTGAAAGGCCCTGAAAAAATATTGTAAAAGCCGATGACAAGTCTTTGAAAAAAAGTTCATTAAACAAATCAAGTAGCTTCTTGGAAAAAAAAGTACAAGAGAAAAACATTTTTGAAGTCTGAACTGAAGTCAAAACCTTGAATTTTTAAAAGTTTAAAAGATTCCATACTTTTTTGTTTGATTGGAAAAAACTTTGTTCGGGAATTCTTGTTTGAAATCATATGTTTTTAATAGTAATACTAAACAAATGTTCATAAAAACCTTGCACTTTTTATCTTAGCAAACTCCAAGAATTCTCGGAAGGAAATTAAGTGAATAATAAAAAAAGATTTTGAAAAAATCTTCTATGTATTTAAAAATATATCGATTTTTTATGCTAATGTCCTTGTAAAAATAATTTTAAGTTTGATTCACGATGCCCTTAAAATATAATCTATGAAGGAGATTCTTAAAAAAATATCATTGAAAATTCTTGTAAGGAGTTTGAAAAAAAATCTATTTTTTTAGTGTTTGGTATTTTTACTCTGATTCCTGGAAAGTATTTTTTTCTTGGGTTACGGACCCGTACATCCGGATATTTCACTCGAATGTTCATCCGTGAAGAATATTGAAATACTATCATATTAATATGCAGTTAAATTCGACCAAATCGAAACCACGTTGTCATTATACGAGGTGGTATGATTTTTCAATAATTTTTCATTTAGGCTGTAAACGGATTGGAAGATTAAGGGAATAGATTTGGATTCTTTGAGAGTTGGGCTTTTTTGTAAATTTTGATTATTTGTTGAGGATTTGGATGCGCGAACTTTCAGGAAAATCAGTGTATAATTGCTCATATTTTGAACGTCAATTTGAATTCTTTTATTGAAATATGTACTAGAAGGAGTGGTCAGATATTTTCCATTTTCGCTCTGTCCTTTGTTTTATTTATTCTATATCAATAACACTATATTGATATTCTATATCAATGGTCCCGAAAGGCTGAGAAAATACAATTTTCATTTAAATAAGTCTATTTAAATATCGATTAATTCAATCCATAGTATAACGGATATCCTTCCGCCGCTATAATATGCAACTTTCAAAACATAATATTCAACAACATATTGCGTCATCCCAACTATTATTTCATTCATCCCTTAGCTACGATTTTATATAGTCCAACAAATACCAAATTCCATGTTATATTCAGTGCCGGCCAACAACAGCAGCAGCGGCAACGGCAACGGCAGTAAGGGGTGGTGTAGTGGTGGTTTTGTTATTGCCTTTTTAGCGCCGCGGCACGAAATGCATTGTCGAATGTCTCGTCTACAGGGTGGCGTGAAAAAATGTGCTTAATGGACTTTCTAGTTTTTTATGATTTCATTCAAGTATATCCGGAAATTTGTCTACTTCTCTGTGGTTGAATGGAGTAAAGGGGAAGGGGTTAGAAAAAAAGAATGAGGAGTTCCTTTATTTTTCCTTTTCACATCTAAGGGATTTTCGGCACATAATGGTGCTTAAGTGAGGATTATTTTGAGCACTTAAATTGAATGAGAGACGATTTTATAACAGCTGTTCAAAATATTCTTTAAACGTGTATGGGTAGTTACTACTGTGAAATGTACGCACATACTTGCAATTAACCTTAATTTAATTAAAAATCATTTGCTTCAGAAGCTTTTTTATTTATTTTTTTATTTCCAATCAGACTTTGCTTCATAGCCCAATTCGAGGAAGCGATAGAAATATTGTTTTACAAAAATATTCGAGATATTCGAAATTAAAAAAGTATCAGCCAGTTCTGCCGACAACGGTATATCCTCAGCCAATGTTCAATTATTGAAATATATTTTGACTTCTGTTACGATTATTAAAATTATTGATCCTCTATGGAGTAGGTTCCAAAGGAATGGACCAATATTGACCATTTCGTATCGGACTTAAATAAATATGATATAAATATTGCGATGTGCCAGATTTGGACTATATTGGGTACTTCCTTCACCTTATATGAAATTTGTGACAATTTTTAAAAAAATGTCTCGTACATCACGAGATATAGTCGACTGAAGTATTTTATTTTTATACTTCATCTAATACAGATAAAAATATCGGTATGAACAAAATTACAAGAAAATCGAACATTTATATTCAATTGTATGCGAAATCATAAATTCCATATTTATGTCAGGTTTCTGGTTGAGAGAAATATATAGAAGAAAAAATGGTCCGATCCCTTCCATATTTGTGATAGATCTTGTGTTGATGGATATATTGAGTTGTACCAAGTCTAAGTAAATTCGGATGTTAATTAAGCGTTTTATGAGCTTCATGGATATTCAATAATATTTTGCGGCTCTGTGTGGAGGAACCAAAAGGAGTGGATCGATATATTCCATCTTTACAACAGATCTGTTGTTAGTGGAAATAATGGGATGTGTGGAATATAAAGAGAACTTGACGCTTATTTCGGATTTTATAAACTTTGACCCTTTGTGGGAGAGGTACCAGAAGGAATGGTCCGATCTCTACCATTTTTATAACAGATCTTATGTTGATAGAAATATTGAGATGTGCCAAATCTAAATTGGAATTGGATGTTAATTTCGCGTTGTATAAGCTTAATGGATATTTCAAATTTCGACCTTTTGTGGGGGAGGTACCAGAAGAAGTGGACCGATTTATTCGATCTTAACACCAGATCTTGAGTATATAAAAATTCTTACTTTACATTTTTTAAGAGTTATAATTATTCAAAATTTTTACCCTCCGTGTGGGCACTTGATGGAGTTGGCCGATATGATGCCCTTTTGTATCTGGCCTAGAACTGACGCAAATATTGGATTAGCAAAGTTGGAGCAAAAACGGAAATCGTTTCTCTATCTGTGCAGAAAATATATTCTTTTGAATTTTCGATCTTTTGTGGGGGAGATACCAGAAAGAGTGGACTGATATTGCCCATCTTCGAACTCGATTTAAGTTTGATAAAAATATTACAATGTACCAAGTTTGTACCAAATCGGATAATCCCTTCGAAAGTTATCGGACGGACGGACATCGCTAAATCGACTCCAAATGTCCTGAAACGGATTTGGTCCAAAGAGACCAAGGGTCTAAAATCGTAATTACGACTAGGCACGTTTTGACCGTATCAAATGATATAGAGCCTCTCTAGCCACATGGCAGAGGGTATAAAAATCCACTTTGTATTTCGTACTTGAAATAATATGATTTTTAAAAAAAAATTAACAAAATGCTAAGCCCACAAATCCAATGTGAAAAATTGTTTATTTGAGACTTGTAAATATTGAAAATTTTGACTCGCATCGATGGGAGTGGTTCGAAAAAACCCATATTCACATCACATCCCAAAAAAAATATTTTTTTAAAAAATTAGTTTTTATAAATAAAACTCATAATATTAAAAAAGTAAAAAAGCAGCTATGTCGGGGTCGGACCGAACTTTTAATGCCCTCTACCACTTGGAATGTACTTGAATTTTTTTCAGAAAAAAAAAAAATCCGTCAAAAATACCCCTTGAATGAAAACCAATATATGGGGCTTAACGAAGACGTAACTTTTTGTCATAGGCTGTAGTATCGATTCCGAATTCAAATAAAAAATTTGAAATAATTCCGGTAAAAATGTCGCTCATATCATCAAAATACCGAATAAAAGAAGGTGCCGTTATATGGAGGCTATACGTAGAAATGGACCTGCATAGACAATTTTCTGTCATAGCTTGCATTACCTATTAAGATCTATAAATGCGAAATTTGAAACAATTCCGGAAAATAATGTCCCAAAAATCAGCAAAACACTGAATATCGGGAGGTATTGTTATATCGAATATTCGGAGATACCGTTATATGCGGGCTATACGAAGAAGGTCCCTATCTTTTTATACCCTACAACACTATGTGTTGGGGGTATTATAAGTTTGATTGGGCCAGAATTTATGTAACACCTCGAAATATTGGTTTCCCATATAGGAAAGTATATATGGATCTTCCTAGCTCGCCGAGCTGAGTCGATCTAGCTATGTATGTCCGTCCGTCCGTCTGTCCATGTTAATTTGTAATCACGCTACAGGTCGTAATTATGGCCCGATCCTTACGAAATTTTGCACGAAGGTGGGGTTAGTGTCAGAATAGAAGCCTATTTCTTTTGGAGATGATCGCTAAATGTTTAGGGTTTGAAATGGACCAAATACTAAAATAATGTCGGATTTTGCAGTAGCTATACAGGTCGCAATTATAGACCAATCGACGCGGAATTTCGCATGTAGCTAGAGTTTAGGGCAGGGAAGAAGCCTACCAATTTGGGTGGTCATCGGATAATGTTTAGCGGGTAAAATATATCATATCCTTTGTGTTGAAAAAATTCAAATTTTTCATTAAACCGTGAATATTTTAAATCCCGGCGAAATTACAAAGCCATGACAAGGTTACTTCTGACCTTTACATTGATGTTAACATCCAACAAATCGGATATATAGCAAAATATGTGCGATATATATGTCTATCAAAGAAGATATGCTTGAACGATCTCTTATATGTCGACAACGGCTGAACTGATTTCGATAGTTCTCATTAATTCAGAATGGCCCCTTGGCAGAAAAGAAAAAACGTCTAACAAAATCGCATAGAAATATCTCTTTTTTTTTTTTTTTTATAAATAATAAGATTTTTTTTTTTTTCGAGCTTTAGGCCATTTTCGGATTTATTTTATTGATTACAATAATATGTTCCCAATATTTCGCAATTATCAAATTGCATCTTCAGGGGCAATCTATTTTAGAAAACATCTGTTTTCTAAAATAGATTGCCCCTGAAGATGCAATTTGATAATTGCGAAATATTGGGAACATATTATTGTAATCAATAAAATAAATCCGAAAATGGCCTAAAGCTCGAAAAAAAAAATCTTATTATTTATAAATCAAATAAAAAGGCCGATAAACAACCATTTCTCAAGATAATAGAAATATCTCTCTAAAGATGAAAATATTGGTTTTGTTACATTTTCTCATATTTTTTCAATTTTGTCATATTTTTGGCATATTTTCATTTTGAATTAAACATTTGGTAATATTTCTACAGCTAACAAAACTAAGTAGTTAGGATATCAGGATATCATATACAGATCGCATTTACGCCCCGATCCTTACGAAATTTTGCATGGGGATAAGAAGAGGGTCAGAATAGATGCCTACTCTTTTTGGAGATGATCGCTATATATTTAGGGGTTGAAATGGACCAAAAAACTGCAAAATTCTCAGCAGGTCGTAATTATCGCCCGATCCTCACGCACATTTGAATGGGGGTTACCGCACATTGCAAAAGCCAAGCAGTTTCGGATGGCCATCCAAAAATATTCAATTTGTGAAATAGTTTGCCAACATTTGGTTTATTGTAGTGTTGTAGGGTATTCAACGGTCGGCCCCGCTCGACTGTAGCCTTTGCTTACTTGTTTATCATAGGTTGTAGTATCTATTAAGATCTTCAAATACGACATTTGAAATAATTCCGACAAATTATTTCGCTATACGGTTATATGGGGGCTATACGAAAATGTGAACCTATTTACGAAATTAACCTGCCTACTGGCAAATATATATGTGTTCAAAATTTTAGTCTTCTATCTCAATTCGTTCGAAAGATAGCGTGATTACAACAGGCAGACAGACGGGCATTGCTAAATAGACTTCTAGGATTACGAGGAGTTACAAACGGAATGCCATTGTTAAGATACGTTTCATAGAATGGTAGAGGGTATAAGAAGTAATAATAAAATTCAAAATTCAACAACGACTGAAAATATTTAATTAAAAATTAAAAAAAAAATGCCAAAAACCCACCCAATAGTCCTTGAACAAATATTCCTCAAAAACCGATGCTGTTGTTCAAAACAGTAAAAAAATTCTTTACAAGTTCAAATTGGCTGGAAGAAATATCGTTGAAAAAATACACCTTGAAATAACAAATTTTACACAAATCAAATCCCTGAAAAATGTTCTTTAAAAATCAAAAAAAAAAAAAAATAATGTTTTACTCTTAAAAAATCCGAGTTGTAAAAGGATCTTAAAAAGACTGCATTGTTGATAATTATTGGAAAAATATTTTTTAAAAATATTCCACATTGTCCTTGAAAACTTTTTCTTTAAATTAGGCTCCTTGCTGTATTCCTCTAAAGAAAATACATTAAATATCCATGTTGTTAACAGTTCTCGAAAAAATATTCTTAAAAAAAATCCGACGAAAAAATGCACATTGATGGATTGATGGTCCTTGAAAAAAAAAACTACTTTAATATTGATCCTTGAAAGAATATTCCTTAAATAATCCATATTATTGATAGTCCTTAAAAATTACTTAAGAAACCACGTTATTGCACAAAAACTATGCTAGCTGCGTCATTGAGGCGGGTCTTAAATGAAAGGTCTCGAGGAGTACTTTCTGGCTATATATGCCTTATATTCCCAACTGATTTCATTTAAGACCCGCCTCAATGACGCAGCTAGCATAGTTTTTGTGCAATTCAGCATTTTCCATGCAGTTTCCCTACCGCCAACACCACTCTGGTTATTCGTCCTCGTCGGGAAATTGTGTCATTTTCCTGTTAAATTAATTTAATTAGTTAATTTAATTTAAATTAATTTAAAAATACGTTGATTTATCCAAAAAAAAAAAAAAAAAAAAAAATGGTAAAAATCATTAATATTAAAATAAACTATTTTTCAATTAACCCCTTGCGCACCAACACATTGCATTTATATTTTACAATTTATCTTCACGGGCATCTTGAAATGTCGCCTTGAAAATCCAGGTCTTCCCATTCCCATTAATTCTAACTATCTATAAACGTTATTGAGTCCATAAATATTTCGATAAAAAATGTTTTGAAGAAATATTTAAAAATAAATATGAATTTTTATTTAACTACTCAAAAGATTTCACTGCTGCTGCTTAATTTTCTTTTCATGCTGCTGCCAACTACCAACCAGCTTTTATTTTTGCTGATATCGACAGTCTTTGAAGTCAAAGTCCGAACGAACGAACATTGTTTGGCAGAGCAATTTGATCGTCATATGGACGTCCTCATACTTTATTATTGTTTGATGTTATTGTTGTTGCTATTGTTTCAACTGACGCCGCATTTGTGTAGATATGAAAAATTATTACCATATATGAACATAACAATACTGAAAATAGTTAGTCGTCGTACACATTGTACATAGTACGTACATAGTACCGCCGAAAAAAGAAATGTATACTGCCATAAAATGATTGCCTCAATTCCAGGCGAGAGTTCGCCACATGATTTTCGTTTGTGATTTCTGGCTGTTGTTGTTTTTTTGTTCATTTCTGCTTCTTCTTCTTCGTTTGCTGCTTAATTTTTTATGGGAATTTTCAAAACAAAACAACTACAAACTAAACAAACGTTCGGTCGGTCGTTTGGTCAGCTTGCAATTTTTTTTTATTATTTTTTATTTCTTTGTACCAATTGTGAATTGAAATGTTTTATAAATGTCTATTTTGTAGTCCAGTTAACTATGTATGATGATGACAGGCGAATCCGGATAAGTGATATGGCGGAATTTATAGGAAATTTGTCCAGTTGGGTGGTATTTTGGTATTAAAAAAGTTAAAAAGCTGCAATTCGGGTCGAACTTTGAATGCCCTCTAGCATTTGGAACAAATTTGGCAATTTTCAAAAAAATAAAATTCGTTTAAAATTCTGTTAAAATCTTCAAAATGCGGAATGTAGCTGTTATATTAGTGTCTATACGACGACATGGAACTGCGTAGATAACTTTTGTCATAAGCCATTAAAATATTTAAACGCAAAACTTAAAAAATCGGTTATAATGTCGATAAAATCAAAATACCGAATTTTAGGAGGTACCGTTATATGGGGGCTATGCGAAGACGTTTACCTGCACAGACAATATTCTGTCTTAGAATTTGGCAATTTTGAAAAAAATAAAATTCGTTTAAAATTCTGTTAAAACCTTAAAAATATCGAATGCAGCCATTAGGGTCTATACGAAGACTTGGACCTGCATAGTCAACTTTTGTCATAAACAATTACAATATTCCAATGCGAAACTTGAATAAAAATCGGTGAATAACGTAGCTAAAATGAGTATTGTACCTAAAATATAATAATAAAATACTGAATATAAGGAGGTGCTGATATATGGGGCCTATGCGAAGACCTTGACCTGCATAGGCAATTTTCTGTCACAGACTGTAGTTCCCTTTACGAACTCTAAATACGTAATTTGAAACAATTCTGGCGAATAACGTCGCTAAAATCATCAAAATACCGAATATCGGGAGGTACCGATATATGGGGGCTAAACGAAGACTTGGACCTGCACAGACAATTTTTTTGTCATAGGCTATAATATCCATTACGAACTTCACATACCAAATTTAATACAATTCCGGTGAATAATGTCGCTTAAATCACCAAAATACCGAAAATAGGGAGGTACCATTTAATGGGGTATTTACCAAAACCTAGACTTACATGACTCATTTTCAATACCAAAAGTCCTGCAGATATAATATGTATTTGAGTAAAATTTTATCAACCTACTTCAAGGTCTGTTACAAAGATGGTAGAGATCGGACTATATCTCCGGGTACCTCCCCAACAAAGGGTTAAAGTTTTGAGTAACCAAAACGATTATAAAATCTAAAGTAAGCATCCGTTTCTCTTCATATATCACACATACCTTTATTTCTATTAAGACGAGATCTGCTGTGAATTTGGAATATATCGGTCCACTCCTGTTAGTACCTCCCGCCCAAAAGGGTCAACATTTTCAATATCTATAAAACTCATAAACCGCCAAATTAACATCCGATTCCATTCAGACCTGGTAGATCTCAATATTTCTATCAATACAAGGTTTCTTGTAAAGATGGTGGAAATTGGACCATTCCTTTTTTAAAATGTATATTTCAATGTGTTACAAACGGAATGACAAACTTAATATACCCTCCATACTTAGTGGAGAGTATAAAAAGGAATACTTCCGTCTCCTATATCTGGCATCTCACCCACATTTTAACATTTTCTAAAAATTATCACATATCTCATATTAAGTGAAGGAAGTAGTCGATATAGTCCAAACCTGGCAAGTGGTAATGTATATATATCATATGTATTTATGTGCAATGCAAAATGGACAATATTAGTCCAATTCTTCCGAACCTGCTCCATAGACGGCCAACAATTTGAATAATCATAACAGAAGTCAAAATATATTTAAATAATCGAACTTTGGCTGAGGGTATACATCTGTCGGCAAAATCGACTGATATTTTTTAACCTGTTTAATTTGAATTTAAGATTACTTGTAATCGTTGGATTTTAGGGATATAGTGTCATCGGTATTATTGCTGCTTTTTGGTTAAGATTGTGATATACTCTCTTTAAACGGAATCGTAACATTTCAATACGTTCTAAAAATTATTTTTCTCAAAATTCTGCTATATGTCTCAGAATATACCAGCACTCTAAGCCTTACCGGAGTGTCAGTAATATCGTTGATTTAAATAGTTAAATTGTTGTTAGAGTTTAATTCGATCTCAATATAAGTATTGGTAAATTCTACCTTTAAAATATCAGCTACTACCTAAAACGGAACTAGGCTGTCCTTCACCCTCAATTTCAGTCTAAAACTCTGAAAATATTTTTTTTCTTAAATACTAATAACCTACTTTCTGAATGCATATTAAAATATATCTATCTCTGTCTTGCCTTTAAAATTTCCATTTTTTTATTTTATTGTTTATCAAGATTGAATTCGAAAAACCTGAAACAATACCAGTCAGCAGCATTCTTCTTGTGTGACTCATAGAAGAAGTTTTTTAAGTCAAGTTCTAATTAGACCTTCTTTATTGACTCATTGCCGTATCAACTTTGATGAGGTAAACAAATTGACAATGAAAAAAATTAAAAAATATAAATAAATAAATGCCACATGACAAACATTTTAAAATAATAAGTGTTTTAATGAGCTATTTACAAAATATGCAATTGTTTGCGAAATGAAAATCTAATTTTAGTAAATGAAGTATTTATTACAAAGCTCCAACAACTACATATTTATGCAATTAAAAAAAGATTCTGAGGTAGACTAGAATAGACAGATAATTTTTTTTGTTTTGAACTACTATCGTTAAATTCGAAATAATAATAATCCTGGAGTGTGTGTTCAATGAATTCTCCTGAACTGGCCAGTAAGAACTTAAGACGGTATGATTTTATGCGAAATATGTTAAAATACAATAAATCATAAGTAGAAGGTGTATTCATTTACAAATTAATTAAAAAAAGTAAAAAAGCAGTAAGTACGGCCAGGTCGAACTTTGAATACCCTCCACCATTTGGAAGGAATTAGAAAATTTTCAAAAAAAAAAAAAAATAAATAAATAAATAAATAAATAAAATCCATTAAAAATTCTGTGAAAATCTTTAAAATACCTAATATCGGAAGGTGCCGATATACGGGGGATATACGATATTGTGGATCTATATAGACAAATCTATGTCTGGGGGCAAAGAACTCACAAAGAACTTCTTGTGTAGAATTTCAGACAATTCCGTTGAAAAATGTGGCTAAAATCATCAAAATACCGAATATCGCGAGCTACCGTTATTTTGGGGATATACGAAATCGTGAACCTATATAGACAATGCTCTTTCAGGGGGTAAAGTACTCACTTAGAATTTTACACTGATCAAGAATATTAACACTTTATTGGGTCTAAAATGATTATTTCGATGAGTTACAAACGGAATGACGAACTTTATATACCCTCCATACTATGTTTGGTGGAGGGTATAAAAATTCTTGTCTCAGTAAGCGAATGTAGTGAGGCCTTGCAGTTGTAGTCAATTCATGAACTTCAAATTACTAAGGTCCACACTTTGGAATACTTGGTTATGAAGGAAAAAGATCCATTTAATACTCTAAGTGGCAATTCCTCTGTGCTAGCTGGTGTGACTGATAATCCTCATGTGGTCGATACTTACTTGGTGCAAGTTAATAAGTATCAGTCGGTTTTACCGACAGATGTATACCCTGCATTTTGACTTCTGTTTTTATTATTCAAATTGTTGACCCACTATGGAGTAGGTTCTGAAGGAATCAGTCAATATTATCCATTTCGTATCTGACTTAAATAAATAATATAAATACTGTGACGTACCAGGTTTGGACTATATTGGTTCCGTCTTGCTTCACATGAGATATGTGTTAATTTTTAAAAAATGCCAGAATGTGCGTGAGGTACCAGATATAGTCGCGAAGCATTCCATTTTCATAATTCTTCTAAAATATTGGTATGGGCAAAATTACAAGATAATACAACAATTATATCCAATTTTATGAGGAAATCACAAATTCCATATTCATCTCAGGTTTCTGCTTGAGAGGAATATTTAGATAAGTTTACAGAATCGCCGACTTTTCTCGCAAGTTATGACAGATTTAAGTATTGGAAATTGTGACCCTTTGTGCGTGAGGTATCAGAAGGAGTTCGCGGATATCTAGCATCTTTACAACAGATTTTTTTTCAAAATTGCGAACCCTGTGTGAGGTACCAGAAGGAGTGCGGCATTTTCACAGCAGAAGTTGTGTTTGATATTACTTGAAAGAAAGATTGGAATGTGTGAAGTATGAAGAGAACCAGATGCTTATTTCGGATTTTATAATAGTTTTGGTTATTCAAAACTTTGACCCTTTGTGGGGGAGATACCAGAAGGAATGGCCCGATACCCACCATTTTTATAACAGATCTTGTGTTGATTGCAATATTGAGATGTTCCAAGTCTGAATGGAATCGGATGTTAGTTTCGCCGTTTTGTGAGCTTCATGGACAACCAACAATTTGACCTTTTTTGGGGGAGGTACCAGATGGAGTGGACCGATCCCTATCATCTAAATATTGAAATGTACAAAGTCTGAATGGAATCGGATGTTAATATCCCCCTTTTGTGAGCTTCATGAATATTCAAAATTTTTGTCCTTTGTGGGTGAGGTACCAAAAAGTGGACATATATATTTCATCTTCCCAGCAAATCTTGTGTTAGTAGAAATAATGGAATGTGTGAAATATGAAGAGAACCGGAAGCTTATTTCGGATTTTACAATCGTTTCGGTTACTCCAAAGTTTAATCATTCCTGGGGGAGGTAGCAAAAAAAACTTGTCCGATATCTACCATCTTTATAACAGATCTTTTGTTGATGGAAATATTGAGATGTACAAAGTCTGAATGGAATCGAAAGTTAATTTCGCGTTTTATGAGCTTCATGAATATTCACAATTTTGATTCTTTGTGGGGGAGATACCAGAAGGAGTGGATCTTCACACCAGACCTTAGGTTAATAAAAATATTGGGATGTGTGAAATTTGAAGACAATCGGACCAGAAGGAGTGGATCTTCACACCAGACCTTAGGTTAATAAAAATATTGGGATGTGTGAAATTTGAAGACAATCGGACTCTTACATCACATTTTATAAGAGTTATAATTATTCAGAATTTTTAACCCTTAGTGGGGGGGTACTTGGTGGAGTCGACCGATTTTGTCAATTTTAGCACCTGACCTATCACTGATGCAAATACTAGGATATCAAGGTTACAACAAAATTGAATTATCCTTTTCCTTTCTGTGCAGTAAAATATTTTTATGAAAATTTCGAACTTATGTGGGGAGGTACCAGAGGGAGTAAAGCGATATTGCCCATCTCCGAAATCGATCTAAGTTTGATAATAATATTACGATGTAGTTAGTTTGGACCAAATCTAATACTTCCTTCGAGTGTTATCGTGTGCACCAGCCAACCAGCCGTATAGATGGACGGTCGGACATTACTAGATGGACCCCAAATGTTCTGAAACAGATTTGGCCCAAAGAGACCTAAGGTCTAAAGCCGGTATTTCGAAGAGGCACGTTTTGGCCGTACCATATGATATATACCCCCTTGTCACATGGCTGAGGATATAAATAGAGTACTATTTAGTAATTTTCGTGCACTTGTGATACAAATTTCTAAAACCGCCTTTTTATCACAAACCTACCTCCAACAGGGTGCTCACTTCAAAATTTCAAAATTCCATCCACATCCTTTTACCCTCTTACAAATTTAGTACCATTTAGTACATTTCGCACACTTTCCAACCTTGATTTTGAAACTATATTTCAAGTCTATCTAAATTTCAAGTAATATCAAATTGTACCATTTTAGAGGTTCAGTACCATTTCAGAACTTTTCATTATTTTAAAGTTCGAATTTCCAAAAACCCTTTGGTATATCTTTCCAGCACTCTATCGCTGAATCTCATTCCACAATAGTAGCTCTTTCAGATTGTCCAATACAAATGATCACTTTTTTAGTACATTTCGTACCCTTTTAGTACGTATTTCTAAAAACCCTACCCACTGTTTCGTCTGGGCGTTGATTTTCAATCCATGAGTCAGTTATTCCCCTACTCTTTTATATTCGGTTGATGATATTTGGGAATATTTTCTTGACACTTCTTGAGAACTGGCTACTTTCTGCCCCTTTGATTTTTAAAGGAAAGCACTCTACAAGCCCTTGCCAAAACATACAGTTTCGGACTTTAGAATATTCCTCAGGATAACCTCCAAATATCCGCCAAAAAGTCATCCCCTCAATGCCCCCATACCACTTGGCCAAGTCTATCTAAATTTGAAGTAATATCAATTGGTACCATTTCAGGAGTTTTGTACCATTCAGAAATTTTCCTAATTTAAAATTTCGAATTGTCAAAAACCCTTTGGTATATCTATCCTGCACTCCATCACCTACTCTCATTCCAGAATTGTAGTTCTTATAGTTTGTCCAATACAAAATTATTAAATTTTTAGTACATTTCGTACCCTTTTGGTACGAATTTCTAAAAACCAAACCTTGCCACACGCATACGCATCAAGACTAAACCTCGTGCATAATTTCAAGGTTCTGGCTTCAGCCGTTTAGTCTGGGCGTTGATTCTCTATCATTCATTCAGTTATTTCACTGCTCTTTCATATTCAGATGATGATATTTTTATTTTTTTGACAGGAACTGACTAGACGTTTTAAAGGAAAGCATTCTCCAAAAGAAACCAGTTTCGAACTTTAGAATATACCACAGGGAAGTGCTCTCTATTAACCTCCCAATGTCTTTCAAAAAATCACCCCCTCAATGCCCCCAATACCGTTTGATTAAACCGTTTCATAAACGTTCAGCGTTTCTCTGGACTTCAGTTTATTTCCATTTAATTAAAATCTTGTCCTAATTGCAAAATTTTGTCAATGAAAAGGCAAGACACAAATCCTTGGGTATTAGTTTTTATGTGACGGAGGATACAATTTCTTAATCGCTCAAATATCCTACTTCCTTTGGTGCTGGTGGCTTTTGTTGTTGTTCGTTGGTTCGTTCGTCTTTTCTTTTCATTTCTGAACATCTCAATAAATTCTCTATTGTTTTGTTATCATCACAGCCAGAAGCTGTTTCCGAAGCAGCAGCAGCAGCAGCAGCAACAAAATAATAGAAAGTTGAATGCAATAAGGATAAGCGAGGTGGATGAACAGGGAGAGGAGAGGATGTGAAGGTAGGTAGCTAGGTGGGGGTAGTACATGTGTGTATAAGGAAGGAAACGAAGAAAAACCTGAATCAAAACAAATCGAAATAATGGTGTTCTTGGGATGAGAGAGCGAGTGAGAGAGGGTGATAGAGAGAGAGAGAGGAATGTGGCTGGAGGGATAGATGGATGGATGGTTTGAAAGATGTTACAGGTCTAAGACTGAATTTGTTATTGTTTTTTACTTTCTTTGGATTTTTTCCGTTGTCTTAGCTGGCCGTTTGGCTGGAAGGTTGTTTGACTGCGAAATTGCGTCGTTTTTGTTTTGACTTTCATCTTCTTCTGGGAGAGGGATACCTGGCTTTTGGTAATTTTTTTAAGATCTACTTCCATGTATGAGGCATTAGGGGGGCATGGTAGTCCGTTTTCTGTTTTCTCCTTTGGCACAAATCAACAAAGCATATCTTCGGTTGTGTGGATATGTCAACACATCTTTGGAGAGTTAAAAGCATAGAACATGAATTGTGTTGTGTCTAGACGGATGGTGTTATAAATATTCCATTTCTCATTTTCTTTACCAACCCCACAAACGGGCCACCCTTAGGAAAATCCATAACAAACCAAACATCATCCAGCCCGCATTCCAGTCAAAGGAAAAAATCCTGTTTTAATAACCCTAAAGGAGCCTGCCTGTTTTACTTCTGTCAACCAGCAGAACTCGTCTCTGTGTGTTTGTTGTTGTTATTGATGTTGTTGTTGCCAGACATTAAAGACCTTTATGCATGCATGCATGCTCTCTTTGGGTTACCTTTTAGGACCTTTCCATGGATGTTTGTTGCTTTGAAGAAAGGAAGGGTTCCGTTCGCTGCGTTTCATACAACGAACGACTTATTGTTGGGTTCCTTTTTATTTTGTTATTCCCTCAGCCATATGGCTCGAGAGGGTATATATCTTTTGATACGGCCAAAATGTGCCTCATCGAAATAATGGTCTTAGACCCTAGGCCTCGTTGGACCAAATCGGTTTCAGGACATTTGGAGTGGATCAAGCGATGTATGTATGTCTGTCCGTCCGTCCGTCCCTCAGTCTGTCTGGCTGGTTTGAACCATAACTCTCCAAGAGATTATCCGATTTGATCCAAACTTGGTACATCGTAATATTTTTGTCAAACCTAGATTGAGTTCGGTGATGGGCAACATCAGTCCACTACTTCTGGTACCTCCCCCACAAAAGGTCGAAATTTTCTAAAAAATATATTTTCTGCACAGAAAGAGAAACGATAATCCGATTTTGTTCAGTGCTAAGTCTGGTGCGAAAATGGACAATATCGGTCCACTGTATCAAGTGCTTCCCCCACAAGGGGTCAAAATTTTGAATAATTACAACTCTTATAATATGTGATGTAAGTGCCCAATTGTCTGCAAATTTCACACATCCCAATAAACTTATTAACCCAAGGTCTGGTGTTAGGATGCAAAATATAGGTCCACTCCTTCTGGTAGATCCCCCACAAAAGATCAACATTTTCAAAGAAATATATTTTCGGCACAGAAAGAGAAACGACAATCCAATTTTGTTCGAACTGTGCAAATTCTAATATTTGCGTCAGTGCTAGGTCAGGTGCAAAAATGGACAATATCGGTTCACGCTATCAAGTACCTCCCCCACAAAGGATCAAAATATTGAATAATTACAACTCTTACAAAATGTGATATAAGTGTACGATTGTCTTCAAATTTCACACATTATAATATTTTTATCGATCCAAGGTCTGGTGTTAAGATGGAATATATCGGTCTACTCCTTCTGGTACCTCCCCCCACAAAGGGTCAAAATTTGGAATATCCATTAAGCTCATAAAACGCTAAATTTATATCCGATTCCATTTAGACTTGGCACATCTGAATATTTCCATCAACACAAGATCTGTTATAAAGATGGTAGAGATCGTACCATTTCTTCTGGTACCTCTCCCACAAAGGGTCGAAGTTTTGAATAACCAAAACGATTATAAAATTCGAAATAAGCTTCCAGTTATCTTCATATTTCACACATCCCATTATTTCTAGTAGCACAAGATCTGCTGTGAAGATAGACTATATCAGTTCACTCCTTCTGGTACCTCCCCCCACAGAGGGTCAAAATTTTGAATATTCATGAAACTTATAAAATGCGTAATTAATATCCGAAACCGTTTGGACTTGGTGTATGTGAATATTTCCATCAACACAAGATCTGTTATAAAGATGTTAAAATTCGGACCTTTCCTTCTGGTACCTCCCCCATAAAGGGTCAATATTTTGAATAGCCAAAAAGATCATAAAATCCGAAATAAGCATCCGATTTCATTTAGCCTTGGTACGTCTCAATATTTCCATCAAAATAAGATCTGCTGTGAGGATGGAGTATGTGGGTCTCCTCTTCCTTCTGGTACCTCCCCCACAATATGCCAAAATTTGAATAACCAGGGGCTCATAAACGCGAAATTAACATCCGATTCCATTCAGGCTTGGTGCACCTCAATATTTCCATCAACACAAGATCTGTTATAAAGGTGGTATAAATCGGACCGTTTCTTCTGGTACCTCCCCCACAAAGAGTCAAAGTTTTGTATAACCAAAACGATTAAAAAATCCGAAATAAGCATCTGGTTCTTTTCAAATTACACACATCACAATATTTTTATTAGCCCAAGGTATGGTGCGAAGATGGAATATGTCGGCCCTACCCTTCTGGTATCTCTCCCAAAAGGGGTCACGCGAAATTAACATCCGATTCCATTCAGACTTGGTACACCTCAATATTTCCATCAACACAAGATCTGTTAAAAATATGGCAGGGATCGGACCATTCCTTCTGGTACCTCCCCTACATAGGGTTCAAATAAGTGGTACCCCACCTCCAAATAATCAAATTTTTCAATACTTTTATTTGTCATAGCTTGCGTAACAAGTCAGCGATTCTTTACATCTTGCTATGTCTAAATATTTATCTCAAACAGAAATCTGAGATGAATATGGAATTTATCGGAATTTATGATTTCGCATAAAATTCGATATAAATGTTCAATTTTCTTGAAATTTTGCTCATACCTATATTTTTATCTATATTAGATGAAGTATGAAAATGGAGTACTTCGGTCGACTATATCTGGTCTCATACAGAGTGACGGAAGTAGTCGATATAGTCCAAACCTGGCACGTCGAAGTATTTATATCTTATTTATTTAGGTCCGATACGAAATTGACAATATTGACCCATTCCTTCGGAACCTACTCCATAGAGAGTCAATTGTTTGAATAATCTTAACAGAAGTCAAAATATGTTTTTAAATAATCGGACATTGGCTGAGGGTAGTCGTCTGTCGGCAAAACCAACTGATACTCTTTAACTCGCCTTTTTTATCTTGAAATCGACTCTCTGTTGTTTTTAAAACTGGTTTGTTGTCATTCCTTCCATCCTTGTTTCTTGCTTTTGACTTATTTTGTTCTTTCGCACCAACCAACCAACCACCACCATGGATGAATGAGAATAGCAAATCCTTTCACACAAAAAATAAAATCCCTTTACAAAGGCTGCATGGCACATTCCCTCAGATGTATACTGCATATGCTCTCACTCACTCTCTTTTTGAATCCCTTTCTAAAGAAACGAAATTGGTAGGAGCAACAACAGCAATGTGTATTATCCCTTGCGGATTCATTTTCTGCTTTCGCAGTTTGCTTGCTTGCATCTGAAAAGATGCTAAGGAAAGAAATGGAATTTCGTTTTCTGTTGTTTCCTTCTGCGTTTCTTTCTTTATTTGTTTCGCTCTCCTTATTTTTAGGGTTCAGGGAACACAACAAATTTGAAGAACAAACTTCTCAACGTTTCAGCAAAAGCTTGATTGTTGTGTGTGGCGGCAATAGAACGAACCGAACTGGCGGGATCCTTAACTTAATGTCACCTACCTACCTAACCAAATTTTTTCCATATTCCGTCATTTCAAAACAATTGCTGGCTCCTTTTGGTAAATTCCCATCATTCCCACTCAATCATCAGCCTTGCGACTCATAAAATAAAATATTCCTCCACATTGCCGTCGTTAATCCATGCCATGCCAATCCATCTATCCCCAAAGAGTGAGTGCCTCGTCGTCATCAGTCGTAAATGAATTGTGGTGCGGTTTTATTTGTCAAAATTTGAAACTTATTTTACTCGGAGTTCAGCATTTCCAGCCACATTCCATATTTCTCTTATAATGGGGAACACAGTTGATTTTCTTCATTATTGTTTGTATTTTGACTTTTTCCCTATGCCTCAACAGTCAAACACACAATTCCACCAATTCCCCAATACGATTGTCTCTTGGTGGAGACAAGAAATGAGTGCGTTTGTGTTGGGGTATTATTTTGCTCCAACTCGTTGTGTGTCTCTTTCTCTCTTTGGTTTTTATCAAAACACAACACAGATACCCACTCAGAAATAAACAAATACAGTGCCATATATGCTCTCCCTAATTGATATTTCTCAATTGGGGAGAACCTTCTCTGAGATTTATTGTTGGAGAATGAAAGTTGTGGTAAATAGTGATGCCAACGCTGTGCAAGTATAAAAACGTCATTGTCGTGGATCTATGGAAACTTGTTGGCTGGTTTAGAATGAAATGAAGTATAAATCTATATTATTTTAATAAAAGAGAAAGTAATTGTCTGTCTGACTGACCGGTTTAACGACTCATCAACGCCTAGACGAAATGGCTCAAGCTAGAATCTTGAAATTTTGGGTGGGGGTCACTCTTGGTCCGAAGGGGTCAGATAAGGCTGGGTTTTTGCCGATTGGAAAATTTTTGGAAATTCACCCTGTAAGTGTACGATAAGTACTAAAATATACGATATTTGTTACCATTTCGTATCATGTGAATGGTTAGAGCTGAAAAAAACTTGAAATTTAGAATGGAAATAAACGGTTGAAGCTACAATCTTGAAATTTTGGGTGAGGGTCACTCTTGGTTTGAAGGGGTCAGATAAGGCTGGGTTTTCGGGGAAAACATATTTGAACGGTATGAAAAGTGTCAAAACGTACAGTCTAGCTAGAACTCTTAAATTTGGAATGAGGGTAACGGGTGGAGTGTATGATAGATGGCTTTTTTGGAAATTCACACTACTATAATGTACTATATTTGGTACTATTTCGTATTATGTGAAGGGTTAGAGCTGAAACCTTAAAATTTGGTATGGGAATCAAGGTTGAGAAGTAGAGTCGATGTAAGGAGGTAGTTTTGGAAGTGTATACTCATGTATACGAAAAGTACTAAACGCTGCTAAATTTAGTACAATCTGAATTTGGTGAAACGGATGGAGTTGGAATCCTGAAATTTACAATTAATATTACTGGCGGAGTGTATTACTGGGATATGGAGGATGTTTTCGAAATTTGTACTTATGTGAACGAAAAGTACTAAACAGTACTATGTTAGGTACAGTTTGAATTTGGTGGAACGGATAAAGCTTGATCCCTGAAATGTGAAATTAACATTACAGGATTAGAATATGGTGGACGTTTTGGAAATAAGTACTCATGTGCACGAAATGTACTAAATGGTATTAAATTTGGTACTATTTCAATTAGGTGAGCAGATAGAGCTAGTATTCTGAAATTTAGAAATAAAATTGCTACTACATTCATCGACTGAGGAATATAGGTAGTTTTGGAAATTTGTACTTTTATGTACTAAATGGTACTAAATTTATTACTGTATAAACTTTTGGGTGACCCGGTAGAGTTGGAATCCTGAAAATTGGAAATAGGATTACTGTAGCAGTTTGGGATTGGAATATGTAGGTAGTTTTGGAAAATTGTACTTATGTGGTTAAAACACAATTTATTATAACAATATTAATAATTATTTATTTTAATAAAAACCAACTTCGTTAGTTGAAAATATTTTTAAGAATGAAAAAATGTGTATTACATGAATTCAAAACATGTATAAACCAAAACCTAAGGCTACATAGTTTCAATTAAAAAGCAAAGTTAAATGTTCAAAGTAAATATGGGAAAACCCCTACAACACTCCCCCCTGAATTTAAACTAAATTTAGCAAACCAATTATATATCATATTCAGTATATACTGCTTTAAGTCGGTTTATGGAAACGTTTTGCAATTTGTCGTTTATCTTAACTTGGAAATATTTCGGGGTTCGTTTGCAGATTTCATATGGGCCGGTGTATTTCTGTCCTAAAGATTTTGTTTTTGCATCAACTCGAATCCAAACATGAGTGCATGTTAAGAGGTTCTTGCTAATAAAAGGTTTGTTGTTCGAATGCATTGATGTTGGTGTTGGCTGCAAATCACACATGGATTTCCGAAGAGTGGTTACTAGGGAACTAGGATCTTCAAATTTCGGAACTGTGAAGAAATCTCCTGGTATTTTGAGGGATTGACCATAGACCAATTCTGCAACCGATGCTTTTAAATCTTCTTTGTAACTAGCACGTATTCCGAGTAGTACTGGATAAAGTGAAACTGTCCATTGATTGTTTTCAGAGCATCGTAGACCCGCCTTTAATGTCCTGTGGAATCTCTCCAGCAACCCGTTACTTTGTGGGTGATAAGATGTTGAAAAACGATGTTGTATACCGAGTGATGTTGTTAATTGTTTCATAAGACTAGATAAAAATTGGCTTCCTCTATCTGAAATTAAAGCATTCGGACAACCAAATCTACATATCCATCCGTTCCAAAATGTTTTGCAAATTGTTTCCGCCCTAATATCAGGGATCGGAAATGCTTCTGGCCATCGAGTAAAACGATCCATACACGTTAACAAGTATGTATTACCCTCAGATTGTGGTAATGGTCCAACTATGTCTATGTGTACCTCTGAAAAACGGCTGCTTTCAATTGGAATATTCATAGTTGGACTCGAAGTATGTCTGTCAATTTTATTGCGTTGACATGGTAAACAGCTTCGAACCATATTGCCAACATCCTTATTCATGGATGGCCAAAAAAATCGTTGCGATATCATCTTTCTCGTTGTCCGAATACCACCATGAGATAAATTATGTACTGCATTGAAGACATCTTTTCTAAAAGTAGATGGAATATAAGGTCGTATAGTTCCTTGAGAAACATCACAATATATTTGATAATTCCCCAATGGAAAATTTAGCAACTTAATTGAATAAGGTCCATCCTTATTAATTAATTCCTTAATTTCTATGTCTTGCTGCTGTTGTTGACACAATTTGCTATAATCTATTCCTTTCGTACTGATTTCTTCTATTCTTGAAAGAGAATCAGCTACTATATTCTCTTTTCCAGCGATGTGGTTAATATCAGTGGAAAACTGCGCTATATAATCCAGATGACGGCATTGCCGAGGTGAGGCCTTGTCCAAATTTTGATGGAATGCGTAAATGAGAGGCTTATGATCCGTGAATATTTTAAATGGCCTTCCCTCAAGTAAATGTCGAAAGTACTTGATAGCGGAATATATGGCTAATAATTCTCGATCATAAGTACTATACTTCTTCTGAGCGTCATTTAGTTTTTTAGAGAAAAATCCCAATGGTTGCCATGAACCGTTTACATTTTGTTCAAGCACAGCACCCATTCCAAAAGAACTCGCATCGACTTTAAGGCCTATTGTTGCGTTCGGCAAGGGAAAAGACAAAGTAGTTGCATCGGCTAACTCCTGTTTACATTTAATGAAGGCTTCCCGGGTTTCGTTAGTCCATGGAACTGGACGCATATCCTTCTTTTTTGCACCGATCAATAAACTATTCAGAGGCGCCTGTGTTTCGGCTCCTTTTGGTAAAAACTTCCGATAAAAATTGATTAGTGCCAAAAATTGACGAAGTGAATGGATTGTTGATGGTTGATTGTAACTCAGAACTGCTTCAACCTTTTTCTTCATTGGACTGACGCCTTTATATGATATTGTATGGCCTAAAAAATCAATTTCGTTCACACCAAGTTCACACTTACCGGCATTTATAATAATGCCGTACTTCTTAAAACGTTCCAATAGCTGCTTAATATGTTCCAAATGTTCTTCTTCGGATTTGGAGAAAACTAGCACATCATCCAGATATACTACGACGAAATCAAGGCCTCTAACAACTTCATCCATAAAACGCTGAAAAGTCTGCGCCGCGTTACATAACCCGAATGGCATTCTTAAGAATTCGAACAGACCAAACGGAGTTATGACAGCAGTTTTTGGAATGTCCGCTTGATTTACTGGTATCTGGTAATAAGCTTTCAGCAAGTCAAATTTTGAAAATACAGTGGAACCAGATAATAACATGGAAAAATCGTTAAGGTATGGTATAGGGTAACTATCTGGGACAGTTATTTTGTTCAGTGCCCTATAGTCCCCACAAGGACGCCAAGAACCATCCGATTTGCGGACCATATGTAATGGATTGGACCAATTACTATTACTGGGACGAATAATACCTTTTTCCATAAGATACTGAAACTCAACCTTTGCAGCAGCTAATTTCTCAGGATCTAATCTTCGGGGCCTTGCCTTAACTGGGTTTCCGTTAGTAGTAATTTGATGTAACACTTGGTGTTGGACATCTATTTTGTTAAGGTTATGCGAAAGTAATTCAGGATATTGTTTTACAATTTCGTGATATTTGCTTTCATCTGTAACCATTTTTATTTGAATATTAGAGCAACCCAAGCTTGATAGTGGTGAATTCAAAAAAGTGTTCCCATCGACTAAGCATTTTCTTTGAAGATCTGGCAATAAATGAAAGAATTTTAAAAAATCGGCACCAATGATTGGTTTGGGTACATCGGCCAAAATGAATACCCATTTAAATTCTCTTCTTAAACCCAAATCGAGAACAATAAGTTTCTCACCAAACGTTGAGATAGGAGTATTGTTGGCAGCATATAAAACTAGCTTTGAAGGGTTTTTTGAGGATTTGCATGGAAAAATTGAAATGTCAGCTCCAGAATCAATCAAGTATTTTATTTTAGTACGGCGTTCAGTAATAAATAAACGATTATTACTACCATCGCCGAGAGACGCCGAACTGTCACACGATGGTTTTACTAGTTTTTTGATAATTGAAACTTACATGGTTGAACGCATTTTGATGCTTTATCAGCAAATCGCCAATGATACCAACACAAACCCGAGTCTTTACGGCTTCTAGATTTAGATCGAGCTCGTGGGACTTGCACAATTTGTTTCGCTTGGTGTTGACGGGAGCGCCGTTCGAGCGCATCAATTCGATGAATAATTTCATTCAACTTACCATCCAACCCGGATGAATCTTGGTTAGTTTTATTATTTGAAGAAATTTCGGAAATTGTTGTTGATGCTGAAAATTGTTCGTAAATTTTGTCTGCTATACCAGATAGATTATCTAAGTCCATGGTATCGGTTACAGCGAGGATGCATTTAACATTTTCTGGAAGACGGTCCATAAACAACGTGCGCATAATTTCATTGCTTACCCTGGTGCCAGCAAGAGATTTCATTCTATGTAGAAGATGTGACGGCTTTTGATCACCTAATTCCAAACCGCTCAGCAATTTCTTCAACTGCGACTCATCTGATTCAGCGAAATGTTTGATTATTCTAGCTTTCATTGCTGCGTATCTTCCAGTTGATGGTGGATTTATCACGATATCCTTCAATACAAACAAAATTGATGGGTCCAGATGACTAATCAGATATTCATATTTAGTAGAATCTTGCGTAATTCCATTTAAATTGAAGCTGGATTCGACTTGTAAGAACCAAATTTCGGGCTCCTCACGCCAAAATGGGGGCAGTTTTGCAATTCTAGCAGCAAAAATGTGCATTGAATTCGAGGGATGAGAATCCCCAACTAAATGCGTATCTCCTCCTGACTGCGATGTGCGAACGTTTTCTTCAGCCATTTCAATTATCGGGGTCACCAAATTGTGGTTAAAACACAATTTATTATAACAATATTAATAATTATTTATTTTAATAAAAACCAACTTCGTTAGTTGAAAATATTTTTAAGAATGAAAAAATGTGTATTACATGAATTCAAAACATGTATAAACCAAAACCTAAGGCTACATAGTTTCAATTAAAAAGCAAAGTTAAATGTTCAAAGTAAATATGGGAAAACCCCTACACTTATATGTACTAAATTTGGTACAAAGTGGAATTGCAATGAACCTATGTAATTGGTTTTCTAAAATTTGGAATAAGAGTCGCTGATGGAGTGTAGGATAGATGAACCAAAACCAAAAGAGTATTTCGAATTTCGAACATTTAGGCTACGAAAATTTTTAAAATGGTACTATACTTCTTAAATGGTACCATTTGGTATTGTATGAACGGATAGAGTTAAAAACTTGAAATTTGGCATGAGAATCAAGGTTTGGAAGCTGACTAGATATATGTAGTTGACTTTGGACATGGACACTATATAGTGTACTATAATTGTACGAAAAGTACTGAATGGGTACAATATTTGTTATTAGGTAAAGGGACAGATAACATTTTGAAATTTGACATTTAGCTCACTGATGGTATCTGTTTTTGAGATTTTGCTGTCGTATGGAAATGTGTGCGTATGTGTCATATATTTGTACGAAAAGTACTAACTGGTACTAAATTTGGAATAGAGCTGGAATCCTCAGATTTGATATTGAGGTCTCTCTTGGAATTTGGAATTAAGATATAGACATTGTTTTGGAAATGTGTACTATATTTGTACAAAAAGTACTAATTTTGGTATTGAGTGAAATAAATTCTCAAATTTTTAAAAAAGTACTAAATTTAAACATTAGTTTCAAGCGTCAACTTGAAAAAAACTCCGAGATTTTTTTTTAAATAAATAAGGAAATATTTTTGGGATATTTTTCTGGAAAATTGATGTGACTGGTAGTGGATTAATCGTAAGGATTAACATTTCCGAACAAAATAATCCTCGTGTTTTTATCTGCTGACTATCGTAAGGATTAACATTTCCGAACAAAATAATCATCGTGTTTTTATCTGCAATATTTTCTAAGGCACTATACTTAAAATGCAGGGATTCTGAGGAATTTTAATCCGAAAATTAAAAGAAAACACCTATTCAAGTGGCTTTCATTTTTAATATCCTCCACCATGTAGGGTATTTCAACATTCCGTTTGTAACTTCTCGAAATACTCATGTCAGACCTAACAAAGTATATTTACTTTATTTAAGCGTAAAATTCTAAGTCGACCTAGCAATGTCCGTCTGCCTGTTGTAATTACGCTATCTTTCCAACGAATTGAGAGAGATGGCTAAAATATTAAGTTCGAAAATAGGTCACGTCGGTCCTTGTTTTCGTATGTTGATGATTTTAGCGATATTATTTACCGGATTTCTTTCAAATTTCGTATTGGAAGAGCTTAATGGGTACTTCAACCTGTGGTAAAAAATTACTCATACAGGTCCATGTTTTTGTATAGACCTTATATAATGGCACCTCTAAACATTCGGCATTTTTATCATTTTAGAGACATTATAGACTGGATCAAATTTCAAATTTCGTATTAGAAGATTTAATTGGGTACTACAAGCTATGAACAAAAAAAAAAAAATAAATAAATAAATAAAATAAAATTATTTATGCAGGTCCACGCCTTAGTATAGCCACCACATAATGATACCTCTCGATATTTTAAAGACATTATTCACCGGGATTGTTTCAAATTTCGTACTTGAAGTTCGTAATGAATAGTTCAACCTACGCCAGAAAATTGTATATGCAGGTCCACGTCTTCGAATCCCTCACATATTACGGTAATTCCATTTGTATACCCTCAGCCATATGGCTATAGAGGGCATATATCATTTGATACGGTCAAAACGTGCCTAGTCGAAATAACGGTTTTAGACCCTAGGTCTCTTTGGACCAAATCCGTTTCAGAACATTTGGAGTCGATCTACCGATGTCCGTTCGTCCGTCCGTCCGTCTGTCTGTCTGGCTGGCTGGTTCGCACGATAACTCTCAAAGGAAGTATCCGATTTGATCCAAACTTGGTACATCGTAATATTTTTGTCAAACTTAGATCGAGTTCGGAGATGGGCGATATCGGTCCACTCCTTCCTTCTGGTACCTCTCACACAAAATGTCAAAATTTTCAAAGAAACGAATTTATTGTACAGAAAGAGAAAGGATGATCCGATTTTGCCGGAACTTTGCGAATCCTAATATTTTCATCAGTGTTAGGTCATGTGCGAAAATGGACAATATCGGTCCACTCCATCAAGGACCTCCCCCACAAAGGGTCAACATTTTTTTTCTGGTACCTCCCCCACAAAGGGTCGAAGTTTTGAATACCCATAAAGTAATAAAACGCCAAATTAACATCCGATTCCATTTAGACTTGGCACATCTCAACATTTCTATCAACACATGATCTGTTATAAAGGTTGTATAGATCGAACAATTACTTCTCCCCCATACATAGGGTTCAAGATTTTGAAAAACGAACGCCCAAATAAAGCAAAATAAACATCCAACTCTCCTCAAATTTCACACATACAAGATCGGTTGTGAAGTTAATATATACCTGCCAACCCCTTCTGGGGTCACAATTTTCAATAATTTTATCTGTCATAACTTTCGAAACAATTTAGCAATTCTTTACTACTTGCTATGCTCAAATATTTCTCTAAACAAGAGCCTGATATGAATATGAAATTTATCGGAATTTATGATTTTGAATAAAATTGTTGCCAAATATTTCGCTCAATATTTTTATTTATATCAGATGAAGTATAAAAGTGGAATATTTCGGTAGACTCTATCTTGTACATCACTCACATTTTAACATTTTCTACATAGTGAAGGAGTTAGTCCATATAATCTATACCAGGAACGTCGGAATATTTATATCATATATTGGGGTCCGATACGAAATAGACAATATTGGCCCATTCCTTCGGAACCTGCTTCATAGAGGGTAAAACGTTTGAATAATTGTAACACTAGTCAAATTATATTTAAATAATCGAACACAGGCTGAGGGTATATATCTGTCGGCAATACCGACCGATACTTTTTAACTTGTTGAATGTCCTATTAGGTACTACATCCTATGACTATGCAGGTTCTCGTCTTTGTATAGCCCCCCATATAACGGTTTCGACGAAATTTTCATAACATTTTGCAAATTCTTTTCAGATAGTGGAGGGTATTAATAGTTCGGCCCGGCTGAACTTAGCTGCTTTTTTATTTGTTAGCTCTACTCTTATAATCTTCTGGAATTTCCTTAAGATTATCTATAAATAGAGGGCACACGAAAAGGTCATCAATTGAGAAGAGTCCTCCTTTCGATAGAAGGTATCGAAGACCTGTACATGGCTTGGTATCTATAAAATAAAGTCCATTTAAAACATGTTAGGGACCTCCTATTTATCTATTATTATCATTGTTGTATTTTGTTCTTATTTGTTAGTGGAAAGTGCATTTTCCGCAAATCACCTGCGATTATGCCCCTCTTTACCCCACTCTTTGCTTTTAGTAAAGCCACTACGTAAAAGCCGTGTATCCACACAAGGTGGCAACCACAAAAAATTATGACTAAAAAAACCAATGATAAGTCTATATGCTGCTAAGAAAGTATATTTTACCCGCTGGTAGCTGTATCATTGCAGTAATGTTCGCACTCCAGGCTTGTGGTTCATTTTTCATTTTCTTCTTCTTTTTCTAAACTAAAGGTGAAGTTAACACATTACTTTGTGGGGGGTAAGGAGGAGTAAAGTGGGAGGAAACCGAGTAATAAACGTCGCAGATGTTATCACAAGACAAGGGCAGTAATAGAGTGAAGGAAGAGAAGGGGCCTTTGAATCCTATATCTGAGTCAAGAGAAGGAATATCTCTCCAAAAAATCATCTTTTACTACCTCAGGGCTAGTACCTAAAATATCCCCCATTTGTACCCCCACTATAATTTTATTATCTAAAAATAATAATTTAAAGGCCCTCATCTTTTTTTTTTTTTGGGGCCTTTTTCCTTTTCTCACAAACGCCCCGCAACATTCCTGCCAAAGTAATTGCAGTTTTTGGCATAAAACTGGAACTGTTATAATTTACCTATTATCCATTCGCTGCCATACCAAGGTAATGTGTGCCTGCCTGCCACCCAGAAAATAAAACCATGGGAGACAAACAACCCCATCAACTAACGGGGGTGGTTGGCAAGGGATTCGTTGGGTTTCACATTTTTTTTTCGAATTTCATAGTTTTCTCTTGGCAAACATGTAGTGAAAAAATGTAAGTAAATGTAAAGAAAACGAGGTAAACATTGTCAAAAGAAATACAGGTCGAATACCAGCAACAGAGCCGCTGTAAACTGCAGTCTTAAGGTTGGCCAGAAAAAAAATGTACACTTTTGTTTTGTTGGACAATTAAATGAGTTCACACATTTTTGTTCCAATCGAGTAAAAAAAAAATTGTTGAAAATGAATGAAAAATATGTTGTGACCATTTAGTTAGAGTGCCACCAGCATACAAAAATGACGATCGTTGACAAGACTTGGGCGCCGCTGATTTGTTGAGAAATGATTGAAATCTCTCCAAGTGCATTGACTTGTGTCAAGGGACAGCCGTAATTTGTGGAGATTGTTTGTTGTTGATAAAAAATGTGACACTAAATTACGAATATAATGGCAAAGTAAATTGCCTTCGTTTAATGAACCTTGAAGTGAAATTGGTAATGTTGGGCTTTCGCCTAAGTGCACAGGTGGCACAAAAGCGAAAGAAATTCAAATATCCACTACTGATATCATAGGAATACTTTGTTGGGACTTAAAAATTAGAAGAAAAATAAGAATAGGAAATATAGAAAATTCTAATTTAAAAACAAAAAATTGTAAAAAATTCAAAACATTCTGGCTATGAACTTAAAAAAAAGAACAAGTAAAAACACTTTTAATACCCTCCACCTTAGGGTAATGGAAACATTAGAACCAATTATGACCCACCAATACCAATTTTTAGACATACTCGTGCGAAAAATTGGCAAAAATCTTCAAAATACCTAATATCGGGAGGTACCGCTATATACGGCTATACAGAAACGTGGACCTATACATACAATGTTTCGCCAACGGAGCTAGAATCTAGTTTGACCAACTAATTCCAATTTTTAGACAAATCCATGAAAAAAATGTGACAAAAACCATCAAAATAACGAATATCGGGAGATACCGTTATATGGGGGCTATGCCAAAGCTTGGACCTATACATACAATGTTTCGCCACACGAACTAGGACCCATTATGACCTACAAATACCAATTCTCAGAGAAAACCGTGAAAAAATGTGGCAAAAATTATCAAAATACCGAATATCGGGAGGTACCGTTATATGGGGGTTATATCAAAACGTGGACTTATACATGCAATGTTTCGCCACCGGAGCTAGAATCCATTATGACCAACAAATACCAATTGTTAGACAAATCCATGAACAAATGCGGCAAAAATCATCAAAATACCGAATATCGGGAGGTACCGTTATATGGGGGCTATACCAAATACGTGGACCTATACATGCAATGTTTCGCCACTCGAATTGGGACCCATTATGACCTACAAATACCAATTCTCAGACAAATCCGTGAAAAAATGTGGCAAAAAAAAACTAAAATACCGAATATCGGGAGGTACCGTTATATGGGGGCTATACCAAAACGTGGCCCGATATGTGTCATTTTCAATACCAACCATCCTAGACACTATACAAATTATTCTGCTAAATTTTGACGCTCTACGGCAAATAATGTGGCCTGTATCGTGATTTCAACAGACAGACGGACATCGATTAAAAAAATCGACTTAGAATTTTATGCTGATTATGAATATATATACATTATGGAGTCCACGACGTATATTTAGACATGTTACAAACGGAATAACAAAGTTAATATACCCTCCTTTCCAAGGTGGAGGGTATAAAAATCTGCCTTCCTCAAACTGGGTTGCACCAGATAATATTTTTGAAAACCTACGAGTTTTACTTCCTACGAGTTCAAGTTTTAAAATAAAGTATTTGAACTACAAATACTTGAACGATGTTCTGCCACCGAAGCGAGAGAGTATTATAAACTATCGTATAGTGATTTCAACAGACAAACGGACGGATATCGTTAAATCAACTAAGAATTTTGTGCTGATTATGAATATATACTATTAGGACGAATACTAAGAGGTGTTACAAACGGAATGACAAATTTAATATACCCTCCTTTCCATGTTTGAGGGTATAACATATCTTTTGAAAGTCACTTTTTTAGGCCAGGAAAAAAATTATATTTTTTGCTATTTTCTCCAAGAACTCCTTGAAATGTCCTTCTTTAATTTTCCGAAGGTCCTTGGAAAAATTAGCTTTAGGAAGTTCACGAATTTTAGTTAGGTGATCCTTGAAAGATATTTAGTTCTCCAAACATCGCAAAGAAGTCTGTGGCCATTATGATTTTTGGCCAATTATTCCGTAAAAAATATCTTTGAATGTATTTATACTCTACATCACATAGTTGCATTATGTCTTTGTGCAACTGTTTGAAACATGGAGAAGGAAGCATGATCCGTCTGTCTGTCTGTCCGTCCGTCCGCCTGTCTGTCTGTCTGTCAATGTATTTTTGTAAGCAAAGTACAGGGCGCATTTATTGCCCGAAGTATTTGCACAAATACTTCATTTAGCCCAAGGACGAACCCTATTGCGATTGGAGATAATCGGTGAAAATTTAGATATGACTCCCATTTATATCTTCAACCGATTTCGGAATTGTGCATAAAATGGCCAATATCAGTCCAAATGTCCAGAATTTAGGCACATCCGACGGAGTTCAATCAAGAAGTTCAGTCATAGCTATAGCTCCCATATATATGATTGGGTCTTTTAAGTCCCTCACATGCGTAATATGCACTCCACAACAATGATATTTGATACCAGATATCAGATACAGCTCAGAAATAAGGGACTAAAATTTTGTCAAGATCGGTTCAGATTTGGATATAGCTCTCTTACACATCTTTATCCGATTTCAGGTTTATTGTGCACCAAATGGCTAATATTGGCCCAAATAGACTGCATTTTGGTACTTAAGACGGCATTTAGTCTAGAAGCAGATACATCAAACTTGGTAAAAATTGGTTCAGATATAGCTGTAGCTCCCATATATATGTTTCATCCGATTTGGTCTTTAAGTTCAAATATGCATTCCACACCAATGATATTTGGTACAAGATATGTTGTAGAGCTCGGAAATACCTTTGCCAAATGTTATCGAGATCATCTAAGATTTAGATATAGCTCCCACATATCGTTAATCCGATTTTAGGTTTATTGTGCAAATAATGGCTTATATCAGCACAAATGGAGTGAATTTCGGGACATACGTTTCCATTTGGTGTATCCCGGGTCCGGTTCCATCCTTCTCGAAGTGATATAATATAGAAGATAACAATTTAGTGAACATTTAAAATTAGATATGTCTCCCTTATATTAGTTCCCTCTGAAACCAAATGTTAAATCCAAAGGTTAATACGTGGTATGATCTACTTAAAATAAATTCTTTTGTTACGGGAGCTCTACTAAATATGCATAGTGGTGTAGGGTAGTCGTCCCGCCCGAAGTTTGACTTTTCCTCACAGGTTTACCATAAAAATCCTTGAATGAGTATTTTTTTAAATCGGACCTTGGAAAATAATCTTCAAAAAAATCTATAATTCTTTCTCAAGAAATCTAAAAAAAAAAAAATATTTTTATAAAATTTCATGTTTCCTGTAGTTCATAAAAGAATGTTTTTTTATTCATTTTTTCGGGGAATATTCTTAAAAACCCAATCTGGGAATTATTTTTGACAAACATACATGATTTTTTTGCCAAAAATTCATTCACGAGATCTCCGCTCAGGAAATTCTGAAAAAAATTGCTAAGGAAATCCATGAACATATTCCTTTCTTTCCAGATCCACGATTCTTGACCATGAGGCCGTTTAAAATATATTTTTTAAAAATTCATATTTTTAAAGGACAATTTTGGAGAACATTGTAAAAAATTGGAAAAAAAAAATATTTTAAAAGTCCTTCTGGGCTCTGGGGATAATTTACAAATTTTTTTAAGGGATTCAGGAACTTTAGTCGGGACTTCTTGAAAGAGATTTTTTAATAATCCAAAAACATTTTTCGGGAATTACTTCCAAAATGTGTAAAAAATCCATAATTTTTGTCGAAGATGTCCTTGTAAAAAGGTTTTGAATAATTCGTAATTTTGTAGTCCTCTTAAAGTATTAAAAAAAATGAAAATAAAAATTAAAAATTCCATAATTTTTACCAGGAAGTCCTTGAAACCCCTTTGGGTAGGTATTCTTAAAAACCCAGGAGGTCCTTGAAAAAAAACATGCATTTTTCCAGGGGATCCTTGGGAATGTTTTTTTTTTAAGAAAAACTGTTATTTAAAAAATCTAAGAAATTGGTTTAAGAAGATATGACATTTTTTTAAATCTATGAATTTTAATCAGGATATCCTTGAAAGGCCCTGAAAAAATATTGTAAAAGCCGATGACAAGTCTTTGAAAAAAAGTTCATTAAACAAATCAAGTAGCTTCTTGGAAAAAAAAGTACAAGAGAAAAACATTTTTGAAGTCTGAACTGAAGTCAAAACCTTGAATTTTTAAAAGTTTAAAAGATTCCATACTTTTTTGTTTGATTGGAAAAAACTTTGTTCGGGAATTCTTGTTTGAAATCATATGTTTTTAATAGTAATACTAAACAAATGTTCATAAAAACCTTGCACTTTTTATCTTAGCAAACTCCAAGAATTCTCGGAAGGAAATTAAGTGAATAATAAAAAAAGATTTTGAAAAAATCTTCTATGTATTTAAAAATATATCGATTTTTTATGCTAATGTCCTTGTAAAAATAATTTTAAGTTTGATTCACGATGCCCTTAAAATATAATCTATGAAGGAGATTCTTAAAAAAATATCATTGAAAATTCTTGTAAGGAGTTTGAAAAAAAATCTATTTTTTTAGTGTTTGGTATTTTTACTCTGATTCCTGGAAAGTATTTTTTTCTTGGGTTACGGACCCGTACATCCGGATATTTCACTCGAATGTTCATCCGTGAAGAATATTGAAATACTATCATATTAATATGCAGTTAAATTCGACCAAATCGAAACCACGTTGTCATTATACGAGGTGGTATGATTTTTCAATAATTTTTCATTTAGGCTGTAAACGGATTGGAAGATTAAGGGAATAGATTTGGATTCTTTGAGAGTTGGGCTTTTTTGTAAATTTTGATTATTTGTTGAGGATTTGGATGCGCGAACTTTCAGGAAAATCAGTGTATAATTGCTCATATTTTGAACGTCAATTTGAATTCTTTTATTGAAATATGTACTAGAAGGAGTGGTCAGATATTTTCCATTTTCGCTCTGTCCTTTGTTTTATTTATTCTATATCAATAACACTATATTGATATTCTATATCAATGGTCCCGAAAGGCTGAGAAAATACAATTTTCATTTAAATAAGTCTATTTAAATATCGATTAATTCAATCCATAGTATAACGGATATCCTTCCGCCGCTATAATATGCAACTTTCAAAACATAATATTCAACAACATATTGCGTCATCCCAACTATTATTTCATTCATCCCTTAGCTACGATTTTATATAGTCCAACAAATACCAAATTCCATGTTATATTCAGTGCCGGCCAACAACAGCAGCAGCGGCAACGGCAACGGCAGTAAGGGGTGGTGTAGTGGTGGTTTTGTTATTGCCTTTTTAGCGCCGCGGCACGAAATGCATTGTCGAATGTCTCGTCTACAGGGTGGCGTGAAAAAATGTGCTTAATGGACTTTCTAGTTTTTTATGATTTCATTCAAGTATATCCGGAAATTTGTCTACTTCTCTGTGGTTGAATGGAGTAAAGGGGAAGGGGTTAGAAAAAAAGAATGAGGAGTTCCTTTATTTTTCCTTTTCACATCTAAGGGATTTTCGGCACATAATGGTGCTTAAGTGAGGATTATTTTGAGCACTTAAATTGAATGAGAGACGATTTTATAACAGCTGTTCAAAATATTCTTTAAACGTGTATGGGTAGTTACTACTGTGAAATGTACGCACATACTTGCAATTAACCTTAATTTAATTAAAAATCATTTGCTTCAGAAGCTTTTTTATTTATTTTTTTATTTCCAATCAGACTTTGCTTCATAGCCCAATTCGAGGAAGCGATAGAAATATTGTTTTACAAAAATATTCGAGATATTCGAAATTAAAAAAGTATCAGCCAGTTCTGCCGACAACGGTATATCCTCAGCCAATGTTCAATTATTGAAATATATTTTGACTTCTGTTACGATTATTAAAATTATTGATCCTCTATGGAGTAGGTTCCAAAGGAATGGACCAATATTGACCATTTCGTATCGGACTTAAATAAATATGATATAAATATTGCGATGTGCCAGATTTGGACTATATTGGGTACTTCCTTCACCTTATATGAAATTTGTGACAATTTTTAAAAAAATGTCTCGTACATCACGAGATATAGTCGACTGAAGTATTTTATTTTTATACTTCATCTAATACAGATAAAAATATCGGTATGAACAAAATTACAAGAAAATCGAACATTTATATTCAATTGTATGCGAAATCATAAATTCCATATTTATGTCAGGTTTCTGGTTGAGAGAAATATATAGAAGAAAAAATGGTCCGATCCCTTCCATATTTGTGATAGATCTTGTGTTGATGGATATATTGAGTTGTACCAAGTCTAAGTAAATTCGGATGTTAATTAAGCGTTTTATGAGCTTCATGGATATTCAATAATATTTTGCGGCTCTGTGTGGAGGAACCAAAAGGAGTGGATCGATATATTCCATCTTTACAACAGATCTGTTGTTAGTGGAAATAATGGGATGTGTGGAATATAAAGAGAACTTGACGCTTATTTCGGATTTTATAAACTTTGACCCTTTGTGGGAGAGGTACCAGAAGGAATGGTCCGATCTCTACCATTTTTATAACAGATCTTATGTTGATAGAAATATTGAGATGTGCCAAATCTAAATTGGAATTGGATGTTAATTTCGCGTTGTATAAGCTTAATGGATATTTCAAATTTCGACCTTTTGTGGGGGAGGTACCAGAAGAAGTGGACCGATTTATTCGATCTTAACACCAGATCTTGAGTATATAAAAATTCTTACTTTACATTTTTTAAGAGTTATAATTATTCAAAATTTTTACCCTCCGTGTGGGCACTTGATGGAGTTGGCCGATATGATGCCCTTTTGTATCTGGCCTAGAACTGACGCAAATATTGGATTAGCAAAGTTGGAGCAAAAACGGAAATCGTTTCTCTATCTGTGCAGAAAATATATTCTTTTGAATTTTCGATCTTTTGTGGGGGAGATACCAGAAAGAGTGGACTGATATTGCCCATCTTCGAACTCGATTTAAGTTTGATAAAAATATTACAATGTACCAAGTTTGTACCAAATCGGATAATCCCTTCGAAAGTTATCGGACGGACGGACATCGCTAAATCGACTCCAAATGTCCTGAAACGGATTTGGTCCAAAGAGACCAAGGGTCTAAAATCGTAATTACGACTAGGCACGTTTTGACCGTATCAAATGATATAGAGCCTCTCTAGCCACATGGCAGAGGGTATAAAAATCCACTTTGTATTTCGTACTTGAAATAATATGATTTTTAAAAAAAAATTAACAAAATGCTAAGCCCACAAATCCAATGTGAAAAATTGTTTATTTGAGACTTGTAAATATTGAAAATTTTGACTCGCATCGATGGGAGTGGTTCGAAAAAACCCATATTCACATCACATCCCAAAAAAAATATTTTTTTAAAAAATTAGTTTTTATAAATAAAACTCATAATATTAAAAAAGTAAAAAAGCAGCTATGTCGGGGTCGGACCGAACTTTTAATGCCCTCTACCACTTGGAATGTACTTGAATTTTTTTCAGAAAAAAAAAAATCCGTCAAAAATACCCCTTGAATGAAAACCAATATATGGGGCTTAACGAAGACGTAACTTTTTGTCATAGGCTGTAGTATCGATTCCGAATTCAAATAAAAAATTTGAAATAATTCCGGTAAAAATGTCGCTCATATCATCAAAATACCGAATAAAAGAAGGTGCCGTTATATGGAGGCTATACGTAGAAATGGACCTGCATAGACAATTTTCTGTCATAGCTTGCATTACCTATTAAGATCTATAAATGCGAAATTTGAAACAATTCCGGAAAATAATGTCCCAAAAATCAGCAAAACACTGAATATCGGGAGGTATTGTTATATCGAATATTCGGAGATACCGTTATATGCGGGCTATACGAAGAAGGTCCCTATCTTTTTATACCCTACAACACTATGTGTTGGGGGTATTATAAGTTTGATTGGGCCAGAATTTATGTAACACCTCGAAATATTGGTTTCCCATATAGGAAAGTATATATGGATCTTCCTAGCTCGCCGAGCTGAGTCGATCTAGCTATGTATGTCCGTCCGTCCGTCTGTCCATGTTAATTTGTAATCACGCTACAGGTCGTAATTATGGCCCGATCCTTACGAAATTTTGCACGAAGGTGGGGTTAGTGTCAGAATAGAAGCCTATTTCTTTTGGAGATGATCGCTAAATGTTTAGGGTTTGAAATGGACCAAATACTAAAATAATGTCGGATTTTGCAGTAGCTATACAGGTCGCAATTATAGACCAATCGACGCGGAATTTCGCATGTAGCTAGAGTTTAGGGCAGGGAAGAAGCCTACCAATTTGGGTGGTCATCGGATAATGTTTAGCGGGTAAAATATATCATATCCTTTGTGTTGAAAAAATTCAAATTTTTCATTAAACCGTGAATATTTTAAATCCCGGCGAAATTACAAAGCCATGACAAGGTTACTTCTGACCTTTACATTGATGTTAACATCCAACAAATCGGATATATAGCAAAATATGTGCGATATATATGTCTATCAAAGAAGATATGCTTGAACGATCTCTTATATGTCGACAACGGCTGAACTGATTTCGATAGTTCTCATTAATTCAGAATGGCCCCTTGGCAGAAAAGAAAAAACGTCTAACAAAATCGCATAGAAATATCTCTCTAAAGATGAAAATATTGGTTTTGTTACATTTTCTCATATTTTTTCAATTTTGTCATATTTTTGGCATATTTTCATTTTGAATTAAACATTTGGTAATATTTCTACAGCTAACAAAACTAAGTAGTTAGGATATCAGGATATCATATACAGATCGCATTTACGCCCCGATCCTTACGAAATTTTGCATGGGGATAAGAAGAGGGTCAGAATAGATGCCTACTCTTTTTGGAGATGATCGCTATATATTTAGGGGTTGAAATGGACCAAAAAACTGCAAAATTCTCAGCAGGTCGTAATTATCGCCCGATCCTCACGCACATTTGAATGGGGGTTACCGCACATTGCAAAAGCCAAGCAGTTTCGGATGGCCATCCAAAAATATTCAATTTGTGAAATAGTTTGCCAACATTTGGTTTATTGTAGTGTTGTAGGGTATTCAACGGTCGGCCCCGCTCGACTGTAGCCTTTGCTTACTTGTTTATCATAGGTTGTAGTATCTATTAAGATCTTCAAATACGACATTTGAAATAATTCCGACAAATTATTTCGCTATACGGTTATATGGGGGCTATACGAAAATGTGAACCTATTTACGAAATTAACCTGCCTACTGGCAAATATATATGTGTTCAAAATTTTAGTCTTCTATCTCAATTCGTTCGAAAGATAGCGTGATTACAACAGGCAGACAGACGGGCATTGCTAAATAGACTTCTAGGATTACGAGGAGTTACAAACGGAATGCCATTGTTAAGATACGTTTCATAGAATGGTAGAGGGTATAAGAAGTAATAATAAAATTCAAAATTCAACAACGACTGAAAATATTTAATTAAAAATTAAAAAAAAAATGCCAAAAACCCACCCAATAGTCCTTGAACAAATATTCCTCAAAAACCGATGCTGTTGTTCAAAACAGTAAAAAAATTCTTTACAAGTTCAAATTGGCTGGAAGAAATATCGTTGAAAAAATACACCTTGAAATAACAAATTTTACACAAATCAAATCCCTGAAAAATGTTCTTTAAAAATCAAAAAAAAAAAAAAATAATGTTTTACTCTTAAAAAATCCGAGTTGTAAAAGGATCTTAAAAAGACTGCATTGTTGATAATTATTGGAAAAATATTTTTTAAAAATATTCCACATTGTCCTTGAAAACTTTTTCTTTAAATTAGGCTCCTTGCTGTATTCCTCTAAAGAAAATACATTAAATATCCATGTTGTTAACAGTTCTCGAAAAAATATTCTTAAAAAAAATCCGACGAAAAAATGCACATTGATGGATTGATGGTCCTTGAAAAAAAAAACTACTTTAATATTGATCCTTGAAAGAATATTCCTTAAATAATCCATATTATTGATAGTCCTTAAAAATTACTTAAGAAACCACGTTATTGCACAAAAACTATGCTAGCTGCGTCATTGAGGCGGGTCTTAAATGAAAGGTCTCGAGGAGTACTTTCTGGCTATATATGCCTTATATTCCCAACTGATTTCATTTAAGACCCGCCTCAATGACGCAGCTAGCATAGTTTTTGTGCAATTCAGCATTTTCCATGCAGTTTCCCTACCGCCAACACCACTCTGGTTATTCGTCCTCGTCGGGAAATTGTGTCATTTTCCTGTTAAATTAATTTAATTAGTTAATTTAATTTAAATTAATTTAAAAATACGTTGATTTATCCAAAAAAAAAAAAAAAAAAAAAAATGGTAAAAATCATTAATATTAAAATAAACTATTTTTCAATTAACCCCTTGCGCACCAACACATTGCATTTATATTTTACAATTTATCTTCACGGGCATCTTGAAATGTCGCCTTGAAAATCCAGGTCTTCCCATTCCCATTAATTCTAACTATCTATAAACGTTATTGAGTCCATAAATATTTCGATAAAAAATGTTTTGAAGAAATATTTAAAAATATATATGAATTTTTATTTAACTACTCAAAAGATTTCACTGCTGCTGCTTAATTTTCTTTTCATGCTGCTGCCAACTACCAACCAGCTTTTATTTTTGCTGATATCGACAGTCTTTGAAGTCAAAGTCCGAACGAACGAACATTGTTTGGCAGAGCAATTTGATCGTCATATGGACGTCCTCATACTTTATTATTGTTTGATGTTATTGTTGTTGCTATTGTTTCAACTGACGCCGCATTTGTGTAGATATGAAAAATTATTACCATATATGAACATAACAATACTGAAAATAGTTAGTCGTCGTACACATTGTACATAGTACGTACATAGTACCGCCGAAAAAAGAAATGTATACTGCCATAAAATGATTGCCTCAATTCCAGGCGAGAGTTCGCCACATGATTTTCGTTTGTGATTTCTGGCTGTTGTTGTTTTTTTGTTCATTTCTGCTTCTTCTTCTTCGTTTGCTGCTTAATTTTTTATGGGAATTTTCAAAACAAAACAACTACAAACTAAACAAACGTTCGGTCGGTCGTTTGGTCAGCTTGCAATTTTTTTTTATTATTTTTTATTTCTTTGTACCAATTGTGAATTGAAATGTTTTATAAATGTCTATTTTGTAGTCCAGTTAACTATGTATGATGATGACAGGCGAATCCGGATAAGTGATATGGCGGAATTTATAGGAAATTTGTCCAGTTGGGTGGTATTTTGGTATTAAAAAAGTTAAAAAGCTGCAATTCGGGTCGAACTTTGAATGCCCTCTAGCATTTGGAACAAATTTGGCAATTTTCAAAAAAATAAAATTCGTTTAAAATTCTGTTAAAATCTTCAAAATGCGGAATGTAGCTGTTATATTAGTGTCTATACGACGACATGGAACTGCGTAGATAACTTTTGTCATAAGCCATTAAAATATTTAAACGCAAAACTTAAAAAATCGGTTATAATGTCGATAAAATCAAAATACCGAATTTTAGGAGGTACCGTTATATGGGGGCTATGCGAAGACGTTTACCTGCACAGACAATATTCTGTCTTAGAATTTGGCAATTTTGAAAAAAATAAAATTCGTTTAAAATTCTGTTAAAACCTTAAAAATATCGAATGCAGCCATTAGGGTCTATACGAAGACTTGGACCTGCATAGTCAACTTTTGTCATAAACAATTACAATATTCCAATGCGAAACTTGAATAAAAATCGGTGAATAACGTAGCTAAAATGAGTATTGTACCTAAAATATAATAATAAAATACTGAATATAAGGAGGTGCTGATATATGGGGCCTATGCGAAGACCTTGACCTGCATAGGCAATTTTCTGTCACAGACTGTAGTTCCCTTTACGAACTCTAAATACGTAATTTGAAACAATTCTGGCGAATAACGTCGCTAAAATCATCAAAATACCGAATATCGGGAGGTACCGATATATGGGGGCTAAACGAAGACTTGGACCTGCACAGACAATTTTTTTGTCATAGGCTATAATATCCATTACGAACTTCACATACCAAATTTAATACAATTCCGGTGAATAATGTCGCTTAAATCACCAAAATACCGAAAATAGGGAGGTACCATTTAATGGGGTATTTACCAAAACCTAGACTTACATGACTCATTTTCAATACCAAAAGTCCTGCAGATATAATATGTATTTGAGTAAAATTTTATCAACCTACTTCATTTCGTTCGGAAGCTAGAGTGATTTCCACAGACGGACGGAGATCGCTAAATCGACCAACGGTGCTGCAGATATAATATATATCGAATTTCATGATTTCAGCTCTACTTCTTTGCCCAATATCAAATTGTACCAAATAAAGTACTATTATTAATTTTTGTGCATTTGTAGTACTCACTTTCAAATCAACCTCCATATCTTAACCGCTGACTTCAACAGTGATATTCGTAACAAATTTCAGGGTTTAAGCTCTATTTCTTCACCCAGAACCAAATTTAGTACTATTTAGTGATTTTTGTACAAATATAGCAGACATTTCCAAAACTACTACCAGAACTAAATTCCGTATGTCAACAGAGACCTCAATATGAAATGTGAGGATTCCAGTTCTATTTCTTAACAAAATACCAAATTTAGTACTATATAGTACTTTTCAAACTATTATAGTACAAATTTCTAAAACTACCACCAGATCTCAATTCTAGATACCAACAGAGACCTCAATATCAAATTTGAGGATTTCAGTCCTATCCCTTCACCTAATACCAAATTCAGTACCATTTAGTACTTTTCGAACAATAATGGTACACATTTCTAAAATCACCTCCACATCTCAATCACTGTTGCCAACAGAGACGTCAATATCAAATGTGAGGATTTCAATGCTATCCCTTCACCTAATACCAAATTTAGTACCATTTAGTACTTTTCGTTCAAATATACAACTCCTTTACAAACCACGGCCAAATCTCAAACATATATACCTTCAGTAATCTAAATATCAAATTTTAGAATTTTATCCCCCTCCCTTCACCCAATACCAAATATAGTACCATTCAGTACTTTTAGTACATTTATGCTGCACATCTCCAAAACCTCCTCCATATATCCAGGCTTTACATGAACAGCGAGCCGAAAACCAAATTTTCTCATTTCAAGCACCATCTGTTCACCCAATACCAAATTGTACCAAATATAGTACAATTTTGTACTGTCAGTACAATTATATATACATTATGGTACAGATTTCCAAAACCACCTCCATAAATTAAACACAGACACCAACAATGATATATTTATCAAATTTCGGGATTCCAGCTCCTTCCCTTCACCCAATTCCAAACTTAGTACCATTTAGTACTTTTTGAACAATTATAGTACACATTTTCCAAAACCACCTCATTATCTCAATTCCAGATACCAACAGGGACCTCAATATCAAATGTGAGGATTTCAGTCCTATCCCTTCACCTAATATCATATTTAGTACCATTTAGTACTTTTCGAACAATTATAGTACACATTTTCCAAAACCACCTTATTAATTTAATTCCTTCAGTAATCTAAATATCAAATTTAAGAATTTAATCCTCTCCCTTCAACCAGCACCAAATATAGTACCATTCAGTACTTTAAGTACATTTACACACATCTCCAAAACCTCCTCCATATGTCCAGGCTTTACATGAACGAAAACCAAATTTCACATTTCAAGCACTATCTGTTCATCCAATACAAATGTGTACCAAATATAGTGCAATTTAGTACTGTTAGTACAATTATGTTCACATTATAGTACACATTTCCAAAACCACCTCCATAAATTAAACACAGACAAAAACAATGATATATTTATCAAATTTCGGGATTCCAACTCTATACCTTCACTCAATTCCAAACTTAGTACCATTTAGTACTTTTCATACATATATAGACACTTTTCCAAAACTACATCAATATCTCAAATCCAGCTACCAACAGAGACCTCAATATCAAATTTGAGGATTCCAGCAATATTCCTGAATTTAGTACCATTTAGTACTTTTGGTACAAACACAGGGTGCCTTTACAAACCACCGCCATTTCTTAAACACAGATTCCATCAGTTATTTTAATATCAAACTTTAGAATTTTATCTCTCTCCCTTCAACCAGCTCCAAATATAGTACCATTCAGTACTTTTCGTACATTTATAGTACGCATTTTTGGAAGCCCCTTTAAAAATCACCTCAATATCTCAATTCCAGATATCAACAGAGACTTCAATATCAAATTTGAGGACTTCAGCCATATCCCTTCACCGAATAGCGAATTTAGTACCATTTAGTACATTTCGTATAAATATAGGACGCCTTTATACAACACTGTAAAATTTCAAGAACAGATACCACCAGTAATCTTAATATCAAATTTAAACATTTTATCTCTCTCCCTTCAACCAGCACCGAAATAGTACCATTCTATTACGTACATAATAGTACTTTTCCTACAAATATAGAACACATTTCCGAAATCACCTCCATATGTCCAAGCTACACAAGAACAGCCAAATTTTAGATTTTAAGCACTATCTGTACCAAATTGTACGAAATGTAGTACTATTTAGTACTCTTCGTGAACCTGTAGAATGCTTTTGCGAAACCACCTCTTTATCAGAAACCTACCACAAACAGTAATCTCAATACCAAATTTTAAAATTTCTGCTTCATCCGTTCATCCTATACCAAACTGTTCCAAATTTGGTACCATTTAGAACAGTTCGCATAGCTATTACACATTTTCAAAATCACCTTCATGTACCAAATTAAGCCATCATCCACATCAAATATGCCTGATGAGCCGCTTAACCAACGGCGAAACGCGTCGCATAGTGGTGAGTGTGTGATAGTGTCTATCTGGCTTTCCTTTTCACTGCAAATTTCAGATCATTAAGCTCGTCTCGAAAGAGAAAACAAACACTTAAATTTTTACCATTTTAAACGTTTAGTGGGATTTTAGAGCTTTAGTAACCTTAAAGTAGCTCATTCCGTTTGCCTAATACAAAAGATTAAATTTTTAGTACATTTTAGTACTTTTCGTACTCTTTGCGAATTTACAAAAAATCAGCCTTAATTTCAAATTCATCAATTCTTTTCCAATTTCAGAATTTAAGTTAATTTATTATGGCGAGTGCAAAACATTTATTTTTTGGTGTATTTTAGTACTTTTCGTACCCACCCACTTAGTACGATTTTGTATGGAACATCATGGCTCGTTCTAAATTTCAGAATTCTAGCTCATTCCGTTTGTCTAATATAAAGCACTAAATTTTTTGTACATTTTAGTCCTTTTCGTACCCTTTACGAATTTAGAAAAAACCAGCCTTATCATAAGCACCAGGACTGGCCCTTGTACAAAATTTCAAAATTTTAGCTTCAGCCGTTTCGTCTGGGCTCGATTCTCAGTCAGTCAATCACAATTTTATTGACGAATTAAAGATTGTATCCTGACATCACTTGATTTTCCAACATTCCAGCCCCGTCTGTACGTCTTGCCGTTTTTTACTCCACATAAGCAAACATCTAGCATGTGAACAAATAACTATAAATATTCGCTGAGCAAAGCATGTTCGGAAAAAAAATATTTGCAATGAGTTTTAATGACATTACAGCATTTGTTGAAATATTAAGACAGACATTAAACAACTGGACGAATAAAATCCACAGCGGTAGCGGCAGTAGACACAGTCGCAGCCGCAGCATGAAATGTTAAGTAATAATAGAAAATGCACAAGACAGCACAGTGTTTCATAACCGAATGTGTGAATAATACACATTTGCTTTGGATTTAATTGGAAATTAAAACAAAACAGTGCAATAATTAAAAATAAAGTATTTTAAATAAGTGTTACAAAATTTGGAAACGAAATGAAACCATAACATTTTGAAAAAAAAAAAAAAACAATATGAAAATTAAAATAATTATGAAATATTTGAGAAAAAATCCACGGCCGTTCTTTTTTTTTTTTTTTTTTTTTTTGAATGGCTGTCTCGGTTGGTCAAGCAATAGCCTGGACGATCGGTCCAATTTTTAAGCACTATTTCGATTGTGCGTAGCCATTGGTAAAGGCTTTACGAATATTGTCCTTTAAAGCTCTGTGGTGGCGATCTTCAAAAAGAGGGCGCAAAACATCGAGTGTAACTTCATTTGTGTGTCACGGTCACTTTGTGTGACACTTTCATTATGGCTCGATAACGTAAAAACCAAAAATTGGATAATTATGCCTCTGGACCAAAATCCGCACCGAACGGCGACTTGTGGGTGCATCGGCTTTTCAACGCATGCGTGAGAGTTTTCTCTTTCGCAAATGAGAAGATTTTGCTTGTTTGAAAGTAGAGTCTTACGAGCCAGGAGACGAATATAAGATGCTATTCATTCCTTAAATGTACTAAAAACACTTAAAGGTACTAAAAATTTAATCTATGGTATTGGTGAAGCGGATAGTGGTGGAATTCCGAAATTTGGGATGGAAGACGTTGATGGGATATAAGGTAAAGATGCACTATAGGTTCTTTTGAGATTCGAACTAGAAGTATACTAAAAAGCACTATATTTTGTGTCATTTGGTAATATGTGGTTGGTTGATAAACTGAGGTATAGTATGTGTAAGTACTGTACTAAATGGTACTACATTTGGCACAATTTGGTTTTGGGCGAACAGATTGAGCTTGAATTTTGAAATATTCATCCTAAGGCGTCAATGGTGTAGAATTGAGGATTAAAGGTGATTTTGGGAATATGTACTAAAAAATTCGAAAAGTACTAAATGGTACTAAATTTGGTATATGACGAAGAGATTGCGCTGGAAATTTGAAATTTATTATTAGGGTAATTTTTTGTGACATGTAAAGGTGGATATATAAAACGTACCAAAAAGTACTAAACTAGAGAAGGTAGGAAATTTTTAATGAGGGTCTTTTTGGTGTTGTGTAGGATTGATAAATCAAACGTTTTATAGAAATTCGAACAATGAGAGTGCCAAAGTACTAACGTGGACTAAATGTATATAAAGGTAAGGTAGGAAATTTGGCATGGAGACCAAGGCTGGGAAGTAGGATTTATATAAGAAGGAGTTTTCGAAATATGTAATAAGGTGAACGGATGAAGTTGGAAATTTTTATTGTTGATATTGTGGTCACTGTTAGTGTGTGGCGTTGAGATTTGAAGGCAATTTTGGAAGTATGTTCTAAAAACTTCGACGAGTACCAAATTGTACCAAATTTGGTATATGACAAAGGGAGCTGGAAATCTGAAATTTGGTGTTAGGATCACTTTTTGTGAGTTGGGGTTGATATATGGAAGTGGTTCCTTTTTAAAAAAGTACCAAAAGGCACTAAATGATATTAAATTCGGTATTTAGGGAAGGGATAGAGCTTACGTGTAATAAATAGCATTTGGTACATTTTGGTTTTGGGCGAATGGAAAGAGGTACACCAAAATTAGCATATATCATAAGAACATAAGTGGTATTACGAATTTTGGTATTGAAATAAAATCTAGTTTTTTTAATCCACTTTCATGGCTCTCTTTGCCTTCCATTGAAAATTATTTTTTAAAAAATCCATGTTTATGGCTCCCGTTGCCATCAATTGAAAAATATTTTTAAAAAACGTCACTTTTATAACTCTCACTGCCTTCCATTGAAAAATATTTTAAAAAAAATTCACTTTTATAACTCTCGCTGCCTTCCATTGAAAAATATTTTTAAAAAAATTCACTTTTATAACTCTCGCTGCCTTCCATTGAAAAATATTTTTAAAAAAATTCACTTTTATAACTCTCGCTGCCTTCCATTGAAAAATATTTTTAAAAAAATCCACGTTTATGGCTCCCGTTGCCTTCCATTGAAAAATATTTTTAAAAATCCACGTTTATGGCTCCCGTTGCCTTCCATTGAAAAATGTTTTTAAAAATCCACGTTTATGGCTCTCGTTGCCTTCCATTGAAAAATATTTTTTAAAAATCCACGTTTATGGCTCCCGTTGCCTTCCATTGAAAAATATTTTTTAAAAATCCACGTTTATGGCTCTCGTTGCCTTCAATTGAAAAATATTTTTTAAAAAAATCCACATTTATGGCTCTCGTTGCCTTCCATTGAAAAATATTTTTAAAAAATCCACGTTCATGGCTCTCATTGCCTTCCATTGAAAAATATTTTTAAAAAAATCCACGTTTATGGTTCTCGTTGCCTTCCATTGAAAATATTTTTAAAAAAAATCCACGTTCATGGCTCTCATTGCCTTCCATTGAAAAATATTTTTAAAAAATACACGTTTAATGCACTCAAATTTCCCTCAAAATTATTGTTTAAGTATGTTTAGTATGAGGCTCTTGAATTCCTTCAAAAATATTTTTTAAAGAACCACGTTTACTATTCTAAAATTACTTCAAAAATGTTTTTAAAAAATGGCGCTTTAAGTCCTCTAAAAATATTTTTTTTTAAATCCACGTTTAAGTTCCTTAAGGTTTTCAAAAATATTTAAAAAAAATCCAAGTTTAATACTCTCAAAGTTTTAAAAAATATTTTTTTTTTTTAAAATCCACTCTTAAGACTCTCAAATTTTCAATTTTTTTTAAAGCCCAAGTTTGAGACTATTAACGTTTTTAATTTTTTTAAACCCACGTTTTAGACCATTGATGTTTGTAATTTTTTTTAAAGGTCACTTTTGAGACCATTACCGTTTTTAAAAAATCCATTTTTAAAACTCTCAACGTTTTCAAAAAATATTTTTTTAAAAATTCACGTTTGAGACCTTTCAAAAATAATTCACGAATATGGCCCTCAAAGTCGCTTGAAAAATATTAAAAAAAAATCCACGATAATTTGTCTCAAAACTTTTCAACAATCCACGATTATTGGTCTTAAAGTCCTTCAAATATTTTTCTAAAACATCCATGTTTATGGATCTTACAGTCCCTCGAAAAATATTCTTAAAAATATCTTGTAACAACTCCTAAAATATGTTAAAAAATAAAAACCACGTTATAGACCTTAAAGTCCTTAAAAAATCTGCGTTTATAGTTCTACTTTTAGATTCTCGTTTAAAGTTCTTAAAATCACTGAAAATATAAAAAATCCGCGTTTATGGGTGTTAAAAAAATCCACGATAATCGTATATGTACTATTTCGTTAAAATAAATGTATAAAGTCCACGTGTATAGCTTAGATACCAATTATTTTTGAAATCAGCAATAAAAAAAATTGTTTTATTTTTACATCATAAATATTTTGCATTTTTTATTTATAGGCGTATTTGTACTTCAGAATAAATTTTTCATTCATTGCCTTGTTTTCAATTTCATTTTATGATGTAAACCTCATGCGGAAACGGATGAACCTAACTAAATCTGCCACCGCATACTACCAGTGACGTCACTTGAACATTCTGTAAATTACACTACAATTGTGGAACCAAATACCATTCATACCATAAACATACATAAATCACATTTATTTAACCCCCTTTGGTATTCTCAACATCGAAATAAAATAGTTTTCTGCTCCCCTTCATGACTGCCTCACAAATTCATATTCATATCATATCTATTTCAAATTTCCAAATTTAAACAAAAACTCAATTCAATTGAAGACCATCACTTACTAGCTGTCTGTCTATCTTTGCTTGCGACAATGGCAGAACGAACTACAAACGAAAACGAAAATTTACATAATCCGATTAAGTTTTGATAAAACACAACGAAAACGCAAACGAATGAAATAATTTAATTTTTGTCTATCAAAAAATGGAGGGGTGTTGGGGGAAAATATGTACGTAGATAGCGTCCCCTCTTCATAGACGATAAATGAATGAAATAAAAATGCGAGGCTTGATTTCAATTTCATTTTCAAACGTTAAATTTCCCGTGTTATTTTGAAAGTCCAATATTTGAATGTTTAAAAAAATTGGAATTGACCGTTTCTTTTATCATTCCCTCGCCATTGAAGAAGGCCTGACGTTGATAGCGCGTATCCATGAAATAATTTCCAACAATAGAAGGCGAGAAAATAATAACTAATAAATTTGCATACATACACGCCTGCTACAGGGGCTTCCTATGAACGTGTGTTAATGTGGGAAAGCAAAATGTGCGGAAGATTTTTGCACACAGTGGGGGAAATTAGAATAAAGGCAGGGCAGAAATTAAGGGCTTTCCTAGAAACGATTTACGATTATGGCTATTGGAGTCCTTCAGAAAATATTAAAATCCTTTAAAATTATGATTAAAAATAGCTTTTGAGTCCCTAAAAATTGATTTAATTTTCTTAAAGATAAAAATGGGATTTGAAAAAATGTTCCTTTAAAATCTAAACGTTCACGAAGTGCCTATATAAATACTTTAAATTTATATTTATATATTTAAAAAAAAAAACCGACAGATGAGTTCCTTCAAAACGATTGTTTTAAAATCCACTACTGCTGCTCTTGGGCTTCTTAATAAAAAATATTTTTAAAAAATCCACCATTATAAAAAAGGTCTCAAAAAATCGACGGGTGTGGCTATCAAGCCCCTAAAAATAATCAAGAAAAAATATCCGGTTATGGCTTTTAGTGTTTTTTTCTTAGAAATATTCTGGAAAATTTCACGATTGTCAGAGCTTAGATTCAAAAATGTTTTTTAGGGGTCCATCAATAATACTCTTCAAAAATGCGCCATTGTTGATGCTACAAAAATTCTATATTATCCATGAGTATGGCTCTTTTAGTCATTAAAATAGATATTCCTAAATATTTTCTTAGAGTATTTGAATATACAGGGTGAGATAAAAAAACTGCAACAAAGTCAAACGCCATAATTTTTACATTTTTTTTTAAATTTTATTGAATAAAATTTTAGAATAAGTTTAGATTTGTTTGAATTGGTCAACTTTGGCAAGAATTATGGCCTTTAAACGGCCAATGAAACCATCACACTCTGCCCGAGTGTTGCTCTGCGGTATTTTGGCCCATTCCCGCCGAAGCGCTTACTTGAGGTAATCGACACTTTGGTATTTTTTAGTGCCAACCTTGTTTTCCAAAATATTCTAGACACAATAGTCCAGCGGATTGGTATTAAGGAAGGAACCTCATTCTGTAACCATTCTTGGGTGGGGCGTGCTGAGTGCGATGGTGCTGAGTCCTGTTGGAATGTCCAAGGTCTGCGACTCCAGAATATTTTGGCGATAATATTCGCCATTTATTCTGATACCACGGACGATTAATACGAGCGGAGAGCGAATATCGGTTGTTATGGCGGCACACACCATCACCATGACCGGCGCTTGGGTTCTGGTGGCTAACCGAAGGTTTACATTTTCAGCTGACATTTTTGGCAAGTAAACACGATCATTTTGTTTGTTTCCAAAAATGCTGGACAACGAATTTGTTCTCATCGGAGAAAACAAAATTCGGCAGTTCACCACTTTTGGCTAAGCGAAGCAACTATGCAATATTTGCCGAATGGAATATTGCACACGACCCATTTTTTGGCCACTGCGACTCGGGTTTCAATCAAGTCGCTTCTTTACTTTTCGAACCATTTCCGCTGATATAAAGAAATCGCACTATCACGCTTGAATTCTATCAGGAATATATTTTTTTCTGGAAAATTTTCACCAAGAGGCTTTTGTAAGCTGTCGGACGAGTGGCTTAGAAATGACAGCAGTCTGAAGTTGGTTGCAGTTTTTTCATCTCACCCAGTATTTTTAAAAATATCCCCGTCCTTTAAAAATCACGTCTTTGTTTCAGAAAATATTTAAAAAAATCCACGTCCTTGCTTTAGAAAATATTTTTAAGAAAATCCTAATCCTTATTTCAGACAAAATTTTTTTTAAAGCCCACATTAAAAACCAAGCTCTTTTTTTAGAAAATATTTAAAAAAATTGTTAGAGAAAATATTTTCAGAAAACTCCAAGTCAATTTTTTCAGGAAAAAAAACACGTCCTTTTTTCATAAAATAAATTAAAAAATCGACGTCCTTTTTTCAGAAAATATTTTTATTTTACAATACTTTAATCGTCGTCGTTCTTGTTTCAAAAGGTCCTCGTCCTTCAAAAATATTGGAGAGAAAAAAACATATAAACAACATATAAATATTGACAAAAACACGTCCTTCAAAAATATTCATGAGAATCCTCGTCCTTTCTCCAAAACTTGTCTTTAAAATCCACCAACTTAAAAATATAAAATCCTCATCCTTTAGAAATTTAAAATCCAACCCCTTTATAAAATATCCCTAAAATATACTCGCTATCCAAACAAATTGTTGAAAGAATTAGCATCTTTCAAAAACTATTTAAGTCTTTCCATCAAATATTCCTAAAAAAGTCCACATCCTTGCTTCAACTTACATCAGAAAAATATTTAGAACATCTAGGTCCTTTCTTAAAAAATCCATATCCTTCTAAAGCTTTTCTTTAATAAATCAAGACTTGTGGCCCTTGAAGTCCTTGCAGAAGCGTTCTCGAAAAAATCCACGTCCTTCAGAAAATATAAAATGTTGCAATCTATAAAAAATATTATTCAGAAAATTAATTCTGGCTCTTGGGGTCCTTAAAAAATTAAAAAAATCCGACATGTAAAAATAATGTATTTTTTTCTATAGAAGACCATTGAAAGTTATTCTGGTCATAAAACAACTGCCAAATGTCTTATGTCTATACGGGCACCGGAAACTTCATCTGTCTTTAGAAGACTTGCAAAAGATCTGCTGCGCATAAAAAAAACCTGAAAAAGTAATTTTGTCTTCAAGGCGCTGTATATATAACGACAAGAGGCTTGTTGATGGTCTTTAGTCCTATGATTTTTTTTTTCAATTCTCATCCATCTGTAAAGAATATCTACAAGGCCTTCGGGCTATTAAAGACACAGAAAAGGACGTTGGTTTAAAAAAAAAAAACTCAAAAAGATCTTAGGTCTATAACAAAATCTCAAACTTTAAGATATCTATTGGTACAGTACTTCCAAGAGTTCTCCTGAAAATTAAACATATATTTTTTTCCATGGAAGACCTGCAAAAAGCTTAGAGAGGTCTTCTGACCATAAAAGTCCATTAAAAATTTATATTCGTAGAAGATTTATGAACTTTTTTTTTTGTAGGAGACCTGAATATATATATTTTATCTTTAGAGGTCCTTTAAGGGGTCTTACATATGTGGCATATCTAAAAGAGGTCCTACAAGTGTAAATGATTTTTTCTCTGTGATTAATTTTTTCCCCTTACCGCTTCCCCAACAATTATCCTTGAGCTTGCTCCCTATATAATTACCTCATGCGTTGGTGTTTAAGCATTGGAACCTCCCTTAGGTTCATTTCATTTTTAAAACTTTCAAACCCATATTCCCATTCATTCCAACTTTGCTTTCAATTGTGGATGTAGGTGTTTGCCGCTGTTGTTGTGGGACTGAGTTTGGCGTTTCATATTCCACACATGTTGTTCCATGTCGTAGTACAAATTGTTTTGTTGTTTTTTTTTTACTATTTATTCTACAACAACAAATGGTCAATGTTAGAGAGCTGACTTGTTGTTGTGACTGTTTTGCTGATGTTGTTTTTTTTATTTATTATTATTTTTTCAAGCTACAACATATACAGTTAGTTCGCCAGTGTTGTTTTTTTTTATCTTTCAATTATACCAGACGCCTGTTTTTTTTTCTTGTTGGATACTCCGACCTCCCCCCATCATCACCACCCTCCGTCTGGTTTATAAAATCAATATACGAGACTATCAAGTATTTGTTGTTTTGTTTTATTCGATTCGAGCACCGTTCTAGGCATTGCTGTTGCCCTATTCCATAGTGGATATAAGTATACATTCAGGAAAAAGGAACGAACGAACTTGTTGCATGATAGAGAACTTTTTGTTGTTGTACTTAGTTGTTTGGTATTTTTAGGAGGTTCGATAGACTTTTTCTTTGGAAGGTTTTGCGAAGTGAATAAGTTGGAATGATGATAATAATGCGAATAAAAATGAATCGTATGAGACTGAGTGTGTGAGAAGTGTTCGCATTCACTTTGGGGTTTGAGTTATGAATTTGCGCTTTGCAGGGGGAAGGGAATTTTTTTGGAGGCACTAATTTTTGGATGTGGGTTCTTAATATCGAAATCGCACTTTTTGTATATATTTAGAAATTTAGTTATTTGAATTTACTAATTTCTGGATTTTTTTCTATTTTCAGGTATGTTTGAAGCTTTACTCAAAACGATTTTTCAATTTTAAGGTAAGAACCTATCAAAAACTTGGGTATTTTAATGAATATTATTTTTCAAGGCCCCCACATTGTAGATTTTTTGAAGAATATTTCTCAACGACTATCAGATGTGGATTTTTAAAAAATATTTTTTAAATAACCACCAGACCAATAAACGTGGATTTTTTAAAGAATATTTTTCAACGACCTTCAGATCAATAAACGTGGATTTTTTAAAGAATATTTTTCAACGACCTTCAGACCAATAAACGTGGATTTTTTAAAGAATATTTTTCAACGACCTTCAGACCAATAAACGTGGATTTTTTAAAGAATATTTTTCAACGACCTTCAGACCAATAAACGTGGATTTTTTAAAGAATATTTTTCAACGACCTTCAGACCAATAAACGTGGATTTTTTAAAGAATATTTTTCAACGACCTTCAGACCAATAAACGTGGATTTTTTAAAGAATATTTTTCAACGACCTTCAGACCAATAAACGTGGATTTTTTAAAGAATATTTTTCAACGACCTTCAGACCAATAAACGTGGATTTTTTAAAGAATATTTTTCAACGACCTTCAGACCAATAAACGTGGATTTTTTAAAGAATATTTTTCAACGACCTTCAGACCAATAAACGTGGATTTTTTAAAGAATATTTTTCAACGACCTTCAGACCAATAAACGTGGATTTTTTAAAGAATATTTTTCAACGACCTTCAGACCAATAAACGTGGATTTTTTAAAGAATATTTTTCAACGACCTTCAGACCAATAAACGTGGATTTTTTAAAGAATATTTTTCAACGACCTTCAGACCAATAAACGTGGATTTTTTAAAGAATATTTTTCAACGACCTTCAGACCAATAAACGTGGATTTTTTAAAGAATATTTTTCAACGACCTTCAGACCAATAAACGTGGATTTTTTAAAGAATATTTTTCAACGACCTTCAGACCAATAAACGTGGATTTTTTAAAGAATATTTTTCAACGACCTTCAGACCAATAAACGTGGATTTTTTAAAGAATATTTTTCAACGACCTTCAGACCAATAAACGTGGATTTTTTAAAGAATATTTTTCAACAACCTTCAGACCAATAAACGTAAATTTTTTAAAGAATATTTTTTCAGGGACCTTCAGACCAATAAACGTGGATTTTTTAAAGAATATTTTTTCAGGGACCTTCAGACCAATAAACGTGGATTTTTTTAAAGAATATTTTTTCAGGGACCTTCAGACCAATAAACGTGGATTTTTTTAAAGAATATTTTTCAACGACCTTCAGACCAATAAACGTGGATTTTTTAAAGAATATTTTTCAACGACCTTCAGACCAATAAACGTGGATTTTTTAAAGAATATTTTTCAACGACCTTCAGACCAATAAACGTGGATTTTTTAAAGAATATTTTTCAACGACCTTCAGACCAATAAACGTGGATTTTTTAAAGAATATTTTTCAACGACCTTCAGACCAATAAACGTGGATTTTTTAAAGAATATTTTTCAACGACCTTCAGACCAATAAACGTGGATTTTTAAAGAATATTTTTCAACGACCTTCAGACCAATAAACGTGGATTTTTTAAAGAATATTTTTCAACGACCTTCAGACCAATAAACGTGGATTTTTTAAAGAATATTTTCAACGACCTTCAGACCAATAAACGTGGATTTTTTAAAGAATATTTTTCAACGACCTTCAGACCAATAAACGTGGATTTTTTAAAGAATATTTTTCAACGACCTTCAGACCAATAAACGTGGATTTTTTAAAGAATATTTTTCAACGACCTTCAGACCAATAAACGTGGATTTTTTAAAGAATATTTTTCAACGACCTTCAGACCAATAAACGTGGATTTTTTAAAGAATATTTTTCAACGACCTTCAGACCAATAAACGTGGATTTTTTAAAGAATATTTTTCAACGACCTTCAGACCAATAAACGTGGATTTTTTAAAGAATATTTTTCAACGACCTTCAGACCAATAAACGTGGATTTTTTAAAGAATATTTTTCAACGACCTTCAGACCAATAAACGTGGATTTTTTAAAGAATATTTTTCAACGACCTTCAGACCAATAAACGTGGATTTTTTAAAGAATATTTTTCAACGACCTTCAGACCAATAAACGTGGATTTTTTAAAGAATATTTTTCAACGACCTTCAGACCAATAAACGTGGATTTTTTAAAGAATATTTTTCAACGACCTTCAGACCAATAAACGTGGATTTTTTAAAGAATATTTTTCAACGACCTTCAGACCAATAAACGTGGATTTTTTAAAGAATATTTTTCAACGACCTTCAGACCAATAAACGTGGATTTTTTAAAGAATATTTTTCAACGACCTTCAGACCAATAAACGTGGATTTTTTAAAGAATATTTTTCAACGACCTTCAGACCAATAAACGTGGATTTTTTAAAGAATATTTTTCAACGACCTTCAGACCAATAAACGTGGATTTTTTAAAGAATATTTTTCAACGACCTTCAGACCAATAAACGTGGATTTTTTAAAGAATATTTTTCAACGACCTTCAGACCAATAAACGTGGATTTTTTAAAGAATATTTTTCAACGACCTTCAGACCAATAAACGTGGATTTTTTAAAGAATATTTTTCAACGACCTTCAGACCAATAAACGTGGATTTTTTAAAGAATATTTTTCAACGACCTTCAGACCAATAAACGTGGATTTTTTAAAGAATATTTTTCAACGACCTTCAGACCAATAAACGTGGATTTTTAAAGAATATTTTTCAACGACCTTCAGACCAATAAACGTGGATTTTTTAAAGAATATTTTTCAACGACCTTCAGACCAATAAACGTGGATTTTTTAAAGAATATTTTTCAACGACCTTCAGACCAATAAACGTGGATTTTTTAAAGAATATTTTTCAACGACCTTCAGACCAATAAACGTGGATTTTTTAAAGAATATTTTTCAACGACCTTCAGACCAATAAACGTGGATTTTTTAAAGAATATTTTTCAACGACCTTCGGACCAATAAACGTGGATTTTTTAAAGAATATTTTTCAACGACCTTCAGACCAATAAACGTGGATTTTTTAAAGAATATTTTTCAACGACCTTCAGACCAATAAACGTGGATTTTTTAAAGAATATTTTTCAACGACCTTCAGACCAATAAACGTGGATTTTTTAAAGAATATTTTTCAACGACCTTCAGACCAATAAACGTGGATTTTTTAAAGAATATTTTTCAACGACCTTCAGACCAATAAACGTGGATTTTTTAAAGAATATTTTTCAACGACCTTCAGACCAATAAACGTGGATTTTTTAAAGAATATTTTTCAACGACCTTCAGACCAATAAACGTGGATTTTTTAAAGAATATTTTTCAACGACCTTCAGACCAATAAACGTGGATTTTTTAAAGAATATTTTCAACGACCTTCAGACCAATAAACGTGGATTTTTTAAAGAATATTTTTCAACGACCTTCAGACCAATAAACGTGGATTTTTTAAAGAATATTTTTCAACGACCTTCAGACCAATAAACGTGGATTTTTTAAAGAATATTTTTCAACGACCTTCAGACCAATAAACGTGGATTTTTTAAAGAATATTTTTCAACGACCTTCAGACCAATAAACGTGGATTTTTTAAAGAATATTTTTCAACGACCTTCAGACCAATAAACGTGGATTTTTTAAAGAATATTTTTCAACGACCTTCAGACCAATAAACGTGGATTTTTTAAAGAATATTTTTCAACGACCTTCAGACCAATAAACGTGGATTTTTTAAAGAATATTTTTCAACGACCTTCAGACCAATAAACGTGGATTTTTTAAAGAATATTTTTCAACGACCTTCAGACCAATAAACGTGGATTTTTTAAAGAATATTTTTCAACGACCTTCAGACCAATAAACGTGGATTTTTTAAAGAATATTTTTCAACGACCTTCAGACCAATAAACGTGGATTTTTTAAAGAATATTTTCAACGACCTTCAGACCAATAAACGTGGATTTTTTAAAGAATATTTTTCAACGACCTTCAGACCAATAAACGTGGATTTTTTAAAGAATATTTTTCAACGACCTTCAGACCAATAAACGTGGATTTTTTAAAGAATATTTTTCAACGACCTTCAGACCAATAAACGTGGATTTTTTAAAGAATATTTTTCAACGACCTTCAGACCAATAAACGTGGATTTTTTAAAGAATATTTTTCAACGACCTTCAGACCAATAAACGTGGATTTTTTAAAGAATATTTTTCAACGACCTTCAGACCAATAAACGTGGATTTTTTAAAGAATATTTTTCAACGACCTTCAGACCAATAAACGTGGATTTTTTAAAGAATATTTTTCAACGACCTTCAGACCAATAAACGTGGATTTTTTAAAGAATATTTTTCAACGACCTTCAGACCAATAAACGTGGATTTTTTAAAGAATATTTTTCAACGACCTTCAGACCAATAAACGTGGATTTTTTAAAGAATATTTTTCAACGACCTTCAGACCAATAAACGTGGATTTTTTAAAGAATATTTTTCAACGACCTTCAGACCAATAAACGTGGATTTTTTAAAGAATATTTTTCAACGACCTTCAGACCAATAAACGTGGATTTTTTAAAGAATATTTTTCAACGACCTTCAGACCAATAAACGTGGATTTTTTAAAGAATATTTTTCAACGACCTTCAGACCAATAAACGTGGATTTTTTAAAGAATTTTTTTCAACGACCTTCAGACCAATAAACGTGGATTTTTTAAAGAATATTTTTCAACGACCTTCAGACCAATAAACGTGGATTTTTTAAAGAATATTTTTCAACGACCTTCAGACCAATAAACGTGGATTTTTTAAAGAATATTTTTCAACGACCTTCAGACCAATAAACGTGGATTTTTTAAAGAATATTTTTCAACGACCTTCAGACCAATAAACGTGGATTTTTTAAAGAATATTTTTCAACGACCTTCAGACCAATAAACGTGGATTTTTTAAAGAATATTTTTCAACGACCTTCAGACCAATAAACGTGGATTTTTTAAAGAATATTTTTCAACGACCTTCAGACCAATAAACGTGGATTTTTTAAAGAATATTTTTCAACGACCTTCGGACCAATAAACGTGGATTTTTTAAAGAATATTTTTCAACGACCTTCAGACCAATAAACGTGGATTTTTTAAAGAATATTTTTCAACGACCTTCAGACCAATAAACGTGGATTTTTTAAAGAATATTTTTCAACGACCTTCAGACCAATAAACGTGGATTTTTTAAAGAATATTTTTCAACGACCTTCAGACCAATAAACGTGGATTTTTAAAGAATATTTTTCAACGACCTTCAGACCAATAAACGTGGATTTTTTAAAGAATATTTTTCAACGACCTTCAGACCAATAAACGTGGATTTTTTAAAGAATATTTTTCAACGACCTTCAGACCAATAAACGTGGATTTTTTAAAGAATATTTTTCAACGACCTTCAGACCAATAAACGTGGATTTTTTAAAGAATATTTTTCAACGACCTTCAGACCAATAAACGTGGATTTTTTAAAGAATATTTTTCAACGACCTTCAGACCAATAAACGTGGATTTTTTAAAGAATATTTTTCAACGACCTTCAGACCAATAAACGTGGATTTTTTAAAGAATATTTTTCAACGACCTTCAGACCAATAAACGTGGATTTTTTAAAGAATATTTTTCAACGACCTTCAGACCAATAAACGTGGATTTTTTAAAGAATATTTTTCAACGACCTTCAGACCAATAAACGTGGATTTTTTAAAGAATATTTTTCAACGACCTTCAGACCAATAAACGTGGATTTTTTAAAGAATATTTTTCAACGACCTTCAGACCAATAAACGTGGATTTTTTAAAGAATATTTTTCAACGACCTTCAGACCAATAAACGTGGATTTTTTAAAGAATATTTTTCAACGACCTTCAGACCAATAAACGTGGATTTTTTAAAGAATGTTTTATCCGCAAGCATTTGCATTTTTCTATAATAAAGAAGACTTCCATGGGTCTCACTGAAGCCTTCTCCACTTCCTTATCAAGAAAATATGGTATTTTCCCCATAAGTATTTCTTTATATTTCCCATTTTCCCTTTTTGCCTTGTTTATTAGTCCCCAATCGCCATAACAATGTCCAACATTCATTCCTCAACGCCTTACAGAATTTGCGATAATTGTTTTGGAATTGTTTTCAACCTTATCGGATTGGCATTATTATTATTTATAACTTACATTCTTCTTCTTATTCTTCAACATCATGGACTCCAATTAAAGTAAAAGTTATTTCTAAACAATGCCATGTTTTCTTTTGCCATTAGTCTCTAGGACCATCTGGGGAAAACTAACGTTAATGTTGTGCGACCATTTAAGACGAAAGGCTATGATTAAAAGAATCTGCTTTTGCGCCACATTTTTCCATAACAAACATTTGAATTGTTTGTAAACAAACAACGCCTTTGTTGTTTACAAAAAAAAAAAAACACAACAAATTAATATTGACTCCGGCAGCCGGCCCAGAAGCGGCTGCCTGCATTCCTATGCCATAAACATGCCACCGAAGTGAATATAGAAAATAGGAATCATAATATGGAACTACTGTAGGCCATCAAGTTGTGCAGAATTAAGAATAACAAAGAAGACAACTGTTAGAAAAACAAATACAACAACAATGATGAAAATTGTGAAATCCTCTTTTGGAGTATGGAGGGTCTTATGAATGAAATGAGATCATCTCCTACTTTTTTCAAATCATCAAAATTTTGGAAGTATTTTAAGGGACTGCGGAGCTTTAATAGTGCATACATTCAGAATTATTTTTAAAGGACAACCGAGCAGTAATCACTGATTTTTATGAAATTTCAAAGGGATAATCAGAGCTTTGATCTTTGATTTTTTTAAGAATAATATTGGAGGCATCGCCACAGCTATATTCGATTTTTGGGGAAACATCAGAGCTATAGGAAATACATTTTTTCAGAAAAACTTGAGCTACTTTGGAAGAAAATACTTCTTTAAATAATGGTAGATTTTTATTAATATTTTTAGAAATCCCAGGGCTACTAGATATTTACGATCAATTGTCGTGTCGTTTTAGAATAAATTTTGGAGGGAGGGAGACCTGCAATATTTTTTTAATTTTTTTTAATATTTTTTGAAATAGGACGACAACTATAATAATCAAGAAGAAGTAGAATACTCTTGTAGGGTTTTTATACAGGGTGAGATGAAAAAACTGCAACCAACTTCAGACTTCTGTCATTTCTAAGCCACTCGTCCGATAGCTGTTATATCAATTTGGTGAGAATTTCCCAGAAAAAAAGTTATTCGTGGTGGAATTCAAGCGAGATAGTGTGATTTCTTTATATTTGGCTGGAAAACCACAAATGGCTGTCGTCAGAACACTCCAGCATTTAAATGTGAATAAATCTTTTGTGTCTCGTACCATCGCTCGTTACCGTAATACTGGTAGCGTAACCCGACGTCAGACAGTCGATGGAAGAAAACATTTGCAGAAATGGTTCGAAAAATAAAAAAGCGACTTGGTCGAAATCCGCATCGCAGTGGCCGAAAAATGGCTCGTGAGCCGGACATATTGCAATATTCCATTCGGCAAATATTGAAAAATAGGCTCGGGGTAAAGCCATTGAAATTCCAAAAAGTGCAAGAGCTTGCACCGCAAGAGAAAGATAATAGACTCAAAAGAGCTAAAGAGTTGCTTCGCTTGGCCAAAAGTGTTGAACTGCCGAATTTGGTTTTCTCCGTCTGCGATGAGAAAACATACGTTGTTCAGCAGTTTGAGGTCAGTTGAAAATGTGCACCTTTGGTTGGCCACAAGAACTCAACCGCCGGCCATGGTGATGGTGTGGGCCGCCATAACAGCCGATTATCGTTCTCCGCTCGTATTAATCGACCGTGGCATCAGAATAAATGCCCAATATTATGGCGAAAATATTCTGGAGGGTGTATTAAGGCCATTTTGGCCGCAGACCTTGGACATTCCAACAGGAATCAGCACCATTGCACTCAGCACGCGCCACCCAAGAATGGTTACGAAATGAGGTTCCTCGCTTCATTTCCAGCGCACAATGGTCACCAAAATCTCCAGATACCAATCCGTTGGACTAATGTGTCTGGAGTATTTTAGAAGGCAAGGTTGGCCCTAAAAACTACCAAATCAAGTGCTTCGCCGGGTATGGGCTGAAATATCGTAGAGCAACATTCGGGCAGCGTGTGACAGTTTCATTGGCCTTTTGAAGGCCATAAATTGTGCCAAAGGTGACCAATTCGAACGAATCTAATCTTATTCTAAAGTTTGATGCTATTTCCGACATTTTTTGCTTTCATTCAACAAAAATTTAAAAAAAAAATAAATAAAAAATTATGCCGTTTTACTTTGTTGCAGTTTTTTTATCTCATCCTGTATTGTGCGAAATTCCGAAAATCCCTTTGGTACATTTATCATAAACTCCATCAGTAACCTTCATTCCAAATTTAGAAGGTTTCAAATTCTCTTGGTTTTTTTCAAAATTTAAACTGTACCAAATTTAGTACCATTTATAATACATAAGTACAAATTTCCGAAATTCCTACAGTCCTAGAATGCAATGGTAATCTTATTACCAAATTTCAGAATTCTCTGCTTTATCGGTCCACCCAAATCGTACGAAATTGTACCAAATTTAGTACCATTTAGCACTTTTCGTGCATACACATTTACACATTTCGAAAACTTTCTTCATATCTTAATTCTACACTCCGCCAGTAATGTCAATTTCAGGATTCCAGCTTCATCCGTTCCTCCAAATACAAATTCTACCAAATGTAGTACATTTTAGTACTTTTCGTACACTTATAGTGCGAATTTCCAAAACCCTGTGGTATATACATCTATCAGACACTCCATTAGTGGCTATTATTTAAAATTTGTGAGTTCTAGCTCTACTGCTTCCTCAAATACAAAGGGTACCATATTTAGTACCTTTTAATATTTTTCGTCCTGTTCTTGTACGAATTTCCAAACAACCAGCTTAAAATAGAAGGACTGTTATTATGTACTCATATATTGGCTCTTGGTGGCAATTACTTCCTATGACATATCCATATTAAAGTAAGGGATTACGATACTATTTTGTAAGTAGTTATTGGTGTCAAAAAGTACTCAATGAACCCATTATTTGATAATGATTCGAAGTTCATTGAATTTCCCTGGCTCTTAGGATCACAGCATGGATAAATGATAAACATTTCAAAATGTGGTCTCAGTATTTTGTAAGAAACCCCTCCATGGACGAACGCTTAATGGAAGTAGTTTGTGTCCTTGCTATTGTAATTAACAATTTATCTTCTCGACATCAGATCCCATAGCATTCAGCTATGTTCGCCACGAATACCTACTATTTGATAAGTTTCAATACCTTGACCAAAATTTTAATTTAACTTCGTAGATTTTGCCGATGAAATATTTAATTAAAATTAAATGCCATTAAAGGTCATGGTTTTCTTAATTCTTTAATGCCCCCCAAAAACAGCATTTCAAAATATTACCTAATCTTTGTAGAAATCACCTCTTAAAAGCACACACACACCTATTATTAATCATAAAAAATTATCTACAATTAAAAATTGAAATACCCTCACATCATCAGTCATTCGTCACACATCAGTCAGTCACTCACCCAGTCGCCTAAATATAAAACTCATGTGGAAAACGAATTTATTAAAATAAGATAAATTATGGCAAAACGTTATAAAACTCAAAGCCAGTAATCAGTAACTCGGTCGGTATCTTCTCAATTTTTGATTTTTTTATAAAGCAACGCATATAAAAAAAAAAAAAACAAAAAAGAAGTAAAAAAGCTGTAAGTTCGGCCAGGCCGAACCTTGATTACCCTCCACCATTTGGAAAGAATTTGGCAAATGTTTGAAAAAATAAAAAAAACATTGAAAATACCACGACGTGAACCTGCATAGGCAACTTTTGTCATAAGCCATTACCATAGTAAAATGCGAAACTTGAAAAAAATCGGCGAATAATGTAGATAAAATCATCAAAATACCGCATATAGGGAGGTACCATTGTATGGGGGCCATACCAAAACGTGGACCTGCACAGACAATTTTCTGTTACAGGCTGTAGTATCCATTACAAACTTTAAATACCAAATTTGAAGAATTCGGATGAATAGTGTCGCTAAAATCATCAAAATACCGAATATCGGGGAGGTACCGGTACATGAAGGCTATACGAAGACGTGGACCTGCACTGACAATTTTCTGTCATAGACTGTAGTATCCACGACGAACTTCAAATACCAAATTTCAAACAATTCCGGTGAATAATGTCGCTAAAATCTTCAAAATACCGAATATCGGAAGGTACCGTTATATGGGGGCTATACGAAGAGGTGGACCTGCACAGACAATTTTCTGTCACAGGCTGTAATATCCGTTACGGACTACAAATAACAAATTTGAAATAATTCTGGTGGATAATGTCGCTAAAATCATCAAAATACCGATTATCGGGAGGTACCATTATATGGGGGCTATACGAAGACGTGGACCTGCACTGACAATTTTCCCTCCTAGGCTGAAGTACCCGTTACGAACTTCAAATACCAAATTTGAAACAATTCCCTTGAATAATGTCGCGAAAATCATCAAAATACCGAATATCGTGCGGTGCTGTTATATGGGGGCTATACGAAGACGTGAAGTACTGAGATTTTTCTGTCATAGGCTGTAGTATCCGTTACGAACTTCAAATACCAAATTTCAAACAATTCCGATGAATAATGTCGCTAAAATCATCAAAATACCGAATATCGAGAGGTACCGTTATATGGGGACTATACGAAGACGTGGACCTGTACAGAAAATTTTCTGTCACAGGCTGTAGTATTCGTTACGGACTTTAAATATCAAATTTTAAACAATTCCGGTGAATAATGTCGCTAAAATCATTGAAATACCGAATATCGGGAGGTACCGTTATATGGGGGCTAATCAAGGACGTGGACCTGCACAGACAATTTTCTGTCGCAGGCTGTAGTGTCCATTACGAACTTCAAATAGCAAATTTGAAACAATTTCGGGGAATAATGTCGCTAAAATCATCGAAATACCGAATACCGGGAGGTACCGTTATATGGGAGCTATACGAAGACGTGGACCTGCACAGACAATTTTCTGTAACAGGCTGTAGTATTCGTTACGAATTTCAAATACCAAATTTGAAACAATTCCGGTGAATAATGTTGCTAAAATCATCAAAATACCGAATATCAGGAGGTGGCGTTATATGGCGGCTATACGATGACATGGACCTGCACAGACAATTTTCGGTCCTAGGCTGAAGTATCCGTTACGAACTACAAATACCAAATTTGAAACAATTCCGGTGAATAATGTCGCTAAAATCATCCAAATACCGAATATCGGGGAGGTACCATTATATGGTGGCTATACGAAGATGTGGACTTGCAAAGGCAATTTTCTGTCACAGCCTGTAGTATCCATTACGATATCAAATTTGAAAGACTTCCGGTGAATAATGTCGCTAAAATCATCAAAATACCGAATATCGGGAGGTACCGTTATATTATATGCTCCCATATAACGGGGAGCTATACGAAGACGTGGATCTGCACTGACAATTTTCTGTCCTAGTCTGTAGTATCCGTTACGAACTACGAATACCAAATTTGAAACAATTCCGGTGAATAATGTCCCTAATATCATCAAAATACCTAAAATCGGGAGGGACCGTTATATGGGGGCTATGCGAAGACGTGGACCTGTACAGACAATTTTCTGTTATAGACTGTAGTATCCATGACGAACTTTAAATACCAAATTTGAAACAATTCCGGTGAATAATGTCCCTTAAATCATCAAAATACCGAATATCGGGAGGTACCGTTATATGTGGGCTATACGAAGACGTTAACCTGCACTGATAATTTTCTGTCCTAGGCTGTATTATCCGTTACGAACTACAAATACCAAATTTTAAACAATTCCGGTGAAAAATGTCGAAAAAATCATCGAAGTACCGAATATCGGGAGATACCGTTATATGGGGGCTATACGAGGACGTGGGCCTGCACTGACAATTTTCTGTCTCAGGCTGTAGTATCCGTTATGAATTTCAAATACCAAATTTAAAACAATTCCGTTGAATAATGTCCCTAAAATCATCAAAATACCGAATATCGGGAGGTACCGTTATATGGGGGCTATATGAAGACATGGACCTGCACTCACAATTTTTTTCGTGATTTCAACAGACAGACGGACATCTTTAAATCGACTTAGAATTTTATACTGATCATGAATATATATACTTTATGGGGTCTACGACGAATATTGAGGGATGTTACAAACGGAATGACAAAGTTAATATACCCTCCTTTTTAAGTTGGAGGGTATAAAAAATAATAAATATACGGCACCCTTGAAAAATATATTTTTAGCCTTACCTTTTATGGCAAAGATTATTATTTTTTTTTGTGAACTGGAAAATTTTTCTCAATTTTCCATTTTGCGGCATTGTTTATTTTTCCAGGTTGGCTGGAAAACTCGGTGGCGTAATTGATGTAAGCAATTTTTTTTTTATAAATAACATACAAGGCAATATTTTAAATACAATGACTAAGCGTAAGCATGTATTTCAAAAAAAAAAAAAAAACAAAAAAGAACAAGAGCAGAATAAAAATATTAAATAAATAATTTCATGAACATAAGTCAAGGTCAAGCAAAATGTGGTTTGTTGTCGTTGTTTTTTTTTATCTCTCTGCCCCCAAACTAAATTTAATACCCAACGTAACATTCATCGCCAATCCCCCCAACCTCCCCATTAAAGATTAAACTTTGTAACAACTATCACCGGAACATATTGCTTTAATATTTTATTTCGTTTTACTAAAGCTCTACACAAAAGTAAAAAAAACACTCATAAATAGCCTAACAACAGCAACGAGTCTCTCCGGCTATTTTATAATCTCCAAACTTATCATCATCATTATTGCAACCAAGGCGAAGAGAAAAAAAAAAAACGAAAATTCAGTCGGGACTTTTAAAGGGAATTTAATGTAATGCCACTGCTGGGCACACAAACGCTAGATGTGTCCATGGCCTCGACCACGACCCCTCCTAAGACAGGCAAAGTTTCATTTTTTTTTGTTTACTTCACTTTTTTCCAGAAGATAGCAACATGCTTCTCGATACATCAACTGTAGTTCAAAAGAAAATTTGTTAATGTTTACTTAATAATAAATGTTTAAATATTATCTGCCAAGACATAAACATAAAACACGTTGGCGTAAAATACCGGAACTTGATGGTGGAGGAAAAGTAAAACAAAAAAAATTAGTTGTCTCAGCAATAAACTCATTACCAAATAACTACTCAAAATTTGTCCTATTTTTATATCCTCTGCAATGTGGTCTAGACAGAGTATATATCATTTGATAAAGTCAAAAATGTCTCATCGGAATAAGGTTTTTAGACTCTAAGTCTCTTTGGACCAAATCCGTTTCAAGACACCCGATAACTCTCGAAGGGAGCATCCGATTTGATCTAAACTCGGTACATCGTAATATTATTATCAAACGTAGACTAGTTCAGACAATAAATGTACACTCTTTCTGGTAGATCCCCCACAAAAGGTCGAAATTAAAAAAAAAAATCATGCGAGGGAATTTTGCTCCATCTTTTCAAATCCTAATATTTGGATCAGTAGTAAGTCGGGTACGAAAGTGGATAATATCTGTCAACTCCATCAAGTACCTCTTCACAAAGAGTCACAATTTTTAATAATTATAACCCTTATAAAATGATATGTAAGAGTCCGATTCTTCTGGTGTGAAGATCGAATATATCGGTCCACTTCTTCTAGTACCTCCCTCACAAAGGGTCAAAATGTTGAATATATCCATGAAGCTCATTAAATCGCTCGTTACCGTGATACTGGTAGCTTAGCCCGACGTGAAGGAAGTGGACGGAAGAAAACAGCAACATCTGCAGAAATGGTTCGAAAAGTAAAGAAGCTCCTTGATCGAAACCCGCGTCGAAGTGGCCGAAAAATGGCTCGTGAGCTGAATGAATGTTCCATTCGGCAAATATTGAAAAATTAGCTCGGGGTATAGTCATTGAAATTCCAAAAAGAACTTACACCGCAACAGAAAGAAAATAGACTCAAAATAGCTAAAGAGTTGCTTTGCTTGGCCGAAATTGGTGAACTGCCGAATTTGGGTTTCTCCGATGAGAAAACATTCGTTGTCCAGCAGTTTTTAAACAAACAAAATGATCGTGTGATCGGTGCTTACCAAAGAGGTCAGCGGAAAATGTGCACCTTCGGTTGGCCACCAGAACTCAAGCGCCGGTCATGGTGATGGTGTGAGCCGCCATAACAGCCGATGGTCGTTCTCCACTCGTATTAATCGACCGTGGTATCAGAATAAATTGCCGAGAGTATCGCGAAAATATTCTGGAGGGTGTATTAAAGCCTTGGGCACGCAAAACATTTTGGCCGCAGACCTTGGACATTCCAACAGGACCCAGCACCATCGCACTCGGCACGGCCCACCCAAGAATGGCTACAAAATGGGGTTCCTCGCTGCATTTCTAGTGCACAATGGCCACCAAAATCTCCGGATACCAATCCGTTGGACTATTGTGTCTGGAGCATTTTGGAAAGCAAGGTTTGCACTAAAAAATACCAAAGTGTCGGAAACCTCAAGCAAGCTCTTCGCCGGGAATGGGCCAAAATACCGCAGAGCAACATTCGGGCAGCGTGTGACGGTTTCATTGGTTGTTTTAAGGCCATAATTCGTGCCAAAGGTGACCAATTCGAACAAATCTAAAGTTATTCTAAAATTTGATGCTATTTCCGACAATTTTTGCATTCATTCAATAAAAGAGAAGGAGAAGGAAGAAGGAGTCATGTTAGGCCCAGAGTGTCTTTTGATGATCTTGATGGAATCACATTCTGAGTCGATGTATGCATGTCCGTCCGTCTGTCCATGTATTTTTGTAAACAAAGCACAAGTCGTATTTATTGTCCGATCGAGATGATTTTTTGCACAAATCGTTCTTTTGGCCCACAGACGAACCCTATTGAAATTGGAGATAAAAGCTCAAAATTTAGATACATCCCCCATATATATCTCCGTCCGATTTCATTTTTATTGTACACTAAACATTTAATATTAGGATGGAATTTGGCGCATATAACCAAATTAATCCTAGTAACAAGTGTGTCAAATTTGGTGGATATCGGTTGAGATATAACTATAGCTCCCATTTATATTTTGCATCCGATTTGTTACATTTCTCCTCCACAGCCGTAAAATGCACTTCGTAACAACGATAATCGGAGAAATATATCAAATACATCTCAGAACTACATTTGTCAAATTTTTTCGAGACATATTCAGATTTGGATATAGCTCCCATATATTCATGTGGAAAAAATCCGACCATATCTAGGACCTCCCACAAAAATGGTTCAAATTTTCCAATGAACGTCATATCATATCTCGTAGAAAGCGAAGGGCGTACCCGATTTGAAAAGAATCACTGACTTGTTTCGCTAGTTAGGAGAGATAGATGTATTGTAAATTGTGCCCCTTCTTCTGGCAGAAGTACCAGAAAATTCGGGTCGATATCTACCAGATCTTGCTTCAGCAAAAATATTTGGATATGTAACATTTGAAGAGATTCAGATGGTTATTTCGGCTTTTATGGGCATTTTGGTTATTCAAACTTTTGGCCCTTTATCGGGGAGGTACCAGAAGGAGTGAACCGATGTATTCCATCTTCACATCAAATCTTGTGATGTGTGAAATTTGAAGAGAATCGCATGCTTATATCTCATTTTATGAGACATATAATTATTCAACATTGTGACCCATTGTAGGCGAGGTACATGATGGAGTGCGTCAATATTGACCATTTTCACACCTAAAATAGCACTTATTCAAATATTGGGAGTTGCAAAATGTGTTGAAAAATTGATGATCCTATTTTTTATTTTTTGTGAAAATGTTGAACTTTTGTTGGGGAGGAACCAGAAGGAGTGAACCTATGTTGCCATCTCCGAACTCGATCTAAGTCTGACAATACTATTAAGATGTACCAAGTGTGAATCAAATCAAATACTCCCTTATCGTGCGCACCAGTCAGCCAGACAGACTTACGAACGAACACCCTTAGATCGATTCCAAACGTCCTGAAAAGGATTTGGTCCGAAGAGATCAAGGGTCTAAGCCCGTTGTTTCGATGAGACACGTTTTGGCCGGTGTTTTAAAAATTAGTGTTCTGCTAAGAGCACGCTTCTTCCATTCAGCGACAAAACTCACTTTTGGCTCTATACGAAAATAAGCAGAATTGTCAAATTTGGAGTGAAGTTCGGACGGAAGCATTGCAAAAGCTATCAATGCAAAAAAAACACAGTTTGGTAAGATGTTTGAGCTGGTGACATCATTGGACCGTACTTAGCAACGTAACTTTGAATCGTAGGCTCCACCGAGAGATGATATCCAGTTTTTCTACTTCTATGGGGAGCTAGACTTGGATGGCTTGGGGTTTCAACAAGACGGTGCCGCATGTCACACATAACGGTTAACAATGGACTTATTGAGAGGCGAGTTCGGTGAACATTTCACGTTTCATGTTCGGATCCGGTCAATTATTTTATTTATTAGATTATTTTTAGGGGGGGGGGGGGGGATGTGTGGTAGGGTTTTTGTTCAAGCTTATGTCACTACAGACGAGCCCGTTTCAATTGACGTATTGGAAGACAACATTGAGGCATTCATTCGTTAGATACCGACCGAAATTTTTAAAATTTATACCAAAATGAGATTGCATGAAATAATCTACAAAAATTAAATTATATGGACCGTAATGTCAATTCAAATAAAGATTTTATGTATACTTCGGAATTTTATGCGGACAATTTTCCCTGTAGCTCTTAAAAAAAATCATCCTTTTTATTATCCATGTATGATAGCTTTGTTCGTGTACTTTTAAAGTGATAAAGGAAATAAAGGAGAGAGAGAGAGATGCAATACGCTCTATGAGAACTACTTTAACCAGAATGTTCCGGAACGGAAAATTAGAAACATTTTCAATTTTAGATGTTGATTGAAAACCAACAATTCAGATATCAAAATCTGGTAATAATTCTACTAATTTTCACTCCAATTTATCTGGTAACAAATTTTCAAAAAGAGCGTCTCTCACTGCCTGCTTTTTGATCTGTTACTACTTAAGCTTCCTTAAAGTTTCCGATCCATTATCTTTATATCAAAAATTTTTTGTTCTCGTGAGTATCTAGAATTAATTTAAACCCTACGAATATTATCTGGAAAGTACTGTTCATTTTAATACAAATATCTCAGGTTAATCCACATCAATCTTTATCTTTATGATCCATGATATCTGCAATTGTTCTCTCTTTTTGCCAAACAATTGAATATTAGTTTTTCCCCTACGAATTAGGACTTATATTAACACGAGGAAAATTGTTTTATATCTACTTTGTGATTTCTACGAAAATTCCATTTTAAAGTAAGCAGTGTTTGTTTTTTATGTTGCCCCAACATCCAGGGTTCAAATATTCCTCACAGCATCTGAATTTTAATGCAAAAGAAAAGTATCCAGTCGTTTTATGGTTTTTGAACAGACGACTGGATATTAGAAGCTACACAATGATACCTACATACCTACATACATCCAAACACACATAGCATACATTCCCCTTTTGTAAACATTTTGATGTTATGATAACGCACTTGTTTTAGATATGCTGGAGAGAAAAATATCTGAAAAAATAAACAATGAAATCTGCAAAGGCAGTAGAGGTAGGCCTCAGAGTACGTAATAGAAAAATAAAACTAATTGTGGAGGAAGAAGAATTTTCTTTAAAATAGGGGAATTTTACAGAGGTTATTTATAAAAAATTTTGGAGGTCTTTGTAGATATCGTTCGGACGGTCTTTTATAGACAAAATACCCTTTAAAGCTTTTAACTTTAAGTTCTTTAGATCTTTCATAGCTGAGGGTCTTCTATAAAGGTTGAGATGAAAAAACTGCAATCAACTTCAGACTGCTGTCATTTCTAAGCCACTCGTCCGACAGCTGTTAAAATTTTTCCAGTGACAGCTCATTATATTATTTACAAGCGTACAAAAGAATTTTGGTGAGAATATTCCAGAAAAATAGTTATTCGTGATGGAATTTGGATCGTGATAGTGTGATTTCTTTACATTTGGCTTTAAAACCACCAGTGGCTATCGTTAGAGCACTCCCGCATTTAAATGTGAATAAATCGTTTGTGTCTCGTACCATCGCTCGTTACCGTGATCCTGGTAGCGTAGCCCGACGTCAAGGAAATGGACGGAAGAAAACAGCAACATCAGCAGAAATGGTTCGAAAAGTAAAGAAGCGACTTGATGGAAACCCGCGTTGCAGTGGACAAAAAATGTATCGTGAGCTGAACATATCGCAATATTCCATTCGGCAAATATTGAAAAATGAGCTCGGGGTAAAGCCATTGAAATTTCAAAAAGTGCAAGAACTTACACCTCAACAGAAAGAACATAGACTCAAATGAGCTAAAGAGTTGTTTCGCTTGACCGAAAGTGGTTAACCGCCGAATTTGGTTTTCTCCGATGAGAAAACATTCGTTGTCCAGCAGTTTGTAAACAAACAAAATTATCGTGTTCGGCGCTTGCCAAAGAGGTCAGCTGAAAATGTGCACATTCGGTTGGCCACCAGAACTCAAGCGCCGGCCATGATGATGGTGTGGGCCGCCAAAACAGCCGATGTTAGCTTTCCGCTCGTAGTAATCGACCGTGGCATCAGAATAGATGCCGAATATTATCGCGAAAATATTCTGGAGGGTGTATTAAAGCCTTGGGCACGCAAACATTTTGGCCACAGACCTTGGACATTCCAACAGGACGCAGCACCATCGCACTCATCACGCCCCACTCAAGAATGATTACAAAATGAGGTTCCTCGCTTCATTTCCAGCGCACAATGGCCACCAAAATCTCCGGATACCAATCCGTCCGACTATTGTATCTGGAGTATTTTCGAAAGCAAGGTTGGCACTAAAAAATACCAAAGTGTCGATCACCTCAAACAAGCGATTCGCCGGAAACGGGCCAAAATGCCAAAGAGCAACGTTCGGGCAACTTGTGACGGTTTCATTGCCCGTTTGAAGGCTATAGTTCGTGGCAATTCCGCCTAAATTCATCCTGGAAACAAATACTTCAAATACCAAATCTCCGGATACCAATCCGTTGGACTATTGTGTCTGGAGTATTGTGGAAAGCATGGTTGGCACTAAAAAATACCAAGTGTCGATCACCTCAAGCAAACGCTTCGCCGGGAATGGGCCAAAATACCGGAGAGCAACATTCGGGCAGCTTGTGACGGTTTCATTGGCCGTTTGAAGGCTATAATTCGTGCCAATTCCGCCTGAATTCATCCTAGAAACAAAGACTTCAAATTTGGTGAACATCGGTTCAGTATAGCCATAGCTCCCATATATATTTTTCATCCAATTTGGCGTTAAACTCCCTCACCAGGGCATCAAATACGGCTCAGAAATGAGTGTTTAAAATTTTGTCAAGATTGGTTCAGATATAGGATATAGCTCCCATATATATGTTTGTCCGATTTCAGGTTTATTGCTAATATCAGTCCAAATGGACTGAATTTTCTCAATTCCGACCGAATTCATCCTAGAAACAAGTACTTCAAATTTGTTGAAAATCCCTTCAGATATAGATATAGCTCCCATATATAGTTTTCATCCGATTTGGAGTTTTAAGTTCCTCACATGCGTAATATGCACTCTACGACAATGATATTTTATACCCTGAATCACATACAGCTCAGAAATAGGTGTTTAAAATTTTGCCAAGATTGGTTCAGATATAGCTCTCATATATATTTTTATTCGATTTCAGATTTTTTGCGCACCAAATGGCTAATATCAGCCCAAATGGACTGACTAACTGGCAATTTCGACTGAATTCATCCTATAAAGATGTACTTCAAATTCGTTTATTATATTGCTATAGTTTATTATATAGCTATCTTCATCAAATATCAGCCCAAATTTAATAGATTTTTTAATCGTCGACCGAATTTTATCATTTTGTGAAGTTCGGTCCGTTATATCTATTGCTCCAATAAATATTTTTGACTTGATCTTTACCGAAATCGTATCATACAGCAATGTTATTTAGTTCATAGTTGGTATGACCTACTTCACATGAATTCCTAATATAAACTTATTTGTTACGGGAGTTCTACTAAATTCGCATAATGGCGTAGGGTATTATATAGTCGGTCCCGCCCAACTTTTGACTTTTCCTTCCTAGTTTTCTAGATGGAAGTTCTTCCATATGACTTCTATAAATAAACCGATAAACTTGTGTTGTAAATATCAGATTTCTACAGCTATTCTTTAAAGAGTTCCTCCAGAGTTCTTTGATAAATATAAGACCTTCCAAGGGTCTCAGATCAAAAGTGAACTTTCAAAAGTCATTCTATAACTCCTCCCTTCTATTGATAAAAAATCTCCCTAGTTTCTTTAATGGACAAAATACCACATTCTACGACTGCCACCTGTCTGCACACAAATATGTTGTACTCTCTTACACACACACACTCACAACATTAGCACAACATTTTTAACATTGACATGCCCCATGGCTGATGATTGTTAAATAAATTCCTTGTTTTCATTGAAATAAATAAATACGAAAAAAGCAAAAAAAAAAATGTGCGTAGAATTTTTGCAGATATTTTTTCGGTATTTCAAAAACATATCTCCTGGTTTTTTTAGTTGTCTAACGATCTTGGTGCTAAAACGTTCGCTTAGTCCAAAGAAGAATTTTTCGCAAAAAACAGACACAACATCGGAAATTGCGCATTGTCGTTGGCATCGTAAAAATCTGTTCGAAAAAAAAAATCTCTTCAGAATTTAAAGTCCAATCAACAAGTCATTGCTGTTATTGCCATTGTCGCCGTTGTTTAATGTCAAGGTGAAGAGTTTTTTAATTAAATTGAAAGTTCGCTGGAGTGCTGGGAATAGCGCATAGTTGTGTGTGTGTGTTATCTTAACGTGTGTTTTTTTATTTATTTTCCACTCGGTATTGCACAATTAATGAGGAGAGACATTAACACGTCAAAGCAAACACCTAACACAATTAATTAAGTTTGTTAAAAGTGCAAGAACATTGAAATATTGATGTTGTTATGTGATTGGAATTTAAGAAAAAAAAAATTTATATCAGATCCGGAGGCTTATAAAGGAAATTAAAGAAGAAAAAGAGATAATAACTTCGTCCATGAAGAAACTTTCGATGATCCAGATGGGAAAATGGTAATTCGTAATAATAGTAATGATGCCTCTTCCTCTAGCAATTTTACCATGGAAAATATGAAAAAAGTCGCCAAAAAAATCTTAAAAATATCACCATTTCGATAAATGGTTTTATGCAATATTTTGTAGATTAGAATACTTGTACAGATCTTAGCCCAATGAGCCTTAAATAATATTTTCTAAAATATCCAAAATTATAACATTTTCTTCAAAATTCAAAATTATTTATTCAAAGAAATTTTAATAATATTTAAAAAAACTACACTAATTTAGACTAAAGGAGCGTAGAACTCATTTGTCCAAGGAGACTTGAAAATATTAAAAAATACAAATTAGAGTAAAATGCCTTAAATGGTTTTTTTTTATCAGCCATTTATATTTTGTCTGAATGGAATGAAAATATACTATACAAAAAACAGGTAAAAAAGCTGTAAGTTCGGCCGGGCCGATCTTTGAATACCCTCCACCATTTGGAACAAATTTGGAAATTAAAAAAATAAATAAAATCCGTAAAAACTTCTGTTAAAATCTTAAAAATATCGAATGTAGTCGTATATTAGGGTCTTTACGACGACGTGGACCTGCATAGGCATCTTTTGTCATAAGCTGTTATAATAATTATTTGCGAAGCTTGAGAAAATCTGTTTATAATGTAGCTAAAATCATCAAAATACCGAATATAGGGAGGTACCATGGGGGATATAAAACGTGGACCTGCACAGACAATTTTCTGTCTTAGGCTGTAGTATCAATTACGAACTTGAGACACCAAATTTGAAACAATTCCGGTGAATAGTGTCGCTTAAATCATCGAAATACCGAATATCGGGGGTACCGTTATATGGGGGCTATACGAAGACGTGGACCTGCATAGACAAATTTCTGTCATAGGCTTTAGAATCCCTAACGAACTTTAAATGCGGAACTTGAAACAATTCCGGTAAATAAGGTCGCTAAAATCATCAAAATACCGAATATCGGGGGGCTACCGTTGTATGGGGCTATACGAAGACTTGTACCTGCACAAATAATTTTCTGGCATAGGCTTTAGTATCCATTACGAACTTCAAATGCGTAATTTTAAACAATTCCGGCAAATAATATCGCTAAAAAATCTTCTAGAATGGTACAATTTGGTATTATGTGAACGGATAGAGCTACAAATTTGAAATTTAGTATGGGAATCAAAGTTAGAGATTAAGTTTGATATATGAAGATGGTTTTTGGAAATATGTACTAAGAGTGGGAACTGAACTAAATGGTACTTAATTTGAAACATTTTGCTTTAGAATGATCGGATGAAGGTGTAATTTTGAAATTTTGTATTGGTATTTTCAGAAATGTGTCCTAGAAGTGCACGAAAAGTACTAAATAGTACTATATTTGGTACAATTTGGTGTTGGGTAAATAGATAGTGCATGAAATCTGAAATTTGGTATTAGGGTCATTATTCATTTGTAGCCTGGACATTTGGAGTTGGTTTTGGAAATGTATTTTTCGTAGGAAAAATACTGAATGGTACTATATTTGGTATTGGGTGAGGGGACAGAGATAATATTCTGAAATTTGATTACCGATAGTATCTGTGTTTGAGATTTGGCGGTGGAAATGCTACTTATATTTGTACGAAAAGTACTAAATGGTTTCAGGTGAAGGTATAGGTTTTGGATGAAGGTATATTTGAATCTGATGTTTCTGTTGCTATCTGTGTATGACATATGGAGGTGAACTATTTTTTTCACGAAAAGTACTAAATGGTACTAAATTTGGTATTTGGTGAAGATATATGGTTAGAATCCTCAAATTTGATATTGAGGTCTTTGTCGGTATCTGGAATTGAGATATGGAGGTTGATTTGGAAATGTGTTCTATAATTGTGCGAAAAGTACTAAATGGTACTAAATTTGGTATTAGTAAAGGAATAGAGCTGAAATATTGAAATTCGATATGGATGACACAGCAAATGTGTACTTTAATTGTACGAAAAGTACTAAATGGTACCTATTTTGGATCACTGTTGGTGTTTAGGATGAAAAAATGTAGATTGTTTTGGATATTCGTACTAAATGCGACTAAATTTGGTATTGGGTGAAGGGATAGAACTGATATTCTGAAATTTGATATTGAGGTCACTCTTGGCTTCTAGGGTTTACGTATGGAGACGTTGAAATCGTTTTGTAACAAAAAATTGTATGGGGATCTATAGTGCAATGGTTTTACTAATATTCTCCTCGGTCAACGAATTTTTCGCTAACGAAGTAAAGGGTATTTGCTAGAATTAAAATAAATTAAATAATTATTTGTAATTGTTGTAACTCAGAAGGCACATTTGTTATTGGGAACTTGTGTAATACTAATTTCAAAAAATTCCCGCCTTATTGACAACTTACCCAACCACAGGTATCTACATGTCACATATAAAGATTCTAGGCCTAGATGTTTATATTTAAATACCGAATAATTGTAATTTCAAAATCACATAATACAAATTGAGGTTAATATATAATTGTTTACGTTATGTGATTTGAGGGTCATTAAAGGTCATATAAGTACATATTATGAAACCCGTTGAAAAACAAACAAACAAACTTGTTGCAAATATCGCAAAATGACATGATGTCTGTCTGTCTGTATGACGACTTGTCGACTATGCCATAAAAAAGCTGGCGTGAAAAGCGGTATGTAATATCTTTGTGGCAGCCGTAAAAAATTAACAACACCGACAACGACAGCAACATCTCACATGATTGCGGCGGTATTAAGTACGACCAGCGACATGGAAATTTTTCCCGCAGTTTTTTCACACTGAAAAGCCGTTAGGTTTCAAGTCAAAAATGTCATTACGAATGTTGGCCATAAACATGGCCATTAAAAGAATATAAGACACAATTGCTAGATGTGACAGATTTATGTCAAGAGCCATGTAAAATGAAACAAAACACAAGTAATGGTTTTCTGTACTTTTGTACCTCTTTTTGGAGATTCACTAAGAAATTAGAATTTTACTAATTATGGATAGAACTTGTCAATATCTACGTAGAGCTGTCAATTCTGCAGTCTGAAGTTGCCGTTCAATGACTAAACAGACTTCAATATCCTCTTTCCTCTTTCGAATAGAGACACTGACTCGACTACGGCTGCAATGACTCGACTCCGAAACTTTGATTTCATCCCTTCAGTCCCACTTGGTAATTTTTTGCACAAAATATCTGTAAATTGTTTCAGAAGAAAGCACAATATCTAAAAGATATAATAACTACCACTTGCTAATTTAAGCAATTTAAAAAAAAAATAACCGACAGAAATCATGGATTTCCTCTGTAAGTATACAAAAGTATGATGTATACAGATGACTCCGAAATGTATTGTGGAAAAAGTCGACAGTTCTCTTGCTATAAAGGAACCTTTGCCGTCTATCAAGGTTCTATCAAAGATATAAAATCAAGTAATGCCACACCGAGGTCTGATAAAAGTGTAAAGAAAAGAATGCGTCTGGTAAGAGTAGTCCTTAATTGAAAGCCAAACAATCTCAAAAAAATAGTAAGGAAAGGTTAGAAGTCGGGCAGGCAGACTATATGAAACCCTACACCACTACACTTATTTAGCAGAGAGCTCTGCTAACAAAGTTTATTTTGGAAATTTATGTGAAGTAGATCATACCAAATATGAACCTTATTTGAATGCGTATCATGGCTTTAGAGAAGTTATAATTTGGTTTCAGAGGAAAGTACTCTGAATTGATTGTGGATTATACCAAAAAATATTTATCGGAGCTATACATATTCCGAACTAGAAAAATTCTGTTGAATATGACAAAAAATCTATCCAATTTGGGCTTATATTATGCAGTTGGAGTACAATAAACCTGAAATCAGATAAAGATATATATATATATATATATATATATATATATACATATATATATATATATATATATATATATATGTATATATATATATATATATATATATATATATATATATATATATATATATATATATATATATATGTATATATATATATATATATATATATTATATATATATATATATATATATATATATTATATATATATATTATATATATATATATATATATATATATATATATATATATATATATATATATATATATATATATATATATATATATGTATATATATATATATATCTGATATCTTACGAATGTGAAGGACAAATCGGATGAAATCATAAATTCCATAATCATCCCAGATTTCTGGTTGAGAGATATATTTAGATATAAGAAATATTTAGATAAAAGTATTGAAAATTTTGAACCTTTGTGGGTGAGGTACCAGAAGGGGTTGACTCCAGAAGAAATGGTCCTATCTCTTCCATCATTGTGATGATGGAAATATCGAGCTGTAGCAAGTCTGAATTGAATTGGATGTTAATTTCGCGTTATACGAGCTTCATGGACATTCAAAATGTTGACCCTTTGTAGGTAGGTACCTGAAGGAGTAGACCGATACATTCCATATTCACACCAGATCTTGATCCATATTCACACCAGATCACACCAAATACATCTATCCTGCATTGTACCGGTGATTCTCTTTCCAAATTTCTTACACGCCGTCAGTAATCTTATTTCCAAATTTCAGTATACCTCAACTGATAGAACTGCTCACCAAGATTGAAATTGTACCAAATTTAGTAACATTTAATACACATAAGTACGATTTCTTTGCAAGCTTCCTACATACCCCAATCATACACTCCCACAGCAATACCTATTCCAAATTTCAGGAATCGGTTCGCTCGCACACATAAGTAGGAATTTTCAATCCTACATTCTGCCAGAAATGTTAATTTCAAATTTCAGGATTCCAGCTCCATCCGTTCCTCCAGATTCAAATTGTACTAAATTTAGTGCACATAAGTACAAGTTTCCAAAACTTCTTACATATCCCAATCCTACATTCTCACAGTACTCCCAATTCCAGATTTCAGGATTCCACCCCTATCGGTTCACCCAAATCTTAATTCTACTGAATTTAGTTAGTACACATTTCCATAGCTACCCTACATCATATAATTCAATAGAAATTATTCCAAATGTCAGGATTCCAACTTTACTGGTTGTCTCAAAATTTAAATTGTACCAAATTTAGTAACATTTAGTACATATAACTACGAATTTCCAAAACTTGCTACATACCGCGGTCCTAATATTGTTTGTATATTGTTTCTAAATTTCAGCATTCCAGCTCTATCGGTTCGCCAAAATCGAAATTGTATCATATTTAGTACCGCTCAGTACTTTTCGTACACATAAGTGCAAATGTCGAAAACTACCACCATATCCCAATCCTGCACTCCACCAGAAATGCTAATTTCGAATTTCAGGATACCCGCTCCATCCATTTTACGAAATTCAAATTATACTAAATTTAGTACGAGTGCACATTTCCAAAACTACATCCTTGCATCGATTCTACTCGTGAGTCCCATTAGATCTAACCATTTAAATTTAGTACATTTTAGTTATTTTCGTACACTTCGAGAACTCTCATTCTAAATTTAAGAGTTCTATCTCTACTGGCTAACACGTTGCCAAATTTAGAAACATTTAGTATATTTCGTACCGTTCAAGAAGGAATTTCCAAAAATCCAGCCTTATCTGGCATCTTCGAATCAAGAGTGACCCTCACCCAAAATTTCAAGATTCAAGCTTCAGCGGGTTCGTCTAGGCGTTGATGGATCATTAAGTCACTCAGTCAATCACTTGGTATATTAAGTTTGTCATTCCGTTTGTAACACCTCGAAATATACATTTTAGACCCCACATAGTATATATATTCTTGATCAGCATAAAATTCTGTGTCGATTTAGCGATGTCCGTCTATACTTCTGTCCGTCTGTGGAAATTACTCTAGCTTCCGAATGTAATGATATAGGTTTATAAAATTTGACTCAATTGTGTATTATGCCTGCAGGGCTTTTGGTATTGAAAATGGGTAATGTAGGTCCACATTTCGTCATAGCTCCCATATAACGGTACCCTCCCTATATTCGGTATTTGGATGATTTCAGCTACATTATTTACCGGAATTGTTTCAAATTTGGTATTTGAAGTTCGAAATGGATACTACAGCCTATGACAGAAAATTGTCTGTGCAGGTTTACGCTTTCGTATAGCCCCCATAAAATGGTACCTGCCGCTATTCCGTATTTTAATGATTTTAGCTACATTATTCACCGGAATTGTTCAAAATGTTGTATTTGAAGTTCGCAACGGATACTACAGCCTATGATAGAAAATTGTCTGTGCAGGCTCACGCTTTCGTATAGCCCCCATATAACGGCACCTCCCGATATTCGGCATTTTTATGATTTAAGCGACATTATTCACCGGAATTGTTCCTAATTTGGTATTTGAAGTTCGTAATGGATACTGCAGACTATGACAGAAAATTGTTTGTACAGGCTTACGCCTTCGTATAGCCCCCATATAACGGTAGCTCTCGTTATTTGGTCGTTGTCTAACATAACGGCTACATTCGGTATTTTTAAATTTTTAACAGAATTTTAAAGGATTTTTTGTTTTGAAAATTACCAAATGTGTTTCAATTGGTGGAAGTTACTCAAAGTTCGTCCCGGCCGAACTTACAGTTTTTTTTTTTTTAATATAGATTCTAAAATATATTTTTTTACTAAATTTTGTAATATATTTTTGAATTAATGTTAAAATATAAATATTTTTTTATTTATTTCCAGGTAATTGAAAAATTTCTTTAAAAGTGATTCAAAGTAGGTAAGTTCATAATTTAAATAATTTTATTAAAAAAAGAAAAGATTTAGCAAATAAAAACTCATACTCCCCATGGATCGTTTATACCTTCCAATTGCGATATTTCCTCTTCGCAATTCCCACCCAATGAAATTTTCCACCATCCTTTAGATCCTTTTTGGTTTTTTTCTTGTCAAGTACCCAAAAATATTTGTTTTTTCTTTCTTTATTAAATTAATTTTTTTATCTGCCGTATGTAAAATTTCCCTGTACTTTCGACAAATACCGCTGTCGCCTTGTTGTCCTTCCGTTTGCCAGTGTTTCTTTGTTGTAGTCGTTTTTTATTATTATTATTATTTTTTTTTTTTGCTTTTCTGCAGGAAGTTTGGCTCATTGCTTGCAAATTCCATTGAAAATCATTTAATCACAAACGAACGTTAATGTGAATTTTCCCTATTGGCTATGTTTTTTTCGTTGTTTTAATGCTTGGCATCTTATCGCCCGTTTTGTGCGTAGCTGAAAAAATAAAAAAAAAATCGACGAATAATTTTTTTCTCCGAAGTCATTTGGCGCGTAATGAGATTTTTTGTATTTTTTTATCAACAATTTGTAATTTTTTGTTTGTTTTATCGTTGTTGGGATTACGATTTTCCTTTGACCACATAAAACAAGTCGCCTTGAAAAACCTGACGGCAATATCGGCTTCCTAGGCAGGCCAGCAGCCTGCCAGTCGGCAACGAAATAAGCAGGACAGTTGATAACACAAATGGCTGGCTGGCTGACTGGCTGGATGGATGGATGGCTTGTTTTTGAAACTGGTTTCGACTCGTTTTAATTCCCTCCAATGGCTTTATAAATTACAAAAAATCTATTGCGCAATATGCAATGCTGGACATACATGGAACTTTTCCCAAGTTGGAAAATATTGAAACTGTAAAACATAAAACCTAATCGTCGCCATCATACATTGACTTGTCATTAGACGCGGACACAACAATGATGGAGTGGCGGCTTTTTTATTGGAAATACATGTTTTGCGACTGGGCTTAGGAGTGATGAGCGGCAGCAGAAAAAAACCTAAGCTTATCTACTATGTAAGTTCGGCCGGGCCGATCTTTGAATACCCTCCACCATTTGGAAGGATTTTTTGCAATTTTTTCAAAAAAAAAAAAAAAAAAAAAAACCGTTGAAAATTATGTTAAAATCTTAAAAATGACGAATGTAGCCGTTATATTAGGGTCAATACGACGACGTGGATCTGCATAGGCAACTTTTGTCATAAACCATTACAATATTCAAATGCGAAACCTGAATAAAAAAATTCGTTGAATAACGTAGCTAAAATCATCAAAATTCCGAATATAGGGAGCTACCCTTTTATGGTGGGGCTATACGAAGGCGTGGATCTGCACAGACAATTTTCTGTTACAGGCTGAAGTATTCATTACGAACTTCAAACCCCAAATTTGAAACAATTCCGGTGAATAATGTCGCCAAAATCATCAAAATACCGGATATCGGGAGGTACCGTTATATGGAGGCTATACGAAGACGTAGACCTGCACAGACAATTTTCTGTCCTAGGCTGTAGTACCCATTACGAACTTCAAATACCAAATTTGAAGCAACTCCGGTGAATAATGTCGCTAAAATTATATAAATACCGAATATCGGGAGGTACCGTTATATGGGGGCTATACGAAGACGTGGACCTGCACAGACAATTTTCTGTCATAGGCTGTAGTATCCATTACGAACTTCAAATACCAAATTTGAAACAATTCCGGTGAATAATGTCGCCAAAATCATCAAAATATCGAATATCGGAGGGGTACCGTTATATGGGGGCTATACGAAGACGTGGACCTGCACAGACAATTTTCTGACATAGGCTGTAGTATTTATTACGAACTTCAAATACCAAATTTGAAACAAAATCATCAAAATACCGAATATCGGAGGGGTACCATTATATCGGGGCTATACGAAGACGTAGACCTGCACCGACAATTTTCTGTCATAGGCTGTAGTATCCATTACGAACTTCAAATACCAAATTTGAAACCATTCCGGTGAATAATGTTGCCAAAATCATCAAAATACCGATTTTCGGAGTGGTACCATTATATAGGGGCTATACGAAGACGTTGACCTGCACAGACAATTTTCTGTCATAGGCTGTAGTATCCATTACGAACTTCAAATACCAAATTTGAAACAATTTCGGTGAATAATGTCGCTGAAATCATCACAATACCGAATATCGGAGGGGTACCGTTACATGGGCCCTATTCGAAGGCGTAAATCTGCACACACAATTTTCTGTCATAGGCTGTAGTATCCATTACGAACTTCAAATCCCAAATTTGAAACAATTCCGGTGAATAATATCGCCAAAATCATCAAAATACCGAATATCGTGAGGTACCGTTATATGGGGGCTATATTAAGACGTGGACCTGCACAGACAATTTTCTGTCATAGGCTATAGTATCCATTACGAACTTCAAATACCAAATTTGAAACAATTCCGGTGAATAATGTCGCCAAAATCATCAAAATACCGAATATCGGAGGGGAACCGTTTTAAGGGGGTTATACGAAGACGTGGACCTGCAAAGAGAATTTTCTGTCGTAGGCTGTAGTACCCATTACGAACTTCAAATACCAACTTTGAAACAATTCCGGTGAATAATGTCGGTGAAATCATAAAAATACCGAATATCGGAGGTGTACCGTTATATGGGGACTATACGAAGACGTGGACCTGCACATGAAATTTTCTGTTACAGGCTGTAGTATTCATTACGAACTTCAAATACCAAATTTGAAACATTTCCGCTGAGTAATGTCGCTCAATTCACCAAAATTCCGAAAAAAGGGAGGTACCATTATATGGGGGCTATACCAAAACGTGGACCTACATTACCAATTTTCACTATCAAAAGTCCTGCAGACATAATACACATTTGAGTAAAATTTTATCAACCTACATCATTTGGTACGGAAGCTAGAGTGATTTTCACAGACGGACGGATATCGCAAAATCGACATAGAATTTTATGCTGACCAAGAAAATATATATTTTGTGGGGTGGTCTAAAATGTATATTTCGAGGTGTTACAAACGGAATGACAAACTTAATATACCCTCCATACTATGGTGGAGGGTAGAAAAAAGGACACCTTTGAATTGCCCTCTGTCTGTAGAAGAACTTTCTGAGGTCTTCATTTCTTTAAATTTAAATTCTAATTAACTCGTTGACGTTTATTACATTTTCTCTTGACTTTTTATTAAGTTTCGCAATTAATTTAAAATTCCCCAAAAATCCTAATATTTTCGCACCGACATCCCTCACCATTGACCAAGTGTTTGACCATCATTTAATGCCATAATTTTATTTTATTTATTTTTTCTCGCAACGACATTGCAGTGGGCTGATGTAACGACAGACGTCGTCGTTATTGTCACAAATAATTTTCAGCACATTAACGGAACTCTGCAAATTATTGGCAATTTTCACTTAACGGACATTTCCATATTAACAAGTTTTCCTTTTTCTTTCAATAAAAAATATTGACAAAATAATCTTTTTGGGAAAATAATATTTTTTTTATTTTATCATCAGAAAGCTGTCAAATTGGCATGTCAATATTGTTTAAAGAGGCAGCCAAATATCTTCTTTGTGATTGGGAAAATCTGCGAATATTATGAGCTTGTAAAGTGTACGAAAAGTACTAAATGGTACTAAATTTATTTCTGGAAACTCGATTTGGAATCTTGCATTTGAAACTTACATTTTCTGGCGAAGTGTAGGATTGGAATATGAATGTGTCCTACATTTGTATGAAAAGTACTAAATGGTACTAAATTTGGTATTGAGTGCAGGGCAAGGGCTGGAATTCTCACATTTGATATTCAGGTCTCTGTTGCCATCTGAGATTGAAATATGGAGGTAGTTTTGGAAATGTGTCCTATACAGGGTAAGATAAACAATCTGCAACAAAGTCAAACGCCATAATTTTTACATTTTTTTTTTAAATTTTATTAATTGAGAGCAAAAAAAAGGCGGAAATAACATTGTTCGAATTGGTCACCTATGGCACGAATTATGGCCTTCAAACGGCCAATGAAACCGTCACACGCTTCCCGAATGTTGCTCTGCGGTATTTTGGCCCATTACCGGGGAAGCGCTTGCTTGAGATGATCGACACTTTGGTATTTCTTAGTGCCAACCTTTCTAAAATACTCCAACTGATTGGTATCCGAGGATTTTGTAGCCATTGTGCCCTGGAAATGAAGCGAGGAACCTCATTTTGTAACCATTCTTGGGTGGCGCGTGCTGAATGCGATGGTGCTGAGTCCTGTTGGAATGGCCAAGGTCTGCGGCCAAAATGTTTGCGTGCCCAAGGCTTTAATACACCCTACAGATTATTGACGAGATAATATTCGACATTTATTCTGATGCCATGGTCGATTAATAGGAGCAGAGAGCGACCATCGACGCTGATGGCGGCCCACAGCATCACAATGGCCGGCGCTTGAGTTCTGGTGGCCAACCGAAGGCGCACATTTTCAGCTGACCTCTTTGGCAAGTAAACACGCTCATTTTTTTGTTTACACACTGCCGGGCAACGATTGTTTTCTCATCGGATAAAACCAAATTCGGCAGTTCACCACTTTCGGCCAAGCGAGGCATTTCTTTAGCACTTTTGAGTCGATTTTCTTTCTGTTGCAGTGTACGTTCTTACACTTTTTGGAATTTCAATGGTTTTACCCCGAGCACATTTTTCAATGTTTGCCGAATGGAATCTTGCGATATTTTCGGCTCACGAACCATTTTTCAGCCACTACGACGCGGGTTTCGATCAAGTCGCTTCTTTACTTTTCGAAACATTTTTGCTGATGTTGCTGTTTTCTTCCGCTCACTTCCTTAAGGCCTCCGTTTGTATCTGGAATTTAGATAGATGGATGTGGTTTTGGAAATATGTCCTATAAGTGCACGAAAAGTACTAAATGGTACTATTTTCGGTACAATTTGGTAGTGGGTGAACATATAGTGTGTGAAATCTTAAATTTGTTATTAGGATCGTTCTTCATATGTAACCTGGACATAGGGAGGTGATCTCGGAAATGTGTACTGCAATTGTACGAATAATACTTCGTAGTACTAAATTTGGTATTGGGTGAAGGAATAGAGATGAAACTGTGTAATTCATAGAAGAAAGCTCCCTAAGACATTTTTTCGTATAGAAAAATCCAAAGGCATTAATTTACTGAGACCTTTTTTTCGTAAAAAATCTGACATTTTTAATAAGGCATTTTTTGTATAAAAAACAGAGGCTTCAGTTCTCTGATGCATAGGAAAAATTCTGCCCTCAGTAATTAAGCTTTTTTTTTGGCTTCAGTACTCCTGGGGCATTTTTTCCGTATAAAAAAATCGTGCGGCCTCAGTTCACGCTGAGGTATTTTTTCCATATGGAAAAAAATCGGCACTTTTTTCTATATAGAAAAATCGGGAGGCATCAGTTCACGCTGAGCCATTTTTTTCCGTATAGAAAAAAATCGGGAGGCTTCAGTTCACGCTGAGGTATTTTTTCCATATGGAAAAAAATCGGCACTTTTTTTTCTATAGAAAAATTTGGGGGCCTCAGTAATAAGACACTTTTTTTCTATAGAAAATATTGGGAGGCGTCAGTTCACGCTGAGGCATTTTTTTCCGTATAGAAAAAAATCGTGAGGCCTCACTTTACGCTAAGGCATTTTTTTCGAACAGATACAAATAGGGAAGCCTCGGTAATGAGCCCCCTTTTTTAGATAGAAAATTCTGGCCTCTGTAATGAAGCATTTTTTCCTATAGGAGATAATTAATGCTCGGTCCTTTCCTATAAAAATCCCATTTCGAGGATATTGTGCTTGTGTCAAGTGTGCCATTTAACCCGCAACTAACTGCAGCCTAATAATAACTTGTATTAATTGAAGACCACTTGTGCGCAAAATCTATCGCAGGCAACCTAAAATCAGCAGGCAGCAAAAAATCCAAGCCCCCCAAACACTCAGCCAGACAGGCAGCCAGGAGCTGCAAACAAACCTTGACCTAAATCCTATTTTTGCTCAGTGGTCTTGATGCAGTAATGAGAGCAATCATTGGAAACTATTAAAAATAACAACAACAGTTTTGTGAAGAGAGCAGAGTGTAAGGGTGTGAGAGAGAGTGGAGACAAATTATTGTCCTACATACACTTGACTGCTTACAATGATGGAGGTGGTGATGATGGGGATGATGATGGCAATGGTGATTATGAGGGGTATGCAGCCCCTGTATGTGTGTGGAGGGGATAAACAATGGTATTGAAGATGCAACCAATATTCCCAGCACCCTAGCTCCCAGTATTCTGTGTAGATATATAAAAGTAGACCAACTGCTAAACATTTCTGTTAGCCTATTTGCAATTGGCTCTAACTGGCAAAATGGCTGACACGAGACAAAAATGTGAAACAAGGACATAAATAAAAAAATGACCAGCGTACTACTCGACAAAAAAGGTCAAGCGGAGAGAGAGTGGAGATAGGGCAATAGAAGTGTGTAATGAAAGAAATACGAACAATTGATTTTTCCCCAATCATTCGACCAGTGTCCAGTTGCAAAACAGAGACAAAAAATGGCAAAGTTTAAATGTCTTCTGACTTGACCTTTACTTTTTCGAAATCCTTTGAAATTTTTCTTCTACTCATTTAACAGGAGAACAAAAGAAAATTTTAAATTTTCATTGCCTGCTTTTAAGACAATAAAGGAAAAGGAAGAAGTAATAGCTAAGGAGAAGAAAATAGTTTCTTGGAAAAAAATTACAAGGAAACGACATTTTTCTTTTAATCCTTTTTTGCCTTTAAGGAAGGGAGGCCTGGTTGTAATATATTTCTGTGGGGGCTCCTTTGCCTTAGATTTCGAATTCTTCCGAATCCTTTGACCTTAAATTGAGTTTGCCAACTTGCTTGCCATTGCTGTAATCCTATTTTCTAAATACCAAAAATGGGGTTGAAACCGCAATAGAACACAGCCCCGCAAAGCAGAGAAAAATATTGCCATGAGTTTTCTTGCTTTTAACCCCTAAAAAAGTTTCTCCTCTTGGAAAATATTAAGAGGAGGTAGAATCCTCTTCTTGGAAACAAAAATAGAGGGGGGAAACGACATGTTACAGATATTTTCCCCAGGGGAAAATGCATCATGTAAATGCTGTAAGTTTCTACAACAAAAAATAAATAAAACTTATTTTGGGGGTAATTTGTTTAAATATTTCATTTAAACGATTCTCCTGAAATTTGTCACTCAAAAAGTTGGCAAAATTTTTAACCTTTTTTTTACATTCATAATTCATGAACATGTCTCATTCAAATGTAAACACCTTTGTTGCCTAACCGCCAGCGTGTCATATCGATGTTCGCTTTAGAATCAAACGATATTTGTTTTTAGGTGCAGCTCTCTCTCTCTCTATTATTTGCTGTCAATTTTAATGTCTTCGATTGTCAATCGGATGACGCCAGGTGTCAATATTGATGACAAGATATCTACGCCCTGTTTTTGATCGAAAAAAAAAATAAAACGTCGGACAGGTAAAGTGAATTTTACACGTGGAAGATATGGGGACAAGGAAGTCATTTCTCAGTCACCAAGGACAAATTGTTTTTTTTTTCTGATGAAAATTTTTGTTTCGGTGAAGAATACTCTTTGGAGGACCTGAAAACCTACATTTTTTTAAAGAATTTACATATTTTCTGTTTTTGTAGAGAAAACTTACTCAGAAATCCACCAAAAGTTATTTTTGGTAGAGAACATTTGTTTATTTTCAAGGTCTGACAAAATTTATTTTGTCTGTCTGTCTGTCTGGCTGGTGAGCACGATAACACTCTAAGGGAGTACCCGATTTGGTCCAAACTTGGTACATTGTTATATTGTTGTCCAACTTAGATCGTGTTCGGAGATGGGTAATATGGGTCCATTCCTTCCGCAGAATGTCAACATTTTAAAAAAATAATAATTTACTGCACAGAAAAAGGAAGGATAATCCGATTTTGCTCCAACTTTGCTAATTCTATGATTTCCATCAGTGCTAGGTCAGGTGCGAAAATGGACAATGTCGGTCAACTCCCACAAAGGGTCAACATTTTAAATAAATATAACTATTATAAAATGTTATGTAGGAGTCCGATTGCCTTCAACTCACACACATCTCAATTTCTTTACTAACTCGAGGTCTGGTGTGAACATGGAATATATCCCGACAAAATGGAATATAACCATACGATTATAAAATCCGAAATAAGCTTCCGGTTCTCTTCATATTTTACACATTCCATTATTTCTACTAACACAACATCTGCTGTGAAGAGGGGATATATCGGCCCACTTCTTGTAGTACCTCACCCACAAAGGGTCCAAATTTTGAATATAATATCTCTACCATCTTTATAACAAATATAGTGTTGATGTAAATATATAGATGTACCAAGTCTGAATGGAATCGGACGTTTATTTCGCGTTTTATTAGGTTAATAATAAAACTCCAAATTAACGTCCGATTCTATTCGGACTTGGTACATCTATATATTTACATCAACACTACATTTATTTTAAAAATAACAGAGGTCGGACCATTCCTTCTGGTTCCTCCCCCACAATGACCAACTTTTGAATAACCAAAACGATCATAAAATTCGTAAGAAGCGGTGGATTCTCTTCAAATTTCGCACTTCCCATTATTTCTACTTACACAAGACATGCTGTGAAGATGGGATATATCGGTCCACTTCTTCTGGCTCATAAAACGCAAAATTAACATCCGATTCCATTAAGACTTGGCACATCTCGATACTTCTATCAACACTAGATCTGTTATAAAAATGGTAGATACCGGACCATTGCTTTTAGTACCTCCATTATCAAAATTTTGAAATTGTACCAAATTTAGTACACATTAGTAGGAATTTTCAAAACTAACTACATTTCTCAGTACAAGAATGCAAGAGAAATCTTACATCCAATTTTTAGTATTCCGATTCTATTGGTTCTCCCAAAATTTAAATTGTGCCAAATTTGGTACCATTGCGTACACATAAGTACAAATTTCCAAAACTACCTACATACCCCATTCTTACAATGCTGAGTAATCTTATTTCCAAATTTAAGGATTCTAGTACTATCTGTTCACCCAAATCCAAATTGTAATAAATTTTGTTCCATTTAGTACTGTTCCTGTACATATGCACAAATTTTGAAAACAAGTAAGCAAAGCCTATATACGTGCGGTGCCGACCATCTGATACCCTACAACACTACAATATATTAGAAGCCCCATTAAGTCCAAATTCATTTTGGAAGATTTCCCTTTCGAAATTATGTCACGGAGCACTGCCCAGATATTACCCTTATCCCAGATTTTGACCAGGGAAATATTCCCAATATTTACGCACTCCGTCGAGCTGTTAGGTGTTGTGGTCCATTTTACAGGTAAATATAATCCAATGGTCATCCAAAATGCTAGATTTCTTCCCTGTCCTTAACTTTATTCTCAGGCGTGTCGATTGGTTCAGCCAGAAGTTCTCCTTTTGTGTATTTCGGATATCATCTGTAAGTAATGTTGGTATTTTTTCACAAAAACAAAAATAGGTCCAGCCATTCTTGAGATATAAGCATTCTAGCTAACATCCCCTTCCATTGCACATATGCATTGTATATATTTCGCTATATATATCCGATATTTTTACTATCGACATCTACGTAAAGGTCAGAATTGACCTGATCGTCTATTTCTGATTTCGCCGGGATTATAAATATTCGCGGTTTAATGGAAAAGTTGCCTTTTGTTTAAAACAAATGTCATGGTCTATTTCACCTATTAAATATTACCCGATGACCATCAAAATTGGCAGGCTTCTGCTCAGCCCTAAGTTCTAGACTCATGCTAACATCCGCTTCGATTGGTCTATAATTGCGACCTGTAGAGCAACTGCAAAATCAGGAAATTTTTCAGTTTTTGGACCATTTCAGCCTCTAAATATTATGCAATCATCTCCAAAAGCAATAGGCTTCTATTTATACCCTACACCACATCCGATTTGTTATTTTTGTCCTCCGCAGCCGTAATATGCACTGCGTAACAACAATATTTGGGGAAATTTATCAAATTCAGCTCAGAAATACCTTTGTTAAATTTTATCGAGATTGGTTCAGATTTGGATATAGCTCCCATATATAACTTCGTCCGATTTACCTTTTATTGTACACCAGACGTCTAATATTTGCCCAAATGAGATGGAATTTGGCACATACGACCGAATTGAGTCTAGAAGCTAATATGCCAAATTTGGTGAAGATCGGTTCAGATATAGCTATAGCTCCCATATATATTGTTCATCCGATTTGTTGTATTTGCTACCCACAGGCGTAATATGCACTCTGTAACAACGATATTTAGGGAAATATATCAAATACAGCTCAGAAATATCATTGCGAAATTTTATCGAGATCGGTTCAGATTTGGAAATAGCTCCCATATATATCTTTATCTGATTTCAAATTAATTTTGCACCAAATGGGCAATACAAGTCCGAATTTAAAAGATACAAATACTTCGGCATATTTAGTCCTTTGAACTTTAAATTACAATTATAATCATAGCGTGTATAATTAAATTCTCCTATAAGATCTTTTAATTGTTATGTGGAACTCTACAAAATTAGCAAAGTGGTGTAGGGTATCAAAAAGTCGGGCCCGCCCGACTTCAGGACTTTCTTTACTGGTTTATTTTAAACTTCGTGAAGATCGGGCCATAATTGCGACCTGTAGATTGATTACAAATTAACATGGACAGACGGGCAGACGGACGGACATTCATAGCTAGAGCGGCTCAGCTCGGCGAAATAGGAAGATCCATATATACTTTCCTATGTGGGAAACCGATATTTCGAGGTGTTACATAATTTTTGGCCCAATCAAACTTATAATACCCCAACACATAGTGTTGTAGGGTATAATTATCCCCAGATATTCGGTGATTTTGCTCAATTTTTTATGGAATTGTCTTATTAGTATTACCTCATCTCTACATGATCGTAGCCGACTTTTTGGTTGATTTAATCTTTTTCCGAAAGAGCAGTCTAGCTTGACTATATTTTTCGCTGATTTATAGGATAAATCCTCGATATCAAAAATTCGCCAAATTTTGTCTTCCATTGCATATTTAGAAAACAAATCCTCTTTAATGATGTTTCTTATTTCAGTTCAATATTCTTCCTGTAATTGGCCTTTCATTCCTTTCGGACTAAGTTGATCAGCTATTTTTTACGATATCAATTAAACTGCTTACAATTCTTGTATTTGTTATTTCCAATTTCGCGATGAATGACAAACCGAAAATAAATATTTGTTTATCAATTACAACGCCTACATGTAGTTTATACATGGGTTTATTTAAAGAATTCCAATGAAAAAAAAGCTCTTCCCTTGCCTCATCTTACTGGCATACTTCCATTTTCTATTTGCAGCTAAGAAAATATATACGTTAACCCAAACAATCAAACGAACTCACCCAACTGAATGACGCACATATTTTCTCCCTTGGAACATTAATTCGCAATAGATTCCCCACCATGTGGTGGTATTTCAGGGCGGATTGTTTACTTTCAACAAATAGCTAACGACAACACGTGCCACATTGGCAGTATTTTTTTGCAACAACAGAAGGAGAAGTAGAAGAAAAAAATCCATATTCTGAACTACCTGGTAACATGGAACGGGTTGGTACCGCTAATAACATTTGGCGACGTCTAACTGTCACTCTAGGCCTGTTACGTTGGTAATTTGTCGGTTTCTTTTTTTTTTTTTTTGCAGATGTGTGTCGTCGTTGTTGCTTCTTGTTCTTTCTCGTCGGCCTCAAAATAGTTCGTTTCCATATTTGCCATGGCTTTCTTGGGTATCTCCCTTGCCACATTCTCTGTATTTTTTTAGGTTATTCGACGGCATATGATTAGTGGCAAACATGTCAACGACTAGCAAAAGACATTTGGAAACAAAACAACGGCAAGGTGAACTGATGATAGCATGTTGCTTCAGCAAAAAAAAAAGTTAGAGGGAAAGGAGGTTGCATTCGAACCTGGCTAGGCATGAGGAATTCCATTAGAATCATTTCCATTAACATTTTTGTAAAGATAAAAATACCTCGTTACCTTGGTCGGTTTTTTTGTATAGAAAAATAATTCCTAAGAGAAGTGGGACCTGATTTTTTTCTAAAGAAAAAAAAACGCCTCAGCTAATTGGGGACCGACTTTTTTTGCTGATGCCGGATTTTTTTTTTCTATTGGAAAAAAATCCCTCAGCGAACTAAAATATTTTTCTATAGGATAAAGGCCTCAGCGTACTGACGCCATTATGTCGGTTGAAGTTCGTAATGGATACTAGAGCCTATGACAGAAAATTGTCTGTGCAGGTCCACGTCTTCGTATAGCCCCCATATAATGGTACCTCCCGATTGTCGGCAGTTTGAAGATTTATTCACCGGATTTGTTTTAAATTTGGTATTTGAAGTTCGTAATGGATACTACAGCTTATGACAGAAAATTATCCTTGCAGTCCACGTCTTGGTATAGCTTCATTACTGAGGCCTGATTTTTTTCTATAGAAAAAAATGCCTCATTACTGAGGCCTGATTTTTTTCTATAGAAAAAAATGCCTCATTACTGAGGCCTGATTTTTTTCTATAGAAAAAAATGCCTCATTACTGAGGCCTGATTTTTTTCTATAGAAAAAAATGCCTCATTACTGAGGCCTGATTTTTTTCTATAGAAAAAAATGCCTCATTACTGAGGCCTGATTTTTTTCTATAGAAAAAAATGCCTCATTACTGAGGCCTGATTTTTTTCTATAGAAAAAAATGCCTCATTACTGAGGCCTGATTTTTTTCTATAGAAAAAAATGCCTCATTACTGAGGCCTGATTTTTTTCTATAGAAAAAAATGCCTCATTACTGAGGCCTGATTTTTTTCTATAGAAAAAAATGCCTCATTACTGAGGCCTGATTTTTTTCTATAGAAAAAAATGCCTCATTACTGAGGCCTGATTTTTTTCTATAGAAAAAAATGCCTCATTACTGAGGCCTGATTTTTTTCTATAGAAAAAAATGCCTCATTACTGAGGCCTGATTTTTTTCTATAGAAAAAAATGCCTCATTACTGAGGCCTGATTTTTTTCTATAGAAAAAAATGCCTCATTACTGAGGCCTGATTTTTTTCTATAGAAAAAAATGCCTCATTACTGAGGCCTGATTTTTTTCTATAGAAAAAAATGCCTCATTACTGAGGCCTGATTTTTTTCTATAGAAAAAAATGCCTCATTACTGAGGCCTGATTTTTTTCTATAGAAAAAAATGCCTCATTACTGAGGCCTGATTTTTTTCTATATGCGAATTGATGCCTCAGCGAATTGAGGCCCGATTTTTTTCTATAGAAAAAAATGCCTCATCGAATTGAGGCCCGATTTTTTTCTATTGAAAAAAATGCCTCATTGCTGAGGCCCGATTTTTTTCTATAGAAAAAAATGCCTCTTTGCTGAGGCCCGATTTTCTTCTATAGAAAAAAATGCCTCTTTGCTGAGGCCCGATTTTTTTCTATAGAAAAAAATGCCTCTTTGCTGAGGCCCGATTTTTTTTTTCAAAAAAAAAAAAAACTGACTGTGTTTTCTTTTCTATGGGTAAAAATGGCTCAGTCCTAAGCAGTGATTGTTTTACAAAGCAAGAAATTCTATATTTTTCACATCAATTATGTGCATAATAAATAAGAAAAGCAAAATTTCCATCCAGACAATATTTTAAATATTTATCACAAAACAAAAAACTGTAATTTATTCCAGTTGGTCCATTTTCTTTTCGCCTTGAATTAATTACAACGGTGATGATTTGATGAGTTTTTAAGGACATGTCTTTCTACTTGGTACGAAAAAACTCTCACACACACATCCAGCGAAACATAAGTAAACACAAATGACCTTCATAGCAAGGCTAGGCAAAGAGTATCCCTTGGGATATCTGTGTGTTCACCAACACAATTGTAAAAAATAAATTGTTTTGAATTTTCTGTCAAAATGGTTTTGGGAGAATATTTAGTTTTGTTCGAGCAGTCGCTGAGGAAGGTGCTGTCGGATATTTTTATGAATACACCGTAAGAAATATTGGAGCACAAATATATCTTACTACATATTCGGAACAAATATTTCCGAATTTGGAAAAATTTAAAAATTTAAGATTTATCTTTTTTGATTGAATTCTATTTGATAAAATTTGCATACGAATTCACATGTTAGGAATAGAAATTTATTTCATATTGTTAGACAAATTTATTATCCTTCCAAATTAATGGACATTTTCATATCCCTTGATTTCTCTGTACATATAGTACGTTCTTAGTCAATATTAGGGAAAATAACAGGATGTGATGTTTGTCATTCTGTTTGTAATTCATAGACATAATATTTTAGGACCCAACGCAGGATATGCGTTTCTGATCAGCATAAATTTCTACAACTATTTGCGTATGTCAGCCTGTGGTAATCGGTATTAATTTTTAAAGGATCAACCTAGATGGTTAGGATGTTAAGTCCGAAATTATTATTTGTGTTTAATAAATTTTTTTTTAAATTTTTTTTAATAAAAATTATATAAAATTTTTGAAAATGTCAACTTATGTATTTTTTTATTTCAAAATCAAACATAATTGAAATAACTGTGCAAATATATCTTCGAATTGTCTGATCAAAATATTAATTTTTAACAACGAAGTTGTTTTTAAAACGGAAAATTTTAAATTGAAAATTTAAAGATAACCAATTATTTCTCACTCTGTAAAGAGAGGCAAAAAACACTTGCAATATTTTGTTATTTCAAAACACATACAATCACAAAAAATTTTTGAGGCTCTCTGCCTAGCCCTGCTTCATAGCCAGCTGCAGTCCTGCGGCAAGATGAGTAATTGAGTTGAGCGAGTCGCCACACAAATGTCCTTCACATTTGCAATTATTTCCTTCGGTTTATTTTCAAAGTCTTTGTTTTTTTCAAGGACTTTGCCAATAACAGTTGACGTTGCAGAGATAGTGATAATGTCTCGGATGGTGATGATGATGTGGAGGTATATAAAAAAATTCTAATAAAAGTTATGAAGGTCTTTTTTTGTTGACACCATATATTTTTTTTATTGCCCCTTTTATGGTGAGATGATGTGAGGTTGTGATAGATTAGATAAAAAAATTATATATAAAAAACAAAAATTATTAAGATCATTGAGATTTAGTAGATACGCAATATATAGACACCTAGTAAATGAAAAACTTTGGTCAGTCAAAATAAATTTGGATCAGAATTGAGGATTAGAGTAAACATCTAAGCTCAAATTTTAATAAAGGATCCAGTAAATTTTATTCTCTAAAACAATGTTTCTATACCCTACAACACTATGTGTTGGGGGTATTATAAGTTTGATTGGGCCAAAAATTATGTAACACCTCGAAATATTGATTTCCCACATAGGAAAGTATGTATGGATTTTCTTATCTTGCCGAGCTGAGTCGATCTAGCTGTGCATGTCCATCGGTCTGTCCATGTTAATTTGTAATTTGCAATTATGGCCCAATATTCGCGAAATTTAGAATGGAGGTGGGGCTAGAGCCAGAATAGAATTATTGCTTTTGGAGATGATCGCATAATATTTAGAGGTTGAAATAGACCAAAAACTGAAAAATTTCCTGATTTTGCAGTTGCTCTACAGATCGTAATTATAGACCCATCGAAGCGGAAGTTGGCATGGGGCTAGAGCTTAGGGTTGGGCAGAAACCTTTCAATGTTGGTGGTCATCGTGTAATATTTAGTGGTTGAAATAGACCATAACATTTGTTTCAAATAAAACTCAAATTTTCAATTAAACCGCGAATATTTTTAATCCCGGCAAAATCATAAATAGACGAACAGGTCGACTGTGACAACATATTTAGGGGTTGAAAGGGACCAACAGTTAGAAATGTTGCTGATTTTGCAACCGTTATAAAGGTTACAAACAGAAACCAAAGGACACGACGTCTCGCATGAAGTTAGAGTTTAGGACAGCGGGTTTGAATGGACTACAAATTTTGTGGTCTACCGAAACGCTGAAAGCAACTTACAGGCGATATACAAAAAGGCGAAATTTTGACTTTTTATGCTGATTTCGTTGACAAATATCGTAGACAAGACAAATCATATAGATGAGTCTAAATTTGGAGATAAAGAGGGGTCTCTTTTTGGAGATAATTGCAAAAGATATAGGAATTCAAATGAACCAAAAACAAAAAAAAAAAATCTGATCACACAATTGAAGTCAATCGACACGCCTGAGAAGAGAGTTAAGGACAGAGAAGAATTCTAGTGTTTTGGATGACCATTGGATTATATATAGCTGTAAAATGGACCACAACAACTAACAGCATGACGGAGTGCGTAAATATTTTGCAAATGTCCCTGGTCAAAAATCTAAGGGTATATCTGGGCAGTGCTATCTATATGACATACTTTCAAAAGCGAATTCTTCCAAAATGGATTTGGACATAAGGGGGGCTCTAACATATTGTAGTGTTGTAGGATATCACATGGTCGGCCCCACTCGACTATAGCCTTTGCTAACTTGTTTTCATATACTTTTTTTCCTTACATTCACACTTAGATTATTTCTGGTACATATTCATTTCCAACTTAAAACTATTTATATAATTTCCTTTTTTATTAAATTTTTAACTCTGCCCTAAATTATTCTCGTCAAACACACTCTATAAGCCATGCTCGACATTAATTTCCTCTCCGCTAATTGCAACCATGTTTGTAAAATAATACCACACTCCCAATAACATTACAACATAATGAAAACAACACACATATTTACATATGTGGATGTAGATGTAGACCACAATTCCTCACCATTTTGTCAATTAACTGTCACTACAAAACAAGCATCGAACCCAGACCATAAATAATGCCGCAGCTAAATTTAGTTATATGCGTATTTATGACATTCTATTCGCACTTGGCTGTGTCGGTCTGATACAACTTAATACATATATATTTTTTTAGTTGAGAGTAATTATGTCATACAATAGTTGCCACAAAATCCACACGCACACACATCACCGCAGTCGTCGGCAAAGTTTCATTAAGTTCTTTTTTTTTTGGTTTAATGTAAATTTATTCTTTACACTTGCACCACAAAACCGCAATCGATGCAAACAACTTCACACAGAAATAGATGACAGAAATGAAACAACATATTGTTAAAATAAAACAAGTAAAAAACATAAAACATCTTAGGGTAAAGGAAACATTATGTCCCACAAATACCAATTTTTAGACATATTCGTGGGAAAATGTGGCAAAAATCATAAAAATACCGAATATTGGAAGGTACCGCTATATGGGGCTATACAAAAGCTCGAATCCATTAGGACCCATAAATACCAATTTTCAGTCCCATCCATGAAAAAATGTGTCAAAAATCATCAAAATACCGAATATCAGGAGGTACCGTTATGTGGGGACTATACCAAAACGTTGACCGATATATCTCATTTTCAATACCAACCATCCTAGACACAATAAAATTGTTCTGCTAAATTTTGTCAAATAATGTGGGCTGTATCGTGATTTCAACAGACAGACAGATAGACAGACAGACGAAAATCGTTAAATCGACTTAGAATTTTATGCTAATTATGAATATATATACTTTATGGGGTCTACGACGAATATTTAGAGATTTTACAAACGGAATGTCCTTTCCAAGGTGGAGGGTATAAAAACAACTATTCAAGACTAGTTTTTCAGTACTAAATAACTTCGGACCAAATTTGTGGAACATTCGGCGTCGAACTGGGAGTGTCAATCTTTCCGTCAGTCTGCCTGTTTTTGTCTGATTAGTGCACACAACAACTCTGGAGGGGAGTATCCGACTTGGTGCAATCTTTGTGAATCGTAATATTATTATTTTAAAACTGCGTTCGGATTCCGACAACGGTATTACCCCCACAAAAGGTCAACATTTTCATGAAAAATAATTTACCTTCTGGAACAAGGAAATATCATCCGATTTTGTCCAAATTTTGGAAATTTTCATGTTTGTATCAGTACTAGGTCAGGAGAGAAAACGGACAATATCGGCCCACCCCATTTAATATTTCACCCACAAAGGGTCACAATTTTGATTACCCGAAACGCTCATGAAGTGCGAAATCAGTATCCGATTCTCTTCAAATTTCACTCATTTTAATATTTTAACTAACGCAAGATTCTGTGTGAATGTAATAGATATCCGTCTACCCATAGCATCAAATTTTAGAATAAGTTTAGATTTGTTCGAATTAGTCACTTTTGCCATGAATTATGGCCTTCAAACGGCCAATGAAACCGTCACACGCTGCCCGAATGTTTCTCTGCGGTATTTTGGCCCATTCCCAGCGAAGCGCTTGCTTGAGGTGATCGACACTTTGGTATTTTTTAGCGCCAACCTTGCTTTCCATAATACTCCAGACACAATAGTCCAAACAATTGATATCCGGAGATTTTGGTGGCCATTGTGCGCTGGAAATGAAGCGAGGAACCTCATTTTGTAACCACTCTTGGGTGGCGCGTGCTGAGTGCGGTGATGCTGAGTCTTATTGGAATGTCAAGGTCCGCGGTCAAAATGTTTGCGTGCCCAAGGCTTTAATACACCCATCAGAATATTTTCGCGATAATATTTAGGATTTATTCTGATCTCACGGTCGATAAATACGACCGGAGAGCGACCATCGACTGTTATGGGGGCCCACACCAACACCAAGGTCGGCGCTTGAGTTCTGGTGGCCAACCGAAGGTGCACATTTTCCGCTGACCTCTTTGGCAAGCGCCGATCGCACGATCATTTTGTTTGTTTATAAACTGCTGGACAACGAATGTTTTCTCATCGGAGAAAACGGAATTCGGCAATTCATCACATTCGGCCAAGCGAAGCAACTTTTTAGCTCTTTTGAGTCTATTCTCTTTCTGTTGCGGAGTAAGTTCTTGCACTTTTTGGAATTTCAATGGCTTTACCCCGAGCTCTTCTTTAATATTTTCCGAATAGAATCTTGCGATATGTTCAGCTCACGAGGCTTTGTTCGGCCACTGCGACGCCGTTTTCGATGAAGTCGCTTCTTTACTTTTCGAACCATTTCTTCTGATGTTGCTAATTTCTTTCTTTCTACCAGTATCACGGTAACGAGCGATGGTACGAGACACGAAAGATTTATTCACATTTAAATGCTGGAGTGCCCTAACGGTAGCCACTTGTGGTTTTCCAGCCAAATATAAAGAAATCACACTATCGCGCTTGAATTCCCTCACGAATAACTTATTTCTGGAAAATTCTCATCAAAATGCTTTTGTACACTTGTAAACAATATAATGAGCTGTGACTGGAACAATTTTAACAGCTGTCGGACAAGTGGCTTTTGAAATGACAACAGTCTGAAGTTGGTTACAGGTTTTTCATCTTACTCTGTACATACACTCCATGAGAGACCCTCATTCCAAATTTAAGAGTTCTAGCTGGACCGCTTTAGTACATTTTAATACTTTTCGTACCGTTCTGGTACAAATTTCCACAAACCCAGCTTTATATGACCCCTTCGGACCAAGAGTGACCCTCACCCAAAATTTCAAGAATCTAGCTTGAGCCGTTTCCTCTGGACGTTGATGAATCCTGAAGTCAGTCAGTCAATTACTTTACTCTCTTTTTAATAAAGATAGATTGTATATATTTTGCCACGTATCCGTTATCTTGGCTATCAGCATCAATTAAACGGTCGGATGAGACGTCTGCATGTATTTGCGATTTTTCAGATTCGCGCTTCAATTTAAATTTTGCTATTTTTCTAACAAAAATAATGGTCCATTTCATCCTCGAAATATTTTCTGATGGCCATCCAAATTGGTGGCTTTTACCCTTCCTAAGACTTTGACCTCTTGCAAAATTCCGCTTCAATTCCGTGTCAAATTTTTCTGTTTTTTTGGTCTATTTTAGCCCCTAAATATTTTACGATCATCTCCAAAAACAATAGGCTTCTATTCTGACCTTAGCCCTAACTCCGTGCAATTTTTTGAAGATTGGGCCATAATTGCAACCCGTAGGAGTGATTAATAAATAACATGGACAGTACCCTTAGACATTTTTTTCTCTAGAAAAAAAATCAGACCTCGGTAGTCTGAGGCATCTTTTTATCGATACAAATTATGTAAATTAGTCTAACAGATTTGTTTTCGAATAAAAAAATCAGGCCTCGGATCAAGCTGAGGCATTTTTTCTATGGTCCTCATATTTGAGGTTTAAGAAAATATTTATTTTTCCATTTATTCTGAAATTAAATCGCACATTTTGTTATTGACACAAAAAACACACACACACACATAAACATAATAAAATCCTTCTCTCAAAAAATGACACAGTTTCCTACTTCCCTATTTACACGGATGTTTTGCTGTTTTTTCGTCAAAACAGCATTCTTTTCTATTCTAAAAATAAAATTATCCTATTGAAGTTGGCACTCGCAGAAAAAAAAAACATATCTAGGTCTTTATTCTCAAAATAGAGATCCACTCAAAACATAAATATATGGGCCACCCAGTTCAATAATAGAAACTACGATTTTATTTTTTCAACAACTTTGGCTGTCTGAATATCCTCTCAGGATGTTTATGAGATTTGCCATGTTTTTATATATTTTTTTGGAGAGCTGACATAGAGGCGCCTTTTGTTTTGGGGGGCATAAAGTCGGCAGCAACAAGAGCACCAACAACGAAAGAAATATGTGTCCTTCAAATCACCGTGTGGAGGAGGAAGGTAGCTCGTGGTGGCTTTACACCCACCAATTTTTGACTGGGGCCAAAAAGGAAAAGTGTGTAAGACTTAATTATTATGTGTGTGTGTGTGTGGTGGGGGGGGGGGGGGTTGTGTATGTGTATATATGAATATGTGTGTGTGTATGTGTTCGAAGAAGACCTGTAACGAAAGTGAAAATGCAGTTTTCGTTTCCTCGCTCCCTCGCTCATTTATTCATGGGGAAAACAAAGTCATCATAACCGTGACAGTATCAACAACACGCTGCAAGTTAACCCCCCTCCCTTTGCTTACTTTCTGCAAAAGCTTTCATTTTCATCAACGACGAGTGCCATCGATACACAAGTGACTGACTCACTAACTGACATACTTAGTGAGTGAGTGAGTGAGCGGGCGGGTGGGCGAGTGAGTGAGTCGGAAAATAGTGCAAACTATGGGAAACAGATTAACCGATTATGGCCTCAGTTAGACACAACACCCATACATGTAAAAATAAACACACGAGTAATCACTCATAGCGAATAATCGCATATACAAGCCAGGCGAACCGACCTCCGCCCAGACCCCACTTCCTCGAAAAATTTTTGCCGAGTGCATCTGGGGAAATGTAGGTCATCAACGATTATTTAAAATACTTGGTCGTGTTACATTTCTGTGTTGTTTTGTTCTGTTCTCCTTCGTCCTCATCCTCTTATTCGGTTACTTTGGGTAGCTAATGAGGTTGCCAGATTGGAGGATTTCTGCTCTACTGTTTTCACAGGTCTTCCAGGTATGGAAGACCTTCTATAGGTCTCCTATAGACTGACGACCTTCAGGTTTCCTGATTTTTATACCCTCCACCATACTATGGAGGGTATATTAACTTTGTCATTCCGTTTGTAACACCTCGAAATACTCATGTCATTCGATGTCGATTTAGCAATGTCGGTCCTTCTGTCCGTCTATAGAAATCGCTCTAGCTTCCAAACGAAATGAAGTAAGTTGATAAAAATTTACTCCAATGTGTATTATGTCTGCAGGACTTTATGTATTAAAAATGGGCCATGTAGGTCCACGTCTTCGTATAGCCCTCATATAACGGTACCTCCCGATATGGAGTATTTGCATGATTTTAGCGACATTATTTACCGGAATTGTTTCAAAATTCGTATTTTAAGTTTGTAATGGATACTACAGCCTAACACAGAAAATTGTATGTGCAGGTCCACGTCTTCGTATAGCCCCCATATAACGGTACCTCCCGATATTCGGTATTTTGATGATTTTAGCGAAAAGACCTGCTTAAGCTCTTTTTTTTGGCTAGAAGATCTGCTTAAGCTCGTCTATGACTAGAAGACCTTCTGAAGCTCGTCTATGACTAGAAGACCTTCTGAAACTCGTCTATAACTAGAAGACCTTCTGAAGCTCGTCTATGACTAGAAGACCATCTGAAGCTCGTCTATGACTAGAAGACCATCTGAAGCTCGTCTATGACTAGAAGACCACCTGAAGCTCTTCTATGACTAGAAGACCTTCTGAAGCTCTTCTATGACTAGAAGTCCTTCTGAAGCTCCTCTATGGCTAGAAGTCCTTCTGAAGCTCTTCTATGACTAGAAGATCTTCTGAAGCTCTTCTATGGCTAGAAGACCTTCTGAAGCTCTTCTATGGCTAGAAGACCTTCTGAAGCTCTTCCATGGCTAGAAGACCTTCTAAAGCTCTTCCGTTATTTACCGGAATTGTTTCAAATTTCGTATTTGAAGTTCGTAATAGATACTACAGCATAAGGTAGATAATGGGCCATGTAGGTCTACATCTTCGTATAGCCCCCATTTAACGGTACCCCCCGATATTCGGTATTTTGATGATTTTAGCGAAAAGACCTGCTTAAGCTCTTTTTTTTGGCTAGAAGATCTGCTTAAGCTCGTCTATGACTAGAAGACCTTCTGAAACTCGTCTATAACTAGAAGACCTTCTGAAGCTCGTCTATGACTAGAAGACCATCTGAAGCTCGTCTATGACTAGAAGACCATCTGAAGCTCGTCTATGACTAGAAGACCACCTGAAGCTCTTCTATGACTAGAAGACCTTCTGAAGCTCTTCTATGACAAGAAGACCTTCTGAAGCTCTTCTATGACTAGAAGTCCTTCTGAAGCTCCTCTATGGCTAGAAGTCCTTCTGAAGCTCTTCTATGACTAGAAGATCTTCTGAAGCTCTTCTATGGCTAGAAGACCTTCTGAAGCTCTTCCATGGCTAGAAGACCTTCTAAAGCTCTTCCGTTATTTACCGGAATTGTTTCATATTTCGCATTTAAAGTTCGTAATGGATACTACAGCCTCTGACAGAAAATTGTCAGTGCAGGTCCACGTCCTCGTATAGCTCCAATACAACAGTACCTCCATATATTCGATATTTTTTACCCGAATTGTTTCAAATTTGGTATTTGAAGTTCGCAATGGATACTACAGCCTAAAACAGAAAATTGTCTGTAAAGGTCCACGTCTTCGTATAGCCCCTATATAACGGCACCCCCGATATTCGGTATTTTGATGATTTTAGAGATATTTTTTACCCGAATTGTTTCAAACTTTGTATTTAAAGTTCGTAATGGATACTACAGCCTATGCCAAGAAATTGTCTGCGCGGGACCACGTTTTATAACCACCATAGTACCTCCCTATATTCGGTATTTTCATGATTTTAGCTACACTATAAATAGATTTTTTTTCAAGTTTCGCATTTGAATATTGTCTATAAAATGTCTCAGTGCATAAAACGATAATCTGGCAATGATAGTTGTATATTTTTGCATAATACCACCCAGATATTCAGCCCACACAGTTTGAGGACTACAGCTCACACGTGTTATTTGCAACGGAGGGGTATTTCACAGGGGTTGGATGAAGGACCAAATAAGGTAATGTTACAAAACGAGCGTACGGAAAACTTTTTTGCAACCCACCTCCCACTTTTTGTGTTAAATTGAAAGGAAAAATATTCCACTTGAGGATATATAGCGCGGAAAACGAGAAGAGAGAGAGAGAGAGCGCGCGAGAAATGCAAGGGCCCGTTGTCCATGTTTGTTCAAATGCAACATTGTTTGGCCTCTTGATTGAGTTGTTGGTATGATTATGCAGTTGGGGATGTGTTCGCTTGCTGGCTAGATGTTTTACCTTGTAGGGCTTTTGTTCGAGATGTTATTTTTATTGTTGTTGTAGTCTTATTTTTTGTAGGTGCAATGTATTCTGTTCTGTATTGTATTGCATGCATTTCCATCTGCTTTTGCTAGTGTGTGTGTGTCAGTTTTCTGCACATCAGCCAACGTTTTATTGATTTCTCACTTAGTTGGTTGGTCGGTTGGTTGCCATAGTCCACAAAAGTAGCAGCCACAGAGAGACCAACAAGCTGCACAATAATAACAACCAGCAGCCTTCTATTGCCACCACAAGCCATGGAGGCTGCCGAACGACCGACTGACCGACCAACCGACAGTACGACCAAATGACGAAACATTGACAAGGTTGTTTGTTATTGTTATTATTCTGCAAGAAATGCACTGTGGTTCTAGATCTCAATTTTTAATGATTTTATTTTCTTCTCTTTCTCTTTTTAGGTAAGCTTTCAAAATTAGGAAATTGGATCAGGGATTGAAGAAGGAGAGTTATAACACTATGTGTAACAGGTAACATAGTCTATTTTTTGACAATTTTTAATGACCTTAGATGTAGAGAGCCTTCTTATATATATATAGATCACATAAGGTCTTGTGAGCCTAGAAGACATATAAATACATAGTAGAGCTTCTAAAGCTCTTCTATACATTGTAGAGCTTCTAAAGCTCTCCTATACATAGACGAGCTTCTAAATTTATTCTATACGTAGACGAGCTTCTAAATTTATTCTATACGTAGAAGAGCTTTTAAAACTCTTCTATACACAGAAGAACTTCTTAACCTCTTCTATACACAGAAGAACTTAGAAACCTCTTTTATACACAGAAGAACTTCTAAAGCTCTCTTTTACGCAAAATAGCTTCTTAAGCTCTTCTATACGTGAAAGAGCTTCTAAAGCTCTACTATACATAGTCGATTTTCTGAAGCCCTTCCATATATAGAAGATTTTCTGCAGCTCTTCTGTAGATAGAAGACCTTTTGAAGCTCCTCTATAGATAGAAAACCTGCTGAACCTCTTTTATATATAGAAGACCTGCTGAAGCTCTTCTATGGCTAGAAACTCTTCTATGGCTAGATACTCTCCTATAGCTAGAAACTCTTCTGTGGCTAGAAGCTCTCTATGGCTAGAAGACCTTCTGAAGCTCTTCTATGGCTAGAAGACCTGCTGAAGCTCTTCTATGGCTAGAGGACCTGCTGAAGCTCTTCTATAGCTAGAAGACCTTCTTAAGCTCTTCTATGGCTAGAAGACCTACTGAAGCCCTTCTATGTCTAGAAGACCTACTGAAGCCCTTCTATGTCTAGAAGACCTTCTGAAGCCCTTCTATGTCCAGAAGACCTTCTGAAGCTCTTCTATGGCTAGAAGACCTTCTGAAGCTCTTCTATGGCTAGAAGACCTTCTGAAGCTCTTCTATGGCTAGAAGACTTTCGGAAGCTATTCTATGGCTAGAAGACCTTCGGAAGCTATTCTATGGCTAGAAGACCTTCTGAAGCTCTTCTATGGCTAGAAGACCTTCTGAAGCCCTTCTATGGCTAGAAGACCTTTTGAAGCTCGTCTATGGCTAGAAGACCTTCTGAAGCTCGTCTATGACCAGAAGACCTTCTGAAGCCTTCTATGACCAGAAGACCTTCTGAAGCTCTTCTATGACTAGAAGACCTTCTGAAGCTCTCCTGTGACTAGAAGACCTTCTGAAGCTCTCCTGTGACTAGAAGACCTTCTGAATCTCTTCTATGACCAGAAGACCTTCTGAAGCTCTTCTATGACCAGAAGACCTTCTGAAGCTCTTCTATGACCAGAAGACCTTCTGAAGCTCTTCTATGACCAGAAGACCTTCTGAAGCCGCTCTATGGCTAGAAGACCTTCTGAAGCTCTTCTATACATAGAAGACCTCCTAGAGCTCTTCTATACAAAGAAAACCTACTACAGCTCTTCTATACATAGAAGACCTCCTAGAGCTCTTCTATACAAAGAAGACCTCCTAGAGCTCTTCTATACATAGAAGACCCCCTAGAGCTCTTCGATACATAGAAGACCCCCTAGAGCTCTTCTATACATAGAAGACCCCCTAGAGCTCTTCTATACATAGAAGACCTCCTCGAGCTCTTCTATACATAGAAGACTTCCTAGAGCTCTTCTATACATAGAAGACCTCCTAGAGCTCTTCTATACATAGAAGACCTCCTCGAGCTCTTCTATACATAGAAGACCTCCTAGAGCTCTTCTATACATAGAAGACCTCCTAGAGCTCTTCTATACATAGAAGACCTCCTAGAGCTCTTCTATACATAGAAGACCTCCTAGAGCTCTTCTATACATAGAAGACCTCCTCGAGCTCTTCTATACATAGAAGACCTCCTCGAGCTCTTCTATACATAGAAGACCTCCTAGAGCTCTTCTATACATAGAAGACCTCCTAGAGCTCTTCTATACATAGAAGACCTCCTAGAGCTCTTCTATACATAGAATACCTCCTAGAGCTCTTCTATACATAGAAGACCTCCTAGAGCTCTTCTATACATAGAAGACCTCCTAGAGCTCTTATATACATAGAAGACCTCACCTCTGAAGCTCTTCTATGACCAGAAGACCTTCTGAAGCCGTTCTATGGCTAGAAGACCTTCTGAAGCTCTTCTATTGCTGGAAGGCCTTCTGAAGCTCTTCTATGGTTAGAAGACCTTCTGAAGCTCTTCTATGGCAAGAAGACCTTCTGAAGCTTTTCTATACAAAGAAAACCTCCTACAGCTCTTCTATGGGTAGAAGACCTTCTGAAGCTTTTCTATACAAAGAAAACCTCCTACAGCTCTTCTATACATAGAAGACCTCCTAGAGCTCTTCTACACATAGAAGACCTCCTAGAGCTCTTCTATACAAAGAAAACCTACTACAGCTCTTCTATACATAGAAGACCTCCTAGAGCTCTTCTATACAAAGAAGACCTCCTAGAGCTCTTCTATACATAGAAGACCTCCTAGAGCTCTTCTATACAAAGAAGACCTCCTAGAGCTCTTCGATACATAGAAGACCCCCTAGAGCTCTTTTATACATAGAAGACCCCCTAGAGCTCTTCTATACATAGAAGACCTCCTCGAGCTCTTCTATACATAGAAGACCTCCTAGAGCTCTTCTATACATAGAAGACCTCCTAGAGCTCTTCTATACATAGAAGACCTCCTCGAGCTCTTCTATACATAGAAGACCTCCTAGAGCTCTTCTATACATAGAACACATCCTGGGGCTCTTCCATTAATAAATGATCTCCTTCTACACATAGAAGAGCTCTAGAAGGTCTTTAATGTATAGAAGAGCTTTAGGAGGTCTTCCATGTGTAGGAGAGCTGCGAAAGCTCTTCTATACATAGAAGACCTGCTTGAGCTCCTCTATACATATAGAAAAAGCTCTTCTATACATTAAAAGACCTTCCCAATCTATTCCATACAAGGGGAACCCTCTGAGACTTTATTTTATAGATTTAAGATCTTCTGAAGCGTTTCTAGTCTTCAAAAGCTCTTCTCCGCTCAGAAAATCTTCGAAAGCTTTTCACACACATTTTATTAATATTTCAACCCACTGTCCTTCTACCTGGCGCATGTCGCTTGGCATCCACACACATTTCGATGTGACTTTGCCGACGATGAGAGGTGGTGTTGCTGCTGCAGCTTTTAGTTGCTATTGTTGTCGTTGTTCTTGGAATTCTTCCACATCCACATTTTTGGTTATTTGGTTGCACTTTCGACATTCCTTAGTAGAACAAACAGCCATGCCGAGTGGCTGGCTGGCTGCCTCTTAGTATTTCCATACGGCTGCAGAAAAAAAGTGAAACGACACGGATACGCAGATGTGTGCAAAATTTGTAACCTGCAATTTTGGCCAAGCGGAGGCTCAAAGCTGTTGTCGTTTTGAGAATTTTGATGGAGATGTTGTTGCTGTTGTTGCATCCGGAATAATAATAATATCAAAAACAATGCATAGCTCTTGAGTCGCTTTTGGGGCAAATTTCAAAATAGTTTCGCATAGCGCCCTTACCAAGCCGCAAACAAAACAGAAAAAACAGAACAACGTTAGAATTTCAAACAGAAATTTTCCGAAATCTGTGTTAAGAGCTGGCCTAAGTGTTTTGGTGGAGAATGAAAAAAAAAAAAAAAAAACGAAATACAAATCTTTATAAGGCCGTAAAAAATCTAGAAACGGAAAACACCAGTTTTTCCAAAATTGTGGCGAAAAATAAAAACTGAAACCAACGACCCACAACAATTGCAACACAGCTGATTGTTTTTATTGTTGTTGTGTTTTTTGAGCTTGTTATTGACCATTTTTGTTCTTGATGTATCGTTGCTATTGTTGTTGTTGTTTTTATTGCTGTTTGTGTTGTGCTCACGCGTCCGGCTGGCTGGACAATTGTTTGTGTTATTGTTGCAATTGATTTTTCGTAAACAACAAAACGTCGGCGAAAAAAAAAGTATCGCTTTTTGGAAAATTTTGTTTGGTTCTAATGCCAGCGAGTCCAAGCTCTTTTCAAATTCAATTAAAAACAAGTGGAAAACGCTGCAATCTAATTTAGTGTCGGTAATTGATCGGACGTGTTAACAACGCGTTCTTCTGCCTCATTTGATTTCGTTTCTCCATAGTTTGATTGACCAATAAAATCAAAAACGAAAAAAGAAAACAAATCGCTTTCGCTTTCATTTGCATCGTTCTGTGCTGGAGTTCTGTGCAACAACATGACGAATCGTACGCAAATCTCATCGGATATACGGAGTCGCATCAGAATGTTTGAAAGTGAGTTAAAATGTAAATGTTGTGCTTGATTAAATAGTGAATATTGATTTATTTCAAACAATTGTGCAACATCCGCCACCAACCAGGGTTGGGAGAAGAATCATGGCATCTGAACATGTGCCAATGCAAATTTAACCTTCAACCTCCTTTGTTTGTGCAAGTGCCTGTGATGTTAAGGTCAAATGTCATCTACATTTTGCAGATTTCCAAGGATGTTCCTCGGCTTTGAAGGACATGACAAGGAAATCGATTGTTTAGAGAAATCAATATTTCGTCACAACAAGAAAAAAAACAAAGGCTACGGATCATGTATATATAAATAATCCCAAAAAAATTAATTCGTAAAATGTTGAAAAAAAAAATAAAAGCATAAGGTGCAGATGCATTTCTTTCCAAGCGGATCTGCATATAAATTGTGTAAAAATCGACAAAATATAACTTTGGTATTTATTTGTGCAAAAGCGAATTTTAGATGCCCCTCAAACCATTGAAGTTTGGTAATGGAGATATTCTATCTGCGGCAACTGAAAAGGACGATTTTTTACAGCGTTATATCTTATTGACCAGTACTCCGTATTTACTTATGGTCACTATTCTAAAAATATTAAAAAAAAAAAAACAAGTAAGCAAAGGCTACAGTCGAGCGGGGCCGACCGTTGAATAAAGAATTCCACAAGATATTGTGACAAATAATAAAAGAAAGCCATCAGGTTTCGTTCTCTAATTTTCGAATAATAGCAACTTAAACTAATTTGCTCATTTCCAATTTATTGGTAGATGTTGCACGTAAATGGCCTTCCTAGATCTGGAACCAATATTTCCCAAAAACCTATAACCTCTCAGAAGTGGCAGAAGATTAACATTTATTATTGGTGTTTGACTGAAACGCATCTATATGAGATACAGACATTTGACTATATTCTTCAACGAAATCAGCGTTAACGAAATAGTCAGAAGTGCGTCTTTCCTGTATTTGGGAATTCTCCAAAAAGTCACTGGAATGGACATTTTCGTATTTTGTCTACAAAAGTTGGCAAACACCTTCACACATTGAATATTTTTGGATGGCCATCCAAAACTGCTTGGCTTTTGCAATGTGCGGTAACCCCCATTCAAATGTGCGTGAGGATCGGGCGATAATTACGACCTGCCGACAATTTTGCAGTTTTTTGGTCCATTTCAACCCCTAAATATATGGCGATAATCTCCAAAAAGTGTAGGCTTCTATTCTGACCCTCATCTAATCCCCATGCAAAATTTCGTAAGGATCGGGCCATAAATGAGATCTGTATATGATATCCTGATATCCTAACTACTTAGTTTTGTTAGCTGTAGAAATATTACCAAATGTTTATTCAAAATTAAAATATGCCAAAAATGTGACAAAATTGAAAAAAATATAAGAAAATGTTACAAAATCAATATTTTCATCTTTAGAGAGATATTTTTATGCGATTTTTTAGACGTTGTTTCTTTCCTGCCAAGAGGCCATTCTGAATTAATGAGAACTGTCGAAATCAGTTCAACCGTTCTCGACATATAAGAGATCTTTCAAGCATACCTCCTTTGATAGACATATATATCGCATATATTTTGCTATATATCCGATTTGTTGGATGTTAACATCAATGTAAAGATGAGAAGTAACCCTGTCATGGCTTTGTGATTTCGCCGGGATTTAAAATATTCGCGGTTTAATGAAAAAATTTGAATTTTTTCAACACAAAATATATGGTCTATTTTACCCGCTAAATATTATCCGATGACCACCCAAATTGGTAGGCTTCTTCCCCGCCCTAAACTCTAGCTACATACGAAATTCCGCGTCGATTGGTCTATAATTGCGACCTGTATAACTACTGCAAAATCCGACATTTTTTCAGTATTTGGTCCATTTCAACCCCTAAACATTTGGCGATCATCTCCAAAAGCAATAGGGTTCTATTCTGGTCCAAGCCCCACCTACATTCTAAATTTCGTGAAGATCGGGCCATAATTGCGACCTGTAGAGTGATTACAAATTAACATGGACAGACGGACAGACGGACGGACGGACATACATAGCTAGATCGACTCAGCTCGGCGAGCTAGGAAGATCCATATATACTTTCCTATGTGGGAAACCAATATTTCGAGGTGTTACATAATTTTTGGCCCAATCAAACTTATAATACCCCCAACACATAGTGTTGTAGGGTATAAAAATATTATTCACAAAAAGTTAAATACTTCATTAGACTTCTTAAAAAAAACCAACATTTTTTGATATTTAAATTATCTGCTGAAGGACTTAAAGGGCCAAAGATGAATCTACCATTAAAACCCCACTAATATTAAGAAATACAAATCACGATCTGTCACTTGTAGGAAAACCAGGATTATTGAACTTTTCTAACTCTCCATAAATTGAAGATTAGATAAATAGGGTAAGTGTACCAGTAGTCGGCATTTTTAGGATTTTCGCGTTTTTAATCGCTCACCATTCTGAGTGGAACATTTCAATTATTACAAAGTTAATTTATTCAGATTCGAAATTTTGTATAGTTTTTGCAATAATAATTAAAGTTTTAATAACTTTTTATTAAATTTCTTAAATTTGTAGTTTTATTAAAACAATGCTTTTTTGCCAGTAGTCGGCACCACTTGCCAATTGTCGGTATGGCATTTTCCAACAGTCGGCATACCAATTTTTTTGTAAGATTAATTAATAATAATAATAAATTAATTCATTAAAATATAATATTTTTGTTTAGTTAAACTGATTCGACGTCTTTATTGTACTTTTCTTAAGAATATGGATTGTTGAGGACCTTCACAGACAAAAAATTAATTTTTATTAGAATAATTCATCTTTTCTTAGCGAAATTGTGCACAAAGATAGCTGACAATATATTTGAAGTAAACAAAATACATTTAGTTATAATAGTTTCATTTATTTGGGCTTAAAAATAAAAAGTGCCGACTACTGGGACATGCCGAACTTAGGCACACTTACCCTATTGTCAATCCCTTCGTAATGCTTCGAAATATTCGTCGAAGATTTTATGAATTGGATATTCTTGATAGACATAAATTTCTATATTTCAGATAGACTTTCTTAAGTTTTCCTTCGTATTTTTGGTTATGTGATCTTTTCCCGGTTCTTGAAAAAAATCCCTAGAAAATTATCATTGGCTTTTAAAATATCCTTAAATATTAAAAAAAAAAACAAAACAACCAAGTGAAAAAGGTGTAAGTTTGGCCGGGCCGAACTTTGGATACCCTCCACAATTTGGTACAAATTTAACAATTTTCAAAAAAATAAAATCCGTTAAAAATTCTGTTAAAATCTTAAAAATACCGAATGTAACCTTATATTAGGGTCTGTACGACGACGTGGTCCTGCATAGGCAACTTTTGTCACAAGCTATTACAATATTCAAATGCGAAACTTGAAAAAAAATCTGTTTATAATTTAACTAAAATCATCAAAATACCGAATATAGGCAGGTACCATGGGGGTTATAGAACGTGGACCTGCACAGACAATTTTCCGTCATAGGCTGTAGAATTCATTACGAACTTCAAATACGAAATACGAAAATAATTCCGGTAAATAATGTCGTGAAAATACCGAATATCGGGGGGTAACGTTATATGGTGGCTATACGAAAACGTGAACCGACATGGCCCATTTACTATCTTAACCTGCCTGCTGGTAAAATATGCATGTATGCAAAATTTTAGCCTTCTATCTCAATTCGTTCGCAAAATAGCGTTATTACAACAGACTATCGGACGAACTTCAGTAAATCGTCTTTTTACGCTGATCCAGAATATATATATACTTTGTAGGGTTTATCACGAATATTTCGAGGAGTTACAAAGGAATGACAAGGGTTATATACCCTCCATAGAATGGTGGAGGGTATAAAAATGTCTTATTGGTCGGAACATGTCCTAATAATTCGTTTAAGACGATAATCTTCACATTTGAATGTTCGAGGTTTAAGGTAAATAAGATAAGCATTTCGCATTTCTTGAGGGTTGTTATTTGTGTGGGTCTTGCCGGATCCAAATCTGACATAAATACTACGAACCATGGTACAATTACAGGAGGTAAAATAACGTTCTTTTTTAAATCATTTTTTTTTTTCGTTTGATGACCCTTGGTGAGAGATGAAAATGTTTATAAATGCGTTTTTAAAATTTGGAAAAATGCCCAAAGAATTTTAGTTTAATTCAATTCAATCCTCTTCTATTGAGCTTACAATCTCGTCACTTGGGTAACAAACAAAGTTTGTCATAGCAATTATTTTGAAATAATTCCTGGGGAGAATGTGCTCAGACAAAAACGAACGAAAATGATGAGGATTGGATCTTTCCGAAACCCTTAAAACGAATGGTCAACTCGCTAATCAGAAATTTCATAAAAATGCATCCATAGACCTGTTGTCCTAAAATATTTAAGAGATTGACTAATAGCCCTGGAAAACAGAGACCTCAATATCAAGTTTCGTTATTTCAGCTCTATACCCTCTCCCAATACCCAATTGAATCCCATTTGGTACTTTTACAATAATTTTGGTACACATTTCCAGAACCACCTCCACATCGTAACCACAGACACCAACAATGACATTAATATGCAATTTTAGGATTTCAGCTCTACCCGATACCTAATTTAGTGCTTTTCCATTAATACCAAATTTCGGGATTCCAGATCGATACATTCACTCATTAACAAGTTCAGTAACATTTAGTACTTTTCGTATAATTTTAGTACACATTTGAAAAACCATCCCCAAATCTAAACTTCACATACCAACAGTGACCTTAATATCAAATTTCAGGATTTAAGTTCTTTAATTTCCCCCATTACCAAATTTAGTACCATTTAGTGAAAATATAGTACGTTTATCTTAAACCAGCTCCTTCTCCCAACCACAGCCACCAACAGTGACATCTATATCAAATTGCAGGATTTCAGCTCTACTCCTTCACCCAATACCAAATTTAGTACTTCTTACAGAGACCTTTACATTACAACATTCACTAACACCAAATTTTGTAGCTTTTGGTACTTTTTATATAAATTTAGTACTCATTTGCGAAATCATTCCATATTTCAATTCTAAACGCCTACAGTTTTCAGACAACCAAAATTCATCAATTTCAGATATATCCATGTGCCCAATACCAAATTTAGTAACATTTGGTACTTTTCGAATTCTATTCCTTCACCCAATATCAAATTTCGAGTAGAATTTTGTAACCTATGACCCTAATACTAAAGTTGAAGCAGTGTCTGTTCAACCAATACTTTCGTCCACTTATAGTACACATACCCAAAATAATCTACAATTCTCCTTTTAGACACCAACAGTGATCCAAAATTAGTACCATTTAGTACTTTCCGAACAATTTTAGTACGCATTGTAAAACCGCCACCAGATACCAAAAAAGCCCTCAATTCCAGCTTTCTTTTCACCTACTTTTTAGTTTTATCAGTTCACATAGTACTAATAGTAACCATTTTAGAAGTTTAGTACCATTTTGGAACTTTTCGTAACCTTAAATTTCGAATTTCCTAACACCCTTTGGCTCTTCTAACCTGCACTTCATCAGTGACTCATATGCCAAAATTTCTAAGTATTTAATATTTATTACATTTTAGTATGTTTCGTATCTTTTTGGTACAAATTTCCTAAAACCCAGCCATATCACACACCTACGGCCCAAGGCTGATCCTCGTAAAATGCGTAACTTGATATTCAAGCTGCAGCTGTTTCGTCTGGGCGTGGATTCTTGATCAGACAGTTATTTAACTAATCTTTATACCCTCAGTAATGTGGCTAGAGAGGGTATATATCATTTGATACGCCCAAAACATACCATTATCCGTTTCAGAATATTGGAAGTCGATCTAGCGATATCCGTCCTTCCTTCTGTCTGTCTGCGTACGATAACTCTCGAAGGGAGTATATAATGTTCTTCAAATTCGGTACATCGTACTATTATTATCAAATTTAAATCAAGTTCGGAGAAATATCCGTCTACTCTTTTTTGTACCTCTCCCACAAAATGTAGAAATTTTCAAAAAAAAAAAAAAAATAAATAAATAAATAAATAAATAAATAAAATAAAATTCTGCACAGAAAGAGAAAGAATAATCCAATTTTGCTCAAACCTTACAAATCCTAATATTTGCATCATTGCTAGGTCAGGTGCGAAAATGGACAATATCGGTCCACTCATCAAGTTTAACACACCCACTCCCCAAAAGTCCCTTCTTTACTTTTCGCACCATTTCTGCTGATGTGACTGTTTTCTTCCGCCCACTTCCTTTACGTCGGGCTACGCTACCAGTAACACTTCCTTGACGTCGGACTATGCTCCCAGTATCACGGAAACGAGCGATGGTTCGAGACACAAATGATTTATTCACATTTAAATTCTGGAGTGCTCTAACGATAGTCACATGTGGTTTTTCAGCCAAATATGAAGAAATCACACTATCACGCTTGAATTCCATCGCGAATAACTTTTTTTCTGGAAAATTCTCACCAAAATACTTTTGTACGCTTATAAACAATATAATGAGCTGTCACTGGAATAATTTTTACAGCTGTCGGACGAGTGGCTTAGAAATGACAGAAGTCTGAATATGGGCGTTATATCCAAATCGGATGCGATCTTGATGAAATTTGGCAGAGATATTTTCTGAGCTACATCTGATATCTGATACCAAATATAACTGTTTTGAAGCGCATATTACGAATGTCGACGACTTTAACTCCAAATCGGATGATACGCATATATGGAAGCTATAGCTATATCTGAACCGATTTTCGGTTTTTAATAAGGTCCATTTAATATGATCTAAATTCGATTGGATGTGCCGAATATTACACATATGGCGCACAATAAAATTACAGCGATCTGAATATGGTTGCAGTTTTTTCCATCTAACCCTGTGTATACGAGATCTTAACTATCTGACTGCTGAAACCTTTCTCTATTCATAAAAATTCTAGTTTAGAAAAATATGAATTTTCGAAATATACAAGGCCTTCTAGGCCATAAAATGTGTTTTTTCATTTTTTTTTTTGCGGATATTCTTGACTAGCAAATACAAACGTCCGCCTATTTATTAGTTAAAATCAAGATAGAGTCCTTATTATTTCATGGGACAATTTTTCGCAGTATTCAATTTTTTCCCAGAATTTTTATACCCTCCACCATACTATGGAGGGTATATCAACTTTGTCATTCCGTTTGAAACTCCTCGAAATACTCATGTCAGACCCAACAAAGTATATATATTGTTGATCAGCGTAAAATTTTAAGTCGATTAAGCCATGTCCGTCTGTCTGTCTTTTTGTTGTAATCACGCTATATTTCGAACGAATTGAGATAGAAGGCTAAAATTTTGCGCACATGTTGATTTTTCCAGTAGGCAGATTTAGTTCGTAAATCGGCCATGTAGGTCCACGTCTTCGTATAGCCCCATATATCGGTACCTCCCGTTATTCGGTATTTTCATGATTTTAGCGACATTATTCACCGGAATTGTTGCAAATTTGGTATTTGAAGTTCGAAAAAGATACTACAGCCTACGACAGAAAATTGTCTATGCAGGTCTACGTCTTCGTATAGCCCCCATATAACGGTACCTCCCAATATTCGATATTTTGATGATTTTAGCGTCATTGTTCACCGGAATAGTTTCAAATTACGTATATAGAGTTCGTAATGGGAACTACAGTCTGTGGCAGAAAATTATCTATACAGGTCCAGGTCTTCATATAGGCCCTCATATATCAGTACCTCCCTATATACGCCATTTTGACGAGTTTAGGTACAATACCCACCGAAATTGCTTGAGATGTCGTATTTGAAGTTCGTAATGGATGCTACAGCCTCTGACAGAAAATTGTCTATGCAGGTCCAGGTCTTCGCACAACTCCGATATAACGGTACCTCCCTATATACGATATTTTGATGATTTTACCTATATTATTTACCATTTATTTCAAGTTTCGAATGGAATGGAATATGGTAATGGCTTATGACGTCGTATAGACCCCAATATTACAGCTATATTCGGTGTTTTTAAAATTATAACAGCGTTTTTTAAGGATTTTATTTTTTGAAAATTTCAAAGGGTAGGGTTTTAAATCTTCATCGATGGAATTTTTAGTTGAACCAATTAGGTATGCAAAACTTCTCTCATAATCATTTTATACCACATGTTGCTTCCCAATGAGGGCCTCTTTTATTAGAATTAATAAAAAAATCAATAGTTCTGTAATTGCCGCATGTATAGGATTTCCTACATCGAATCGAAGGCACATTTCATTTTCCCCTTTTTTTGTTTTCTTTGAAATAATTTCACAATTAAACCAATTATGTAAATTGCAGATTAACTTGTAGCTGTGTCTTTTTTGTTTCTTCGCCACAAAGCGTACACATCTTATCGGACCATAAAATCCTTTGGTGTCCCTAACTGAAGTGACCCAATTTCATGGGCCTTTGGTCACATTTTAAGCCAATTTACTTGAGCCGATCATCTGATGTTCTTTAAAACAGAAATACATTTTTTTTCCTCTTTCCCCTCTTCCTCGTCATTCAAAGAAAAGCCAAAAACAAGTTGTGTTGCTGTTGTTGTTGTTGTAAATAAATTAAAGAAAACCAAAGAAATGAATAACAAAACGGATACAATTCACATTAATTTAAATGCAGATGGACGTCTTTAAGTCTACAACATTTAAATGCTACAAGAGTTGTTGTATTTTGTGGTTATTGCTGTTGTTGTTGTCGTTTCTTCTTCTTTTTGGTTATATCGTTTTCATAAGTTAACGACATAAACCACAGTTAATAGTCGGCGTCATCATCACCATTATCTTGTAGCCGGAGAAGATGAGCCAGCGCGCAATGCTACAAAAGAACTTAAGAGCGAAGGCAAAGTAAGCCAAAAGCTACGCAAATAGAAATGCGGATTTGGGTTAATATGACAATTTAGCCAGAAAAAAAAAAAAAAACAAAACTACAGAACAACAACAGTAACAACAACAGCAAACAACCAAAACTAGGAAAGAACTGAAAATGAAGTTTATTTACAAAACACAAAAAATATTTCTGAATTAGCAAAACGCTGAAGATGGAGAAAACGAAATGTAAAAAAAAAATGTTAAAAAAAATAATTTTCAGACAATAAGAATAAGGACTGTTGTAGGACTGTTCATTGGTTAAGATTTTTCCATAGAAAAACTTCATTGGTGAAGATTTTCCACAGAAAAACTTCATTGGTGAAGATTTTTCTACAGAAAAATTTCATTGGTGAATATTTTTCCACAGAAAAATTTCATTGGTGAAGATTTTTCCTATAGAAAAATTTTCATTGGTGAAGATTTTTCCTATAGAAAAATTTTCATTGGTGAAGATTTTTCCTATAGAAAAATTCTCATTGGTGAAGATTTTTCCTATAGAAAGATTTTTCTATAGAAAAACTTCATTGGTGAAGATTTTTTATAGAAAAACTTCATTGGTGAAGATTTTCCCATAGAAAAAACTTCATTGGTGAAGATTTTTCCGTCGAAAAACTTCATTGGTGAAGATTTTTCCATCGAAAAACTTCATTGGTGAAGATTTTTCTATAGAAAAAACTTCATTGATGAAGATTTTTCCATCGAAAAACTTCATTGGTGAAGATTTTTCCTATAGAAAAATGTTCATTGGTGAAGATTTTTCCTATAGAAAAATGTTCTTTGGTGAAGATTTTTCCTATAGAAAAAAGTTCATTGGTGAAGATTTTTCTATAGAAAAATGTTCATTGGTGAAGATTTTTCTATGGAAAAACTACATTGGTGAACTTTTTGTTATAGAAAAAAATTATTGGTGAACATTTTCTATGGAAAAACTTCATTGGTGAACATTTTTCCATAGAAAAATATCATTGGTGAAGATTTTTCCAAAGAAAAATTTCATTGGTGAGGTTTTTTCCATAGAAAAACTTCGTTGGTGAAGATTTTTCTATAGAAAAACTTCGTTGGTGAATATTTTTCTATAAGAAAACTTCATTGATGAACTTTTTTCCATAAAAAGTTTTTCATTAGTGAACATTTTTCCATCGAAAAATTTCATTGGTGAAGATTTTTCCATAGAAAAATTTCATTGGTGAAGATTTTTCCATAGAAAAATTTCATTGGTGAAGATTTTTCCATAGAAAAATTTGATTGGTGAAGATTTTTCCATAGAAAAATTCCATTGGTAAAGATTTTTCTATAGAAAAATTTCATTGGTGAAGATTTTTCCATAGAAAAATTTCACAGAAAAACTTCGTTGGTGAATATTTTTCTATAGAAAAACTTGGTTGGTGAAGATTTTTCTATAGAAAAAAGTTCATTGGTGAAGATTTTTCTATAGAAAAAAGTTCATTGGTGAAGATTTTTCTATAGAAAAAAGTTCATTGGTGAAGATTTTTCTATAGAAAAAAGTTCATTGGTGAAGATTTTTCTATAGAAAAAAGTTCATTGGTGAAGATTTTTCTATAGAAAAAAGTTCATTGGTGAAGATTTTTCTATAGAAAAAAGTTCATTGGTGAAGATTTTTCTATAGAAAAAAGTTCATTGGTGAAGATTTTTCTATAGAAAAAAGTTCATTGGTGAAGATTTTTCTGTAGAAAAAAGTTCATTGGTGAAGATTTTTCTGTAGAAAAAAGTTCATTGGTGAAGATTTTTCTATAGAAAAAAGTTCATTGGTGAAGATTTTTCTATAGAAAAAAGTTCATTGGTGAAGATTTTTCTATAGAAAAAAGTTCATTGGTGAAGATTTTTCTATAGAAAAAAGTTCATTGGTGAAGATTTTTCTATAGAAAAAAGTTCATTGGTGAAGATTTTTCAATAGAAAAAAGTTCATTGGTGAAGATTTTTCTATATAAAAAAGTTCATTGGTGAAGATTTTTCTATAGAAAAAAGTTCATTGGTGAACATTTTTCCATAGAAAAATGTCATTGCTGAACATTTTTCCATAGAAAAATTTCATTGGTGAACATTTTTCCATAGAAAAATTTCATTGGTGAACATTTTTCCATAGAAAAATTTCATTGGTGAACATTTTTCCATAGAAAAAGTTCATTAGTGAACTGTTTTCTATGGAAAAACTTCCTTGGAGAACATTTTTCAGAGAAGAGAAATTTCATTGGTGAGCATAGAAAAATTTCATTGGTGAACATTTTTCCATAGAAAAATTTCATTGGTGAACATTTTTCCATAGAAAAATGGCCTTTGGTGAAAATTTTTCCATAGAAAAATGGCATTGGTAAACATTTTTCCACAGAAAAATTTCGTTGATGAACATTTTTTCTTATTTTTTTTTTTTTGGTTGACAGAATCTAACGGGAACAGTCTCTTCGCAACCATCCACCCTGAGTGGAAGTGAAAGAATAAAATTGTTGTTTTATTGTAGCCTAGCCCCCCCACAAAAAGAAGAAAGTGGTTGGTGTTTTTTATCCGCTGTCGTTGTCAGTGTTTGGCAAGTTTTTAAGAGAAATTGTTGTTGGCAGTTCTTGTTTTTGTGGCCATTAAAAGTCCAGCATCTAAAAGCTTACAAATAAGTGGAAAAAGCGACTAATTCAAAATAGTCACATTGACAACCGGTCGCTGAGCCAGTCAGCCACTTGGCCCGGCAGTTAGCTATCCAAGCATACAAAAATTGACATAATAACCTCTCTTGTAACACAATAAACATTCTTGAAGTTATTAAAAAAAGCAAAAAAAAAAGAAAGAAACAAACAAGGCGACGACAACATGACAGAGGCATTCAAAGATCATTGGACAAATGTTGTTGTTGTTGTTGTGGTTGTTGAGTACAACAACATTTCTTTTATTCACTCGTTTCTGTTTTTTTCGAGTGCCGACAACTTCTGATGGGAGCTACTCAACTTCAGTGAGGCGGGCGTCCGACTGGGTCACTCTTTTGCTGACGGTAAAGACCACCGTAAAGCGATCCAGTTGCTTGTAAACTAAATTCATGTCTTGTTTTGAATGCTCTCACCCATGGATGGATGGATGGTTGGTCGGATGCATGGATGGCTGGGATGGAATGGGCATGGCATTAGCTTTATGAGTCCGCAGAACTTTTCATTTTTCTTTGTAAATTATTTAAACTAACCTTAATTTGTTGGTTTAATTGAATTTACAAAGCGAACACAAGGAGACATGTTTTCTTTTCCGTTTTTTCATTTGAGGGATCAAAAGTCACCAGACATGCTGGTATGCATGCAGACGTTGCACTAGACATTCGCCCCTTACGTTGTTCGGTGAAAATGAAAGCGTATAGAGGCCTATTGTGTTCTTTTACGCTAATAAATGCCGGTGGGGGAAACTAATAGGGCAAGCGTAAAACATGATTTTGTGGCATTTTCACTTTGGTGTTCCACTTTCGCGGAACTTTCCCTTATGACAAAATGTATTTTCCCCATCAAAAAAATTTTCCTATGTGAAGAAGATCCCATAATTAAAATTTTCGATGGAAAAATATTCACCAATGAAATTTTTCGATGGAAAAATGTTCACCAATGAAATTTTTCTATGGAAAACTCTTCACCAATGAAATTTTTCGATGGAAAAATGTTCACCAATGAAATTTTTCGATGGAAAAATGTTCACCAATGAAAATTTTCTATGGGAAAATGTTCACCAATGAAAATTTTCTATGGGAAAATGTTCAGCAATGAAATTTTTCGATGGAGAAATGTTCACCAATGAGATTTTTCTATAGAGAAATGTTCACCTGCGGAAATTTTCTATCGAAAAATGTTCACCAACGAAGTTTTTCTATGGAAAAATATTCACCAATGAAATTTTTCGATGGAAAAATGTTCACCAATAAAATTTTTCGATGGAAAAATGTTCACCAATGAAATTTTTCGATGGAAAAATGTTCACCAATGAAATTTTTCGATGGAAAAATGTTCACCAATGAAATTTTTCGATGGAAAAATGTTCACCAATGAAATTTTTCCATGGAAAAATGTTCACCAATGAAATTTTTCGATGGAAAAACGTTCACCAATGAAATTTTTCGATGGAAAAATGTTCACCAATGAAATTTTACGATGGAAAAATGTTCACCAGTGAAATTTTTCGATTGAAAAATGTTCACCAATGAAATTTTTCGATGGAAAAATGTTCACCAATGAAATTTTTCTATGGAAAAATGTTCACCAATGAAAATTTTTCTATGGAAAAATGTTCACCAATGAAAATTTTTCTATGGAAAAATGTTCACCAATGAAAATTTTTCTATGGAAAAATGTTCACCAATGAAAATTTTTCTATGGAAAAATGTTCACCAATGAAAATTTTTCTATGGAAAAATCTTCACCAATGAAGTTTTTCAATAGAAAAATCATCAATAACGAAGTGAAGATATAGAAAAACCTTCACCAATGAAGTTTTTCTATCAAAAACTTTTCACCAATGACAATTTTTCTATGGAAAAAAATTTAACCAATGACATTTTTCTATATTTTTTCAATTTTCATATTGAAGAAAAATCATGAGATTTAAAAAAAAATAAACAAGTGAATTTTTTAGAGAATATTCTTGGTTATATATTTCTTTTATTCCACTACTCCTATTTTTTCTGTATAAAGTTGCGATACTTCCCTATTAATTATGTAACTATAAATAATTTTTTTTTTTTTTCAAAATTATTACAACATTTTCCAATTTTTTTTGCCAGTATCCATTGATACAATGTCTTACGATCAATTACCACATCATTTGTTTTCATTAAAAAAGAAAAGAGCAACAACATAAAAATTAACATTTCCTTCCTCTTAAAAGCTTGATGCTGCCTGCCGGCCTGCTGATGGTATCGGCGGCAGTGATTGGCAGTTGTGCATGTGTGTGTGTGGCTGTGGCTGCTGCGGGTACTTCAGTTCATTTCTCTTTCAATAAGACGAGTCTTGGAGCAGCCCAGATGATTATCGTAAATCTACTGCTGCCAGCAGTCGTTCAAAAGAAAATGCCGAGAAAATGACAGTAGCCGAAATGATATCCCAATAACAATTACAATAAGTACAGATAGACAGACAAACGTTATTAAGCGCTGCAATAAATATTACGACAGCAGTCTTAATCATGATTAAGTGTTTTTACATAATTACATGCATATATTGAAAACGATTATGGAAATTGAGAGGGTTTTCCATTTCGTTGTCATCAGATTAGGGTAATTTTGGGGAATTTTATTAAGACACATATTTGGAAGTGTTCATTTGTGCATATAATTGCCGTATGATGCGGGTAATTTGTGAAAATGTCATTAAAATTAGAGTTAATAACACTTTTGGTTTTAGAAATAAAACAGTGGAAAGGAAAGAGGTTTCGAGTAGAAAAGTTTGAAAATTTACAAAAATTATATTGGATGACATTGGAGGGATTCTAGGTAGCAACATATATCAACTTACATATTTCCCCGTAATAATCGTAGCCTCAATTAAGTTGTTTTGTAGTTTTTTTTACTGTTCTCTTAGTTAGCCACTTTCTGTCACACATTCCAAACTTTATTGAAATTTGACTAATACAGCGTGTTTGGTGATTCAATATAATTTTACAAATATACCCAAATCTATATCAATATATACAATATATCCTCCTGATCCATATCCAAATCTAAGCAGATTTCAATATAATTTGGCAAATTTATTTTTGTTCCAATTTCCGTTAAACCTTAATATGTTGGTATATACAGCTTGTTTGATTGATATGGGAGCTATATCCAAATCTGAACCGATCTCAATATGATTTGGCAAATACATTTTTAGACCAAATTCCATCACAGATTCCAAAATTTCCTTGAAATTTTGGTATACAAAGCGTGTTTGATGCATCAAATATATGAAATCGGTCGAAAATATATGTGGGAGCTATATCCAAATCTGAACCGATTTCAATATAATTTGGCAATTTTTTTTTGTTCCAAATTCCGTTACACGTTCTTAATTTGTAACATATCTGTAATAGATTAATAGATATGTGTATATGAAATCAAATTTTTTGGAGGAACCTCCGATTCTGATGTTCCTAGTGGAATTTCAAAAATGTACATATATAGCCTATGTTACTTTCAGGCGATGTTGTAGTACAATTTGACATTTTCAAAACAATCTGTTCTGCGAGGTTCGAGTCCACAAATTACAAACAATCAAACGTACAAACATTTTCCTCTTTTATGGGTTTAGAAGATATGGGATAATTTTTAGAAAATGTAGTGGATCGATGCTTTCTACTTCATCAAATACTGATAATAATGTTGGGATGGGTGAAATTTAAAATGAATCGGAAGTTATTTTGCGCTTTATGAGCTATTTAAAATGTAGACCCTCTGTGGGGGAGGTTCCAGATCTTGTATTAGTGGAAATACTGGAATGAGAAATTTGAAGACGATCGGACTCTTATTTCATATTTTATAAGAGTTATTCAAAATGTTGATATATTGTGGGGGAAGTACTGGATGGAGTCGGCTGATATTGTCAACCTGACCTGTCTGACTTATACAAATATTAGGATTTGCAAAGTTTGAATTAAATCGAATGACCATTTAACTTTCTTTGGAGTAAAATATTTTCTTTGAACATTTTTGGCTATATTGCCTATCTTCACATCAGACCTTGAGCTAATAAAAAAAAAACTGCAACAAAGTCAAACACCATCATTTTTACATTTTTTTTTTAAATTTTATTGAATGAAAGCAAAAAATGTCGGAAATGGCATCAAATTTTAGAATAAGTTTAGATTTGTTCGAATTGGTCACCTTTGGCACGAATTATGGCCTTCAAACGGCTAATGAAACAGTCACACACTGCCCGAATGTAGCTCGGTGGTATTTTGACCAACTCCCGGCGAAGCGCTTGCTTGAGGTGATCGACACTTTGGTATTTTTTAGTGCCAACCTTGCTTTCCAAAATACTTCAGACACAATAGTCCAACGGATTGGTATTCGGAGATTTTGGTGGCCACTGTGCGCGGGAAATGAAACGAGGAACCTCATTTTGTAACCATTCTTGGGTTCTGAGGGCGAATTTGCTGAGTCCTGTTGGAATGTCCAAGGTCTGCGGCCAAAATGTTTGCGTGCCCAAGGCTTTAATACACCCTTCAGAACAGTTTCGCGATAATATTCGTCATTTATTCTGATGCCACGGACGATTAAAGCCGATAGCGACCATCGGTAGTAATGGCGGCCCACACCGGCACACCACATGGCCGGCGCTTGAGTTCTGGTGGCCAATCGAAGGTGCACATTTTCAGCTGACCTCTTTGGCAAGCGTCGATCATTTTGCTTGTTTACAAACTGCTGGACAACGAATGTTTCCTCATCGGAGAAAACCAAATTCGACAGTTCACCACTTTCGGCCAAGCTAATCCTGTTGCGGTGTATGTTCTTGCACTTTTTGGAATTTCAATGGCTTTCCCCCGAGCTCATTTTTCAATATTTGCAGAATGGAATATTGCGATATGTTCAGCTGAAGAGCCATTTTTCGGCCACTGCGATGCGGGTTTCCATAAAGTCGCTTCTTTACTTTTCGAACCGTTTTTGCTGATGTTGCTGTTTTCTTCCTTGACGTCGGGCTACGCTACTAGCATGACGGTAACAGCGATGGTACGAGATACAAAAGATTTATTCACATCTAAGAGCTGGAGTGCTCTAACGATAACCACTTGTGGTTTTACAGCCAAATAAAAAGAAATCACGCTATCACGCTTGAATTCCATCACGAATAACTTTTTTTCTGGAAAATTCTCATCAAAATGCTTTTGTACGCTTGTCACTGGAATAATTTAAACAGATGTCGGACGAGTGGATTAGAAATGACAGCAGTCTGAAATTGGTTGCAGTTTTTTCATCTCACGCTGTATATGTTTTTTCCGATGTGGTGTTAAAGTCCCTCACATGCGTAATATGCATTTCACAACAATCATATATGGTACCCGATATCAGATACAGCTCAGAAATAAGTGTTTAAAATTTGGTCTAGATCAGTTCAGATTTAGATATAGCTCTCATATAAATCTTTATTCGATTTTAGGTTTATTGTTCAGCATATTGATAATATCTACCCAAATGAGCTGCATCTTGGCACTTCCTATGGATTTCAGCCTAAAAGCAAGCGCATACGATTTTGGTGAAATCGGTTCAGATACAGCTATAGTTCCCATATATATGTTTCATCCGATTTGGTGTTAAAATCCCTCACATTCGTAATATGCATTCGAAAACAATGATATATGGTACCAGCTATCTCATAGAGCTCGGAAATACCTTTGCCAAATTTTATCGAGATCGGCTAAGATTTGGATATAGCTCCCATATAAATCGATAATCCGATTTCAGGTTTATTGTGCAAATAATGGCTAATATTAGCCTAAATTGAGTGAATTTCGGGAATACGTTTCCATTTGGCGGAACTCATGCACTCTATAGCAATGTTATTTGGTATAAAAGATTAAAATGTCTCCGTCAAATTTATTGAAAATCAATTCAGAATTGGATATGCCTCCCACATATTAGTTCCCAAACCAAACTATAAGCAAATGTTGATAGGTGGTATGATTCACTTCAAATAAATTCTTTTGTTAAGGGAGCTCTACTAAATATGCATAGTGGTGTAGGGTATCATATAGTCGGTCCTACCCCATTTTTAATCTTTCCTTACTGGTTTTACAATACAGTAAACCTTTCAGAGATCTTCTACACACACAAGATTCTTAAGAATGCTTCTGAGCAAAAAATACCTTTCAGTGGTCTTCTATAAATAGGAGATCTTCCGCAGGTCATCCACATAAAGGAAAAGTTCTAACCTTGGAAGGAGAAGGAACTAACCCTTCTAAAAAAACAAGTAAAACAAGTACGCAAAGGCTACAGTAGAGCGGGGCCGACCATTGAATACCCTACAACACTATAATAAACGATACTGTTTATATAGGCGAGATACTCGAAAGAATTCCACAAGATATTGTGACAAATAATAAAAGAAAGCCATCAGGTTTCGTTCTCTAATTTTAGACCAATAACAACTTAAACTAAGTTGCTCATTTCCAATTTATTGGCAGATGTTGCACGTAAATGGTCTTCCTAGATCTGGAACCAATATTTCCCAAAGACCTATAATCTCTCAGAAGTGGCAAAAGATTAACATTTATTATTGGTTTTTGACTGAAACGCATCTATATGAGATACTGACATTTGACTATATTCTTCATGAAATCAGCGTTAACGAAATAGTCAGAAGTGGGTCTTTCCTGTATTTGTGAATTCTCCAAAGAGTCACTGGAATGGACATTTTCGTATTTTGTCTACAAAAGTTGGCAAACTCCTTCACACATTGAATATTTTTGGATGGCCATCCAAAACTGCTTGGCTTTTGCAATCTCCGGTAACCCCCATTCAAATGTGCGTGAGGATCGGGCGATAATTACGACCTGCTGACAATTTTGCAGTTTTTTGGTCCATTTCAATCCCTAAATATATTGCGATCATCTCCAAAAAGAGTAGGCTTCTATTCTGACCCTCATCTTATACCCATGCAAAATTTCGTAAAGATCGGGCCATAAATGCGATCTGTATATGATATCCTGATATCCTAACTACTTAGTTTTGTTAGCTGTAGAAATATAACCAAATGTTTAATTCAAAATGAAAATATGCCAAAAATATGACAAAATTGAAAAAATATGAGAAAATTTTACAAAACCAATATTTTCATCTTTAGAGAGATATTTTTATGCGATTTTTAGACGTTTTTTCTTTCCTGCCAAGAGGCCATTCTGAATTAATGAGAACTGTCGAAAGCAGTTCAGCCGTTCTCGACATATAAGAGATCTTTCAAGCATATCTTCTTTGATAGACATATATATAGCGGTTTAATGAAAAATGTTGAATGTTTTCAACACAAAAGATATGGTCTATTTTACCCGCTAAATATTATCCGATGACCACCCAAATTGGTAGGCTTCTTCCCCGCCCGCTACATACAAAATTCCGCGTCGATTGGTCTATAATTGCGACCTGTATAGCTACTGCAAAATCCGATATTTTTTCAGGATTTGGTCCATTTCAACCCCTAAACATTTAGCGATCATCTCAAAAGAAATAGGCTTCTATTCTGACGCTAACCCCTCCCCCCCACCTTCATTTTAAATTTCGTGAAGATCAGACCATAATTGCGACCTGTAGAGTAATTACAAATTAACATGGACAGACGGACAGACGGACGGACGGACATACATAGCTGGATCGACTCAGCTCGGCGAGCTAGGAAGATCCATACATACTTTCCTATATGGGAAACCAATATTTCGAGGTGTTACATAAATTCTGGCCCAATCAAACTTATAATACCCCCAACACATAGTGTTGTAGGGTATAAAAAGCTAAGTTCAGCCGGGCCGAACTTTTAATACCCTCCACCATTTCGAAAGAAATTGAAAATTTAAAAAAAAAAAAAAAAAAAAATAAAAAAATTCCGAAAAAAATTCTGAAAATACCGAATATCGGGAGGTACCCTTATATGGGGGCTATACGAAGATTTGAACTTGTATACAAAAATTTTTGCCATAGGCTGTAGTACCCATTGGTATCTTCCAGTACGAAAGTTTAAATAATTCCGGTAAATAATGTCGCTAAAATCATGAAAATACCGAATATCGGGAGGTACCGTTATATGGGGGCTATACGAAAACGTGGACCGACATGATTTACAAACTTAACTTGCCTACTGGAAAATTATTCATGTATGCAAAATTTTAGGCTTCTATCTCACTTCGTTCGAAAGATAGCGTGATTACAACAGACAGACGAACAGATAGATAGACAGACAGACGGTCATCGCTAGATCGACTTAGAATTTTACTCTGATCCAGAATATATATACTTTGAAGGGTCTATTATGAATATTTCGAAGAGTTACAAAAGGAATGACTAAGTTAATATACCCTCCATAGAATGGCGGAGGGTATAAAAAGTTAAAAAATCTAAATCTCTTGAGAAGAGCATCAAACTTTGATCGATTCACGACTCGCATAAATGGCCACATATATTTTAAAAGAAATCTCCGTTCCCTTTAACACTTTATCTTCTTCAAAAAAGAGTCAACAACTTCTCAAAAAATAAGAGAATATACAGATCACCCACAAATACGTTTTTTTTTATCCCACTAATTCTAAATCCGTATATCCGTATATACATATTGATACTTTTTAGGCCATATTTTTTAATAAAAAAAATAATGACCTTATCATTCAATACCGTTTTTTATTATGTTAGACGCCATTGTAAATCTCAACACCATCAATTCATTCTCGGAGACAACAAATCATTTTCGCATAATTTGTGATTTTTATTAAAATAAATGATTTTATTGATTTGTTTTGAAATGGTTTTCAAAATTTCCGTTATGGATGACAGCATTAGAAGAACGAACCATTTATCATTCAACTTAACTAGTCAACGAGAATGGTTAGTCGAATTCTTTGCAGAACAAATGCCATTGGTATCTTCGCCAACTGAGATGGGGTATTTTTTACAGTTTTCTCTCTGAATTCTACCGTGATTTGTCATAAATTATTTTGTTTATTATATTTATTTATTTTTTTTTTAACACAAAGTTAACCCCCCCTTATGTTGCTATTTTGGATTTTTTTTTTTTTTTAATCCATTTATCGTTTATTTTTGTTCGCCAAACTCATAATTCTCCATTCAATTCTGATAATTTTCTCTTTTGTGTCTGCTCTGTGTGTGTGTGTGTGTGATTGTTAAAAATCTATTGTTGAATCGTTTTCTTTTTTTAATTTTGTTCTGTGTCTCGTACTGATCATTTATTATTGTCGGTCTGTTCCGATGTTGTTTTTTGCAGATTGTGAACACCAGACATCAGCATCATCGGCATCTCCATCTCCATCAGCATCGGCGATAGACTTTGTCGACGGTCCAGCCAGTGGAGATTTTAGACCGCATAGCAGAACCGAAGTTGACGAGCTTGGAAACGGTTGTGATATCAAAGAGAAATTAGCAACAATGATGATGCCAACGCCACCACCACCTCCACCACCGGGAGTACAAACAGACGCCAATGGCCTGATATTACCAAAGAAACTCATAAATCCCTGTCTAACGTCAACGGATCGCAAACAACTGCATCGAGAATTAAAATTCAATACAAAAATGTAAGTAGATACCCACTTTGAAACGGAAATTATTTTCGATGACTGGCGTGAATTTGTTGGCTGCTGCGGATTTTTTTTTTGTGGAGTAATGTTGCTATTTTGGAATTATTTTTGTCGGGCGAATTCTGAAAGTATTTTGTAGCCTATTTAAAAAAATGCAATGAACGCAATAAAATGTTGAGTGTTTCGAAATTTTGATGATGCTATGTTTAGTTTTTTTTATTCAGTCTTCCTAAAAGAAGACTATTATTTTTTAGATTTTGAAATTGTGAAATTTCTAGCCAACATTTTGCAAAGGATTGACTGAAGTTTGGTATTGTGTATTCATAGTGGATAAAAAGAAGACAATTTACTTTGAGGGCTTTCCAAAGCAATTATTTTCATTAGGTCAATTCTTATATATGGATGCATCAAGATTTGTGGAGCTTGGAAGGCTTCGAATTTTCTGTCGAAATACTTCGTTTAATGAAATACTTTTTGGTTCATTCGAGTATCTCCAATAAAAATGTTCAACATTTTCAAAAAAAAAAAAAAAAAAAAAAAAAAAAACAAGTTAAAAAGTATCAGTCGGTATTGCCGCCATATATATACCCTCAGCCTATGTTCGATTATTTAAATATATTTTGACTAGTGTTAAGATTATTCAAACGTTTGACCCTCTATGGAGCAGGTCCCGAAGCAGTGGGCCATTATTGCGACAGATCTGCCAAGTCTAAATGGAATCGGATGTTAATTTGGCGTTTTATGAGCTTCATGGGTACACAAAATTTCAATATTTTGTGGGAGAGGTACCAGAGGGAGTGGACCGATGTATTCCCCCTTCCCACCAGACCATGGGTTAATACAAATATTAGGATGTGTCAAATTTGAAGACAAACGGACTTTTACATCACATTTAATGAGATTGTAATTATTCAAAATTTTGACCATTTGTGGGGGAGGTACTTGATGGAGTGGACCGATATTGTCCATTTTCACACCTGACCTAGTACTGACGCAAATTTTAGGATATGCAAAGTTGGAGCAGAATCGGATTATCCTTTCTCTTTTTGTGCAAAAATATATTTTTTGATCATTTCGAACTTTTGTGGAGGAGATACCAGATGGAGTGGACCGATATTGTTCATCTTAACACCAGACCTTGGATTAATATAAATATTGGGAAGTGTGAAATTTGAAGACAATCGGACTCTTACATCACATTTTATGAGAGTTGCAATTATTCAAAATGTTGACCTAGTACTGACGCAAATATTAGGATTTGCAAAGTTGGAGCAAATTCGGATTATCCTTTCCCTTTCTGTGCAAAAAATATATTTTTTTACAAATTTCGACGTTTTGTGGGGGAGGTACCAGAAGAAGTGGACCGATATTGCCCATCTCCGAATTCGATCTAAGTTTGACAAAAATATTACGATGTACCCAATTTGGACCAAATCGGATACTCCCTTCGAGAGTTATCGTGCGCACCAGCCAGCCAGACAGGCAGACGGATGGACGGACATCGTTAGATCGACTTCAAATGTTCTGAAACGGATTTGCTCCAAAGAGACCGTTATTTCGACTAGGCACTTTTTGGCCGTATCGAATGATATATACCCTCTGTAGCCATATGGCTGAGGGTATAAAAAACTTACACGAAACAAATGTATTTTCTAATATAGGTGAACTTAATGAAATGGTAATATTTTTATCAGACCACTATGGATATTTAGTAGACCGACCAACTTTTGGCTTTTGAGCAGTTATAGTTTGGTTTCAGAGGGAACTAATATATAGTAGGCATATCCAATTCTGAATCGATTTTCACTAATCGATTTTCACAAATAACATTGCTATAGGGTGCATGATATCACTTCGAGAAGGATTATATAATAAAAAATGTGTAGCGGAGTTCCACAAAATGTGAACGTACGTCGCGAAATTCACTCCATTTTGGCTGATATTAGCCATTATTTGCACAATAAACCTGAAATCGGCTCAAGAATATATAGGGGAGCTATATGGAAATTTTAGTCGTTCTCGATAAAATTTGGCAAAAATATTTCTTATATATATATATATATATATATATATATATATATATATATATATATATATATAAGATGTAGCTATATCTGAACCGATTTTCACCAAATTTGGTGTACTTTCTTCCAGACTGAATTCGGTGTAATGTGCCAAAATGCAGGTCATTTGGGCTGATATTGGCCATTTGGCGCACAATTAACCCGAATTGGGTTGAAGATATATATGGGAGCTATATCCAAATCTGAAGCGATCTTGATAAAATTTGGCAGAGGTGTTTGGTACCAAATATCATTGTTGTGTAGTGCATATTACGCATATGAGGGACTTAAAATCCCCAATCGGGTGAAACATATATATGGGATATATAGCTATATCTGAACCGATTTTCTCTAAATTTGATGTACTTGCGGCTAGCCTGAATTTGGTCAGATGAACCAAAATTCAGGTCGTTAGGTCGTTAGGCTATACCTAAATCTGATCCGATTATCATCAATTTCAAAAAGGTTCGTTCTTGGGCCAAACAAATATTGTTTGCAAAATTACATCTCAATCGGATAATAAATGCGACCTGCATTTTGTTCACATGAATACATGAACAGACGGACGGACGGACGGACTGACTGACATGCATAAATCGACTCAGAAATGATTCTATAAATATCCTCTGAAGTAACTATGGGTCTATCTCGCTTCCTTCTCCCTGTTAGAAACAAATGCACGAAGACATAACACCCTTAATACTATGCGGTGTAGGGTATAAAAATATGGAATAATAAAAACATAATAATTACTAAAGTAGAATGTGAAATGAGCAAACTTCGCAATTTTTTCCTCAGTATTAGATCAAATGGAATACATAGATCCCCTCTTGCTGGTACATCTCTCATAAATTTACAAATATCTCATATAAACCGAAAGACGTACTCAATGTAGTCCAAATTTGGCACAAGGTAATGCAGTCATATAGTTCAGGTGTTACAATGAAATATTTTGGTTGTCCCTCCCCGCAAAGTAAAAAATTCTGAATTTGACATGCGCATTCGTTTTTAAAGCGCCATTATTTATACCAGTATTAGATCTTGTGTGCAGTTTTCCATAAATGTTTGCCCTTTCCTTTCTGGAATCTCGTCCACAGATATATCTACTTTTTAAATATCAAAAATATCCCAATGTCATCCGTGTTTTTTTTTTCAATTTTGGGTCATTTCAATGTTAATAGAAACCATAGGTCTATTTCCATTACTACCTTACTCACAAAAGGCTAAAGTTTTGCCACTTACTGTGCGAACGAGGTCTCCGATTTGTTCTAATTTGTGCCCATCTAATATGTTGTTCCATGTTTGACCAGACGCGGGGAGTTTTTAAAACATTTAAATTTTTTGACATTTGTATTTGTCAATCTTTGAAGAATATTTTTATAAGGTCTTGCCAAAACAAGTCGTGTCCATTTTCACAACTGACAAAGTCTGATACAAATATGAGGACGTGCCAGGTCTATGAGTTGGGGGCATAATAATTTTGATTGGGGCAAATATACAGGGTGAGATAGAAACACTGCAACAAAAGTTAAACGCCATAAATTTTACGTTTATTGAATGGAAGCAAACAACGCCGGAAATAGCATTAAATTTAAGAATAAGTTTAGATTTGTTCGAATTGGTCACCTTTGGCACGAATTATGGCCTTCAAGCTCTACTAAAACCGTCACACACTGCCCGAATGTTGCTCTGCGGTATTTTGGCCCATTCCCGGCGAAGCGCATGCTGGAACTGATCAACACTTTGGTATTTTTTAATGCCTTGTGTTGCGCTTGCTGAGAGCGATGGTGCTGAAACCTGTTGGAATGTCCAAGTTCTGCGGCCAAAATGTTTGCATGCCCAAGGCTTTTATACACCCTCCAGAATATTTTCGCGATAATATTCGGCATTTATTCTGATGCACGGTCGATTAATACGAGCGGAGAGCGACTATCGGCTGTTATGGCGGCCCACACCATCACCATGGCGGGCGCTTGAGTTCTGATGGTCAGTCTATTTTCTTTCCGTTGCGGTGTAAGTTCTTGCACTTTTTGGAATTTCAAAGACTTTACCCGAGCTTATTTTTCAATATTTGCCAAATGGAATATTGCGATAATATAGATGCAAAGTCGCTTCTTTATTTTTCGAACCATTTCTGCTGGTGTTGCTGTTTTCTTCCGGCCACTTCCTTGACGTCGGGCTACGCTACCAGCACCAGACGAGCGATGGTACGAGACACAAGATTTTTTCACATTTAAATGCTGGAGTGCTCTAACGATAGCCACTTGTAGTTTTTACGCCAAATATAAATAAATCACACTATGACGCTTGAATTCCATCACGAATAACTTTTTTTCTGGAAAATTCTCACCAAAATGTTTTTGTACGCTTGTAAACAATATGATGAGCTGTCACGGGAAAAATTTTAACAACTGTCGGGAGAGTGGCTTAGAAATGACAGCAGGCTTAAGTTTGGTTGCAGGTTTTTGTATTTTGTATCATATATTTATTGTGACCTGCTACGAAATGGACAACATTGGGCCATTTCTTCTGAACTTACTCGATAGAGGTCAACAATTTAATCGAACATTGGTTGAGGGTACACATCTGTCGGCAAAACCGACTGATACTTTTTGACTACTTTTTTATAATAATAAACATTTATTTGTACCTTTGAGTACTTTTCGTACATTTTTAATGCGAATATTTAAAATCCATAAAACCCCTTCATACCAAATTTCAAGCTTCAAGTTCTGCACATTCTATTAACGCCAATCTTGACTACCTTTCAGTACATTTGTAGCTTTTAGTAATTATTGTACCTTCTTAGTACTATTTTTATATCTGTTTTACTTTTTTGATTGTCTGTCCTATATTTACATAACTTAAGTGTTCTAGCTATTATCCATCCCTCAATACCATTGGTATAATCTTTTACACCTTTTGGGACTTTTTTCCTCGGATTCCAAAAAATCCCATCTTATAGAACTCGTTCGCAGCAATTGGCATGCTTATACAAAATTATTGGTTACATTACTTGAGAGGTTTTCGAGAGGTGTCTTCCAAATATAAAGCATCCACCGAAATTTTTCAAAAAAATTTTTTCAATTTTTTTTTATTTTTTTTTTTTTTTTTTTTTTTTTTTTTTTTGCTAATATATATTTTCTGCTAATATATATTTTTTATCATTTCCCCATCTCTCTATTTTTGCAGGGGCATCAGTGTTCTAAATCAGAAAACAGAACTGCAGCGTGCCTATGAGAAACGGCAACAGCATAACATGGAACAGCAGCCTCCCTCACCCACCTACGGCCTTAAAAGTGAACTCAATCGTGTGATAATGGAACGAGCTCAAAAGCATGCACAAGCCCGCCTTCAAAATCAGGAAAATAATGACGACGATAAGCAGTACGTCAATCCGGAATATCTGAATGCGAGAGCAAAACTGCGGGCGGGACAAAGGACTGAATTGAAATAAAATAAAATAAAATAAAATAAAATAAAATAAACAGAAAAAATTTATGTTTTTAAGAAAATTACACACCCACACAAACACATACCTAAATATATATAGAAAAAGAAAACCCCCAATTCCCATACAAACACTAACGAAAAAAAAAAAACAAAACAAGGAGGGACTTCTCGAAATTTATTTTTTATTCAAATGAAATTCAACAAAAATATTATTTTTGCAAAAAAAATTATTTGGACAATAAGACCAACAAAGAAAGAAAGGTCTTTGCCCCTGGAGTAACATTTAATTGTACCTATATCGAGATATAGGAAATTTTCTTAGATTATATTCTATTCAAACAAATTTGTATGTAAAATTTATGTTTTTTTTTTTCATTTAGTTTTAATTTAATTGCAAAATCTTGTGAGTTGAGTGTTGAGTTTTTTGTCCTCCTTTTTTCTCTCTCTTCCACATGTTTTTCTCTTTTTGTTTTTTTAAAGAAAAAATCTACATTACTTTGGTAATTCCCTTCACTTCCGTTTGTAAGAAACAAAAATAAAAGAAATAAGTAAAGAAAAATATATTATTATTAATTATAATTATTATTTAATTTTAGTTTAGTTTTATAAAAAAGCAAAAAACAAAAAATATAAATAAAATGGATGGAAAATGGATTTGATAATGTTAGCCTATGGAAAATAAAAAAAATGTAATGAAATTTTCCCACAGCAAAGATATAAACCTGATTTTCTTCGTCTTTATATTATTAGTACACACATATATATTGTTCTTTGTCAAATACAAATACATATAGACTTACATATACATACAAGATATTACTATAAAAGAAAGAACACTTAAATTAACAACAAATATGGAGATAAACAAATTTGGAGTTGATTTTCTAAAAACTTAAATCCCCTAAGAAAATTTGACATTCTGATGATTTTCGGATGCAAAATAAAACAAAAATTATGGAAATTTCTCCCTTTCGCGTTATGGAGGGAGTAGTTTAAGTTTGAAAAAATCAATCCAAATTTGTTTGTATCTTAAAAAAATAATTTTTGTAATTTTTTATTATTTTTGATTTAGAATTTATTTCCTCCAATATTTTCTTCAAAATTCAATTTGTAGTATTCCAAAATTAATATGTTCTTTTTTTCTTCGTGTTATTTCCAATATTCTATGTCATAATTATTTTCCATGTATTTGAAGATTTTTCATAGATTTAAGTTTATTTTTCTTTGTTAAATGTCAATCAACGAATTACACCGAGTTTATTTTCATTTTTTTTTTTTTAAATACTGATTTGACAAATTTTTAATTTTACAATTAAAAAAGAGTAAAATGTGGATAAATATGCTTTATTATTATTTTTTTGATTATCATTATTTTTTCGTTTTTTAAGTTGTATTTTGTAAAACAAGAAAGAGAGAATAAATAAAAACCAATATTCAAATTGAAATTGACTGTGAGTGATATATAATTGTTCTGAATTATGACACAATTTTGAATTTGAGGAATTTGGGGGATCCAATTGACTTGGATAACAATTTTTTATTTAAATAGAAAAGAAACACTACAAAGTATTAGGTGTGTTAATAAACTTCTCAACTATAGACCCGCAACTGTTGCGAGATTTTGTTAGATCAGATGTCTATTGAGAATTGGGGTGTCACACCTTAGCTTTCATTTTAAGACCTTTAGACCTCGGGCGGGGCCGACTTTATGATACCCTACACCACGTTGCTAATTTAGTAGAGCTCCACATAACAATTAAATGTTTTTATGAGAGAATTCAATCATACAAGTTATGATTATAATTATAATTTAAAATTCAAAGGACCAAATATGCCGAAGCATTTGTATCCTTTAAATTCGGACTTGTGTTGCCCATTTGGTGCAAAATTAATTTGAAATCAGATAAAAATATATATGGGAGCTATATCCAAATCTGAACCGATCTCGATATAATTTGGCAAAGATATTTCTGAGTTGTATTTGATATATTTCCCTGAACATTGTTGTTATGAAGTGCATATTACGGTTGTGGGTAACAAATGTAACAAATCGGATGAACAATATAGATGGACTCTATAGCTATATCTGAACCGATCTTCACCAAATTTGAAATACTAGCTTCTAGACTCTTTTCGGTCGTAAGTGCCAAATTCCATCCCATTTAGACAAATATTAGACGTTTGGTGCACAATAAAAGGTAAATCGGACGAAGTTATATATGGGAGCTATATCCAAATCTGAACTGATCTCGATAAAATTTGGCAAATGTATTTCTGAGTTGTATTTGATATATTTCCCCAAATATTCTTGTTGCAGAGTGCATATTCCGGACAAATCGGATGAACAATATATATTGGAGCTATAGCTATATCTGAACCGATTTCGATCAAATTTGGCATACTCATTTTCAGGCTTAATTTGGGTGTATATGTAAAATTCCATACAATTAGGGCTGATATTACACGTTTGGTGCACAATAAAAGGCAAATCGGACGAAGATATATATGGGAGCTATATCTAAATTTTGACCGATTATCTCCAATTTCAATAGGGTTCGTCCTTGAGTCCAAATGATGTGTGCAAAGGATCTGGATCGGGCAATAAATGCGACCTGTACTTTGTTTACAAAAATACATGGACAGACGGACGGACGGACATGCATAAATCGACTCAGAATGCAGATCATCAAAAGGAACTATGGGCCTATCTCGTTTCCTTTTGCCTGTTACAAACAAATGCACAAAGACATAATACCCTGACCACCTTGTGGTGTAGGGTATAATAACATACCTATAGCCACATTTATATTCAAAATCCCTTTAAGTTTGTCATTCCGTTTGTAACACCTCGAAATATACATTTTAGACTCCACAAAGTATATATATATATTCTTGATCAGCAAAGAATTCTATTTCGATTTAGCGATGTCCGACCATCTGTGAAAATAACTCTAGCTTCTGAACGAAATGAAGTAGGTTGATAAAATTTTACTTAAATGTGTATTATGTCTGCAGTATTTTTGGTATTGAAAATGGGTCATGTCCACGTCTTCGTATAGCCGCCAAATAACTGTACCTCCTGATGTTAGGTACATTAATGATTTCAGCGACATTATTCACCGGAATTGTTTCAAATTTAAGACAGAAAATTGTCTGTGCAGGTTCATGTCTTCGTATAGGTATTTTGATGATTTTAGCGACATTATTCACCGGAATTGTTTTAAATTTGGTATTTGAAGTTCGTAATGGGTACTACAGCCTATCGCAGATAATTGTCTGTGTAGGTCCACGCTCTCCATACGCGGCACTTTGATGTTTTTTTATTATTCACCGATTTTTTAGGTCCACGTTGACGTATAGAGTCTAATATAATGACTATATTCGTTTTTTTTTTTTAATTTTAACAGATTTTTTTTTTTTTTTTTTGAAAATTGCCAAATTCCACCCACTTGGTGGAGGGTATTCAGAATGAGGCCCGATCGAACTTACAGCTTTGTTACTTGTTTTAATAGATTTCTTCCAACTAAAATGATTATCTAAGAGGGCAAAACCGAACCAATTCGAAAAAAATTAAAAATGGAAATCATTATTTATTTATTTTTGTGGGATCTACAGAAATTTAAAATGTTTTGAAGATTCTAGGTTTCATGGGATATCTCACATAATATTTTTCCTTTTTTGTTTCGGTGTGTGATGGCGTGTCGTTCATGAAAAAGCAACCTACAAATATAGGTTTTTTGGTTGATCGAATATCACCCTTTTTATACCCTATACCACATAAGGGTGGTAAGGGTGTTATGTCTTCGTGCATTTGTTTGTAACATGGAGAAGGAAGCGAGATAGACCCATAGTTACTTTTGAGGATCTTCATAGAATTACTTTCAGAGTCGATTTATGCATGCCAGTCCGTCCATGTATTCCTGTGAACAAAATGCAGGTCTCATTTATAATCCAATTGAGATGACATTTTTCAAACAATATTTGTTTGGGCCAAGGACGAACCCTATTTAAATTGGTGATAAACGGATCAGATTTAGATATAGCTCCCATATTTCTTCAAACGATTTCGGTTTAATTGTAAACCAAATGGCCAATATAAGTCCAAATGACCTGAATTTCGGTACATCCCACCGAATTCAGTCTACCAGCCATTTAATAAAATTTGGAGTTGAGATATAGCTATAGCTTCCATATGTTTTATCCGATTCGGGGTTTAAAGTCCCTCATAAGCGTAATATGCATTCCAGAGATCAAATACAGCTCTGAAATAAGTGTATCAAATTTTAACAAAATCACTTCAGATTTGGATATAGCTCCCATATATATCCGCAACCGATTTGAGATTAATTGTGCACTAAATGGCCAATATCAGCCCTAAAGGACTGAATTTCGGCACATCCGACCGAATTCAGTCTAGAAGCTAGTACATGAAAATTGGTTCAGATATTGGTATAGCTCCCATATACAGGGTTGCCCATTCGACGGACCCATCTGGCAACGCCATAACTTTTGACAGAGATGTCACATCGCTTAATGACGTACCGCGTTTGAAGCGTCAGTCCAAGCAGATTTTTACCATGAACCAATACACGCCACGCGAGCGCTCTGAAATAGTTGAAATTTACATTCAACAGAAGAAGTCAATTGTGAAAACTCAACGTGCTTTTAAAACATTAAAGAATGTGAGATGTGCGCCTTCTAAGAACACCATTAAGCGTTTATACGAAAAATTTTCGACTGGTAAGGCTCTTTCTAATCCGAAGAGGCCATATAAAAGTCGACCAAGGCGATCGGCCGAGAATATCGCTGCCGTACGAGCCAGTGTTGAGAGGTCCCCAAGAACATCCCAAAAACGCCGTTCTCAGCAGTTGGGCATGGCTCGGTCCACTTTACAACGGATTATTTGCATTGATTTGCATTTGTTCCCGTACAAAATTTAATTGACGCAAAGAATGTTGCCTGCGGACAAGCCTCGTCGATTGGAATGGGCCCAAAGAGTCATCGAAATGGCCGTCCGTGCGTCGAATATGGGCAACCCTGTATATGTTTCATCCGATTTGGTGTTTAAGTCAATCACCTATATATCCTTAATCCGATTTCAGGTTTATTGTGCAAATAATGGCTAATAACAGCCCAAATGGAGTGAAATTCGGGACGTACGTTTCTATATTGTGCAACTCGGCTCCGATATATATTTTTTTATATAATCCTTCTCCAAGTGATATTATGCACTCTATAACAAACTATAACTGCTCAAAAGCCATATGTTGCTACTTGAAAAAATTCTTTTGTTATGGGAACTCTTAGTCGGCACTGACCGTCTTTTGACTTTTCCTTACTGGCTTAATCCTCAGCTGTTTGAATTTCGAGGGGACCGAAATTTGCCTCATCGACATTATGGTATTTCGAGTCGATCTAGCAATACTAGTCTGTCGGTCCACAACGCAGTATAAGTGTCTGTTTTTTTAAAAATTGTGTGAGGATATATCAAATCGTTTACCTATATCCAAGTCTACGGACTTAATAAAATATGTAAGTAAAATGTTATCACTTACTCCATTTCGTTCCGAAGTCAGAATGATTTCGGTATACAGATCGAGAATAGTCCTGGGAGAAAAACAAAGAAATCGAAAATACTCACTGGAATATGAGCGAATAAGCTTTGCTCTACCAATGGAGAGACTATAAACGTACATTGAACATGTTCTGCAGAATGAATGGCCTTTGTCAATGTTTATGTCAACATCTTTTTTTTGTGAATCGGAAGGGATATGACCTAACACAATAATAAAGTAGATGTTTTGAGGGGAAAACCGTGATCGAACTCGATTTATAGTACGTTTATAGGTTACCGGATAATGGAAACCAAGTGGATTGAAATTGTAAATTCCATCGGATATTCGTCAAATAAACCTCATAGATACACGCGGCAAAAAGCTCTAATATAAACCTACTTTGAGGTCTATTAGAAGTATTGCCATTAACAAAGTTTGGACTGAATCCTGAGAGTTAATATGGACATCAGAAAGCTAAGTCGACTCTAAATCGAACAAACGGATTTTTATTGAAATAGACTGCTATATAACAACCTATCCAGGGGGAAGAATAAAATCAACGATTTTTGTAAATTTTCAGTTTTTATTTTTTTTAGAAAGAGCTTATATTTTAACTGCAGGGACCCCGTTGTCATTGCAGCGATCTGAAACCACAATTTCGATTAAGTATATTTTCTCTCTGTTAAAAATTCAAAGTAGTTTTGTGCCCCAAAAGACCTGCACGACATTTGCTCTTTTTATTGGGTTTTATGACTCTTTCTTATTGCAAAGCTCGCACTATTTAATTTTTTTTTTGTTTTATTTATTATATTTTGTGCTTAAAATTCAAACCTTCCAAAATAGTAGCCCTCACCAGAACACCACCACAACAAAAAACCTTCCTAATCCTGATGTAAAAAGTTTGTAATTATGAATATATTGAAAAAATATATAAGGAAATTTGAGAAAAGTTATTTAAGGAAAAGAATGATGATAACATAGGTTATATATTTGAAAAGAGAAAAAAATAAAATAAAATAAAAAACCAAAAAAAAAATGATTAACTATATATACAGATCTATATATACAAAAAGAAAAAAACTATATATAAAAAAATCAAAAAAACAAAATTATAAAAAATATTTAGGTCAAGAAAAAGTTGAAAAAAAAAATCAAAACTCAAAAAAAAAAAAAATTAAATTAAATAAAGTTTGTGATTCTGTTTTTCTGTCATCTTTAGCACTTTTTCCGTTAATGTGATTTTTTTGGAATTTTTTTTTTTCAGTGTTTAACAAGAGTAGAGGTAAAGTAATATATAATTATTTTAATTACTAATAATAAAAAAATAATAAGAAGTGAATTTAAATTTTTGATGTACGATGAATGATAAGTTTCTTAAATACACATTATTTAGATGTTATTATTATTATTATCTCTATTTTCAAATAGTTTATAAACAAAAAGAAACAAGTAAAAAATAGTTTAGTCTAAAGATGATTCCAATTCAATAATCAATAAAAAATGAAAATAAAAAAAGAAGAAGATGAATAAAATGTTTTATTGTAGCAAAAAAATAAGAAAGAACAAATTAAAAAAAAAAACAAAGTCTTAAAAATGTGTTTGATTTTTTTATGGGAAAGGGGTTGTTAGAGGATTATGAGAGACTAGCAAGTACCTGTTTGGCCTTGACATTTTTTTAAATCAAAACTTTATAAATTTTACTCAATTCCCTTTTTCAGAAAGAATAATAGGAAAATGTTTACATTTTACACCAAAAAGTCTTCAAAATCTTCAATTTTGAAGTTTACGGAGGAGGATATTAGTACAACCATTGCACAATGGACCCACATTCAATTTTTCTGTCCAAAACTATTTCAACGTCTCCATATGTACACCCAAGAAATCAACAGCGACCTCAATTTAAAATTTCAGAATTTCCGCTCTATCTTCTGACCCCATACAAAATTTAATACGTATCTCCAAAACAATCTACATACCTCTATCCTAGACGCCCACAGTGATCCAAAATTAGTACCATTAAGTATTATTTGAGCAATTATAGTAAACATTTGCAAAACTATCACAAGATTTCAAAACCGGATACCAACAGAGACCTCAATATGAAATTTCGGGATTCCTGCTCTGTACATTCTTTCAATATTAAATTTAGTTACATTTAGTACTATTCGTACAATTTTAGTACTCATTTACAAAACGCTTTCATATTTAAATCCTAGGCTCCAAAAGTTCTCGCAATATAAAATTTTACTGTTCCAGCTCTATGGCTTTAGTCGTTCCAAAATTTAGTACTATTTAGTACATTGTGTAGAAATTAGACGCATTTCCAAACCACCGCCAAATTTCCAACACAGATGTGATTGGTAATCCAAATGTCAAATTTCAGAAATTTATCTCTATCCCAATGCCCAATACCAAATATAGTACTATTCAGCACTTTTCGTACTATTATAACGCACGTCTCCAAACCCACCTCCATATCTCAATTCAAGATACCAACAGAGGTCTCAATATTAAATTTGATGATTCTAGCTATATTCCTACGTCCAATGCACAATTTAGTACCACTTAGTACTTTTCGAACAATTTTAGGACATATTTCCAAATTATAACTTTCCACATTATAACCACAGTCATCAACAGTGACATCTACATCAAATATCAGCTATATTCCTTCTGCGAATATCAAATTTAGTACTATTTAGTACATTTCCAAAAAACACCGCCATATCTCAATTCCAGGTACCAACAGAGACCTCAACATCAAATATGAGGATTCCAGTTCTATCCCTTCACCCATTACCAAATTTAGTACCACTTAGTACTTTTCGTACAATTATAGTAGACATTTCAAAAAACCACCTACATATCTCAACTCCAGATCCCAACATAGAGCTTTATTTTGACTTTGACGATTCCAGCCCTATTCTATCACCCAATATTAAATTTAGTACCGCTTAGTACCTTTCGTACAATTATAGAATACATTTTCATAACCATCTCCATATCTCAATTGAAGATACCAACATAGCCCTACCAACCCATACCAACCTCAATATCAAATTTGAAGACTCCAGCACTATCCCTTCACCCAATATCAACTTCGGTACTATTTAGGACTTTTCGTAAATTTATAATACACATTTCCAAAACCACCTACATATCACCATTCCAGATGTCAACAGCAATCTCAATATCAAATTTGGGAATTCCTGCTCTATTACTTCACTCAGTTCAAAATATAGTACCACTCTATACTTTTCGTACAATAATAGTACACATTTCCGAAACCACCTTCATATATCCAGGCTATATATGAACAGCGGCCCTAATACCAAATTTCAGATTCTGAGCACTATCTCTTGACCCAATACCAAATTGTAGCAAATATAGTAGTATTTAGTACTTTTCGTGACTCATGATACACAAAACCAAAACAACCTCTTTATCACAAACCTGACACCCCTAATAACAAAATTTCAAATTACCAGCTTATGCAGTTCCCCAAAAAAGGAATTGTACTGAATTTAGTACCATTTAGTACAGTTTTTACACTTAGCAAACATTTCCAAAACCACCACCTTACATCAACCCCATTTCCAAAAATTGATTCTTATATCAAATTTTAAGATTTTTCCACTATCCGTGCACATAATTCCAAATGGTACCAAATTTAGTGCAATTTAGTAGTTTTAGTACACGTATTGTAGGAATTTCAAAAAAAAATCGAAATCAAAGATTCTCACTCTAAATTTCAGATTCTCAGATAGATTCCTCTACGAAATACCAAAGGAAATACTATTTAGTACTTAATTATTATACCCACCACCTTGGAAAGGAGGGTATATTAACTTTGTCATTCCGTTTGTAACATCCTTAAATATTCGTCTTAGACCCCATAAAGTATATATATTCATAATCAGCATAAAATTCTAAGTCGATTTAACGATGTCCGTCTGTCTGTCTGTCCGTCTGTCTGTTGAAATCACGATACAGCCCACATTATTTGACGTAGAGCGCCAAAATTTAGCAGAGCAATTGGTATTGTGTCTAGGATGGTTGGTATTGAAAATGAGATATATCGGTCCACGTTCTGGTATAGTCCCCATATAACGGTTCCTGCCGATATTCGGTATTTTGATGATTTATGCCACATTTTTTCACGGATTTGTCTGGAAATTGGTATTTGTAGGTCATAACGGGTCCCTGAACGTGTGGAAAAACATTGCATGTATAGGTCCACGTTGTGGTATAGCCCCCATATAAAGGTACCTCCCGATATTCGGTATTTTAGTTTTTTTTGCCACATTTTTTCACGGATTTGTATAAAAATTGGTATTTGTGGGTCATAATGGTTTCCAGCTCCGGTGGCGAAACATTGCATGTATGGGTCCATGATTTGGTATAGCCCCCATATAACGGTACCTCCCGATATTCGGTAATTTGATGATTTTTGCAACATTTTTTCACGGATTTGTCTGAAAATTGGCATTTGTTGGTCATAATGGGTTCCAGCTCCGGTGGCGAAACATTGCGTGTATGGGTCCATGATTTGGTATAGCCCCCATATAACGGTACCTCCCGATATTCTGTATTTTTATGATTTTTGCCACATTTTTTCACGGATTTGCCAAAAAATTGGTATTTGTGGGTCATAATGGGTCCTAGTTCGTGTGGCGAAACATTGTAATTATAGGTCCACGTTTTGGTGTAGCCCCCATATAACGGTACCTCCCGATATTCGGCATTTTAATGGTTTTTGCCACATTTCTTCTAATGTTTCTTTTACCCTAAGGTGGAGAGTATTAAAAGTTTGGCCCGGCCGAACTTAATGTTTTTTTACTTGTTTTTTAGTACATATTTCCAAATACAGATCCAACGTGATCCTAATATCAAATTTTTGGACTTCCAACTCAATCCCTTACTCAAAGCCAAATTTGGTACGATTTTGTACGTTTTAGTACGTATTTTCAAAACCACCTCCAGATCTCAACCCTACACTCTAACAGTAATCTTATTTCCACATTTCAGGATTCCAAGTCTATTGGTTCACCAAAATCCAAATTTTACCAAATTTAGTACCATTTGGTAGAGATAAGAACGAATTTCCAAAGCTTCCTTCATACCATAATCTTACACTCCCGTAGTATCCCCAGTTATACATTTTCGGGATTTCATCAATATCTGTTCGCCAAAGTACAAATTATACCAAAATTTAGTACACATATAGTACACATAAGTACGAACTTCCAAAACTTCCGACATAACCAAATTCAACACTCAAACACTAATCTTAATTCAAAATTCTATTGGTTCTCCCAAAAATTTAAATTAAGCTATATTTAGTACCATTTAGTACACATAAGTACGAAATTTCAAAACTAACTCCATATAACAATACTATACTCCGACAATTTTCCAATTTTCAGAATACCAGCCCTATTGGTTCACCCAAATCCAAGTTGTATCAAATTTAGTACCATTTAGTAGACATAAGTACGATTTTTCAAAAAAAAAAAAACTGCATATCCCAATTGGGGTATCGAATTATCAGTAATCTCATTTCCAATTTCTTAAATACCAGCTCTACTGGTTCTCCCAAATTTAAATTGTACCAACTTTCGTACTATTCGGTACTCTTAAGTACAAATTGTCATAACTACCTACATTAATACAAATTTTATTTTAAAGTTTTAGGATTCAAAGTCTAACGGTTCACCCAAAATTAATATTATATAAAATTTAGTACCATTTACTACACATAAGTATGAATTTTCAAAAGTACCTACATTCTTCAGAACTAGAATGCATCAGTAATTTTATTTCTAAATTTCGGAGTTCCAGCTCTATTGGTTCCACGAAAGCAAAATTATACAAAATTTAGTAAATTAGTACACATAAGTACGAATTTCCAAAAGTACCTACATACCTCAGTCCTAGAATGCACTAGTAATCTTATTTCCAAATTCCATGATTCCAACTCTATCGGTTCTCCCAAAATTGAAATTGTACCAAATTTAGTACTATTCGTGCACAATTACAAAATTTCTAAAATCACCTCCATATTCCAATCCTACACCCCGCCAGTAATGTTAATTTCACATTTTAGGATTTCAGCTCCATCCGTTCCACGAAATTTAAATTGTACAAAAATTAGTACCGTTTGGTACTTTTCGTATACGTGAGTCCACAAGTTCGTAACTACCTTTTATATCGACTCTGCTCCTCAATCTTGATTCCCATTCCAAATTTCACGTTCTTTTTATGCCCTACACCACAAGGTGGTCAGGGTATTATGTCTTTGTGCATTTGTTTGTAACAGGCAAAAGGAAACGAGATAGACCCATAGTTCCTTCTGTGTCGATTTATGCATGTCCGTCCGTCTGTCATTCTGTCCATGTATTTTTGTAAACAAAGTACAGTTCGCATTTATTGCCCTATCCAGATGAAATTTTGCATCATTTGTTTGGCCCAAGGACGAACCCTATTGAATTTGGAGATAATCGGTCAAAATTTAGATATAGCTCCCATATATATCTTCGTCCGATTTGCCTTTTATTGTGCACCAAACGTGCAATATCAGTCCTAATAGTAAGGAATTTTGCACGTGCGATCAGATTGGATCTGAAAATAAGTATGCCAAATTTGATCGAAATCGGTTCAGATATAGCTATAGCTCCCATATATATTGTTCATCCGATTTGTTATTGTTTGTCCTCCGCAGCCGTAATATGCACTCTGTAACAACAATATTTGTGGAAATATATAAAATGCAGCTCAGAAATAAATTTGCTAAATTTAATCGAGATCGGTCCAGATTCGGATATAGCTCCCATATATAACTTCGTTCGAATTACCTTTTATTGTGCACCAAACGTCTAATATTTATCCAAATGGGATGGACTTTGGTACTTAAGGCCGAATTGAATCTAGAAGCTAGAATGTCAAAGTTGGTGAAGATCGGTTCAGATATAGCTATAGCTCCCATATATATTGTTCATCCGATTTGTTATATATGTTACCCACAACCGTAATATGCACTCCGTAATAACGATATTCGGGGAAATATATCAAATACAGCTCAGAAATATCTTTGCCAAATTTTATCGAGATCGGTTCCGATTTGGATATAGCTCCCATATATATATATTTATCCGATTTCAAATTAATTGTGCACCAAATGGTCCGAATTTAAAAGATACAAATGCTTCGGCATGTTTAGTCCTTTGAACTTTGAACTTTAAATTATAATCATAATCATAGCGTGTATGATTGAATTCTCCCATAAAAGCTTTTAATTGTTATGCGGACCTCTTCTAAATTGGCAAGGTGGTGTAGGGTATCATAAAGTCAGCCCCGCCCGACTTTAAGACATTCTTTACTGGTTTTTAGTTCTAACCGTTCACATGATATGAAATAGTACCAAATGTAGTACATTTTAGTACTTTTCGTAGATTTATAATGCGAATTTCCAAAATCCCTTTGGTACATCCATCGTGCACTCCATCCGTGGCCTTCATTCCAAATTTAAGAGTTCTAGCTCAACTGGTTCGTCATATACAAAGGGTTACATATTTAGTACCTTTATGTACTGTTTGTGACATTCTAGTACGAATTTTCAGAAATCCAGCCTTAGCAGACACTTTCGTACCAAGAGTGACCCTCATCGAAAGTTTGAAGATTCTAGCTTCCGCCGTTTCATCTGGGTGTTGATAAATCCTTAAGTCAGTCAGCCGTTTTCATTGATTTCGCATCTTCAATGAAATACAATATTTTCGTAATTATTCTGCAATTAATTAATTCATCGCCTCGCTATAAAATTTCCAATTAATTATTCATTTAATACCACACTAAACATTGTTTTTATGGCAATGCATTACAATGCGTGTTAATGCTTCTCTGCCGACATCTGTTACCCTCCCTGCCTCTCTCTCTCTCTCTCTCTCTGCCGTGCTCTGCTCATATTTCATTTCACAACAAGTGCGTCCCATTTTCTGTTGTTGTTGTTTTTGTTTGTAGAGGTTTTATCGTTTATCCATCCGTTTGTTTTGAAGTGCGCTGTTACAACAACAGGTGTTTTCAGCTGGTAATTTAAGCAATAAAATTGCAAAGTTATATCGGTTTTGGAATTGTCTCGCTAAAGCATCGCAGATGTTTGTTTGAACGCTCAGCACACACACGCACACTCACAAGTCGTTTGTGGTTTAATTTTGTATTGCGGCTTGTGACCATATGTCTGATCGGTGTGTTCATACAAGTCGATCCGCCTGACCGTCCGTCCGTCCGTCCACCCTCCGATCAAATGCCTTGCTGTCTGTCTTGTTCAGACACTAGTAATCGTTTTGTGTGTACAATGAGTTTTCATTCGATGGAGGTTTTTCATATCTGAGTATAATACAGGGTGAGATAAAAAAACTGCAGTCAAACTCTATAATTTTATACCCTCCACCATACTATGGAGGGTATATTAACTTTGTCATGCCGTTTGTAACTTCTCGAAATACTCATGTCATACCCAACAAAGTATATATATTCTTGATCAGCGTAAAATTCTAAGTCGATTTAGTGATGTCCGTCTGTCTGTCTTTCCGTCTGTCTGTTGTAACCACGCTATCTTTCAAACGAATTGAGACAGAAGACTAATTTTGCACACATTTGCATTTGCCAATAGGCAGATTAAGTTCGAAAATGGACCGTGGACCTAGTTTTCATATAGACCCCCTACGGATATTCCGAATTTTGATGATTTTAGCGACACTATTCATCGGAATTGTTTCAAATTTGGTAGTTGAAGTTCGTAATGGATACTACAATCTGTGATAGAAAATTGTCTGTGCAAGTCCACGTCTTCGTATAGCCCCCATACAAGGGTACCTCCCTATATTTGGTATGTTCATAACTTTAGCGACATTATTCACCGGAATTGTTTCAAATTTCGTAGTATAAGTTCCTAATGTATACTACAGCCTAAGACAGAAAATTGTCTGTGCAGGTCCACGTCTTCGTATACCCCCTATACAACGGTACCTCCCGATATTCGGTATTTTGATGATTTTAGCGACACTATTCACCGGAATTGTTTCAAATTTGGTAGTTGAAGTTCGTAATGGATACTACAATCTGTGACAGAAAATTGTATGTGCAGGTTCACGTCTTCGTATAGCCCCCATATAACGGACCCTGCCTATATTCGGTATTTTGATGATTTTAGCGTTATTATTCACCGGAGTGGGTTCAAATTACGTATTTAGAGTTCGTAATGGGAACTACAGTCTGTGACAAAAAATTGTCTATGCAGGTCCACGACTTCATATAGCCCCATATATGAAACAGTAAATTGTCTGTGCAGGTCCATTTCTTCATATATCAGTACCTCCCTATATATAATACTAACCGAAATGGTTTGAGATGTCGTATTTGACGTTCGTAATGGATGCTACAGCCTGTAACAGAAAATGGTCTATGCAGGTCCAGGTCTTCGTATAGCCCCCATATAACAGTACCTCCCTATGTACGGTATTTGGATGATTTTAGCTACATTATTCACCGTTTATTTCAAGTTTCGAATTTGAATATGGTAATGGCTTATGACAAACAAAGCTTATTTAGGTTCACGTCGTAGAGACCCCAATATAACGGCAATATTCGGTATTTTTAAGGTTTTAACAGAATTGTTTACGGATTTTATTTTTTGAAAATTTCCAAAGTCGGTCCAAGTGGTGGAGAGTATTCAAAGTTCGGGCCGGTTAAATTTATTGCTTTCTAACTTGTTTTTGTATATTTTATTGAATGAAGGCAAAAAAAAAAATACGGAAATAGCTTCAAATTTTAGAATAAGTTTAGATTTGTTTGAATTGGTCACCTTTGGCACGAATTATGGCCTTCAAACGGCCAATAAAACCGTCACACGTTGCCCGAATGTTGCTCTGCGATATTTTGCCCCATTCCCGGCGAAGCGCTTGCTTGAGGCGATCGACACATTGGTATGTTTTAGTGCCAACCTTGCTTTCCAAAATACTCCAGACACAATAGTCCAACGGTTTGGTAACCGAAGATTTTAGTGGCCATTGTGAGCTGGAATGATGCGAGGAGCCTCATTTTTTAACCATTTTTGGGTGGCACGTGCTGAGTGCAATGGTGCTGAGTCCTGTTGGAATGTCCAAGGTCTGCGGCCAAAATGTTTGCGTGCCCAAGGCTTAAATACATCCTCTAGAATATTTTCGCGATAATATTCGGCATATATTCTTATACCACTGTCGATTAATACGAGCGGAGAGCGACCATCGGCTGTTATGGCGGCCCACACCATCACCATGGCCGACGCTTGAGTCCTGGTGGTCAACCGAAGTTGCACATTTTCAGCTGACCTCTTTGGCAAGAGCCGATCACACTATCATTTTGTATGTTTACAATTTGCTGGACAACGAATGTTTTCTCATCGGAAACGGAGAAAACTATTTTCTTTCTGTTGCGGTGTAAGTTCTTGCACTTTTTGGAATTTCAATGGTTTTACCCCGAGCTCATTTTTTAATATTTGCCGAATGGAATATTGCGATATGTTCAGCACATGAGCTATTTTTTGGCCACTGCCACGCGGTTTTCGATGAAGTCGCATATTTACTTTTCTAACCGTTTTTGCTGATGTTGCTGTTTTCTTCTGTCCACTTTCTTGGGGCTCGCTACCAGTATCACGGTAACCAACGATGGTGCGAAATCACTCTAGCTTCCGAACGAAATGAAGTAAGTTGATAAAAATGTACTCAAATGTGTATTATGTCTGCAGGACTTTTAGCATTGAAAATGGGTCATGTAGGTCCATGTCTTCGTATAGCCCCCATGCATCGGTGCCTCCCGATATGCGGTATTTTGATTATTTTAGCGACATTATTTGCGGGAATTGTTTAAAATTTGGTATTGAAGTTCGTTCTGAATACTACAGCATAAGACAGAAAATGGGCCATGTAGGTCCACGTCTTCGTATAGCCCCCATATAACGGTACCCCGATATTCGGTATTTTGATGATTTTGGCGACATTATGTACCGAAACTTCTTCCTATTTAGTATTTGAGGTTCGTAATGAATACTACAGCTTACGACAGAAAATTGTCTGTGCAGGTCCGCGTCTTCGTATAGTCCCCATATAACGGTACCCCCCGATATTCGGTATTTTGATGATTTTAGCGACATTATTTACCGGATTGTTTCAAATGTCGCATTTGAAGTTCGTAATGGATATTACAGCCTGCGACAGAAAAATTTTTGTGTCTTCGTAAAGCCCCCATATAACGATACCCCGGATAAACGGTATTTTGATGATTTTAGCGACATTATTTACCGGAATTATTAAAATTTTGTATTTGAAGTTCGTAATGGATACTACAACCTATGCCAGAAAATTGTCTGTGCAGGCTTATGATAAAAGTTGCGTATGCAGATCGTATAGACCCTAATATACGGCTACATTCGGTATTTTTAAGATTTTAAAGGAATTTTTCTTTTTTTTCAAAAAACTACGATTATAACTCAAAGGGGACTAAATAAATTTTTTTTCTAAAAAATAAAATCCATACCTCGTAATAACATCGATTTACATATTCCTCCCCACTTCAAAAGCAGAGTCTCTAATATTCGAACTTGTCTAACAAATATCCATACATTGTTGTTTTTGTTTTTCTTTTCTTTATCATATTATTGTGTTAATATTATTGTTCAGTAGATCATTGTTTTTTGAGGTGTTTACGTATGCGATTACGTTGCTGATATTTGTAGCATTTAGCCGTTTGAATTGTGTAATGTTACGTCTTGGCTGTTTTATTTATTTTATTTTGTTTCAAACTCCAGTTGAACAAATTTTTTGTTGCCAAAGAAAAGTGTTGAAATTTTCTTTTGTCGATCTGTTGATCACTCCATTATTTTGTAGAAGATTTGTGGATGCCGTAGATGTTGCAGTTGCCATAATAATAATGAAGTGAATATGTAAGTAGCTTCTTTTAATGGTGACCCACATCTTGACTATTTTATGGTATTTTACACAGAAAAGCTTCCATTATCTGCCATTCAATAAGGTTGCATTGCTTCAGATTAAGTTTTTTTTTTCAAAAAAGTGACAATTTGTTAAATGGCTAACAATAAATTTCGTATTTAAAAAAAACAATTTTTTTAATAAAATGATACAATGCTTTTACATAAGAAGCCACATAACACTTATATAGGGAAGATCCAGAGGTCTTTTTTAACAAGAAGAAAAAATACCTTTCTTCTATAAAATTAGCTAGAGCACTTACCCCATATGAGGTACTAGAGATGGTCTCCTATAAAAAGATCCTTTGGTTTATTTTTATGAAGATCTATATGTAATTTTTTAAAAAGGCCAAGAGACATTTGTTTATGAAAAGACCCAGAGATCTTCTTCTTTAAAATGACCTAGAGTTCTCCGTCTATAAGATGACCCAGAGGTCTCCGGCTGTAATATAATTTAGAGGAGGTCTTAATCTATAAGCAGACCTACAGATCTTCTTCTATAAGTACAGACAGTATTGTTGTAAAAGAAGAGCTGAGGGTCTACTTTGAAAAAAATATCGAATGGAAATGTCCCAGGATGTCTTTTTTGAAAAATGCCCAAGATCTCTTCTTTGACAATATATATAAAAGTCAAGTTCTTAAAGAAGAACTGATCGTCTTATAAAGTAAGATCTACTGCTCTCCTAGAATAATATAATAATGTTATTATAAGACCTAGTTGTCTTTTTCTAAAGGAGACCCTTTGAAGATGAAGTCTTACCTATCTTCTTTAAAAAGACCTCTACTTCTCTTCTATGAAAAGTCATTTACTCTCAAATACCTTTTTTCTGCTCATCAGTGAGAGAAGACCTCTTCTTCTACTCATCAGAAAAAGAAGACCTCTTCTTCTTCTCATCAGTGAGGGAAGACCTCTTCTTCCCCTCATCAGTGCGAGAAGAACTCTTCTTCCCATCATCTATGAGAGAAGACCTCTCCTTCCCCTTATTTATGAGAGAAGACCTCTTCTTCTCCTTATCTATGAGAGAAGACAACATCTTCTACTCATCTACGAGAGAAGACCTCTTCTAATGCTCATCTCAAGAGAAGACCTCTACTTGCCCCCATCTATGAGAGAAGACCACATCTTCTACTCATCTTTGAGAAAAAGCCACATCTTCCACTCAGCTATGAGAGAAGGCCACATCTTCTACTGATATATGAGAGAAGATCTAATCCTCTACTCATCTATGAGAGAATACCTCTTCTTTTTCTACAAACCCATCAAAGAAGACCTAATCCTCTACTCATTTATGAGAGAAGACCTCATCCTCTACTCATCCATCAGAGAAGACCCAATTCTCATCTATGAAACAAGACATCTTTTTCTACCATCCTATGAGAGAAGACACCTTCTTCTACTCATCGAGAGGAGATGAAGAAGAACTCTTTTTCCTATTTTGTAGAAGGGGAAGTCCTCATTTTCTTCTTTTCTAGAAGAAGAAGACGTCAAACTTATTTTCTTTTAGAAAAAGGAGAAGACATCGTCTAGAAGAAGTTCTCATGTAACTATTTCTTCCTTCGTCGAAGAAGAAGACCTCTTCCCTTCTAGCAGAAAAAGATCTCAGATTTTTATATTCTAGAAGAAGACCTCAGCTTTTCAAGAAGAGGGAGACTTCTTCTTCTCTCCTGGAGTAGGAAGACCTCTTCTCTTCTAGAGGAAGAAGACCTCTTCATCCGTCCTAGAGCGTGAAGATCTCTTAATCTCTCGTAGAAGATGGAAACCTCTTCATCACTCCCAAATTAGGAATACCTCTTCTTTTCTCCTAGATGGGTAAAACTTTTTCTTCTCTTCTAGAGGAGGAATACATCTTCATCCGTTCTAGATGATGAAGACCTCTTCATCACTCCTAAAGGATTAAGACCTCTTCATATCTTCTAGAAGATAAAGACCTCTTCACATCTTCTAGAAGATGAAGATCTCTTTATCTCCCCTAGGTTAAGACCTTTTCATCACTCCTAGATGAATTAGACCTCTTCATCTCTCCAAGAAGATATATACCTCTTCTTTTCTTGTAGAAGAAGAACTTCTTCTTTCGTAGAAGAAGGATTCTTCTTCTCACTAGGAAGAAGAATCCGTCTTCTTCCCTCGAAAAAAGCTTCTTTATCTCTCCTAGAAGAAGACATACATAATTGTATTGTTCTCTTCCTTAAGAAGACCTCTATTTTCCTGAGGCTTTTTTTCTCTCCTAGAGGAAGACGACCTCCTCTTCTCTCCTAGAGGGAGAAGACTTCTTCATCCGTCCTCTTTATCTCTCCTAGAAGATGAATACCTCTTTATCACTCCTAAATGATTAAGACCTTTTCATATCTCCTAGGTGAATTAGACCTATTCATCTCCCCAAGAAGATAAATACATCTTCTTCTTTCGTAAAAGACGGATTCTTCTTCTCGCGAGGAAGAAGAATTCGTCTTCCCCCTCGAAAAAGGCTTCTTCCTCACTCCTAGAATTGTATTCTTCTCTTCCTTAAGAAGACCTCTATTTCTCTGCTATGAGAATATCCCCCTTTCTCTTGTATATTAAGACTTCTTCTTCTCTCCTAGAACAAGAATTTTTCTTCTCTTCTACAAGAAGATCTCTTCTTCTACTCCAAAAGAAGATCCCTTCTTCGTCTCTTCCCTAAAAAGACCTATGTTGCACTTTTATGAGAAAATCTCTTTTTTTGTTCTCTATAAGAAGCCTTTTTCTGCTGTCCTCTGAGAAGACCTCGTCTTCTCTTCAATGAAAAGACCTTCTCTTCTTTTTTTTTGTTTTATGAAAAACTATATTTCCATATGATCCATAGCTGCTCTTTGAAAAGAAACTTTCAATTATTCCACTCTAAAAATATTTATATTTATTCTTCTCCGTCTTGCTAATTGTTTTCTACAGATCATCTCCTTCGTATGGATATTGGTAGACCTCCTTTTGGCAGAAGGATGGGCGTTGTGTGAAACTTAAATTCAACTTCCTTACGTTCCATGGGTTCAATTGAAAAGTTGGATAAAAATTTGACCAAGGCAACTTTCACATTTACCACACCCATGCGCTGAGCTGAAAACAAAAAATTTATTTAATCAAAAATTTTATGATAAAATATATGAACTCCTACCAATACAATGTCGGGGACCCTCTCCAAATGGCATATATGCTATGGGATTATAATCCATGATATCTCTATCAAATCTCTCCGGTTTATAATCCATTGGATTGGGAAAATACTCAGGATCTCTGTGAAGGCCAAATAAAGGTATGATTATGGCCGTGCCCTTTTTTATGGTGAAGTCCAAGCCGGGGATTTGACAATCGTTTGTGCACTCACGATTCAAGAAAGGTAAGCCGGGATACTTTCGCATTGTTTCTAGAATTTAAAGAAGATATATTTGTATTATAAAAAATTTTCGCCAATAGACCGCTTATATTGAGAGGGACAGCTGAGTTTTAAGCCCTTTTCTATTTTGGAACCTATTTTTAATCTATTTCCCTACATCAGACAAAAAGATTTGATAGATTTGTATAAAGTGTGTTCAGAATATTTTTTAATATTTCAAAATATTTTTCAGTTCCCCTGATATAAGGTAATTTTACACCCTAATCTACTTACCCATGACACACAAATCCAAATATTTCATATCCTTAATGGCATCATAACTCAAAGCTCCCCCAGCCCTCAACTTATGTTCCGTCAAACATTTGTCAATTTCCTGCTGAACTTTAGACAATATTTCCGGATACATCGCCAATTCGTATAGGGTAAATGCTATGGTAGCCGCTGTTGTTTCCGATCCGGCGATATAAAATAAAAGTAAATTTGCCGATATCATATCAATCGAAATTGATTTTAAATTTTCGGCAGCCGATTCAGAACGCCATATGGTGTCATCATTATCATCGGATATTTTTCCGGTATTTCTCAGTTGTATCAACAGCTGGAGTAGATCTTTGCGCATCACTCCATTTTTCTCACGAAATTCAATTGTTCGTTGCACAATATCGCGTACACTAAAGGTTATTGGGTCGTTAACACCCAAACGACAGAGAAGTTGGGCTATCCTGTGGCATGGTGGAAGGGAGGATATAATTATTATTTATTTACGCTAAATTTAAATTTTTACTTACGGCGGACATATGAAGTTCATGACATGTCGTATTTGCTGCAAAACATTCGATTTGGGATTCTTGAATAGTCCATCACTCATCAGATGGAATTCGTTGTTGGGATTCGAGAAACTATCAATATCCAGACCAAATATAACCGATCCAATAATGTCATTGGCGTAACTTTATTCAAAATTAAAAAAAAATGAAAAAAAGCCAATTTCGGACCGAGTTTTTAGTACCCTCCACCATTTGGAAGAAATTTTAAAAATTTCAATGAATTTCGAAAAATACGCCTTATATAAAAACCGTTAAATAGGGGCTAGAAGAAGACTTGGACCTGCATAAGTAATTTTTGTCATAGGTTGTAGTACCCATTAAGATCCACCAATACAAAATTTCAAACAGTTCAGGTGAATAATGTCGCAAAAATTGACCAAAATATCGAATATCAGGACGTGCTGTTATATGGGGGCTATACGAAAACGTGGACCTACATTGACAATTTTCTATGATCGGTTGTAGTACCCATTACGAACTTCAAATACGATATTTGAAACAATTCCGGTGAATGAAGTTTCTAAAATCTTCAAAATACCGAATAAGGGGAGATATTAGGGAGATAATTAGTGGACCTGAATCGAACGGTTTTTGCAGAGAGAAAACAGACCTACCGAGAACCCCAATTGTCAAGATTCAGCTAATTTGGTTGGAAATTATGGTAGAAATCTTGAAAATACCGGAAATCAGGAGGTAACGTTATGTGGGTCTATACCACTTAGTGGACCTGTAGCGAATATTTTATGCAAGGAAAGAGCAGACCTACTCCGAACCCCAATGGTCAAGTTTCAAGTAATTTGGTTGGAAATTATGGAAAAAATCTTCAAAACACCTAAAATCGGAAGGTACCATTATATGGGAACTATACCAATAAGTGGACCTGAATCGAATATTTTTTTGCAAGGGGAGTACGGAACTACCGAGAACCTTAATGCTCGAGTTTTAGCTAATTTGGTTGGATATTGTGGCAGAATTCTTCAAAATACCTACAATCGGAAGGTACCATTATATTGGGACTATAGAAATTAGTGGACCTTTAGCGAACATTGTGGGCAAAGAGAAAACGGACCTACCAAGAACCCCAATTGTAAAGTTTTAGCTACTTTTTTTTGGAAATCGTGGCAGAAATCTTCAAAATACCGAAAATCGAGAGGTATCGTTATATGGGGGATATACTAATTAGTGGACCTGTCGCGAATATATATATATATATATATATATATATATATATATATATATATATATATATATATATATTTTTTTTTTTTTTTTTTTTTTTGCATGGGGATAACAGACCTACCGAGGACCCCAATTGTCATGTTTCAGCTAATTTGGTCGGAAATTGGTGCAGAAACCTTCCAAATTTCGAAAATCGGGAGGTACCGATTTATGGGGGCCAAACCAATTCGTGGACCTTTAGTGAATTTTTTTAGCAGGGCGAAAGGAGACCTACAAAGGACCCCGATGACAATGAATAGTGAATATTTTTGGCAGGGCGAAAGCAGACCTACAGAGGACCTCGATAGCCATGTTTCAGCTAATTTGGTCGGAAATTGATGCAGAAACCATCCAAATTTCGAAAATCGGGAGGTACCGATTTATGGGGGCCAAACCAATTCGTGAACCTTTAGTGAATATTTTTGGCTGGGCGAAAGGAGACCTACAGAGGACCCCGATGGCCATGTTTCAGCTAATTTGTTCGGAAATTGATGCAGAAACCTTCCAAATTTCGAAAATCGGGAGGTACCGTTTAATGGGGTCCATACCAATTCGTGGACCTTTAGTGAATATTTTTGGCAGAGTGAAAGCAGACCTACAGAGGACCCCGATGGCCATGTTTCAGCTACTTTGGTTGGAAATTGTGGCAGAAATTTTAAAAATATCGGAAATCGGGAGGTATTGTTATATGGGGTCCATACCAATTCGTGGTCCTTTGGCGAATATGTTTGGCAGGGTGAAAACAGACCTACCAAGAACCCTAATGTTCAAGTTTCAGCTAATTTGTGGCAGAAACGTTTAAAATGCCGAAAATCGGGAGGTACCGTCATAGGGGGGAAATACCAAATTAGAGAATCCTGAATCGAATATTTTTGGCAGGGAGAAAACAGACCTACAGAAAACCCCAATTGTCAACTTGCATCTAATTTAATTGGCAATTGTTGCAGGAACTTTCAAAATACCGAAAATCGGGTGGTACCGTTATATGAGGTCAATACTAATTCCTGGACCTTTAGCGAATATATTTCGTAGGGTGAAAACAGATCCACCACGAACCTCAATGGTCAAGTTTCACCTAATTTGGTTGGAATTTGTGGCAGAAACCTTCAAAATACCGAAAATCGGGAGGTATCGTCATACGGAGGCCGTATCAAAACTTGGACCTATATAGCCCATTTTCAATACCAATCAACCTACATATAATATAAACCTTTGTGCCAAATTTCAAAGCTCTAGATTAAATGCTGTGGACTATATGGAACTTTCAACCGAAGGACAGACATGAAGAAGTACGGGTAGACGGACATCGAAGCATCTACTTAAAATTTTTAAAAATATCAAAAATTGTTTAAGAATATCTCATAAAATTCAAATTCTTACTTACGTCGTTGCCAAATCCTTAACATCCACAAGATGTGTTCCCCCCTCCGGAACCATCTCCAGCAAATGACGTATCATTTTATCCCCCACCTCATCGACGGTTTCAAACATTGCCTTCAGCTTTCCCGACGAAAATGAAGGTGTCAACTTGGCCCTCAAACTACGCCATGTCTGACCCTTCAAATTGAATAAATGCGAAGATAAAGGATCATACTCTTCATCCACATAAACACCACGATCATGGAAACTACCAAAATCTGTGGTCATTATTTGACGTATCACAATGGCATCTCTCAGCAAGATGGCAGGTTTGAATAGCATATAAATTCCGACAAATTTCTCCTCATATTTTTCATAGATATTTGAAAACACCAGACCCAAGGGTAGTTCTTTTTTCATGACACGATATAAACAGCCAAAAGGTATTGGACCACTATCGTCCGTTGCAATGCCCAGCCGTTGCCATTGGCTGTAGTGACGTTTAACAGTCAAATAAAATGTTATTATTAAAATAAATAAAATAACAATTAACATTTTGTGCTCTGTGTGTGGTGTGGTGTGTGTGTGTTCCGCAGTAAAAGCCGGTTCGTTGTTATCGCGCACAAAACATTGTCTCAACTAAGTAATTTTGGAAGGGAGAGAGAGAGAGAGAAAATAAATGTATTTTTCTTATCAATCGATGACCACTCTTCGACTTAATGCTCCTAGTGCAGATAAGAGAAATCTCTTTCGATGTCTCTTTCTGGTGCATTTGGTGTATTAGAGTGTGACGAAGTTTTATCATTGCTGTTAGTGTTCGGCAGGACAAATACTAAATAATTCGTTATCATTGTCACAACAATACATTATTAGATTGGGGGTGAGGGATGTTCGAGTTGTATGTTACTCCACATTCGTATCAACCCAAAATTCCTCTCGGGAAACAGGGAACAGTAAATAATTATATTAAAAAATGGCCACCGCGAAAGCGATTGCAGAACCATATTCTCTCCACATATTAATTTCGCATAAACCAGTAAGCAAAGGTTAAACTGGACTATTATATATTGGGAATTGGTAAGATGGCTTAAGAGCAGTTATAATTTTGTTTCGGAGGGAACTAACTCAGAACAATCTTCACCCAATTTGACGGAGTCATTTTTACCTCTGATGCCAAATAACCTCGCTATAGGATACATGATATCACTTCGAGAAGTATTAAATTAAAATATATACCCTAGCCGAGTTCCGCCAAATGGAAAAAATCGATTGAATGTGCAAGAATTTATCCAATTTAGGCTGATATTACATTTTTGGTGCATTATAACCGTGAAATTAGATGATGATATACGGAGTGAGATAAAACAAGTAAAAAAGCTGTAAGTTCGGGCGGGCCGAACTTTTAATACCCTCCACCATTTGGTACAAATTTGGCAATTTCCAAAAAAAAAAAAAAAAATAAATAAATAAATAAATAAATAAAATAAAAAAAATCCTTTAAAAATTCTGTTAAAATCTTAAAAATACCGAATGTCTATACGACGACGTATACCTGCATAGGCAACTTTTGTCATAAGTTATTACAACATTTAAATGCGAAACTTGAAGAAAAATTTGTTTATAATGTAGCTAAAATCATCAAAATACCGAATATAGGGGGTACCGTTATATGGGGGCTATACGAAGACGTGGACATGCACAGACAATTTTCTGGCATGGGCTGAAGTATCCATTACGAACTTCAAATGCGAAATTTAAAACAATCCCGGTAAATAATGTCGCTAAAATCATCAAAATACCGAATATCGGGGGGTACGGTATATGGGGCCTATACGAAGACGTGGACCTACATGGTCCATTTTCTGTTTTCTGCTGCAGTATCTATTACTAACTTCAAATACCAAATTTGGAACGGTTCCGTTAAATAATGTCGCTAAAATCATCAAAATACAGAATATCGGGGGGTACGGTATATGGGGGCTATACGAAGACGTGGACCTACATGACCCATTTTCTGTTTCCTGCTGCAGTATCTATTACGAACTTCAAATACCAAATTTGGAACGGTTCCGTTAAATAATGTCGCTAAAATCATCAAAATACCGAATATCGGGGGTACCGTTATATGGGGGCTATACGAAGACGTGGACCTGCACAGATAATTTTCTGTCTTAGGCTGTAGTATCTATTACGAACTTCAAATGCCAAATTTGAAACAATTCCGGTGAATAATGTCGCTAAAATCATCAAAATACCGAATATCGAGAGGTACCGCTATATGGGGGCTATATGAAAACTTGGACCTACATGACCCATTTACGAACTTAACCTGTCTACTGAAAAACTAAACACGTGCGCAAAATTCTAGCCTTCTATCTCAATTCGTTCGTGATTACAACAGACAGATGGACAGACAGACGGACGGACAGACGGACATCGCTAAATGGACTTAGAATTTTACGTTGTTGAAGAATATATATACTTTGTTGGGTCTGACATGAGTATTTCGAGGTTGTAACTCCTCGAAATGACAAAGTTCATATACCCTCCATAGAGGACTATATCTGGTACCTCACACACATTTGAACATTTTCTAAAAATTATCACATATCCGATATAAAGTGAAGGAAGTAGTTGATATAGTCCAAGTCGCAATATTTATATCATATGTATATATGTCCTATACGCATTGGACAATATTGGCCTATTTCCTTCGGTACCTACTCCATTGGCTGGGGGATACACTTTTTGACTGATATTTTTTAACTTTTTTATTTTCAACTAAACAAATTGCCATTCACAATTTTCAGAGATTTTGAAAAATTTAGAAAATATACATAACAAAGTCCCATTCATTGAACCTTATAATATATGCCACTCCCAAAACATGGCGTAAGCTCTGCGGCAAAAAAACATATTAGATGTTCAATTTTGATTTGAAAATGTTTTTCATTTCCAATGACTTTTGAAATTATTGCTGCCATTGGCCTTTAGTGCCATTACAACAACAAAAAAGAAAGAAATAAGCAACGTAAGAAAACCTACAAGTTATTACAATAACCTCTTCAATTAGATCCACATGTCAGATAAGAGTTGGAGGCACGTTACCACAATTCACCATCACATTGGTATGTAAGACTTGTCAAAACTCGTAAAAAATCGTAAGGTGTAGAATTATTGTGGCTGCAGTTGAATAGAATTTATTGCAACACAATTTTGCATATGACCGACAGGCCGACAGACTGAACGCGTGCCTAAACACAACAACTCCCATCTGCACTTGGGTCAATTGCCCCCAAACAACAATGTAAGTTTTAATGGCATATAAAAAGAAGTTTAGGTGATCATCAAACATAGAGTCGTGAATGCCTAGCCCAAAAATGTAAAACTTTCATAATTTCATTTTAAAGGAAATTATGGGCCATTACATTGCTGCTCATTTTCAAAACATTTAAAAAGTTCACTTCAATAAAGTGTTCTAAATATGCATTAGGTCCATTGAGGATATGAATATTGCAGAATATAATTTTTTATGAGCATTGAGTGGCGAAATGAAGTTTTCAACACTTTGAAATAATATTGTAAATGCTGAGGAGTTTAGAATGCGGTTGCGGGAGATTAGGTGCTCATTTTATTGAAAGAGCTACTGGTCGCAATAGAAAACGCTTTGGGTTGGAGTGAGAATTAAAAAAATGTATAATTAATGAATATAAAATAAATAATAAAAATATTTGGGGATTTGGTTTCAAGTTAAATATGTAATTCCAATTTTCTCCATAAATATATGTAAAATAAATATGGTATAAAAATGGCTGTTAATGTAAGATTTAATATTTAAATTAATTGTTATTATTATTTATAATTTGTTATTTATTGTTTGATATTATTAATAATTAAAACTTCTTTATTTATTGTTAATAAATTGCTATTATTGCCTATTTTATTAAATATAAATTGCTTATTATTCATCCTTCGTTTTTAATTTATTTTTATTAATTTTTTAATTATAATTTATTTGTTATTATTTTAATTTTATTTATCTGTCATTAATTTCTTAAATATAATTTATTTATTATTATTTTAATAATATTTATTTGTTATTAATTTTTTAAATTTCCTAGTTATCATTAATTATTTTTATAATAATAAATAATTGTTTATTATTTATTACTTATTATATAACATTGATTTATTATTATTATTATTATTATTATTATTATTATATCTATTTTTATTATTATTATTAAAATTTTGCATACATGCATAGTTTACCAGTAGACAGGTTAAGTTCGTTAATGGGCAATGTCGGTCCATGTTTTCGTATAGCCCCCATATAACGGTACTTCCCGATATTCGGTATTTTCATGATTTTAGCGACATTATTTACCGGAAATATTTCGAATTTCGTATTTGAAGTTCGTAGTGGGTACTATAGCCTATGAAAAAAATTTCGTATCCAGGTACAGGTATGTCGTATTTGAAGTTCGTAATGGATGCTACAGCCTACGACAGAAAAATGTCTATGTTGGTCAAGGTATTCGCACAGCTCCGATATAACGGTACCTCCCTATATACGATATTCTGATGATTTTAGCTATATTATTCACCGTTTATTTCACGTTTCGAATTTGAATTTGGTAATGACTTATGACAAACAATGCCTATGTAGGTCCACGTCGTATAGACACCAATATAACGGCTATATTCGGTATTTTTAAAATTTCAACAGAATTTTTTAAGGATTTTATTTCCAAATTCTTTCCAAATGGTGGTGGGTATTCAAAGTTCGGCTCGGCCGAACTTACTGCTTTTAAACGTTTTTTTTTTTAATTTATTAAAACAAGGCAAAAAATGTCGGAAATAGCATAAAATTTTAGAATAAGTTTAGATCTGTTCGAATTGGTCACCTTTGTCGCGAATTCTGGCCTTCAAACGGACAATGAAGCCGTCACACGATGCCCGAATGTTGCTCTGCGGTATTTTGGCCCATTCCCGGCGAAGCGTTTGCTTGAGGTGATCGACACTTTGGTATTTTTAGTGCCGACCTTGCTTTCCAAAATACTCCAGACACAATAGTCCACCGTATTGGTACCCGAGGATTTTGGTGGCCATTATGCGCTGGAAATGAAGCGAGGAACCCCATTTTGTAATCATTCTTGGGTGGCTCGAGCTAAGTGCGATGGTGCTGAGTCCTGTTGGAATGTCCAAGGTCTGCAGCCAAAATGTTTGCTTGGCCAAGACTTTAATCCACCCTCCAGAATATTTTCGCGATAATATTCGGCATTTATTCTGATGCCACGGTCGATTAATACGAGCGGAGAGCGTCCATCGGCCGGCGCTTCAATTCAACTGAAGGTGCACATTTTCAGCTGACCTCTTTGACAAGTAAACACGATCATTTGGTTTGTTTACAAACTGCTGGACAACGAATGTTGTCTCATCGGAGAAACCCAAATTCGGCTGTTCACCACTTTCGGCCAAGCGAAGCACCTCTTTAGCTCTTTTAAGTCTATTTTCTTTCTGTTGCGGTGTAAGATCTTGCACTTTTTGGAATTCCAAGGGCTTTACCACAAGCTGATTTTTCAATATTTGCCGAATGGAATATTGCAATAATTCTCGAAGGGAGTATCCGATTTGGTCGAAAATGTTAATAACCAAAACGATTATAAAATTCAAATTGAGAATTCAATTTTCTTTGCGAAACTCAATATTTCAACTAAAACAAGATCTGTTGTAAAGATAGGATCACTTTATCTGGCACCTCTCCTACAAAGGCTCAACATTTTGGATAATCATCAAGCTTATAAATCATACATGCATCGCATTCCTTTCAAACTAATCACATTCCAATATTTCTATCAAAGAAAACGGAATAAATGGGTTCACTCTTCTGGTACCTAATACACAACATGTAAAAATTATGTATAATTTTAAGTCTCATAAAATACGAAACAAGCATCAGATTATCTTCAAATTTCTAAAATTTCAATATTTTTACGAAGACAATATCTGGTGTAAATATGAGATATGTCGCTATTCTTCTTTTGGTACCAAACCCACAGAGGGGTCAACAGAATGCTCAAAAATGCGATATAAACCTCAGACTCTCTTTAAACTACACATATCCAAATTTCTAATAATGTACGATCTGAGGTGGGTATGATACATATTGGGCCACCCCTTCTGGTACCTCCCCCACAAAGGGTAATAATATTTAAGGAATCTCTCCAAATGGGTGTAGCTAAATTTTGATCTCAACCAGAGGTCTGATGTGAAAATGGAAAATTGCAATTTTTTATTATGATTTATTACCACAATATTAGAAATATAACAGAATCGGATGAAATGGAATATTTCTGCCTACTATATCTGGTAGCTCACGCATATTTCATATTTCAATATTTTCCAAAATAATGAAATATTTCATATTAAGGAAAGTAAGTCCAAATCTGGCACTTTGTAATATTTATATCAGACTTAGTTCAGATATACAACATCGGTCCACTCCTTCCGAGCCTCCCCATAAAGTACCGACATTTTGAATAACATAACGCGCGTCAAAATATATTATAATAGGCTGAGAGTATACATCTGTTGGCAATACTTGTTTAAGAGATATTCCTGAATAAATGACTCCCGGTACAACTAGTATATTAAAGACTTCCTCCTACTTTAGATTGGTCAGGAATAAATCCCTCTGCTTCCCTATGAAAGAATCTCAGCTTCACGAAATGCTGCACTTATAGCATTTCAGTTTCTCTTCTCAGTTTTTTGCCCAATATCAGTTATATCAAGTTGAGTTTCATAAAATACTTTACGTACTTTTATGACCATTTTTTGCAATACCAAATTTTGTAACATTAAGTACTTTTTATATCAATTTAGTACAAGTGATACTTCTTAAGTGATGTTCAAATATAGCCCCAGTATTAAAGCTTTATCTATTCCATGTTGATAACCTTTGTACCATTATAGTAAGCCATACACATGACTCCAATAACAAATTTCCTCAGAATTCACTTCGGAGTTTTAGATCTTGCCATCATTCGAATCTAAAATGCACTAAATGTAATTTTCCTATATCTTACAAATTTCCATAAATCCAGCAACCTTCCGCGTCGATCTTAGCATGTTTTGGTATTTTAATTGGCTAGAATCGTGGCATATATAAAATTTCTTTGACGACATACATATCTACGGTTCAATCTGGTCACATAAGGATTATTTTACATTACTCTACTTTAATTGTAAGCGAAACATAACAAACAACATCTAATAATTACATATATTAATTTCTTTTACACACCAATATTTATCGCCTGACATAATTACCGGTTATCTTAATTATGAACATTTATTACCAATTATAAAGTAACGTGTGTGTGTGTGTGTGCGTGCATGAAAAATGAAACGTTTTTCTCAATTTCATAATCTATTTAATAAGAGATTTTCCATTTCGTTGAAATAGCGTTACGTTCCAGTGCAGAAAAACGTCATACGAGTATCTAGTCATAAGCTGCTGATCATGCTCACATGAAACATCTACCTACCTACCTACCAGTCATGCAGAAAAACGACAAATTTTCTTGTTGTTGAACACACAACAAATTATTATGATTTTTTATTTGAATTAGAGTTGGTGGTAAGTTAAAACATAAAGACGAAGAAGAAAAAAAAATAAACAAAAAAAATAAAACTAAAAATTAAATAACAATTTCCGGTAATGCCTATTAAGGCACTTAACTATAGAGGCCACATTTATTTGTTGTAATTTTTTGACTGGTTTTTGCTGCATTTCCCTTGATTTGGTGACTGGCTACTTTGCCTCTTTCTTCCCCAAAATGACAAGTCACAGTAAGTCGGTGGTTTGTCCTTGGTCCGCAAAAATCATCATTGGTGAAAAATGGCCTATATTAAGGTCTGAAATCTCCACGAAATATCAAATTACAGTTAACTTGGTGGGAATTAAAGCAGGAATCTTCAATTCGGTATCGTTGTATGAGAGCTACAACGAAACGTGAACCGATATATTCCGATCATGAATTCAACAGAGTAAAATACAGGCATGGCTAAATTGACACTTAATTTTACGCCGATCATGAATCAGTATATACCTTATAAGTTTTCTGACGAATATTTCAAATTGAATGACAGATTTCATATAATATCCACTTCATTTTTGAGGTTAAAAAACCAATTGAAGTCGGTGATAAATTTTGCCAAACTTCACCTCTCTTAGAAAGCCCATTTAGTCCAGCTAGGAACCTCGCAAAGGCCTACCCTGAATATTTTTGCAATTCTATCCGAAGAAAACCCGAAATGCCAATCAACAACGAAGTACGTTCAACGATTCATTTCGAGCTCATCAGTAAAAAACGTTCAAAAATCTTCTTACAAATAGTTCGCTGTTTTGTTTATCCTCAATGAAATCTTAAAATCATTTTATTAGAAAATCCGACTTTTATTAGAGAATCCAACTTAGAAAAAATATATATACTTCAAAATTCCTAGTACAATGGACCCAAAAGGTGTACCCATACAATTCCTAAAAATCTTACCACAGTTCTTCCTAAGGAACATATAAATAGCTTCCCACAGTAAAACTCAGTCCTCATTTCTTTCTAGAGGAGAGCTTGAGCTCTTAATTTAGAAGACCTCAAAGTTTTGGCAATAGAGGTGTTTCACAAAAGTGTTTATTCAGAAAATTTCAAAATTCTCCAAGACCTCCCGTTGAAGATATTAAATGTCTTTCTGTTGAAGATCTGAAAGGTTTTTGCTCTGAAGAACTCCAGAAACAAGAATTATTATTTTAAGGTTTTTGCTCTGAAGAACTCCAGAAACAAGAATTATTATTTTTTTTTTTTTTTGGAACACCAAAGATATTTTCCTTTTGAAGACCTTAAGAACTTCCCAAAATCCCGAATTCTTTCTGTATGATATTTTAAATATCTTAAAATCCTTTCCATAAAATGTGTTCTGGCTCTTCCGAAGAAGAACTCCATATTGCTGAGAAATATTTCAAAGACCTTTCTAACGAAAATCTCAATGGTTTGCCCTTAGAAGTCTCAAGAAAACACCAGATATCTTACTATAGATCCCCTTAAATGCTTTTTCCAAATAAGACCCCCCTTTTTTTCCTTAGAACAATCTAAAGGTTTTACTATAGAAAATTCCAAAGGTTGTCCCAGAGAAGACCTCAAAAGTTTCACCACAGAAGCCTTCATTTCAGGAACCCATAGTTTTATAACCCCATTTTAATATGCAGGGTATATTACCTTTATTATTCTATTTGTAACTCATCGAATCATTACAGAATTAACAAGGTATATTTATTCCGGATCAGTGATAAATTTTAATTCGATTTAGCCATGTCCGTCCATCTGTGATAATCACGCAAACTTCTAAAGAAATTAAGATAGAGTACTGAACATTTGGTAAACATGCGTTTCGGGTCTTAATATGGATCAAGTTCGAGAACGGGCCATATCGGCCAACTTTTTCTTATAGCCTCTATATAAAGATACACCTTCGTTTCTAGCATTTCAAAGATTTTCGGAAAATTTTTCAAAGGAATTTTCAGGAATTTCTTATTTAAATTTATTACGGGTTTCTAACTCTCTTGCAAAAAATAGTTAATAGTTTCTGGTCTTAACTTAGATCAAGTTCGAAAACGGGCTATATCGGCCAACTTTTTCGTATAGCCTCCATATAAAGATATAACTTCGTTTTTAGCATTTCAAGGATTTCGGGACATTTTTCAAAGGAATTGTCGGGAATTTCGTATTTAAAGTTGTTACGAGTTTCTAACTCCCTTGCAAAAAATAATTAATATAAGTCCACATTGTGGTATAGCCTCTATACGCCTACATTTAAAAATATGGACGGCTTTAGGCGCATTTTTGAACGGAATTGGAAATTTTGGTATTTGAAGATTGTTGCGGTTTCCTAACCACCTTGCACCAAAAAAAAAAAAAAAAAAAAAAAAAAACAGGTAATATAGGTCCGCACTGTAATATGCCTTCCATGTACTACCAGTCTATGTCCAGAATTGTGATGGTTTTCCCATTTTTTTACGGAATTGTCTAAAATTTTGAATTTGAAATTTCTAATGGGTGTCTAACTGACAAATAAAAAATTGTTGATATCGGTCGTCATTTTAACTTCGTATATATCACGATGGAGATATCAAAAGTTAGACCCGACTGAACTTACTAATTTTTTGAAAGACTTTCCTATGAAAGACCTAAATGGTCTCGTCGCAGTGGCCGAAAAATGTCTCGTGAGCTGAGCTTATCCCAATGTTCCATTCGGTAAATATTAAAAAATGAGGTCTGGGTAAACCCATTGAAATTCCAAAAAATGCAAGAACTTACACCGCAACAGAAAGAAAATAGACTTAAAAGAGCTAAAGTGGTGAACTGTCGAATTTCTGCCGGTTTTCTCCGATGAGAAAACATTTGTTGTCCAGCAGTTTGTAAACAAACAAAATTATCGTGTTTACTTGCCAAAGAGATCGGCACCTTCGGTTGGCCACCAGAACACCTGAGGTTCCTCGCTTCATTTTCAGCGCACAATGGCTACCAAAATCTCCGGATACCAATCCGTTGGACTATTGTGTCTGGAGTATTTTGGAAAGCATGGTTGGCACTAAAAAATACCAAAGTGTCGATCACCTAAAGCAAGTGCTTCGCCGGGAATGGGCCAAAATACCGCAGAGCAACATTCGGGCAGCGTATGACGGTTTCGTTGGTGACCAATTTGAAAAAATCTAAACATATTCTAAAACTTGATGCTATTTCCGACATTTAGTGCTTTCATTCAATAAAATTAAAAAAAAAAAACAAGTTAAAAAGCAGTAAGTTCGGCCGGGCCGAACTTTTAATACCCTCCACCATGTGCAACGAATTTGGAAATTTTCAAAAAATAAAATCCTTAAAAAATTCTGTTAAAATTTTAAAAATGCCGAATATAGCCGTTATATTGGGGTCTATACGACGTGAACATACATATGCATTGTTTGTCATAAGCCATTACCATATTCAAATTCGAAACTGGACCCGCACCGACAATTTTCTGTCACAGACTGTAGTTCCCATAACGAACTTCAAATACCAAATTTTTAACAATTCCGGTTAATAATGTCGCTAAAATCATCAAAATACCGAGGTGCCGTTATATAGGGGCTATACGAAGACGTGGACCTGCACAGACAATTTTCTTTCTTAGGGTGTAGTATCCATCTGGAACTTCAAATACCAAATTTGAAACAATTCCGGTGAATAACGTCGCTAAAATCATATGTTTCTTAAGGAAGAACCACACAGGTTTCTATAGACGACCTCAAAAATATTTTTCTGAAAGGCCAAATAGGACTTCTCTTAGAAAGTGTACATAATAACTTAACTTCCACCGCTACCCTCGTAGCTATGGCACATCTGTCATGCAAAGTTATTCCCTTATATGCAATACCTCGCTTGTATTTGCTTACCTATAGAAAATGCATTTCTCCTCCTTTCCCTTGAACAATCGCTAATATGCATTGAGCATTCATACAAAACAATAATATAGACGAAAAAAGAAAACGGAGAAAAAAAAAGACCTACAAAAGAGCACAAATCCAACACTTGCCGGAGAGAGCAGCCCCACAATAGACCCCCCAATATTGAATTCTTCCGCCCCCGCCCTAGCACAACAAGTTCAAAACAAGAGAATGACATCGCGCGTCCGTGTGCATGTTCCTCCAATGCTGGGACAATGTGTGTTGGAGCAAAGCTGTTGTAAACAAAAGAGTGGCACAATGTCATTATCTCTGTGGGTACAACAACAATGCCAGCGCCTGCAATCGGGGGGCATTGGAGTGTGTGAATGGATGGTTGAATGTGTGATTTCCTTCGTTCGTTTCTGTTTGCTGCCGCTTTTGTTGTTGCTTCCATTTTTGTAGGGGACTCTTGTTGTTGTGCTTTATTCTCCAACACTGGCTGACTGACTGACTGACTGATTCGAAATGAAGCAAAGCCCCAAGTTATAATTCGCCTGCCTCACAATACTGGGCGCCTAATCCAAAATATCAAATAGAGGGACCTGCTCAACATTTTTGTTGTTTTTCGCATTTGGTGTTTCATTTCCACTCACACATTAGGTGTTGTTGTTTTACTTGGGAACCAACGAAATGGAGGGATTCTCTGTTATTTCTTTGATGTTTGTTTTTGTTTTTTTTTTGTGTGCAGTTGTTATCAAAAGGGGAACCTACAAATAAAATGGGAATGAAAAAAAAAAACAGACGGAGAAAAACATTTTAGGAGACTACCAATGCGGCAGTTGAGTCGTTTATAGAGGTGACGATATAGAAATAGAGGGGATTTTGGGTTTGTGGAATTCGCATATTTTATACGGGATAACCTTGAAATGTTGAAGTATAAATCTATATGTATAAATAAAGAGCATAATGTTTGTACATTTATTTGTTTGTAATTAATAGACTCAAAAACTGCTAAATAGATTTTTCTGAAAATTCCATAAATACTACAGCATAGCCTGAAAGTAACATAGGCTATATAAATGTTTAAAATTCCACTGCGGAACTGCGGATATAACATCAGAATCGGAAGTACCTCCAGAAATTTAGTTTTTGAATACACATATTTAGAAATTGGTACAAAACTATATTTGCCAAATTATATTTAAATCGGTTTTGATTTGAATAAAGCTCCCATATACATTTTCGGCCGATCACATATATTTTATGCACCAAACACTGTATGTTTGTCCGATTCAAATGAAATTTGGAATGAGTGATGGAATTTAGTACAAAAATAAATTTGCCAAATTATATTTAAATCAGTTGAGATTTGGATATAGATCCCATATATATTATCAACCGATTTCGTTTACTTCATGCACCAAACACGATTTGTATGTTCGATTCCAATTAAATTCGGAGTAAGTGACGGGATTTAAACAGGAAATATATTTGCTAAATTATATTGAAATCGATTCAGATTCAAATATAGCTCCCATGTACATTTTCAGCCGATTTCAAATATTTGATGTACCAAACACGATATGTATGACTGATTTCCATGACATTCGGTATAGTGACGAAATTTGGTACGTCCGATTCCAATAAAATTCGGAATGAGTGACGGGATTTGATCAGAAAATAAATTTGCAAAATTATATTGAAATCCGTTAGATTTCGCTATGTATCTCCAATATCCGAAAATTTTAGAATTATTTTAAAATCGGTTCAGATTTGGGTATAGTCCACATTTTATTGTATTTGATGCACCAAACACGCAATATATCTCCAATTTCAATAAAATCTGAAATGTGCAGTAAAAAAGCACACAAAAATGTAATTGAGACTACCATTATTGCCGAGAAGTGAGAATTCGAAGATCTTACGCAAACTTTAAGACTCCTTCAAAAGAGAACACCAAGAACTTTTTATAAAGGATTTTAAGACCTTCATTCTAAGGAATGAAGAATGCCTCAAAAACTTTGTATATAATATTTGAATGGTGTACCACACTTTAAAATTGTCCTTAGAAAACCCTAAACAATATCCAAGAAAGGACCCCAGGTCATCCCCAAAAAATCAATACTTTTTCAAAAAAAAAAAAAAACCACTTAAAATTTTCTTCGAAAATAGTTCAAAATCTAAAGAGGATCCCAGGATCATAGGAAAGACATTACGATCGTCCAAAGCCGTGTTTGAAGACTTTCCGATAAAAGACACCAAACACCATTCAGTAAAAGACTTCAAAATTCGTTCTATAGAAGATGTGAAATGTGGAGCTCCCGTACGAAAGTCTAATAAAAGAAAATCTTTGCTTTTTAGAGAGACCTCAGTATCATTAGGGTCACATTATGTGTGTTCTAAGAGGACCAACTGATAACCGCAAAATACGTGTATGAGGCGATTTTTAGAAAATTTTAAAGTTATCTAGGAACTTCTCTAAGAACACGTTTAAGATGTTCATTGAAAAAAGACTCTTTAAAAATGCACATTTTAAGCCCCATATATAATCCTTGAAATTAAAATCCAAGTTCCTAGCTTAAGAGAGTCCTTACAAAAATATTTATTCTAAACAATAAATTTTTGGGCTTCAAAAATCATTTAATTAAATATTCTTAAAATTTCCATTTTTAGGCTCTAGAGAATCATTGAAGAAATATTCTTTCATACTCAAATTCTTGGGCTCAAAAGAGTCTTTAAAAAAAGATTCTGAAAAATAATAAACGTTTTTGGCACTTGAAACGCATTTTCTTAAAAACCAACAATTTGGGCTTTGGAGTGTCCTTGGAAAAATATTTTAAGGCATTCATGTTGTGGGCTCTGGAGAGTTCTGAGAAAAATTATATAAATTTTTTGTAAAAGACTTATTGTCATGGATTTTTTTAAAATTAATATTTTTTTGAAACTATATTATCATTTGCGGATTTCAAAAAAAAAAAATTCAATCGCTAATTGAAAAAAAAGAACAAGTAAGAGAACAGTTTCAAGTTCAATTCCACTTACTCCCATTTTGAACCGTGATTATCGCATTTATACCATTATGTTAGAAACTCAGGTTGAAATGATGAAAATATAATTTTTGGGAGCTATAAGAGAACAAGGACCTATAAAGAGAGTTTTCTATTACCGGAATCCATTATGAAATTCAACTACCGGACTCTAAGTTATTACACTAGAAACTGTGGCCAAAATGGTCAAAAGACCCAATATCGGGAGGTACAATTTTATGGAGGCTCTATGAGAGCAAGGTCTTATATATACAGGCTAAGTAAATTTGAAAATTGAATAAAAGCAAAAAATGTCGGAAATTACGTCAAATTTTAGAATAAGTTTAAATTTGTTCGAATTGGCCACCTTTGGCACGAATTGTGGCCTTCAAACGGTCACACGCTGCCCGAATGTTGCTCTGCGGCATTTGGGCCCGCTTAAGGTGATCGACACTTTGGTATTTTTTAGTGACAACCTTGCTTCCCAAAATACTCCAGACATAAAAGTCCAACGGATTGGTATCCGGAGATTTTGGTGGCCATTGTGCGTTGGAAATGAAGCAAGGAACCTCATTTTGTAAGCACTCTTGTATGGCGGATGCTGAGTGCGATGGTGATGAGTCCTGTTGGAATGTCCAAGGTATGTGGCCAAAATGTTTGCGTGCTTTAATACACCCTCCAGAATACTTTCACGATAATATTCGGCATTTATTCTGATGCCACGGTCGAATAATACGAGCGGAGATCGACCATCGGCTGTTATGGCGGCTCAGCTGACCTCTTTGGCAAGTAAACACGATCATTTTGTTTGTTTACAAACTGCTGGACAACGAATCTTTTCTGATCGGAGACGTAAAAAACCAAATTCGGCAGTTCACCACTTTCGGCCAAGCGAAGCAACTTTTTAGCTCTTTTGAGTCTATTTTTTCTGTTGCGGAGTACGTTTTTGCACTTTTTGGAATTTCAGTGGTTTTACCCTGAGCTCATTTTTCAATGGAATATTGCAACATGTGCAGCTCATGAGCTATTTTTCGGCCACTGCGACGCGAGTTTCGATCTTTACCTTTCGAACCATTTCTACTGATGTTGCTGTTTTCTTCCGTCCACTTCCTTGGCGTCAGGCTACGCTACAAGTATCACGGAAACGAGCGATGGTACGAGACACAAAATATTTATTCAAATTTAAATGATGGAGTGCTCTATAAAGAAATCACACTACCACGCTTGAGTTCCATCACAAATAACTTTTTTCTGGTAAGTTCTCACCAAAATGCTTTTGTACGCTTGTGAACTATACAATGAGCTGTCACTGGAATAATTTTAACAGCTGTCGGACTAGTCGGTTAGAAATGACAGCAGTCTGAAGTTGGTTGCGGTTTTGTCATCTCATCCTCCATGAGAGAAATATCCTCCTCTGAATCGATTTCTACTAAATTTACCCATTTAGTGCATAATTGACTTGAAATCGGATAAGGATATACATTGGAGCTGATCTCTATGCCGAACCGATCTCTATAAAATTTTGCAAAGGTATTTCTGAGCTGCATTTGATATATTTCGCCGAATATCGTTGTTACAGAGTACATATTACGCCTGTGGAGAACAAATAAAACAAATCGGATGAACAATATATATGGGAGCTATAGCTATTTCTGAACCGATTTCGATCAAATTTGGCATATATATTTTTAGGCCTAATTTGGTCGTATGTGCGAATTTCCATACATTTTTTCCATACTATTTGAGCTCAGGAGAAGTACGTCTTTGTTTTTAATATTAATGAATTTTGGCGTTTTTGGTAAGATTTGATATGTTTTGAAATAATTTTCAAATAATTTCTCCATTTACAACCCTATCCTTACAATAATTGTTGCTGGCAATTCACATTGGAAATATATACAACAACAAAGTCACGAATGTTGAATGGAGAAACCTAAACAAACCGAATACCAAGAACATGATGCCCTTGTTGTAATTGTTGGAGCACAGATTTATGTAGCTCCTACGAGTGCCTCTTTGTAGGGGAATGTCTCTACTCCTCTTTTGATTGGAGTTAAGAAAATACGGAACAGACTCATAGCTGTTAAGCCAATGTAGGTGCATTCTTATTAACATTCATTATATGTTTGCTTGTGAACTTTCTTGGAAAATTTTCTGAATATCAACAGCTTTATTTATACTAACCCACATGGTTGCAGACTTTTGGCATTGCCTCTGTTTTGAGGGGGAAAATCTTTCAGATTGAAAGATGAAAGTTGCCACTGCCTCATTTCATGGTAGCCCACAAGTAGATATTTTAAGAGAGGGAGGAGAGAGTAGATAAAGTCTAAACAAACTTAAGAAGAAGCTCATTAAGCGTGGAAAAGAAGATGTAACTACTAGCATTGAAGTCGTGACCCCACATAAATTAGTGGATAAAATCTCGAATTGTTTATGATTTCTTCGGGCGTATGATAGCGAATTTGTCGTGTGACCTTTTGCAGCCTTTGGCGGCAAGTGGTGAAATTGAAAAATGTTTCTGAATGAATATTTCATAGTAGTCATTTTGGCGGTTTTTATAAAGTGTGTGAAATTTATTTGGTAAGAAAGATGTGCAGTTGGAAGGATATCTAAAAATAAATACGCAAAATAATTTGAATATTAGGATAGATAATTTCGTAAGAGATGCAATGACGGCTAAGTGGATTTAATAATTGTACACTTTCAATTCTTGAGTTCAAATTCAAGTCATCTTTATCAGTTTATATCAAAATGTATCTCAAAAAGAATTATTGTGTATTGTTCCTAAACATTCAAAACTAAGTACCTACAGAAAAAGAAATCAGGTGGATTCGTGAGGTATGCCAAAATCTACAGGGTGAGGTTAAAAAACTGCAACCAAATTCAGAGTGCTGTTATTTCTGAGCCACTCATCCGACAGCTGTTTAAATTATTCCAGTGGCAGCTCATTATATTGTTTACAAGCGTACAAAAGCATTTGGGTGAGAATTTTCCAGAAAAAAGTTATTTGTGAAGGAATTCAAGCGTGATGGTGTGAATTCTTTATATTTGGCTGGAAAACCACAAGTGGCTATCGTTAGAGCACTCCAGCATTTAAATGTGATACTGGTAGCGTAGCCCGACGTCAAGGAAGTGGACGGATGAAAACAGCAACTTCAGCAGAAATGCTTGGAAAAGTAAAGAAACGATTTGATCGAAAACCGCGTCGAAGTGGCCGAAAAATTGCTTCTGAGCTGAACATATCGCAATATTCCATTCGGCAAATATTGAAAAATTAGCTCGGGGTAAAGTCATTGAAATTCCAAAAAATGCAAGAACTTATACCGCAACAGAAAAAAATTAGACTCGAAAAATCTAAGGAATTGAATCGCTTGGCCGAAAGGGGTTAACTGTCGAATTTGGTTTTCTCCGATGAGAAAACATTCCTTGTCCAGCATTTTGTAAACAAACAAAATGATCGTGTGATCAGTGCTTACCAAAGAGGTCAGCGGAAAATGTGCACCTTCGGTTGGCTACCAGAACTCAAGCGCGGGTCATGGTGATGGTGTGAGCCGCCATAACAGCCGATGGTCGATCTCCGCTCGTATTAATCGACCGTGGCATCAGAATAAATGCCGAATATTATCGCGAAAATATTCTGGAGGATGTATTAAAGCACGCAAACATTTTGGCCGCATACCTTGGACATTCCAACAGGACCAAGCACCATCGCACTCAGCACGCGTCACCCAAGAATGATTACAAAATGAGGTTCCTCGCTTCATTTCCAGCGCACAATGGCCACCAAAATCTCCGGATACCAATCCGTTGGACTATTGTGTCTGAAGTATTTTGGAGAGCGAGGTTGGCCATAAAAAATACCAAAGTGTCGATCATCTCAAACAAGGGCTTCGGCGGGAATGGGCCAAAATACCCCAAAGCAACATTCGGGCAGCGTGGGACGGTTTCATTGGTCATTTGAAGGCCATAATTCGTGCCAAATGCTATTTCCGACATTTTTGCTTTCATTCAAATTAAAAAAATGTGAAAATTATGGCTTTTGATTTTGCTGCAGTTTTTTTATATCACCCTGTATGAATATAACATAAAATCCTTTAGAAATTCTGCTAAGATCTTAAAAAATACCGAACATAACGATTTTCCGTTATTTTGGGGTCTATACGAAGACGTGGACCTGCAAAGGCAATTTTCTGTCACATTCTGTAACACCCATTAAAAAGTTCAAATATTTGAAATTTGAAACAATTCCGGTGAAGAGCGTAACTAAAATCATCAAAATACCGAATATAGGAAGGTATATGGGGGCTATACGAAGATCTGAACCAACATAGACTGTAGTACCCATTCGGAACTTCAAGGCGAAATTTGAAAAAGTTCCAGAGAATAATCCCGCTAAAATCATCAAAATACCGAATATCTATAGGTACCGTTATATGGGGACTATACGAAGACGTGGATCTGCACGGACAATTCTCTGTCATAGACTGTAGTGCCCATTAGGAACTTTAAATACTAAATTTTAAACAATTCCGGTGTATAATATCGCTGAAATTAGCAAAATACCGAATATACGAAGATACAGTTATATGGGGCTATACATAAACGTGAACCAAACAAACATTTGAGTAAAATTTTATCAACCTACTTCAATTCGTTCGGAAGTAGAGTGATTTCCACAGACAGTAGCAAACTGACAAACCTCTCGATTTAAGGAATCAGAAGAAACAAGTAAAAAAGCAGTAAGTTGGGCCGGGCCTAACTTTGAATACCCTCCACCATTTAGAACGAATTTGGAAATTTTCGAAAAAGATACCATCCGCCAAAAATTCTGCTAACATCTTAAAAATACCGAATATAGCCGTTATATTAGGGTCTTATTATTTGGGTATTATTTGTCACAAGCCATTACCATATTCAAATTCTAAACTTGAAATAAACGGTGAATAATGTAGCTAAAATTATCAAAATATCGTACATAGGGAGGTACCGTTATATCAGAGCTATACGAAGACCTGCACCTGCATAGACAATTTTCTGTCACTGACTGTAGCTTCCATTACTAACATCAAATACGACATTTCAAACAATGTCGATACCTAAAATCGTGAAAATACCGAATATAGGGGGGTACTGATATATGGGGCTATACGAAGTATTTTCATTACGAACTCTAAATACGTACTTTGAAACTACTACGGTGAATAATGACGCTAAAATCATCAAAATACCGAATATTTGGAGGTACATTTATAAGGGGGCTATACGAAGACGTACTTGCATAGGCAATTTTCTGCCTTAGGCTGTAGTATTCATTACGAACTTCAAATACCAAATTTGAGACAATTCCGGTGAATAATGTCCTACCTATACCTCGGGAGGTATCGTTATATGGGGGCTATACGAAAACGAGGACCTATATGGCTCATTTTTTATCTTAGCGTGTAGTATCCATTACGAACTAAAAATACAAAATTTGAAACAATTCCGGTAAATAAAGTCGCTAAAATCATCAAAATACCGAATATCCGGGGGTAACGTTATATGGGGGCTGTACGAAGACGTGGACCTACATGGTCCATTTTCTATACCAAAAGTCCTAAGACATAATACATATTTGATTAAAATGTAATCAACCTACTTCATTTCGTTCGGAAGCTAGAGTGATTTCCACAGACGGACTGACATTACTAAATCGACATAGAATTTTATGCTGATCAAAAATATATACACTTTGTGAGGTCTAAAATGTATATTTCGAGGTGTTACAAACGGAATGACAAACTTTATATAACCTCCATACTATGGTGGAGGGTATATAAAAACGCAATTACTACTTCTTAGCTTTACCTTACATTTCATTCATCATCTAATCAAAGTTTTGTATTATTTTCCAAAGCGAACACTTATCAAGTTCCAAAAAGTCCACAACGAAAAATGGCGAAGTCTCATAGCCACATTTCTCTTATAAAGTTCAACTATTTCCAACTTTTGTACAATTCTATAAAGATTTCAGAAAAAAGAGAAACATGCCGCCCTCAAACAAAAACACACACAAAATCCCTTGATTACAACGTTGTAAGCATGTAATCGTCGAATCGACAGACATGAGTATCTACACCCACAAAAACTTGTGTTGTACTTATTCCCACTTTTATTTTTTTGCATACAAAAATACTTTCACAAAAGGCAGCAAACACCGAACTACAACAAATTCCACATTTGTACAATGTTCCAAAATTACAAAAAAAGAAGAATTCAAATGAAAACAAGTGCTCAACAGTTCCTCAAACTACCAGAAATAAATCCCGAACACTGCAAATTCGTTTGTTTGAGGCAAATATGCAAAGAGTAAATACAAATGTTGGTGCAAGTGTGTGTACACGGTGTTCGAACGAATACTTAACATTCGAATATTCAAATAAACTCTTTTCACGTGTGCCAAAAAAAAAAACCAACAGACGAAACACAACGAGTGGCAACCAGGTAGTGGAAACAGCCACCAAAAACAAAAAAGCCAATTGGGTGAATGTTTAATATTTCCGTATTCAAGCCACAGGCCCAGCAGTTTGTCGTCACTTGATGACACAGGTGCACTGTGCATACATATGTGTGGTGGCCTGTAAGAAGTACTCTTAACATCCTCTCACCCAAAAGGGGAACTTTCTCCAGTGTGCATACAGGAATAACATGGAAATAGAAAAATTATGTAAAAATAGCTCCTCATAACAATGAGTGACATATGTGGGTACGAACCGATTATTTTAAAATGTATCGGCATGACGAGTTTTTATACCCTCCACCATACTGTGAAGGGTATATTAACTTTGTCATTCCGTTTGTAACTCCTCGAAATGCTCATTAGTGGAATTCTCTAACGCATTTTTTGAGTTACCGACAAAAGTCGGTAAAATTAAAACGCTTATAATTTCGGTAATAAACGACATTTTTTGGTAAGTTGGCGACGAAATCAAAGTAGTCGCTAAGAACTACCAATAGATGCCAATATTGGTAACTTTAACTTCTTTTTTATATCAAAATTTTGGGTTTTAAAATAACCGATTTTAGTCGGTAACTCAAAAAATGAGTTAGAGAATCCCACTGCATGTCAGACCCAACAAAGTATATATTCTTGATCGAACGAATTGAGTTATAAGGCTAAAATTTTGCACACATTTCGATCCACGTTTTCGTATGGCCCTATATAACACGGGACCCATAAATATTCGGTATTATTATGATTTTTGCGACACCAAAATTGTGGAAAATTTCGCGTTTAAAGTTCGTAACGGGTACCACAGACTATGGCAAAAAAACAAATAACCAACGGCTTTAATCGTGCAGGGCCGACCATGTGATACCCTACAACACTACAATACGATAGAAGCCCCCTTCCATTTTAGAAGATTTCCCTTTTGAATTTACGTCACGAAGCACTGCCTAGATATTACCCTTAGCATTTTGACCGTGGACATTTGTCCAATATCTACGCACTCCGTCCTGTTATTAGTTGTTGCGGTCCATTTTGCAGCTAAATATAATCCAATGGTCAACAAAAATGCTAGACTTCTTCGCTGTCTTTAACTCTCTTCTGTTTTTTCTGTTATTGGTTCATTTGAACCCCTAAATATTTTGCCGTCATCTTCAAAAGCAAGAGGCCCCTCTTTATCTCCAAATTGAGACTCATCTATATGATTTGCTTGTCTACGATATTTGGCTATATTCGACAACAGTTTTTTTTTAGTTGGTCCATTTCAATACCTATATTTATTTGCGGACATCTTTGAAAACGATTGGCCTAGCCCTTTTGAGCCTAACCCTACCCTTGGGAAAATTTTTGTGAGGATCGAGCGATAATTGCAATCTGTATATAATAACCCCAACCTGTGTTATAAGGTGAAAAAATATTACAAAATGTATATTTCAATATTATAAGTCAAATTGAAAAAATAGCATGCGATAAAAAATATGAAGAAATAAAAAATGTCTCAAAATACAACAAAATCTATATTAACATCATTACTGGCATCTTTAAAAGCGACAGATTTTATACTTTTATGTCAAGACGGCATTCTGAATTGACAAAATTTGTCAAAATCGGTCCAGCCATTTTTGAGATATAAGCATTTTAGCTAACATCCCCTTCCTTTGTATATATGTATTGTACATATTTCGCTATATATATATCCCATATATTTACTATCGGGATCTATGTAACGTTCAGGATTGACCTGTTCGTCTATTTGTGATTTCACCGGGATTAAAAATATTCGCGGTTTAATGGAAAATTTGATTTTATTTAACATCAAAATTGAAAGGCTTCAGACCAGCCCTAAGCTCTAGAACCATGCTAACTCCGACTCAGCTCGGCGAGATAGGAAGATCCATATATACTTTCCTATATGGGAAATAAATATTTCGAGGTGTTACATAATTTTTGGCCCAATCAAACTTATAATACCCCCAACACATAGTGTTGTAGGGTATAAAAAAACGCGTATTCAGATCCTCGTTTTCGTATTGCCCCCACATAACGATACCTCCCGATATTCGGTATTTTGATGATTTTAACCACATTATTCGCCGCAATTATTTTAAACTTTGTATCTGCTTTTTGTGATGGATACTTCACGTTATGACAGATAATTGTCTATGCAGGTCCACGACTTAGTATAGCTCACATATAGCGGTACCCCCCTTTTATTATGTATTTTGATACATATTTTATATATTTTTCGTATTTGAAGGCCGGAATAGGTAGGTCCTCGTCTTCCTAAAACCCAATATAACGATTTCCATTTGAGCAGTATTTTCCGACGGATTTTATTTATTTATTTATTTTTTTTGAAACTTTGCAAGTTCTCTCCAAATTGTGGATGGTATTAAAAGTTCAACCTATACAGGGTGAGATAAAAAAAACTGGAACAAAATCAAACGCCATAGTTTTTACATTTGTTTAAATGTTTTTGAATTAAAGCGAAAAATGTCTGAGATAACATCAAATCTTAGAATAAGTTTAAATTTGTTCGAATTTGTCACCTTTGACGGGAATTATGGCTTTCAAACGGCCAATGAAACCATCACACGCTCCCCGAATATTGCTCTGCAGTATTTTGGCCCATTTCCGCGAAGCGCTGGCTTAAGGTGATCGACACTTTGGTATTTTGTAGTGCCAACCTTACTTTCCAAAATACTCCAGACACAATAGTCCAACGGATTGGTATCCGGAGATTTTAGTGGCCATTATGCGCTGGCAATGAAGCGAGGATCCTAATATTGTAACCATTCTTGGGTGGCGCGTGCTGAGTGCGATTATGCTGAGTCCTGTTGGAATGTTCAAGGTCTGCCACCAACGCGTTTGCGAGCCCAGTCTTTAATACACCCTCCAGAATATTTCGGCAATAATTTTCGGCCTTTATTCTGATGCCACGGTAGATTAATACGAGCGGACAGCGACCATCGGCTGTTAAGGCGCCCCACACCATCACCATGGCCGACGCTTGAGTTCTGGTGGCCAACCGAAGGGGCACATTTTAATTTTCAGCTGACATCTTTGACAAGTAAACACGATCATTTTGTTTGTTTACAAACTGCTGGACGACGAATGTTTTCTCATCGGAGAAAACCAAATTCGGCAGATCACCACTTTCGGCAAAGCGAAGCTACTCTTTAGCTCTTTTGAGCCTATTTTCTTTCTGTTTCGGTGTAAGTTTTTGCACTTTTAGGAATTTCAATGGCTTTACCCCGAGCTCATTTTTCAATATTTCCCGAATGGAATATTGCGATATGTTCAGCTCACGAGCCATTTCTGCTGATGTTGCTGTTTTATTCCGTCCACTTCCTTGACGTCGGGCTACGCTACCAGTATCACGGTAACGAGCTATGGTACGATTGTACACATAAGATTTATTCACATTTAAATGCTGGAGTGCTCTAACGATAGCCACTTGTGGTTTTCCAGCCAAATATAAAGAAATCACACTATCACGCTAGAATTCCATCACGAATAACTTTTTTTCTGGAAAATTCTCACCAAAATGCTTTTGTACGCTTGTAAACAATATAATGAGCTGTCACTGGAATAATTTTAACAGCTATCGGACGAGTGGCTTAGAAATGACAGCAGTCTAAAGTTGGTTGCAGTTTTTTCATCTCACCCTGTGAGGGATTACTACTTATTGCAATCTACGAACAATTTCATTAAAAAAGTGACTAAAATTTTCAAAATACTGAATATGCGGGGTCAACCGTACATATAATCTATACGATATCGGGGTCCGATATAGACCATCTTCGAACTTAATCTGCCTACAGACAAAATCCAAGCTTTTAATTACAAGTCGTTTGCACTATCATGATTAGAGTCATATGTACATGTCCATACGTTGGGCGCCAAAAAGTTTTCGATTAGTTTCTCGGCCAAAAGTACAATTTTAGATAAACTCTGTATTGAAATCTCAAATAAAACCTTATCAGAGGCCAACCAACTAATTGAGATCGCAATAGCTCTTCAGCCATTCCACAAATCGCTCGCAGTTTACTTATTTACCTCTGTTGACACCCTTTTCAAATTGTAACCCCAATGTACACCGACTGTATGCCAATATTTGAACATTTGAAATTACAACAAACCCTCTCCATGGAGCTACCTACCTACCTCTGTTCCGAAAATGAACAATAGTCAAGCTATCAACATCATCATCACCTCAAACAACATCACACACATCGAGGCACGAGAAAAGAAAACAAACAAAGCGTGAACACATCACTAAATAGGTGTTGAAAATGTCAAGTAAGTATTTAAAGAGCGGGGAGGTAGTGCCAGAAGTGGCAGCTAGGCACCACCACAAAACGGTAGCACCATAATGTCTGGTAATTTCCACGTAGTCAGCATTCTGGGCCCTTGTTCCCACAGACGCTGTCACGACAATGACGACATCGCTCTTGCCGAGCACATTGTGTCACAGCCACTGTCGACAGAGTCTCCCATCGCTCACTTGGAGTGAAGCCGTCCGTGGAGTTGGCGTCACATGTCGCTGTTATCGAAACGCCCAGCATTAAGAGTTGATAATTTGTAGAAAGTAACTGTCGCAGTAGTCAGTCAGTCAGTTTGCTGTCTGGTTATCTCAATTGCGGAGTGCGGATGGGGAAGATAATGAAAGCACGAAAAATAACTGTTGTTTGGGGGTAGTGTTGCCAAATTGGGAAAAGTTGTGAGATAGGGAATTTTTGTTAAATTAGAAGTTCGGATGGTTCGATGAAGAGAGAGTGAATGTTGTTTTGGGATATATTTGGAGATTTTTATATCCTCCACCATACTATGGAGGGTATATTAACATTGTCATTCCGTTTCTAACTCCTCGAAATACTCATGTCAGACCCAACAAAGTATATATATTCTTGATCCGCGTCTGTCCGTCTGTCTGTCTGTTGTAATCGCGCTATCTTTCGAGCGAATGGAGATAGAAGGCTAAAATTTCGCACACATGGTTATTTTTCCAGTAGCCCCCATATAACGGTACCCCTCCGATATTCGGTATTTTGATGATTTTAGCGTCATTATTCACCAGAATTGTTTAAAATTTGGTATTTGAAGTTCGAAATGGATACTACAGCCTAAGACAGAAAATTGTCTGTGCAGGTCCACGTCTTCGTATAGCTCCATATAACGCTACCCCTCCGATATTCGGTATTTTGATGATTTTCGCGACATTATTCACCGAAATTGTTTCAATTTTGGTATTTGAGATTCGTAATGGATGCTGCAGCCTATGACAGAAAATCTTCTGTGCAGGTCCACGTCTTCGTATAGCTCCCATATAACGGTACCTCCCGATATTCGGTATTTTGATGATTTTAGCGACATTATTCATCGGAATTGTTTCAAATTTGGTATTTGAAGTTCGCAATGGATACTACAGCCTATGACAGAAAATTTTCTATGCAGGTCCACGTCTTTGTATAGTCCACATATAACGGTACCCCTCCGATATTCGGTATTTTGATGATTTTGGCGACATTATTCACCGGAATTGTTTCAAATTTGGTATTTGAAGTTTGAAATGGATACTACACCCTATGACAGAACATTGTCTGTGCAGGTCCACGTCTTCATATAGCCCCCATATAACGGTACCCCTCCGATATTCGGTATTTTGATGATTTTGGCGACATTATTCACCGGAATTGCTTCAAATTTGGGGGTTTGGAGTTCGTAATGGATACTACAACCTATGACAGAAAATTGTCTGTGCAGGTCCACGTTTTCATATAGCCCCCATATACGGTACCCCTCCGATATTCGGTATTTTGATGATTTTAGCGACATTTTTCACGGGAATTGTTTAAAATTTGATATTTGAAGTTCGTAATGGGTACTACAGCCTATGACAGAAAATTGTCTGTGCAGGTCCACGTCTTCGTATAGCCCCCATATAACGGTACCCCTCCGGTATTTTGATGATTTTAGCGACATTACTTACCGGAAATGTTTCAAATTTGGTATTTGAAGTTCGTAATGGGTACTACAGCCTATGACAGAAAATTGTCTGTGCAGGTCCACGTCTTCGTATAGCCCATATATAACGCACCGAAATTGTTTCAAATTTGGTATTTGAGATTCGTAATGGATGCTGCAGCCTATGACAGAAAATTGTTTGTGCAGGTTCACGCCTTCGTATAGCCCCCATACAACGGTACCTCCCAATATTCGGTATTTTGATGATTTTAGCGTCACTATTCACCGGAATTGTTTCAAATTTGGTATTTGAGATTCGTAATGGATGCTGCAGCCTATGACAGAAAATTGTCTGTGCAGGTCCACGTCTTCGTATAGCCCCCATACAACGGTACCTCCCAATATTCGGTATTTTGATGATTTTAGCGACATTGTTTAACGGAATTGTTTCAAATTTGGGACTTGAAGTTCGAAATGGGTACTACAGCCTATGACAGAAAATTGTCTATGCAGGTCCAGGTCTTCGTATAAGCCCCATGTGTCAGTAACTCCCTATATTCGGTATTTTGACGATTATGGGTACAATACCCACCGAACTTATTTCAGATGTCGTATTTGAAGTTCGCAATGGATGCTACAGCCTATGACAGAAAATTGCCTGTGCAGGTCAACGTCTTCGTATAGCCTTCATATAACGGTACCTCACAAATATTCGGTATTTTGATGATTTTAGCGACATTATTAACCGAAATTGTTTCAAATTTGGTATTTGAAGTTCGTAATGGGTACTACAGCCTATGACAGAAAATTCTCTGTGCAGGTCCACGTCTTTGTATAGACCCAATATAACGGTACCCCTCCGATATTCGGTATTTTTAAGATTATGGCGACATTATTCACCGGAATAGTTTCAAATTTGGTATTTAAAGTTCGCAATGGGTACTACAGCCTATGACAGAAAATTGTCTATGCAGCTCCAGGTCTTCGTATAGCCCCCATATAACGCTACCCCTCCGATATTCGGTATTTTGATGATTTTGGCGACATTATTCACCGGAATTGCTTCAAATTTGGGGGTTTGGAGTTCGTAATGGATACTACAACCTATGACAGAAAATTGTCTGTGCAGGTCCACGTTTTCATATAGCCCCCATATACGGTACCCCTCCGATATTCGGTATTTTGATGATTTTAGCGACATTTTTCACGGGAATTGTTTAAAATTTGATATTTGAAGTTCGTAATGGGTACTACAGCCTATGACAGAAAATTGTCTGTGCAGGTCCACGTCTTCGTATAGCCCCCATATAACGGTACCCCTCCGGTATTTTGATGATTTTAGCGACATTACTTACCGGAAATGTTTCAAATTTGGTATTTGAAGTTCGTAATGGGTACTACAGCCTATGACAGAAAATTGTCTGTGCAGGTCCACGTCTTCGTATAGCCCATATATAACGCACCGAAATTGTTTCAAATTTGGTATTTGAGATTCGTAATGGATGCTGCAGCCTATGACAGAAAATTGTTTGTGCAGGTTCACGCCTTCGTATAGCCCCCATACAACGGTACCTCCCAATATTCGGTATTTTGATGATTTTAGCGTCACTATTCACCGGAATTGTTTCAAATTTGGTATTTGAGATTCGTAATGGATGCTGCAGCCTATGACAGAAAATTGTCTGTGCAGGTCCACGTCTTCGTATAGCCCCCATACAACGGTACCTCCCAATATTCGGTATTTTGATGATTTTAGCGTCACTATTCACCGAAATTGTTGCAAATTACGTATTTAGAGTTCGTAATCGGAACTACAGTCTGTGACAGAAAATTGTCTATGTAGGTCCAGGTCTTCGTATAGGCCTCATATATCAGTAACTCACTATATTCCGTATTTTGACGATTTTATGTGCAATACCCTCCGAAATTGTTTGAAATGTCGTATTTGAAGTTCGTAATGGATGCTACAGCCTGTGACAGAAAATTGTTTATGATGGTCCAGGTCTTCGCACAGCTCCGATATAACGGTACCTCCCTATATACGGTATTTTGATGATTTTAGCGACATTATTCACCGTTTATTTCAAGTTTCGAATTTGAATATGGTAATGGCTTATGACAAACAATGCCTATGTAGGTCCACGTCGTATATACCCCAATATAACGGCTATATTCGGTATTTTTTAAATTTTAACAGAATTTTTTAAGAATTTTATATTTTGAAAATTTCCAAATTCGTTTCAATTGGTGGAGGGTATTCAAAGTTCGGCCCGGCCGAACTTACTGCTTTTTCCCTTTCAGTTGGAACTGAAATTTTTTTTTCCGAAACGGCATCCCTGTCATTTATGGTTTGGTATGTGAGCTCCCTTCCCTACCGAGTCCCTCTACCACATGTCAAGTGTTGCCAACACCTCTTCTTTATATGGGTGTATACGGCTTCTATGTTCAGAGGCTTCTTTTTTCAATTCTTACCTCCCAATTGATAGAGCAGCGTGCATTGGAACAACGAAGTGTGACAAGTGACACTTGACTACCATGTCTTTTGTGTCTGGGCCACACAGAGAAAGAAAGCAAGAAAACACATAGGTGGGCACAAATGTCAAGATACTGTGTATCGGAAGCCAAGCGACAGACACGGAGACGTGTCTGTAACGGCAGTGGGTGAAACGACGACCTCAACGACAACGACGATTGACATCTGTCTAAATTACGTCAGTCAAAGTGACGCATCGTATTTTCGTAACAGGAAATCATAATTTTCTGTTGAAAGCTTTCCACCATTCGTTGAGCAGTTTACGCTTCGAAATGATTTCGGTGGCCTGCTCGGTTATTTGTTGGTTTTTTTTTTCGGTTGGTTGGGGCTGTTCAATTCTTGGAGCACCCAATGCTCAATACCTATGTATGTTTGGGTTTGCTTGTGATGCATGTATGTGAGACTAACTAAGTGGAGGGTGATAGAAAAAATGTTAGCTTCGACAAACGCTTTTGCCACCGTGAATAGAGAAGTCACAAAGGCGCATACATACAATTTGAATGCGCGACATTCATATTCCATCTAATGCTTGGAAATTCTGGGATTGTGTCGACTTGCTATCCATTGGAAAACTTTAAGGAATAGATTTGCAGATATTCTTGGTGGCGGTCCCTACCACCCACTTCAAAATTTCCACATAATAATATTATCATCGCAGACGGTAAGTACTTGGATATCCTCGTTTTCCTCCTCCTCCTCCTCAATGTTAGTCTATGTCTAGGAGCAAATGCTGAAATAGAAATTTGATTTCGAAATGGCTGAGAGTCTGTAAATAAAATGCAACGGATATGGGAGAGCCTACAACGAGGATGGTGTAGGGAAAAAACCTCAATAAAACTATATGGGCTATAATCGTGGATTTTAAAGAATATTTTTTTAAGGATTACCGAGAGATTTTTTCAAAGATTTATGAAGAAATGTCAGAGCCATAAATCTGAATTTTTAAAGGGTTTTCTACGAAAATCAGGACTAACAATGTTGATGAATGAATATAGTCGTCGATATTTAAATAATAATTTTCCAAGGACACAATCCAAGATTCTGTAAATAATATTTTCTAAAGACACACCCCTGGAATTTTAGACCCTCCACCATAATATGGAGGATATATTAAGTTAACATTCCTCTTTTAATACCTCGAAATAAACATTTTAGAACTTACATCTTGATCAGCTTAAAATTTTGTGTCGATTTAACAATGCCTGTCCGTCCTTCTGTCTGTCTTCCGAACGAATTGAAGTAGGTTGATAAAATTTTACTCAGAATGTGTTTTGTCTGCACAACTTTTGATGTTGAAAATGAGGTATATGGGTCCATGTGTTGGTATAGACCCCACATAACGGTACCTTCCTTTATTAGGTATTTTAATGATTTTACGGACTTTATTCACCGGAATTTTTTCAAATTTCGTATTTATAGTTCGTAACGGATACTACAGCTTGTGACAGAAAATTGTCTATCCCAATCCAGGTGTTCGGTATTTTGATGATTTAAGGGGCATTATTCGCCGAAATTGTTTCAAATTTCGTATTGTAAGTTCCTAATAGGTACTACAGCCTGTGACAGAAAATTTTCTTTACAGGTCCAGGTATTCGTATAGCCCCCAGATAACAGTATCTCCCTATATTTGGTATTTTTGATATTTTTATTTGGTGTATTTATGATTTTAATAAAAGTTTTCAACGTATTTCTAGTTTTTTTTAAATTTCCAATTAACTACTTTTTTAAATAAAGTTTTCTAAGGACAACTTCTGTTTTTTTAATGAAATTGTTTGAAAGGCAATAAAAGCCATTATCCTGGACTTTGTAAAGAATATTCTTTCAAGCACACAGCCTTGGATTTTCAAGTAAATTTTAAAGGACTTAAGCAGATATAACGTGGATATTTGAGTATTTTTTTTTTTAAAGAAATAAAAAGAAATTCCCAGGACTATTTTAGATATTAAAAAAAATGGTCAAGGGCATAGATTTTTTAAAGAATTTTTCGTTTCAGCTACAATCGAGGACTTTTTAAAGAATTTTCTCAAGGACTATTACTACTACAGGCGTGGATATTTCAATACATTTTTTTCAAAGACTTTTGCGGCTATAATCGTTCTGTTTTACAATAAATTTTTCAAGGACTGTTTTTAAACTTTTCCAACAAATTTGGAGAAAGATGTAAATGTTTATAAGTGCGGTTTAAAATTTGGAAGATTTTCCAAAAGAATTTTAGTTTTATTTAATTCTTTGGTTACGATCTCGTCACTTGGGTAAAAAATGTTTTTTGTTATTTTATTGTTATTTTTAAAATAACTTCTGGGGATAATATCCCAGACAAAAAACAAGGGAACTGATGAGGATTGCTGGCTCTTCCCGAAACCTAGGTATTCCCTGCCTTACCCCCTGGTAAATATTACCATCGTTCTCCACTAATAAACAAACATTGTTTTTTTAAAAACAACAATAAAGGGATTAAGCCTGACGATTTTGCAACAACAAAATATTATGGTATTCCGAACAAACAAGCCAACACTGTTCTTTCCCAACAATTTTTTCCCAGGATTACATTGGATTTTTATACATCAGCCATGTGGCTAGAGAGGATATATATCATTTGATACGGCCAAAATGTTCCTTGTCGAAATAACGGTTTTTGCCCCAAGGTCTCTTTGGACCAAATCCGTTTCAAGACATTTGGAGTCGATCTAGCGATGTCCGTCCGTCCGTCTGTCTGGCTGGTGCGCTCGACAACGCTCGAAAGGAGTGTCCGATTTGGTCCAAACTTGGTACAAGCTAATATTATTATCAAACATAGATCGAGTTTGGAGATGGGCAACATCGATCCACTCCTTCTGGTACCTCTCCCACAAAGGGTTAAAATTTTTAAAATCCATAAGTCTCACAAAAGGCAAAATTAACAACCGATTCCATTCGGACTTGGCACATTTCAATATTTCCATCAATACAAGATCTGTTATAAAGATGGTAGAGATCGAACCATTCCATCTGGTCAAAGTTTTGAATAACCAAAACGACCATAAAATTCGAAATAAGCATCCGGTTCTCTCTATATATTTCACACATCCCATTATTTGTACTAACACAAGATCTGTTGTGAAGATGATATATATCGGTCCACTCATTCTGGTACCTTCCCCACAATGTGTTGAAATTTTGAATATCCATAAGCTCATAAAACATGAAATTGATGTCCGATTCCATTCAAACTTGTTAGATCTCAATATTTCCATCAACATAAAATCTATTTTAAATAATAATAATCAAATAAAAAAAATAATAATCATCAAATAAAAGGTATAAATCTGTCGGCTAAGGGTATAAATCTGTCGGCTAATCCGACTGATACTTTTTAATTATACCCTACAACACTATGTGTTGGGGGTATTATGAGTTTGATTGGGCCAAAAATTATGTAACACCTCGAAATATTGGTTTCCCACATAGGAAAGTATATATGGATCTTCCTATCTCGCCGAGCTGAGTCGATCTAGCTATGTATGTCCGTCTGTCCATGTTAATTTGTAATCACTCTACAGGTCGCAATTATGGCCCGATCTTCACGAAATTTAGAATGGAGGTGGGGGTAAGGTCAGAATAGAACCCTATTTCTTTTGGAGATGAAATGGACCAAAAACTGAAAAAAATCCTGACATTTTTTTATTTTTTCATATTTTTATCGTATGCGATTTTTTCAATTTGACTTATTGAAGTGTATATTTTGTAATATTTTTCCACCTTACAACACATATAGATTGCAATTATCGTCCGATCCTCACGAAAAGGGAAGGGTTAGGCTCAGAAGGGCTGGGCCTTTTGTTTTCAAAGATGTCCGCGATATATTTAGGGGTTGAAATGGACCACCAACTAAAAATGTTCCTGATTTTGCAGCCGTTATAAAGGTCATAAAACCCAAAGGACACGAAATCTCGCATGAAGTTAGAGTTTAGAATAGCGGGTAGAATGGATCACTATTTTTGTCTGAAAAGTACCAACATTACTTACAGGCGATATCCGAACTACACAAAAGGTGAACTTCTGGCTTTTTTATGCTGATTTCCTTGACGAATATAGCCAAATATCGTAGACAAGAAAATCGTATAGATGAGTCTAAATTTGGAGATACAGAGGGATCTCTTGTTTTTGGAGATGATGGCAAAATAAACCAAAAAATTAACCAAAAACAGAAAAAATGTCCTGATCACACAATTGAAGCCAATCGACACGCTTGAGAAGAGAGTTTAGGACAGGGAAGAATTCTATCATTTTAAATGACCATTGGATTATAATTTGCTTTAAATAGACTACAACAACTAACAGCACTACGGTGTGAGTAAATATTGGCCAAATGTCCCTGGTCAAAATGCTAAAGGTAATATCTGGGCAGTGCTCCGTGAGATAATTTCAAAAGCAAAATCTTCCAAAATGGATTTGGACATAAGGGGGCTTGTAACATATTGTAGTGTTGTAGGGTATCACATAGTCGGCCCCGCACGACTATAGCCTTTGTTTACTTGTTTTTTATTTTTTTTTTTTTTGATTAGTTTTTATTTTGGTTAGGTATAATATTTCTGGATAAATTAAATATATCTTCTGAAGTATTTTGGCAACTATCGTATCTTTTAATTATAATTTTCCTGAACGCTCTAAGTTATAATCTCCGATTTTCCCTTAATTTTCAAACCCCCCACTTAGTCTAGAACAATCAAAAATCCAATTTCATATTTGTCTACATTTTATATTGCAATTTGTCGCCTTTGCATCCGCCAGTCTGTGTCGGTGACGGTGTCTGCCCCGCTGTCTGCCACACCACAAAAACATACAGACCGACAACATTCACAATATCTCGCTGTGGCCATGTGAAAGGTAAGCAAAAATTCAAAATTATAATCTTGGGGTGGGGGGCTGCATAGGGTTTAAGGTGTATGCGGTGCAGTTCTCCTTCTCCCCGGTTGTTTCGTATGCAGCGCAGACATGTTGTAATAGGCGATTATACATGCAGGCACACGAGAAGAAGACGACGTAAACAACGAACGCCCACAATGGTGGCTAGGGTGTATTTTTCCCTTTAAATTTCCTTGGTTTCCTGGGCTTGGCTGGGTGCATTTGGATGGACATGAAGGTGGATGGATGGATGTATGGTTGGTTAGTTGCTGCATGTTGTACCAGAAGCGAGGAAGGAAGAGGAAATCATACGACACAACAGCAATGGCATCATCAACGTCTTTTGCAATTTCCATTGCTACATTTCCAACATGGATTGTGTGGCATGCAACACATTACACCATTCATCCACCCATTCAGCCATCCATCCACCATTCGAGCTTTGAATGTGCCATGGAGGCGGGGGAGAATGAATCTCTTTGGCGAAAATTTGAATTTGAATTATTTTGGTTGTTTGACTTGATGCGGTGGAAATGCTTTCCGTGGCGGTGGTGGTGATGTTTGCCGGTTATGTTGTTGTTGTAGTTCTTGTGGCTAATTTTTATAGGGAAATTAATGTCTCTGGGGTTTATGATTGTCTGTCCGTCTGCCGGTGGTGCATCCTTCCGTCTACGTCTGTCTATATTATTATTATTTGAGTTGATTTAATTTCATGTAAATTAAATTGCAATTTCAAATTTATAAAACATCGACAGCTAGACCAAGACCTTCAACAAAATTAGGAGTTTTTTTTTTTGCCGGACGATGTTTTCCTGGAAATAAATGCAATAGACATGCCTGCATGGATGGATGAATGGATGATGGAGTTGCTGTCTGCAAGTGTTGTTGATGACTTAATTTAATAGCTGGCAATGGATTTGTTGAAGGCTGAAGGTACACAAACAAAATATTAAAAATTAACGATTTGGAAAAAGATATTTAAAGGAAGATGACATTTTAACAAATTCGGAAAATAAAACTAAGTAGACCTACTTTTTTCTACTAGAAGACACCCTTCTGGAAGAAGAAATTTTGGTATTCTATAAAAGAACTTTTTGCGCTTCTATGCAAAGATATTTAACACTCATTTGGTCTTCTATGAGAAGACCCTTTGGTCTTCCATGAGAAGACCCTTTGGTCTTCTATGAGAAGACCCTTTGGTCTTCTATGAGAAGACCCTTTGGTCTTCTATGAGAAGACCCTTTGGTCTTCTATGAGAAGACCCTTTGGTCTTCTATGAGAAGACCCTTTGGTCTTCTATGAGAAGACCCTTTGGTCTTCTTTGAGAAGACCCTTTGATCTTCTTTGAGAAGACCCTTTGCTCTTCTATGAGCAGACCCTTTGGTTTTCTATGAGAAGACCCTTTGGCCCTCTGTGAGAAGAATCTTTGGTCTTCTATGAGATGACCCTTTTGTCTTCTATGAGAAGACCCTTTGGTCTTCTATGAGAAGACCCTTTGGTCTTCTATGAGAAGGCCCTTTGGTCTTCTATGAGAAGACCCTTTGGTCTTCTATGAGAAGACCCTTTGGTCTTCTATGAGAAGACCCTTTGGTCTTCCATGAGAAGACCCTTTGGTCTTCTATGAGAAGACCCTTTGGTCTTCTACGAGAAAACCCCTTGATCTTCTATGGGAAGACCCCTGGGCCTTCTAATGAGCAGACCCTTTGCTCTTCTATGAGCAGACCCTTTGCTCTTCTATGAGCAGACCCTTTGGTTTTCTATGAGAAGACCCTTTGGTCCTCTGTGAAAAGAATCTATGAGATGACCCTTTGGTCTTCTATTGAGAAGACCCTTTGGTCTTCTACGAGAAAACTCCTTGATCTTCTATGGGAAGACCCCTTGGCCTTCTATGAGAAGACCCTTTGCTTCTCTATGAGAAGACACTTTGGTCTTCTACGAGAAGACCCTTTGGCCGTATATGTGAAGACCCTTTGGCCTTCTATGAGAAGACCCTTTGGTCTTCTATGAGAAGACCCTTTGCTCTTCTATGAAAGAAGACCCTTTGCTCTTCTATGAAAGAAGACCTTCAGCTCTTCTATGAAAGAAGACCTTCAGCTCTTCTATGAATGAAGACCTTCAGCTCTTCTATGAATGAAGACCTTCAGCTCTTCTATGAATGAAGACCTTCAGCTTTTCTATGAAAGAAGACCTTCAGCTCTTCTACGAAAGAAGACCTTCAGCTCTTCTAAGAAAGAAGATCTTCAGCTCTTCTATGAAAGAAGACCTTCAGCTCTTCTGTGAAAGAAGACCTTCAGCTCTTCTGTGAAAGAAGACCTTCAGCTCTTCTATGAAAGAAGACCTTCAGCTCTTCTATGAAAGAAGACCTTCAGCTCTTCTATGAAAGAAGACCTTCAGCTCTTCTATGAAAGAAGACCTTCAGCTCTTCTATGAAAGAAGACCTTCAGCTCTTCTATGAAAGAAGACCTTCAGCTCTTCTATGAAAGAAGACCTTCAGCTCTTCTATGAAAGAAGACCTTCAGCTCTTCTATGAAAGAAGACCTTCAGCTCTTCTATGAAAGAAGACCTTCAGCTCTTCTATGAAAGAAGACCTTCAGCCCTTCTATGAAAGAAGACCTTCAGCTCTACTATAAGAAGACCTTTCAGCTCTACTATAAGAAGACCTTAAGCTCTTCTATGAGAAGACCTTAAGCTCTTCTATGAGAAGACCTTCAGCTCTTCTATGAGAAGACCTTAAGTTCTTCTATGAGAAGACCTTAAGCTCTTCTATGAGAAGACCTTAAGCTCTTCTATGAGAAGACCTTAAGCTCTTCTAAGAGAAGACCTTCGGCTCTTCTAAGAGAAGACCTTCGGCTTTTTTATGAGAAGAACTCCGACTCTTCGATGAGAAGACTCTTTGAAAAGACCTCCAGCTCTTCTATGAGAAGACTTCCTGCTCTTCTATTACAAGACTTCCTGCTGTTTTATTAGAAGACCTCCTGCTCTTCTATTAGAAGACCTCCTTCGCTTCTATTAGAAGACTTCCTACTCTTCTATGAGAACATCTCCCACTATGTCTATGAGAAGACCTCCTGCTTTTCTGTGAGAAGAAATTCTGCTCTTCTAAGAGAACACCGTTTGTTCTCCTGTGAGAAGACTTTCAGTCCTTCTTTGAGAATACCTTATTTATTTTTTGAGATAACCTCCCTTTAAAGGAGTCCTTCTCGTTTTCTTGTCTCTATAATTTAAAATATGAACATATTTGTGTCATAAGGTTTTGCATAATTGCTCAACATTTTCGGTTATTTAATCATTCTCTAATCTAACGGCAAGGATTTACGATCACGCAATAATTAAACGGTGATGGTGTCACCTTAATTATTCTTAAATATTGGGTTGGCCCCCAGTCAGAGGCAAAGGAAGATCCAAGGACAGTTGTCACTAATTTTATTTTTATAAACTAAAGGTTTAATATTAATGTGGACTGTGATTTCAAAATAATTTATAGAAAACAGTTTCTTAAAAAGGAATTATTTCGAATTTTCGCGAACACTAAGTGTTTTGGTATACGTGACCAAATGGTCTTCTTAAAGAAGACGAAGCTGTCTACTCACCGAAAATCTATTGTGATTTAAGGCTATCTTTAATTTTAATATTCATTTGCTGAGCCTTTATTTAATTATGTTGACCATATCCAAATTTTCCTCATGTGACCCTAATAAAATTCATGTTCCTCTTTCTGCCACTTAAAATTTTCGCGTGCCGAATTTATGTGTTCGAATCAATCAATGTCCTGATTAACAAAACGTGTGACTACTTTACATCCAAATTCTGCAAACAATGTAAATTAAGTCACTTTTGTGTTGTCCTTAATGGACAACACCCACCACATGTCCACTGCTGGGAATTAAATAATCCGCTGTTTAAATTAAAGTGATTTATTTTTATTCCTTTATGAGGTCATTTACAGGAAGACCGACATGAAACTAAATGTTAGCCTTAAATTATGACTTTATTCCCAACAGGTGGATGACAACAAAAATTTGGAAAATTGGTGAATGAATCAACTCCATGTCCTTCGGAAAAACCAAGGTGTGATGTGATTTTCCCTCAATTTAGCAAACAACACGTTTCAGTTAAAAAAAAAAGCTTTTCCTTTGGTCATTGCCTTCTCCTATGATGACTCATTGGGGAGCCTAGTTGTATGCTGAGCAACCAGGAGTTCAGAGCATGTAAGGATAGCTATTGGAAAATGTATAGGAATTTTCATTGCCAGTTACGAAGCGAAATGACACTTTACATTCGAATGGCAAAACTGTATAAAATTTTCATAAAACCAAACAAATGCGCATGTTTTTCCGTCACGCTTATTTTTTCCTTCTTTGTTTTCATATTCCGATTGTACCCCTGATTTTTTTCTTTGTTGATTTGGCAGGGGTAGCAATTTTACAAGTCACAGACATTTAACAGCAATTCAATTGTTGCTTCGAGTGCGAATAACTGAAGGATTTGAAGGACTTAAATTGAGTTTTGGGTGGCAGGGTGGCAGACAACATTTTTCTTTTTTATTTTTTTTTCCTTTTTTTTCATTTCACACTTTGGAATTCAATAGAAATGGGAATCACTGAAATGGTGTTATGTTCATGACTATTAACCATTTATTATTCCCCAGGCATTGCTGAGGCATTGACAAGGTAATGTATTTACCAGCAGGAATTTTAGTAAGCATGTCCCCTGATACAGACCATTGTGAGAATTTGTACTATCGATGGTAATACCTCGAAAATTTAATAGAAAAACCATAGTTCTGGGAGTTATATTTTTGAAGTAAAAAAATAGATTTTTTTTTGAAACTTGGTCTTGTAGAAATTTCAGATTTCGTAATTTCTTAGGAAAATTTTAGAAATACAATAAAAGATTTTTAGGATTAATTCCTAACAACTGTCAGAATTTGTTATTACCGTGAATTTTTTTGAGAATATCTTTTTAGGAAATTTCAAAGTTACGAAGCGGGATTTTATCAGATTTTTGTTTGAGCAACATAGGATTAGAAACGCTAATTTTTAGAACATTTTTTCAAAGGATTTAAAGATTATTATATTTTATACAAGTAAGCAAAGGCTATAGTCGTGCGGGGCCGACCATGTGATACCCTATAACACTACAATATGTTCGAAGTCGCCTTATATCCAAATTCAATTTGGATGATTTCGTTTTTGAAATAATGTCAAAACTAAATGTAATCCAATGGTCATTCAAAATGCTAGACTTCTTCCCTGTCCTTAACTCTCTTTCTATGCGAAATTCCGCGTCGATTAGTCTTCAATTGTGACCTATAGAGCGACTACAAAATTAGAAAAAATTAAATTTTCTTTTAGTCTATTTGCACCTCTAAATGTACATCTTAAGAACAATAGGCTTTAATTCTGACCCTAACCCTACCTCCATGCAAAATTTCGTGTGGATCGGACGATAATTGTGATATACATATAATACTCATGCTCAAAACGTAGTGTTGGGGGTGTAAAAATTTCGAAAATTTACAATTCAAAATTATAAGTTAAATTGAAAAAATAGCATGCGATCAAAAAATATGACAAAAATTGAAAAAATTCGACAAAAGATATTCACTTTTTTATTGGTATATTTTTCCGCGATTTTCTTAGATTTTATCGTTTTCTGGCAAGGGACCATCCTGAATTGATGGGAATTGTGAAAATCGGCCCAGCGGTTCTTGATTTATTAGCAGAATAAATGAGATTAATTCTTTTACATGTCCCTTTTTGGCTATATATCCGATTTCTTGGCTATTAGCATCACTGTAGTGGTCAGAAGGGATCTTTTAATGTATTTGTGATTTGGCTGGGATTGAAAATATTCCTATTTTCTTACATATTTTACCCGCTAATTATTGTTCGATGACTTCCAAATTGGTAGGCTTCTGCCCACTCCTATACTCTAACTCTATGTAAATTTTCGCGTCGATTGGTTCATAATTGTGACCTATTATGGACCTGTTTTTGGTCCATTTCAACCCCTAAATGTCGTGCGATCGTCTCCAAACCAATAGGGTTCCATTCTGACCATAACCCCACCTCCATTTTCAATTTCGTGAGGATCGGTTCATAATTGCGACCTGTAGCGGACGGACGGACACACATAGCTAGATCGACTCATCTCTGCGAGATAGGAATATCCATATATACTTCCCCATGTGGGAAAATAATATATCCCGGTGTTACGTAATTTTTGGCCCAATCAAACTTATAATACCCCCAACACATAGTGTTGTAGGGTATAACTGCTTTCAGAGTTACGAACAGGGATTTTTAAAGAAGTTTTAGGGTTATAATCATTCAAGGTCAACGATTTTCTTCGAGGAACTTTTCAAGTTATATTTGTCGACTGCTTACAAAGTAATTTTTATTAAACATTCCGCTACAATTTTTGGAATTAAAAAATATGAATTTTAAGTAATATTTTGTGAGGCATTTTTAGAGTAATTGTCCTTTACGGAATTTGTAATCGTTGATTTTCTAAAGAAAATTTTGATATAAGATCCTGAGATTTGCGTATGTTTTTTGAAGGATTTTCTGAACAATAGTTTAATTATTGTGGATATCTTTGGAGCAAATATAGGGGAGACGTTTTAAGAAAGGTTGAGAGATACAATATTGGAGTCTGACTTATGGCTCTGAATCTTTCAAAAATACGTGAAGAGGAACCTACTCCCAAACTATTGTGGATGTATATAGATTTAGATACTTTGATTGAGATTCAAATTAACAATTGTGTTTTTTTAGAATACTTTTAAAGGAACCTTCAGGGTCGCAGAAAATAATAAATTCAATACATACGAATATATTTTTTATATTCTTAAATGGAACATAAAAGTCACTAATTTATGACGCAAAGGTCAAGAGTTCAACATCACTCTCCGTATTCAATTTTTATATATCGTTGTTGTTTTATTTATTTATTTTTTTTTTTGGGTCGAAATATTTATTCCTTTCAAAAGGATTCCATTGGCACTGCAGAAAGTAATGGTCAAGTAAACAAAAGCAAACAAAGAACAAAATACCACAATGCCATAAAAAATGATGGCCACATCCAAAATTCTATAGACCATGTTAGCAATGTCATCAGGGCTATTTGCAGGCAACAACGAAACTCAGGGTTACCACTTAAATTTTGGTATTTTTGGGTGGATAGAACAAAAATTCGCAGAGAAGGGTCTTCTTCTCATAGGAAAGCAGAAGGTTCTTTTTCTCATAGAAGACCAGAGTGATCTTCTTCTCATAGAAGACCAGAAGGGTATTCTTTACATAGAAGACCAGAAGGGTCTTCTTTTCAAGAAGACTAGAAGGGTCTTCCAATAGAAGAACAGTAGGTCTTCCCATTGAAGATCAGTCGGTCTTCCCATAGAAGAGCTGAAGGTCTTCTTCTAGAAGAGCTGAAGGTTTTCTTACAGAAGAACTGAAAGTTTTCTCACAGAAGAGCTGATTGTCTTCATACAGGAGACCTGAAGGCCTTCTCACAGGAGACCCTAATGTCTTCTCATAGAAGACCAGAAGGTCTTCTCATAGAAGACCAGAAGGTCTTCTCATAGAAGAGCTGAAGGTCTTCTCATAGAAGATCAGAGGGTCTTCTCATAGAAGACCAGAAGGTCTTCTCATAGAAGATCAGAGGGTCTTTCTATAGAAGACCAGAAGGTCTTTTTATAGAAGACCAGAAGGTCTTTTTATAGAAGACCAGAAGGTCTTTTTATAGAAGACCAGAAGGTCTTCTTATAGAAGACCAGCAGGTCTTCTTATAGAAGACCAGCAGGTCTTCTTATAGAAGACCAGCAGGTCTTCTTATAGAAGACCAAAGGGTCTCTCACAGAAGACCAAAGGGTCTCCTCATAGAAGACCAAAGGGTCTCCTCATAGAAGACCAAAGGGTCTTCTCATAGAAGACCAAAGGGTCTTCTCATGGAAGACCAAAGGGTCTTCTCATAGAAGACCAAAGGGTCTTCTCATAGAAGACCAAAGGGTCTTCTCATAGAAGACCAAAGGGTCTTCTCATAGAAGACCAAAGGGTCTTCTCATAGAAGACCAAAGGGTCTTCTCATAGAAGACCAAAGGGTATTCTCATAGAAGACCAAAGGGTCTTCTCATAGAAGACCAAAGGGTCTTCTCATAGAAGACCAAAGGGTCTTCTCATAGAAGACCAAAGGGTTTCTCATAGAAGACCAAAGGGTCTTCTCATAGAAGACCAAAGGGTCTTCTCATAGAAGACCAAAGGGTCTTCTCATAGAAGACCAAAGGGTATTCTCATAGAAGACCAAAGGGTCTTCTCATAGAAGACCAAAGGGTCTTCTCATAGAAGACCAAAGGGTCTTCTCATAGAAGACCAAAGGGTCTTCTCATAGAAGACCAAAGGGTCTTCTCATAGAAGACCAAAGGGTCTTCTCATAGAAGACCAAAGGGTCTTCTCATAGAAGACCAAAGGATCTTCTCATAGAAGACCAAAGGGTCTTCTCATAGAAGACCAAAGGGTCTTCTCATAGAAGACCAAAGGGTCTTCTCATAGAAGACCAAAGGGTCTTCTCATAGAAGACCAAAGGGTCTTCTCATAGAAGACCAAAGGGTCTTCTCATAGAAGACCAAAGGGTCTTCTCATAGAAGACCAAAGGGTCTTCTCATAGAAGACCAAAGGGTCTTCTCATAGAACACCGGAAGGGTCTTCTCATAGAACACCGGAAGGGTCTTCTCATAGAACACCGGAAGGGTCTTCTCATAGAAGACCAAAGGGTCTTCTCATAGAACACCGGAAGGGTCTTCTCATAGAACACCTGAAGGATCTTCTCATAGAACACCGGAAGGGTCTTCTCATAGAACACCGGAAGGGTCTTCTCATAGAACACCGGAAGGGTCTTCTCATAGAACACCTTAAGGGTCTTCTCATAGAAAACCTGAAGGGTCTTCTCATAGAAAACCTGAAGGGTCTTCTCATAGAAAACCTGAAGGATCTTCTCATAGAAACCCTGAAGGGTCTTCTCATAGAAAACCTAAAGGATCTTCTCATAGAAAACCTGAAGGATCTTCTCATAGAACACCGGAAGGGTCTTCTCATAGAACACCTTAAGGGTCTTCTCATAGCAAACCTGAAGGGTCTTCTCATAGAAAACCTGAAGGATCTTCTCATAGAAACCCTGAAGGGTCTTCTCATAGAAAACCTGAAGGATCTTCTCATAGAAAACCTGAAGGATCTTCTCATAGAACACCTGAAGGGTCTTCTCATAGAAGACCTGAAGAAGGTCTTCTCATAGAACACCTGAAGGGTCTTCTCATAGAACACCTGAAGGGTCTTCTCATAGAACACCTGAAGGGTCTTTTCATAGAACACCTGAATGGACTTCTCATAGAACACCTGAAGTATCTTTCATTATTTTCCAAATTTATGGCAACCCCTCTGAAGGTGGCATTCATAGAAGTCCCACCACCATTTCGATAAGTTTTTAACACCCCATCTGTGTTATCTTTTGTTGCAAACGTTATGGACTTATCAGACCGCAAACAAACAAGGTGATGCGGTGTGACACACCATAGAACATATGTAGGTAATTTGTAGCATGGTCATAGAAAATATTCCCGTGCAACTTTGTAAGTATGTGTTGGCCACAATAACACAAGGTAGGCCATGGATGGACATGGCGTTGGTCACATATTCGTCTGTGGTTGTTACCAAATCCAGAGAGTGCAATTCTCCTGCTTAATATGGTGTTTTTGTTTCGGTTTGTTTTTATCTGTTCTTTTGTGTGAGGAGAACTCTTCTCCTCCCCCTCCCCTTCACAATTCACGGACGTAGTATGGAATTTTTCGGGGGGTGGTAGGAAGAGTCTGAAAAGTGTAAATTTTTTATGGGTGGGGTTGGCCATAATGGCCCAGATTCAAATAGTTTTCGGTGTGGAATCATGGATTCCAAAGGGGTCCCATAGTTTCTAACCTACGCCACTGTCCCTTTATCTCTGGATACGTTAAAAGGTTCTGATTGTGCAGTGCTGTTATGTGCTTTAATTCTCAAAAAAAAAAAAGGAATGACTTCCAACAAGAGGCACAAATCGAAGTCAGGGCGACTTATTGCGAATATCTGAAAGCCCAGTAACCTGCGGACAAAAATGAGAAACATTTTTGTGTGTTTTCTGGAAAAAGTACGACGAAAAAAGCTCACACATAATTAGCTAACCTAGAGGGGCAAGGAACTGCTGACAGAACCGCAATCCCAAGTAGAATTACCCCAGCTACCAATGGGGAAAGCAATTACAAAAAATCGGAGGGGAAAGGGATTTTTTGTACCAATCTTCCCCGCCAATGATCTTTGTAAGAACAAGACTCATGAACAACTCCACTTTTGTTGTAGCTTTCTTTTTGTTCCACCTAAACAACTCCATTGCTGTCGCAAAACAGGAGCAACAGCTGCAGCAGTGTCTGCACTGCGGGAATGCATTTCAGAGGGATACCCCATTTGCAGCTGCCGCTTCGAAAACAAGGTGCGTGGGCGTATTTAGGAGTCTCTTGGGAAATCCCCAACTGGTATTTTGAACAGGCCAACATGTTGAGTAGCTGGCGAATCTTTTGCAACTGCAACCAACCAATTCCACTTTATCTGATATTTTCGTTCCAAGAGCAACCGCAGCCCAGCAGCAGCAGAAGTCCCAACACAAACAATGACAGCCCAGTTTAAACAAATGCAGCAGAGCAAACTGGAAAACCATAAAAACGATAGCAAAGCAATAAAAAAAAAAAAAAAAAACAAGAAACAAAGCAGAATATTTTAACAGGAGACCCTCAGATGCTGCTGCTCGACTGCTTGCCATTGGCGTGGCTGCTAATCTTTGAATAAAGTGCCGCATAAAAACTTCACACGTTCGTTCGAGAGCTGCAGTTTGGAATACAATTCCAAAACGAAACGAAAGGAAATAATGCAAGAATTATTAATCATTTCAGTCACGCAATGTATGTATGTATGTGTCTGTGTGTGCATTGAGGAAAAGTGAATCTTTTGATGAAAGTGTATTAGGTCTCCTGGTTATTGTGAAAGAGGATGTTGTTATTCAGTGTTGAGGTCGAAACTGACTGACAACTGATTAAGTCGTTGCAATTGAATTTGTAATTCAAAATTAGCAATTTTTTCTCAGAGATGATTTCAACTTGGTTCCTTCTTGGTTGGGAGATAACCTACAGTGCCACATTCAGTATTTCAACGAATTATGCAGTTCTCAGGGTGTGTGCTTCTCAAAAATATTATAAAATATGCAAGTTTTGTGATTTAGGAAGGAAAAATGTTTCCTGTTACAATAAGTGAAATGAGAAAATTTAAAAATAGAAACAATGCCAAAAAAGTTCTTAACAAATCCACAATCAATAATTTAAGAAAAAAATCCAAAATATCAAAAAAAAAAAAAAAAAAAACACAAGTAAGCAACAGCTACAGTCGTTCGGGGCCGACCATGTTATACCATACAACATTACAATATGTTAGAAACCCCCATATGTCCAAATCCATTTTGGAAGATTTCGCTTTTGAAATTATGTCACGGAGCTCCCTTAGAATTTTGACAGGGCCAAAAGTCTTTCTTATAGAGGGCCGAATTAATTTTTAAAGAACACCAGCCTGGACGTCTTCTCACAGAAAGATAGACGAAACAAGACCAGGAAATCAATTTGGAAGTGACCATAAGGTTTCTCACAAAATACCATATGATCAGAAAGCCTTCTCATAGAAGGCCAAAATGTCTTCCTTTAGAAGACTATAAAGTCTTCGAAATAGAAGAGCAGAACCTCTATTCATAGAAGACCAAAGAGTCTTCTCATGGAACACCAGGAGGTGTTCTCCCGAAAAAAAATCAGAGGTGAGGTCATTCTCACGCAATAACAAAAGTTATTCTCACAGAGAGTCTTTTAATAGATTTTCTCATAGAAGACCAGAATGTCTTCTCCAACAGAAGATCCTCCCAAATAAGGCCACAATTCTTTAAAATCAACTCACATAAAACTAAAAAATTAACTCAGTCTTCCATCAGGTCAAAATATCTCATGATAGAAGGTCAAAAGGTCTTCTGGCAGATGGCCTGAAAATCATTTCTGAGAAGACCAGAATGTCTACTCAGAGCATACCAGAAGCTCTTTTCACAGAAGGCCAGAACTTATTCTTGCCAAAGCACGGTTTGAAAAGGTGCGGAAAAGGTCTTCTCCAGAAAGCCAAGCGTCTTCTCACAGCAGATAGAACATCCTCTCACAAAAAAGAAAAGGAGAAGAACAGAAGGTCAGAAGTTCTTCTCATAGAAAACCAGAAAGTCTTCTCGTAAAGGGCCAAAAAATTCTCCTCACTGGAGGCCAAAAGAACAAAGAAGACCAGACAAGAAGGTATTATCACTAAAGACCATCATAAATGATTTTCTCTCAGAAGGTCAGCAGGTCTTCTCCCAGGACGCCAGAAGATAATCTCATAGGAGACCAAATTATATTCAAAACACACAAGAAAGGCTTCCCAGAGAAAAAATCTTAAACGATTTAGCCCTGTCCGTCCATCTGCCATCAGTGGAAATCACTCTAGCATCCGAACGAAATGAAGTAGATTGATACAATTTTCCTCAAATATCACTTTTAGTATTGAAAATCGGAAATGTAGGTCCGAGTTTTGGTATAGTCCCCATATAACGGTACCTCCCTATATTCGGTATTTTGATAATTTTAGCGTAATTTTTCACCGGAATTGTTTCAAATTTGATAATTGATGTTCGTAATGGATACTACAGCTTGTGACAAAAACTACCCTATGCAGGTCCAGGTATTCCCATAGCCCCCATATAACGTTACCTCCCTATTTTCGGTATTTTGATGATTTTAGCGACGATATTCACCGGAATTGTTTCAAATTTGGCATTTGAAGTTCGAAATGGGTACTGCAGCCTATGGCAGAAAATTGTCTGTGATGGTTTACACGTCTTCGTATAGCTCCCATATAACGCCATCTCCCGATATTTGGCATTTTGATGATTTTAGCTACATTATTCAGCGGAAATGTTAAAATTTGGTGTTTGCACTTCGTAATGGGTACTACAGCCTGTGACAGAAAATTGCAGGTCCACGTCTTCGTATAGACCACAAAATAACGGTTACTCCCTATATACGGCATTTTTAATATTTTAACAGAATTTATAATGAATTCTATTTTTATTTTATTTATTTATTTTTTAAATTTCCAAATTCTTTCCAAATGGATCGGTTTGACCGAACTTATTGCTTTTTCACTTGTATTTGTTTTTATACCCCACACCACAAGGTGGTCAGGATATTATGTCTTTGTGCATTTGTTTGTAACAGGCAAAAGGAAACGAGATAGACCCATAGTTCCTTTTGATGATCTGCATAGAATCACTTTCTGAGTTGATTTGTGCATGTCAGTCAGTCTGTCCATGTATTCTTGTGAACAAAATGCAGTTCGCATTTATTGCCATATCCAGATGAAATTTTGCAAACAACATTTTTTTGGCCCAAGGACGAACCCTATTGAAATTAGAGATAATCGGTAAAAATTTAGATATAGCTCCCATATATATCTTCGTCCGATTTGCCTTTTATTGTGCACCAAACGTGTAATATCAGCCCGAATAGTATGGAATTTTGCACATACAACCAAATTAGGCCTGAAAATAAGTATGCCAAATTTGATCGAAATCGGTTCAGATATAGTTATAGCTCCCATATATATTGTTCATCCGATTTGTTATTTTTGTCCTCCGCAGCCGTAATATGCACTCTGTAACAACAATATTTGGGGAAATATATCAAATGCAGCTCAGAAATACCTTTGCTAAATTTTATCGAGATCGGTTCAGATTTGGATATAGCTCCAATATATAACTTCGTCCGATTTACCTTTTATTGTGCACCAAACGTCGAATTTAGTCTAGAAGGTGGTATGCCAAATTTGGTGAAGATCGGTTCAGATATAGCTATAGCTCCCATATATATTGTTCATCCGATTTGTTGTATTTGTGACCTACAGCCGTAATATGGACTACGTAACGACGATATTCAGGGAAATATATCAAATACAGCTCAGAAATATCTTTGCAAATTTTATGGAGATCGGTTCAGATTTGGATATAGTTCCCATATATATTTTTATCTGATTTCAAAATTTTGCACCAAATGGGCAATGTAAGTCCGAATTTAAAAGATACAAATGATTCGGCATATTTAGGGGTTTGAATTTTAAATTATAATTAAATCATAGCGTGTATGATTTAATTCTCCCATAAAAACTTTTAGTTATTAAGTGGAGCTCAACTGAATTAGCAAAGTGCTGTAGGGTATCATAAAATCGGCCCCGCCCGACTTTAGGACTTTCTTTACTGTTTTTTTTTTTTTTTTTGGCGCAGTGTTATTCAATACAGCCTATGTTTAATGGTTGTTTTTCCCACAACTAAACAATTAATAAAATATTTGTTTTGAAATGAAATTACATCTCTCGCAATTAGATAAGAATCTCATTAAATCCAAGTTCATGCAACAGGTACTCAGTTTTTTTTTTTTTGGATTGATACAGTAACGAAAGTTCCAAAATATACTAGATTAATTATTAAGTTTTTAAAATCGCAACAATAACATGGCGATTAATCATAGCTTCCCCTTAAAAGAAGATAATTTGTTTTTAAATACAATCACACCAATAATAACAACAACAACAATTATAACACTTACAAAAACAAATAAAAAAATTAGTGATAACAACGAAATTTAGCTATGAAACAGCTTTCGACAAGTGGCGGAATATCTAATCTAAGAGAACCCCTCCGATTTTGGCCAAGAAAGATAGAAATCGAGCAATGATTGCAAATTTGTATTTTGAAACTTGCCAACAACAAGTGCTGTGGCAATGGGCAGTGCTCAAAACGAATTCGAGTAGCAGCTGTTGAATTCAGTAAACAATTGACAGTGAAAGGGTATAGAACGAACGTCAACGAGAACAACAAAACAAACGGGTGAGCAAAAAAAAAGACATTGGAAAATAATAAGAGAGGGACGTATTCTCTGAGGAATTTGTAATTAATTATGCAAAGAGAGACTTGAATGCGATCGAGCCAAGACAATCGAACATGTTCGATATGCTCCAAGCAATGGGCTGCTGGCGCATTAAACTACCAAAAAAGCTGAGTTCAAAAGTTTATCTTGATTCTAAACAAGTTCTCTCCATATCTGCGCCATGGATTGTTGGGCTTAACCCCACAGAGGAGATATTCATAAAAAGAACCCACCAAACTTCCAGTGAAATCAGTTGACGCAGATCAAGCAAGGCTTTTGCAAGTGAACGGAAAAAAAAAAACGAAACAAAAATAAAAATAATTTATTCAAAAACAATGTTAAAATTAAATTTATTTATTTCACTTTTAATATTTGGCTCCCTGATTGCTGTGAATGATGCGGCCCGTGGTTCGCGCAGAGGAAAAATGACCGAGGCACCATCCACAACACCCAAAGTTGAGAGCAGTGAGGAAAACTCCAGTGAGGAGGAGACCTTTAAAATTCTGGTAACCCATCCTGAAGTTCCCCAGGAGGCTTTGGATCTAATGAGTCGCGGCTGCAAACTGATTATGTGCGAAAGCCTGCCACCAAATCGCACGGAAATTTTGCAAAAAGCCAAGGGTGTCCATGGCATGTTCTGGGGCTCCCACATTCCCCTCGACAAGGAAGTCTTGGATGTTGCCGGACCCCAATTGAAATCGATTTCCACCATGTCGGCTGGCGTTGATTATGTCGATGTTGAAGAACTCAAGAAACGAAAAATTCCCCTCGGCCACACACCCATTGTGCTGAGCGATGCTGTTGCTGATTTGGCCATGGGTTTAATGTTATCTGCTGCCCGCCGCTTCCATGAAGGTCGCACTAAAATTGATAGGTAAAATCAATTTCAAATTCTGAGAACAATTTTGAAATACATAAATTATTTTCAACTTCCAGTTCCACTTGGGAAAATTATCACATCGAATGGATGTGGGGTCAAGACATACGCGATTCAACGGTGGGTTTCTTTGGTTTTGGCAGCATTGGCCAGGCCATTGCCAAGCGTTTGAAGGGTTTCGATATTGAGCGTGTACTCTACACCACCCGTCGCCCGATTGACAAGAAGCTGGAAAAGCAATTCAATGCCCATAAGGTAGAATTCCACGAGCTGTTGGCTCAAAGTGATTTCTTGTTTATTGCCGCTCCCCTGACTCCCGAAACTGAGGGCATCTTCAATTCAACTGCATTCCCCAAAATGAAAAAGACCGCCGTTTTGATTAACATTGCCCGTGGACGTAAGTTGAGAGGGGATTTTGGAAAAAATAATAATTTTTAATAATTTGTTTTTTTTTTTTTTTTTTTATTTTGTGTTTTCTTTTAGCCATTGTCAATCAGGATGATCTGTACACTGCCTTGAAAACAAATCAAATCTTTTCGGCTGGCATTGATGTCATGAATCCAGAACCCTTACCAGCCAACGATAAATTGTTGACTTTGCCAAATATTGGTAAGTTCCACATGAATATTTATAGATAAAGAATATTGAAAAAAAAAATATATATATATAAATTAGGTATTCGTATCGAATATCGACTTTCACGTCATGTTTATGTATGACGAAAAAAAGACACTCCAATTTTTATTTATATTTTTGTGTTTTTATACACTCAGCCATATGGCTACAGATCGTATATATCATTTGATATGGCCAAAACGGGTCTCATTGAAATAACGGGTGTAGACCGCAAGGTCTCTTTGGACCAAATCCGTTTCAGGACATTTGGAGTCTGTCTGGCTGGTGCACACACTGACTCTTGAAGGAAATATCCAACTTAAAACGAGTTCGGAGATAGACAATATAGGTCCACTCCTTCTAATACCTCACCCTCAAAACATCAAAATTTTCAAAGGAAAAATTAGCTTGAAAGAAACAGAATACATCATTTGTGCAAACTTTGCAGATTCCAATATTTTTATCAGTGTTAGGTCAGGAGCGAAAATGAACAATATCAGCCCACCAAATCAAGTACCCCCTCCACAAAAGATCAAAATTTGGAATAATTTTAACTCTTATAAAATGTGAAATAAAAGTCCGATTGTCTTCAAATGTCACACATTCCAATATTTTTATTGATACAAGGTCTGGTGTCTAGATGACATATGTCGGACTACACCTTCTGGTACCTCCCCCACAACGACTCAAAATTTTGAGCGAAATAAGCATCGGATTCTCTTCAAATTCCATGTATCCCAATATTTTTACTAACGCATGTCCCAGTGTGTAATTGGTAGATATTGACCTCTTCTGGTAGCTCACCCACAAAGGTTCACGGTTTAGAATACTTAAATCCAAGAAAGTTTCTTAGTGATCTTCTAGGAAAAAAGACCTCATTGCGATGTTCTATCGAGAGAAAAGTTCCTGTAGATTTTCGAGGACATCTATAGATAAAGTTCCTCAGGTATGTTTTCATATTTTTTTAAAAGCTCTTCTATGGTCATAACATCTCTCACAGGAGTTTTTTATACCCTACACCACATAGTGGTAATGGTATTATGTATTCGTACATTTGTTTGTAACATGGAGAAGGAAGCGAGATTGACCCATAGTTAAATTTGAGGATCCTCTGAGTCGATTTATGTATGTAAGTCCGTCCGTCTGTCCATATATTCTTGTGAACAAAATGCAAACAATATTTGTTGGGCCCAAGGACGAACCCCATTGAAATTTGCGAGAATCTGTTCAAATTTAGATATTGCTCCCATATTATTGTTTACCAAATGGCCAATATAAGTTCAAATGACCTGCATGTTGGAACATCTGACCGAATTCAGTCCAGAAGCAAGTACATCAAATTTGGAGAAAATCAGTTCAGATATAGATTTAGCTCCCATATATATATGTTTCATCTGATTTGGTGTTTAAGATATTTGGTACCAGACATCTTATAAAGCTCGGAAATACCTTTGCCAAATTTTATCAAGATCGGTTCAGATTTTGATATAGATCCCATATATATCTTCAACTGATTTCGAGTTAATTGTTCACAAAATGGCCAATATATGTCCAGACGTCCTAAACTTAGGTACATCGGATCGAACTCAGTCCAGACGCAAGTACATCAAATTTGGAGAAAATCAGTTCAGATATAGCTTTAGCTCCCCTTTATATGTTTCAACCAATTTGATCTTTATATCCCTCACATTCGTAATACGCATCCGACAACAATGATATTTGATACCACATATTCTATAGAGCTACCTTTGCAAATTTTATCGAGATCGGCTAAGATTTGGATATAGATCCCATATCCATAATCCGATTTCAGATTTATTGTGCAAATAATGGCTAATATCAGCCATTTGGTGGAACTCGGCTCCGACAAATATTTTTTAATATAATCCTTCTCGAAGTGATATATGCACTCTATAGCAATGTTATTTGGTATAAAAGATAAAAATGTCTCCGTCAAATTTAGTAAAAATCGATGCAGTATTGGATATGCCTCCTATATATTAGTCCCCTCATCAACCAAATTATAACTGCACTGGAGCAAAATGTTGAAAGGTGGTATGATCTACTAGCTCTGAGCTCTGTTTATACCCTACAACACTATGTGTTGGTTTGATTGGGCCAAAGATTATGTAACACCTCGAAATATTGGTTTCCCACATAGGAAAGTATATATGGATGTTCCTATCTCATCGAGCTGATTCGATCTAGCTATGTATGTCCGTCCGTCCGTCTGTCCATGTTAATTTGTAATCACTCTAGAGGTCGCAATTATGGCCTGATCTTCACGAAATTTAGAATGGAGGTGGGGATAGGGACAGAATAGAATTCTATTGCTTTTCGAGATGATCGCAAAATATTTAGGGGTTGAAATGGACCAAAAAGTGAAAAATCTCTTGATTTTGCAGTTGCTCTACAGGTCGCAATTATAGACCAATTGTCGCGGAAGTTAGTATGGGGCTAGAGATTAGGGCTGGGCAGAAGCCTTCCAATTTTGATGGTCATTGGATAATATTTAGTGGGCGAAATATACCATAACATTTGTATTAAATAAAAGTCAAATTTTCCATTAAACCGCGAATGTTTTTAATCTCGGCGAAATCACAAATAGACGAACAGGTCAATGCTGACCGTTACGTAGATGCCGATAGTAAAAATATCGGATATATATAGCGAAATATATACAATGTGTATATACAAAGGAAGGGGATGTTAGCTAGAATGCTTATATCTCTAGAATGGCGGGTGCGATTTTGACAAGTTTTCTCAATTTAGAATACCCTCTAAGCATAAAAGTATAAAATCTGAAAAAATCTCAGAAAAATATGCCAACAATGATGATAATATAGATTTTTTATCGCATGCGATTTTTTCAATTTGACTTATAATATTGAAGTATACATTTTGTAATATTTTTTTTTACTTTACAACACAGGTTGGGGTTATTATTTATATACAGATTGCAATTATTGTTCGATCTTCACGAAATTTTTCACAAAGGTAGGGTTAGGCTCAGAAGGGCTAAGCCTATTGTTTTCAAAGATGTCCACAATATATTTAGCCGTTATACAAGTCACTAATAGAAACCAAAGGACACGAAATCTCGCATGAAGTTAGAATTTAAGACAGCGGGTAGAATGGACCACTACTTTTGTGTGAAAAAATACCAACATTACTTACAGGCGATATCCGAAATACACAATATGCGAACTTCTGGCTTTTTTATGCTGATTTCGTTGACGAATATAGCCAAATGTCGTAGACAGGCAAATCATATAGATGTATCTAAATTAGGAAACACAGATGTGCCTCTAGCTTTTGAAGACGATCGCAAAATATTTAAGGGTTCAAATGAACCGAAAACAGAAAAAAATTCCTTATCACACAATTGAAATCAATCGACACGCCTGAGAAGATAATTAAGCACAGGGAAAAATTCTGGCATTTTGGATGACCATTGGATTATATTTAGCCGTAAAATGGACCACAAAAACTAACAGCACGACGAAGTACATAAATATTGGGAAAATGACCCTGGTCAAAATGCTAAGGCTAATATCTGGGCAGTGCTCCCTGACATAATTTCAAAAGCGAAATCTTCCAAAATAGATTTGAACATGAGGGGGCTTCTAACATATTGTAGTGTTGTAGGGTATCACATGGTCGGCCCCGCACGACTATAGCCTTTGCTTACTTGTTTTTTTTTTTTTGATAAATAAATTTAAATAAATTTTCCTTATGCAAAAGACCTTTTATATTTTTAAATAGGAAACTCTTTATATTATTTTAAACCCACTTTCTATTTAACATATAATTAATAATTACATCTCTTTAAAATTATCCACCCCTTTTTATCTCCTTTAGACTTCCTTTCTTTCCTATTTCCCTATACAAAAACCTTAACCACTTTACCCTCAATATCTATTGTTCATTTCACAAAACCTGAATTTTTGCACATTTCAAAAAAAACCCATATTCTTCCTGCTACATATTCTGTAACACTTCCTGGTGTCTGGTTCTACAGACCCAGTGCAACAATTTTCGAATTCTTTCTTAAAATATATATACACAATTTAATTTATTCACTTTGTGTTCTAAATGTATAATCATATGAATAATAATTTATTTCACTTTCCATTGCCAGTCATTACGCCGCACATTGGATCGGCCACAAAGCGCACGCGCACCGACATGGCCACCATTGCTGCTCACAACGTCTTGAGAGGTCTGGTCGGAGAGCCCATGTTGTCGCCGGCATATTAAATGCCACTAAAAACAAATCAGCACCTGGACAAAGTAATGAAAAACAAATGGATGCCGGCCGTTTTGGAATGATGGAGAACTGGTTGCGAGGAATCAATTGAAGTTTATGTAAAAAAAAAAAACAATTTATTTGCAGTTGTCAGTTTATTTTTTCTTGAATAAAATAACAAGAAACGATACGTCCAAACAAGTTTTGAGTGCCTTTTTTAATTGATTTGTATTGTCCATCCATCGTCCGTGGTGGTGAGAAAAAAGCCAAGCAGCCAACCACATTCTTCAAATTAAAATTAACAAGATGTTTGTGCTAAATACCCTGAGGAGATTTTTTTTCATCGGTTCGCTTACAAGACAATCTACATACATAGCGACATGTGACCGCGCAGATATGTGAAGACATGGAAATACTTGTATTGAGGCTATGGAAAATTTGTAGGAATTTTTTGATCGGAAGAAGTGCGCAAATGGCTTTTTTATGGCCAATGAAGACATTTAAATCAATAATTCAACGACAAAACATTTAAAATATCCCACAATTCTAAGCGTTTCATATTTAAGGAAGACAATCTCGTGTGCGTTTAGAATAACTTTAAACGGTCTTCCATCTTTAGAAGATCTCCAGAGGTGGTCTATTAATGCAGAAGATATGATATTTGTAAAAAATCTTAAAAAGGCATTTTATCCGTATGAGGTTTCCGTTGGGACTTCTACACATACAATACCTTCCAAAGTTAGTTTTTATAGAAAATCTCCTAAATGTCTTCTATTAACTTAGCTCTCAAATGGCATTGTTGTCTAGAAGAACGTTCATAGGCCTTTAATCCGCAGGACACCTCTCATAGTTCTTCCATCGTCGGAATGCACTCCAAAGGACTTCCAACTGTAGAAGACCTCTTTAAGTGCTATCAGATGTGTTTAGACCTCACAATGATTATTTAAGAGGTATCCTATTTATAGAATAACCCCAAAGTTATGTCCCTTGGAGACTACCAAAAAGCCTTCAACCAAAGAAAGACCTTTTAAATTACCTTAGAAACCTCATATACCCATATAAAACCCTTCTAAACGTCTTCTATTTACAGAAGAAGGAAAATTTTAAATATTTGTATAAGGACTTTTGAAGACTTCTGGATTATCCCTCTGAGGCCTATTGACACATAGAAAAACTACAAAATTTATTTCTGTCTAGAAACTCTTTGAAAGGACATCTATCTTTGGGAGACTTAGAAAAGTTCTTCTAAAAGTCATTATATGTAAGGTCTACTTCAACTCCCTGCAAAAGTATCCCAGTTTCGGAAAACACGTTGAAGGTCCTTTCAAATGGTTTCTGTCAAAGAATGCCCCCAAAAAGTCCTATAAAGGTTTCCCTTTAATAGAATTTCATCTACCAAGAGATTATGTCCCAAAGAGGTCTGAAAATGTCTTTTCTTTAAAGCAGACCCCAAATTTGTATTACATATCCCTCCAGAGATCATTTTTAGATGACAGGGTACCCCTCAAATGTCTTCGATCTACTTTATTTATCCTTGAGACAATCTATCTGCAAAAGACATACTGAAGGTCCTATCAAATTGAATAAATCAAGACTTGTCCTTCCAAAAATCCTTCAAAAAGTACGCCATTTATTGAATATCTTCTTCTAAAAGAAGATATCACAAAGGATTCCCAAAATCTCTTCTATTGAGAGCTTCTTCTATCTACAGACGACTCCAAAGGAAATTTCCATCTCCAGTAGATCTATTAAACTTACCTATCTTTTGAAGATCTCTTTGAAATTTTAAACCTATGGGAGAACTGTAAAGGTCTTATGTATATTCAAACCTTTCGCAAGTCCTTCATCTGTCGAAGACCCCTCAAAATTTCTTCTATGATCAGAAGGACTTCCAAAGGAATTCTTAATGTAGAAGACTTCCAAACGGTTTATGAAAGACCATCTAGCGATTTTGAGTCCAATTAGACATCCTAAGGTATTTTATTTCTAGAAGAGGGCTTAAACATATTTTATATTTAGAAGAACTGTCGTCGAAGAGTCGTCTGTAAAGAGACTTTCCATAGAAGATAGCCATTCGGATAGCAGATCTACTGGGACCTCCAAGAGGCTGAACACACATTTTTAAAGTCCTCTATTTTCTAAAGACCTCTCGAAAGTATTCCATCTCCAGAAGATCTATTTTTAGAAGCACATTCAATCGCCTTCTATCTGAAAAAGGGCTCTCAGGGGTTTTCTTCGAACTTTTGAAGATCTCCAACTGTAGAAAATCGTTTATCTATAAAAGTTTTCTATATGTTTTTTATCTATAGAAGACTTTCGGAAAGTCTTCTCTATACTAGGACCTCCAAGGACCTGAAACACATTTCGAAGGTTCTCTATTTGCGGAAGACCTCTCTAAAGTCTCCTATCTTCAGGAGATCGATTTTTTGAAGTCCATTCAATCTCATTTTATCTAAAGAAGAAGACTCAGGGGTTTTTTTTTCGAACTTTTGAATACCTCCAACTGCAAAAATCTGTTTTCTATAGAATCTTTCCAAACGGGTTTCTGGCTGTAGAAGACCATGGAAAAGTCAACTATCTACTGGGACATCCAAGAGACTGAAACACATTTCAAACATTCTCTATTCGCTGAAGACCTCTCGAAAGTCGCCAGAATGTCCACCTGATCGCCTTCTATCTGAAAAAGAGCTCTCAGAGGTTTTCTTCGAACTTCTAAAGACCTCTACCATCTATAGAAGATTACCAAGATGTATTTTTTCCAAAGGAGGCTGTCAAACTCTTCAAGTCAAGCCCTTCACAAAGTTTTCCAGCAATAGAAGACATTCAAATACATTCTATCTACAGGAGCCCTCAAAGATACTCCATTAATATGAAGCCTACAAATAGTCCTAAATGAATTGCAATTGCAATCATTCTATCAAAAGCATACCTCCAAAAGGCCTTCAATCATCAGAAAAAAAATTTCAAATATTTTCTAAATTTTTATCTAAATTTTTTTAAAAAAGATCTCCACTGGGACGAGCACTGTCTAAAGCATACCTCCAAAAAGTCTTCAATCATCAGAAAAAAAATTAAAATATTTTCAATCTAAAAATATTAAAAAAGGTCTCCACTGAGACGAGCCTTTAAATAGTCCTAAATCAATTGCAGATGCATGTCTCTCTAAAGCATACCTCCAAAAGGCCTTCAATCATCAGAAAAAAATTCAAATATTTTCAATCTAAAAATATTTAAAAAGGATCTCCACTGAGACGAGCCCTAAAAGTTGTTGTACTTATTGAGCACCTGAAGACGTCTTCTTTCTATAGAATATCTCCAATAGGTCTTTTATCCGTTGAAGTCTTTAAATGAGTCTTCTATTTACAAAGGACATGTAAATGGCTTATAGAAGCCTTCTAAAAGGGGTTCCATCTTTCAAATACCTCCATAAAGACAGTCAAAACGTACTCAATAAATAGGAGACCTCAAAAATTGCTTAAATAAATCGACCTCAAAGAGCTTTTGTTCATAGAGGACCTCCAAAATGCTAATTTTCTATTATACCTCAAAAGCGTTTTCTCTTCACAGAAGGCTACAAAATCTCTTCCCTTTTAGAAGATCATATAAGGTCTTCAACTTACTGAAGGCCTGTAAGGATTTTCTTTCTATAGAGAGAAAGCCTACAAAGTTTTTCAATCTATTGAAGATCTAAAAATTCTAGGAAATTTCTGGAAACATTTTTCGGTCTAGAGAAAATTTCTCCAAAAGGTCTTGGATCTATACCTAACCTCCAAAGTTACTCTCCAAACGGAATTTATGTTTACTAGATCCGTAATATGAGGATTGCCTACTTCTGGTCATTATTCGAAGGTCTTCTGTTCAAAAATGAGATCTCTTAGTACTTCTAACGAAACCACCTCCATATGTCCATGCTACACATGAACAGCGACCTCAATACCAAACTTCAGATTTCCAGCGCTATCTGTTCGCCCCATACCAAATTGTACCAAATATAGTACTATTTAGTACATTCCGTCCACTTTTCAAAACCACCTCTTCATCACAAACCTACCCCCAACAGGTAACCCAATACACAATTTCAAAATTCCTGCTTCATCAGTTCACCCTAAATAAACTTTTCTAAATTTAGTACCATTTAGTACAGTTCGCACACCTAGTCCGCATTTCCAAAGCCATCCTTATACATCAAACTTACCTTCCAACCTTGATTCTTATATCAATTTTCAAGATTTTAGCTTCCGTTCACATAACACTAAATAGCACCATTTTAGAAGTTTAGTACATTGTTGGAAATTTCATAACCTTACAGTTCGAATTTTCAAAACCCCTTTGGTGGTACATCCATCCTGCATTCTATCAGTGATCCTCACTCCAAATTTCAAAATTCTAACTCATTTCTTTAGTCTAAAATGTATTAAATTTTTAGTACTTTTTGTTGCCTTGCGAATTTCCAAAATTCCAGGCCCCCAAACTGGACCTCGCTCAAAATTTCAAAAGCTCCTGCCGTTTGGTCTAGGCTTTGATTCTATATCAGTCAGTCAGCTATTTTACTACTCTTTTATACATAGTTATTAGGATGTTTCAAAATGTCTTTCATCTTCCTAAAGAAGATCTCCTAACATTTTTCCTATCAAATTTCTCTTAGTCACATCGCACTCTTTATTTTATCTCATACTTTTTGCTATAAAGAGAACACACATTCTCTCTCTCTTACTTAAATTTCTCCTTATCAACTTGTTGTTGTCCGAAAGTTTTCCATTGCATGCTGAGCAAAAGATGTTCAGCAGTTGTTTAAATTTTGCCTATCAAAACACACACGCCACACGCTATGACATCGGCCGCTCGTCGTCTGTACAAAGTTCTTGTCACCCATCCGGAGGTACCAATTCCCGCGCTGGAATTCCTTCGCCAGAAAGGATGTGAAACAATTGTCTGTGAAAATATTCCCCCGGTTCGTTCGGATATACTTCAGAAATTACCCGGTGTTGATGCCATCTTTTGGGCCTCCTATCAACCATTGAATGGAGAAGTACTCGATGCGGCCGGTTCACAGCTGAAAGCGGTTAGCACAATGTCATCGGGCATTGATTATGTTGATGTGCCGGAATTTAAGCGTCGTCAAATGCCATTGGGGCATACTCCGGGCGTCGTTAAGAATGGAGTGGCTGATTTGGCCATAGGACTGATGATTGCAGCAGGACGTTTCTTTCATGCCGGACGGCAACTAATCGAAAAGTAAGTGGAATTTTGTGCGTATTGTTTATCAATGAATTAATTGGTGGCTGGGCGAACAGCTGTTCAATTAGCGAAAGCTTTTCTACTACAAAAAGCTTTCGTATGATTTATTAACCCTTAAATGAGCAATATATTGGGTGGAAATTTTAGATATGCGTTGGATTAAAATACAAGACTTCAGAGAATCAACATTTAGCTAAATAAATATAATGGTCCTTGATTCTATAAAAAAAATCCACGTTTATTGGTCAAACTGGCCTTTATAAAAATTCTTTAAAAAATCCACGTTTATTAGTCAAAGGGTCCTTTATAAAAATTCTTTAAAAAATCCACGTTTATTAGTCAAAGGGTCCTTTATAAAAATTCTTTAAAAAATCCACGTTTATTAGTCAAAAGGTCCTTTATAAAAATTCTTTAAAAAATCCACGTTCATTGGTCAACAGGTCCTTTATAAAAATTCTATAAAAAATCCACGTTTATTAGTCAAAGGGTCCTTTATAAAAATTCTTTAAAAAATCCACGTTCATTGGTCAAAAGGTCCTTCATAAAAAATCTTTAAAAAATCCACGTTCATTGGTCAAAAGGTCCTTTATAAAAATTCTTTAAAAAATCCACGTTTATAAGTCGAAAGGTCCTTTATAAAAATTATTTAAAAAAATCACGTTTATTAATCAAAAGGTCCTTTATAAAAATTCTTTAAAAAATCCACGTTTATTGTTGGGTTGGACCTTGATAAAAATTCTTTAAAAAATTCACGTTTATTAATCAAGAGGTCCTTTATAAAAATTCTTTAAAAAATCCACCTTTATTGTTGAGATGGTGGTTGATAAAAATTCTTTAAAAAATCCACGTTTATTAGTCAAAGGGTCCTTTATAAAAATTCTTTAAAAAAATCCACGTTTATTAGTCAAAGGGTCCTTTATAAAAATTCTTTAAAAAATTCACGTTTATTAGTCAAAAGGTTCTTTATAAAAAATCTTTAAAAAATCCACGTTCATTGGTCAAAAGGTCCTTTATAAAAATTCTTTAAAAAATCCACGTTTATTGTTGGGTTGGACCTTGATAAAAATTCTTTAAAAAATTCACGTTTATTAATCAAGAGGTCCTTTATAAAAATTCTTTAAAAAATCCACGTTTATTGTTGAGATGGTGGTTGATAAAAATTCTTTAAAAAATCCACGTTTATTGTTGAGATGGTGGTTGATAAAAATTCTTTAAAAAATCCACGTTTATTGTTGAGATGGTGGTTGATAAAAATTCTTTAAAAAATCCACGTTTATTGTTGAGATGGTGGTTGATAAAAATTCTTTAAAAAATCCACGTTTATTCGTTTAAGGGTCCTTGATAAAAATTCTTTAAAAAATCCACATTTATTCGTCTAAGGGTCCTTGATAAAAATTCTTAAAAAATCTACGTTTATTTTTGATATGGTCCTTGATAAAAATTCTTTAAAAAATCCACATTTATTCGTCTAAGGGTCCTTGATAAAAATTCTTAAAAAAACTACGTTTATTTTTGATATGGTCCTTGATATAAATTCTTAAAAAATCCAAGTTTATTGGTCAAAAGGTCCTCCATAAAAATTCTTTAAAAAATCCACGTTTATTCGTCTAAGGGTCCTTGATAAAAAATCCACGTTTATTGTTGAGATGGTCCTTGATAAAAATTCTTTAAAAAATCCACGTTTATTGTTGGGTTGGTCCTTGATAAAAATTCTTTAAAAAATCCACGTTTATTGTTGGGTTGGTCCTTGATAAAAATTCTTTAAAAAATCCACGTTTATTGTTGGGTTGGTCCTTGATAAAAATTCTTTAAAAAATCCACGTTTATTGTTGGGTTGGTCCTTGATAAAAATTCTTTAAAAAATCCACGTTTATTGTTGGGTTGGTCCTTGATAAAAATTCTTTAAAAAATCCACGTTTATTGTTGGGTTGGTCCTTGATAAAAATTCTTTAAAAAATCCACGTTTATTGTTGGGTTGGTCCTTGATAAAAATTCTTTAAAAATCCACGTTTATTGTTGGGTTGGTCCTTGATAAAAATTCTTTAAAAATCCACGTTTATTGTTGGGTTGGTCCTTGATAAAAATTCTTTAAAAAATCCACGTTTATTGTTGGGTTGGTCCTTGATAAAAATTCTTTAAAAAATCCACGTTTATTGTTGGGTTGGTCCTTGATAAAATTCTTTAAAAAATCCACGTTTATTGTTGGGTTGGTCCTTGATAAAAATTCTTTAAAAAATCCACGTTTATTGTTGGGTTGGTCCTTGATAAAAATTCTTTAAAAAATCCACGTTTATTGTTGGGTTGGTCCTTGATAAAAATTCTTTAAAAAATCCACGTTTATTGTTGGGTTGGTCCTTGATAAAAATTCTTTAAAAAATCCACGTTTATTGTTGGGTTGGTCCTTGATAAAAATTCTTTAAAAAATCCACGTTTATTGTTGGGTTGGTCCTTGATAAAAATTCTTTAAAAAATCCACGTTTATTGTTGGGTTGGTCCTTGATAAAAATTCTTTAAAAAATCCACGTTTATTGTTGGGTTGGTCCTTGATAAAATTCTTTAAAAAATCCACGTTTATTGTTGGGTTGGTCCTTGATAAAAATTCTTTAAAAAATCCACGTTTATTGTTGGGTTGGTCCTTGATAAAAATTCTTTAAAAAATCCACGTTTATTGTTGGGTTGGTCCTTTATAAAAATTCTTTAAAAAATCCACGTTTATTGTTGGGTTGGTCCTTGATAAAAATTCTTTAAAAAATCCACGTTTATTGTTGGGTTGGTCCTTCATAAAAATTCTTTAAAAAATCCACGTTTATTGTTGGGTTGGTCCTTGATAAAAATTCTTTAAAAAATCCACGTTTATTGTTGGGTTGGTCCTTCATAAAAATTCTTTAAAAAATCCACGTTTATTGTTGGGTTGGTCCTTGATAAAAATTCTTTAAAAAATCCACGTTTGTTGTTGGGTTGGTCCTTGATAAAAATTCTTTAAAAAATCCACGTTTATTGTTGGGTTGGTCCTTGATAAAAATTCTTTAAAAAATCCACGTTTATTGTTGGGTTGGTCCTTGATAAAAATTCTTTAAAAAATCCACGTTTATTGTTGGGTTGGTCCTTGATAAAAATTCTTTAAAAAATCCACGTTTATTGTTGGGTTGGTCCTTGATAAAAATTCTTTAAAAAATCCACGTTTATTGTTGGGTTGGTCCTTGATAAAAATTCTTTAAAAAATCCACGTTTATTGTTGGGTTGGTCCTTGATAAAAATTCTTTAAAAAATCCACGTTTATTGTTGGGTTGGTCCTTGATAAAAATTCTTTAAAAAATCCACGTTTATTGTTGGGTTGGTCCTTCATAAAAATTCTTTAAAAAATCCACGTTTATTGTTGGGTTGGTCCTTGATAAAAATTCTTTAAAAAATTCACGTTTATTGTTGGGTTGGTGGTCGATAAAAATTCTTTAAAAAAAATCCACGTTTATTGTTGAGATGGTGGTTGATAAAAATTCTTTAAAAAATCCACGTTTATTGTTGAGATGTTGGTTGATAAAAATTCTTTAAAAAATCCACGTTTATTGGTCTAACACTCTACCTAATCTGATATATCGTACAGGTTGTAGCCTTTGTTCGAAATTTGTTCACTTAGGGTTAAACAGGAAGCTTTCGATTACATTTAAAGCTCAAATGTTATTAACATTTTTTGTGCTGTTAACTTTTGACAGTTGAATTAAAAGCTTTTATTTAGGAAAAGCTTTACTATATGACATTAGGGTGGTCATTAAATTTACTGTGTTATCTGATTATTTCAGCTCCAAGTGGGAAAAGGAACGCATTAACTGGTTGATGGGTCAAGAGATACGTGATTCTGTCATTGGATTCATGGGATTTGGAGGAATTGGCCAAGCCATTGCCAAACGCCTGCAATGTTGGGATGTTAAGAAAATCATCTACCACACAAGGACGAGAAGAGACAATGATGTGGATTTTGCGGCTCAACATGTAACCTTTGATGAACTTCTGAAGGAAAGTGACTTCTTAGTGGTGGCCTGCCCTTTAACTGCGGAGACAAAGGGAAAATTTAATGCCGAAGCATTTGGTAAAATGAAAAAGAATTGTGTGTTCGTAAATGTGGGTCGGGGAGGTAAGGGTGTTGGCATTTCTGTGGTTTCAATTTTATTTAAATAATTTTAATTTTTTTAAGGAATTGTGGATCAAGACGCCTTGATTGAAGCCTTGAAAACGGGTCAAATATTTTCCGCTGGTTTGGATGTTATGACCCCAGAGCCATTGCCGGCCGATGATCCTTTAATGAAAATACCAAATTGTGGTAGGTATTTAATGTATTTTTTTTAGTTTTAAAATGGTTTGGCATTAAGGTGAGAACAAAGCATTAAGGTGAGAACAAATAGGAGGATTTTTTATCTGGCATAAAGTCTTTTTTTGTAAATAAACCATACATTCTGGTCCATTCTTATATTAAAAAACTAGACGTTGCTTTATCTCATAAAATATCCTAATATGTATCCTCACCTTTAGACTGGGAATAGGAAGCCAATATTTAATATAATTTAATAAGTCCGCACTATTTTGTGTAACCTCTACATTTTTTTTTTTAATTTTCAGTTGTCATCCCCCACATGGGCACCCAAACGCTAAAGACCACCACTGAAATGGCCATGTTGGCAGCCAATAATCTTATCAATGCCCTCGAAGGAAAACCCATGGTCTGCCCTGCCTATTGAAAATCAACCACCCAAATTTCTTTCAAATTCAGTTTCAAATTTACTCATCATTATCTTTAACACTCAAACTTATAAATAAAGTATCCCATTCTTCACGATTCAAGGCATTCAAATATTTCCTTCTCTGCTCCAGGACCACCTCCATCAAATCGGGTTCATGTTTCTGGGCCACTTCCAGAGCCTTACGCCAGTTATGCATTCTTAAACACAAGGCCACCGCTTCACGATATTTTCGATTATGAATTAAAATGGTTTCGGCTTCGATAAGTCTTCCCAACATTAGAGAATTTTCCGCCATATATTCAGGGCTGGAGGGATCCAAAGTTTTGATGTGCTGTAAATAGCTGACCTTGTCGATTTGTAATGCCGCCGAATAGGCTTCTTCGCTAATTTGAAGCTGATTTTTACGAGTAGCCACGGCAGCCAAAGTGGCCCACAGATACGCATTGTGGGCCAAACGGCAAATCTTCAGAGATTGTTGCCACTGGCCCTCGGCCAGAGTGCGATGCAATATTTCACAATACATATTGACGGTTATGGGTAACAACGCCCCTGCACAGCGGAATGTGACAATGGAGTCTTCAAAGGATTCAATGGCTATATTTTTACCAAATTCCCTGGAGGAGGAAAAAACGAACTAAGAATTTAAAAATTAAAATCCGTTCCTAACTTACGTGGCATCTATGGTCACTGTGGTCAAGGCAATAATGGTTGGATCTGGTGCTCCCTCCCCCGGACAATACCAAATACTGTAGCAGGTGTCATGCACCCCCACCAAAATATTTGACTCGCTTGCCCATTGCACTGTTGTCACCTGTGTTCCAATTTTATAAATCTCTCCCGATGTTGATCCACTTATACTACCACCAATTGCACTTCTCTCGGAACTACTGTTCAGATTTCTTGTCTCAGTTATATAAAGTTCCCGATTGTTGTCTATCATCACAACAAATTGATCATCTACCGTCCCAGCTCGACATGCGGTAATTTCAGCAATTTGAGTCTTGGCCTTCAGCATAAATGGTTCATATTGGCGTGTAGCTCCGGGTATCAAATCAAAGATGTGCAATACTGGAAGTGGAAACGTAAGAGATTTATGAAGTGAAAAGCTTAATGGGGTATTTTTTCCATAGAAGAGCTGCAGACTCTCTTCGATCCAAAGAATAGCTGCAAAAGCTCTTCTAGCCATAGAAGAGCTGCAGAAACTCTTCCAGCCATAGAAGAGCTGCAGAAACTCTTCCAGCCATAGAAGAGCTGCAGAAGCTCTTCCAGGTATAGAAGAGCTGCAGAAGCTATTCCAGCTATAGAAGAGCTGCAGAAGATTTTCTAGCTATAGAAGAGCTGCAGAAGATTTTCTAGCTATAGAAGAGCTGCATAAGGTCTTCCAGCTATAAAAGAGCTGCAGAAGCTCTTCTAGCCATAGAAGAGACGCAGAAGCTCTTCTGCAGTAGCCCTTCCAGCCATAGAAAAGTTTCTAGCCATAGGAGAGCTTCAGAAGTTAGTCGATCCTTAGGAGAACTGCAGAAGTTCGTCGATCCAGAGAAGAGCTACAGAAGCTCTTTAGCCATAGAAGAGCTGCAGAAGCCCTTCTAGCCATGGAAGAGTTGCAGAAGTCCTTCTAGCCATAGAAGAGCTGCAGAATCTCTTCTAGCCATAGATAAGCTGCAGAAGCTATTCCATACATAGAGGAACTTAAGGAGCAAGTAGAAGTGTTTCAGAAGGCCATAGAAGAGATTTTCTAGCCATAGCAGAGCTACAGAAGCACTTTTAGCCATAGAGGAGCTGTAGAAGGTCTTCTGTCATAGAAGAGCTTCTAAAACAGTTTCCGCCATAGAATAGCTTCAGAAGTTCTTCTAGCCATAGAAGAGCTTCAGAAGATCTTCTAGCCATAGAAGAGCTTCAGAAGATCTTCTAGCCATAGAAGAGCTTCAGAAGATCTTCTAGCCATAGAAGAGCTTCAGAAGATCTTCTAGCCATAGAAGAGCTTCAGATAATCTTCGATCCATAGAAGAGCTTCAGATGATCTTCGATCCATAGCACAGCTTCAAAAGAGCTTCTATTCATAGAGGAGCTTCGGAAGGTCTTCTATTAATAGAACAGTAGTAGAAGGTCTTCTGTCTGCAGAATACCATCCGAAGGTCTACTATCCATAGAAGAGTTGCAGAAGCTATTCGATCCATAGGAGAGTTACATATACGTTCTTTCTTGAGTCAATGCCTTACCCATAGTATCGGAGTTATCCCTTACAACCAGAGTATCCAATCCCAGCGAAATACTGCGTCCATTTAGCAATGGTATCTGGGCTTGACTTCCAGGATAGCGGGGATTCAAATGTAATCTTCCAGTATAAGTATATACCCATATTGATGTTGAGTCCAAGACCATGAAGAATCTGTGAAAATAATTATTAATTTTCCAAAAACAATTCAAACTACACCCCTTACTTCTTGCCCACTTGTATGACCCTCACATCGGTACGACCATCAATTATAATCGGTGTATTGATATACTTCTCATTGTAAATATGTATTTGATTTGATGTGGCCACAATCAAATGTCCATAACCCAGTGCGAAATTTATAATCCTCTCTGTGAACTCCAACATGTCACTGCTGCCATTGGTTATGTCCTCCAAGCGCAAGGACTTACGTCCCGTTGATGTGGCCTTTAAGTTTCTCGATATCATTTGTTTCTGGACAATATAACCCACAATTAGTTGTCCCGTAGAGGTACCACATGCCACCTGGGTACCATCCGATGACCAGGAGAGGGCATGAAATGAGCCAACTACCGGTTCATTGAAGCGTGCTGTGCTGTAGGACCACTATCGGAGGAAAAATATATGATAATTTTTATGGGAGTATTTTTAATTTTTGGATTACCTACCCCAGCTGTGGAGCACAATTTCAGCATATTGAATGTGCTAACCAAGAGAATATCCTTTTCGGGGTTAAAGGCCACAGCTGTTATGGCATACTCTTCTGTAGTACTTGTAAATAAATTGGCCCCTTGTGAATCCCATATCTTAAAGCGATAATCTTCACCCCCTGAGGCTATAATATTGGAATGTGGCGACCAGCTGAGGGAAAGAACCAAGCCATCATGGGCACGCCACTATTTAAGGAAATAAAAAAGCGATGACATATTATTAGTCCTTCAGGACATGTGCAGATATTTTCTTTGACAAATATATACTTTTGTTCCGATAATTCTTTTACTCACCCTTATCAATTTACTGTTAGCAGCCAAGGGTTTGACCGATATATAACCGCCTTGGCAGAAAACAATCGAGGTCGAATTGGGCGCCCATCTGGCGCAACGTATAGGTTCATCACTCTGTATAACCGTGGATCGCAACATACCCGAGCGAGACCATATTTTTATGACTCCATCCTCGCCGGCTGGAAAAAAAATCTCATAGTAGCAAATTTTATACGAGTTAAGTGCTATTTTGAAGGGTTATCAGGGGTATAATCTGGGAATTTTAAAGAATAGTTAATAGCGGCAATAAACGTGGATTTTTTAGAGAATTTTTATCAAGGACCTTCTTAACAATGAACGTGGATTTTTTAAAGAATATTTTTCGAGGACCTTAAGTGCAATAAGCGTGGATTTTTAAAAGAATATTTTTCAAGGACCTTTAAGGCCATAAACGTGGATTTTATAAAGAATTTTTATCAAGGACCTTAAGGGTTATAAGCATGAATTTTTTAAAGAATTTTTAACAAGGACCTTTAAGGCCATAAACGTGGATTTTTAAAGAATTTTTATCAAGGACCTTAAGGGTTATAAGCATGAATTTTTTAAAGAATTTTTAACAAGGACCTTTAAGGCCATAAACGTGGATTTTTAAAGAATTTTTATCAAGGACCTTTAAGACCATAAATGTGGATTTTTTTTAAAGAATTTTTAACAAGGACCTTTAAGCCCATAAACTTGGATTTTTTAAAGAATTTTTATCAAGGACCTTAAGGCCAATAAACGTGGATTTTTTAAAGAATATTTTTCAAGGACCTTAAGTGGTATAAACGTGGATTTTTTAAATAATTTTTATTAAGAACCTTAAGGGGTATAAACGTGGATTTTTTAAAATAATTTTTATCAAGGACCTTTTAGGCCATAAACGTGGATTTTTTAAAGAATTTTTATCAAGGACCTTAAGGGTTATAAGCATGGATTTTTCAAAGAATTTTTAACAAGGACTTTTATGGCCATAAACGTTAATTTTTTTAAATAATTTTTAACAAGGACCTTTAAGGCCATAAACGTGGGTTTTTTAAATAATTTTTATCAAGGACCTTTAAGCCCATAAACGTGGATTTTTTAAAAAATTTTTGTCAAGGACCTTTAAGACCATAAACGTGGATTTTTTAAAGAATATTTTTCAAGGACCTTAAGGCCAATAAACATGGATTTTTTAAAGAATATTTTTCAAGGACCTTACGGGGTATAAACGTGGGTTTTTTAAATAATCTTTATCAAGGACCTTAAGGGGTATAAACGTGGATTTTTTAAATATTTTTTATCAAGGACCTTAAGGGGTATAAACGTGGATTTTTTAAATAATTTTTATCAAGGACCTTAAGGGACCTTAAGGGGTATAAACGTGGATTTTTTAAATAATTTTTATCAAGGACCTTAAGGGGTATAAACGTGGATTTTTTAAATAATTTTTATCAAGGACCTTAAGGGGTATAAACGTGGATTTTTTAAATAATTTTTATAAAGGACCTTAAGGGGTATAAACGTGGATTTTTTAAAGAATATTTTTCAACGACCTTCAGACCAATAAACGTGGATTTTTTAAATAATTTTTATCAAGGACCTTAAGGGGTATAAACGTGGATTTTTTAAATAATTTTTATCAAGGACCTTAAGGGGTATAAACGTGGATTTTTTAAATAATTTTTATTAAGGACCTTAAGGGGTATAAACGTGGATTTTTTAAATAATTTTTATCAAGGACCTTAAGGGGTATAAACGTGGATTTTTTAAATAATTTTTATCAAGGACCTTAAGGGGTATAAACGTGGATTTTTTAAATAATTTTTATCAAGGACCTTAAGGGGTATAAACGTGGATTTTTTAAATAATTTTTATTAAGGACCATAAGGGGTATAAACGTGGATTTTTTAAAGAATATTTTTCAAGGACCTTAAAGGCCATAAACATGGATTTATTAAAGAATATTTTTCAAGGACCTTAAAGGCCATAAACGTGGATTGATTAAAGAATATTTTTCAAGGACCTTAAAGGCCATAAACGTGGATTTTTTTAAGAATATTTTTCAAGGACCTTAAAGGCCATAAACTTGGATTTTTTAAGAATATTTTTCAAGGACCTTAAGGTCATAAACTTGGATTTTTTAAGAATATTTTTCAAGGACCTTAAAGGCCATAAACTTGGATTTTTTAAAGAATATTTTTCAAGGACCTTAAAGGCCATAAACTTGGATTTTTTTAAAGAATATTTTTCAAGGACCTTAAAGGCCATAAACGTAGATTTTTTAAAAATATTTTTCACGTACCCTATAGTCCTTTTCAAGGACCTTTTTGTAATATAGTTTTTATTATCATTTATTTCTTACCCGTCAACAAACCAGCTGCATCTGGACTCCATCTGCCCGAAGAAATAGCCGCCGCATGGGCTGTAATGCTCCGCTCAACCCTTGAACTTTTATTCAAAATAATGAAACGACCATCATTGCTGCAAATGAGCAGGGTATCACTTCCCTTGCCACCACCGCTGCTACGGCCACCCAACAGCAACCAATGTAAGTCGGTGGGTATGAAATCATCTGGTAATTTAGCCACTTCCACGGAGTCCCGTGTTGCCGAGCTCCACTTGAAGATCTGGTGGTCATCACTGGAATAGAGTTTTTCATTATTTTTTTCGAAATTATTAAAATTGTTTCTCTAACCTCACAAAATAAATTTCATCATTGCTGCTCCAATCGACACAGCTCAAGGGTAGATTTTCCAAAGTTTTATCATTGTTGGCATTCTCCTTATTTCCTCCTGGTCCACTAGTGATGTTATTTGAATTTAAATTCAGACCATATTCTCCATTGATGTTCGTTGGTGTCTTTTTGCAAATATGAGTTTTCAGTTTCATTTTATTATTAATTTTCTTTGCTTTTGCATTTGAGGTTTTGTTAGGTTCAGCGAATTTTTAAGGACTAAGAAAAAATTATCTGTCATTTTTAATATACCAGCTAGTGCCATGGCAACGGCTCAAATGATTAAAGGACAGAAATTTTAATGGCAAACACCTGCTGCATTTTGTTTTGGGTACAATTTGAAAATAAGGGGGTTGTTTTTCACAAATATTGTTATATAGTTACAGCTATGCCCGTGTAGATGTCGCCACTAAATCTTCTCATTGGTTGAGAAATTGGGTAAGGAATAGTTTGTCTCCCTTTATACAAAATGTGTTCTCTAACTAGTAGGATTACCATTTCTTTTAAAATTTGTACCAACGACATGTAGGTATTGGATAGATGTAAATTTTCAAAACAAAAAAAAATATTTTTTCTGAAATAGTATAATAAAATAATAATAATTGTAGAATAATTTAAAAAATTGTACAATTTTCAGAAATTTTAAAACAATTTTTTTTATTTTTTTGGGAAAGTTAAAAAGCGTTTTTTTCTGAAAAAATTAAAAAAAAAATTATTTGAAAAAAAATCCAAAAAAAAAATTATTTAAAATGATATTTTTGAAAAAAAAAAAAATCAGACATTGCAGTGCACATGCGTTTTGGGCCTGAACCTAGATCCAGTCCGAAGATCTATAGCCCATCGATCAACTTTCCGTATACCGCCGGCTTTCGTCACATTTTTCAACGAAAACGTGTTGCTAACCCCCATGCACCGTTAATATAGGCACACATTGTGCTAAATCTTCCGTATAACGGTATCACCGTATATTTGGTATTCTTATGGGTTTTCCCATTTTTTTACGGAATCGTTTGATTTTTATACCCTCCGCCATAGTATGGAGGGTATATAAGTTTGTCATTCCGTTTGTAACACCTCGAAATATACACTTTGGACCCCATAAGGTATATATATTATTGGTCAGCATAAAATTCTATGTGAATTTAGCATTGTCCGTCCGTCTGTGGAAATCACTCTAGCTTCCGAACGAAATAAGGTAGGTTGATAAAATGTTATTCAAATGTGTACTATGTCTGCAGGACTTTTGGTATTGAAAATGGGCCATGTAGGTCGACGTCTTCGTATAGCGCCCATATAACGGTACCCTCCGATATGCGGTATTTTGATGATGTTAGCGACATTATTTACCGGAATTGTTTAAAATCTCGAATTTGAAGTTCGTAATGGATACTACAGCCTATGACAAAAAATTTTTTGTGCGGGTCCACGTCTTCGAATAGCCTCCATATAACGGTACCACCCGATATTCGGTATTTTGATGATTTTAGCGACATTATTTACCGGAACTATTTCAAATTTAGTATTTGAATTTCGCAATGGATACTACAGCCCATGACAGAAAATTGTCAGTGCAGGTCCACGTCTTCGAATAGCCCCCATATAACGGTACCCCCCGATATTCGGTATTTTGATGATTTTAGCGACATTATTTACCGGAACTATTTCAAATTTAGTATTTGAATTTCGCAATAGATACTACAGCCCATGACAGAAAATTGTCAGTGCAGGTCCACGTCTTCGAATAGCCCCCATATAACGGTACCCCCCAATATTCGGTATTTTGATGATTTTAGCGACATTATTTACCGGAATTGTTTCAAATTTGGTATTTGAAGTCTACAATGGATACTACAGCCTATGACAGGAAATTGTCTGTGCGGGTCCACGTTTTATAACCCCCCTATATTCGGTATTTTGATGTTTTTATTTACATTATAAACAAATTTTTTTTCAAGTTTCCCATTTGTATATTGTAATAGCTTGTGACAAAAGTTTCCTATGCAGGTCCACGTCATCGTATAGACCATAATTTACGGTTACATTCGGTATTTTTAAGATTTTAAGAGAATTTTTAACGGATTTTATTTTTTTGAAAATTGCCAAATTTTTAGAAAATGGTGGAGGGTATTCAAAATTCGGGCCGGCCGAACTTAAAGCTTTTTTACTTGTTGTATGTTCTGTATGTTCGTCCATCTGTCTGTCCATGATTGTAATAACTCTACGGTCACATTTATGGCCCGATTTCACGAAATTAAAAATGTATATTGGGTTGGGGTCATAAATGAAGCCTATTGCGTTTGGAGATAATTGTACAATATTTAGAGGTTGAAATGGACCAAAAACTAGAGGTCGCAATTATAGACCAATCGACGCGGAAAGAATTTTTATCAAGAACCATCTCAACAATGTGGATTTTCGAAAGAATTTGTATCAAGGACCTCAAGGGTTCTCTCAACAATAAATGCAGATTTTTTAAAGAATTGTTATCAAGGACCTTAAAGGGTATAAACGTGGATTTTTTAAATAATTTTTATCAAGGACCTTAAGGGGTATAAACGTGGATTTTTTAAATAATTTTTATCAAGGACCTTAAGGGGTATAAACGTGGATTTTTTAAATAATTTTTATCAAGGACCTTAAGGGGTATAAACGTGGATTTTTTAAATAATTTTTATCAAGGACCTTAAGGGGTATAAACGTGGATTTTTTAAATAATTTTTATCAAGGACCTTAAGGGGTATAAACGTGGATTTTTTAAATAATTTTTATCAAGGACCTTAAGGGGTATAAACGTGAATGTTTTAAATAATTTTTATCAAGGACCTTAAGGGGTACAAACGTGGATTTTTTAAATAATTTTTATCAAGGACTTTAAGGGGTATAAACGTGGATTTTTTAAATAATTTTTATCAAGGACCTTAAGGGGTATAAACGTGGATTTTTTAAATAATTTTTATCAAGGACCATCTCAACAACAATTCCGGATTATTTAAAGTATTTTTATTAAGGACCATCTCAACAACAAACGCGGATATTTTAAAGAATTTTTCTCAAGGACCTTAAGGGGTATAAACGTGGATTTTTTAAATAATTTTTATCAAGGACCTTAAGGGGTATAAACGTGGATTTTTTAAATAATTTTTATCAAGGACCTTAAGGGGTATAAACGTGGATTTTTTAAATAATTTTTATCAAGGACCTTAAGGGGTATAAACGTGGATTTTTTAAATAATTTTTATCAAGGACCTTAAGGGGTATAAACGTGAATGTTTTAAATAATTTTTATCAAGGACCTTAAGGGGTATAAACGTGGATTTTTTAAATAATTTTTATCAAGGACCATCTCAACAACAATCCCGGATTATTTAAAGTATTTTTATTAAGGACCATCTCAACAACAAACGCGGATATTTTAAAGAATTTTTCTCAAGGACCTTAAGGAGTACAAACGTGGATTTTTTTTTAAGAATTTTTATCAAGGACCATCTCAACAATAGACGCGGATTTTTTAAAGAATTTTCATGAAGGTGTGTTTTTAAAGAATTATTTACCGGAATTATTTCACATTTTGTATTTGCAGATCCATGTTTTATAACCCCAATGGTATCTCCCTATATTCGGTATTTTGATGATTTTAGTTACATTATAAACATATTTTTTTTCAAGTTTCGCATTTATATATTGAAATAGTGACAAAAGTTGACTATGCAGGTCCGGCCCGGCCGAACTTACAGCTTTTTTACTTGCTCTAACTCACCCCGTATGTCCGTTCACTCGTCTGTCCATATTAATTTGTAATAACTCTACGGTCGAATTTATGGCCCTATTCCCACGAAATTGAACATGTATATTGGGTTTGGGGTCAGAATAGAAGCGTATTGCGTTTGGAGATGATCGCATAACATGTAGGGTTGAAATGGGCCAAAAACTGAAAAATATCCAGATTTTTCAGTTGCTCTAAGGTCGCAAGTATGGACCAATTTGCGCGGAAGTTGGCATGGGGCTAGAGCTTATGGCTGGGCTGAAGCCTTCTAATTTGGATGGTCATCGGGTAATATTTAGAGGGTGAAATAGACCATACAATTTGTGTTAAATAAAAGTCAAAAATTTTAACCATATTTGACCTAAATATCCAAATGTCACCACAATGAATAAATTTTTCGTCTATTTTAAATAAAATTTCCAATCACTTGCCAAATTGACACCAATTATGTTGACAGTTTTCCGAACAAAGAATTGTCCTCCCTTGATGATAGCAAACTAAATGCCATTTATTTCATAAATTATAATCGAACTTGAAGGGTTGCTACCCCAAACACTGGTAAATGTCAAAGGACCCTTGTTTGCATTAATATATATTTGAGGGAACATTCGTGTTATTGTAGTATGCAAAACAATTTTACCTATTCACAACATACATGTATGTGTCCACACATAAATATCGCACGTCCACCATCAACAATCAACGATATCTAGAATATGTACATAATTTATGCATGTTCTGCTGGACAATTATGTTGTGACCTGATTTTCGAAGGACATTGACATGGGTAAAATGAGGTAATTCTCCTCCTCCCCATTGTCATTCACAGCCAATAACTTTTGTCACAATGTCCACAATCAGGTTGAAAGTTCCTGATTGTTGTCTCTCCGCTCCATGGAAAATCACCGACCGCGATGTGATAATGTTGTCAATGTATTATGTTGACACATTTATTGTTTGAAAGTCCTTATGTTGCAGGGGGGAATGTGTTTGTTTCATAGGTGGGGAAAAGGATTTACATTCTATAACTATGTTTATATGGAACAGTCTAAATGGATTCAATACATAAAACGTCGAATAAAAGTCTTCTATAGACATAAGAAGCTTATCTGTAGTAGGGGTTTTCATCCAGCAGAAGATCACCTGAGGGAAAATTTAAGAATATTAAACAGAAAATTTTAATTTATAAGAATATTTATTGGAGGACTACAAATTTGAGATTTTCAAGAATTTTTGGGAGTATAAATGAATCGAAGTATAATGAGAAAGAAATATAAAAATAGTGGATGTTTTTGGTTTGGTGTGACTACAACATTACTTTCTATACCCTCAGCCATGCGGCTTCAGAGGGTATATATCATTTTGTATATATTATCATTGGGTATATATCATTTTACGGCTCTCTCTGAACCAAATCAGTAAGTCCTGGACATTTTTGGCAAAAAAAAAAAAATAATAAATAAATTAATAAAAATCGGGGAGTCTATAAAATGTATTTTGTGAAGGAAAATAAAAATCGTAGATTTTTATAGAATATCGTTGATGACAATACAGATTTTGGGATTTTTATACCCTGCAATACTATGTGTTGTTTCTGGTTGAGAGAAATATTTAGATATAGCAAATTGCAAAGAATCGCTGACTTCTTTCGGAAGTTTTTACAGATAAAAGTATTGCAAATTGTGACCCTTTGTGGGAGGTATCAGGATGGATTCGCAGATATATTTCAACTAGATAACAGAATGTTTGTGTGTGTGTGCCAATTGCAGAGAGTTTATTCCGCTATCTTTGAGCGTTCTGGTTTTTTAAATTTTGAACCTTATGTAGGGGAGGTAGCAGAAAAAATAGCGTGATCTCTGCCATCTTTATAACAGATTTTGTGTTGATGAAAATTTTGATATTTACCAAGTCTGAATGAAATCGGTTGTTCATTTCACGTTTTATGAGCTTAATTTCTATTAAAAATTGTGACATTCTGTGAGGGAGGTACCAGAAGGAATGGACCGATACATCCCATTTTCACAACAGATCTTATGTTTTTAGTAACAATGGGGTGTGTGAAATATGAAGAATACCGGATGCTTATTTCGGATTTCATGATCGTTTTGGCTATTCCAAACTTTTAACTCTTTGTGGGGGAGGTGCCAGAAGGAGTTGACCGATATACACCAGACCTTGGTTTAATAAAATATTGTGATATAAGTAATTTGAAGACCAACGGACACTTACATCACATTTTATAAGAGTTATACTTATTCAAAATTTTGACCCTTTGTGGGGGAGGTACTTGATGGGGTGGACCGATATTGTAAATTTTTGCACCTAGTACTGATGCAAATATTAGTATGTGCAAAGTTGGAGCAAAATCGGATTATCCTATTTCATTTTGTGAATTAGGTACCAGAAGGGGTGGACCGATATAACCCATCTCCGAACTCGATCTTAGTATGACAATAATATTACGATACGATGAGTTAAAGTGCGCGCGGCCAGCCAGACAGCCAAGCAGGCAAAAGGACGGACGTACATCGCTAGATCGACTTCAAATGCCCTGAAACGGAGTTGGTCCAAAGAGACCTAGGGTCCGTTATTGAAATGAGGAACGTTTTGGCCGTATCAAATGATATGTTTACGCTCCCTAGCCATATGACTGAGGGTATAATTATGGATTATTTTACAGTATTTTTTTCCAGGCCTTATCAACATCGTATTATTTAAGGACTATAGAGAGAGGACTAGAGAGAGAATTGCAGTCTTCTAACAATTACAGGTAATCTAACCATAAATAAACTTCAAAAGCTATTCCATCCGCAGATGAGTCCTAAAACACTTTCTATAAAAAAGCTTCAAAAAGTATTTTGAAGAGATTTGGTGCTTCAAAAGGTCTTCTATCTTAGAAAGACCTTATATCTTAAGAATATTTTTAGAGGGTTTTTCATCACAACTTACAAGGGCCTTAGCAGAGCTTCAAAAGATCTTCTATCTGTAAAAGAGCTTTAGAAGGTCTTCTATCTGTAGAAGAGCTTCAGAAGTTCTTATATCTGTAGAAAAGCTTCAGAAGGTATTCTATCTGTAGGAGGGGTTCAGAAGGTCTTCTATCTGTAGAAAAGCTTCAGAAGGTCTGCTATCTGTGGGAGGAGGTCTTCTATCTGCAGAAAAGCTTCAGAAGCTCTTCTATCTGTGGGAGGGCTTCAGAAGGTCTTCTATCTTCAGAAAAGCTTCAGAAGGTCTTATATCTGTAGGAGAGCTTCAGAAGGTCTTCTATCTATAGAAGAGCTTCAGAAGGTCTTCTATCTATAGAAGAGCTTCAGAAGGTCTTCTATCTGTAGGAGAGCTTCAGAAGGACTTCTATCTGTAGGAGAGCTTGAGAAGGTATTCTATCTGTAGAAGGGGCTCAGAAGGTCTTCTATTTGTAGAAGAGCTTCAGAAAATCTTCTATCTGTAGAAAAGCTTTAGAAGGTCTGCTATCTATAGAAGAGCTTCAGAAGGTCTTCTATCTATAGAAGAGCTTCAGAAGGTCTTCTATCTATAGAAGAGCTTCTATCTATAGAAGAGCTTCAGAATGTCTTCTATCTGTGGGAGGGCTTCAGAAGGTCTGCTGTCTGTGGGAGTGCTCTATCTGTAGGAGAGCTTCAGAAGGACTTCTATCTATAGAAGAGTTTCAGAAGGTCTTCTATCTATAGAAGTGAATTGAAGGCGTTATTTCTATAGAAAAACTTCATAAGGCACATTCTATCTAAGGAAGGTATTCCAATTCTGAAGAGAAGAAGAATTTTCACCTAGGGAAGCGTTTTGGAATGCCTCCTACTTATAGAATACTTTCAGAATGTCTTCTATGTAAAAAATCTTCATGTGGACTTAGATTTATTGAAAATCTTCGGAAGGTATTAAAGCTATCTATATGAAAAATGTCTGAAAGAATTCTGAGGGCTGCTCCACTTTGACAGGCTTCTATGGGAAGGAGCTCTTCAGAAGGTGTCTTTAGATAGAAGTCAATATAAATGCTTCTATAGATAGACAACCTTTTGAAAGGTATTCCTTTCTTTAAATATCCCGCAGAGTTTATCTACCTTCTGAAAGAAGTGTGCTTAAGGAAGAACACATCCTTTAGCTTTTTCATTTACAGAGGACATTCTAAACCCCTCTTTTGAGAGGAAATAATCGGATGACTATTTATGTAAAGATTATATTTTAAGTACAATGCCTTCTGTAGATAGAAGACATTCTAATATATCTTGGCACCTATGAAATATTTTGAATTCCTTTCAAGACCTTCTCTATATAACAACTTCAAGTGGTTTTTTTCTATAAATATCATACCTTCTGAAGTCTTTCGGTGATAAAAGTCCTTATGATGGTCTCCTACAAAAAAAATTTTACGTCGAAAAGATTTCTACGATTTGAAGATGTTCAGAAGGTCTTCTTTAGGTTTAAGGACTCTTGAATGCGTCCTATCAATTGTAGAACTCTTGAAGACTTTCTTAATAAAGGAGAAATAAAACTGGTGCACATAAGACATTCCAAATTCCAATTCCTCCTATATGAAGAGGGGCTCCCAATGATCGTCTATCTAAAGAGTGTAAATCTTTTAAGAGACAAAAAGTCCTTTGGTCGTATTTCCCAAAATTTGATTTTCTCCTTCCTAAATAAACTATCATTAACAGTTTTCACATAACAATTTTCCTAGAATAAATTTTGATTTCGACCACCCTACCTTAACTTACCCTAATTAGTTATCGCCTAATTGTTTTCTAGTTTCGTTAACACTTTCCAAAAATACAGCTAACTGTAACGTATAAAAGGATAACATGAACAAATTAAATGGCATTCCGCATATTTCATTAATCAAAGTAAGAGAATGATAATGAATTATTGTTTGAATAACCCCGTTAGTCCTGATATTTGTGTTTGGGGTGAAGTGAGGAAAAAAGTCAATAAATCGAAGATAGTTAATGTGGAGCAGTCATTAGCCTTCTATAAACAAATACGCATAGAAAAACAAGTAAGCAAAGGCTATAGTCGTGCGAGGCCGACCATGTGATGCCCTACAACACTACAACAGAAGCCCTCTTATGTCCTAATCCATTTTGGAAGATTTAGCGTTTGAAACTATGTCACGGAGCACTGCTCAGATATTACCCTTAGCATTTTGAACAGGGACATTTGTCCAATATTTACGAACTACGTCGTGTTGTTAGTTGTTGTGCAAAATATTCTAGAATTCTTCTATCTATAGAAGAGCTTCAGAAGGTCTTCTATCTGTAGGAGAGCTTCAGAAGGACTTCTATCTGTAGGAGAGCTTGAGAAGGTATTCTATCTGTAGAAGGGGCTCAGAAGGTCTTCTATTTGTAGAAGAGCTTCAGAAAATCTTCTATCTGTAGAAAAGCTTTAGAAGGTCTGCTATCTATAGAAGAGCTTCAGAAGGTCTTCTATCTATAGAAGAGCTTCAGAAGGTCTTCTATCTATAGAAGAGCTTCAGAAGGTCTTCTATCTATAGAAGAGCTTCTATCTATAGAAGAGCTTCAGAATGTCTTCTATCTGTGGGAGGGCTTCAGAAGGTCTGCTGTCTGTGGGAGTGCTCTATCTGTAGGAGAGCTTCAGAAGGACTTCTATCTATAGAAGAGTTTCAGAAGGTCTTCTATCTATAGAAGTGAATTGAAGGCGTTATTTCTATAGAAAAACTTCATAAGGCACATTCTATCTAAGGAAGGTATTCCAATTCTGAAGAGAAGAAGAATTTTCACCTAGGGAAGCGTTTTGGAATGCCTCCTACTTATAGAATACTTTCAGAATGTCTTCTATGTAAAAAATCTTCATGTGGACTTAGATTTATTGAAAATCTTCGGAAGGTATTAAAGCTATCTATATGAAAAATGTCTGAAAGAATTCTGAGGGCTGCTCCACTTTGACAGGCTTCTATGGGAAGGAGCTCTTCAGAAGGTGTCTTTAGATAGAAGTCAATATAAATGCTTCTATAGATAGACAACCTTTTGAAAGGTATTCCTTTCTTTAAATATCCCGCAGAGTTTATCTACCTTCTGAAAGAAGTGTGCTTAAGGAAGAACACATCCTTTAGCTTTTTCATTTACAGAGGACATTCTAAACCCCTCTTTTGAGAGGAAATAATCGGATGACTATTTATGTAAAGATTATATTTTAAGTACAATGCCTTCTGTAGATAGAAGACATTCTAATATATCTTGGCACCTATGAAATATTTTGAATTCCTTTCAAGACCTTCTCTATATAACAACTTCAAGTGGTTTTTTTCTATAAATATCATACCTTCTGAAGTCTTTCGGTGATAAAAGTCCTTATGATGGTCTCCTACAAAAAAAATTTTACGTCGAAAAGATTTCTACGATTTGAAGATGTTCAGAAGGTCTTCTTTAGGTTTAAGGACTCTTGAATGCGTCCTATCAATTGTAGAACTCTTGAAGACTTTCTTAATAAAGGAGAAATAAAACTGGTGCACATAAGACATTCCAAATTCCAATTCCTCCTATATGAAGAGGGGCTCCCAATGATCGTCTATCTAAAGAGTGTAAATCTTTTAAGAGACAAAAAGTCCTTTGGTCGTATTTCCCAAAATTTGATTTTCTCCTTCCTAAATAAACTATCATTAACAGTTTTCACATAACAATTTTCCTAGAATAAATTTTGATTTCGACCACCCTACCTTAACTTACCCTAATTAGTTATCGCCTAATTGTTTTCTAGTTTCGTTGACACTTTCCAAAAATACAGCTAACTGTAACGTATAAAAGGATAACATGAACAAATTAAATGGCATTCCGCATATTTCATTAATCAAAGTAAGAGAATGATAATGAATTATTGTTTGAATAACCCCGTTAGTCCTGATATTTGTGTTTGGGGTGAAGTGAGGAAAAAAGTCAATAAATCGAAGATAGTTAATGTGGAGCAGTCATTAGCCTTCTATAAACAAATACGCATAGAAAAACAAGTAAGCAAAGGCTATAGTCGTGCGAGGCCGACCATGTGATGCCCTACAACACTACAACAGAAGCCCTCTTATGTCCTAATCCATTTTGGAAGATTTAGCGTTTGAAACTATGTCACGGAGCACTGCTCAGATATTACCCTTAGCATTTTGAACAGGGACATTTGTCCAATATTTACGAACTACGTCGTGTTGTTAGTTGTTGTGCAAAATATTCTAGAATTCTTCCCTGTCCTTATAGCTCTTCCCAGGCATGTCGAATGGCTCCAATTGTGTATCAGGATTTTTTTTCTGTTTTTGGTTCATTTAAACCATTTTCAAAAAGCTAGAGGCCCCTCTGAATCTCCAAATTTAGACTCATCTATATGAATTTCTTGTCTACGATATTTGGCTATCGTCGGATATCGCCTGTAAGTAATGCTGGTATTTTTTACACAAAGTAGTGGTCCATTCTACCCAGAGTCCTAAACTCTAACTTCATGCGAGATTTTGTATCTTTTGATTTCTATTTGTATTATAACGGCTGCAAAATCAAGAAAATTTTTTGTGGGTTAATTTCAACCGCTAAATATATTGCGGACATCGTTAAAAACAATAGACCTAGCCATTCTGAGCCTAACCCTACCCTTTTCGTGAGGATCGGACGATAATTTCAATCTGTATATAATAACACCAACCTGTGTTGTAAAGTGCAAAAATATTACAAAATATACACTTCAATATTATAAGTCAAATTGAAAAAATCGCATGCGATAAAAAATATGAAAAAATAAAAAAATGTCACAAAATACTACAAAATCTATAATAACACCATTTTTAGCACATTTTTATGCGATTTTTTAGATTTTATTCTCTTATGACAAGAGGGCATTCTGAATTGACAAAATTTGTCAAAATCGGTCTAGCCATTCTTGAGATATAAGCATTTTAGCTAACATTCCCTACCTTTCAACATATACATTGTATATATTTCGCTACATATATCCGAAATATTTACTATCGGCATCTACGTAACGGTCAGGATTGACCTGTTCGTCTATTTGTCATTTTGACGGGATTAAAAATATTCGCGATTTAATGAAAAATTTGACATTTATTTAACTCAAATGTTATAGCCTTTTTCAACCACTAAATATTACCCGATCACCATCAAAATTGGAAGGCTTCTGCCCAGCCCTAAGCTCTAGCTCCATGCTAACTTCCGTCGATTGGTCTATAATTGCGACATGTAGAGCAACTGCAAAATCAGGAATTTTTTCAGTTTTTGGTCCATTTCAACCCCTAAATATTATGCGATCATCTCCAAAAGAAATAGGGTTCTATTCTGACCCTATCCCCACTTTCATTCTAAATTTTGTGAAGATCGGACCATAATTGCGGCCTGTAGAGTGATTACAAATTAACATGGACAGACGGACGGACATACATAGCTAGATCGACTCAGCTCGGCGAGATAGGAAGATCCATATATACTTTCCTATGTGGGAAACCAATATTTCGAGTTGTTACATAATTTGAGGGCCAATCATACTTATAATACCCCCAACACATAGTGTTGTAGGGTATAAAAACAATACCATTTCAGGATATTTACGCTTTTTATTTGTGTGTTACAATCGATTGTGAGCTGCTAATTGTCACCAACATTTAATGATTGAAAGTGATTTTGTTATTTCCTGGGTAAACTATGCCCTTTCTCAATCCCGTCACATCAAAGGTCATTATGTTCTGCCTAACGAGCTTTTGTGGAGGTTTGACTATGTGGAGGCCTTACCATTTGCCATGACAATTTATGTTGCCTTTTTCATTCCAGCCAACCCAACCACTTAATGTTCATCGGTTGTATGACCTGATTTATGCGGACAATGACATTGTCATTTTCTCCACACACATTCTTTGTTTCAATTTTAGTTCAACTTGAAAATCTCCGGATATCGGTTGGTCTTTGACGTTGTTCAGAATTTATTTTCTATACCATCTTTTTTTTTCTTAGTCACACTCTTCAAGTCCTTAAACTGAATGTAAATGAACTCGTTGGTGGTGGGGACGGGCATTATGAAAAGTTGACAATTTTATGTCACACATTGTAAGTTCTCGCATTTCCGTTGCTCTAGTAAAGTTCCACAGGATTCTCTCAAACTGTTGATAAAATATGGTAGATGGGAGAAATATGCGAAACCAAGTACGTAGGATAAGTAATAAAATAAGGACTTTGTCATAAGGGAGCAAAAGTTGTATTTGTTGTGTTAGGCTAGAATCCTTTAGAGACTAGTACTTACTGGTGTATTACATATGCCATTGGCCTTATTGCAGGCAGTTTAAAAACAGATAAATCGGATGTAATGTGAAGGGAATTGAATATATTGGAATATGATCTAGATAGATAGGGTCAACATATATGAATGCACAAATCGGATGTGTTACCATTTTTTAAAAAGAGACCAAAAAATATCTCGCTTGAGTCCCCTAGGAAACTTAATCCGAAAATTAAAAAAACAAGTAAAAAAGCAGTAAGTCCGGACGTGCCGAAATTTGAACAAATTTGGAAATTTTCAAAAAAAAAAAAAAATAAAAAATAAAAAAAATGGAGATTATACGAAGACCTTGTCAGCATAGGCAATTTTCTGTCACATACTGTAGCACACGTAACGAAGTGCAAATACGATTTTAAACATTTTTTTTTTAAACCACGTTTATTGGTCCAAATGTCCTTCTGCAAAAATGTTTAAAAATCCACGTTTATTGGTCCAAATGTCCTTCTGCAAAAATGTTTAAAAATCCACGTTTATTGGTCCAAATGTCCTTCTGCAAAAATGTTTAAAAAATCCACGTTTATTGGTCCAAATGTCCCTCTGAAAAATGTTTAAAAAATCCACGTTTATTGGTCCAAATGTCTCTCTGAAAAAATGTTTAAAAAATCCACGTTTATTGGTCCAAATGTCCTTCTAAAAAATGTTTAAAAAATCCACATTTATTGGTCCAAATGTCCCTCTGAAAAAATGTTTAAAAAATCTCCGTTTATTGTTCCAAATGTCCCTCTAAAATTTTTTTTTTAAATCCACGTTTATTGGTTCAAATGTGAATCTGAAAAAAATTTAAAATATCCACGTTTGTCAATTTGAAGAAATATTTAAAAAATCCACGTTTATTAGTCCCTCTTAAAAAATGTTTAAAAAACCACGTTTATTGATCTAAAAATCCCTCTAAAAATATGTTTGAAAAACTACGTTTATTGGCCTAAAGGTTCGTCTGAAAATTGATTTTAAAAAAATTCCGGTTTATTGTTTTAAAAGTCCCCTGAAAAAGTATTTAGAAAAATCCACGTCCATTGGTACCAATGCCCCTCTGAAAAAAATTTAAAAAAATTGGACCGATGGCACCACTGAAAATATGTTTAAAAATCGCCGTTTGGTCTATAGATCCTTCTGAAAAAATGTTTAGGAATCTCCGTTTTTTCGCTTATATGTACTTCTGAAAAAATGTTTAACAAATCAACGTTAATTTGTCCGATTGTCCCTCTAAAAATATGTTTAAACAAGTTAAAAAGTATCAATTGGTTCTGTCGACAGACATATACCCTCAGACATTGTTCGATTATTTAAATATGTTTTGACTTCTGTTATAATTATTCAAACTGCTGACCCTCTATGGGGTGGGTTCTAAACCAATATTGTCCATTTCGTATCGGACCTAAATAAATACGATATAAATATGGGATAACAGGTTGGTAACTTCCTTCACCTTATACGATAAGTTTTAATCTCAGGCTTCTGGTTGAGAGAAATATTTAGATGTAGCAAGATGTAAAAAATAACTGACTTGTTTCAGCAAGTTATGACAGATAAATGTATTGGAAATTGTGACCCTTTGTGGGTCATCTTCACAACAGATCTTGTGTTAGCAAAAATGTTTGTATGTGTGAAATTTGAATAGAGTTGGGTGCTTATTTCGCTTTCTTTGAGCTTTTTGTATTTCAAAATCTTGAACTCTATGTGGGGTAGGTAGCAAAAGAAGTGGTCCGATCCTTACCGTTTTTATAACATATCCTGTGTTGATGAAAATATTCAGATGTGCCAAGTCTAAGTGGATCGGATGTTAATTTCGTGTTTTATGAGCTTTGTGGATATTGAAAATGTTGACATTTTGTGGGGGAGGAACCAGAAATGGAGTCAGTCATCTTAAATCAGATTATGAATTAATAAAAATGTTGTGATGTTTTTAATTTGAAGACATAATTATAATTATTCAAAATTTGGACCCTTTGTGGGGAGGTACTTGATTGAGTGGGCCGATATTGACCATTTTCCCACCTGATCTAGCACTGATGCAAGTATTAGGATTTTCACAGTTGAAGCAAAATCGGATTATCCTTTCTCTCTCTCACTCTCTCTCTCTCTCTGTAGTAAAATATTTTACTCTCTCTGTAGTGGACCGATATTGCTTACCTCCGAACCCGATTTAAGTTTGACAATAATATTATGATGTACCAAATTTGAACCAAATCGGATACTCCCTTTGAGAATTATCGTGCGCACCAGCCAGCCACACAGACAGACCGAGAGACAGACGGACGGACGGTCATCGCTAGATCGACTCTAAAAGTCTTGAAATGGATTTGATTCAAAGGTCTAAGACCGTTATTTCGATGAGGAACGTTTTGGCTGTATAATATATACCCTCTCTAGCCATATGACTGAGGGTATGAAAACGTTTAACGATCTTAAGTTCTTTCTCAATATACTTCTCAAATATCCACATTTGTGACTGGAAGGGTCATTTCAAAAATGTTATTAAAAATTCACGTTTATTAGTCTGTAAGTTCCTCTAAAAATATTTTCAAAAAATCCACGTTTAGTGATCTGATGTCTGTCTAAAAATTTCTTAAAATATTCACATTTATGGGTCTGAAAATCCAAAAAAAATAGCTTTTATTACTACAGCTGCTACAGGAACACCCAATTTCAAGCAACAGCCATTTTTCTGGGCGTTGATGATGCAAGCAGTCACTCATCTTTTCCAAGTTATATTTGCAGATAAATCCATAATAACCAAATATAATAATCCAAATAAATCCATAATAACTACTCCAAATTGCACAACTTTTAATTTGTATTTTTTGGGGTAGGGGTCTCTCCAGGGCACTATTTCAAATAATTAATAAAAATATATTTCCATTGAAGAAAATATACTTACTGAAGTTCCAAACACCACTGCGAGTAACAGCAACGTCAAACCCAAACCAAATCAACTTACTATTCCAAAATCTGCACAAATTGCAACATAAATTACAGAGTTGCTCAATAAAAATTTATGTTATTTGAAATGCTAATTTCCGTAACAGACAACCATTTGTCTAGCTAATAATTTTCTACTTTTTTTTTGTTTCAAAAATAGAAATTACATTTAAGTAAATGCACAAAGAGATTTTTCTGAAGACCCATGAAATGTGTGTAAAGACCATCATCATCACCATCACACCAAAAACAAAATACATATATGTTTATATATGTATTTTCGAGTTATTTTTATTTGAATATTTTTCTATTTCTCTTCTAAGAATAGAAGAAGATTCGATGTTGAGAAAATGTAACGAAAAATATTTGGAAAGATGAAGGGGAAAATATTTCCCCCAAAAAAATACTTTGTGCATCACATAAACGATGTCAATGCAAACTAAAAAGAAAAAAAAACTATGAAAAGATGTCAGTTTCCATAAACAAACGAATAAAATATTTTAGAGAGAGCAGAAAGCGACTAAGTGATACTTTACTCTGAGGCTATTCGGAAAAGAATTAAAAAAGAATCAATATTTAAAAATTATTTAAATTATTGACAGTTTATGTTTGTCGAAGGAAAATAAATGCAAAAAGAATATAAACAATTTAGGTGTATTTTTTTAAATTTACATTTTTTTTAAATAATTTGTCATTTTATTCGACAAGTCCCAAGATTTCAAAAAAAAAAATCGGTTCCCCATTATCATAAAAATAGTTTTTACAACATTTTAACTGAAAGAAGGCTTTCCAGTTATTAAACCCGTCGAAAAAGAATTTTTTTAAATTCTACAAGAAATTTTCCAAATTTAAAATTCTATCCGACATTGCTGTAGGGTATAGAAGAAGAAGAATTTTTTAAATTGTTGCAAGTTCCTAAAAACTATTTTTCCCCTCACTTAACAGCATTTGTCCATTTCACCACCAGACGGCACATATAAACGAAAATGAGCAATATTACTGCAAGAGAATTTTTTTGTTTAGTGTTTTGTTTGCGTATGAAAAGATTAGAAAAGTTTTATTCGATGGCTGGTTTTATAGATGTTTTTGTTAAAAATGTAGGGGAAATTGCAGATGTCAATGACAAAGAAAACTCAACACTACAACGTTGAGTCTGAGGAATTTATTTCAGTTATGAACTGGTTGCATACACATTGATGCAGTTAATATGGGAAGGTGTGACACATATAATACTAGACAAAATATCTACTACTTAGACCACAAACAGACTTAGTTCCATATTTTAGCTTGGTCTCATAACAGATCTTCACTAATTTTCGGATTTCAATTCATATTTTAATTTGAGACGAAGTTTTGGGCCACCATTTATAAATTTATGGTTTAATGAGAGGGTGGGCAATACTTTTGAAATACATGTGCTAGGGATGCGACGTTTGTGAATTGTTAGAAATGGTCATCCTTAATTCCGACCGGTTCAATTTTTAATATCCTTCATTTGAACCCTTGAAAAATGTAAAGTGTAGAAAAACTGGTTGACTAATTCTAGTCTATTCAATTGAACAATTTTCAGTTACTGTATCATGGGGACTATTTCAAAATTTGGTCCTACTTTGTCTTGGTCGGCTTCTTATACAATCTAATTAGCTTCGAACTTTAAAGCACTTGAAATTCTCCATATCCTCTTTATGTATAAGAAATCATATTATTTTTTTTAGATTGAGTTTTCTTGGTTGGTTATCAAGTCTGGTAACCTCAATATTCCTAATAGCTTTATGAACATATAACCTTAATAGGAAATTTTATGCAGCGAGATATCAAAATTCAGAAATCAAAGTTCAAATTAAAATAAAATTTGATTAAAATGTGGATCCTTCAATCTTCAACATTTTGATTGGGCGCCACTGTTGGTATACACGGGTTATACGACCGTAATTTTAGAAAATCAAACTGATCAAGCAATAGTGCTTAAGGCTACTATGTGATGACGCCATGGTATTTAACAAACGGGTAAACTGTGACCTGTACGACTACACCTATAACTATATTGGGATTTATGAAATTTGAAGAGAATTGGGTGCTTTTTTCCCATTTCATGAGAGATAACATTATTAAAAATTTCGACCTGTTGGCTTGGATTTGGAAAGTTTATACGCGAATGATCCATTCTCTTTTTATGGGTTAAATTATTTTCTGAGAAAAATTTGACTATTTATAGGTATAAGAAGGAGTGACCGATGTTGTCCATCTCTGATCTACATCTAAGTTTGACAATAATATTACGATGTACCAAGTTTCGACCAAATCTGATATTCCCTTTGAGAATTATAGTGCTCACCAACCGGACAGAGACGGACACATCTAGATCGACTCCAAGTGTCCTAAAACGGTTTTTGGTCCAAATGGTTATTTCGATGAGGCACGATTTGGCCATATCAAGGATATATAGTGAGGGCATAACAAGTTAGAAAGCAGTAAGTTCGGCCGGGCCGCCATTTGGAACGATTTTGGAAATTTTCAAAAAATAAAATCCGTTAAAAATTCTGTTAAAATCTTAAAAATACCGAATCTAGCCGTTATATTGGCGTCTATACGACGTTGACCTACATAAGCATTGATTGTCATAAGCCATTACCATATTCAAATTCGAGACGTGAAATAAACGGTGAGTATTGTACCTAAAATCGTCAAAATAACGAATACAGGGAGGTATGGGGACTATACGATGACCTGGACCTGCATAGACAATTTTCTGTCACAGATTGTAGTTCCCATTACGAACTCTAAATATGTAGTTTGAAACCACTCCGGCGAATAATGACGCTAAAATCATCAAAATACCGAACACTGGGAGGTACCGTTGTATGGGGGCTACACGAAGACGTGGACCTGCACATACAATTTTCTGTCATAGGCTGTAGTATCCATTAAGAACTTCAAGAACCAAATTAGAACCAATTCCGGTGAATAATGTCGCTAAAATCATCAAAATTCCGAATATAGGGAGGTATCGTTATATGGGGGCTATATAAAAACGTGGACCTACATGGACCATTTACGAACTTATCTCAATTCGTTCGAAAGATAGCGTGATTACAACAGACAGACAGATGAATTGCTAAATCAACTTAGAATTTTACGCTGATCAAGAATATATGTACTTTGTTGGGTCTGACATCAGTATTTCGAGGAGTTACAAACGGAATGACAAAGTTAATATACCCTCCATTGTGTGTTGAGGGGTATAAAAATGTGTTAAGGCTGTAATCTTACATTGAGTTCCAACTTAAGCTCAAATTATACTTAGAGTACAACATAGAAGTTTGAAGTTCAAATGTGGATAAAAGGACGCTAGGTAATCGTGATTTCTAAAATTACCCTCGGCATCGGGTGAGTAATCAAACTGAAGTTTGAGTTTAAAAACCACTGTCACAGCACAGATTCGCAAGTTTCTATTCTATTTCTTTTAATGATCTTCATAGAATCATATCCTGACTTAATTTATGCATGTCCGTCCGTTTGTCCATATTTTTTTGCATTTTTTGCTTGCATTTATTGTCTCAGTGAGATGCAAATTTCCACAAATCATTATTTGTCCCAGGGTTGAACCCTATACATAACTCACGTCCGATCGAAATCTGCCTAGAAGAAAGTACTTCAAATTTGATGAAAATCGGTTCAAATATCATACGGGAGTTATAGCTCCCATATACATCTGATTCATCTGATTTGGGGTTTAAGTCCCATACAGCTCAGAAATACATCTGCCAAATTCTATTGAGATGGGTTCTGATTTGGATATAGATTCCATATATATTTCCATTCAACTTTACTGTTATTTCCAATATAAACGATTAAATTTTATGGGTAGCTCTACTAAATATGCATAGTGTTATAGGGTATCATATAGTCTGCACCGCCCGACTTTTGAATGTTTTGAAAACGTTTTTTATGTCCAATTCCATATTTTTAATATTTCAAATATATTTGCAATTTAAATTTTTTTAAATAATAAATACAAAACTTTTCCCAATTATGTGACCCATTGGAATTGCCAACATTTCCTGAATCTCATAGAATTCAAAGAAAAAATCGAACATCATATAATATTATTTTCAGGATTTCTGATATGTGGACCTAACTTTGCCCCCGCATAAAACATACTAATACCAAACCCTCTTCTCCCTTTTTTCCCTTAACATAAAACTGTCCATCAATTAAATTGTGGCTTGCGTGTTGTATGTGTAAAATCTGCAAAGTAATTGTTGACTCTCCTTAATTATTGGGGAAAGTAAAAAAATTGTTTGCTTCCAAAGGGAAATAAAAGGAAACCCAATACATGGAGCTATTAACACATTTGTGACGGCGACTGATGCCCTAACAATGATAAGAAACTTAAATATTTTTATCAAAAGCAATTTTTTTGGGGGTTTCTTTGTTTTCTTTACAATATTCCCAAAAGTTAGGCGATAGAAAACTAAAACGAAAATAGAAAACAACTTTATAATGCTCGCATAAACACACAAACATTGTGCTGACATTAAATGGAGTTTGGATTTTATTTAGGGAGTGGGTGACATTTGTTACGATGAACCCACATCAACTGGAGTTAAATGTTGCCAGTGTATGTTAAGAATTCGTTGTATATACCCTATACCACATAGTGGTAAGGGTATTGTGCATTTGTTTGTAACAGGAAGAAAGAAGCGAAATAGACCCATAGTTACTTTTGAGGATCTTCATAGAATCACTTTTTGAATCGATTTATGCATGTCAGTCCGTCCGTTCGCCCGTCCGTCCATGCATTCTTGTGAAGGACGAATTCTATTGAAATTAGTGATAATCGGAAAAGATTTAGATATAGCTCCCATATATCTCCAACCGATTTCGGGTAAATTGAGCACCTAATGGCTAATATAAGTCCAAATAACCTGTATTTTGGTACATCCCACCGATTTCAGTCTAGAAGCGAGTAAATCAAATTTGGAAAATCGGTTCAGATATAGCTATAGCTCCCATATATATGTTTTATCGTGTTTGGGGCTTAAAGTCCCTCACAAGCGTAATATGCATTCCACAATAATGATCTTTGGTACCAAATATCAGATACAGCTCCAAAATAAGTGTATCAAATTTTGTCAAGATCGCTTTAGATTTGGGTATAGGTCCAATATATATCCCCAACCTATTTCGGGTTAATTGTGCACCAAATGACCAATATCAATCCAAATGACCTGGCGTGTACATTAAATTCGGAAAAAATCGATTCAGATATAGCTAAAGCTCCCATATACATGTTTCATCCGATTTGGTGTTAAGTCCCTCATATCCGTAATATGCATATTACAATGATATTTGGTACTAGATATCTTATAGAGCTCGGAAATACCTTATAGTTTGTGAATATGTATTCAGTGCGGTCTCAATGGCTCCTTGCAGTCCTCGGTTTATTTTACTTATGTCAGATTTATTAACCGGATTATGACCGAGTCGACGGCAACCCAGATATTTTTGAGCCAGTATCAAACCATTTCCCTGTTATTTTCGATGCGAGCGGATTGTAATCCGCTTTCGAGCAGAAAATATTTCACCAGATTACCTTGGATTCGACAATATTTTCGGACTTAGAACAATTCATTCAAAGAAATTAATACTTTACTTTACTTTCGAGCCCACAATAAACTGGAGACTTTCACGCATCAAGAAATACATCCCCTGGGAACGGAAGCAAACACTATCGAGGAGAGAACAATTCACCTGAATATATTCGAGACAAGAGCAATTCTTCCGAGTACATTTTAGTCAATTTACCAGATTACTATCGAGCCTAGAGCAAATGCCTTAGTTAGATTCGACCCGAAATCAGTTCTTTTCATTTCTTCTGAGCCGGTAACAACATTTGAGGCGAGGAAAATTTATCCGAATACTTTTGAGCTGAAATAAGACAAACAACTGACAACAATCCGAGCACTTCCAAGCCAAGAGTAATTCAAGCGAATGTATTCGAGCCAAAGGCAATACATCCGATTATATCCAAGCTGATTAGCCCGATTACTACATAGCCGACTACAGCCTGATTGCCTCCAATATAAAAACAATTCATCTGAGCAAAAAAAAAAGATAACAAATTTCCTAATTACGACGGAACCAACAAAAAAACGAACCGCGAATTATTCGATTCGATATTCGAGGCAAAGGTAATACACCCGATTATATCCAAGCAGATTAACCCGATCACTAACTAGAAGACTACAGCCTGATTGCTTCCAATATAAAAACAATTCATCTGAGCCAAAAACAAAAAATATAACAAATTACCTGATTACGACGGAACGACAAAAACCCGAACACTTCCAAGCCAAGAGCAATTGATCCGAGAGCAAAACACCCGATTATATCTTAGGTAAATAATCCCATTACTTCCTAACCGACTACAACCTGATTAATTCTAAACTAAAAACAATTGATTAATACCAAAAACTACCAGAATGGCGAGCAATCGACCTATTCACAGATAACCTCTGAGCCAACAGCAGTCAAAATATATTCGAGCAGAGATCGAAATATGTTCGAGCAGAGAACAATTCAACAAATTGGCGTCAGATTTTGAAACCAAAAAATATTGTCCTGAGCCGATATAAAATATGCCGATATTCTCCGAGCCACCAGTAATGCGAACATTTTCGATCCCGTTTACTTCCGAGTCACATTAGAGCCAAAAAAAAAAAAAAAAAAAAAACAGTCAAAATATGTTTGAGCGGAGATCGAAATATGTTCGAGCAGAGATCTCTTCAACAAATTGTCGTCAGATTTTGAAGTCAAGAAATATTCACCTGAGTTAATAAAAAATCTGCCGATTTTCTCCGAGCCTGCAGCATTCTGAACATTTTCGAGCCCGATTACTTCCGAGTCACATTAAAGCCAAAAAAAGCCTCTTCACATGTATTAATAGAATTTTCCAATATCAGAGTGCAATGAGAGAATCTCTTGAAAATTTCGATTCGAAGGACCAAATCGGAAATTGCAACTCCTAATATTCAATTCAAATGTGAATTTAAATTTCCACTGAATATAATTGAATTTTGTTCATTTCGCTAATACGCCAAAGTAATTTTGGCGATCCATTTACAGGTCGCTCGCATGCATGCTCCAATGAGAGTGAATGACTTAGTGGCTAGTCTGCTCATACACTATTAGTAAATATATGAGCATGTGTGAGTAATATTGGCAATGTATGCGTGACTGCGATTGACTAGCTGAATGGTGGTCGGGCGTCGTATGAGTGTCATTCGACGAGCGACTTAGCTTCAAACTTTTTATTTTCGTTGTGAATTCAATTCGATTCCATTCATCGGTCGGACAATCGGTTCGCATGGTTTCGGTTTTGTTCCTCCACTGGTTGCGAGTGCATGAGTGTCTGTGTGTGTTTGTGTGCGTATATGTGAGTTGGATTCAGGGGGATTTTCATTTTCATCGTTTGTAGTTTCATTTTAGTTTACGTTTAGTTGTCGAAGCGTTGATTTCGTTGAGAAAAAATTGGTCTTCTGCCACCAACAAAAGGGAACCCAACTAAAGAGGAAGTGCAAAATAGAAGCAAAAAAAAAAAAGGAATTCTCATGTCATAAAAATTCCAAAAGAAAAATAGAAGAAGCAAAGAAAAATCCACTTATTTTCTTCGAGCAATAAAAAAAGTGTAATTCGAAAAGAAAACGATTATTTTAAATTGGCGCGCTTTAACTAACGACCACCACCACTGGTTTTGCAATAAAAGGAAAAAAAAAACGAAAACCCCTAATTGAAATTGGAATTTGAGAAAATAGATAAAGTGCAATAACTACTGCAAGTGTTGTGCAAGCAATAAAATTTAAATAAATTAAAATAAAAAGTGATTTTTTTTAAAGAAATTTGTATAAAACCATTTTTAATAAAATAAGATGTCATCATCTCATGGATATATCATTGCCCTGCTCTTGGCTGCCATGGTGTGCCTTACAACAGGTTAGTTTTTTTGCAGATATATTTTTTTTTTAATTTCTCTCCCTCTTGGGATTTTATCCTGGTTTATGTTTTGCCACACACATTCACACCGTTGTTGCAGCAGGTGTTTGCCGGTGGTATCCTTTTGTAATGTAAATGGTTTAAAATTAATTATTTTTCTGAATGCAATGTTAATTAAAAACGGGATTATGTTGAGTGATTGAAAGTGTGAGGCCAATTTTATGAATGGCATGATGATGGTTATATAGATAAAACTGATTTAATAAAAATTTTCAGATTTGTTTGCATTTTTTATATTTTCTATAGATTAAATATATTAGGAGATGGAAAAATATTGAGAAGTTTAAGAACCTTCTGAAATTATTTTTAAGTAAAATTTTAAGTTTCAATGCTGTGGATTTTTTGTTGTTTTGTTACAACAATTTATTTCAGCGGATACAGTGATCCGATACTGAAGTCAGTATTTTTTGCTTAAAAATTGATTTTAGGTTTGAAAAAAGACCATGATTTTTTATCAACAAATTTTAAAAATTTTAGGATAGAAATTATATTTTTTTAAAGTTCAAAAAAAAAAAAAAAATAAATAAATAAATAAGACATAAGAAAAAATTTAAATTTTTTGTAGTTTATGATTAATAATATTCTGGTTAGAATTTTTTTGGAAATAATTTATATTTTTCTGAAAATATTTTTAAAAATGTAGAATCTGTTTATTCGATTTTCTGAAAAAGTGTTTTACATACAGTCGGGTCCAGAAAGTATTTGAAAAAATATTTTCAAGCTATTTATAATTTTGAAAATATTTTTAAATAAGTAAAAACGGCATTAAAAAACAGATTTTAAATTAAAATGTCGGGAATCAGGATGTACCGTTGTGCGATGTCTAACCCAAAAAGACGTCAAGCATATAATATTTTTTTTCGAGGATCCGAAATAACAAATTACATCTGTTTTGGTTGGAAGTAGAAAACTAAGCCGCCAAAACACCGATAATATGAAGGCAATATTGCGAGGAGTTCGATTTTTCTCTGAGAATTCGAAATGTGAAATAATAGCCGGTTTTGTAACAAATTGGCACAGAAGACGCCACAAAAAAAAAAAAAAAAAAAAAAAAAAAAACAGAAACAGAAACAGAAACAGAAACAGAAAATCGGTATGTATCCGTTTATGGGATCTATAAATAAAACTGGACTGATATATTCTATTTTCAATTTCAAATCTCGTGCAAAATTCCAAAACTATATCGTTAATTGTGTAAGCTTCATTGCAATTTCTGCAGATGGGCAGAGAGAGGGACCTGGTTCGACATCGAATTTTTCGCTAATATTTAAGATATATACTTATGGCGATCTGATGAATATTTCATCTGATTATATTTCAAACGAAATAAGAAAAATTTAATATGCCGTTCATTTTATGGTGAAGAGCATAAAAATCAGTAAGTAGGGCTTAATTATACCCTACAACACTATGTGTAAGTTTGATTGGGCCAAAAATTATGTAACACCTCGAAATATTGGTTTCCCACATAGGGATCTTCCTATCTCGCCGAGCTGAGTCGATCTAGCTATGTATGTCCGTCCGTCCGTCTGTCCATCTGTCCGTCTGTCCATGTTAATTTGTAATCACTTTACAGGTTGCAATTATGGCCCGATCTTCATGAAATTTAGAATGGATGTGGGGTTAAGGTCAGAATAGAACCCTATTTCGTTTGGAGATGATCGCATAATATTTAATAATGGACAAAAACTGAAAAATTGCCTGATTTTGCAGTTGCTCTACAGGTCACAATTATAGGCTACTCGAAACGGAAGTTAGCATGAATCCTTCCAATTCTGATGGTCATTTCTGGCATTTCTGATAAATAAAAGTCAAATTTACCATCAAACCGCGAATATTTTTAATGCTGGCAAAATCACAAATGCATTAAAAGGTCACTTCCGACCATTAAAGTGATGCTGATAGCCAGGAAATCGGATATATAGCAAAAGAGGTACTATATGTGAAATAATATATCTTCACAATTCCCATCAATTCAGAATGATCTCCTACCAGAAACGGATAAAATCTAAGAAAATCGCTGAAGAATATAGTAATAAAAAAGTGAATATCTTTTGTTCAATTTTTTTCAATTTTTGTCTTATTTTTATAGCATGCGATTTTTTCAATTTGACTTAAAATTTTGAATTGTACATTTTTTAAATTTTTACACCCCACAACACCACTTTTTGAAGGTGTTACATGCATGTCGCAATTATCGTCCGATCCTCACGAAATTTTGCATTTGGGTTGGGTTAGGGTCAGAATTAAAGCCTATTGTTCTTAAGATGTTAAGGGGTTCAGATGGACTAAAAAATTAAAATTTTTCTAATTTAGTAGTCGCACTATAGACCACAATTGAAAATTAATTGACACGGAATTTCGCATCAGGAGAAAGTTAAGGACAGGGGCATTATTTTTGATATTATCTCAGAAACGAAATCTTCCAAAATGGATTTGGACATAAGGGGACTTCGAACAAATTGTAGTGTTGTAGGGTATCACATGGTCGGCCCCGCACCTCTATAGCCTTGGAATGGAATACTTTGGTCGCCTATACCTGGTACCTCACGCACATGTTAACATTTTCTAAAAATTATCACATGTGTCATGTAAGGTAAAGGAAGTTACCAACCAGTTACTAAGTTACCTCATATTTATATCGTATTTATTTAGGTCCGATACGCAATAGACAAAGATTTTCTTAAGAAAATCTACAATTTCTGCTTCGGCCATTTTTTGATGAAAACACTTAAAAAATATTGTTTTTTCAGTAGAATAGTGCCCGGAAGCCTTTAATTTTTTTTAAAGGGAAATTTTTTGAAAAATATATCTTTTAGAAAAATATTTAAAATTGAAAATTTTTGGCCAGGACTCCCTTAAAACTGTTTTTCTGTATGCCTTTGAAAATTTTCACACCTGGACAAATTTTGACAAATCATATTAATATGAACGAAAATTGAATCAAATATGGGATTTAATTGTACTATACAAAATTCGTGCGAGATGTAGCAGACAAATTGGTCCTTTGTTCTCCAATTCTAAAAACTTTAATACAAATATTTTCATTTTATATGACATTCAGGATTTTTCAAAATGTAGGCTGGTTGTGAGGAAGGTACCAGAAGAAGTAAATTTATGTATTTCAACTTCGAACCCTATTTAATTTTGGTAAAAATTTTGGAATGTGCAAAGTTTAGAGATTTGTTTGTTAGTTCTTAATTATTTGTTAAACAGTTCTTATTCCGGATATGCAGATTGGGGACAGATTTAGATTGGGGAGAGATTTTAGAGATTAAATTATTTTCAACTTCAACTTTTTTTACAACATTTTAATATAAAGTAAATCGCGAAAAATGAATGGAACGCTACGAATTTTTCACAATATCAAGTTCCTAATAATTTTAATATTTTCAAAATTATATGCTAATTTTTTAAGACAATACATATACATATAAACACAGTATATTTATTTTTACATCGCAACACTACCAAAAGAAAAATTGTATTCAGGAGATTGCACTACCCTATCTTGGCAATTATTTTACCACAATTTAAGTTATGAGATTATTCAAAATATTTGACCTCTGTGGTGTAGGTATGAGGCGAAGTGGACCGATGTCATCCATTTTCCAACCTTCAATTTGATACAAATATTACGATGTGTAATGTCTGGACGTAGCCGCAAATTTCAATCGATTTTAATGCGACTGGTATTAAAAAATTACCAGAAAGAGAGTACTGATATGTTTAACATTCACACAAGATCGAATATTAGAAAAACCGTTTAAAAAAGGGCGAAGAACAAATATTTCACTTAATTTTTAATTCTCGCTCCTATTATGTATGTGCTTTGATTTATTCTGGACATTTTTCATAGTTTGTATAGGCGGTACCAGGTGTTATAAAAGTATTACGACGATGCGTAAAGTTTAGACCGAATCCGAAACTCCTTTGTCATAAGTATAATTTTAAATTTCTTGTATGTCTTAAAATATATAAATCCTTTATCGTTTACATTTTCATCATCCTAAAAGTCAAGGACTTTATGTTATCCATTCTATGTAATATGAATATTCTCACGTATCCTTTCCTTTTTGTGTGTGTGCCTGGCATATCATGTCCAGCACATAGCCTGACTGTAATTGAAGTTATTATTCAGATATTCCGCTTTTTTTCCTAACATCATATATTCATATATATTCATTAGCGTTTTTCTACTTTAAAATTGAAAACAAAGCAAAATAGACAAATGTGCTAAAAACCTATTTTGTTTAGTTTAATTTATTACATTACAACAATGTACTATTGTGGAGGTAAATTATTATTGCAATTGAAGTTATTTTTTGCTATTCTCTAGGGCATACTGCTAGAAAAAAACAGTTTTTACGAAGTTCTTGTTGGCAGTATAATATATAATCCTATGGTTTTTGGAGATTATCGCAGAATGAAATGGACCAAAAACTGATAGCCTACCATTTTGGATGGCTTTCGGATGTGTGTAAAAAATACTAAAATGAAGACAGTTTTTAAAATATTATATCCGATTTATCCATATTCGTCAGCTGTAATCACTATCTGCCGAAGTAATTGAGATAAAGTGCTGAAAATTTGTGGCTCTTATTTTTAATCTTTTCGGCGATTATCTGCGCATCTTTTAATGAAATTGTATGAAATTTGGTATTTGAAGGTTGTTACGGATTCTTAACCACCTTCCAAAAAAAAAAAAACAGTTAATATAGGTCCATATTGTAATATATCCCCATATAATGGTACCACCCTTTTTCGGGATTCTGATGTTTTTCCCCAATTTTTTATACCCTCCACCATAGTACGGAGGGTATATTAAGTTTGTCATTCCGTTTTTAATACCTAGAAATAGACATTTTAGACCCACAAAGATAATATATTCTCGATCAGCATAAAATTCTGTCTGTGGAAAGGTTTCAAATTTGGTATTTGAAGTTCGTAATGGGTACCACAGCCTATGACAGAAAATTGTTCGTGCAGGTCCTTCGTATAGCCCCATATTACGGCACCTTCCAATATTCGGTATTTTGATGATTTTAACGACATTTTTCACCGGAATTTATTTCAAATTTAGAATTTGAAAGTTGTAATGGATATTACAGCCTATGACAGAAAATTGTATGTGCAGGTTCACGTCTTCGTATATTTACTATATAATGGTATCTCCATATATTCGGTATTCTGATGATTTTAGCTAGTGAATAATGTATTCACCGATTTTTTTCAAGATTTGCATTTGAATATTGTAATGGTTTATGGAAAAAGTTGTCAATGCTGGTCCACGTTGTCGTTTAGACCCTTATATAACGGATATATTCGGTATTTTTTAGATTTTAACAGAATTTTTAACGGAATTTATTTTTTTGAAAATTTCCAAATTAGTTCCAATTGGTGGAGGGTATTCAACGTTCAGGCGGACAGAACTCACAGCTTTTCACTCGCCTTCTTTAGATAGATGTTCTAAAAGGCTTAAATTGGTAGCGAATTTTTGAGAATAGAGTACATTTACAGATTTCCTATGGGCAGAACGCCCCAAAAGGCCTATATAGTTAAAAGATTTTAAACAGTTTTTTTATAGATTGTTGGCTTGTAACCTATCGAGGACATTTGAAAGGGTTTTTATGGAGATATCTTTTACAGTATTTTTTTCGGAATTAAAGTCCGCCAACACATATTCTACTCCTAAAAGAATTCTGACTTGTGTTTTAAAAAGAATATCTTAATTAGGTCATCATTATATAGAAGAGCTTCAACAGGTCCTTTAAAATGACATACATGGTACTCTCCGAATAAATCTCTGACCATGGAAAATTAATACCATTTCTGGCTGTCTGTCAATTTATTTTTTGTTATTGGTGTCAAAATTCAAAGCATGGTAATGACTTCTACCAACAAGCCGTAATTAACATCTTCAAACCCCCAACAAAAAAAAGAACATGACACTGGTAATTGCCGGTTTTTGGAGAGTAGTCAAAATAAATTGTCCAAAAAGAAAACAAAAAACCGAATGCGGTCACATCAGACATGTGATTATTATTCAAATCAGATAGGCAAACAAACACAGCGAAACAACGCGGAGTCGACGAAGATTGTTAACAAAACGGATTATTTGGCCACAAAAAGGTGATTGGGTCCCAAAAAGTGGTGCGGAGTTTATTAAGAAAAATAAACTGCATGTTAAGACAGTGGTTAACAAGGGCCTTGGGAGTGTTTCCCGCAAACCCAACATTTTATCTAAAATATTGAAAAAATAAATAAAAAACGGCCGGGCCGATCTTTGAATACCCTCCACCATTTGGAACGATTTTGGCAATTTTCAAAAAAAAAAAAAAAAAAAAAATAAATAAATAAAATAAAATCCGTTAAAAATTCTGTTAAAATCTTAAAAATACCGAATGTAGCTGTTATATTGGGTCTATACGACTACGTGGACCTGCATAGGCAAACTTTTTCATAAGCCGTTAAAACATTCAAGTTCGAAATTTGAAAAAAAAAAAAAAAAATCGGTGAATAATGTAGCTAACATCATAAAAATACCGAATAAAGGAGGGTACCATTATAAGGGGCTATACCAAAACGTGGACCTGCACAGACAAATTTCTGTCACAGGCTGGAGCATCCATTTCGAACTTCAAATACCAAATTTTAAACAATTCCGGTGAATAATCTCGCTAAAATCATAAAAATGCCGAATATCGGGAGGTATCGTTATATGGGGGATATACGAAGACGTGAACCTGCACAAACAATTTTCTGTCATAGGCTGTAGTATCTGTTACGAACTTCAAGGACCAAATTTGAAACATTTCCCGCGAATAATGTCGCTAAAATCATCAAAATACCGAATAACGGGAGGTACCGTTGTATGGGGGCTATACGAAGACGTAGACCTGCACAGACAATTTTCTGTCTTATGCTGTAGTACCCATTGCGAACTTCAAATACCAAATTTTAAACAATTCCGGTGAATAATCTCGCTAAAATCATAAAAATGCCGAATATCGGGAGGTATCGTTATATGGGGGATATACGAAGACGTGAACCTGCACAAACAATTTTCTGTCATAGGCTGTAGTATCTGTTACGAACTTCAAGGACCAAATTTGAAACATTTCCCGCGAATAATGTCGCTTAAATCACCAAAATACCGAAAAAGGGAGGTACTGTTATATGGGGGCTATACGAAGACGTGGACCAACATGGCCCATTTTCTGTTTCATACTGTAGTATCTGTTTTGAACTTCAAATACCAAACTTGAAACATTTCCGGTGAATAATGTCGCTAAAATCACCAAAATACCGAAAAAAGGGAGGTACCATAAAATGGCGGCTATACGAAGACGGGGAACTGCACAGACCATTTTCTGTCTTAGACTGTAGTATCCATTACGAATTTCAAATACCAAATTTGAAATATTTCCGTTGAATAATGTCGCTGAAATCATCAAAATACCGAATAACGGGAGGTACTTTTGTGTGGTTGCTATACGAAGGCGTGAACCTGCACAGACAATTTTCTGTCTTAGGCTGTAGTATCCATTAAGAATCTCAAATACCAAATTTAAAACCATTCCGGTGAATAATGTCGCTTGAATTAAAAAAAAAACCAATATCAGGAGGTACCGTTGTATAGGGGATATACGAAGACGTGGACCTGCACATACAATTTTCTGTCTTAGGCTGTAGTATTCATTACGAAATTCTAATACCAATTCCAGTGAATAATGTCGCTAAAATAACCAAAATACCGAATATTGGGAGGTACCGTTATATGGGGGCTATGTCAAAACGTGGACCTACATCACCCATTTTCAATACCAAAAGTCCTGCAGACATAATAAATATTTGAGTAAAATTCTATCAACCTACTTCATTTCGTTCGGAAGCTAGAGTGATGTCACATACGGACGGATGTCGCTAAATCGATATAGAATTTAATGCTGATCAAGAATATATATACTTTGTGGGGTCTAAAATATATATTTGGAGATGTTATAAACGGAATGGCAAACTTAATATACCCTCCATACTATGGTGGAGGGTGTAATAAAAAACCTACTGGTTTTTTTAGTTGAGAATTAATGATTTTATTAAAATAAAATTTTGGAATATATATATATATATATATATATATATGTATGTATATATATATATATATATGTATATATATATATATATATATATATATATATATATATATATATATATGTGTATATATATATATATATATATATATATATATATATATATATATATATATATATATATATATATATATATATATATATATATATACATATATATATATATATATATATATATAATTTTTTTTTTTTGATCCTTAACATTCCCGTCTTCTATATTTTCCTCGCTAATAAACGTTCCCTCCCATATGCAATTGCATGTACCACAACATTTTAGTGTGTGAGTGTATAACTCACATTTACACTGTGATGTCGTTCATGATTAAAATCTTTGGATTGTTATTATTGTTGTTGCTGTCTTCGTTTCACTTATTTTTCTCAAACAACAACTCAAGTACCCAAATAATATTAACCAAAAAAAAAAAAAAAAAAAAAATAAATAAATAAATAAATAAATGCAACAACTTGCTAGACATTGTAATAAATCTCTGAGACTGTCTGACCGATCGACCGACCGACATGCGTTCGTTTTCTGTTTGCAGCAGACATGTTGTTCTCTTGTTTTCCATTCATTTTTTTCTTCGCCTTTTTCCACTTCTATTTATTTTTGTTGTCGTTGTTGTTGCTGTTGTTGTCTTGCATATTATTCACGCATTCAAATCTAAACAAATAAATCTAAATTTATGTATGTCTGTCGGTATTTTTTATTATTTGGAAAATATCAACGAAGCTTTCAAAACAAATCAAATCTGTTAGCAAATTGTTTAATTGTTTGTCTGTTTGTTGGTTGGTAGGTTGATCGGTGTTGTTGGCTAAGGCCAAATCATTGCATTGTTCGAATTAAAGAAAACATGGCTAGGGGCTGTTGAAGAAAAACAAAATCACAAAAATGTGATTCTGTTGTTAGAGAATTAAAACTGTCAATACAATGACAAAATAGTAAATTTTTTGTTTAATGGACAAGTAAAAACGACAAACAGGACGGAACCTTGCAATACAGATTGACCCAGCAAAATCGGGGAGCGAAAAAATTCATTAAAAAGTAATGTATGCAGACTACCTTCTGCATTACCAGATGTTTAAAAATAATGGGTTATTCCTTAAAAAATACAAGTAATATTTGGCTTAATTTTATTATAGATATAACTCTCGGATCGTCGTGAAATTTATACCACAGATATATCTTGGCCTCCTGATTACAAAAATATGTAAATTTACCCGGCGGTCGTAACCGGTTATCCGGTTTTTTTGAACCGAAACTTCGGGTAAATATGGGTATCAAATGAAAACTTAAGAAATTGCCTTTCGAAAAATGAACCCTTGTGTTGTTTGTTAGGGCAGAAAAAAAGAAAACATTTTTGTCGTACATTTTCCAGTTATTGCCATAACAGTTAAAAATTTAAAACAAGTGAAAAAGCAGACGGGCCGAACTTTTAATGCTCTCCACCATTTCGAAAAAAACTTGAAAATTTAAAAAAAAATCGAAAACTACAACTTAAATGAAAACCGTTATATGGGGACTATACGAAGACGTGGACCTGCATACGAATTTTTTTTTGCCATAAGTTGTAGTACTCATTAAGATCTTTCAATCATGAAAATACCGAATATTGGAAGGTACCGTTATATGAGGGCTATACGAAGATCTGGATCTGCATACAACATTTTTTGCCATAGGTTGTAGTACCCATTTGGATCTTCCAGTACGAAATTTAAAACGATTCCGGTGAAGAATGTTGCTGACATCATAAAAATACCGAATATGGGTAGGTACCGTTTTATGGGGGCTATACGAAGACTAGGACCTGCATACAAAAATTTTTATCTTAGGCTGTAGTACCTATTACGGACTTCAAATACGAAATTTTAAATAATTCCGGTAAATAATGTCGCTAAAATCATGAAAATACTGAATATCGGGAGGTAACGTTATATGGTAGCTATACGAAAACGTGGACCGACATAGCCCATTTACGAACGTAAACTGCCTACTGTTAAACTATGCATGTATGCAAAATTTTAGCCTGCTATCTCAATTCGTTCGAAAGATAGCGTGATTACAACAGACAGACAGACGGACATCGCCTGATCGTCTTAGAATTTTACGCTGATCCAGAATATATATATTATGAATATTTCGAGGAGTTACAAAGTTAATATACCCTCCAGACTATGGTGGAGGGTATAAAAATATTTCAAAGGTGTTCTCGAGGTTTGCACCTTTCCATGAAAGAAAGTCTGAGGAAAACTTTCAGTTTTAAGAAAAAGTTTGCTTCAAACACACGGATAACCGGTTATGACCGCCATTTACATTTACATTTTTTAATCTTTTGAGAAATTCTAGTAAAGTGAAAATTTTAATTTTGCCAATGCCAAATTTTATTCCATTTTGTACTTTTCGTACAAATATAGTACGCCTTGTCAAAAACTCATTCATGTCTTAATCATAGACATCGACAGTAACATCTATATCAAATTTCAGGAATTCATCTCTATGTCTTCATCCAATACCAAGCACAGTACTATTTAGTACTTTTTGTGCACTTGTAGTACACATGTCCAAAACCACATCCATAGCTCAATTCAAGATACCAAGAGAGACCTTAATATCAATTTTAAGGATTTCAGCCCGATCTCTTCATACATTACTAAACTTAGTACCATTTAGTACTTTTCCTACAAATATAGTACGCATTTTCAAAACCACTTACAAATCATAATTCCACCATACAAACTGTTACAAATTTAGTTTCATTTAGATCAGTTCAGTTCGCACACTTAGTACATATTTACAAAACAAACTTCGTAGATCAAACTTACCTTCCTTGATTCTTATGTCAGATTATAAGTTTCTGGCTCTATCTGTTCACATAATACAATATTAGAAAATTAGTACCATTTTACGACTTTTCGTAACTTTAAAGTTCGAATTTCCAAAAACCCTTTCATGGGTCTATTCTAGCTCATTTCGTTTGTCCAATTCACAATATTCAATATTTAGTACATTTTGGTACTTTTCGTACCCTTTTAGTACGAATTTCAAAAAACCCAGCGTTGTCAAACGCTCACGCACCAAGTCTGGCCCTCAAGATTCTAGCTTCAGCCGTTTCGTCTGGGCGTGCATTTAAACATAGATTTTTTTATGAAGCTTATGAAGGACTGTCAGGACACTTTGATATTTGTTAAGAATCTTCTGACGGACCGTCAGAATAGCTGAATTGGGATTTTTAGAACATTTTACGTTGAGCCACTTTTTTAAAGATTCTTCTAAAGGATCCTGAGAGCAACCTGGATTTGTAAAAACCTTTATTGAGAATGTATATCCCAGCTAAACTTGGTATTTCCTAAAATATTTTGCGGGATTGAACAGTGTGGCTTGTTTGTTCGGGATACCGTAGTATTTTGTTGTTGCAAAATGGTCTGACTTTATCCCTTTATTGTTGTTTTTATAAAAACAACGTTTGTTTATTAGTGGAGAACGATGGTAATGTTTACCAGGGGGTAAGGCAGGGAATACCTAGGTTTCGGAAAGAGCCACCAATCCTCATCAGTTCCCTTGTTTTTGTCTGGGATATTCTCCCCAGAAGTTATTTTAAAAATAACATCTATGACAAAAAACATTTTTTTACCCGAGTGACGAGATCGTAAGCTTAATAGAAGAGGAACCAAAGAATTAAATAAAACTAAAATTCTCTTGGAAAGTCTTCTAAATCTTACAACCGCACTTATAAACATTTACATCTTTCTCCACTTGTTATGCTTTCGTTCAGCCTGAACGAAGTAGCATAACCATGTAAGTTGGTTTTGTCTGTTAAAACAAAAACCCCTTCGTCGACCGTGCCTTGTCTGTCGGGATTGCTGACGGTAGACTTTTACACAATTTTCGAAGGACTTTTAGGACCGATAAATGTGCATTTTTTCGAGAACCATCTAAACGACGTTCAAAACAGCCAAATGTAGATTGTCTGAAGCAATCTCGGTGCAGTCAAACTTAGACTTTTAAGAACATTCTGAAGGACTGCTGGGAAAGGATGCAAGTATTTTTATGGAATATCCTAAGTGATAATAAGTACACTCAATTTTCTATTTGTAATAGAAACAAGTAAGCAAAGGCTACAGTCAAGCGGGGCCGACCGTTGAATACACTACAACACTATAATAAGTGATACAGTTTATATAGGCGAGATACTCGAAAGAATTCCACAAGATATTATGACAAATTATAAAAGAAAACCATCAGGTTTCGTTCTCTAATTTTGGAATAATAGCAACTTAAACTAATTTGCTCATTTCCAATTTATTGATAGATGTTGCACTTAAATGGTCTTCCTAGATCTGAAACCAATATTTCCCAAAGACCTATAATCTCACAGAAGTGGCAAAAGATTAACATTTATTATTGGTTTTTGCCTGAAACGCATCTATATGAGATACAGACATTTGACTATATTCTCCAATTAAATCAGCGTTAACGAAATAGTCAGAAGTGCGTCTTTCCTGTATTTGCGAATTCTCCAAAAATTCCTGGAATGGACATTTTCGTATTTTGTCTATAAAAGTTGGCAAACTATTTCACACATTGAATATTTTTGGATGACCATCCAAAACTGCTTGGCTTTTGCAATGTCCGGTAACCCCCATTCAAATGTGCGTGAGGATCGGGCGATAATTACGACCTGCTGACAATTTTGCAGTTTTTTTGGTCCATTTCAACCCCTAAATATATGGCGATCATCTCCAAAAAGAGTAGGCTCCTATTCTGATCCTCATGTGATCCCCATGCCAAATTTCGTTAGGATCGGGCCATAAATGCGATCTGTATATGATATCCTGATATCCTAACTACTTAGTTTTGTTAGCTGTAGAAATATTACCAAATGTTTAATTCAAAATGAAAATATGCCAAAAATATGACAAAGTTGAAAAAATATGAGAAAATTTTACAAAATCAACATTTTCATCTTTAGAGAGATATTTTTATGCGATTTTTTAGACGTTTTTTCTTTCCTGCCAAGAGGCCATTCTGAATTAATGAGAACTGTCGTAATCAGTTCAGCCGTTCTCGACATATGTGAGATCTTTCAAGCATATCTTCTTTGATAGACATATATATCGCATATATTTTGCTATATATCCGATTTGTTGGATCTCAACATCAATGTAAAGATCAGAAGTAACCTTGTCATGGCTTTGTGATTTCGCCGGGATTTAAAATATTCGCGGTTTAATGAAAAATTTTGAATTTTTTCAACAAAAAAGATATGGTCTATTTTACCCGCTAAATATTATCCGATGACCATCAAAATTGGTAGGCTTTTTCCCTGCCCTAAACTCTAGCTACATGCGAAATTTCCCGTCGATTGGTCTATAATTGCGACCTGTATAGCTACTGCAAAATCCGACATTTTTTCAGTATTTGGTCCATTTCAACCCCTAAATATTATGCGATCATCTTCAAAAAGAATAGGGTTCTATTCTGACCTCAACCCCACCTCCATTCTAAATTTCGTGAAGATCGGGTCATAATTGCGACCTGTAGAGTGATTACAAATTAACATGGACAGACGGACGGACGGACATACATAGCTAGATCGACTCAGCTCGGCGAGCTAGGAAGATCCATATATACTTTCCTATATGGGAAACCAATATTTCGAGGTGTTACATAAATTCTGGCCCAATCAAACTTATAATACCCCCAACACATAGTGTTGTAGGGTATAAAAATGTTCTGAAGAATTATCAAGGCCGAAAAACACACATTGATTCAGAAGGACGGAAATTACAGGTAAATGCTGATTTTTAATAACCTTTAAAGGAAACTGAAAGTGGTTTTTATTTAAAAATCTCCTGTGGGAACCTAAACGTGGATTTTTAAGAATCTTCTGAGGTATAATCAGTTCAGTTAAACGTGGATATTTAAGAATTTCCTGAGGGATAATCAGGCCAGTTAAACGTGGATTTTTAAGAATTTCCTGCTTGATAATCAGGTCAGTTAAACGTGGATTTTTAAGAATCTCCTGCGGGATAATCAGGTCAGTTAATCGTGGATTCTAACGAACCTTGTGAACAACTGTCAGCTCAGCTAAACGTGAATTTATTAGAAGCATTGTAAAATATTGTCAGAGAAGCCAATCGTAGATGTTTTAAGCCTAACAAATTAATTCCAGAACAGACAAATATGAGCTTTTAATACATTTTCTGAAAAACCGAAATGCCGATTTTAAAAAGCCTTCTGAGGATTGAACAGCTAAAAGTGTTTTTTGAATAGCTGCATCTAAATTTGTAATACCACTCTGAATTTTTAAGAGACTTACGAAAGCTTGTCAGGTCGGCTGAATGTGAATATTTTAAAATATTTTAGAGTAGTCATGTATAGATGTTTTTGGAACCGTCCATGGCGCTATGTGCTAGGTTACTGTATTAATTTAGAATCAGTAAAAACAAATAAGCAATAGCTGTAGTCATGCGGGATCGACCATGTGATACAATACAACACTACAATAAGTTAGAAGCCCCTTAATGTCCAAATCCATTTTGGAAGAGTTCGCTTTTGAAATTATGTCACGGAACACTGCCCAGATATTACCTTTAGCATTTTGACTAAGGAAATGTGTCCACTCCGTCCTGCTAATATTTGTTGTGGCCCATTTTACAGCTAAATATAATCCAATGGTCATTCAAAATGCTAGAGTTCTTCCCTGTCTCTCTTCTTAGGCGTGTCGATTGGCTTCAATTTTTTCCTGTTTTTGGGTCATTTGAACCCCTAAATATTTTGCGATCATCTCCATTTGATTTCGCCGGGATTAAAAATATTCCCCTTCCTTTGTATATTTACATTATATATATGTCGCTATATATATCCGATATATTTATTATCGGCATCTACGTAACAGTCAGAATTTACCTGTTCGTCTATTTGTGATGTTACCGGCATTTAAAATATTTTCTCGGTTTAAGAAAATTTGACTTTTGTTTAACACAAATGTTATGGTCTATTTCACCCACTAAATATTAACCGCTGACCATCAAAATTGGAAGGCTTCTGTCCAGCCCTAGGCTCTAGCTCTATGCTAAATTCCGCGTCGATTGGTCTATAATTGCGTCCTGTAGAGCAACTACAAAGTCAGGAAAATTTTCAGTTTTTGGTCCATTTCAACCCATAAATATTACGCGATCATCTCCAAAAGCAATAGGCTTCTATTCTGGCTGTAGACCAACCTCCATTCTAAATTACATGAATATCGCGCCATAACCTGTAGAGTGATTACAAATTAACATGAACAGACGGACGGACATACAATACTAGATTGACTCAGCTCGGCGTAATATATATTTTCCTATGTGGGGGACCAATATACTTTCCTATGTGGGGGGACCAATATTTCGAGGTGTTACATATTTTTTGGCCCAATCAAACGTATAATACCCCCAAGACTTAGTGTTGTAGGGTATAATAAATACTACCAGAGCAGCCAATAATGTATTTAATAACTAACTTCCGAAGGACAGTCAGGACAGCTAACCAAATAACCTCTTGAGAAGTATCTCCCTCGAATTTAGTCGGCAATAGTATTTCCAAATCTTCATTTCAATTTATGATACCCTTCAATATGTTAAGTTTTCTACATTTGTTTGCCAAATATTTTTTTTAATTTTTTTCCCAAATGATTTGCAACTCCAATTCAAAATGTTTGTCTCTTGATCGCAGATGTATTGTATTGATTTATGTCTTTGACAAATGTTGCAATTGGTTTCAAATTTTGTGATTTGTTGTTATCTCAAGATCTGTGGGTTGCACAAAACAAACTAGTCGGTCGCAAGTTCGGCAAGAGTTTGGTCACAGGCAACCGAAACTTGTTGCGTATTTGTTGGTCAAAATATTTATTTGAAACTTATTTTATTCGTTCACATTAAAAGGTAACATTTTGGAGACCAAATCATAATAATTTTCTTAAACAATTTTTTTTTTGCACAAAGTAAATGTGTTTTTTTTGCAAAATATTGCCGCCGTTATAAAATTTAATTGGCAGCTACTGATATGCCTTCGATTTCGTCAGCGACGAAATGGAAAATCGTTGTAGCGTAATAAAAATTTGTTAAGTGTGTCTCCCTCTTTTTTTAAACAGCGGACAGTGTGTGTGTATCAATTTCAGTATCTCCGAAAGGTATCTAAGTTGCATTGGATGCTGATACCGCAGTATCGACTGTATGCTTAGTTTGTTTCCATGTAAGTGTCATATTTGCAATCGTATTACTCGTCGACGTTGATAAAGCTGGGGAAATCAAAGTAAAAATACCGCATGAAATAAATCAAATTTGTTTTTAAAATTTTTGAAATTATTTTATTTATTTTGTTGTTGTTGCAAAATAGTTTGGCTTAATCCCATTATTGTTGTTTTTATAAAAAACAACATTTGTTTATTGGTGGAGAAAGATGGTAATATTTACCAGGGGTAAGGCAGGGAATACCTAGATTTCAGAAAGAGCCACCAATCCTCATCAGTTCCCTTGGACTTTGTCTGGGGATAATCTCCCCAGGAGTTTACGATCTCGTCACTTGGGTAATAAAAGTTTTAGCCCTGGGGAGAATATCCCCAGACAAAAGCACTAATAACAAGTGAACAAGTAAAAAAGCTGTAAGTTCGGCCAGGCCGAACTTTGAATACCCTCCACCATGTGATATAAATTTGGCAATTTTCAAAAAATTAAAATCCATTAAAAATTCTGTTAAAATCTTAAAAGTACCGAATGTAGCCGTATATTAGGGTCTATATTTTATCATAAGCCTGCACAGACAATTTTCTGGCATAGGCTGTAGTGACCATTACGAACTTCAAGTACGAAATTTTAAATAATTCCGGTAAATAATGTCGCAGAAAACATCAAAATACAGTATATCGGGGTACCGTTATATGGGGGCTATACGAAGACGTGGACCTGCACGGACAATTTTCTGTCATAGGCTGTAACATCCATTACGAACATCAAATACCAAATTTGAAACAATTCCGGTGAGTAATGTCGCTAAAATCAACAATGAACCGAATATCCGGAGATACAGTTATATGTGGGCTATACGAAGACGTGGACCTGCCCCGACAATTTTATGTTATAGGCTGTACTGCTCATTACGAAATTCAAATACCAAATTTGAAACATTTCTGGTTAATAATGTCGCTAAAATCATTAAAAGTCCGGCAGACTAATATATATTTGAGTAAATCTTTATCAACTTACTTCATTTCTTTCGGAAGCTAGAGTGATTTCCACAGACGGAAAGATGGATAGACAGACGGACATTGTTAGGTCGACATAGAATTTTATGCTGGTCAAGAATAGATATACTTTGTGAGGTTCAAAATGTATATTTCGAGGTGTTACAAACGGAATGACAAACCTAATATACCCTCCATACTATGGTGGAGGGTATAAAAAGTATCAGTCAGTTGTGCCGACAGATGTATACCCTCAGCCAATGTTTGATTATTTATATACATTTTGACATTTGTTACGATTATTCAAATTGTTGATCCTCTATGGCGTCGGTTCCAAAGGAATGGACCAAAATTTGTCCATTTCGGATCGGACCAAAATAAATATGGTATAAATATTGTGACGCGCCAGGTTTAGACTATATGGATCATTTCCTTCACTTTATATAGGATATGTGATAATTTTTAGAAAATGTTAAAATGTGCGTGAGTCACCAGGTATGGTCGACCGAAGTATTCCATTTCCATACTTCATCTAATACAGATATAAGTTCTGGTATGGGTAAAATTACAAGAAAATCGAATATTTATATCCGCTTTTATGCAAAATCCTAAATTCCATATTCCTCTCAGGTGTCTGAGGTGGCTGAGAGAAATATTTAGATATAGGAAGTTGTAAAGAATCACTGACGTGTTTCGCAAGTTATGACAGATAAAAGTATTGAAAATTGTGACCCTTTGTGGGTGAAGTACCAGAAGGAGTTCGCAGATATATAATATCTTCAGAATAGATCTTGTGATAGCAAAAATGTGTATATGTGTGAAATTTTAAGTGAGTTGAGCGTTTTGTTTTTCAAAATCTTGAACCCTATGTGGGGGAGAAACCAGGGAGGAGGTACCAAAATAAACGATCCGATCTCTACCATCTTTATAACAGATCTTGTGTTGATGGAAATATTGAGATGTACCAAGCCTGAATGGAATCGGATATTAATTTCGCGTTTAATTCAAATTTTATTCAAAATTTTGACACATTGTGGAGGAGGTACCCTAGGGGGTGGACCGATACATCCCATCTTTACAGCTGATCTTGTGTTAGTGGAAATAATGGGATGTGTGACATATGAAGAGAACCGGATGATTATTTCGGATTTCATAAACGTTTTGGGTATTCAGAACTTTGACCCTTTGTGGGGGAGGTATCAGACGGAATGATCGAATCTCTACCATCTTTATTACATACCTTATGTTAATTAAAATATTGGGATGTGCCAAGTCTGACTGGAAATGGATGTTAATTTCGTGTTTTATGAGCTTCATACAGACTCAAAATGTTCACCCTTTGTGGAGGAGGTACCAGAAGGATTAAACCGATATATTCCATCTTCACAGCAGACCTTGGGTTAATAAAAACATTGTGATGTGTGTAATTTGAAGACAATCAGACTCATACTTCACATTTTATAAAAGTTGTAATTATTCAAAATTTTGACCCTTTGTGGTGGAGGTACTTGATGTGGTTGACCTACATTGTCCATTTTCGCACCTGACCTAGAACTGATACAAATATTGGCATTTGCGAAGTTGGAGGAAATTCGGATTATCTTTTCTTTAAATTATTTTGTGTGAACATTTTTAACTTTTGTGGGGGGAGGTACGGGAAGGAGTAGGCCGATATTGCTCATCTACGAACTCGATCAAAGTTTGACAATAATGTTACGTTGTACCAAGTTTGGATCAAATCGGATACTCCCTTCGAAAGTTATCGTATGCACCAACCAGACGGACGGACGAACATCCCTAAATCGACTCCAAGAGTTCTGAAACGAATTTGGCCCACAGAAACCCAGGGATATATATCCCCTGTAGCCATATGTCTGAGGGTAAAAAACGTTGTACTAATAACAAGTAAGCAAAGGCTATAGCCGTGCGGGCCGACCATCTAATATCCTACAACACTACAATATGTTAGAAGCCACCTTATGTGCAAATCCATTTTTGGAGATTTCGCTTTGAAATTACGTCATAGAGCACTGGCCTCATATTACCCTTAGCTTTTTGACCAGGGGCATTGGCCCAATATTTACGCACTCCGTCGTGCTGTTAGTTGTTATGGCCGTTTTACAGCTAAATTTAATCCAATGTTCATCCAAAATGCTACACTTCTTCCATGCACTTAACTCCCTGCTCAGGCGTGTCGATTGGCTTAAGTTGTGTGATCAGAATTTTTTTTCTCTTTTTGGTTCATTTGAACCCCTAAATATTTTTCGATCATCTCCAAGAGCAAGCCTCTTTATCTCCAAATTAAGACTCATCTATATGATTTGCTTGTCTACGATATTTGTCTCATATCAGCATAAAAAAGCTAGAAGTTCGCCTTTTGTGTATTTCGGATATCGTTGAAGTAATGTTGGTATTTTTTCCCATAAAAGCTGTCGTAAATCCTAACTTCGTGCGAGATTTCGTGTCCTTTGGTTTCTATTTGTGACCTTTATAATGACTGCAAAATCAGGAACATTTTTAGTTGTTGGTCCATTTCAACCCCTAAATATATTGCGGGGCCTAGCCCTTCTGAGGGCGGACGATAATTGCAACTTTTACATAATTTTTGGCCCAATCAAACTTATAATACCCGCAACACATAGTGTTGTAGGGTATAAGTAGAGAAAAATGGAACAACAAATATTCACTTCTTTATTGGAATATTTTTTCGCAATTTTTTTTAGATTTTTTCCTTTGCAGAAAAGATACTATCCCGAATTAATGGGAATTGTGAAAATTGGTCCAGCGGTTTAGTGACAATTTTCGTATTTTCATACATAAATGTTAGGGTTATTTCATCCACTAAATATTGTCCGATGGCCAGCCAAATTGGTAGGCTTCTGTCCAGCCCTAAATTTAAGCTACGTGTAAGTTTTCGATTCGGTTCATAATTGTGGCCTTTAAAGCATCTGCAAAACCAGGAAAATTGTAACCCCTAAATTTTTTGCAATCATTTCCAAAACCAATAGGGTTCTATTCTGACCCTAACCCCACCTCAATGCAAAAATTCATAAGGATCGGGCCATAATTGCGAACTGTAGCTTGATTACAAATTAACGTGGACAGAGAGACGGACGGACATACATAGCTAGATCGACTCTGCTCGGCGAGATAGGAAGATCCATAAATACTTTCCTATGTGGGAAAACAATATTTCGAGGTGTTACATAAATTTTGGCCCAATCAAACTTATAATACCCCCAACACATAGTGTTGTAGGGTATAAAAAAAAATCATTAACACAATCGAATTTGTTCAATCTCATGGCACCGAACAAATCACTCAATGATTTTGTTTATATTAAAAAAAAAATAAAACAAATATTTAATTGTGTTGCACATCATCATCTAAACAAAAGAGATTTATTCAAATGAATTCAGAAGCTGGCCGACTGGCGTTGAAAAGAGGAATGCCAACATCAGCAGCAGCAGCAACAACAACAACAAATTGACAAATATTTTAATTTAATTTATTTTTGTTTAAAAATGGAAAACACGTATGAATTATATTTATTATATGGGGTGTGACTTTCAAGCTATGACTTTAACATCCGCTGGAAGTTTAGCCTTCATCTATGCACATTCGTTCTGCAATGATGAACATCATTGACAATAAATACAAAATTCATTAAATATTATACAAATGCGATTTATATGTCATCACGATGACATAAGCATTTTTCTTTTTCAAAAAATTTCCAATCATTCTAATAACACGTTCCAAAGTGCCAAGCAAAGTCATGGAGTCTACTCTGCATTGTCTTCCTTGTGAACAATAGACTCAAATTTTAAAGCAAGTCACTGACTTCTTAACTGCAATCAGTCCACTTTTCCTGCCAATTTAAAATCACAATTTTCTCTTAATCGTGTAATTTTCAACATAATTTCCATTTGATTTGCCTAGCAGATAATTACGTGCTGTTGTGTGTGTAGAAAACTAATTTCCTAATTAATTTTCTTCTCCTACATAATTGGAGACAACAACAAGTGGCTGAGAATCTCAACATATGTCACAGCCAGACTGTCTGATAAACTCCGCCTTTGTAAGTGCAGTATTGCAACATCGCTAATTACAGACATTAACAACATTTGTGCATAAGAAATTAGATGATAGGAGTTGGATTAAACTCTTGAGGGCCCAAAACTAAAGAGAGGAGCCTAAGAGGAGATGTTGTAGAAGACCATGAGCTTTTCTTATAGAAGACCGAGGGTCTTCTAATATAGAAGAAGACCACAAAGACTTCTCATAGAAGACCAAACGGTCTTCTCAAAGAAGACCGGAAGCATTTCTCTTAGAAGACCAGAGAAAGTCTTCTAATAGAACCTACAGAAGGTTATCCCATAAAAGGCCAAGAGGTCTTCTCAAATCAAATGGTGTTTTTATAGAAGACCAGTAGGACTTCTCATAGAAGACCAAGAGGTCTTCTTATAGAAGACCAATCGAATACTCCAACCAACAGGTCTTCTTATAGATGACCAGCAGGTCTTCTCATGCAAGAGCAATAGGTTTTCTCATAGAAGAGCAATGGGTCTTCTCATAGAAGAAGAATGGGTCTTCTCGTGGAAGAGAACAGGTCTTCTCATAGAAGACCAGAGAAGATCTTCTCATAGAAAACCAGAGAAGGTCTGCTCATAGAAGACCAGAGAAGGTCTTCTCATAGAAGACCAGAGAAGGTCTTCTCAATGAAGACCAGAGAAGGTCTACTCATAGAAGACCAGAGAAGGTCTTCTCATAGAAGACCAGAGAAGGGCTTCTCATAGAAGACCAGAGAAGGGCTTCTCATAGAAGACCAGAGAAGGTCTTCTCATAGAAGTCCAGAGAAGGTCTTCTCATAGAAGTCCAGAGAAGGTCTTCTCATAGAAGACCAGAGAAGGTCTTCTCATAGAAGACCAGAGAAGGTCTTCTCATAGGAGTCCAGAGAAGGTCTTCTCTTAGAAGACCAGAGAAGGTTTTCTCTTAGAAGACCAGAGAAGGTCTTCTCTTAGAAGACCAGAGAAGGTCTTCTCTTGGAAGACCAGAGAAGGTCTTCTCATAGAAGACCAGAGAAGGTCTTCTTGTAGAAGACCAGAAAAGGTCTTCTTGTAGAAGACCAGAAAAGGTCTTCTCTTAGAAGACCAGAGAAGGTCATCTCTTAGAAGAGCAGAGAAGGTCTTCTCTTAGAAGTCCAGAGAAGGTCTTCTCATAGAAGACCAGAAAAGGTTTTCTCATAGAAGACCAGAGAAGGACTTCTCATAAAAGACCAAGTGGTCTTCTTATAGAAGACCAGAAGGTCTTCTCACAGAAGACCCGAAGGTCTTCTCATAGAAGGCCAGAAGGGTCTTCTCATAGGATACTTGAAGGTCTTCTCATAGGAGACCAGAAGGGTTTTGTCAAAGAAGACCAGAAGGTCTTCTCATAGCTGACCAGAAGGTCTTCTCATAGAATACCACAGAAGGTCTTCTCATAGAATACCAGAAGGTCTTCTTATAGAGGACCAGAAGGCCTTCTTACAGAACACCAGAAGGCCTTCTTACAGAACACCAGAAGGTCTTCTCATAGAAGACCAGAAGGTCTTCTCACAGAAGACCTGAAGGTCTTCTCATAGAAGACCAGAAGGTCTTCACATAGAAGGCCAGAAGGTCTTCACATAGAAGACCAGAAGGTCTTCACAAAGAAGACCAGAAGGTCTTCACATAGAAGACCAGAAGGTCTTCACATAGAAGACCAGAAGGTCTTCACAAAGAAGACACAGAAGGTCTTCCCATAGAAGACCAGAAGGTCTTCACATAGAAGACCAGAAAGTCTTCTCATAGATGATCAGAAGGTCTTCTCATAGAAGACCAGAAGGTCTTCTCACAGAAGACTAAAAGGTCTTCTTATAGAAGACCAGAACGTCTTCCTATAGAAAACCAGAAGGTCTTCTTATCGAAGACCAGAAGGTCTTCTTATAGAAGACCAGAAGGTCTTCTTATAGAAGACCAGAAGGTCTTCTTATAGAAGACCAGAAGGTCTTCTTATAGAAGACCAGAAGGTCTTCTTATAGAAGACCAGAAGATCTTCTCATAGAAGACCAGAAGGTCTTCTCATAGAAGACCAGAAGGCCTTCTCATAGAAGACCAGAAGGTCTTCTCATAGAAGACCAGAAGGTCTTCACATAGAAGACCAGAAGGTCTTCTCACAGAAGACCAGAGAAGGACTTCTCATACAAGACCAGAAGATCTTCTCATAGAAGACCAGAAGGGTCTTCTCATAGAAGACCAGAAGGGTCTTCTCATAGAAGACCAGAAGGGTCTTCTCATAGAAGACCAGAAGGGTCTTCTCATAGAAGACCAGAAGGGTCTTCTCATAGAAGACCAGAAGGGTCTTCTCATAGAAGACCTGAAGGTCTTTTCACAGAAGACCAGAAAGTCTTCTCACAGAAGACCAGAAAGACTTCTCATAGAAGAACAGAAGGACTTCTCATGGAAGACCAGAAGGACTTCTCATATAAGACCAGAAGGTCTTCTAATAGAAGACCAGAATGTCTTCTTATAGAAGACCAGAAGGTCTTCCAATAGAAGACCAGAATGTCTTCTTATAGAAGACCAGAAGGTCTTCTTATAGAAGACTAGAAGGTCTTCTCATAGAAGACCAGAGAAGGTCTTCTCATAGAAGACCAGAGAAGGTCTTCTCTTAGAAGACTAGAAGGGTCTTCTCATAGAAGACCAGAAGGGTCTTCTTATAGAAGACCAGGGCAGGTCTTCTCATAGAAGACCAGGGCAGGTCTTCTCATAGAAGACCAGGGCAGGTCTTCTCATAGAAGACCAGAGGAGGGAAGAAGAGAAGGTCTTCTCAAGGTAGACAACAAAGGGTTAGATTTGTTCGAATTGGTCACCTCTGGCAAGAATTATGGCTTTCTAACGGCCAATGAAACCCTCACACTGCGTGCTTGAGGTGATCGGCACTTTGGAATTTTTTAGTGCCAACCTTGCTTTCCAAAATATTCCAGGCACAATAGTCCAACGGATAGGTATCTGGAGATTTTGGTGGCCATTTTGCGCTGGAAATGAAGCGAGGAACCTCATTTTGTAACCAGTCTTGGGTGGCGCGTGCTGAATCCTGTTGGAATGTCCAAGGTATGCGGCCAAAATGGTTGTGTGCCCAAGGCTTTCATACACCCTCTAGAATATTTTCCCGATAATATTCGGCATTTATTATGATGCCACAGTCGATTAATACGAGCGGAGAGCGACTGTTATGGCGGCCCACACCATCATCATGGCCGTTGCTTGAGTCCTGGTGGCCAACCGAAGGTGCACATTTTTAGCTGACCTCTTTGGTTACTTGCCAACATCATTTTGTTTGTTTGTTTACAAACTGCTGGACAATGAATGTTTTCTCATCGGAGAAACCCCAATTCGGCAGTTCACTACTCTCGGCCAAGCGAAGCAACTCTTTAGCTCTTTTGAGTCTATTTTCTTTCTGTTGTGGTGTAAGTTATTGCACTTTTTGAAATCTCAATGGCTGTACCTCGAACTCATTTTTTCAATATTTGCCGAATGGAATATTGCGATATGTTCAGCTCACGAGCTATTTTTCGGCTATTGCGACGCGGGTTATGATCGAGTCGCTGCTTTACTTTTCGAAGCATTTCTGCTGATGTTGCTGTTTTCTTCCGTCCACTTCGTTGACGTTGGGCTACGCTACGACGATGGTACGAGACACAAAAGATTTATTCATATTTAAATGCTGGAGTGCTCTGAGGATAGCCGCTTGCAGTTTTCTATCCAAATATAAAGAAATCAAGTTATCACGCTTGAATTCCATCACGAATAACTTTTTTTCTGGAAAATTCTCACCAAAATGCTTTCACTCGAACAATTTTAACAGCTGTCGGACGAGTGGCTTAGAAATTACAGCAGTCTGAAGTTGGCTGCAGATTTTGCATCTCACCCTATGTGTTATTATTTCAATGTCCAAACCGTTTCTTTTCCCCAATGGGTTAAATTTCATGTCGAAGAAAAAAAACTAAACTTCATATGTGGCACGCTTGTGAATGAGGTCATCGTGGCAAGTATGTAACTGGCAAGTGAGGCAGACTGCCTGCCTGCCTGTCTGTCTTTATGTCATACATGTTGTCAGAGAAACAAGTGCAATGCACTTGCAATAGGGTTTATGAGAATGTATGTTTATATGTATGCATGTGTATGTGTTGTTAAGTTTTCCTTAGAGTTTTTCTCCTCTCTCACTGTTTGTTTTAAATTGATAGTCATCAACGTGTTGCATCAACTCGTTGCTGTTAAACCCTCCTTGAAGACACATTGACGAAATGGGACTTCGACTGCTTGAGTGCGATTTTTTTTTTGTTATTGCCGCTTTGGTTTCGAGGTGAAATAATGACAAACTTTGGCTGATTGGCAAGCATTGTTCGGAGGTGAGGGTGGTGTGGAAAAGTAAGTGGAAAATGCCACAGAGATAAGTTTTTTGTTTAAAACACAGCTACAATTCAATTGTGGGAACAAAGTTTTGTTTTCCATGAAGTTGAAAAAAACAAAACATAAAACAAACTGCAAACGATAGGATCTGCTTTTAATTAACGGGTATTAAGCGAATGGCTTTGAAGCGGGAAAAAGTTGAACTGAATTTTTCTTGGAAACGTTATTCTAATGGAACTTAATTTTTAGATATTTATGAGTAATAATCATAACAGATTAGGGATGTTTTTCAAATTTTTGTGGTTTATTTCAAATTTTGTAAACTTTGTTGTTTATTTCCATCACTGCCATGTGTTACTTATTTCTAAAACTGTCTAATTTATTTCGCAAGAAACTGTTCGCCAAATATTTCCCATATTGTTTTGATTTGTTCGTCTGGCCTTCGCTAAGATCAACATATGTTTCAAAGTATATTAAATTCTGACCTATTTATCGGACTGGAATTTGTTGTTTGTTTCCATAAAATATGTAGAAATGACTTCACGATTTGATTCATTGCACCATTGTTGTGAGCTACAACGCCACAAACGCCACATTAGCGGATGATACACTACTAAGTCATGTCTCAAAAAAATTATGATTTTTAAAAATACACTGTGGAACAAAACGAAACTCAACAAGTGGCGGCAGAGAATTCGTTTTTCGTGTTGAAAGCCCTTGGCGATTTTATATGGTACCCAAAATGATAAAATTGCTGTGAGCCAACCTTTAAACTTATGACATGATGTATTATTTGCTAATATCCACTGTAGCTGAAAAGATTCTGGGTACGGTTTCCAAAGATAGAATATCGATATTGCAATATTTATGTGACCCTTTACACATTCACCCAATATACTGATACTGGTTGGTTTGACTATGCAGGTACCTGTATTTACATTTATTCTTGGAACACTGTACCGGTTACCTATATTTCTGAGATCGAAATTGGCCACCAGAGTGACTCATATCTTGCAACAAGTAAGCAACTGCTATAGTCGTGTGGGGCCGATAATGAACATTTTTGTAAGGATCGGACGATAATTTCAATCTGTATATAATAACCCACACCTGTGAGAATTGACCTATTCGTCTATTTGTGATTTCGCCGGAATTAAAAATGACTTTAACATTTAAAACAAATGTTATGGTCAATATCACCCACTTATTATTATCCGATAACCATCAAAATTGGAAGGCTTCAGCCCAGCCATAAGCTCTAGCCCCGTGCTAACTCCTGCGTCGATTTGTCTATAATTGCGACTTGTAAAGCAACTGCAAAATCGAGAAATTTTTCTATTTTTGGTCTAAATATTATGCGATCATCTCCAAAAGCAATAGGCTTCTATTCTGATTCCCTACCCCACCTCCATTTTCAATTTCGTGAGAATCGGGTCATAATCTCGACCGGCAGCGTGATTACAAATTAACATGGACAGACGGACGGACAAATATTCCAAACATGATCGTTTTTGAATGCGTATATGCCTTTAAAGCAGTTATAGTTTAAAGACGAGAAGAACTAATAGATGGGAGATATATATATATATATATATATATATATATATATATGTATATATATCCTTCTCTGAGTAGATTTCTACTTAATTATGAAAAGACATTCCTTTGCTGAATTTGATATATTTCCTCGAATATCGTTGTTACTTAGTGAATATTACTGTGCTGTGGCGGACAAATATAACAAATCGGTTGAACAATATATATGGGAGCAATATCTGAACCGGTTTTCATAAAATTTGACATACTTATTTTGAGGCTAAATTTGGTGTACAAAAGAAACAAAATCGTACAAATATATACATGGGAGCTATATCTAAATTTTGACGGATTATCACCAATTTCAATAGGGTTCGACCTTGGACCAAACAAAGATTTGTGCAAAATTTCATTTCGATCGGGCAATAAATGCGACCTGTACTTTGTTTCAAAAAAATACAGGGAGAGAAGAACGGACTGACAGAGGGATGGACATGCATAAATCGATTAAGAATTTGATTCTATGAAGATCTTCATAGAAGCAAAGGCTTTGGTCATGGGGGACCGACCATGTGATATCCTACAACACTATAATATGTTGGAAGACCCCTTATGTCCAAATCCATTTTGGAAGATTTCGTTTTTTGGTATGATGTCATAGAGCCCTACCCTTAGCTTTTTGACCAGAATATTTACCCCGTCGTATTGTTAGGTATTCAAATCAATTTCAAACGAAATTTGTGATCCATTTTATAATTAAGTATAATCCAATAGTCATTCAAAATGCTAGCATTCTTCCCTGTACTTAACTCTCTTCTCATTCAAAATTCCGAGTCGATTGATTTTTAATTGTGACCTGTAGAGCGACTGCAATATGAGGAAAATTTGGGTCCATTTGAACGCTTTATTTCTGACCCTAACCCCATGCAAACTTCCATGAGAATCGCCCGATAATTGCGACCTGTACATAATACCCTCAACTCATAATACCACCTGTACATAATACCCTCAAAATGTACAATTCTAAATTGGAAGTCAAATTGAAAAAATCTCATTCGATAAAATTATGACAAACATTAAAACAATGTAAAAAATAAACACTTTTTATTGACATATTTTTTACTCGAGTTTCTTAGATATTATCCTTTTTCATAATTGTGGGCTATAGAGCAACTGCAAGATCAGAAAATTTTATGTTTTTGGTAAATTTCAACCCCTAAATATTTTGCGATTATCTCCAAAAACAATCCCACCTCCATTTTCAATTTCTTGAGGATCGGGCCACAATTGGGATCTGTAGTGTGATTACAAATTAACATAGGCAGACGGACAGATGGACGGACGGACAAACATAGCTAGATCGACTTAGCTCGTCGAGATAGGAAGATCCATATATACTTTCCTATTTGGGAAACCAATATTTCGAGGTGTTACAAAATTTTTGGCCCAATCAAACTTATAATACCCCAAACACATAGTGTTGTAGGGTATAAAAACCTGCCCTCTCTGCTCTAAAGTTAAAATGATGACGTCAGTTGTTTTTTTATATTCTCAATTTAGTAGATGGACCACTTGATATGGCCAAAATGTGTCTCGGTGAACCAACTAAAGTTTAGGCCAACTAATTTTCGTGCAAAGAATCCGAAACAATTTAGAGTTTAGATATATAAAACGATAACTCTCAAATTCACTTGGAATTTTCTATAACCTGAACTGGCTATTGGTTTTGAGAATGTAGAAGTATACCCTAACATTTTTTTGAGTTACCGGCAAAAATCGTTAAAATTGAAATGTCCATCCTTCCGGTTATTAACGAAATTTCTCTGCAATTTAGCGACGAAAACATAAAATACAGACAGAAGATTGAATTTTTCTTGGATATCCCAAAAATGGTCAAAATTTTACCCATTTCTGTCTAAACTTATGTCGATCGTGATTGTCCCAGTCTGGAATGAAGGAGTCCCTTAAAAGGATATCTCCTTATTCATTGTGTTTCATAAAAAGTTATACTGGTCTTCCTTAGGAAGTCATTTTGTTTTTACTTATTGAAAGGTGCATTAGCAGAATTTTTTGACTTTTTTTAAAATATCTTAAGTCCTCTAAAAGAAAACAAAGTCTTTAGACTTCGACATTAAAACCTTCTGTGTGTCCTCTTTTTGATATTTTACTTTACTTTTTGGTCTTTAAAAGGAGAAGTGGTTTTTAAAAGCCGACCTTTGGACCAACTATCAGAAGACCTTCAAAACTTGTGTGGAAAGTCCTATAGATCCTCTTCAAATAAACGTTTAGGTATTTTATAAGAAAACTTTTTGGGGTTTTAATTATACATATTGGTCTTCTATAAAGAGTCCTAGCGGTTAGCCTAAATGTTTCCTATAAATTGCTACTTTGTAAGCCAAAAAAAAAAAAAAAAATGATTCACTCACACAAATTACATGGTTCTAACAAAATAACTGGCGAAACAATGTCAAACATGACACTGATACAAGTATCAGTCGGAACATCACTTGCATTATAATGCAATAGTCTACTGTCATGATTTTCGTAAAGAATGAAGCGTATCATTTAAATAAATGGAAATTTTCAAAAGAAAAAAATGAGGTAATACTTGTGTCTAAGTCATAATTTCCATCTCGCATCTCCCCCTTCCTGGGAATGGTGTTAAAACAGAAATCAGCACAAAACACAAAATGCGCAGTATTTTGTTAATTTGTTTTCTTTATTTCAAACGATCTTAACGATGACACGGAATGTGATGTGATCTGGCGACGAGTGTGGGAGGTCGTTTAAATGCAGTGATCATTAAATGAAATTTAGTCGGGAATTGTGTTTTGAAGTAATTGCAATTTTATTAAGTCACACACATGCCACTCTTCCTATTATTATTAATTTTAATTCTGACATGACAGAATTGTTGTTATGGTTGATGAGTAGATAAGTTTTGAAAAAAAGTAAGTGTGAGAAAAAATGTTTTATAAAAAAACAATAGAACATGAAATGAGTAATTTATCTGGATTTTGTCACATTCTCAAATAATTAGATAATTTAGGGGGTAGGTCCACCATAAGGCAAAATTATTAAAAAAAATTTGTAGTGCAGGAAAAAAATATTGAGATGTGAAGAAAATCCAACACAAATCTCATTTCTATAGATAATTTTTTGAGGGAGAAATTAGAAGGAGCTTACAGATATATTCCATATTCACTTTTGATATGGCCAAGTGTCTGTAGGTCTGAAACACTTTGGAATGGAATGAACGAATCCCTCAAGATATTGCGATATTGGGATAAAAAAATAATTTTAAAATCTTCTTTGATCTTCTTTCCTGAACCTAACTTTAGGCAAAATTTCGTGAGGATCGGACTGTAACTGCGACCTGCTTCGTGATTACAAATTAGCATGGACGGGCACACATAGCGTAATCAAATCATATGGGTCTAGGATTAATATTTCAAAGTCTTACATCTCTGGACTAAAAATTGAACTATCACTTAGTTATCACTCCCGATCATCCTGTTTTGAGAAATTATTGATTTATTATATTAATAAAATTCTTCGAAACATTGACGGTGACTTGCCTATTGAAGGATATCTAAGAGAATATAAAAAAGAAGAAGATAAAAAAACTGCAAAATATGTCGAAAATAGCATCAAATTTTAGAATAAGTTTAGATTTGTTCGAATTGGTCAGATTTGCCACGAATTATGGCCTTCAAACGGCCAATGAAACCGTCACACGCTGCCCGAATGTTGCTCTGCGGTATTTTGGTCCAATCCTGGCGAAGCACTTGGTTGAGCTGATCGACACTTTGGTAATTGTTAGTGCCAACCTTGCTTTCGAAAATACTCCAGACACAATAGTCCAACGGATTGGTATCCGGAGATTTTGGTGGCCATTGTGCGCTGGAAATGAAGCGAGGAACCTCATTTTGTAACCATTCTTGGGTGGCGCGAGCTGAGTGCGATGGTGCTAAGTCCTGTTTAAATTTCCAAGATCTGAAGCCAAAATGGTTGCGTGCCCAATGCTTTTATACCCACTCTAGAATATTTTCGCGATAATATTCGGCATTTATTCTTATACCACTGTCGATTAATACGAGCGGAGAGCGACCATCGGCTGTTTGTCAGCCCTCACCAGTTCTGGTGGCCATCCGAAGGTGCACATTTCCAGCTGACCTCTTTGGGAGGTAAACACGATCACGATTTGTTTGTTTACAAACTGCTGGACGACGAATGTTTTCTTATCAGAGAAAACCAAATTCGGCAGTTCACCACTTTCGACCAAGCGAAGCAACTCTTTAGCTTTTTGGAGTCTATTTTCTTTCTGTTGCGGTGTAAGTTCTTGCACTTTTTGGAATTTCAATGGCTTTACCCCGAGTTCATTTTTCAATATTTGCCGAATGGAATATTGTGATACCATTTCACGAGCCATTTTTCGGCCACTGCGACGCTGGTTTCGATCAAGACGCTTCTTTACTTTTCGAAGCATTTCTGCTGGTGGTGTAGTTTTCTTCTATCCACTTCCTTGACGTGGTGCTACAATACCAGTATCGCGGTAACGAGCGATGGTACGAGACACAAAAGATTTATTCACATTTAAATGCTGGAGTAATCTAACGATAGCCACTTGTGGTTTTCTAGCCAATGTAGAGAAATCACACTATCACGCTTGAATTCCATCACGAATAACTTTTTTTTTTGGAAAATTCTCACCAGAATGCTTTCGTACGCTTGTTAACAATATAATAAGTTGTCACTGGAATAATTTTAACAGCTGTCGGGCGAGTGGCTTAGAAATGACAGCAGTCTGAATTTGGTTGCAGTTTTTTTCATCTCACCTTCTATTGATATACTCGATTACAAAAAAAATCTCAATATACATTTATTTAAAAATAATATTAAAATGTTTCGTTTTTTTTCATTTCAGCTCAAAGCATTTTAAAATGCTGGCGCTGTTCAACAGATGTCTCCAATGGAGAATTCTGCAACGATCCCTTCGATCCCAATGGCATTACGGACCAGCAGCGTTACTGGAGTTATGTCAATTGCACCTATAATGTGGGATTTAAGGCGGTGAACGCAAGGCCCGTATGCAAAAAACTTGTGCAGGAAGGTAAGAAACAAAAAACGTAGCTGTGAAAAAATTTAAAGAATAATTTATTATAACCATTAAATAAACACAAAACCCCACCCAACTACATTACCTCAGAGGTGATTCACATTAATATGCTTGATTGCAAATAATAGCTGATTATCGTTACAGAATATTTAGATTGGTGGGAGTGTTAAGACTTTAATCGTTGATAAATTTTTTAAAATGTTCACTTTCTTAATGAACTATTCATTAATTAAATACTAGCTGCATGATGAGCGATAGCTCATCGCATCAACTATCACGAAGGAAGATCACGTGCCCTGACTAGATATGATGGATACAATTTAGTTGAAATTTATTGCAATTTAATAAACTGAAATGCGCAGTACGGAATTTATAAAGATGTTCAACGTAATAATGGAAAATGAAACTAATGGAATAATGAAATGTTTATATCCTACAACACTATGTATTGGGGGTATTATAAGTTTGATTGGGCCAAAAATTATGTAACACCTCGAAATATTGGTTTCCCATATAGGAAAGTATATATGGATCTTCCTATCTCGCCGAACTGAGTCGATCTAGCTAGGTATGTCCGTCCGTCCGTCTGTCCGTCTGTCCATATTAGTATGTAATCGCAATTATGGTCCGATCTTCACGAATTTTAGAATGGAGGTGGGGCTAGGGTCAGAATAGAACCCTATTTCTTTTGGAGATGATTGCATAATATTTAGGGGTTAAAATGGACCAAAAACTGAAAAAAATCCTGATTTTGAAGTTGCTCTGCAGGTCGCAATTATAGACCAATCGACATGGGGCTAGAGCTTAGGGATGCTTTTGGAGATGATCGCAAAATATTTAGGGGTTAAAATGAACCAAAAACAAAAAAATTTTCCTGCTCACAAAATTGAAGAGAGTTAAGAACAGGAAAGAATTCTAGCATTTTGGATAACCATTGGTATATGTAGCTGTAAAATGGACCAAATCAACTAACAGCACGGTGGAGTGCGTAAATATTGATCAAATGTGCCTGGTCAAAAAGCTAGCGGTAATACCTGGGCAGTGCTCCGTGACAAAATTTCAAATGCGAAATCTTCCAAAATGGACTCGGACATAAGGGGATTCAAACATATTGTAATGTTGTAGGGTATTACATGGTCGGCCCCGCACGACTGTAGCCTTGTTTTTTATACCCTCCACCTTGGAAAGGAGGGTTTATTAACTTTATCATTCCGTTTGTGACATCCTTAAATATTCGCCGTAGACCCCATAAAGTATATATATTCATAATCAGCATAAAATTTTAATGGTTTTGACACATTGTGTCTAATGTTTCCTTTACCCTAAGGTGGAGGGTATTAAAAGTTTGGCCCGGCCGAACTTATTTTTTTTTTACTTGTTTTTAAATATATTTTTTTTAGGGTTCAAATAGTATTAAAATGGTATTAAAAGAACTTTGCAAAAGTCTCCCAGTAAACAAAAAATTAAAAAAAAATATATGTAATTGAAGGATTCAATAGTACTTGAGGCTTTTAAAATTTCAATGGCGTTTGAAGAAAGTTTCTTCTTGAATTATGTTTCATAGTTGTTTTTAACAAAAGATTTGAATGGGGAATTTTATTTTCATGGTCTATGGGAAAAAACTTAAAAATTATACGTTGGATGGTTTTGGAAGAACTTCGAAAAATGTTGGAATCTCAATTTTGTATTTTGATTTTATTTAAATTCCACGTCCTTGTGGTTCTTAGAAAATTAGTTCTATAAAAGCACGTCTGAAAAATCTACATAAAAACCACGTTTTAAGGGAATATATTCTCGGATTTTTTTTTTTCAAAATCTTCAATTCAATTTGTTGCTTTTATTTCATTGGTACACATTTTAATTAAAATCAAAATTTATTTTTTGTAATTCGACACCAATTCTGAAAGCGTGGAACCTGTTATTACATATCATTTTTCATTTTTATGAACATATAGCAATGTCCGGAGAATTTCACTAATTGTTTATGATTTTTATCAGTTTTCAACATTGCATGTGGTAAATATTGACGGACACATCGGTGACACACCTCTGACATGCAAATGTTTAATCGTCATGGGTCAAATGTGAAAAAAGATTGAGTACACGGAAAAAATAAAAAATTTGAAAAACTCAAATTAATCTCTAATTTTTTTCAAAAAAAAAAAAAAATAATAATAAAGAAATAAATATAATAAAAATATCTATAAACATATATTAAAAATGAAATAAAAAGTCTAAAATCAGGGAAGCCCTATTAAACTCTTGAAAAATATTTTCACAAAGACAAACATCGCCAAATATCTAGTTACAAAGAGTGCTGACACATATGCAGGATAAGATAAAAAAAATGCAAAAAAGTCAAACTCCAAAATGTTTACATTTTTTTTTAAAGTTTATTGAATAAAAGCAAAAAATGTCGGAAATAGCATCAAATTTTAGAATAATTTTAGATTTGTTCGAATTGGTCACCTTTGGCACGAATGATGGCCTTCAAACGGCCATTGAAACCATCACACCCTGCCCGAATGTTGCTAGGCGATATTTTGGCCCATTCTCGGCGAAGCGCAAGCTTGTGGTGATCGACACTTTGGTATTTTTTTTGGTGCCAACCTTGCTTTCCAAAATACTCAAGACACAATAGTCCAACAGATTGTTATACGGAGATTTTAGTGTACAATGTGCGCTGGAAATGAAGCGAGGAATCTCATTTTGTAACCATTTTTGGGTGGCGCGAGCTGAGTGCGAAGGTGCTGAGTCAAAAATGTTTGCGTGCCCAAGCATTTAATACACCCTCTAGAATATTTTCGAGATAATATTCGGCATTTATTCTGATGCCAAGGGCGATTAATACGAGCGAAGACCGACCATCGGCAGTTATGACGGCCCACACCATTACCGGCGCTTGAGTTCTGGTGGCCAACCCAAGGTGCACATTTTCAGCTGACTTCTTTGGCAAGTAAACACGATAATTTGTTTGTTTACATTCTGCTGTACAACGACGTTTTCTCATCGGAGAAAACCAAATTCGGCAGTTCAACACTTTCGGCCAAGCGAAGCAACTTTTGAGCTCTTTTGAGTCTATTTTCTTTCTGTTGCGTTTCAGTTCTTGCACTTTTTGGAATTTTAATGGCTTTACACCGAGTTCATTTTTCAATATTTGCCGAATGGAATATTGCGATATGTTAAGCTCACGAGCCATTTTTCGGCCACTGCGATGCGGGTTTCGATCAAGTCACTTCTTTACTTTTTCGCACCATTTCTGCTGGTGTTGCTGTTTTATTCCGTCCACTTTTATTAGATTTATTCACATTTAAATGCTGGAGTGCTCTAACGATAGCCACTTGTGTTTTTCCAGCCAAATATAAAGAAATCACACTATCACGCTTGAATTCTATCACGAATAACTTTTTTCTGGAAAATTGTCACCAAAATGCTTTTGTACGCTCGCAAACAATATAATGAGCTGTCACTGGAATAATTTTAACAGCTGTCGGACGAGTGGCTTAGAAAAGGCATTCCGTTTGTAACAACCATAAATATTCGTCGTAGACCCCATAAAGTATAAGTATAACATTGCATGTATGGGTCCACGATTTGGTATAACCCCCATATAACGATACATCCCGATATTCCGTATTTTGATGATTTTTGACACATTTTTTCACGGGTCCCACTTCGTGTGGCGAATCATTGTAATTATAGGTCCAAGTTTTGATATAGCTCCCATATAACGGTACCTCCTGATATTCGGCATTTTAATGGTTTTTGCCACATTTCTTCGCGGATTTGTCTAGAAATTGGTATTTGTTGGTCTTAATGGGTTCTAGCTCAAGTGGCGAAACACTGTATTTATAGGTCCACGTTTCTGTATAGCCCCATATAGCTGTATTTCCCGATATTCGGTATTTTTATTATATTTGGCACATGTTCCCATAAATATGTCTAAAAATAGGAATATGTTGGTTATAATGGGCTCTAGTGTTTCCTTTACCCTAAGGTGGAGGGTATAAAACGTTTGGGCCGTTTTAGAAACATTTTATTTAATCTATTAAAAAAAGGTTAAATTTAGTCCATCGGCTCTATGCCGCTTACCTCGATTACCCCCCTCTCGGATTATTTTTCTCCTTGTGTAGTGGAAATTAGTCCTCCATGTCTAGTCCATAATTGCCAACAATTATAGACATAAGTCCGTAATTTGAGAACAGCAAAACGCTACTACGCCTTGGCAAAACCAAAACAAATTGAAAACGACACATTTTGTAGCTACGACTCTAGCTCTTAAGCAGACCATTCGCTGTTAACGGCCTGCAATGGTCAGATAAATATAGAAATATGAAATATTTGCCATTTAACGAAAGACACCAACCAACCAACCAGTGAAACTAAGGCGAACATTTAATAATTAAAAACGCAACATTTTCAGACAAATAAACAGCGGAAAAGTTGCAACAAACCCAACGAGAGAGAAAAAAAAAACGAAATAAATAATTAAGTTGTTTTAATTGAAAACGAATAAAGTCATAAATGAAAACAAAACAACAACAACAACCAATGGACATAAAAACAAATTAATAATTTTTTGTTTTTTGCCTTTGATTGAGTCTTAAATTATTTCCAATTTCCAAAAGTTGTCGTTGTAGTTTTCATCATCATCATCATCATCATCACCATCATGGTCTTCTTTGTCGCTGCCTAGATTGGCTTTGATTGACTAGTTACTGGGAGCCGAGCCTACCATTAAATTAATGACGGTATACATTTGGATTTGTTTGTGGTGGACTTTGAGTCGAGCGGCAGCAGTAGCAGCATCGAAATGAACGCACAAATTTAGGAAACATAAAATGACAACAATAAATACTCAAGATATTGCATCATATTTGTTCAAATTGTTGATGAGATATATATTTTTGTTGTTGCTGTTGTGAGTGTTTGATCGTAAAAATGATGGAGGGGTTGCCATGGTATAAAGACAAGCAACTTGTGTGCATCGGAGAACTTTAATAAATATTTAAAAAATCTTTAAAATTATTCTAGACAGTCTCCGAAAAGAATAATCTTAAAAAATCCAGGGACAGGGAGGTACCTAAAGGTATATCCTTCATATAAGAGATATAAGTCTTCAAAATCTTGTTTCGTTGTGGGGGAGGTACTAGAAGGCGTGGTCCAACATGATCCATCTTCACAACAGTTCTTGTATTAATAGAAATATTGTGATATTCCCGGTTTGGTAGGAATCGGATGCTTATTTCGCGTTTTACGAGCTTCATTGAGATTCAAAAATTTTAGCCATTGTGGGGGAGGTACCAGAAGCAGTGGATAGAATGTCCCATCTTTACGATCTTATGTTGGTAAAAATATTCGGAAGTGTAAGATTTGAAGACAATCGGACTCTTCTTTCATATTATAGGAGTTATGATTATTCGAAATTGTGACCCTCTGTGGGGGAGGTAACCAGAAGTAGTGCACCGATTTTGCCCACCTCCAAACTCGATATAAGTTTGATAATAATATTACGATCTACTCAGTTTGGAACAAATCGGAGAGTTATTATGCGCACCAGATAGACGACATCGCTAGATCGACTCCAGATGTCCTGAAACGGTTAAGGTCCAAAGAGACCTAGAGTCTAATACCGTTATTCCGATGAGACAAATTTTGGCCGTATCAAATGATATACAGGGTGAAATTAAAAAAAAACTGCAACCAACTTCAGACTGCTGTCACTTGTAAGCCATTCGTCCGACAGCTGTTAAAAATATTCCAGTGACAGCTCATTATATTGTTTACAAGCGTACAAAAGCATGAGAAATTTCCAGAGAAAAGTTATTCGTGATGGAATTTAAGCGTGATAGTGTGATTTCTTTATATTTGGCTGGAAAACCAGAAGTGGCTATCGTTAGAACACTCCTACATTTAAATGAATGAATAAATCTTTTGTGTCTCGAACCATCGCTCGTTACCGTGACATTGGTAGCGTAACCCGAAGTCATGGAAGTGGACGGAAGAAAACCGCGAAGTGACTTGATCGAAACCTGCGTCGAAGTTGCCGAAAAATGGCTCATGAGCTGAACATATCGTAATATTCCATTCGTCAAATATTGAAATATGAACTCGGGGTACGTTGCAAAAAGTGCAAGAACTTACACCGCAACAGAAAGAAATTTGACTCAAAAGAGCTAAAGAGTTGTTTCGCTTGGCCGAAAGTGCTGAACTGCCGAATTTGGTTTTCTCCAATGAGAAAACATTCGTTGTCCAGCAATTTGTAAACAAATGAAATTATCGTGTTTACTTGTCAAAGAGGACAGCTGAAAATGAGCACCTTCGGGTGGCCACCAGAACTCAAGCGCCGCCCATGGTGATGGTGTGGGCCGCCATAACAGCCGATGGTCGATCTCCGCTCGTATAAGTCGACCGTAGCATCAGAATAAATGCCGAATATTATCGCGAAAATATTCTGTAGGGTGTATTAAAGCCTTGGGCACGCAAACATTTTAGCCGCAGACCTTGGACATTCCAACAGGACTCAGCACCCAATAATAGTTACAAAATGAGGTTCCTCGCTTCATTTGTAGCGCATAATGCCCACCAAAATCTCCGGATACCAATCCGTTGGACTATTGTGTCTGGAGTATTTTGGAAAGCAAGTTTGTCACTAAAAAATAACAAATTGTCGATCACTTCAACAAGCGCTTCGCCGGGAACTGTGTCAAAATACCGCAGAGCACCATTCGGGCAGCGTGTGACGGTTTCATTGGCCGTCTGAAGGCCATAATTCGTGCCAAAGGTGACCAATTTAAACAAATCTAAACATATTTTAAAATTTGATGCTATTCCGACCTTTTTTGCTTTCATTCAATAAAATTAAAAAAAAAAAAGTAAAAAATCTGTAAATTCGACTGGACCGAGCTTTCAATACCCTCCATCCTTTGGAACGTATTTGGTAATTCTCAAAAACAATTAAATATATTAAAAATTCTGTTAAAATCTTAATAATACCGCATGTAGGTGTCATATTAGGGTCTATACGACTACATGGACCTACATAGGTAACATTTGTCACAATATTCAAATGCGAAGCTTAAAAAAATCGGTAATAGTGTTGATAAAATCATAAAAATAGCGAATATCGGCCGGTACCGTTATATTGGGGCTATACGAAGACATGGACCTGCACAGACAAATTTCTGTCTTAGGCTGTAGTATTCATTACGAACTCAAATACCAAGTTCGAAACAATTCTGGTGAATAAAGTCGCTAAAATAATCAAAATACCGAATATCGGGAGGTACCGCTATACCAAAGCGTGGACCTACATAGCCCACTTTCAATACCAAAAGTCCTGCAGACATAACATGCATTTGAGTAAAATGTTATCAATCTACTTCAATTCGATCGGAAGCTAAAGTGATTTCCACAGACGGACGGACATCGCTAAATCGACATAGAATTTTATGCTGATCAAGAATATATACACTTTGTTGGGTCTAAAATGTGTATTTCGATGTGTTACAAACGGAATGACAAACTTAATATACCCTCCGTACTATCACCCTGTAGATAATTTTCTTTCTGGATATAAAGTACTCATGCAGAACTCCTTGTGTAGAATTTCAGACAAATCTATTAATATCGTTATATGGGGGCTATACGATATCGTGGACCGATATAGCCCAGCTTCGAACTTGACCTGCCTGCCACACAAAAGACATATCTTTGGAATATTTTAGCTTTCTATCTGAATGTAGCGTGATTGCAACAGATGGACGGTCAAAAATATACAGGGTGAGATAAAAAACTACAACAAAGTCAAACGCCATAACGCTGTCCGAAGATTGCTCTGCGGTATTTTGGTCCATTCCCGGCGAAGAGCTTGCTTGAGATGATCGGCACTTTGGTATTGTTTAGTGCCAACCTGCTTTCCGAAATACTCCAGACACAATTCTTCAACGGGTTGGTATCTTCTGCTACTGGACAACGAATGTTTTTTCATCGGAGAAAACCAAGCGCTTGTGTTCCAAGACGAATAATTTTTTTTTCTGGAAAATTCTCACCAAAATGCTTTTGTACGCTTGTAAAAAATATAATTGGCTGTCACAGAAGTAATTTTAACAGCTGTCGGACGAGTAGCTTAGCAATGACAGCAGTCTGAAGTTGGTTGCAGTTTTTATACCCTACACCACATAGTGGTAAGGGTATTATATCTTTGTGCATTTGTTTGTAACATGGAGAAGGAAATGAGATAGACCCATAGTTACTTTTGAGAACCTTCATAGAATCACTTTCTGAGTCGATTTATGCATGTCAGTCCGTCTGTCCGTCCGTCCGTCCGTCTGTCCATGTATTCTTGTCAACAAAATGCAGGTCGCATTTATTATCCGATTGAGATGAAATTTTCCTAACAATATTTTTTTGGCCCAAGGACGAACCATATTGAAATTGGTGAGAATCGGATCAAATTTAGATATAGCTCCCATATATATCTTCATCCGATTTCGGGTTAAATGTGCACCAAATGTCCACTATCAGTCCAAATTACCTGAATTTTGGCACACCCAACCGAGTTCGGCCTAGAAGCAAGTATATCAAATTTGGACAAAAACCGGTTCAGATATAGCTATAGCTCCCATATATATATCTTTCATCCGATTTGATCTTTAAGTCCCTCACATTCCTACTATGCACTCCATAACCGTGATATTTGAATTTTATCGAAATCGGTTCAGATTTGGATATAGCTCCCATATATATCTTCATCCGATTTCGGGTTAATTGGCCACCAAATGGCCAATATCAGCCCAAATGGCCCGAATTTTGGCACATGTGACCGAGATTAGCCTTAAAGCAAATACAACAAATTTGGAGAAAATCGGCTCAGAAACAGCTATAGCTCCCATATATATGTTTTATCCGATTTGGTGTTTAAGCCTCTCACATTCGTAATATGCACTCCACAAGAATGATATTTGGTACCAGATATAAGATACAGCCCAGAAATAGCTGTTTGTAATTTTATCGAAATCGGTTCAGATTTGGATACAGCTCCTATATATATCTTCATCCGATTTCGGGTTAATTGTGCACCAAATGGCCGATATAAGTCCAAATGGACTGAATTTTAGTACATCGGACCAAATTCAGCCTAGAAGCAAGTATATCAAATTTAGTGAAAATCGGTTCTGATATAGATATAGCAACCATATATAAGTTTCATCCGATTTAGTGTTTTAGTCCCATACATTCGTAATATTCACTCCACAACCGTGATATTTGGTACCAGGTATTAGATGGAGCACAGGAATAGCTGTTTTAAATTTTATCGAAATCGGTTCAGATTTGGATATAGCTCCCATATATATCTTCATCCGATTTCGGGTTAAATGTGCACTAAAAGGTCAATATCAGCCCAAATCACCTGAAGTTTCGTACATAATACCGAATTCAGTCTAGAAGCTAATACGTAAAAATTGGAGAAACCCGGTTCAGAGATAGCTATAGTTCGTAAAATGCACGATAGAATTAGATAGATTTTGATTTTGTACCAAATATCTCATAGAGCTCTGAAATGCCCTGTATAAACCTTTTTACGAGAGCTCTACTAAATATGCATAGTGGTTTAGGATATCATATAGTCGGCCCCGCCCGGCTTTTGAGCTTTCCTTACTGGTTTCATCTCACCCTGTATAGTAGGAATTTCCAAGACCACTTTTTATCCCAAATCTATTATCAAAAGGGACCCCAATACAACATTTCAAAATTCCAGCTTCATTCGTTCACTCTAAACCGAACAATTCAAAATTTATTCTTTAATTAATTGAATTATTGCCCTATGCATATTTCCGCGTCAATTGGTCTATAATTATGGCCAGAATAAGTGCAAAATCTGCAATTTTTATTTATTTATTTATTTTTTTTTTTTTGTATATTTTAACCCCTAAATATTTTGCGGTCGTCTTTTAAAACAATGGGCTTTAATTCTGATCCTTACCCCAATTTCCATGCAAATTTTCGTGAGGATCATGCCATACTTGCGATATGTAGCGTGATTACAAATTAACATGGACCGATGGACACTCATAACTGGAGTAACTCAGGCCAGAAAAGAATATTGTGAGTCAAGGACCAACATTTCGAGGTTTAAAAAATGTTTGTCCCAATCAAACCTAAAACATCTCCAACACATTTTAAGGTGTAAAAACAGAATTATTACACCGCCAGTCTTGGTCTAATTTTATCTTTTACTCCAACACCTGGCAGCTCTACCAAAATTCCTCACTGGGACTAGATCACTGTGTCATCGAATTATACTGCCATGCCGTCAGTCTATCTATTATTGTCGGCCAAACATGATGCGATGATGTTCGGATGGATAATTGAGTGCAATAATCGTTGTCTTGAGTTGCAAGTGCTGCATTAGAGATTCTGTCGCGGTTCGAATGTAGCAATTGATGGCGGTGGAGATGGCGATGGTGATGATGTCGTTGGTCGCTTCGCAACTATTTTGAGTGCGTAAAGTTGTTTGTTGTACCTCGTCAGGTTTATGTTGTCGGTCGTTTCACTTAGACACCATCATTTGGGAATACATTTTTATTTTATTTTTTTTTTTTTTTTGGTTGATGCCGGTTGCAATTTATGGTCACAACCAGTTGCAGCCAGCTACCACTCACAATTGCAATTCGACTTGGTTTGGTTGGGTTTGGTGGATTGGTTGGTTGGCTTGGCTTGGCTTGTTGTGCTGCCTGTCTGTCAATGGAGTGAACAATTATTCCATTTCTTGTTTGATTTTTTTGTTTTTTTTTTTTTTGGCTTTAACAAACCTCTATTCAAACTCTCATAAAATTGTGTTTTATTTGCTGCAACAATCAAAGCAATTGTTGGCCACTGGTTGGTTGGAAAATAATTCGGTTACTGGTCGGTGGATCGGCCGGTCGGTCGGTCACTACAGCTAGCGGGGCCGACTGAGTGTGCGTGCCACCTCCAAACGTTATTACATCAAATGTTAAATAGTGTTCTCGCAATGGTGTTGCTGAAAATGGCCACTTTTGATTTCCATCGTCATCATCATCATCAACGGAGCGGCTGTTCTCTTGTAAAGCATTGGCAAACGGCTGCAACCTGCTGTTGCAAATCGAAAATTGTTTATGATCTGAAAATTGTAGACCGTCTTTTTGCAAAAAAAAAAAAATATTCTCTAAAACATAATAAAGTTGGCAGACACAAAACGTGATTGGAATTATACATCGAATGTGAATTATAACAACAACACCAACAGTTATATTTATGAACAAGTAAAAAAACATTAAGTTCGGCCGGGCCAAACTTTTAATACCCTCCACCTTAGGGTAAAGGAAACATTAGAAGAAATGTGGCAAAAACCATTAAAATGCCGAATATCGGGAGGTACCGTTATATGGGGGCTCTACCAAATCGTGGACCTACACATGCAAGGTTCCGCCAACGGAGCTAGAACCCATTATGACCTACAAATACCAATTTTCAGACAAATACGTGAAAAAAAGGGGCAAAAATCATCAAATTACCGAATATCGGGAGGTACCGTTATATGGGGGCAATACCAAAACTTGGACCTATAATTACAATGACTCGCCACACGAACTGGGACCCATTATGATCTACAACTACCAAATTTTCAGTGAAATTCGTGAAAAAATCAGTCAAAAATCATCAAAATACCGAATATTGGGAGCTACCGTTATATGGGGACTATACCAAAACGTGGACCTATACATACAATGTTTCGCCACACGAACTAGGACCCATTATGACTCACAAATACCAATTTTTACACAAATCAGTGAAAAATGTTGCAAAAACCATCAAAATACCGAATATCGGGAGGTACCGTTATATGGGGGCTATACCAAATCATGGACCCATACATGCAATGCTTCGCCACCGGAGCTGGAACTCATTATGACCAACAAATACCAATTTTTAGACAAATCCGTTAAAAACTGTGGCAAAAATAATCAAAATATCGAATATCGGGAGGTACCATTATGTGAAGGCTATACCAAAACGTGGACCTATATATGCTATGTTTTGCCACACATACAGGGACCTGTTATGACCTACAAATACCAATTTTCAGACAAATCCGTTAAATAATGTGGCATAAATCATCAAAATACCGAATATCGGGAGGTACCGTTATATGGGGACTATACCAGAACGTGGACCGATATATCTCATTTTCAATACCAACCATCCTAGACACAATACCAATTGCTCTGCTAAATTTTGGCGCTCTACGTCAAATAATGTGGGCTGTATCGTGATTTCAACAGACAGGCAGACAGACAGACGGACAGACAGACAGACAGACAGACAGACGGACAGACGAACATCGTTAAATCGACTTAGAATTTTATGCTGATTATGAATATATATACTTCATGGGGTCTACGACGAATATTTAAGGATGTTACAAACGGAATGACAAAGTTAATATACCCTCCTTTCCAAGGTGGAGGGTATAAAAAAATGCAGAGCTACAAATTTAATTAACAATGCTGGGGGGCAGTACTCCCAAACACACACACACAATACCAGATTGCCCAAGAATTTGATTGCAATTTTGAATTAAGAATTCAAATTTCTTAAATTCCAATTTAATTATGGAGAGACGCTACCCATGGGAGAAAAGTGTATTAAGTCATTGTCGTGATGTCACGCAAGAAACATGAAAGAATTTTAGAGGTTTTTTTCTGTTTCTTTGATTTCAACCACTAGCAGAGCAATAAGAGTGGATGTTTATGTGTATTGTTATCTACTAGCGCAATATTATAAATATTTTTTTTCATGAACTTTCTAAGATGTAATCGCTGGTTTTTATACCCTCCACATTGGAAAGGAGGGTATATTAACTTTGTCATTCCGTTTGTAACATCCTTAAATATTTGTCGTAGACCCCATAAAGTATATATATATATTTATAATCAGCTTAAAATTCTAAGTCGTAAGTAAGATACAGCCCACATTATTTGACGTAGATCGCCAAAATTTAGCAGAGCAATTTTTATTGTGTCTAGGATGGTTAGTATTGAAAATGACATATATCGGTCCACGTTCTGGTATAGTCCCCATATAAAGGTGTCTCCCGATATTCGCTATTTTGATGATTTATGCCACATTTTTTCACGGATTTGTCTGATAATTGGTATTTGTAGGCCCTGTCGTTTGGCACAAAATTGCATGTATAGGTCCACGTTTTGGTATAGCCCCCATATAAAGGTACCTCCCGATATTCGGTATTTTAATTTTTTTTGCCACATTTTTTTACGGATTTGTCTAAAAATTGGTATTTGTCGGTCATAATGGGTTCCAGCTCCGGTGGCGAAACATTGCATGTATTGGTCCATGATTTGGTATAGCCCCCCTATAACGGTACCTCCCGATATTCAGCATTTTAATGGTTTTTGCCACATTTCTTCTAATGTTTCCTTTACCCTAAGGTGGAGGGTATTAAAAGTTTGGCCTGGCCGAACTTATTTTTTTTTACTTGTTTTTTTAATTTAATTGTCAGTCCAATTGTTGTAGATCTATTAAAATATGTCTGTATTAAAAAATATTTTTTATTGCACTGTCAGACCATTTACCGATAATTTTTAATAATAAGACATGGTTGACTGTTGGAGGAGGTTTTAAAAACTGGACTGTAAACCTCATTATCTTTGGTATTTTCAGGGCTCTCAGGCAAATAGTGGTGGACATTTTTTCAAAAAGTTTTCCAATAGTTGACAGAAAAAAATTGGGGGGTTTTCAAAAAAAAAAAAAAAGGATTGTATAAAAATATTCTTCAGCCATCTAAGGCAAATTATCGTAGACCACGAAATATTGGTCCCCGACATAGGAAACTATGTATGAAACTATCTTCCTATCTCGCCGAGCTGAGTCGATCTAGCCATGTTAATTTGTAATCACGCTACAGGTCGATCCTCACCAAATTAAAAATAGAGGTGGGGTTAGAATCAGAATATAAGCCTATTATTTTTGGTGATTATTGAGGGGTTGAAATGGGCCAAAAACTGAAAATTTTCTGTTTTTGCTGTTGCTCCACAGTTCAGAATTACAGACTAATTGACAAGGAATTTTGCATGGGGCTAGAATTTAGGTCATCGAATGGTAGATTAGACAATAAATTCTCCATAAAAATACCAAAATTTCTTTTAATACACCAATATTTTTATTCCCAGGAATATCACAAATACACGAAAATGACACTTCTGGTCGATACATTGATGGTGATATATAGAAAAATGTTTGAAAATTCTCACCAATTCCGATTTTAGCAAATTCTCACCAACTCGGGTTGGCTTTTTGGTAAAAAAGTATAAAATCTGAAAAATCGATCATTTTTAATTGTAATTCCTAAAAAATTGTAAATTTTTGTAATATTTTTATACCCTCCACCATACTATGGAGGGTATATTAATTTTGTCATTCCGTTTGTAACTCCTCGAAATACTCATGTCAGACCCAAAAAAGTATATATATTCTTGATCAGCGTAAAATTCTAAAACGATTTAGCCATGTCCGTCTGTCTGTCTGTCTGACTGTTGCAATCACGCTATCTTTCGAACAAATTGAGATAGAAGGCTAAAATTTTGCACATATGTATATTTTGCCAGTAGGCAGGTTAAGTTCGTAAATGGGCCATGTAGGTTCAAGTTATCATATAGCCCCCATACGGTACCTCCCGATATTCGGTATTTTGATGAGTTTAGCGACATTATTCACCGGAATTGTTTCAAATGTGGCATTTGAAGTTCGTAATAGATACTGCAGCATAAAACAGAAAATGGGCCATATAGGCCCACGTCTTCATATAGCCCCCATATATCGTACCCCAATATATTCGGTATTGAGGGTATATTAATTACAGAAAATTGTCTGTCTTCGTATAGCCCCCATATAACGGTACCCCCCATATTCGGTATTTTGATGATTTTAGCTACATTATAAACAGATTTTTCTTCAAGTTGCGCGTTTTAATATTGTAATAACTTATGACAAAAGTTGCCTATGCAGGCCCACGTCGTCGTATAAGCATTCGGTATTTTTAAGATTTTAACAGAATTTTTAACGGATTTTATTTTTTGGAAATCGCCAAATTTGTACCAAATGGTGGAGGGTATTAAAAGTTCGTCCCGGCCGAACTTACAGCTTTTTTACTTGTTTTTTTTTTGTTTGTTTGTAATTTTTATATGCCATGAGCTATTTTAAATTTGTCTTACAATATTATACATTTTTATACCCTACAACACTATGTGTTGGAGGTACTATAAATTTTATTGGGGCAAAAATTATGTAACACCTCGAAATATTGGTTTCCCACATAGGAAAGTATGGATGGATCTTCCTATCTCGCCGAGCTAAGTCGATCTAGCTATGTATGTCCGTCCGTCCATGTTAATGGGGTTAAGATCAGAATAGAACCTTATTTCTTTTGGACACTATCGCATTATATTTAGGGGTCGAAATGGACCAAAAACTGAAAAATTTCCTGATTTTGCAGTTGCTCTACAGGTCGCAATTATAGACCAAACGACGCAAAAGTTAGCATGGGGCTAGAGCTTAGGGGTGGCTAGTAGTCTTCCAATTTTGATGGTCATTGGGTAACATTTAGTGGGTGAAATAAACCATTACATTTGTGTTAAATAAAAGTCAAATTTTCCATTAAACCGCGAATATTTTTAATCCCGACGAAATCACAAATAGACGAACGGGTCAGTTCTGACCGTTACGTAAATGTCGATAGTAAATATATCGGTTATATATAGCGAAATATATACATTGTGTATATGCAAAGGAAGGTGATGTTAGCTAGAATGCCTGTATCTCAAAAATGGCTGGACCGATTTTGACAAATTTTGTCAATTCAGAATGACCTCTTGGCATAAAAGTATAAAATCTTAAAAAAAATCGCATAAAAAGACGCCAATTATGATGTTAATATAGATTTTGTAGTATTTTGTGACATTTTTTCATATTTTTTGTCGCATGTGATTTTTTCACTTTGACTCAAAATATTGAAGTGTATATTTTGTAATTTTTTTCACCTTACAACACAGATTGGGGTTAATATATACAAATTGCAAATATCGTCCGATCCTCACGAAAATTTTCAGAAGGGCTAGGCCTGTTGTTTTCAAAGATGTCCGCATTATATTTAGGGGTTGAAATGGACCAGAAACTAAAAATTTTCCTGATTTTGCAGTCGTTATAAAGGTCACAGACTGAATCCAGAGAACACGAAATCTCGCATGAAATTAGAGTTTAGGACAGCGGGTAGAATGGACCACTACTATTTTGTGAAAAAATACCAACATTTTCATTCTACCGAAACGCTTAAAATAACTTACAGGCGAAATCCAAAATACACAAAAGGCGAACACCTGGCTTTTTATGCTGATTTCGTTGACGAATATTGCCAAATATCGTAGACAAGCAAATCATATAGATGAGATAAAATTTGAAGATACAAAGGGGCCTTTCGTCAAATATTTAGGGGTTCGAATGAACCAAAAACAGAAAAATTTTCCTCATCACACTAATGAAACCAAGCCACGCGGAATTTTGCATGAGAAAAGAGTTAAGGACAGCAAAGAAGTCTATCTGTAAAATGGGCCACAAAAACTAACATCAAGACGGAGAACGTAAATATTGGGCTAATATCCCTGATGAAAATGCTAAGGGTAATATCTGGGCAATGTTCTATAGCATAATTTCAAAAGCAAAATCTTCCAAATGGATTTGGACATAAGGGGCTTCCAACATATTGTAATGTTGTAGGGTACCACATGGTTGGCTCCGCACGACTTTAGCCTTTGCTTACTTGTTTCTTAATCAAGATTTCATACGTCGTACTAAGTGATCAGACTTTCAAGCTTTTATATATTTTTCAAAGTTTTCATTTCTGGGAAATTTAACACGGATTATATTGGTAAAACCATTTTACAATGATCCCACTTCCAATTTTTTTTATTCTAAACTATTTCAAATAATACTTTTCGAACAATTTTAGTACGAATTTGTAAACCCTCACATCTCAACACCAGATACCAACAGATACCTCAATATCAAATTTCTGGATCAAATTTCAATACCAAACTTAGTAAAATTTAGTAATTTTCGTATAATTTTAGAAATCCTTTGCAAAACCCTTCCATATCTCAATCCCGGACATAAAATTTCACAGTTTCTACTCTATTCCTTCACCCAATACCAAATTTAGCTCAATTTAGTACTTTTCGCAAAACTGTGTACTAACACACTTCCAATCCCACCTCCATATGTCAATCCCAAACACCTATAGAGACCTCATTTCCAGCTTTATTACTTCTCCCAATGCTAAATTATGCACCATTTTCTTAATTTCGTACAATTATAGTACGAATTTCCAAAACAATACCAACAGTGACCTTAATATTAAATTTCTGGATTTCACCTTTTTAATTTCCCCCCTTACAAAATTTAGTACCATTTAATTATAAAGAGTGATTTGATAAGAGCTTGATAACTTTTTAAAAAAAAACGCATAAAATTTGCAAAATCTCATCGGTTCTTTATTTGAAACGTTAGATTGGTCCATGACATTTACTTTTTGAAGATAATTTCATTTAAATGTTGACCGCGGCTGCGTCTTAGGTGGTCCATTCGGAAAGTCCAATTTTGGGCAACTTTTTCGAGCATTTCGGCCGGAATAGCCCGAATTTCTTCGGAAATGTTGTCTTCCAAAGCTGGAATAGTTGCTGGCTTATTTCTGTAGACTTTAGACTTGACGTAGCCCCACAAAAAATAGTCTAAAGGCGTCAAATCGCATGATCTTGGTGGCCAACTTACCGGTCCATTTCTTGAGATGAATTGTTCTCCGAAGTTTTCCCTCAAAATGGCCATAGAATCGCGAGCTGTGTGGCATGTAGCGCCATCTTGTTGAAACCACATGTCAACCAAGTTCAGTTCTTCCATTTTTGGCAACAAAAAGTTTGTTAGCATCGAACGATAGCGATCGCCATTCACCGTAACGTTGCGTCCAACAGCATCTTTGAAAAAATACGGTCCAATGATTCCACCAGCGTACAAACCACACCAAACAGTGCATTTTTCGGGATGCATGGGCAGTTCTTGAACGGCTTCTGGTTGCTCTTCACTCCAAATGCGGCAATTTTGCTTATTTACGTAGCCATTCAACCAGAAATGAGCCTCATCGCTGAACAAAATTTGTCGATAAAAAAGCGGATTTTCTGCCAACTTTTCTAGGGCCCATTCACTGAAAATTCGACGTTGTGGCAGATCGCAGTCTATTCATGATGAAATGTCAAAGCATACTGAGCATCTTTCTCTTTGACACCATGTCTGAAATCCCACGTGATCTGTCAAATACTAATCAAAAAAATCACCCTTTATTACGCATATCCAGCTCCTTTTCCCAATTCCAGAGACCCTCAATATTAATACCAAATATAGTACTATTCTGCACTTTTCGTACAATTATAGTACACTTTTTCGAAACCACCTCCATATGTCCAGGCTACATATGAACAGCGACCCTAAATTAAATTTTAGATTTTAAGCAATATCTGTTCACCCAATACCAAATTGTGCCAAATATAGATATTTATTACTTTTTAGTGCACTTTTAGTACACATTTCCAATACCATATCTTTATCATAAACAAACCTATCACACAGGGACCCTAATATAAAATTTCACAATTTCAGCTTCATCCGTTCAACCTAAACCAAACTATTCCAAATTTAGCACCATCTTCATAAATGTTACCATTTTAGAAAATGTAGTACAATTTCAGAATTTTTCGTAAACTTAAAGTTGGAATTTCCAAAAACCCTTTTGTTCATCTATACCGTACTTCATCAGTGACCCTGATTCTTTACCCTTTTAGTACGTATTTCCAAAAACCCAGCCTTATGATACGCCTACGCATTTTATTAAACTAATTATACCCTTCACCACAAGGTGGTCAGGGTATTATGTCTTGGTGCATTTGTTTGTAACAGCCAAAAGGAAACGAGATAGACCCATAGTTCCCTTTGATGATCTGCATAGAATCACTTTCTGAGTTGATTTATGCATGTCAGTCCGTCTGTCTGTCCGTCCGTCCGTCTGTCCATGTATTCTTGTGAACAAAATGCAGGTCGCATTTATTATCCGATTGAGATGAAATTTTGCAAACAACATTTGCCCAAGGACGAACCCTATTGAAATTGGAGATAATCGGTAAAAATTTAGATATAGCTCCCACATATATCTTCGTCCGATTTGCATTTTATTGTGCACCAAACGTGTAATATCAGCCCGAATAGTATGGAATTTTACACATACAACCAAATTAGGCCTGAAAATAAGTATGACAAATTTGATCGAAATCGGTTCAGATATAGCTATAGCTATAGCATATATATTGTTCATCCGATTTATTATTTTTGTCCTCCGCAGCCGTAATATGCACTCTATAACAACAATATTTGGGAAAATATATCAAATGCAGCTCAGAAATACCTTTGCTAAATTTTATCGAGATCGGTTCAGATTTGGATATAGCTCCCATATATAACTTCGTCCGATTTACCTTTTATTGTACACCAAACGTCTAATATTTGCCCAAATGGGATAGAAGTTGGTACATGCGACCGAATTGAGTCTAGAAGGTAGTATGCCAAATTTGGTGAAGATCGGTTCAGATATAGTTATAGCTCCCATATATATTGTTCATCCGATTTGTTGTATTTGTTACCCACAGCCGTAATATTCACTCCGTAACAACGATATTCAGGGAAATATATCAAATACAGGTAAGAAATATCTTTGCCAAATTTTACCGAGATCGGTTCAGATTTGGTTATAGCTCCCATATATATCTTTATCTTATTTAACCAAATGGGCAATACAAGACAGAATTTAAAAGATACAAATACGTCGGCATATTTAGTCCTTTGAACTTTAAATTATAATCATAGCGTGTGTGATTAAATTCTCCCATAAAATCTGTTAATTGTTATGTGGAGCTCTACAAAATTAGCAAAGTGATGTAGGGTATCATAAAGTCGCCCGACTTTAGGACTTTCTTTACAGTTTGTTTTTTTTTTTTTTTTGATAATATGAATATCATATTTGTTTATGAAATTATTCTCATAAAATAGTCGGAAAAATTATCGCGAATTTTTTCGAGAACATGATTTTGTACAAGGATATTGATTAATTTTACAAAAATTTCATTTTTTACATGGTGGATGGTAATTAAAACATCGGACTTTTTGAATTATAAGAATATTTGTTATATTAAATATTTCATATTGCATTCTTAAATATGCAAATTATTTAATAATTTATAGAGAAATTCTAATTGAATGGTCTTCTACATTTCAATTCAACAACGCCATCTCCACGTCATGTGTCTCTTTATGCTCCAATTATTTATTAATTGGCATCGACTTGCCGTGATTTGTGAGTGGATATCATTTTTCCGATTTATTGCCACACAGTGACAGACAAACATTTTAAATAAATGTTAATTTATGGAATTTTTGAAATTGTATCCGACCACTAGCTTCGTTGTTGTCCCGGCTGTCATACATGCATGCACATATAAGAATATTGCCTACGGCTATGTGTTGCATAGCCGAACCAGCGAACACAGTTGCCACAGTTGCCTGTAATGTCAGCATTATTTAAATTTATTGCCCGTGCAAAATTCAAGAGGTTTTGAATAACGAGCGCTAGCCAGCCAGCCACTGATACTGTCAGCGCAGCAGCCTCTTTTCAATTTCCATCATTCAATTCGGGTGGAAAAGTAAAGAAAAATGCAATGTGCCTTGGTTTGCTTTAAAAAGTAAATCAAAGTTTCTTCGTGATATCCCACTCGCCCCCCTTCTCGGCATACCTAAGCTTAGCTAAATCTAAAAGCCTCGGCGGGTGTTGAATTTTTGTTTTCGGTGAGTCTAGGGTCACACCTATGTTTGGTTTGCCATGTGTCCGCCGCCGATGCTGGTGCATACAAATGAGCACCGTGACACCAGAAACGGTTGGCGGTACCGGTGTTAGGTTGCATGGAGTGCACATTGCCCGGATCTCATGTGGCGCTAATTTGTTGCAATTTAAACATTTTTCCACAACAATTGGCCGCGGCTGAGCGGGTGCGGGACAATAGAAAGAGAGAGCGAATTTGTTGCAAGTTTTGGCCTTTTCGTATCCCAATGGCGATTTTCCATTGAGCTATTGTTTTCATTTGATTGGAATTCAATTTGAGTTTTGTTGCGAGGTTTTGTTTTGCTATTTTTCATAAATTTACATTTAACAAGTGCGTGCCTAACAATTGTGTCAAAATCGCTTGATATTGAGCAGCGCCCACATCAAGCAGACAGATAGTCCGACAGACACTTGGTTGGTTCGCTAGTTGGGTTGTAGGCACACAACCCATATCAGCTGTGCCCTGTGACTTTAACAATAAAATTGACAGATATTGGAGCCATATCACGATCTCATTACCAATCATGTAAATGCAAATTGTCTTCACCTGTTGAACCTTTTCGATTGCGGGGTGGAGAGCATGTGACACGTAAGAATTTTGCGTAGAAGGTGAGTCAAGAAAAGGCTGCAAATCTGGAGCAGATTATGTGATGTTGTATGTCAATACAATTTTCATCTGGAAGATTATATCATTGCCTTAAGACCGTAAGACTTCTTGTCATTTGCCTTATGGCTACAAAGAATTTATATCATTCTATACGACCGAAATTGTCCTGATTGCCAAAGGGTTTACTGTACTCGAAGTTTTTGTACCCTCGGCCTTATGACTACAAAGGCCGAGACCCTGTGTTTCATCGAAATTATGACTGTCGACCATAGTCTCTTTTGACAGAATCCGTTTTTGGGCATTTGGAATCGATCTAGCCATGTCTGGCCTTTCTGGCCGGTAACTGCAGAAGGAACAAATAAGCAAAGGCTATAGTCGTAGGGGGGCGACCATGTGATACCCTACAACACTACCATATTTTAGAAGCCCCTTTATGTCCAAGTACATTTTGGAAGATTTCTCTCTTGAAATTAGGAAATTTTTCAGTTTTTGATCCATTTCAACTCCTAAATATTATGCGATTATCTTCAAAAGCAATAGGCTTCTATTCTGGCCCTAGCCCCATCTCCGTTCTAAATTTCGTGAAGATCGGGCCATAATTGCGACCTGTAGAGTAATTACAAATTAACATGGCTAGATCGATTCAGCTCGGCGAGATAGGAAGATTCACATATACTTTCCTATGTGGGAAATCAATATTTCGAGGTGTTACAAAATTTTTGGACCAATCAAACTTATAATACCCTCAACATACAGTATATTTGGTCCAATCATGGCAAATCGTAATATTTATGTCTCACATATGTACATTGAATTCGGGAATCCCTTGAATTATCCAAACCCTTTGTGGGGGAGGTACCAGAAGAAGTGGACCGATATATCCCATTTTAACAGCAGATCTTATGTAGTTAGAAATAATAAGATGTGTTAAATATAAAGAGAACCAGAACCTTATTTTGGATTTTGTGATCGTTTTGGTTATTCAAAACCTTGACCCTTTGTGGGGGAGTTACCAGAAGGAATGGTCTGATCTCTACCACCTTTGTAACAGATCTTATGTTGATGGAAATATTGAGATGTACCAAGTCTGAATGAAATATGATGTTAACTTCGCGTTTTATGAGCTACAAGGATGTTCAAAATTTTGATCCTTTGTGGGGTCAGAAGGAGTGGACCGCTATATTCCATTTTCGCACCAGACCTTGGGTTAATAAAAAATAATGTCCGGTGTGTAATTTGTAGGCAATCGTACTCTTACATCACATTTTATGAGAAATGTTGACCCTTTGTGGGAGAGCTACTTGATGGAGCTGACCCATGCACTGATGCAAATATTAGGAATTGTGAAGTTGGAGCAAAATCAGATTATCCTTTCTCTCTCTCACTCTCTGTTTCTCTCTGTGCTGTTTCGACCTTTTGTAGGGGAGGTTCCAGAAGAAGTGAACCGATATTGCCCGTCTCCGAACTCGATCTAAGTTTGATATTACTCCTTTCGAGAGTTATCGTGTGCACCAGCCAGACAGATAGACGAAAGGACGGACGGAAAAGCCAAGATCGACTCCAAATGTACTGAATCGGATTTGGTCCAAAGAGACCATGATCTAAAACCGTTATTTCGATGAAGCACGTTTTGGACGTATCAAATGATGTCGTAGAAAAATACCATTTAAATGAAAACCATCTTTCCTTTCTTTCTGGTTCGAAAAATAAAATAAAAAAACTTAATACCAATTATATGGTGGCTATAACAAAATGTATTACCCATTTTCAATATCACAACTTCTACGGACCTAAAAAATATTTGAGTGAAATTCAACTTCTGAAACTTCATTCCATTAGGAGGCTAGGGAGCAAGATTTCCACAGATAGGCGGACACGGCTCAAGAATATATATACTTTGTCGGTCCTAAAATTGTATCTGAGAGATTATCTCCCCTCCATAGAAGGTAATCTGTATTCCAATAGTTGTTGTTTTTCTACCGGCTCTTTAACTTTTTGAAGTTTAATAAAACCTTTAATCTAATTAGAAATTTTTCAGAAATAAATATTGTTTGTATTTATTTTAATACCGTCTATAACTGTTGTTTATATTGAAAACATATGGAAATGTGTGTACAAACATATATATGATTTAATTTTGTGTGTGTGTGAGTCAAGATTTGATTTAAAAGTTGTTGAATGTTGTTTATTATTGAGTTATTGTTGCATACGGCATACGAATCTAATAACATATACAGACATTGTACAGGGATTTCAAATTATAAAAATTTAAATAATTCTGATATTTAGAAAAAAAAAAATATATAAAAATCCATATTTTAATTCTTTTTTTTTCATACGCGAATAAAACTAATTTAAACAAGCAAAAAAAAACAGCTAATTTCGGCAGCTAATTTTCGACTCATTACGAATTTCAAATACGATATCTGAAACAGCTCCGGTGAATTATGTCGATACAATCATTAATATGGGGGCTATGCGAAGACGTGGACCGACATTTAGGAACTTAAGCCATGTAACAGCACCTGTGCAGTTTACACGTCCCTGACATTTAAAGTTCTAGCTATTCTCAAAATACTAATAGCTTTTTGACCTATTAGTACTTTTGTCCGAGATTCAAAAATTCGGACATATTTTGCACTCTACAAAAATAGAGATACCTCTACAACATTTCTTCTTGCACTTATTGATCAACAGTATTACTTTTCGTACCTTAAAGGCATTAATATCCCAACCAAATTCTTCTTAAATATTGAGTTTTCGGCGTTTTTAGCTTTTATTTGTGATCACATTTTAAGGCATGAATTATTGAATATTTTAATCTGACCATGATTCCTTAAATTTTGAGTTTTCGGTGTTTTTAGCTATTATTTGTGATCATTTTTTTTTAAGAATGAATTATTGAATATTTTAAAATGGCCATAACTCCTTATATATTAAGTTTTCATACAAATTACAAAACACTTGCTCTTTTTAAGCAACGTTATACCATTTTGTACATTAACCTCTTATGAAATTTCGTTTTCGTCAAGTACAAGTTTCACAAAATATAAAGTGAACCACAAGCAAAATGTCAAAGTCCTACCTTTTACTGACTAGTCAATAGTAATGTTTTACCATTTTCTAAATATTATAGTACTCGTTGTCTTAAAGTGCTAAGTCTCGGAAATCCCGCCTTATAACACATTTCTACACAAAAAGTGATATATATTCAAATATTCATACTCCTGCCCGGATCCACAGACCAATAACAATTCAGTACATTTTGGTACTTTTCGTATCCTCAAAGAACTTTTTTTCATGTTGTACCATTTGGTACTTTGGTACACTTCTAGTTTTAATCGACACATCAATAAAGACGCTGTACCATTTTTTGCCGTTTAGGTTTTTTCGTACCCTTAGAGTGTGAATTTTCCAAATTGTCTCCTTATTCTCCTCCCATTCTTATACCCTCAAATTTAAGAGTGTAGGGAATATATATCCTTTTACACCGCCATAATGTGCATCATCGAATAACGGCTTAAGATCCCAAGTCTCCCCGGCCGAAATTAGTTTCAGGGCAACAAGACAACAATTCTGAAAAAAAAATTAAGTCATATTGAAAAAAAATCTCATGCGATAAAAAAATATGACACAAATTGAAGAAATGCAAGAAAAACCAGTAAGCAAATGCTATGATCGTGTGAGGCCGACCATGTGATTCCCTACAACACCACAATATGTTGTAAGGGCCCCTATGTCCAAGTCCATTTTGGAAGATTTCGTTTTTGGTATGATGTCAAAGAGCCCACCCTTAGCTTTTTGACCGGTTGCATTTCCATCGTGTCGTTAGGTATTCTAAACAATTTCACACGAAAGTTTTGGTTCTAAATGCTATACTTCTTCCCAGTATTTAACTTTAACCTCATGCAAAATTCCGTGTCGATTTGTTTTTGATTGTGACACGTAGGGCGACTGCAAAATGAGGAATATTTTAATCTTTTGGTCCATTTGAACCCGAAACAATATATGTTCAAAATAATAGGCTTTAATTCTGATCCTAACCCTACATCCATGCAAAATTTCGTTAGCATTGGACGATAATTGCGACATGTATAAAATACCCTCAGAACGTAGTGTTGCGGGGCGTAAAAATTTAGAAAATTTACAATTCAAAAGTATAAGTCAAATCAAAAAATGAAACAAAAAATATTCTCTATTTTATTGGGGGATATGTTCAGCGATTTTCTTATATTTTATCCTTTTCTGGCAAGAGACCATTCCGAATTCATGGGAATTGTGAATATCGGCCCAGCGGTCCTTGACTTATAAGCAGAATAAATAAGATATATATCTTGGATATCAGCATCACTGTAATAGTCAGAAGTGTCCTTTTAATGTATTTGCGAGTTGGGTGGGATTGAAAATATTTGCGGTTTAGTGGAAATTTTCGTATATTTTCATATAAAAGTTATGGTTTATTTTATCCGCTAAATATTGTCTGATGACCTCCAAACTGGTAGGCTTCTTTCGTTTCGATTGATTCATAATTATGGCCTGTAGAGCAATAGCAAAATCAGGAAATTGTTCTGTTTTTGGTTCATCGATCATAATCTCCAAAGACAATAGGCTTCAATTCTGAACCTATCCCCACCTCTATTTTCCATTTCGTATGGATCGGCCCATAGATTTCGAGGTGTTACATAATTTTTGGCCCAATCAAACTTATAATACCCCCAACACATGATGTTTTCAAACCCCATTTCAAAACCTATCCTTAAAATTTCAAAATATAATTTCTTATTTCAAAACACTGTGCCGCAACAGACGAGACAATCGGACAGACACATAACAACTGGATAGACGCACACACACACACACTTCTACACACCGACACACTTTACATTGGTTCAAGATAAACCTTGAACCTATTCTAAATGAAGTTTTATTCGACTTTTCGTTGCGATTATTGCCAATGCAACCTCTCAATGCAATTCGGCGTCGCACGCAATAGGCCGAATGAAAACCATAAAATCATTTGCTGCCTATTTCGATTTCTCCTCCATTCTCTCGATTTTTTCGTATTCGTTTTCGGTTTTTTTTTTTGAAATCTTACAAAACAATTCCAACAAATCACAGCGTCCAAGCAATTTCTGTGGAGAGAAGGCGGAGGCTTGAAAGTAGTTTTTGGCTAAAATAAAAATAATAATAACAACGCCAACAGCAGTAGCAACAACAATAATAACTCTATTTGCAAATGTTGACAATGTTAATTGTGGCGAAATATCACAAAACGAAGCAAAAGGTGAAGTAAAGCGATTTATGGGGTGCTCTAATGGTCGGAAAAGTTATGGTGGCCTTTTTTGGGGTTAAGTTGGTCAGAAAAAAAAAGACAAAAATGAAAGGATATTATTTTCCATGAAAAATGTTCGTCTGAAGTGGGGGGGGGGGTGGTGTAACAACTTGGAAGAAATTTACATTTTGGCAGAACTCGTCAAAATGCTTTTAAGTTATGTGGCAAGAGGAAGGTAGCTGCTAAAAGAATTCTAATCATTTTTATACCCTACACCACATAGTAGTAAGGGTATTATGTCTGACCCATAGTTACTTTTGAGGATCTCCATAGAATCACTTTCTGAGTCGATTTATGCATGTCATTCCGTCTGTCCGTCCGTCCATGTATTCTTCTAAACGAAATGCAGGTCGCATTTATTATCCGATTGAGATGAAATTTTCCAAACAACATTTGTTTGGCCCAAGGACGAAGCCTATTGAAATTGGAGATAATCGGTAAAAATTTAGATATAGCTCCCATATATATCTTTGTCCGATTTGCCTTTTATCGTGCACCAAATGTGTAATGTCAGCCCGAATAGTATGGAATTTTGCACATACAACCAGATCAGATATAGCTATAGCTCCCATATATATTGTTCATCCGATTTGTTATTTTTGTCATCCGCAGTCGTAATATGCACTCTGTAACAACTATATGTGGGGAAATATATCAAATGCAGCTCAGAAATACCTTTGCTAATTTTTATCGAGATCGTTTCAGATTTGGATATAGCTCCCATACATAACTTCGTCCGATTGACCTTTTATTGTACACCAATCGTCTAATATTTGCCCGAATAGGATGGAATTTGGCACATGCGACCGAATTGAGTGTAGTAGGAGCTAGTATGCCAAATTTGGTGAAGAGCGGTTCAGATATAGCTATAGGTCCCATATATATTGTTCATCCGATTTGTTGTTTGTTGTTACCCACAGCCAAATACAGCTCAGAAATATCTTTGCCAAATTTATATATATATATATATATATATATATATATATATATAAATATATATATACGTATATATACAACAATATATGGGACCTATAGCTATATCTGAACCGATCTTCACCAAATTTGGCATACTAGCTTCTACTACTATACCATATATATATATATATATATATATATATATATATATATATATATATATATATATATATATATATATATAAGTTTTTATCCGATTTCAAATTATTTTTGCATCAAATGGGCAATAAAAGTCGGAATTTAAAAGATACAAATGCTTCGGCATATTTCGTACTTTCAACTTTAAATTACAATATATATTCATAGAGTGTAAGATTAAATTCTCCCATAAAATCTTTTAATTGTTATGTGGAGCTCTACAAAATTAGCAAAGTGGTATAGGATATCATAAAGTCGGCCCGCCCGACTTTAGGACTTTCTTTACTGGTTATAAAATCGAAGTGTTTTCTTTTTATTTTTTATTTTTTTTTTTTCGAAAACCGCAAAGCGAAAATATTTAATTGTATTTTAAATGCCTGCATTCTTAATGATGTGTTGCATTCTATTGCCGTGTTTTACAATTAAAACCAACCGAAAACCACTTACGAATTATCTCCACCAACCAGTGAAAATAGTTTATGACTTGTTGAGATGTCAGCATTTACAATTTGTTTTAAATTTATTTGCATATTTTTGCCAATGTTATTTATGCCACAAGTTTCGAAGCAAATTTCAAAACTGCCGCCATTTGTTTGGTGTCGGGCATTAAGTGGCATTACAAAATGGCATTACAACAACTCACCAATCATGACTCTGTTGCAAATTTTGAAAAAAAATATGGCTAAATGATTTCATAAATGGTTGTTTGATTGAGTTTTATGGAGATCAACCCACGCAATTTGTGAGCGAACTATAACAACATCGAAGAACATAAGTTATGGGTATTGGATTTTAATTGTAAACTGCTTAAACAACAACATTAGTAATTTTACGTAATTAATTATGGTCTAGGTATAATATCATTAGAACTTCTGAATGTAAAAATATACGATTCAATACAATACACAAAATACCTGCAAAAACTATTCTATGTAAATCGGATACCCATTTACACAAAAGTCTCCTTACTTGTACCCTTTAGATTAAATGCTCTTTAGAGGACATCTATAGATGACAAATTTTCTACAAAACTTCTAAAATAGATGCATTTCTACTGGTGGTTTACATATAGCCAATAGAGAATACTTTACACCTCTTCTGCAGATAGAAAACTTCGCAGGGCAATTTATATAGAAGTCCTAACAAGGTCTACAGTTTTTTTTTTTTTTTTTTTTTTTTTTTTTTTTTTGCAGACATGAAACATTCTATAGATAGAACACCTTTTACATATCCAAGACCATCTATATATTTTTCACAGATGCCAGTTTATAGGGCTCTTAAGACATATTATCCGTTTGCATATCCTCCATAAACTACTGTTTAAGCCTCCTATTCACTATCCAAGATTATTTGTCACAAATTCATTGAAGAAACATTTTTAAAAGTCCATAAATCCTAATTATTAAATCCCTAAAAAAATCCCTGACTTCTGGCCAGAAAAACTTAAAAATATTCTTTAAAACTCTACGGGGTTCTTGAAGATAATTTTTTAAAAAATATGATTTTTTTTAAATATTTTAAAAATTTATAAAATATATGACCAAAATGTTTTTTAAAAAATTTTATTGCTAATATTTAAAAAATGGAAATCCAATTCCACGTTTTACTTATTTTATTATTCAAAATTTTGAACTTTTGTGGGGGAGGTACAAATACAGTGGGACAATAATGTTACTTTTTTCATCCCTACCTATGCCTTATCTAAATTTAACTATACTTTTTTCACACTAGAAAACAAGTAATCAAAGGCTGTGTCCGTGCGGGCACACTACAATTTGTGGTAAAGTGATCTTCCTAGCATTTGTCCTATTACTACGCTCTATGTCGTGTTAATGGGTATTCAAAACAATATTTGAAAATTTCAATTCGTCTCTATTATTTCCTGTTTTGCAGATATTTCTCCGATATTTGTCAACAAAATCATAAGTTTGATTGGGCCAAAAATTATGTAACACCTCGAAATATTGGTTTCCCATATAGGAAAGTATATATGGATCTTCCTATCTCACCAAGCTGAGTCGATCTAGCTATGTATGTCCGTCCGTCCGTCTGTCCATGTTAATTTTTAATCACTCCACAGGTCGCAATTTTCGACCGATTCTCACGAAATTTAAAATGGAGGTGGGGCTAAAGCCAGAATAGAACCCCATTGCTTTTGGAGATGATCGCATAATATTTAGGGGTTGAAATGGACCAAAAACTGAAAAATTTCCTAGTTTTGTAGTTGCTCTATAGGTCGCAATCATAAACCAATCGACGCAGAAGTTAGCATGGGGCTAGAACTTAGGGCTGGGCAGACCCCTTCCAATTTTGATGGTCATCGGGTAATATTCAGTGGTTTCACCCACCATAACATTTGTGTTAAATAAAAGTCAAATTTTCCATTAAACCGCGAATATTTTTAATCCCGGCGAAATCACAAATAGACGAACGAATCAATTCTGACCGTTACGTAGATGCCGATAGTAAATATATGAGATATATATAGCGAAATATATACAATGTATGTATACCAAGGAAGGGGACGTTAGATAGAATGCTTATATCGCAAAAATGGCTGGAACGATTTTTACAAATTTTGTCAACATAGAAGGCTGCCTTGACATTAAAGAATAAAATCTAGAAAAACGCGTAAAAAGATGCCAATAATGATGTTAATATAGATTTTGTATTATTTTGTGACATTTTTTAATTTTTTCTTATTTTTTATCGCATCCGATTTTTTCAATTTGACTTATAATATTGAAGTGTATATTTTAAAATATTTTTTCACCTCCAACATAGGTTGGAGATATTACATACAGATTGCAATTAACGTCCGATCCTCACGAAAATTTTCACAAGGGATGGGTTAGGTTGAGAAGGGCTAGGCCTATTGTTTTCAAAGATGTCAGCAATATATTTAGGGATTGAAATGGATCAACAACTAAAAATGTTCCTGATTTTGCAGCCGTTATAAAGGTCACAAATATAAAGCAAAGGACACGAAATCTCGCAAGAAGTTAGAGTTTAGGACAGCGGATAGAATATACCACTACTTTTGTGTGAAAAATACCAACATTACTTACAGACGATATCCGAAAAACACAAAAGGCGAATTTCTGGCTTTTTTATGCTGATTTCGTAGACGAATATAGCCAAATATCGTAGACAAGCAAATTTTATAGATGAGTCTCAATGTGGAGATACAGAGGGGCCTCTTGCTCTTGGAGATAATCGCAAAATATTTAGGGGTTCAAATGAACCAAAAACAGAAAAAATGTCCTGATCACACAATTGAGGCCAATCAATACGCCTAAGAAGAGAGTTCAGGACAGGGAAGAATTCTAGCATTTTGGATGACCATTGGATTATATTTAGCTGTAAAATGGACCACAACAACTAACAGCACGACGGATTACGTAAATATTGGACAAATGTCCTTGGTCGAAATGCTAAGAGTATTATCTGGGCAGTGCTCTTTGATATAATTTCAAATACGAAATCTTCAAAAAATGTGTGGACATGGGTTTTTAAGATATTGTAGTGTTGTAGGGTATTATATGGCCGGCCTGGCACGAATACAGCTTTGCTTACTTGTTTTTGCTATAATTATTGATTCGAAAATTTTAAATTTACCGTTTTCTTACTTAACAAGTAAAAAGTAGTTAGTGCGGCCGAGTCGAACTTTGATTACCCTCCACCATTTGGGACGAATTAGGACATTAAAAAAAAAATAAAATCCATTCAACATTCTGTTAAAATCTTAAAAGTACAGAATATCGGAAGGTGCCGATATATGGGGGATATACGTTATTGTGGAGCTATACAGACAAAAATCATCCAAATACCGAATATGTGGTGAACCGTTATATGGGGGCTATATCTTGGACCTATATAAATAATTCTCTTTCAGGGGATAACGTACTCACACGGAACTCCTTGTGTGAGTTTTCAGACTATTCTGTTGAAGAATGTTGCAAATATCATCAAAATACCCAAAATCGGGGGTACCGATATAGACCATTTTCGAACTTGACCTGCCTGCAGACAAAAGACAGATCTATGCAAAATTTTAGCTTCCTGCCTTAACTCGTTTTGACTTTAGGGTGATTTCAACAGACGGACGAAGCGTCTTAGAACTTTACGCTGATCATTTCGAAGAGTTACAAATGGAATGACGAACTTAATATACCCTCCATGCTATGTATGGTGGAGGGTATAAAAATTCTGGAATGTTGTAAAAAAAACCCTAAACTTCAATATTCAGTATTTTAAAACAATTTTTACTTTTTTAATCTACCATCCCCATTAATTATCATCCTATACTAAAACAATTCTCTCTCTTCCTCTCCATTTCAATTTCAGTTTATGGCAAACGTGTCATATCACGTTCATGTTTCTACGAAGACATTGATGATCCAGCAGATAAATGTGCCCGTGACACCACCTCGTCGTACATTAAGACCGTATTCTGTGAGACGTGCAACTCGGATGGCTGCAATGGAGTATCGGGACTGATGCCCTATGGGACGCTATTGGCGTTGACAGCATTGCTGGTCAAATTAATCAAATAAATAAAAAGAGAAAGCAATTCAGTTTGCGTTCAGCACTTACCTCCCCACGAAAAAAAAAATGAAAAAAAGAAAGATAACTTAAAGCGAGTTGGAACCCCAGTTTTTGGAGTTTTACAAAATGCGCTTTAAAACTCGAACCTCTTTAAATAATAATAAAAAAATTATATCAAATCATTGTTAGTTTTTAAGCAAAACAAAAAAAGTATACAGAAAATTTTGTAAATTTATTCATGTTTATATTTCAGTTTTCGTTTGGATTAGCTATTAGAAAAAAAACTAATATTTGGGTAACAATTTTGATTTGTAAAATTAATATTTTTGTAATATTATTTTGAGTTTAGTAAAGCTTTAAATAAAAAGAAAATAATTTATTTAATTTAAAATACATTAACTTAACTGGTTTAAGAAAATTTGCATTACTGTTGTTTAAACAAAAAATAAATAAATAAAATTCTTATTTAAGCAATGAAATAAATTGTACGATGTCTACACCAACACAACCATATATTCACGAATCAACACTTATCCCCCCAACACCTGTACTGTAAATGAATAAATCTGCACAGCATTCAAACATGTTACAATAATAACCAGATACAAACATCCACACAACCAATCAATAAAACGAAAAATCGATTATATAATTAACTAGCTGGCCCGGTCCGCGTTGCCGGCCCTTACTTTTAGTCTTTAATGCATATTTTTTTAAGCATTATAGAATTATGAAAGCGGCACAATTTTTATTATAAGTAAAATAACTCCATAGTAATTTCTAAATAGAAATAAACATTCATGGGAAAAATTATAATAGATAATAATCTACCGTCGGTTTTAGATATTTTGAATAGCCTGATCTTATTTTTCAGCCTAAGGCTATAATTGAGTGTTAAAAACCTGTATGATATAGAACTTCTATAATAGCCCCATGTGAAAACTCAGCTAAATTTTTGGTATTGAATTTCCAATGTTAAGAATACCGTGCTGCGTGGTATTTAGTTTTGTCCACCTCATAATTGAGGGCGGAATGATTTCAAAATAGTCAAAGATAATAGCTTTTTTACACCCATTACCGTGAAATATTAATTAATTTATTTTTGTCATTTAAATTGTGAGTTGGAGAACCCATAAAGTCCATATTTTTCATCATAGTATAATTCAATAACGAACAAAAAAATTAATATTCGTGATTTTTTCATGTTTCTGCCACAATTTGATATTTCGGAGTTTATGGCATGTAGATGTTAATCCCACATCTACGTTCCCAACCAATATTCTCTTGGGAGTTTCAAATTCAATAGTATATCAAATTTTCTTTTCTGACCAAACATTGGTTAGGAAAGCGGATTTGTGGGTACACTAATGTGAGAACTATACTCGAATAAATGCCTATGTGGACAATTATCTGAGGGACGATTCTCTACCCCAAAGTTGCCTAAATACAATTTTTTAGCCAAATCAATTGATGAATGTGGTCAAGACCAAGATGAACTCTACTCCGAAAATTGAAAATATTATGAGAAGAGGTTTTTTACACCCTTAGAAACAAAGATGCCTAATAAAGGCCTAAAGATGAAAAAAATGTCGAAGACCCCGAACATGGCTTAAATTATATGATGGTTATACCAAAACATGATCATATTTTGCGAGGATGGTTTCTTATCAAATTAAAATGGGTGTGAGAAAAATGTGGTTAAAATGTAAACAGTACTTGAAATAGGGTTGTACCCTTATCCGGGGGTCATATATCATGACCTGCAAAAGCGATTTAAGACATCTTGAAAGTTTAGGAACAATTTCTTTCTTTTTTCCTAAATGTCCAATTCGCTCTACCATTTTGCACCCTTTATATTCGGTATTTCACTGACTGCAGTTCCAATGAATTGCATTTTGAGTTCTCATTGGGCGGATTATTGCCATATGAAAGATGTAGGTCCACGTAGGTCACTCATTTTATTTTAAATATTATTCATTCAGATTTCAAGGCAATAAAAAATGTTCACTTCAATATAGTATGTCAAATTGAAAAAAATCACACCAAAAAGAAATTTGTTATTAATATTTTTATTGGATACCATTCCAAAATTGTATGAATTGTCAAGCCGTTCTTTAGTTATACCTTATGTAATTTTTTCCCCGATTTGAGAATTTTTGCAATGAGATCTCTTTTTTCAAGATTTTTAGAAATTTTGACTTAAATTTGGTGTGACCGCGTTAAATTATTTCGATAACATCTATTTCGTTTCGCCACCACATAATTTGGTACTACACTTCAATGTAACCCGGCTTCTATTTCAGTTCTCAAGAAATCGAGTCAAAATAAATTGGTATTAATATTCGAATCAAAAAGAAAAAAAAAAATATTAAAAAAACACTACAAATGTACATTCGAAAAAAGTAAGTCAAAATAGAAAAAAAAACATACAAAATAAAACATTACGATTGTACATTTCAGAAGTCAAAATGAAAATGTTAATATATCACATTTTTACGCGATTTTTTTGAATATTATCCTTTTCGGAAAAGAGACAATTCAGAATTTGTATGAATCGTTAAAATCAGATCAGCGGTTCTTGAGTTATAAGCGTAGTAACTAACACAACTTACATTTATATATATAGATATTTTCTAGTATTATTTTATAAATTTCGAATAAAAAAGAAAATATAAAAATATATAATTTTTTTAATTGGGAAAAAATAAAAATATGTAGATATGAAGATTTACTAAAAATATACATAAGCGGGGTTTCAGGAACACCTATTGAGGTTTTCTATAGAATATGGCATTCCTTGAGGTCTCTATGGAAAGCCGACACTGCTTCAAAAGACTTCTAAAACATGCCTTCTTTGAGCTCTTCTATGGAAGAAGACTTCCTTTAAGCTCTCTAGAGGAGAAGACCTCCCTTGTGGACGTCTGGAGTGGACCTTTGAGGTCATATGGAGGAGTCTTGGGGTCTTCTAGTGAAGAAGACCTCTCCTGAGGTCTTCTAGAGACGAAGACCTCTCCTGGGGTCTTCTACAGACGAAGACCTCTCCCTTGAGGTCTTCTACAGACGAAGACCTCTCCCTTGAGGTCTTCTATAGACGAAGACCTCTCCCTTGAGGTCTTCTATAGACGAAGACCTCTCTCTTGAGATCTTCTATAGACGAAGACCTCCCTTGAGGTCTTCTATATAGACGAAGACCTCCCTTGAGGTCTTCTATATAGACGAAGACCTCCCTTGAGGTCTTCTATATAGACGAAGACCTCCCTTGAGGTCTTCTATATAGACGAAGACCTCCCTTGAGGTCTTCTATATAGACGAAGACCTCCCTTGAGGTCTTCTATATAGACGAAGACCTCCCTTGAGGTCTTCTATATAGACGAAGACCTCCCTTGAGATCTTCTATATAGACGAAGACCCCCTTTGAGATCTTCTATGGACGAAGACCTCTCTTTAGGTCTTTCATGGACAAAGACATCTCTTTAGGTCTTCCATGGACGAAGACCTCTCTTTAGGTCTTCCATGGACGAAGACCTCTCTTTAGGTCTTCCATGGACGAAGACCTCTCTTGAGGTCTTCTATGGACGAAGACCCCCTTTGAGATCTTCTATGGACGAAGACCTATCTTTAGGTCTTCCATGGACAAAGACCTCTCTTTAGGTCTTCCATGGACGAAGACCTCCCATGAGGTCTTCTATGGAAGAAGACCTCCCATGAGGTCTTCTATGGAAGAAGACCTCCCATGAGGTCTTCTATGGAAGAAGACCTCCCATGAGGTCTTCTATGGAAGAAGACCTCCCATGAGGTCTTCTATGGAAGAAGACCTCCCATGAGGTCTTCTATGGAAGAAAACCTCCCATGAGGTCTTCTATGGAAGAAGACCTCCCTTGAGTTCTTTTATGGAAAAAGACCTCTCCAGAGGTCTTCTATGGAAGAGGACTCCTCCTGGGATTCTTCTATTGAGGAGGTCTTCTATGGAGGGAGACCTCCCTTGAGGTCTTCTGTAAGAGAAAATATCCTTGAGGTCTTCTATAGGAGAAGACATCACTTGAGGTAAGTATTTTGACTTTTTTTTCCAGAAATGCAGATCTCTTGGCATTTCATTCTGCAAATTGCAAATGAATAGAATATCAAATGCAACCATTGGCATATTTTCAATTTGCTTGCAGTCGATAAGAAACACACAAAGATTACATTTTAACTGCCAATAAACTTAGTTAATTACAAAATTGTTTCATGTTTCAGTATTCGCGAAGGTGATAAAAAATCCGTTGGCACAAAAATGCATTGGACTTTTTTCAGCAATAAGTTTCGACTATTAAAATAGCAATGATGGCAGGGAATTATTTGTTTGGCACACTGTCAGAACTGTCAATGACAACAGTGAAGGCGGCTGCGTCATCATTTAAAACATTTTCTATGGAACCAAAACATCCAACCAGTTGCAGTTGCACCCACAACGATTACAACATTTTTCATTTGCCAGACAAATCATTGGCATTCAAAAGGAAAAAATAAAGGATTAATGGGCAACAATAAAATCATGTTTTTTATGAACTCTGAATTCCCCCCTTGGGCTGCAATTTCGAAATTAAAGCAAAACACAAATTGAAGTCACCACCTCGAATCATGTCGCTCAAACCAGAAAAAAAAAATCGCAAAACAGAAAACTCAACAAGTCTCTCCCTGAGAGTCGTAAACCCACATTCAAAATATTTTATAACAAAAGTTTCGCTTGAAGGGGAACACTCCGGCCAATGCGACTCAATTAGAATGTCACTGTCATCGCTGTTGAAGGGTGAGGTTGGCGGGGGATACCAAAATGCAACAACGCCAAACGCATAGTTTATGACCAATGAATGGACTCACAGACAAACATACAGACGGACACACAAACGCGGGCATTAAGGAGCGCATGATGGCGGTCCATGTGGACGAATTAATTAAAGCTGCAGATTTATGTTGATTAATGAACATGCAGACTTTACGACCGGTATTAGAGTTTGGCCTAAAGCTGAACTCATAAAATACATGTGGAAAACATACAGATATGGAAATTATGTAAATCGCATAAAAAGTACAGCATGTTTGTTTACATTGAATGTTGTAAATGGTTTCTTAGAATAATAAACTAGAAAAGGTAAAATATTTAATATTTTCTTAATAGATTAAATTTGGGTAGGATGAAAGGATAAAAGAATAATGTGAATAAAGTAGCAAGTACTAGCAGTCGCGATAGTCCTTGAAAAAAATTTAAAAAATTTGATTTTTTCCTTGCTAAATATTTTTTATGCCCACGATTATCGTACTTGGAAAAATACTCCAATATTATTATCGATTATTGCTTTAATAATCTCAGAAATATATTCTTAGCAATTGTCGATTATGGCTCTGATGGTCTTTGAAAAAATATTTGTTTTAAAAATCCACAATTATTACTCTGATAGCAAATGGAAAAAAGATCAAAAAAATTGACGATGATTGCTCTAATAATTCGCTATAATTTCTCTCTTCTAATCCACAAAAATATATTCTAAAATAATCTCGATTATTGCTTTGTAATCAAAGGAGCTGGAGTTCAGACAATATATACATATTCAGATTTAATATTTCCTGGAGTCCTAACGTTTAAGGTACATGGTGTCTTCGGCAATGATACAGATAAAAATTAGAGGTTTATTTAGGTCACAAATTTTAACTCCTCAGCAGGTCACCAATGGGGTATTGTTTTTTTTAATATAACTAAATATTCTACCTAGGGGATCGTAGGAAGTCAAAATACTCAAAAAAATTATTAAAATATGATGAAGGCCCTCGAAACGAAGGAATTTAGGGGCATGCTACACCCAAAGACTAACTAAATAATATGGTCAAGGTCAGCGCATTAACAATAAGTAAACAAGTAAGCAAAGGCTATAGTCGTGCGGGTCCGACCATGTGGTACCCTACAACACTACAATGTGTAAGAAGCTCCCTTATATCCAAATTCATTTTGGAAGATTTTGCTTTGAAAATTATGTCATGGAACACTGCCCAGATATTACCCTCAGCTTTTTGACCAGGGACATTTACCCAATATTTACGCACTCCATCGTGATTTAAGTTGTTGTGGGCCATTTTTCAGCTAAATATAGTCCAATAGTCGTCCAAAATGCTAGAATTGTTGATTTTTTTCATCCATTCTACCCGATGAGGTGGACCTACATGACCCATTTTCTGTTTTATGCTGCAGTATCTATTACGAACTTGAAATACCAAATTTGGAACAATTCCGCAAAATAATGTCGCTAAAATCATCAAAATACCGAATATCGGGGGTACCGTTATATGGGGACTATATGAAGACGTGGACCTACATGGTTTATTTGTTGACTTAGGATATAGTATCCATTACGAACTTCAAATGCCAAATTTGAAACAATTCCGGTGAATAATGTCGCTAAAATCATCAAAATACCGAATATCGGGAGGTACCGTTATATGGGGGCTATATGATAACTTGGACCTACATGGCCCATTTACGAACTTAACCTGCCTACTGGCAAAATATACATGTGTGCAAAATTTTAGCCTTCTATCTCAATTTTTTGTTTTTTTAGGTTTTATACTTTTATGCCAAGAGGGCATTCAGTTTTTGGTCCATTTCAACGCCTAAATATTGTGCGATCATCTCCAATAGGCTTCTATTCTGGACCATAACCTCACCTCCATTTTCAATTTCGTGAGGATCGCAATCTGTAGAATGATTACAATTTAATATGGACAGACAGACGGACGGACATACATTGCTAGATCGACTCAGCTCGGCGAAATAGGAAGATCTACATTCCGTGGTGTTACATATTTGTTGGCCCAACCAAACTTATAATACCCCCCACAAATAGTGTTGTAGGGTATAAAGAATATATATCGGAGCCGAGTTGCACAAAATGGAAACGTATGTCCCGAAATTCACCCATTTGGGTTATTATTACCCCTTATTTGCACAATACACCTGAAATCCGATTAAGGATATATATGGAAGCTATATCCAAATCTTAGCTGTTCTCGATAAAATTTGGCAAAGGTATTTCCGAGCTTAGGATATCTGGTACCAAATATCATTGTTGTCGGATGCATATTACGAATGTGACGGACTTAAACACCAAATCGGATGAAACGTATATATGAGAGTTATAGCTACATCTGAACCGATTTTCTCCAAAACTGATTTACTTGCTTCTAGACTGAATTCGGTCTGATGTACCAAAATTCAGGACTCTTTTGCAGATATTGCTCATTCGGTGCACAATTAACCTGAAATCGGTAGAAGAAATATGTGGGACCTACATCGAAATCTGAACCGAATTTGATCAAATTTGGTTGATGTATTTCCGAGTTCTATAATATATCTGGTACCAAATATCATTGCTGTCGCATGCCTATTACGAATTTGGGGGACTTTGATTTTGAAATTTGATGCACTTACTTCTAGACTAAATTCGGTCGGATATGTCGAAATTCAAATCTTTTGAATCGAAATAACTGTTTTAGACCCCATGTCTCTTTGGACCAAATCCGATTCAGAACACTTGGAGTCGATCTAGCGATGTCCGCCCGTCTGTCTGTCTGGCTGGTGCGCACGATAACTCTCGATCCGATTTGGTCCAAACTTGGTACATCGTAATATTTTTTCATACTTAGATCGAGTTCGGAGATGGGCAATATCGGTCCACTCATTATGGTACCTCCCTCACAAAATGTCTAAATTTTCAAAAAAAATATTTTCTGCAAAGAAAGAGAAACGATAATCCGATTTTGCTACAAATTTGCAAATCCGAATATATGCGTCTGTGCTAGGTCAGATACGAAAATGGTAAATATCGAACCATTCAATCAAGTACCTCCCCCACAAAGAGTCAAAATTGTGAATAATTACAAATCTTAAAAAATGTGATGTAAGAGTCCGATTGTCTTCAAATTTCACACATCCCAATATTTATACTAACCCAAGCTCTGGTGTTAAGATGCAAATTTATCGGTCCACTCCTTCTGGTGCATCCCCAAAAAAGGCCGAAATTTTCAAAAAAAAAAAAAAAAAAAAATTTTGCACAGAAAGAAAAAACGATAATCCAATTTTGCTCCAACGTCGGAAACCCTAATATTTGCGTCAGTGCTGAGTCTGATAAGTAAATGGACAATATTGGTCCATACCTCCCCTACAAAGGGTCAAAATGTTGAATAATTACAACTCTTATAAGATGTGATGTTAGAGTCCAAGTGTCTTCAAATTTCACACATCCTAATAATTTTATTAGCACAATGTAACCAAAACGGTCATAAAATCCGAAATAAGTATCTGGCTTGTTTTCCAATTACACACAGCACAATATTTTTAATAACCCAATCTCTGGTGTAATAATGGGACATAGCGGTAAACTTCTTCTTATACCCCCACACTAAGGGTCAAAATTTTGAGTAAAAAAATGAGTATCATAAAACGCGAAATTAACATACCATTCTATTCAGACTTGGCACATCTCAATATTTCCATTAACACAAGATCCGTTATAAAGATGGCATAGATCTAACCATTTATTCTGGTACCTCTCCCACGTATGATTCAAGATTTTTGAAAACAAAACGCTAAAAAAACGAATAAGCATTAAACTCTCTTAAAATTTCACACATTCAAACGTTACTAACTCAAAATATGTTGTGAATATGATATATATCTGCTAACCCCTTCTGATACCTCAACCTCAAATGGTCACAATTTCCAATGCTTATATCTGATTTGATGATATGATTTAGAATATAAATAGGTTATAGATCTTCGATTTCCTTCAAATTCGGCACCTGCCAATATTTTTATAGTCTTCACCATTCTATGGAGGGCATATTAACTTTGTCATTTCTTTTGCTACTCCTCGAAATATTTTTAATAGACCCTACAAAGAAAATAAATTCTATGTCGGTTCACGTTTTCTTATAGCCCCCATATAACGGTAGCTCCCGATATTCAGTATTTTGATGATTTCATCGACATTATTCACCGGAATCGTTTAAAATGTCGTACTGGGAGCTCATAATGGTTACTAAAAAATATGAAAAAAAATCGTATGCAGGTCCACGACTTCGTATAGCCCCCATATGGCGGTACCACCAGATATTTGGTATTTTAATGATTTTAGCGACATTATTTACCTGAATTATTTCAAATTTCGTATTTGAAGTTCGTTATGGGTGCTACCACCTACGACAAAAAATGTTGTTTGCAGGTCCACGTCTTCGTATAGCCAAAATATGACGGTACCTCCCAATACTCGGTATGTTTTTGATTTGTGCGACATTATTCACCGGAATTGTAACAAATTTGGTGAAGAATGAAGAAATCTGAGCGGAATGAATCTGCATTGTGTTTTATTTAAAAAGATAGTCTATGCATGAAATGTACATACCTTCATACATACACAGTTTTTCGAACATTTTATTGTGTGGGCGTAAATCTGTTTTGTTCGCTCGATAGCATCTCTAGACAGATGGTAACCATCCACTTAAATAACTAAAATTCCTTTATTGCATTTATTATTACATTCGGCTGGCATTGCTCTTCTCCCCTAGGCGACGAAGTAACATAAAATTTAGATTAATGTTTTGCGCAATGCCTTCCCCATGCCCATTCGCAAAGATTTACACACACACACCCACATACATAGATGACGACAATTTTTGCGTGGTTGTCCTATTAAAGAGAAAATATTTTTTTCTCTGATTTTTTACAAGGAAATATACGAATTTATGTGATGACGTTGCTATTATTATTTTTGTTGTTGTTTGGAATTATTTTCGCATGGCTTTTATTGTTGCATACTTTATATTTCCGTTTTGCATTGCATTGCTCTGAACCAATTGTCGGAACGTGTGATTCAACCCCTGAACTTTAAGGAGAGGCAGCATCAACGTCGTCATAATCAAATGTGAAGAAAGAATAGAATCTCGAGCAGAATAACAATAAAGGAAAATATATTAAGATAAGCGGAAGGGTGATGACAGCAATCGTGCGGTACACTTTATAAATTTAAAGAGGAGAGGTTTACCTACCATGAAATACATAATAACTCAGCTAATATTAGATATATCAGAACCACAGCATATTCCAAAATCTTACCTTTTTTATAGAGGCTAGCCATTGTAAATCCTGATAAATTTTTTTCAAAATGTGATCTTTATTTAAGCCTTCCACTGAATTTCGATGTGCTGTAGGGTGCATCATGATCATTAAAAACAGCAGTAAGTTTGGCCGGGCCGAACTTTGAATACCCTCCACCATTTGGAACGAATTTGGGTCTATAAGACGAGGACCTACACAAGCATTGTTTGTCATAAGCCAATTCCATATTCAAATTCGAAACTTAAAATAAACGGTGAATAATGTAGATAAAATCATCAAAATACGTATATACGGAGGTACCGTTATATCAGAGCTATACCAAGACCTGGACTTGCCTGTAGCATCCATTATGAACTTCAAATACGACATCTAAAACAATTTCGGTGAGTATTGTACATAAAATAGTCAAAATACCGAATATAGGGAGGTATTGATATATGGTGCCTTTACGAAGACCTGGACATGCATAGACAACTTTCTGTCATAGGCTGTAGTATCCATTACGAACTTCAAATACCAAATTTGAAACAATTCCGGTGAATAATGCCACTAAAATCACCAACACAGCGAATATCGGGAGGTACTTTTATATGGGGACTATACGAAGACGTGAACCTGCACAGTCAATTTTCTGTCTTAGACTGTAGTATCCCCTTGGAACTTCAAATACGAAATTTGAAAAAAAAAAAAAACGGTGAATAACGTATCTGAAATAATCAAAATACCGAATATCGGGAGGTACCGTTATATGGGGGCTATGTGAAGACATGGACCTGCACAGACAATTTTCTGTATTAGACTGTAGTATCCCTTTCAAACTTCAAATACCGAATTTGAAACAATTCCGGTGAATAATGTCGCTAAATTAATCAAACCGCCGAATATAGGGAGGTACAGTTGTATGGGGGTTATTCGAGGACATATACCTGCATAGACAATTTTAATTTTCTACGAACTTCAAATACCAAATTTGAAACAATTCCGGTAAATAATGCCACTAAAATCATAAAAATACCTGCCTACTGGCAAAATATATATGTCTGCCAAAATTTAGCCTTCTATCTCGATTCGTTCGAATGATAGCGTTATAACAACAGACAGACAGACATCGCTAAATCGACATAGAATTTTACACTGATCAAGAATATATAACCTTTGTTGGGTCTTACATGAGTTTTTCGAGGAGTTACAAACGGAATGACAAAGTTAATATACCCTCCATATTATGGTGGAGGGTATAAAAAATCACATCGCACATACATGCACATTTCTGCCATTGCACAAAGTCACTGTCAGCCAGCGGAAATGAGTTGTGTGCTGTTGATGTCTATCAAAAAAGAGCAGCACACAAAAGCAACAACACAAAAATTAAATAATTAAAATCATTGCCGCCTTCAATTAATTAATGTTAATGAATAATTTCATAAAAGAATCTAAAACAATTCTTTTATGATTATTATTCGACATTAACATGCTGTGCTTTGATTCACAATGTCAATTCAAGGGAAAACAATTGAAATCTTTCCGCTCCACTGCAAAAAAAGAGAATTCCATGCTAATGAAACTCATTAAATTCGGTTTTCCGTTTTAAACATACTTTTAGAAACGAAACGAACGAAATGAAGTAGGTTGATAAAATTTTACTCAAATGTATAGTATGTCTGCAGGACTTTTGATATTGAAAATGGGCCATGTAGGTTCACGTTTTGGTATAGCCCCCATTTAATGGTATCTCCATATTTTCGTTATTTTGGTGATTTTATCGCTATTATTAACCGAAATTGTTTCAAATTTGTTATTTGTAGTTCGTAACGAATATTACAGCACATGACAGAAAATTGTCTGGGCAGGTCCAGGTTTTCATATAGCCCTCATATAACGGTACCTCCCTATATTCGGTATTTTGAAGATTTTAGCGACATTATTCACCGGAATTGTTTAAAATTTGTTATTTGAAGTTCATAATGAATATTACAGCACATGACAGAAAATTGTCTGTGCAGGTCCACATTTTGGTATAGCCCCCATATAATGGCACCTCCCTATATTCGGTATTTTGATGATTTTAACGACATTATTCACCGGAATTTTTTCAAATTTTGTATTTGATGTTCGTAATGGATGCTAAAGCCTATGACAGGAGATTGTCTGTGCAGGTCCACGTCTTTGGATAGCCCCCATGTAACGGTTCCTCCCGATATTCGGTATTTTGATGATTTTAGCTACATTATTACCGATTTTTTTTTTAAGTTTCGCATTTGAATATTGTTATTGTTTATGACAAATGTTAATTATGCAGGTCCATGTCGGCCCCAATATAATAGGGCGTTATTTTTAAGATTTTAACAGATTTTTTTACGGATTTTATTGTTTTTTGAGAATTGCCAAATTCTTTCCAAATGGTGGAGGGTATTCAATATTTGGCCTGGCCGAACTAACAGCCTTTTTACTTTTTAAAATTATAGTGGCATATTTAGGGGGTATTTTTCACATTTTGCAAGTTCTTTCGAAATTATGGAGGGTCTTTAAAGTTCGGCCCGGTCGTACTCAATTAAAATGTTTTTTTATTAATTAAAATATTAATTAAATGTTTTTTTAATTAAAATGTTTTTTTTTTTTCTTTTTTTAGGCCAATAATCTTAGATTTCTAAAGAAAAAATGTTCATGGACTTGTAGAACTATTATCGTGGATTATTTAAGCATGTTTAAAGATACTAGAAAAGCTATAGTTTTAAATTTGTCAAAAATATTTTTGAAGGGTTAGCTGAGCTATGATTGAAGCATTTTTTAACGTTTTCGAAGACCTTCTGTGACATGAGCTATCACAATATTAAAAAAAAAAAATTCATGGAACTGGCCGGATTTATAATCGAGTCTGCTATAGTATGTCAATTATGGATTAAAATAAATTTTGAAATTTTTTTTAGAATATGTTGGGGTCTACGTGAATTTTTAGGAATAATTTTGAAAAAAACACAAAACGCTATAATTTTTGTTTTTTTTTTTTTTTTTTTTGTCAAAAATTACCGAGATTTTATTCAGGTATTTCATCTACAACCAGAGCTATTTTTTTTGAATATTTAAAAGAAATTAAGGATAGTTATCGTAGACAATATAATCGCCTGGTAAAAAAAAAAAAAAAACATTATTTTAATCACTATCTGATCAATAATCGTAGATTTTATTTATAATAGCCATAATCGTGAAAAATTTATAATTTTTTTAACCACAAATTCAATCTGATAGTTTTTTTTTAGAAAATTTTGTCATAGTCTATGAGAGCCATAACAATAGATTTTCTAAGAATATCATTTGGAGGATTACGTGGGGATTACGTTTTTAAGACCTTTTTTTAAAGGACAATGGAGAAAATGTATTATTATTATCAACTTACTTGACAGGCACATAATTAAGCTCTCTAAAATAATTTTTAAGAACTATAGAGCATATAGTCATGGCACAGCTATAGTCGAAGAAATTTCTTTTTCTGAACATTGTTTTTTAAGAAAGGCCATAGCATCCTAGAATTGTTATGATTTTTATACCATACAACACTATGTGTTGGGGGTATTATAAGTTTGATTAGGCCAAAAATTATGTAAGACCTCAAAAGATTGGTTTCCCACATAGGAAACTATACATGGATCTTCCTATCTTGCCGAGCTGAGTCGGTCTAACTATGAATGTTCGTCCGTCCGTCCGTCTGTCCATGTTAATTTGTAATTACTCTACAAGTAGCAATTATGGCCCGATTCTCACGAAATTCAAAATCGAGGTAGGGTTATTGTCAGAATAGAAGAATAAAGATTGCAATTATCGTCCGATCCTCACGAAAATTTTCACAAGTGTTGGGTTAGGCTCAGAATGGCTAGGTATATTGTTTTCAAAGATGTTCGCAACATATTCAGGGGTTGAAATGGACCAACAACTAAAAACGTTACTGATTTTTCAGCCGTTATGAAGGTCAAATATAGAAACCAATGTAATATGGACCGCAACAACTAACAATACGACGGAGTGCTTAAATATTGGGCAAATGTCCCTGGTCAAGAAGCTAAGAGTAATGTCTGGGCAATGCTCTATGACATAATTTCAAAAGCGAAATCTTCCAAAATGGATTTGGACATAAGGGTCTTCCAACATATTGTAGTGTTGTAGGGTATCACATGGTCGGCCCGCACGACTATAGCATGTTAATTTGTAATCACATTATAGGTCGCAATTTTGGCCCGATCCTCACGAATTTAAAAATGAAGGTGGGGTTATAGTCAGAATAGAAGCCTATTGCTTTGCGGAAATTTACATGGACTTAGGGTTTAGGACTGGGCAGAATCCTACCAATTTGGGCGGCCATCGGACAATATATAGCGGGTAAAAAAGACCCTAACTTTTATGTAAGAAAATAGAACATTTTCAACTAAACCGCGAATATTTTTAATCACAGCCAAATAACAAATATATTGAATGGTCACCTCTGACCATAAAAGTGATGCTGATAGCCAAGAAATCGGATATATAGCAAAATAGGTACAATATATATGTATAAAAGAATAGATTTTATTTATTCTGCTTATAAGTCAAGAACCGCTAGGCCGATTTTCACAATTCACATCAAATTGGGATTGTTCTCTTGCAAAAAAAGCATAAAATCAAAGAAAATCGCGGAAAATATACCAATATATCAGTGAATATCTTTGTTACATTTTTTTTTTTTCAATTTTTGTCAAATTTTTTATCGCATGCGATTTTTTCAATTTTACTTACAATTTTGAATTGTAAATTTCCTAAATTTTTACAGTCCGCAACACTACTTTTTTAGGGTATAATATGCATGTCGTAATTATAGTCCGATCATCACGAAATTTTGTATGGGGGTCGGGTTAGGGCCAGAAATAAAGGCTATTGTTCGTAAGATGTACATTAAGGGCTTCAAATGTATTAAAACAGTTGAAAACTAATCGACTTTGCTTACTTGTTTAATGTATATTTGTTTTCAAGAGCTGTTTTTAAGAAGGCTTTATTTTTTAAATATTTAATGAAAGACTCTTTTAAAAGAAATATTTTTCAACGCATTTTCGAGGTACTATTAGCAACGTAAATATTTAAAAATATTTTCAACGACTTAAAACACATTTATTTTAGGAATATTTTTTCACCGACAAACAGGCAAGGCATTAAAAAAAATATTGTTTATGGTCTATCAACAAAGTGGAGTTTTTAAGAATACGTTTTTAAGGACTATCGGCATGGGTCGATTTTAAGACTATATTGTGGGACTGCAATAGTGGAGCTTTTATGAACTTTTGTACAATTTTAAAAACCTGCGCATTTTTTGTGACTTTTTATATGAACATTTTGGTGGAGCTGCAGTCGAGAACTTTTGTTTACTTTGTTTAAACTGCTGATCCGTCGTTTTAAATGATTTTTAATATATACAGATTCAGTTGTAAATAATTCTATTTATTTAAGATTTTTTTTTATGAAATTTTATGCATTTTTTGGTGTTAAAGTCCTGATATTTATGAATTTCTCCTACAGCTGTTAATTTTTGTAGATTTGCAAACATTTGAAGATGTTAGGCCTTGAATCCGCTAACCAATAAATTTAACGGCGTAGTTATGAATTTTCTCTAAAAATCAATTAGAATCTAATAATATTAACCGACTTCCATTACAACCTAATAAATATTGCAGAACCGTCCCGTTAGAATAAGGTCAACTTATGATGTATATATATATACAAATAATTTTTTTCTCATTGCATTTTTTCTTGGCCTCCATAATAAGATTTCTTATGATTTATCTCGAAGCGAACACAAATGATTGAGCACAAATTGTTTTACTACCAAAATGAAACATGAAATCTTAAATAACAACTTTAGCCTCATAACTACCAATTCGCATTCAAAGGACCCACGCAATATGTGTCAAATGACATTGCAACAATGTTGTTCGTAGATGTGTATCGATGTGTGTCGCTGCAAATAGACACTTGTATCTCAATGTCTATCTCTTAGTCCGAGTGGTTATAAGCGAAAGTCAAGATCTGCATAAGAGGCATATGCCACAAAAATATTTTAAAATGTCATTAATTTTCATTGGATTACGAGTGGATGGAGCGAGCGTAAGAGGGGGGGGGGGGTCACTTAACCCTGTACAAAGTATAAAAATTAGATTTAAACTAGCGCTGGATTAATGTCCAAAAAAAAACTGTCAACGGTATACACATTTTTTTTTGTGATTTTTTTTAAATATTTAACACGCAAAACTAACCTCTAATTAACCCTTTAATGACAGGCACTTCGGAGATGTTAAATGGCATTTTGAAAAGATATCATGGCAAAAGACATATATGTGTGTATGCATGCATGTATGAACATGGATTCGGAAAACCACTCAGCCAACCAACCAACCAGCCTTAGACCCAACCATGCCACTTTTCCATTTGGTCGGCCTATACGTTAGTCACTGTCTGTCTTTGTATCTAGTACCCACCACTGTAGGTCTAATATTTTGTTTTCGTCTGATTGTACACATGTTTGTATGTTTGTTGTGTCTGTGTTGTCTCAAAATAATAATATAAGCCTCAGATGTGTGTCATTATCGTTAATCGCAGCTTAAAATCTCGTTAGCCATTTTTAGTTAGGTTTTTTCTTTTTTGGTTCGGATTTTGGTGTGTATGTTTGTTTGTCACAACATGGCAATGTGCAAAATAATGCGTGTGTGATTTTTTCCAAAAAATAAAATAAAAACAAAATTAGAGAACAAAAAAAAAAAATCAGACACACACGACTGGCAAAATGCTTGCTATGACACTGTCAAGATTTGCATATTAGAAACAAATAAAAAATAAATTGTCATAAAAATAAAAAATTTTGAAACGAGGTTGGATTGTCAATTGTGGGAAAAACAACTGTTGGAAAATTAGTAAAACTCCCAGGCTTATGTTTAATCTATGTCTGGAAAAGCGATCACAAATAATATCTAAAAACGCCGAAAACTCAATATAATAATTCATGCTTAAAAAAGTGATTACAAATAATAGCTTAAAACCCCAAAAACTCAATATTCAAGGAGTTATGGCCATTTTAAAATATTCAATAATTCGTGCTTAAAAAAGTGATCACAAATAATAGCTAAAAACGCCGAAAACTCAATATTTAAGGAGTTATGGCCATTTTAAAATATTCAATAATTCATGCTTAAAAAAGTGATCACAAATAATAGCTAAAAACGCCGAAAACTAAATATTTAAGGAGTTATGGTCATTTTAAAATATTCAATAATTCATGCTTAAAAAAGAAATAAAATATTTGAGGAGTTATGGCCATTTTAAAATATTCAATAATTCATGCTTAAAAAAGTGATCACAAATAATAGCTAAAAATGCCGAAAACTCAATATTTAATGAGTTATGACCATTTTAAAATATTCAATAATTCGTGCTTTAAAAAGTGATCACAAATAATAGCTAAAAACGCCGAAAACTCAATATTTAAGGAGTTATGACCATTTTAAAATATTCAATAATTCGTGCTTAAAAAAGTGATCACAAATAATAGCTAAAAACGCCGAAAACTCAATATTTAAGGAGTTATGGCCATTTTAAAGTATTCAATAATTCGTGCTTAAAAAAGTGATCACAAATAATAGCTAAAAACGCCGAAAACTCAATATTTAAGGAGTTATGGCCATTTTAAAATATTCAATAATTCGTGCTTAAAAAAGTGATCACAAATAATAGCTAAAAACGCCGAAAACTCAATATTTAAGGAGTTATGGTCATTTTAAAATATTCAATAATTCGTGCTTAAAAAAGTGATCACAAATAATAGCTAAAAACGCCGAAAACTCAATATTTAAGGAGTTATGGCCATTTTAAAGTATTCAATAATTCGTGCTTAAAAAAGTGATCACAAATAATAGCTAAAAACGCCGAAAACTCAATATTTAAGGAGTTATGGCCATTTTAAAATATTCAATAATTCGTGCTTAAAAAAGTGATCACAAATATTAGATAAAAACGCCGAAAACTCAATATTTAAGGAGTTATGGCCATTTTAAAATATTCAATAATTCGTGCTTAAAAAAAGTGATCACAAATAATAGCTAAAAACGCCGAAAACTCAATATTTAAGGAGTTATGGCCATTTTAAAATATTCAATAATTCATGCTTAAAAAAGTGATCACAAATAATAGCTAAAAACGCCGAAAACTCAATATTTAAGGAGTTATGGCCATTTTAAAATATTCAATAATTCGTGCTTAAAAAAGTGATCACAAATAATAGCTAAAAACGCCGAAAACTCAATATTTAAGGAGTTATGGCCATTTTAAAATATTCAATAATTTGTGCTTAAAAAAGTGATCACAAATAATAGCTAAAAACGCCGAAAACTCAATATTTAAGGAGTTATGGCCATTTTAAAATATTCAATAATTCGTGCTTAAAAAGTGAAAAACGCCGAAAACTCGATATTTAAGGAGTTGTGGCCATTTTAAAATATTCAATAATTCGTGCTTAAAAAAGTGATCACAAATAATAGCTAAAAACGACGAAAACTCAATATTTAAGGAGTTATGGCCATTTTAAAATTTTGAATAATTCGTGCTTAAAAAAGTGATCACAAATAATAGCTAAAAACGCCGAAAACTCAATATTTAAGGAGTTATGGCCATTTTAAAATATTCAATAATTCGTGCTTAAAAAAGTGATCACAAATAATAGCTAAAAACGCCGAAAACTCAATATTTAAGGAGTTATGGCCATTTTAAAATTTTGAATAATTCGTGCTTAAAAAAGTGATCACAAATAATAGCTAAAAACGCCGAAAACTCAATATTTAAGGAGTTATGGCCATTTTAAAATATTCAATAATTCGTGCTTAAAAAAGTGATCACAAATAATAGCTAAAAACGCCGAAAACTCAATATTTAAGGAGTTATGGCCATTTTAAAATATTCAATAATTTGTGCTTGAAAAAGTGATCACAAATATTAGCTAAAAACGCCGAAAACTCAATATTTAAGGAGTTATGGCCATTTTAAAATATTCAATAATTCGTGCTTAAAAAAGTGATCACAAATAATAGCTAAAAACGCCGAAAACTCAATATTTAAAATATTCAATAATTCGTGCTTAAAAAAGTGATCACAAATAATAGCTAAAAACGCCGAAAACTCAATATTTAAGGAGTTATGGCCATTTTAAAATATTCAATAATTTGTGCTTAAAAAAGTGATCACAAATAATAGCTAAAAACGCCGAAAACTCAAAAAAAGTGATCACAAATAATAGCTAAAAACGCCGAAAACTCAATATTTAAGGAGTTATGGCCATTTTAAAATATTCAATAATTCGTGCTTAAAAAAGTGATCACAAATAATAGCTAAAAACGCCGAAAACTCAATATTTAAGGAGTTATGGCCATTTTAAAATATTCAATAATTCGTGCTTAAAAAAGTTTGTGATCACATAGCTAAAAACGCCGAAAACTCAATATTTAAGGAGTTATGGCCATTTTAAAATATTCAATAATTCGTGCTTAAAAAAGTGATCACAAATATTAGCTAAAAACGCCGAAAACTCAATATTTAAGGAGTTATGGCCATTTTAAAATATTCAATAATTCGTGCTTAAAAAAGCGATCACAAATAATAGCTAAAAACGCCGAAAACTCAATATTTAAGGAGTTATGGCCATTTTAAAATATTCAATAATTTGTGCTTAAAAAAGTGATCACAAATAATAGCTAAAAACGCCGAAAACTCAATATGTAAGGAGTTATGGCCATTTTAAAATATTCAATAATTCGTGCTTAAAAAGTGATCACAAATATTAGCTAAAAACGCCGAAAACTCAATATTTAAGGAGTTATGGCCATTTTAAAATATTCCATAATTCGTGCTTAAAAAAGCGATCACAAATAATAGCTAAAAACGCCGAAAACTCAATATGTAAGGAGTTATGGCCATTTTAAAATATTCAATAATTCGTGCTTAAAAAAGTGATCACAAATAATAGCTAAAAACGCCGAAAACTCAATATTTAAGGAGTTATGGCCATTTTAAAATATTCAATAATTTGTGGTTAAAAAAAGTGATCACAAATAATAGCTAAAAACGCCGAAAACTCAATATTTAAGGAGTTATGGCCATTTTAAAATATTCAATAATTCGTGCTTAAAAAAGTGATCACAAATAATAGCTAAAAACGCCGAAAACTCAATATTTAAGGAGTTATGGCCATTTTAAAATATTCAATAATTCGTGCTTAAAAAAGTGATCACAAATAATAGCTAAAAACGCCGAAAACTCAATATTTAAGGAGTTATGGCCATTTTAAAATATTCAATAATTCGTACTTAAAAAAGTGATCACAAATAATAGCTAAAAACGCCGAAAACTCAATATTTAAGGAGTTATGGCCATTTTAAAATATTCAATAATTCGTACTTAAAAAAGTGATCACAAATAATAGCTAAAAACGCCGAAAACTCAATATTTAAGGAGTTATGGCCATTTTAAAATATTCAATAATTCGTACTTAAAAAAGTGATCACAAATAATAGCTAAAAACGACGAAAACTCAGTATTTAAGGAGTTATGGCCATTTTAAAATATTCAATAATTCGTACTTAAAAAAGTGATCACAAATAATAGCTAAAAACGCCGAAAACTCAATATTTAAGGAGTTATGGCCATTTTAAAATATTCAATAATTCGTACTTAAAAAAGTGATCACAAATAATAGCTAAAAACGCCGAAAACTCAATATTTAAGGAGTTATGGCCATTTTAAAATATTCAATAATTCGTACTTAAAAAAGCGATCACAAATAATAGCTAAAAACGCCGAAAACTCAATATTTTAGGAGTTATGGCCATTTTAAAATATTCAATAATTCGTACTTAAAAAAGTGATCACAAATAATAGCTAAAAACGCCGAAAACTCAATATTTAAGGAGTTATGGCCATTTTAAAATATTCAATAATTCGTACTTAAAAAAGCGATCACAAATAATAGCTAAAAACGCCGAAAACTCAATATTTAAGGAGTTATGGCCATTTTAAAATATTCAATAATTCATGCTTAAAAAGTGATCACAAATAATAGCTAAAAACGCCGAAAACTCAGTATTTAAGGAGTTATGGCCATTTTAAAATATTCAATAATTTGTACTTAAAAAAGTGATCACAAATAATAGCTAAAAACGCCGAAAACTCAATATTTAAGGAGTTATGGCCATTTTAAAATATTCAATAATTCATGCTTAAAAAGTGATCACAAATAATAGCTAAAAACGCCGAAAACTCAATATTTAAGGAGTTATGGCCATTTTAAAATATTCAATAATTCGTACTTAAAAAAGTGATCACAAATAATAGCTAAAAACGCCGAAAACTCAATATTTAAGGAGTTATGGCCATTTTAAAATATTCAATAATTCATGCTTAGAAAGTGATCACAAATAATAGCTAAAAACGCCGAAAAATCAATATTTAAGGAGTTATGGCCATTTTAAAATATTCAATAATTCGTACTTAAAAAAGTGATCACAAATAATAGCTAATAACGCCGAAAACTCAGTATTTAAGGAGTTATGGCCATTAAAATATTCAATAATTCGTACTTAAAAAAGTGATCTCAAATAATAGCTAAAAACGCCGAAAACTCAATATTTAAGGAGTTATGGCCATTTTAAAATATTCAATAATTCGTGCTTAAAAAAGCGATCACAAATAATAGCTAAAAACGCCGAAAACTCAATATTTAAGGAGTTATGGCCATTTTAAAATATTCAATAATTCGTACTTAAAAAAGTGATCACAAATAATAGCTAAAAACGCCGAAAACTCAGTATTTAAGGAGTTATGGCCATTTTAAAATATTCAATAATTCGTACTTAAAAAAGTGATCACAAATAATAGCTAAAAACGCCGAAAACTCAATATTTAAGGAGTTATGGCCATTTTAAAATATTCAATAATTCGTACTTAAAAAAGTGATCACAAATAATAGCTAAAAACGCCGAAAACTCTGTATTTAAGGAGTTATGACCATTTTAAAATATTCAATAATTCGTACTTAAAAAAGTGATCACTAATAATAGCTAAAAACGCCGAAAACTCAATATTTAAGAAGTTATGGCCATTTTAAAATATTCAATAATTCATGCTTAAAAAGTGATCACAAATAATAGCTAAAAACGCCGAAAACTCAATATTTAAGGAGTTATGGCCATTTTAAAATATTCAATAATTCGTACTTAAAAAAGTGATCACAAATAATAGCTAAAAACGCCGAAAACTCAATATTTAAGGAGTTATGGCCATTTTAAAATATTCAATAATTCGTACTTAAAAAAGTGATCACAAATAATAGCTAAAAACGGCGAAAACTCAATATTTAAGGAGTTATGGCCATTTTAAAATATTCAATAATTCGTACTTAAAAAAGCGATCACAAATAATAGCTAAAACGCCGAAAACTCAGTATTTAAGGAGTTATGGCCATTTTAAAATATTCAATAATTCGTACTTAAAAAAGTGATCACAAATAATAGCTAAAAACGCCGAAAACTCAATATTTAAGGAGTTATGGCCATTTAAAAATATTCAATAATTCGTACTTAAAAAAGTGATCACAAATAATAGCTAAAAACGCCGAAAACTCAATATTTAAGGAGTTATGGCCATTTTAAAATATTCAATAATTCGTACTTAAAAAATGATCACAAATAATAGCTAAAAACGCCGAAAACTCAGTATTTAAGGAGTTATGGCCATTTTAAAATATTCAATAATTCGTACTTAAAGAAGTGATCACAAATAATAGCTAAAAACGCCGAAAACTCAATATTTAAGGAGTTATGGCCATTTTAAAATATTCAATAATTCGTACTTAAAAAAGCGATCACAAATAATAGCTAAAAACGCCGAAAACTCAGTATTTAAGGAGTTATGGCCATTTTAAAATATTCAATAATTCATGCTTAAAAAGTGATCACAAATAATAGCTAAAAACGCCGAAAACTCAATATTTAAGGAGTTATGGCCATTTAAAAATATTCAATAATTCGTACTTAAAAAAGTGATCACAAATAATAGCTAAAAACGCCGAAAACTCAATATTTAAGGAGTTATGGCCATTTTAAAATATTCAATAATTCGTACTTAAAAAAATGATCACAAATAATAGCTAAAAACGCCGAAAACTCAGTATTTAAGGAGTTATGGCCATTTTAAAATATTCAATAATTCGTACTTAAAAAAGTGATCACAAATAATAGCTAAAAACGGCGAAAACTCAATATTTAAGGAGTTATGGCCATTTTAAAATATTCAATAATTCGTACTTAAAAAAGCGATCACAAATAATAGCTAAAAACGCCGAAAACTCAGTATTTAAGGAGTTATGGCCATTTTAAAATATTCAATAATTCGTACTTAAAAAAGTGATCACAAATAATAGCTAAAAACGCCGAAAACTCAATATTTAAGGAGTTATGGCCATTTTAAAATATTCAATAATTCGTACTTAAAAAAGTGATCACAAATAATAGCTAAAAACGGCGAAAACTCAATATTTAAGGAGTTATGGCCATTTTAAAATATTCAATAATTCGTACTTAAAAAAGCGATCACAAATAATAGCTAAAAACGCCGAAAACTCAGTATTTAAGGAGTTATGGCCATTTTAAAATATTCAATAATTCGTACTTAAAAAAATGATCACAAATAATAGCTAAAAACGCCGAAAACTCAGTATTTAAGGAGTTATGGCCATTTTAAAATATTCAATAATTCGTACTTAAAAAAGTGATCACAAATAATAGCTAAAAACGCCGAAAACTCAATATTTAAGTAGTTATGGCCATTTTAAAATATTCAATAATTCGTACTTAAAAAAGTGATCACAAATAATAGCTAAAAACGGCGAAAACTCAATATTTAAGGAGTTATGGCCATTTTAAAATATTCAATAATTCGTACTTAAAAAAGCGATCACAAAAAATAGCTAAAAACGCCGAAAACTCAGTATTTAAGGAGTTATGGCCATTTTAAAATATTCAATAATTCGTACTTAAAAAAGTGATCACAAATAATAGCTAAAAACGCCGAAAACTCAATATTTAAGGAGTTATGGCCATTTTAAAATATTCAATAATTCGTACTTAAAAAAGTGATCACAAATAATAGCTAAAAACGGCGAAAACTCAATATTTAAGGAGTTATGGCCATTTTAAAATATTCAATAATTCGTACTTAAAAAAGCGATCACAAATAATAGCTAAAAACGCCGAAAACTCAGTATTTAAGGAGTTATGGCCATTTTAAAATATTCAATAATTCGTACTTAAAAAAGTGATCACAAATAATAGCTAAAAACGCCGAAAACTCAATATTTAAGGAGTTATGGCCATTTTAAAATATTCAATAATTCGTACTTAAAAAAGTGATCACAAATAATAGCTAAAAACGGCGAAAACTCAATATTTAAGGAGTTATGGCCATTTTAAAATATTCAATAATTCGTACTTAAAAAAGCGATCACAAATAATAGCTAAAAACGCCGAAAACTCAGTATTTAAGGAGTTATGGCCATTTTAAAATATTCAATAATTCGTACTTAAAAAAGCGATCACAAATAATAGCTAAAAACGCCGAAAACTCAGTATTTAAGGAGTTATGGCCATTTTAAAATATTCAATAATTCGTACTTAAAAAAGTGATCACAAATAATAGCTAAAAACGCCGAAAACTCAATATTTAAGGAGTTATGGCCATTTTAAAATATTCAATAATTCGTACTTAAAAAAGTGATCACAAATAATAGCTAAAAACGCCGAAAACTCTGTATTTAAGGAGTTATGACCATTTTAAAATATTCAATAATTCGTACTTAAAAAAGTGATCACTAATAATAGCTAAAAACGCCGAAAACTCAATATTTAAGAAGTTATGGCCATTTTAAAATATTCAATAATTCATGCTTAAAAAGTGATCACAAATAATAGCTAAAAACGCCGAAAACTCAATATTTAAGGAGTTATGGCCATTTTAAAATATTCAATAATTCGTACTTAAAAAAGTGATCACAAATAATAGCTAAAAACGGCGAAAACTCAGTATTTAAGGAGTTATGGCCATTTTAAAATATTCAATAATTCGTACTTAAAAAAGTGATCACAAATAATAGCTAAAAACGCCGAAAACTCAATATTTAAGGAGTTATGGCCATTTAAAAATATTCAGTAATTCGTACTTAAAAAAGTGATCACAAATAATAGCTAAAAACGCCGAAAACTCAATATTTAAGGAGTTATGGCCATTTTAAAATATTCAATAATTCGTACTTAAAAAAATGATCACAAATAATAGCTAAAAACGCCGAAAACTCAGTATTTAAGGAGTTATGGCCATTTTAAAATATTCAATAATTCGTACTTAAAAAAGTGATCACAAATAATAGCTAAAAACGCCGAAAACTCAGTATTTAAGGAGTTATGGCCATTTTAAAATATTCAATAATTCGTACTTAAAAAAGTGATCACAAATAATAGCTAAAAACGCCGAAAACTCAGTATTTAAGGAGTTATGGCCATTTTAAAATATTCAATAATTCGTACTTAAAAAAGTGATCACAAATAATAGCTAAAAACGCCGAAAACTCAATATTTAAGGAGTTATGGCCATTTTAAAATATTCAATAATTCGTACTTAAAAAAGTGATCACAAATAATAGCTAAAAACGCCGAAAACTCTGTATTTAAGGAGTTATGACCATTTTAAAATATTCAATAATTCGTACTTAAAAAAGTGATCACTAATAATAGCTAAAAACGCCGAAAACTCAATATTTAAGAAGTTATGGCCATTTTAAAATATTCAATAATTCATGCTTAAAAAGTGATCACAAATAATAGCTAAAAACGCCGAAAACTCAATATTTAAGGAGTTATGGTCATTTTAAAATATTCAATAATTCGTACTTAAAAAAGTGATCACAAATAATAGCTAAAAACGCCGAAAACTCAATATTTAAGGAGTTATGGCCATTTTAAAATATTCAATAATTCGTACTTAAAAAAGTGATCACAAATAATAGCTAAAAACGGCGAAAACTCAATATTTAAGGAGTTATGGCCATTTTAAAATATTCAATAATTCGTACTTAAAAAAGCGATCACAAATAATAGCTAAAAACGCCGAAAACTCAGTATTTAAGGAGTTATGGCCATTTTAAAATATTCAATAATTCGTACTTAAAAAAGTGATCACTAATAATAGCTAAAAACGCCGAAAACTCAATATTTAAGAAGTTATGGCCATTTTAAAATATTCAATAATTCATGCTTAAAAAGTGATCACAAATAATAGCTAAAAACGCCGAAAACTCAATATTTAAGGAGTTATGGTCATTTTAAAATATTCAATAATTCGTACTTAAAAAAGTGATCACTAATAATAGCTAAAAACGCCGAAAACTCAATATTTAAGAAGTTATGGCCATTTTAAAATATTCAATAATTCATGCTTAAAAAGTGATCACAAATAATAGCTAAAAACGCCGAAAACTCAATATTTAAGGAGTTATGGCCATTTTAAAATATTCAATAATTCGTACTTAAAAAAGTGATCACAAATAATAGCTAAAAACGCCGAAAACTCAATATTTAAGGAGTTATGGCCATTTTAAAATATTCAATAATTCGTACTTAAAAAAGTGATCACAAATAATAGCTAAAAACGGCGAAAACTCAATATTTAAGGAGTTATGGCCATTTTAAAATATTCAATAATTCGTACTTAAAAAAGCGATCACAAATAATAGCTAAAAACGCCGAAAACTCAGTATTTAAGGAGTTATGGCCATTTTAAAATATTCAATAATTCGTACTTAAAAAAGTGATCACAAATAATAGCTAAAAACGCCGAAAACTCAATATTTAAGGAGTTATGGCCATTTAAAAATATTCAGTAATTCGTACTTAAAAAGTGATCACAAATAATAGCTAAAAACGCCGAAAACTCAATATTTAAGGAGTTATGGCCATTTTAAAATATTCAATAATTCGTACTTAAAAAAATGATCACAAATAATAGCTAAAAACGCCGAAAACTCAGTATTTAAGGAGTTATGGCCATTTTAAAATATTCAATAATTCGTACTTAAAAAAGTGATCACAAATAATAGCTAAAAACGGCGAAAACTCAGTATTTAAGGAGTTATGGCCATTTTAAAATATTCAATAATTCGTACTTAAAAAAGTGATCACAAATAATAGCTAAAAACGCCGAAAACTCAGTATTTAAGGAGTTATGGCCATTTTAAAATATTCAATAATTCGTACTTAAAAAAGTGATCACAAATAATAGCTAAAAACGCCGAAAACTCAATATTTAAGGAGTTATGGCCATTTTAAAATATTCAATAATTCGTACTTAAAAAAGTGATCACAAATAATAGCTAAAAACGCCGAAAACTCTGTATTTAAGGAGTTATGACCATTTTAAAATATTCAATAATTCGTACTTAAAAAAGTGATCACTAATAATAGCTAAAAACGCCGAAAACTCAATATTTAAGAAGTTATGGCCATTTTAAAATATTCAATAATTCATGCTTAAAAAGTGATCACAAATAATAGCTAAAAACGCCGAAAACTCAATATTTAAGGAGTTATGGTCATTTTAAAATATTCAATAATTCGTACTTAAAAAAGTGATCACAAATAATAGCTAAAAACGCCGAAAACTCAATATTTAAGGAGTTATGGCCATTTTAAAATATTCAATAATTCGTACTTAAAAAAGTGATCACAAATAATAGCTAAAAACGGCGAAAACTCAATATTTAAGGAGTTATGGCCATTTTAAAATATTCAATAATTCGTACTTAAAAAAGCGATCACAAATAATAGCTAAAAACGCCGAAAACTCAGTATTTAAGGAGTTATGGCCATTTTAAAATATTCAATAATTCGTGCTTAAAAAAGTGATCACAAATAATAGCTAAAAACGCCGAAAACTCAATATTTAAGGAGTTATGGCCATTTAAAAATATTCAAAAATTCGTACTTAAAAAAGTGATCACAAATAATAGCTAAAAACGCCGAAAACTCAATATTTAAGGAGTTATGGCCATTTTAAAATATTCAATAATTCGTACTTAAAAAAATGATCACAAATAATAGCTAAAAACGCCGAAAACTCAGTATTTAAGGAGTTATGGCCATTTTAAAATATTCAATAATTCGTACTTAAAAAAGTGATCACAAATAATAGCTAAAAACGCCGAAAACTCAATATTTAAGGAGTTATGGCCATTTTAAAATATTCAATAATTCGTACTTAAAAAAGCGATCACGAATAATAGCTAAAAACGCCGAAAACTCAGTATTTAAGGAGTTATGGCCATTTTAAAATATTCAATAATTCATGCTTAAAAAGTGATCACAAATAATAGCTAAAAACGCCGAAAACTCAATATTTAAGGAGTTATGGCCATTTAAAAATATTCAATAATTCGTACTTAAAAAAGTGATCACAAATAATAGCTAAAAACGCCGAAAACTCAGTATTTAAGGAGTTATGGCATTTTAAAATATTCAATAATTCGTACTTAAAAAAGTGATCACAAATAATAGCTAAAAACGCCGAAAACTCAATATTTAAGTAGTTATGGCCATTTTAAAATATTCAATAATTCGTACTTAAAAAAGTGATCACAAATAATAACTAAAAACGCCGAAAACTCAATATTTAAGGAGTTATGGCCATTTTAAAATATTCAATAATTCGTACTTAAAAAAGCGATCACAAAAAATAGCTAAAAACGCCGAAAACTCAGTATTTAAGGAGTTATGGCCATTTTAAAATATTCAATAATTCGTACTTAAAAAAGTGATCACAAATAATAGCTAAAAACGCCGAAAACTCAATATTTAAGGAGTTATGGCCATTTTAAAATATTCAATAATTCGTACTTAAAAAAGTGATCACAAATAATAGCTAAAAACGGCGAAAACTCAATATTTAAGGAGTTATGGCCATTTTAAAATATTCAATAATTCGTACTTAAAAAAGCGATCACAAATAATAGCTAAAAACGCCGAAAACTCAGGATTTAAGGAGTTATGGCCATTTTAAAATATTCAATAATTCGTACTTAAAAAAGTGATCACAAATAATAGCTAAAAACGCCGAAAACTCAATATTTTAGGAGTTATGGCCATTTTAAAATATTCAATAATTCGTACTTAAAAAAGTGATCACAAATAATAGCTAAAAACGGCGAAAACTCAATATTTAAGGAGTTATGGCCATTTTAAAATATTCAATAATTCGTACTTAAAAAAGCGATCACAAATAATAGCTAAAAACGCCGAAAACTCAGTATTTAAGGAGTTATGGCCATTTTAAAATATTCAATAATTCGTACTTAAAAAAGCGATCACAAATAATAGCTAAAAACGCCGAAAACTCAGTATTTAAGGAGTTATGGCCATTTTAAAATATTCAATAATTCGTACTTAAAAAAGTGATCACAAATAATAGCTAAAAACGCCGAAAACTCAATATTTAAGGAGTTATGGCCATTTTAAAATATTCAATAATTCGTACTTAAAAAAGTGATCACAAATAATAGCTAAAAACGGCGAAAACTCAATATTTAAGGAGTTATGGCCATTTTAAAATATTCAATAATTCGTACTTAAAAAGTGATCACTAATAATAGCTAAAAACGCCGAAAACTCAGTATTTAAGGAGTTATGGCCATTTTAAAATATTCAATAATTCGTACTTAAAAAAGTGATCACAAATAATAGCTAAAAACGCCGAAAACTCAATATTTAAGGAGTTATGGCCATTTAAAAATATTCAATAATTCGTACTTAAAAAAGTGATCACAAATAATAGCTAAAAACGCCGAAAACTCAATATTTAAGGAGTTATGGCCATTTTAAAATATTCAATAATTCGTACTTAAAAAATGATCACAAATAATAGCTAAAAACGCCGAAAACTCAGTATTTAAGGAGTTATGGCCATTTTAAAATATTCAATAATTCGTACTTAAAAAAGTGATCACAAATAATAGCTAAAAACGCCGAAAACTCAATATTTAAGGAGTTATGGCCATTTTAAAATATTCAATAATTCGTACTTAAAAAAGCGATCACAAATAATAGCTAAAAACGCCGAAAACTCAGTATTTAAGGAGTTATGGCCATTTTAAAATATTCAATAATTCGTACTTAAAAAAGTGATCACAAATAATAGCTAAAAACGCCGAAAACTCAATATTTAAGGAGTTATGGCCATTTTAAAATATTCAATAATTCGTACTTAAAAAAGTGATCACAAATAATAGCTAAAAACGCCGAAAACTCTGTATTTAAGGAGTTATGGCCATTTTAAAATATTCAATAATTCATGCTTAAAAAGTGATCACAAATAATTGCTAAAAACGCCGAAAACTCAGTATTTAAGGAGTTATGGCCATTTTAAAATATTCAATAATTCGTACTTAAAAAAGTGATCACAAATAATAGCTAAAAACGCCGAAAACTCAATATTTAAGGAGTTATGACCATTTTAAAATATTCAATAATTCGTACTTAAAAAGCGATCACAAATAATAGCTAAAACGCCGAAAACTCAATATTTAAGGAGTTATGGCCATTTTAAAATATTCAATAATTCGTACTTAAAAAAGTGATCACAAATAATAGCTAAAAATGCCGAAAACTCAATATTTAAGGAGTTATGGCCATTTTAAAATATTCAATAATTCGTACTTAAAAAAGCGATCACAAATAATAGCTAAAAACGCCGAAAACTCAGTATTTAAGGAGTTATGGCCATTTTAAAATATTCAATAATTCATGCTTAAAAAGTGATCACAAATAATAGCTAAAAACGCCGAAAACTCAGTATTTAAGTTATGGCCATTTTAAAATATTCAATAATTCATGCTTAAAAAGTGATCACAAATAATAGCTAAAAACGCCGAAAACTCAGTATTTAAGGAGTTATGGCCATTTTAAAATATTCAATAATTCGTACTTAAAAAAGTGATCACAAATAATAGCTAAAAACGCCGAAAACTCAATATTTAAGGAGTTATGGCCATTTTAAAATATTCAATAATTCGTACTTAAAAAAGCGATCACAATTAATAGCTAAAAACGCCGAAAACTCAATATTTAAGGAGTTATGGCCATTTTAAAATATTCAATAATTCGTACTTAAAAAAGTGATCACAAATAATAGCTAAAAACGCCGAAAACTCTATATTTAAGGAGTTATGGCCATTTTAAAATATTCAATAATTCGTACTTAAAAAAGCGATCACAATTAATAGCTAAAAACGCCGAAAACTCAGTATTTAAGGAGTTATGGCCATTTTAAAATATTCAATAATTCGTACTTAAAAAAGTGATCACTAATAATAGCTAAAAACGCCGAAAACTCAATATTTAAGAAGTTATGGCCATTTTAAAATATTCAATAATTCATGCTTAAAAAGTGAGTGAGTTCATGCTTAAAAAAGCGATCACAAATAATAGCTAAAAACGCCGAAAACTCAATATTTAAGGAGTTATGGCCATTTTAAAATATTCAATAATTCGTACTTAAAAAAGTGATCACAAATAATAGCTAAAAACGCCGAAAACTCAGTATTTAAGGAGTTATGGCCATTTTAAAATATTCAATAATTCGTACTTAAAAAAGTGATCACAAATAATAGCTAAAAACGCCGAAAACTCAATATTTAAGGAGTTATGGCCATTTTAAAATATTCAATAATTCGTACTTAAAAAAGCGATCACAATTAATAGCTAAAAACGCCGAAAACTCAATATTTAAGGAGTTATGGCCATTTTAAAATATTCAATAATTCGTACTTAAAAAAGTGATCACAAATAATAGCTAAAAACGCCGAAAACTCAATATTTAAGGAGTTATGGCCATTTTAAAATATTCAATAATTCGTACTTAAAAAAGTGATCACAAATAATAGCTAAAAACGCCGAAAACTCTGTATTTAAGGAGTTATGGCCATTTTAAAATATTCAATAATTCGTACTTAAAAAAGTGATCACTAATAATAGCTAAAAACGCCGAAAACTCAATATTTAAGAAGTTATGGCCATTTTAAAATATTCAATAATTCATGCTTAAAAAGTGATCACAAATAATAGCTAAAAACTCCGAAAACTCAATATTTAAGGAGTTATGTCCATTTTAAAATATTCAATAATTCGTACTTAAAAAAGTGATCACAAATAATAGCTAAAAACGCCGAAAACTCAATATTTAAGGAGTTATGGCCATTTTAAAATATTCAATAATTCGTACTTAAAAAAGTGATCACAAATAATAGCTAAAAACGCCGAAAACTCAATATTTAAGGAGTTATGGCCATTTTAAAATATTCAATAATTCATGCTTAAAAAGTGATCACAAATAATAGCTAAAAACGCCGAAAACTCAATATTTAAGGAGTTATGGCCATTTTAAAATATTCAATAATTCGTACTTAAAAAAGTGATCACAAATAATAGCTAAAAACGCCGAAAACTCAATATTTAAGGAGTTATGGCCATTTTAAAATATTCAATAATTCGTACTTAAAAAAGCGATCACAAATAATAGCTAAAAACGCCGAAAACTCAGTATTTAAGGAGTTATGGCAATTTTAAAATATTCAATAATTCGTACTTAAAAAAGTGATCACAAATAATAGCTAAAAACGCCGAAAACTCAATATTTAAGGAGTTATGGCCATTTTAAAATATTCAATAATTCGTACTTAAAAAAGAGATCACAAATAATAGCTAAAAACGCCGAAAACTCAATATTTAAGGAGTTATGGCCATTTTAAAATATTCAATAATTCGTACTTAAAAAAGTGATCACAAATAATAGCTAAAAACGCCGAAAACTCAGTATTTAAGGAGTTATGGCCATTTTAAAAAATTCAATAATTCGTACTTAAAAAGTGATCACAAATAATAGCTAAAAACGCCGAAAACTCAATATTTAAGGAGTTATGGCCATTTTAAAATATTCAATAATTCGTACTTAAAAAAGCGATCACAAATAATAGCTAAAAACGCCGAAAACTCAGTATTTAAGGAGTTATGGCCATTTTAAAATATTCAATAATTCGTACTTAAAAAAGTGATCACAAATAATAGCTAAAAACGCCGAAAACTCAATATTTAAGGAGTTATGGCCATTTTAAAATATTCAATAATTCGTACTTAAAAAAGTGATCACAAATACTAGCTAAAAACGCCGAAAACTCAATATTTAAGGAGTTATGTCCATTTTAAAATATTCAATAATTCGTACTTAAAAAAGTGATCACAAATAATAGCTTAAAACGCCGAAAACTCAGTATTTAAGGAGTTATGGCCATTTTAAAATATTCAATAATTCGTACTTAAAAAAGTGATCACAAATAATAGCTAGAAACGCCGAAAACTCAATATTTAAGGAGTTATGGCAATTTTAAAATATTCAATAATTCGTACTTAAAAAAGTGATCACAAATAATAGCTAAAAACGCCGAAAACTCTGTATTTAAGGAGTTATGGCCATTTTAAAATATTCAATAATTCGTACTTAAAAAAGTGATCACAAATAATAGCTAAAAACGTCGAAAACTCTGTATTTAAGGAGTTATGGCCATTTTAAAATATTCAATAATTCGTACTTAAAAAAGCGATCACAAATAATAGCTAAAAACGCCGAAAACTCAGTATTTAAGGAGTTATGACCATTTTAAAATATTCAATAATTCGTACTTAAAAAAGTGATCACAAATAATAGCTAAAAACGCCGAAAACTCAATATTTAAGGAGTTATGGCCATTTTAAAATATTCAATAATTCGTACTTAAAAAGCGATCACAAATAATAGCTAAAAACGCCGAAAACTCAGTATTTAAGGAGTTATGGCCATTTTAAAATATTCAATAATTCGTACTTAAAAAAGTGATCACAAATAATAGCTAAAAACGCCGAAAACTCAATATTTAAGGAGTTAGGGCCATTTTAAAATATTCAATAATTCGTACTTAAAAAAGTGATCACAAATAATAGCTAACAACGCCGAAAACTCAATATTTAAGGATTTATGGCCATTTTAAAATATTCAATAATTCGTACTTAAAAAAGCGATCACAAATAATAGCTAAAAACGCCGAAAACTCAGTATTTAAGGAGTTATGGCCATTTTAAAATATTCAATAATTCGTACTTAAAAAAGTGATCACAAAAAATAGCTAAAAACGCCGAAAACTCAATATTTAAGGAGTTATGGCCATTTTAAAATATTCAATAATTCGTACTTAAAAAAGTGATCACAAATAATAGCTAAAAACGCCGAAAACTCAATATTTAAGGAGTTATGGCCATTTTAAAATATTCAATAATTCGTACTTAAAAAAGCGATCACAAAAAATAGCTAAAAACGCCGAAAACTCAGTATTTAAGGAGTTATGGCCATTTTAAAATATTCAATAATTCGTACTTAAAAAAGTGATCACAAATAATAGCTAAAAACGCCGAAAACTCAATATTTAAGGAGTTATGGCCATTTAAAAATATTCAATAATTCGTACTTAAAAAAGTGATCACAAATAATAGCTAAAAACGCCGAAAACTCAATATTTAAGGAGTTATGGCCATTTTAAAATATTCAATAATTCGTACTTAAAAAAGTGATCACAAATAATAGCTAAAAACGCCGAAAACTCAATATTTAAGGAGTTATGGCCATTTTAAAATATTCAATAATTCATGCTTAAAAAGTGATCACAAATAATAGCTAAAAACGCCGAAAACTCAATATTTAAGGAGTTATGGCCATTTTAAAATATTCAATAATTCGTACTTAAAAAAGTGATCACAAATAATAGCTAAAAACGCCGAAAACTCAATATTTAAGGAGTTATGGCCATTTTAAAATATTCAATAATTCGTACTTAAAAAGTGATCACAAATAATAGCTAAAAACGCCGAAAACTCAGTATTTAAGGAGTTATGGCCATTTTAAAATATTCAATAATTCGTACTTAAAAAAGTGATCACAAATAATAGCTAAAAACGCCGAAAACTCAATATTTAAGGAGTTATGGCCATTTTAAAATATTCAATAATTCGTACTTAAAAAAGTGATCACAAATAATAGCTAAAAACGCCGAAAATTCTGTATTTAAGGAGTTATGGCCATTTTAAAATATTCAATAATTCGTACTTAAAAAAGTGATCACAAATAATAGCTAAAAACGCCGAAAACTCAATATTTAAGGAGTTATGGCCATTTTAAAATATTCAATAATTCGTACTTAAAAAAGCGATCACAAATAATAGCTAAAAACGCCGAAAACTCAGTATTTAAGGAGTTATGACCATTTTAAAATATTCAATAATTCGTACTTAAAAAAGTGATCACAAATAATAGCTAAAAACGCCGAAAACTCAATATTTAAGGAGTTATGGCCATTTTAAAATATTCAATAATTCGTACTTAAAAAAGTGATCACAAATAATAGCTAAAAACGCCGAAAACTCAATATTTAAGGAGTTATGGCCATTTTAAAATATTCAATAATTCGTACTTAAAAAAGCGATCACAAATAATAGCTAAAAACGCCGAAAACTCAGTATTTAAGGAGTTATGGCCATTTTAAAATATTCAATAATTCGTACTTAAAAAAGTGATCACAAATAATAGCTAAAAACGCCGAAAACTCAATATTTAAGGAGTTATGGCCATTTTGAAATATTCAATAATTCATGCTTAAAAAGTGATCACAAATAATAGCTAAAACGCCGAAAACTCAGTATTTAAGGAGTTATGGCCATTTTAAAATATTCAATAATTCGTATTTAAAAAAGTGATCACAAATAATAGCTAAAAACGCCGAAAACTCAATATTTAAGGAGTTATGGCCATTTTAAAATATTCAATAATTCGTACTTAAAAAAGTGATCACAAATAATAGCTAAAAACGCCGAAAACTCAATATTTAAGGAGTTATGGCCATTTTAAAATATTCAATAATTCGTACTTAAAAAAGCGATCACAATTAATAGCTAAAAACGCCGAAAACTCAGTATTTAAGGAGTTATGGCCATTTTAAAATATTCAATAATTCGTACTTAAAAAAGTGATCACAAATAATAGCTAAAAACGCCGAAAACTCAATATTTAAGGAGTTATGGCCATTTTAAAATATTCAATAATTCGTACTTAAAAAAGTGATCACAAATAATAGCTAAAAACGCCGAAAACTCTGTATTTAAGGAGTTATGGCCATTTTAAAATATTCAATAATTCGTACTTAAAAAAGTGATCACTAATAATAGCTAAAAACGCCGAAAACTCAATATTTAAGAAGTTATGGCCATTTTAAAATATTCAATAATTCATGCTTAAAAAGTGATCACAAATAATAGCTAAAAACGCCGAAAACTCAATATTTAAGGAGTTATGGCCATTTTAAAATATTCAATAATTCGTACTTAAAAAAGTGATCACAAATAATAGCTAAAAACGCCGAAAACTCAATATTTAAGGAGTTATGGCCATTTTAAAATATTCAATAATTCGTACTTAAAAAAGCGATCACAAATAATAGCTAAAAACGCCGAAAACTCTGTATTTAAGGAGTTATGGCCATTTTAAAATATTCAATAATTCGTACTTAAAAAAGTGATCACTAATAATAGCTAAAAACGCCGAAAACTCAATATTTAAGAAGTTATGGCCATTTTAAAATATTCAATAATTCATGCTTAAAAAGTGATCACAAATAATAGCTAAAAACGCCGAAAACTCAATATTTAAGGAGTTATGGCCATTTTAAAATATTCAATAATTCGTACTTAAAAAAGTGATCACAAATAATAGCTAAAAACGCCGAAAACTCAATATTTAAGGAGTTATGGCCATTTTAAAATATTCAATAATTCGTACTTAAAAAAGTGATCACAAATAATAGCTAAAAACGCCGAAAACTCAATATTTAAGGAGTTATGGCCATTTTAAAATATTCAATAATTCATGCTTAAAAAGTGATCACAAATAATAGCTAAAAACGCCGAAAACTCAATATTTAAGGAGTTATGACCATTTTAAAATATTCAATAATTCGTACTTAAAAAAGTAATCACAAATAATAGCTAAAAACGCCGAAAACTCAATATTTAAGGAGTTATGGCCATTTTAAAATATTCAATAATTCGTACTTAAAAAAGCGATCACAAATAATAGCTAAAAACGCCGAAAACTCAGTATTTAAGGAGTTATGGCCATTTTAAAATATTCAATAATTCGTACTTAAAAAAGTGATCACAATAATAGCTAAAAACGCCGAAAACTCAATATTTAAGGAGTTATGGCCATTTTAAAATATTCAATAATTCGTACTTAAAAAAGTGATCACAAATAATAGCTAAAAACGCCGAAAACTCAATATTTAAGGAGTTATGGCCATTTTAAAATATTCAATAATTCGTACTTAAAAAAGTGATCACAAATAATAGCTAAAAACGCCGAAAACTCTGTATTTAAGGAGTTATGGCCATTTTAAAATATTCAATAATTCGTACTTAAAAAAGTGATCACAAATAATAGCTAGAAACGCCGAAAACTCAATATTTAAGGAGTTATGGCCATTTTAAAATATTCAATAATTCGTACTTAAAAAAGTGATCACAAATAATAGCTAAAAACGCCGAAAACTCAATATTTAAGGAGTTATGGCCATTTTAAAATATTCAATAATTCGTACTTAAAAAAGTGATCACAAATAATAGCTAAAAACACCGAAAACTCAGTATTTAAGGAGTTATGGCTATTTTAAAATATTCAATAATTCGTACTTAAAAAAGTGATCACAAATAATAGCTAAAAACGCCGAAAACTCAATATTTAAGGAGTTATGGCCATTTTAAAATATTCAATAATTCGTACTTAAAAAAGTGATCACAAATAATAGCTAAAAACGCCGAAAACTCAATATTTAAGGAGTTATGGCCATTTTAAAATATTCAATAATTCGTACTTAAAAAAGTGATCACAAATAATAGCTAAAAACGCCGAAAACTCAATATTTAAGGAGTTATGGCCATTTTAAAATATTCAATAATTCGTACTTAAAAAAGCGATCACAATTAATAGCTAAAAACGCCGAAAACTCAGTATTTAAGGAGTTATGGCCATTTTAAAATATTCAATAATTCGTACTTAAAAAAGTGATCACAAATAATAGCTAAAAACGCCGAAAACTCAATATTTAAGGAGTTATGGCCATTTTAAAATATTCAATAATTCGTACTTAAAAAAGCGATCACAAATAATAGCTAAAAACGCCGAAAACTCAGTATTTAAGGAGTTATGACCATTTTAAAATATTCAATAATTCGTACTTAAAAAAGTGATCACAAATAATAGCTAAAAACGCCGAAAACTCAATATTTAAGGAGTTATGGCCATTTTAAAATATTCAATAATTCGTACTTAAAAAAGTGATCACAAATAATAGCTAAAAACGCCGAAAACTCAATATTTAAGGAGTTATGGCCATTTTAAAATATTCAATAATTCGTACTTAAAAAAGTGATCACAAATAATAGCTAACAACGCCGAAAACTCAATATTTAAGGATTTATGGCCATTTTAAAATATTCAATAATTCGTACTTAAAAAAGCGATCACAAATAATAGCTAAAAACGCCGAAAACTCAGTATTTAAGGAGTTATGGCCATTTTAAAATATTCAATAATTCGTACTTAAAAAAGTGATCACAAATAATAGCTAAAAACGCCGAAAACTCAATATTTAAGGAGTTATGGCCATTTTAAAATATTCAATAATTCGTACTTAAAAAAGTGATCACAAATAATAGCTAAAAACGCCGAAAACTCAATATTTAAGGAGTTATGGCCATTTTAAAATATTCAATAATTCGTACTTAAAAAAGTGATCACAAATAATAGCTAAAAACGCCGAAAACTCAATATTTAAGGAGTTATGGCCATTTTAAAATATTCAATAATTCGTACTTAAAAAAGTGATCACAAATAATAGCTAAAAACGCCGAAAACTCAATATTTAAGGAGTTATGGCCATTTTAAAATATTCAATAATTCGTACTTAAAAAAGCGATCACAATTAATAGCTAAAAACGCCGAAAACTCAGTATTTAAGGAGTTATGGCCATTTTAAAATATTCAATAATTCGTACTTAAAAAAGTGATCACAAATAATAGCTAAAAACGCCGAAAACTCAATATTTAAGGAGTTATGGCCATTTTAAAATATTCAATAATTCGTACTTAAAAAAGTGATCACAAATAATACCTAAAAACGCCGAAAACTCTGTATTTAAGGAGTTATGGCCATTTTAAAATATTCAATAATTCGTACTTAAAAAAGTGATCACTAATAATAGCTAAAAACGCCGAAAACTCAATATTTAAGAAGTTATGGCCATTTTAAAATATTCAATAATTCATGCTTAAAAAGTGATCACAAATAATAGCTAAAAACGCCGAAAACTCAATATTTAAGGAGTTATGGCCATTTTAAAATATTCAATAATTCGTACTTAAAAAAGTGATCACAAATAATAGCTAAAAGCGCCGAAAACTCAATATTTAAGGAGTTATGGCCATTTTAAAATATTCAATAATTCGTACTTAAAAAAGTGATCACAAATAATAGGTAAAAACGCCGAAAACTCAATATTTAAGGAGTTATGGCCATTTTAAAATATTCAATAATTCATGCTTAAAAAGTGATCACAAATAATAGCTAAAAACGCCGAAAACTCAATATTTAAGGAGTTATGGCCATTTTAAAATATTCAATAATTCGTACTTAAAAAAGTGATCACAAATAATAGCTAAAACGCCGAAAACTCAATATTTAAGGAGTTATGGCCATTTTAAAATATTCAATAATTCGTACTTAAAAAAGCGATCACAAATAATAGCTAAAAACGCCGAAAACTCAGTATTTAAGGAGTTATGGCCATTTTAAAATATTCAATAATTCGTACTTAAAAAAGTGATCACTAATAATAGCTAAAAACGCCGAAAACTCAATATTTAAGAAGTTATGGCCATTTTAAAATATTCAATAATTCATGCTTAAAAAGTGATCACAAATAATAGCTAAAAACGCCGAAAACTCAATATTTAAGGAGTTATGGCCATTTTAAAATATTCAATAATTCGTACTTAAAAAAGTGATCACAAATAATAGCTAAAAACGCCGAAAACTCAATATTTAAGGAGTTATGGCCATTTTAAAATATTCAATAATTCATGCTTAAAAAGTGATCACAAATAATAACTAAAAACGCCGAAAACTCAATATTTAAGGAGTTATGGCCATTTTAAAATATTCAATAATTCGTACTTAAAAAAGTGATCACAAATAATAGCTAAAAACGCCGAAAACTCAATATTTAAGGAGTTATGGCCATTTTAAAATATTCAATAATTCGTACTTAAAAAAGTGATCACAAATAATAGCTAAAAACGCCGAAAACTCAGTATTTAAGGAGTAATGGCCATTTTAAAATATTCAATAATTCGTACTTAAAAAAGTGATCACAAATAATAGCTAAAAACGCCGAAAACTCAATATTTAAGGAGTTATGGCCATTTTAAAATATTCAATAATTCGTACTTAAAAAAGCGATCACAAATAATAGCTAAAAACGCCGAAAACTCAGTATTTAAGGAGTTATGGCCATTTTAAAATATTCAATAATTCGTACTTAAAAAAGTGATCACAAATAATAGCTAAAAACGCCGAAAACTCAATATTTAAGGAGTTATGGCCATTTTAAAATATTCAATAATTCGTACTTAAAAAAGTGATCACAAATAATAGCTAAAAACGCCGAAAACTCAATATTTAAGGAGTTATGGTCATTTTAAAATATTCAATAATTCATGCTTAAAACGTGATCACAAATAATAGCTAAAAACGCCGAAAACTCACTATTTAAGGAGTTATGGCCATTTTAAAATATTCAATAATTCGTACTTAAAAAAGTGATCACAAATAATAGCTGAAAACGCCGAAAACTTAATATTTAAGGAGTTATGGCCATTTTAAAATATTCAATAATTCGTACTTAAAAAAGTGATCACAGATAATAGCTAAAAACGCCGAAAACTCAATATTTAAGGAGTTATGGCCATTTTAAAATATTCAATAATTCATGCTTAAAAAAGTAATCACAAATAATAGCCAAAAACGCCGAAAACTCAATATTTAAGGAGTTATGGCCATTTTAAAATATTCAATAATTCGTACTTAAAAAAGTGATCACAAATAATAGCTAAAACGCCGAAAACTCAGTATTTAAGGAGTTATGGCCATTTTAAAATATTCAATAATTCGTACTTAAAAAAGTGATCACAAATAATAGCTAAAAACGCCGAAAACTCAATATTTAAGGAGTTATGGCCATTTTAAAATATTCAATAATTCGTACTTAAAAAAGTGATCACAAATAATAGCTAAAAACGCCGAAAACTCAGTATTTAAGGAGTTATGGCCATTTTAAAATATTCAATAATTCGTACTTAAAAAAGTGATCACAAATAATAGCTAAAAACGCCGAAAACTCAATATTTAAGGAGTTATGGCCATTTTAAAATATTCAATAATTCGTATTTAAAAAAGTGATCACAAATAATAGCTAAAAACGCCGAAACTCAATATTTAAGGAGTTATGGCCATTTTAAAATATTCAATAATTCGTACTTAAAAAAGCGATCACAAATAATAGCTAATAACGCCGAAAACTCAGTATTTAAGGAGTTATGGCCATTTTAAAATATTCAATAATTCGTACTTAAAAAGTGATCACAAATAATAGCTAAAAACGCCGAAAACTCAATATTTAAGGAGTTATGGCCATTTTAAAATATTCAATAATTCGTACTTAAAAAAGTGATCACAAATAATAGCTAAAAACGCCGAAAACTCAATATTTAAGGAGTTATGGCCATTTTAAAATATTCAATAATTCTTACTTAAAAAAGCGATCACAAATAATAGCTAAAAACGCCGAAAACTCAGTATTTAAGGAGTAATGGCCATTTTAAAATATTCAATAATTCGTACTTAAAAAAGTGATCACAATAATAGCTAAAAACGCCGAAAACTCAATATTTAAGGAGTTATGGCCATTTTAAAATATTCAATAATTCATGCTTAAAAGTGATCACAAATAATAGCTAAAAACGCCGAAAACTCAGTATTTTAGGAGTTATGGCCATTTTAAAATATTCAATAATTCGTACTTAAAAAAGTGATCACAAATAATAGCTAAAAACGCCGAAAACTCAATATTTAAGGAGTTATGGCCATTTTAAAATATTCAATAATTCGTACTTAAAAAAGTGATCACAAATAATAGCTAAAACGCCGAAAACTCAATATTTAAGGAGTTATGGCCATTTTAAAATATTCAATAATTCGTACTTAAAAAGTGATCACAAATAATAGCTAAAAACGCCGAAAACTCAATATTTAAGGAGTTATGGCCATTTTAAAATATTCAATAATTCGTACTTAAAAAAGTGATCACAAATAATAGCTAAAAACGCCGAAAACTCAATATTTAAGGAGTTATGGCCATTTTAAAATATTCAATAATTCGTACTTAAAAAAGTGATCACAAATAATAGCTAAAAACGCCGAAAACTCAATATTTAAGGAGTTATGGCCATTTTAAAATATTCAATAATTCGTACTTAAAAAAGTGATCACAAATAATACCTAAAACGCCGAAAACTCAATATTTAAGGAGTTATGGCCATTTTACAATATTCAATAATTCTTACTTAAAAAAGCGATCACAAATAATAGCTAAAAACGCCGAAAACTCAGTATTTAAGGAGTAATGGCCATTTTAAAATATTCAATAATTCGTACTTAAAAAAGTGATCACAAATAATAGCTAAAAACGCCGAAAACTCAATATTTAAGGAGTTATGGCCATTTTAAAATATTCAATAATTCATGCTTAAAAAGTGATCACAAATAATAGCTAAAACGCCGAAACTCAGTATTTTAGGAGTTATGGCCATTTAAAATATTCAATAATTCGTACTTAAAAAAGTGATCACAAATAATAGCTAAAAACGCCGAAAACTCAATATTAAGGAGTTATGGCCATTTTAAAATATTCAATAATTCGTACTTAAAAAAGTGATCACAAATAATAGCTAAAAACGCCGAAAACTCATATTTAAGGAGTTATGGCCATTTTAAAAATATTCAATAATTCGTACTTAAAAAAGTGATCACAAATAATAGCTAAAAACGCCGAAAACTCAATATTTAAGGAGTTATGGCCATTTTAAAATATTCAATAATTCGTACTTAAAAAAGTGATCACAAATAATAGCTAAAAACGCCGAAAACTCAATATTAAGGAGTTATGGCCATTTTAAAATATTCAATAATTCGTACTTAAAAAAGTGATCACAATAATAGCTAAAAAACGCCGAAAACTCAATATTTAAGGAGTTATGGCCATTTTAAAATATTCAATAATTCGTACTTAAAAAAGTGATCACAATAATACCTAAAAACGCCGAAAACTCAATATTTAAGGAGTTATGGCCATTTTAAAATATTCAATAATTCGTACTTAAAAAGTGATCACAAATAATAGCTAAAAACGCCGAAAACTCAATATTTAAGGAGTTATGGCCATTTTAAAATATTCAATAATTCGTACTTAAAAAAGTGATCACAAATAATAGCTAAAAACGCCGAAAACTCAGTATTTAAGGAGTTATGGCCATTTTAAAATATTCAATAATTCGTACTTAAAAAAGTGATCACAAATAATAGCTAAAAACGCCGAAAACTCAATATTTAAGGAGTTATGGCCATTTTAAAATATTAAATAACTCGTACTTAAAAAAGTGATCACAAATAATGGCTAAAAACGCCGAAAAACTCAGTATTTAAGGAGTTATGGCCATTTTAAAATATTCATAATTCGTACTTAAAAAAGTGATCACAAATAATAGCTAAAAACGCCGAAACTCAACATTTAAGAAGTATGGCCATTTTAAAATATTCATAATTCATGCTTAAAAAGTGATTACAAATAATAGCTAAAAACGCCGAAAACTCAATATTTAAGGAGTTATGGCCATTTTAAAATATTCAATAATTCGTACTTAAAAAAGTGATCACAACTAATAGCTAAATACGCCGAAAACTCAATGTTTAAGGAGTTATGGCCATTTTAAAATATTCAATAATTCGTACTTAAAAAGTGATCACAAATAATAGCTAAAAACGCCGAAAACTTAATATTTAAGGAGTTATGGCCATTTAAAATATTCAATAATTCGTACTTAAAAAAGTGATCACAGATAATAGCTAAAAACGCCGAAAACTCAATATTTAAGGAGTTATGGCCATTTTAAAATTTTCAATAATTCATGCTTAAACAAGTAAGCAAAGGCTACAGTCGAGCGGGGCCGACCGTTGAATACCCTACAACACTATAATAAACGATACAGTTTATATAGGCGAGATACTCGAAAGAATTCCACAAGATATTGT